>NC_060121.1:252417850-253667850 GCF_021461395.2 Schistocerca americana
CGCACCACACACATAACCACGCCAGACGAAGAATGAATCGTTCCCACGAAACATGACGCTAACACCAATTAACATCGCATCTACACTGAACCGCCAAAGAAACTGGTATAGGGATGCATATTTAAATGCAGAGAGATGTAAACAGGCAGAATACGGCGCTCCGTTCGCCAACGCATTTATAAGACAAGTGTCTGACGCAGTAGTTAGATCGGTCACTGCTGCTACAATGGTAGGTTATCAAGATTTAAGTGAGCTACAACGCGGTGTTATAGTCGACGCACGAGCGATGGGAAACAGTATGGTTCAAATGGCTCTGAACACTATGGGACTTAACATCTGAGGCCATCAGTCCCCTAGAACTTAGAACTACTTAAACCTAACTAACCTAAGGACATCACACACATCCATGCCCGAGGCAGGATTCGAGCCTGCGACCGTAGCGGTCGGCAGGACACAGTATCTCCGAGGTGGCGATGACGTGGGGATTTTCCCATACGTCCATTTCACGAGTGTACTGTGGATATGAGGAATCCGATAAAACATCAGATCTCCGACATCGCTGCGGAAAAAGATCCTGCAAGAACAGAACCAACGACGACTGAAGAGAATCGTTCAACGTGAAGAAAGGACAACTCTTCCGCAAATTGCTGCAGATTTGAATGCTGGGAGAACCATTCAACGAAAAAGCATTGATATGGGCTTTCGGAGCCGAAGGCCCACTCGTGTACCCTTGATGATTGCACGACACAAAGCTTTACGCCTCGCCTGGCCCCGTCAACACCGACATTGGACTGTTGACACTGGAAACATGTTGCCTGTCTGGAAGAGTCTCGTTTCAAATTGTATCGATCGGATGGACGTGTTCGGGTAGAGACAACCTCATGAATCCATGGACCCTGCATCACAGCAGGGGACTATCCAAGCTGGTGGATGCTCTGTAATGGTGTTGGGCGTGTGTATTTGGATTGATATGGGACCCCTGATCCGTCTAGATACGACTTTGACAAGTGACACGTACGTAAGCATCCTGCCTGATCACCTGCATCCATTCATGTCCATTGTGCACTCCGACGGACTTGGCCAATTCCATCACGACAATGCGTCACCCCATACGTCCTGAATTGCTGCAGAGTGGCTCCAGAAACACACTTCCGCTGGCCATGAAACTCCCCAGAAGTGAGCACTGTTGAGCATATCTGGGATGCCTTGTAACGAGCTGATCTCCACCGCCTCGGACTTATGAACAGCCCTACAGGAGTCATGATGTCAATTCCCTCCAGCACTTCTTCAGTCGAGTCCGTGGCACGTCGTGTTGCGGCACTTCTGCGTGCTCGCGGGGGCCCTACACGTTATTAGGCAGGTACACCAGTTTTTTTGGCTATTCAGTGTAGCTTTGTTAAGACTCATTTCGGCGAGTAAGGGTGTTCACAATTTTCTATCAGTATATAAATCATATGCAACGTAATACACTCACTGACAGATCGCGCAGAGTCACACAATTGTGGGAAGTTGACTGCTACGTTTCACACGCTGTCCAAACATTCCAGATGCTTTATACGGGTCATTTAGCGGGTCAGTCCAGGTGCGTTAACCTACAGCGGTTGTATGAAAACATGGAAATACCGCGCGAGAAATGCACGCTTGAACGTAAATGTAGATGTCAGCCAAGCCCGCAGGTTGCGCTATTGTATTTTGACTGCGAACGGCACCTGTGCAATGCCCTGAAAAGGTTGCACGTGTCACTCGCAGTCAGACCAGTGTTCTGTGTAGTTGTGGGTGTATCAGTTCGGAGCTAGGCGGATGGGTACGTGGGCAAATTGTTGGTGCTCGTACAGTAGGAGCTTCCGTAAGCAAGAGAGCTGAAGTGTTTGGTGTTTCAAAAGGCAGCGTATCGAATATTTACACACCATTTAGGGAAAGCGGAGAAGCATCATCTACTAAGTCACAACGCGGACAAAAGTGTGAGTTTGAGTGATCGTTACGGGCGGTCACTGAAATGGACTGAGACGAAAAATAAGAGAACGACAGAACTGAATGTCGCACTCGCGAACCCTGTCAGCATCAAAATAACACGAAGGGAGATCCATAAGCAGGGGACTGCAAGGCGGGCTGAAATTCGAAAACCAGTCATCAGTGATGCAAGTGCCAGTAACAGGAAAACGCGGTGCCGAAGCCTTAAAACATGGACTACGGAGCAATGAAAGAAAGTCGTTTGTGCGGATGAGTCTTGTTGCACATAGTTTCAACTTCTGGCCAATATTAAGTCCCATAACGGACGGGAGTTTAGTGATGACTCGGCAGCCATATCGTGGTATTCCATGGGTTCCATTGGTACTCTGTAATGTCGGATTACTGCTAAGGATTATGTGGGCATTTTGGCTTATATAAGTTCCATCCCATGGTACAATGTTTTTTCGCCAGTGGTGCTGCTGTGTTCCAAGACGACATGCCCCCAGTTCACAGATCTCGCATCATGTAGGGCTGGTTTGTGAACACGAGAATGAATTGTTGCATTTCTCCTGGATACCACAGCCATCAGATCTCAATATTATTGAGCGTTTGTGGTCTACTTCGGAGAGAAGAATGCGTGATCGCTAGCCACCTCCGTCATCGTTACATGATCTTGCCACTATTTGCAGCTGTGGGTACCGGACGTGAGTCGTGCTTCGGTAGCTCAGTTGGTAGAGCACTTGCCCGCGAAAGGCAAAGGTCCCGAGTTCGAGTCTCGGTCGGGCACACAGTTTCAATATGCCAGGAAGTTTCATATCAGCGCACACTCCGCTGCAGAGTGAAAATCTCATTCTGACTGGAAGGTGTTTTGAATACGGACGGGTTTCCTATACCGTATAAGGCATGGTAATGTGTTGTGTTTTTCGTGTTTCCATATTTTTGACCAGCCCCTGTATGAATGTAATTCTGCAGCCCTGTGAACACGGTTGCTGCCACCTTGGAAGACGAGAGCGTCCACTCAGTATCCATCATGAAGAAGTAGAAGAAAGGGCAAGATTCGGTCACCGAGACTTGTGAATTACGCAACTTGCTTCATGCTCCGGTAACTTGAATGAGCTGACACCATTCCAGTTATGAAAAAAACCTCAAGACATCACAGACCTCCAACCTGGCTTAGACACTCCATACACTCAGCAGTACGCATGATTTGAAGAGAGGCAAAATCGCGACTTACCGAATCACACTACAGGCCTACAGTTACCAACTGTCCAGTTTCTGTGTTGTTTCGCCCAGTGAAGACGTGCAGCTTGATGTGTGTCTGTGACGAATGGCTTTTGATACCCGAATCCAAATGTCCAGTGCACGCATTGCCCTTCGCAATGGTCGCATGGAAACGACCAGCATTCGCTGATGACAACAATGCCTGTAGAGTTTGAAACCAGATACCTCCGGTCCCTGTAGGATATTTCACAAATTCTGTTGTTGTTTGTGTGCGAGTTGTACACCATCCCCTGAAAGCACTTTGAACGGTCCGTGTCGATATGCCAACAAATCGGGCAACTTCAAACAGTGTCACCATTTGCACATCTAAACATGATAGCTCCTTTCTGCCACTGAGTCACCTTGGCACGTCGACGCATCTTACTGTACTGATTATATATAATCTATTTCCGTTTACACATGACTTCACTGCCATGGCTTATGTCAGTGGTGGAGGATCACATGACCGATGGTACCTGTTCTATGCTGTCTACTGCGGTCAAAAGCGACCAGTGTGGGCTCTTTCAAGGGAGTGACTGATCTTTTGTCGGCTGAGTTTACCTGTAAAATAATATTCCGGCTGTCCTTTCACATAGGTCCTTTACGATTCGCAGTCTCCACGACACGCGTGCAGCTCTTATGATACCATTATACCTCCCGTAAGTTTAACAGCGACTGGAATTGGTGGTATTTCTGTCTCATCATATTTGACTGGCGCGAAATAGTTGCGAACGGTAAGAGTATGTTGTTGTTGTTGTTGTTGTTGTGGTCTTGAGTCCAAAGACTGGTTTGACGCAACTCTGTGATCAAAAACATCCGGACACCTGGCTGGAAATAACTTACAAGTTCGTGGCGCCCTCCACCGGTAACACTGGAATTCATTGTCGTGTTGGCCCGCCTAACACCATCGTCTCCGAATTTTACTGTTGGCACTACACACGCTGGTAGATGACGTTCACCGTGTTTTCCCCATACCCACACCCTGTCTTCGGATTGCCACATTGTGCACCGTGATTCGCCATTCCACACGTTTTTCCAGTGTTCAAACGTCCAATATTTACGCTCCTTTCACCAAGCGAGTCGTCGTTTGACGTTTACCGGCGATGTGTGGCTCGACCATGAAATCCAAGTTTTCGCACCTCCCGCCTAACTGTCATAGTACTTGCAGTGCATCCTGATGCAGTTTGAAATTCCTGTGTGATGGTCTGGACAGATGTCTGTCTATTACACATTACGACCCTCTTCAACTGTTGGCGGTCTCTTGTCAGTCAACAGACAAGGTCGGCCTGTACGCTTCTGTGCTGTACGTGTCCCCTTCGCGTTTCCACTTCACCATCACATCGGAAACAGTGGACCTAGGGATGTTTATGAGTGTGGAAATCTCGCGTATAGATGTATGGCACAAGTGACAGCCAATCACCTGACCACGTTCGAAGTCCGTGAGTTCCACGGAGCTCCCCATTCTGCTCTCTCACGATGTCTAATGACTACTGAGGTCGCTGATATGAAGTACCTGGCAGTAGGTGGCAGCACAATGCACCTAATATGAAAAACGTACGTTTTTGGTGGTGTCCGATTGCTTTTGATCACATAGTGTCTCTCTTAGTCTCCCTCTACGATTTTTAGCCCCCCCTCCCCCGCGTCCCTCCAATACTACATGTAAAAAGTAAGATTTATTTTTGTTAAAACTGAGTACGATAACTGAAAGAACACGCTATGGAATATACAATTTTCTCTGGCAATGGGAGCATACATGTTCGAATGCGATGGTACTCTAATAAAATTCAATAATGTTGCCCGCAAAGAGTAGTAGAATGTACGAGGAGTCTCTTGAGTCTCACTGCGCGGTAGAAGTATTGTGGTACGACTTTGGCGATTTCTCTCAGCAAACAATCCTTTCATTAACAGTATATAATGCAAGACTTTAACATCGTGTAAATATTGCTAGGAGCTAACAGGTATCGACCCTGCGCCGTCTTGGTGGCAAGTCTGAAAATATACGGATGTAGAAAGTGTGTAATTCTTGCCTACATGACTCAAAGTTTAATAGGTGGGTATTTGCAGCCGTGGAATAGTTCAGAAACTGGCAAAGCAACCATAATTACTGTCTCCTACAGAAAGAATGGTGGCCTGAGTAGTTCAAGTGGCTTCGTCCCTGCATAACGTGCATTCAGTTTTAATTCTTAGGGAAATTTCCTCGTTCTTCAAGAAGAGCAATTTCCAGCTTTGGGGTAGTGTGAGGGTTGATCGTCTTGCCATATGCGCCCCTTCCCCTTCTCCAAACAATTCCCTTTATGTTTTCAATAGAATTCACATCCTGCAGTTACTTTCTAGCAGATAAAACTGTGTGCTGGACCGCGTCTCGAGCCAGGAAGCTTACTAACTCAGCTATCAAGGTACGACTTTTCTTATCGCAGCTTTTCTTTCATACAATTTCGCGCAAGTTCTCCTGTATGTCCTCCTCAGTCTCCTTTTTTTTAGCTCAGTGAGTAAATTAACTTCTCTCTGCCTGATTGTAGCATATACTTGATGCGCTTTCTGTGTGTCACTTGTTCGTTTTTGCAGGTTCCTAGTAAGTGGCAGTATCTCCTTGAAGAAAGCTTTTTATCACACTGTCAGGCAGTCTTCGAGAAATAAAGGTAATTTCTCGTATGTTTTTAGTAATTTTGAACTATATTGTGCTTAGAATATGTTTTAATGTGCTAATATAACCTATAATATAGACAACTGATTGCTGTCTACAGCGAACACACATATAGCATACTTATTTCCATGTAGCAATGGGTCTACATTCGGCAACGACCTATACTTTCACACTCTGGTGGTACTATTTTCATAATTTTAGGTGCTAATATTAAGTTTTCTGAACATTGTATATATTTCAGTTATTGTTTAACATAAACAGTATTCACTTTGAACATTGTTACAATTTTGGTGAATCATAACATTTTTTAAACAAATTAGTATTTTACCCTTATTTTGTACCAGAATACTGCGTTGACAACCAATATATACTCGTATATTTAATTCGTAAAATACTGTGTGGTCATAAAGCCTCGATCAATTAGTAAGAAATAATGCATTTAAACAATACATAATTATAATCCATTTCTATCATAGCGTGGGCCTATTGTTTTTTTTTCAGAATGATCAAGAAGAATGCTTAATATAGGCGAACCTGTGGCTGTTATTATTGTGCGATTGCGCGCTTTATCTTATCTGGAGATGCAACAGGGGTTCATATGGAAATTTCACAATAGGAAACATCTGGTTGCTTGTCAGTAAGTTCCAAAGAACTGGAAACGTTACCGATGAATCACATGCAGGAAGACCTCCTGTACCACAAGAGGCAGTTCAGGGAAACAGAGAAGCAATCGAAAGAAGTGCGATTGCATCAAATTGTCGTAGCTACTAGCTACATATGTGAAAATCAACGACTTTGTAAGTTTTACACTTTACACTAGAGAAAAAAAGCGTACGATATTCAGTTGCTTCACAAATTAGACCACGAAGATTACGCAGCTCGCCCAGCTGCGCATTTCGACTTGACAGTAACTGCACACAATGAACATCTCCTGGATCACATTTTGTTTACTGATGAGGCTACGTTCCGCTCCTGCGGGAAAGTTAAGAAACATGACTGTCGCATATGGGGTAACGAGCCACCTCGCGTTATTACCGAAAGGCAAAGAGACATACGATAAGTGAAAGAACTGCTTGGATTCACAACGACTACAGTTTACGGACCCTCATTTTTGCAAAGAGAAATTGTGGAAAACATTTATCCTGATATACCGGAGTAATTTGCGGAACGACAGCTTCAGCATGAAGGCACTGCTGTGTTCGAACAGGATGGAGCACCCCCTCGTTTTGGTTTCAAGGTAATCCTTTACCTAAATCGTTCGCCAATAGATGGATATGTAAAGGTGCAGAAAGAACGTGGCATCATATTCATCTGATTTGACATCGTTGGATTTCTTTGCTCCGTGATACATACAGCCAAGCAGAGGTAAAAGACATCCAAGATATAAGAGCTTGAATCCGGCATGCAGCGTCGGCCAGTTCACAAGATACGCTTCAGAATGTATTCAGGTCTCCTCTTCAAAGACTGGAGTATTGCTTCAATATGGATGGAGGCCATGTTGAAGTTTGATGAAGACGTACACATACATTGACAAACTTAAGTGTGTATTATATAAGTGCATCCATTATTTCGCAAGAATGGATCAAGACTTTATGACCATCTTGTGCAAGCTGATGACTGAGGAGGATACTGACATTCATAAGTATGGAGAAGAATTTCTGTGACGTTTGCAATGTCGGAGTACTGGCTGAAGTCTAGTCCAGTCTGAACAGCTCACACTTGTTAAAAGCATTGCCAGCGAAAGGCAAGCTTCTTTGTTCGCGTCCTGGCCCGGTACACAGTGCCAGTCTGCCAGGAGGTGACATGCGACAGGCACTTAGAAACCTCAGATGTCAAGTCCCATAGTGCTCCGAGCCATGTAAACCATCAATCGCAGCAAGCAAAGAAATATTAGATTTGTAAATAAAAACCGCCTTTTCTTGCTGCAATGTATTTTATTTCTCCCAGACACATTCCGCCTTTTCCTTTAAAGCTTCTCCAGTGGAATAGTTTTCGCGTTTTAGGTAGGCATCTGCGATTCTTCTCATCCAGGCACTCGCTGGAGGTAGCACTATTACTTTACTCGCCAAACATACGCACGTTTTCACGTTACGAATTGTATTCACAATTTTCATATTGTTGCGCTAATTGTTGTGCTGACAGGAAGAGAGAAAGTGAACACAGAGTTTTCGGCAAAATATCTAGAACCAGTGACAGAAGACTAATAGTGCTCCAAATATTTATTTTTCGACATGGTCCGACGAGGATCATTTGGCTCTCTCTTACATCGGAACAGGGTTTCACACATGCAGTACCCTTTTTTACATCATAGTTACTAAGAAATGACAATGTTAATATGACAACTAGTATTAAAATGATCTGAGTGTCCATAGTGACAATGTGAGTAAATAATACTATCAACTAATAAAGTTAATACAGGCAGTACCTGTACTACTGCATTTGCTGCCACTAATAGTGATAATGATAATAATAATAATAACAGATATAAAAGAATTTATAGGTGTACAAGATATTTTCTGATATTGTGAGTTCTGGGGAAAAAAATTAAGGAACGTAAGCATGGTCCCTGGTAGGCTGTAATGTGATTTTTATTTAATCGTGCTATTAGCTAATTTCGACTACTTGTCACTGTCAAGCACCTATAAAACCAACATGGAAAAGCACTACACTGTCTGCATACATCGCAATGTGGTGCTTTCCCATGTTCTTTTTAAAGGTGTTTGGCAATGACAAGTAGTCGAAATTAGCTAATCGCACGATTAAATAAAAATCACATTACAGCCTACTACGGACCATGTTTACATTTATTAAATATGGATGGCTGTGGAGCTCCACTAATACAAAATTTTAAGAAATTTAAGGAGACTGCACCAGCTAAAAATAGTAGATACATTATTAACGGTCTTCTGAAGCTGGAGATGTTATTCAGTTCTCTAATATGTGGGAAATTATTCCAGAGTCGGGTTCCTACTACTTAAAAAGACTTCGAAAATTTCGAAATTTGTGCTAAGTTCCTATGGGACCCAACTGCTGAGGTTATCGGTCCCTAGGCTTACACACTACTTCATCTAACTTAAACTAACTTCCGCTAAGGACATAAGACGCACGCGCGCGCGTAAATGGCTCTGAGCACTATGCGACTCAACTGCTGAGGTCATCAGTCGCCTAGAACTTAGAACTAATTAAACCTAACTAACCTAAGGACAGCACACAACACCCAGCCATCACGAGGCAGAGAAAATCCCTGACCCCGCCGGGAATCGAACCCGGGCGTGGGAAGCGAGAACGCTACCGCACGACCACGAGATGCGGGCGCGCGCGCATACAAGACTCGAACCTCCGACGGGGGAAGCTGCGCAAAAAAGGACTTCGAGTAAGTGGTTGTACGATGGAATGGGACACAAATGATTTTGCCCTAATGGGAACGGGTGTTTCTGCTATGTTGTTCGGACTAGAGCATTCAGGTTGAGGAAAGATATGAGGGACGGTGTTCGTTTATAAGACATTACAGAAGACAGCGAGTATGGAAATCATTGCCCTTGTTTGCACATAGCCAGAATTGTTGATGATATCCGATGGGAATGCTGGAGAAATGTGTTTTATGTGTACAGCAGGTAGGGTTCTCGTGTTTTATACCGGCATTAATGTAATATTTTTTGTGTACTTTTCCGTAGGCTGCAAAACAAGATAGGAGCTTTGCAGCTGAATGCCACAACTGCGTAATGTATTGTAACAGCAGTTTCGTGCTCGTCCGTTCATTTAGAAGCTGTATACCCGTAACACGGAGGCTGTGTCTCGTACAGGAAGTCTAGTAAACACATTGCTAATTGATACCTGTAGGCACTGTATAAAAGGCTGCGGCAGTAGGCATCTTCCAAAGCGTGCATCACATTGCAGTGCAGCAAGGTCGCACCTGCAAGCGTGTAACTTCTGATTAAGTGTCGCGGCGACTTCAAGGCTGCTCTAAGTGGCGTGACATAACCACAGCCTCACGCTCCAGTGCCCCCGTCGGTGCGCCGCCTGATACACTGAAAGAGTGACGCGTGAATGGCCTACAGAAAGAGAAAAGGCGAGTCGCCAAGCTTTACCTCCGCTGTATTACTCTAACTACGACTCTAACGAGCGATGGGAAGCAGTAATCGTGTCGACTAAGAGCCGCTGTTCTCCTTGCAGTCACGATTCAGTTTTGTTTGGCTGATTCGGGCACGCGCGCCCATGCGCGCGCGCTTGTGTGTGTGTGTGTGTGTGTGTGTGTGTGTGTGTGTGTCTCATTCACGGGAGCGTCAGTCTTACGAAATTGGTTCTCGTGTTTCGCAACATGTGATGGCTTAGATTTCAAAAATACTTGTTACGGAAACTGCCGGCGTTAATGGGTGTCATTATGAGCAGTTACTGTACAGGATGTATAGAAAATGCTTGGAGGAACTTTGGACAGAATCCTCCAAACAAAACAATGGGAAAACTCCCTACTAGAATATCTACATTCAGAAATGTTTCGTATTTGGCTTATTCGTGCAAGGATGTCTCATGTGATGTTACGGATAAAAATGAAGATGCCGAGGAACTTAACCAGCCTTACTATAGAACATGCCCTTGGTAATAAGAATAATGGTGTTTATTAATAATGTGGTTCTGCTACCTTTTAATCCCATCGTTCGTGTTGCACCGGATGATGTCTATATACAACGACAAGTGGATGGGTAGAGCAAGAAAGTTCCGTGGTCTACACATTCCCTACCTATCGGCACACGAAGTACGAACAGTTTATGCAACGTGCATTCTATAAGCAGAGACGGTTAATATTCTGTTTTGGATACCTGCGAAATATTTTAATGTCTTTTTTTTTTTTTTTTTTTTTTTAAGGATAGAACAAGATATCGAACGTGTCCATTCCGATCTTTGCAGTAATTTTGAGTAAACCACTGGAAATACCCACCTGGGTTACCGAACAGGGTTTGAACGCCGCTCCTCCAGAATTCCGGTCCAGTGTCTTAAAGTGCAATATCGCCCAGGCTAAAGTCTTTCAGTAACAAAAAGAAGGCCTTTCGAAGATAACTACAAGGCTAACTATTTCCGAACATCTGTTCACCCGACATTACGCCTTCTGGTGCGAGGAACCCGCCTCGAAATTTGCACTTGTGGGTTTGATGTATCTTGTGTAGATTCACTTCTTGCAGCGTTCTATTTCGGACAGATATGTATTGGGTGTAGCCTGGCTTTTTTCTCCCAAGGTAACCCCGCAGCTGTGTGGGGTGTGATGTGGAACAGTTCCACACCAGTGTTTAGCTCGACGTCCACCTGCCCTCGGCAACAGTTAACAGTTTCTCCACAGTGCGCGCTGCCTACTATCTGTTCCGCATTTAGTTCTGGTTCTCCCGTGGCTTATCAGTGACGTCCAGAGGTGTCAGGATAGTGAGAGACTTTTATTTCATTATGGCTGGCAGGATAGTGCGGGTGCTAACGCATATCTGCAGTTGTCATAAAGTAAACACATATTCTAGTAAAGGCCCTAAAAAAACAACCTTTTTGTTTTGCTATCTGAAATTTTATTCCTGAATCAAAGCAGTTTCACCATATCGAGACAATCTGTGAACTGCGGAGAAAACGCATGTTCTATCTCACTCTCATGACAGGTCCGCTGCTTGTGGAATACACCAGCATGTCTTGGCTTCTGCGACACATTTTATTAAATTTTTGAAACTCTGTGGCCAGAACACGAAAAGAGTGGCTGTAGTGACCAAGGAAGTCGATAAAAATCAGTACTACGTTTCATAATACCATAACAGACGTAATTGAGCCATCAAGGCAGCTTAAAACGACGTGTACTGCCTCAAGCTGAAGCCAATTATTTGCTTAGCTTTCCCCACAACTTCTACTATCTCCGCCGTCCGTAAATATTTCCTGGCCTGATTCAAAATTTTAAAGCTTCAGTCTGCAAGTGCCTCATTACTACTTATCTCAACTACACAAGGGTCCCTCCACTTAGCATGCTTCTTGCTGCATGGCTTCGACTCCCATCCAGACACTTCTAACCCAGCAAGAAACTTCTTGTGTATACTGATAGTTACTTCAGGAACACTGGAAACTATTGTATCGGTATATCACAGTACTTAAAAAAAATTGTCACATAAATATGTTCTTGATAATCAACGATATTTTTGGTAACTTCCTTAATGATATCCGACACTAAATGCCACTAAAGCGCGACGGAACGAAGATTTTGCGACAACGTATCACCATGTGAACTAAAAGTTGTTCACTATTACACTAAACCACTAGGGAAAACAGCAAGAATTGAATTTTCGTGCGGTGTTGAATAGTCTTTAGTTGTTATCAAATTTGACATGCAGCTCGGCGCAACACTCATCACTTTTAGAGACGACATTTCGAACTGGATAACATTTTTTCTCTTAATATATGAGCCACATACGTCCCTTCACCACGAAGGGCGCATATCCAGCTACCCGCAGACGTTACGTCAGGCATCGTAAAGTTTACAAACAGTCCTGGACCATCTTCTTCTCGTGTGCAAGTCACGAATATTACAGCGTGAATACTTCAACGTAGACTGTTAGCTCTGACTGGACCAGGACGAGATAACGAATAGACAACGGCATTTTAAAAGGAAATATCGCGACATTCACCTTAAGGGATGTAGGGAAAACACACGAACCTACTTCCCGATGACCGGACGTCACCGGACGTGTATTTGAATCCTCTTCGTGCGGAATACGAGTCCATTGTTTTTAACCACTGCCCCACCTGTATTGATTGAGCTCGAAGTGAGGCATCTACCTCTAAACTTCATAGAAGGGCTATTAAGGCATTGTATTCAGATTAGCAATAATAATTTCGTGTGCATTAATGGGCGGGTGCAGGCCTTTCAACTGGACGCCATATCGGCGTCTTGTGTGTCCCTAATCCACCCCAGTTCTCGAATGGACAAAAGGGACCTACAGTTTAACGTGGAATCCGAACCACATGTCGTTCCTGGCGACTTCTCACATCGTTCAAAATTGGAGGCTAGGTTAAAGGTTGACTGAAATTTTCCGTGGTCCGATTGGAATTCGATCCCGCGCCCTAAGTACGCGCTTTACCGCTAGGCCACCAGGCATAATAAAATATTACTTTTAATTCTATCATACGATGTTACGTAGAATGGGCTACGCTGTTGAGCTTTTTAAGAAAGATGTCTCATTCGTATGGGCAGATTTTGGGTAATCGAAAGTTTTCGTTGTATTAGAGTTGAATGTTGTGGTACTCAAATCGTAATTTCCTGGTTCAGTGGCTGGAGTCGTTTTCAAGTGGGCTTGAGAGCATACATCGATGGAACTGCGAGATACGCTGCAAGGATCGCCAGGTCGGTGTAGTCCATACGAAAGTAAGGGAAATCCTCTCGAAAATTTGGGTAAGTTCAAAGGACCTGTAATCGAGGTAGACTGCAAACATATAGTACGCGTCACACAGTGATCATGAGGATAAGATACGAAGGATTAGAGTGCGTGCGGATGCACACCGACAGTATTTTTCCCTTGCTCCATCCAAAAACCGAACAGAGCAGGGTGTGGCTTATTGTCGCACAACGTACTCTCCACAAAGCACTGTATAGAGGATTACAGAATACATAATTCGACGAAGATTTATAAGAATATCACATGTCGAAGTTTAACTGTACTTTTAAATCAAATATTACTTTATTTACTTACATATTAAGACTAAGCGTGGCCTTTTGACACACATGATGCAAATGAACTACCACTTGAAGAAAATTGCGCAAACATCCGGTCAGACCTTATAATAATTGAAGGTGGTGTAAATATTGGCGACTTACTTTAAATGTCCATAAATGTAAAATTTTGCTTCACAAAAGACAAACAGGTAGTATCGTAAGACAACAATGTTAATGATCATCACAACGGGAATCAACGCAGCCGGCCGCGGTGGTCTCGCGGTTCTAGGCGCGCAGTCCGGAACCGTGCGACTGCTACGGTCGCAGGTTCGAATCCTGCCTCGGGCATGGATGTGTGTGATGTCCTTATGTTAGTTAGGTTTAAGTAGTTCTAAGTTCTAGGGGACTAATGACCACAGCAGTTGAGTCCCATAGTGCTCAGAGCCATTTTTTTTTAACCAACGTATAGAAATACTTAGGTGTAATAATTTGTGGAGATATGAAATGGAATGATCACGCTGGCTAAGTCGTAGGTAAATCATGTGATAGATTTCGATTCATTGGCAGGATACTGGGAAGATGCGGTTAGTCTAGAAAGGAGTTTGCTTAGAAAACACTTGTGTGACCTATCTTAGAATATTGCTCAAGTGTGTGTGTGTGTGTGTGTGTGTGTGTGTGTGTGTGTGGTTGTAATGGGTGAGGGCATACCAAATAAGACTAAACGGTATATTGTATTTATTCAAAGAATGGCAGCAGGAATGGTCATTATTTGTTTAACTCACGGAAGAGCGTCACGGAAGTACTGAAAAATCTGAATTGGCAGATACTTGAAGCTAGACGCAACCTATACAGCAAAAGCCTACTCGCAAAGTTTCATGAATCTGTACTGAGCGCGGAATCAATGAAGTTAGTTCAGCCCTGAACGTATATCTCGTGAAAGGACCGCGAAGACAAGATAAGACTATTTACAGCGTACATAAAGGCATTTAAACAGTGATTCTTCTCGCGCTCCGGCCATGAATAGAACAGGATTAAACTCTTAATAACATGTACAATGGGGAGTACTCTCCGTTATGCATTTCATAGTGTTTTGCAAAAGATGGAGGCAGATATTAGATTACTGTTGCTAAGATGAAACCTTACAGCAGATTTAAGATGCCAATTAACCGCTGCACATATTTATAATTATTATATTTTTACTAAAATAATATGTGATATGAGTTAGTTTTGTGTTTGTTGAAGCCACGTTAAAAATCATTGTTCCACCGGTTTTTAAGCTTCTGTCGAAATCAAAAAGTAAGAAAAAAAAGAGTGACATTTGTCCGTGTTCGCCTCAGTTCCGCGTAATTGCCGCTAGAATAAGAAGCTATTGCAAAATATCAGTAATAACAAAAGAAACGGTTACTTCAGTGATGCTCGTTTTCCTTTGCAACTAACTTGTTTACTCGTAAAATAACCAGCGAACCGCACATACAAGCTATTATGAAAATTTTATACCTACCGGAAGATTTGCTCCCTGGTCAGTAAATGTATTGTGAATCTTTAATAAAATAATTTATTCCATACCTCGTATTCTAGTATAACGTTCGAGTACAGTGCCCTATAACTGGTGGACCCGGAGTAACCGTCTGCACTCTTATGTTACCGAATATATCCGGCGTCTGCTGTCGTAGATCATTAACGCCAAATTGCACCGCACTGTCCTGACAGATACATTCGTCGTACGTCCCATATTGATTTCTGCGGGTGTTTCAGGCATTTCTGCGGGTGTTTCAGGCATTGTTTCTTGTCTGTTAGCACCGACAACTCTATGCAAATGCCGCTGCTCACTGTCGGTCTCGGAATATAGAATTCCGAAACTTAATGTCCCATGCGTCTAGCTCCAACTACCATTCTGTGTTCAGAGTCTGTTAATTCCCGTGGTGCGACCATAATCATATCGGAAACCTTTTCATATGAATCACCTGAGTACAAATGACAGCTCCGCCAATATCCTTTCATATCTTGTCTACGCGATACTACCGCTATCTGTATAGGTGCACATCGCTATCCCACGACTTTTGTCATCTCAGTGTACACACCGCTGACAGTCCACACACCTCTTCCAACTAGCTACTAACATCTCTCACCAATAATCACAACGACAACACAACACAACACAACATGGATATGGTTCCAAGTCAATAGGGAAAGAGTCACACGAAAATATCATTCTCAAATCTGTACGAAAACAAATTCAATTTATTGACACGACTTCATCTCAGCCAAGTCCCTCCCTTTTATCTAACACCATCCACAGGTAGCTAATGGTTCATCGCTCTGCTTTGAGGCCTTTTTTTTTTTTTACCGAACAAATCAACAATAATACGCATCACTCTCCTGGAAGAACAGCAAAGTGCCCATTAAATGTGCATATAGCATTACTGGCAGGGAGACCGCATGTGGCATGTATTTTTCTTTGACGTCTCATTGGCGACTTGCGCGTCGATGATGATGGAATGACAACAACAGCAACAAACAAACACACACACACACACACACACACACACACACACAGTTCCGAGCAGAGAAACCTCCCTCCCTCCGGGAATCGAACTCGGGGCTTCGCGATCGATTGGCAGCAACGCTACCACAAAACCACGCGCTGCTGACGGAAAGTGACGAAGCACCATTCGAGCCCACGCACAGAAACGTACTTCGAATGCCTTGTAGGCTTTCCGTATCGGAAAAGTAACCTTGTGGTTACGAGGGATCACTTCCGAACTTTAACACACAAACCTGATACTTCAACCTCACGAGGGCTGAAGGCCAATCCCTCGATTTCGCGAACACCAAACCGCTCCACGAAACGTTCAGGCCTTCCAGCCGATACGAATCGGGAGCAGATAAGTAGACGTTCTCACTGGTCATCTACTGCTCCCACTTACAGCAGGATGAATATGCGAACAAGAGAAAAAATTCCCGGATTTTCCCTGGTTGAAAATACATTTATTTCCCGGATGAAAATTCACTTTTTCACGAGTGAAAAAACACTAGACACCGATGAATGTACGTTTTTCTGCGTTAAGTGGCAGTATACTTTCCCTTGGAACTGTAAAACTTACCTATTATTAGAATACCAATCATTTGAATGGTAAAGGTTTCATACACCGGCATACAGCCGACCAGTGTGGCCGAGCGGTTCTAGGCGCTTAGTCTGGAACCGCGCGACCGCTACGGTCGCAGGTTCGAATCCTGCCTCGGGCATGGATGTGTGTGATGTCCTTAGGTTAGTTAGGTTTAAGTAGTTCTAAGTTATAGGGGATTGATGACCTCAGATGTTGAGTCCCATAGTGCTCAGAGTCATTTTTGAACCGGCATACAACTTCCTGGTACTTTAGGAAATGAAATCCAGCAAAAAAACAACACTTTTTGGAAAGCGACATAAACACTGCATTTTTTCGTACTAAGAAAGTACAAATACGAATTCCACAAAATACAACACGGTGACTTCCGAAGCACTGAAATCGAGAGTGCGCTGCGCGATGCGCTTCTGTCAGCGAATCCTAGTTCATGACACCTGATCTCACCAGCCTATGACAGCAGATATTCAGAGCATAGGACACGTGACATAGTCGGCCAATAGCAACATAACTTATGTAGCGCGAACACACGAATAGGAGAAGTTAATCGTTTAAATTAGTATACATACAGAAGAGGTACTACAAAAGCTAAGCTTTCATATACAACAATGGTCGTCAAATATTTTTGCTGTTTTTTTTCCGAGGGTGTGGTTAGGCAACATCCTAAGAGAACAGCTTAAATTGCAGCTACTTAATATTTCTGACAAGTATGATTTTAAATTTCACTGCTGTGCACCGAACATTTCATGTGTTAGCTGGGTGAATACATGTCCCGTTGAGCACTTCGACTTTTTCGTTCAAAAGCCAGTTACGCGTGAAATTGCTCAAGAGCTCACATCGCACTTTCTTTTGAACGATAATTATACCTATTGCCATAATTACTGCATAATTTGAATCTATGAACGAAATAAAATAAATATGAAAAACTAATCTTGAAGTAGGTCTTTTTCTAGTGTGAGTTACGCTTTAAGATATATCAAACATAAACGTGCCACTAAAATTTTACATAACTTCGTAAGTGTCTCGTCTTCTGAGCTCGAAATTTTTGTATGTGGCTGGTCCTCAAAGCATTACATTCTCTCCAGACCTCAAATTTCTGTCCTTAGCGGTTTGGGCTGGGCGATGATGAGTCAGTGAATCAGTCTGACACCATTTCACCCCCTAAGGGGTTGAATTTCCAAAAACAGTGACATGCATATGTTTTATTTCTAACACAGAAGTCAAATACAAATTTTCACAGATTTAGCTTCAAAAATGCTTGCACAGTGAAATATTTCCATAAAAACTTTATTCCCTCATTTCACCCCCATAGGGCTTGAATTCGAAGCACATTCTCACACTTAACATAATTCACCTTGCTCTAGAGGAAATGTAACGCTTCTCAAACCACCACTATGCAATATTTTCCCGCCATCTGTTAGAAATGTGAACAGTTGTGACGTCACGCTCATCGAAATCAATTTTTTGTTATGAAGTGCTGCACAGTCTTCGTCCTAAAGACTTTGACGCATTTTGCTGTCAGCGGACGCTTACGTGCGGACTGCGTTTTATTTTTGTGAATGGCGTACTTTCTTTGCAACTAAAGTTTTATTTTTGTGGTATTCTCTCTCTTATTGCTGCAGTATTATTGTCTAGTAGCTGGCTATACTAAAATTCTTTGTCAAAGTGTCAGCTCTTACTAGTCAAAATAACAAAAATTTAACTGAAATCTAAAACAATGAAAATTTCCCGAAATTCTAAAAAATTCCCAAATTTTTTCCCGGATGAAAAAATTTCGGCTTTTTTCCCCGATTTCCCGGGCGTATACATCCTGACAGCGCTCCTGTAAGGTGCTGCTTCCTGCGGGTACTTCCACAAGTTTCTCTGCAATGGGTATTGTTAACACCCTTCGGCTCTGGCAAATTACTCGGCCTTGAGTCACCTCTTATGCCCAGACCGCTATCCGTCTACGAGGATTTGGGGAAGGCCAGACCACCAACCCCAGGTTGCAAAATACCTCCTTCCCCCAGAAACCGATCCTGTCTTAGACAATAGATGTACAATAGAAGGTGGAGAGGGGAGAAATGAAAGGAAAGGGACTATTGATGTTAGCTGCATTGGGACCTCAGAATCAGCGGCGACGAGTCAAAATGTGTGCCGCACTGGGATTCGAACTAGGGATCTCCTGCTTACTAGGCAGTTGCGTTAACCACTGCGCCACCCGGACACTTGTTTATCGTAACTGCGCGGACCATCTCGAAACGCCTCGCAGCCGATCCACATTCCCACCTATCTGCAGTACTCGTCCATTTCCTCCACTCTCGCTAGTTTGAGATTCCCACAGGTGATCGGACGTAATTCTGCATCCGCGCTGAAGGTGGTGGATTCATTGCTCATCGAAGCGAAACGGCGTGGTGTCTCTTCTTTCGAAGATGTCCGAAAGAACAAACACCACGCATTCATACAGTAGGCAACAGCCACGGGTAGAGCGAACAGGCATCGCTAGAAAATGAAGTGTTGCGACCTATGACGAATCACGCTGCTCTTCTTTGGATCTTCTCTATTTCTTCTATCAATCCTATCAACTATCCCCATAACGACGACAGCGTTATCGGTTTGAACTTCTACCTCTTCCTCCAGAAAGCTCACTGACAGTGGGGCGCTTTCGGCGGACCTTCGTCGGACAGTGGCCTCTTTAGCTGCGCCGATAAGCAGTGCAGCGAGTGACACACGCGGCGGGCTTGCGCAACAGCCGGCGCGGCGCGCTACTCACCGTGGACGACCGTCCTGAAGACGACCATGCTGCCAGCTTCCCAGCGCAGCGATTACGAGGCTCAGCGATGCGAGGCGTAGCGCCACTGACGACGACCGGCACGCAACTGCCGCGCGCCGCGCTCGCTTCTCTTTATGTCAGCCGAGGAGCCGCGTCGCATTGGCCAGCGAGACTGCGGCCACTGTTGCAAGACTTGCTCCGCGAGGCCCCACCCCGCGGACGTGATCGCCCACCTCCACCAAAAGGAGCCGCTCACTCGACAGATGTTATCTACTACTCGTGAAGAGTTCAGCGAAAACTGGGCAAGACGTGGGCTTTGCTGTCACGCTATGCGCGTCCCATCCCATTTTCATTCATTTAGGCGTCTACGAGGGGTAGTCGTAAGTTTCGGTTACCGCCTCGAAAATATAAAGTAACGTAATTAGTTTTTTGTTTGCAGGTACATGTCTCCACTCTTGGTACACACCGAAATCCCAGCGCAACAGAACCACAGCATGCCGCTAGAGGAGAAAAAAAATGGTGCAGCATATCGATAAAGTGGAGTATCGTACATTAATTCGCTTTCTCCATTTGAAGGAGAAGGACGCTGCAACAATCCATGCTGAGTTGGTGCACGTGTACGCAACAATCCACCATCGTATGCGACACCGGCTGGGTGGCGCACATTCTCCGAGTGTCTGGCCACAAAATGAAGCACCCAGAAGGAAAGGAGGAAATGAAACGTACCTCCACGGGTTGATAGGGTAAAGGAAGCTATTTCAGAGAATTACAATGTCGAGTCAAATTTAAAAAGAACTTGCCAGTATGAGCCCACATATCAGTATGCAATCCCTCTGGCCCAGGCCCCATATACAGGCACTGGTTCGGGCGGGATGCATGTTGTCATACGGCGTTGCATCATCTCCTGAGGAAAGCTCGCCCACAACTGATACTGCTGGACCTTGATATCCTGGATACTGCCACTGGGATGAAGTTTACGTCCGAGGTGAGCCCACACATGTTTCATCGGGGACAGACTGGGCAGTGTTTGTATATAATTTATTACGCCTCGATCGCTTACATACAGAAAAAATATCCACATTACCGGTTTCCGCAAGTAGATGCTACCTTCAGACGTGAAATCCACTAAAAGCCTTCGCGTAGATACAGAACGAGGTGACAAAAGTCATCGGACATCGATATGCACATGTACAGATGGCGGTAGTATCGCGTACGCATGGTAAAAAAGGGGAGTGCATTGGCGGAGCTGACATTTGTACTCAGGTCATTCGTGTGAAAAGGTTTCAGACGTCATTATGGCCACACGACGGGAATTAACAGACTTTGAACGCGGAATGGTAGTTGGAGCTAGACGCATGGGACATTCCGTTTGGGAAATACTGGTAGTTAGGGAATTCAGTATTCCAAGGTCCACAGTATCAAGAATCTGCCAAGAATACCGAATTTTCTCCAAGTTTTCACACCACGGACAACACAGTGGCCGACGTTTTTCACTTAACGACCAAGAGCAGCGGCATTTGCGTAGAGTTGTCAGTGTTAACAGACAAGCAACAATGCCTGAAACACCTGAAGAAATTAATATGGGATGTACGACGAACGTATCTGTTCGGAGAGTGCGGCAAAATTTGGCGTTAACGGTCTATGGCAGCAGACGACCGAGCAACTGAACCGATAATTGGCTAGAAATGGTTATGTTCGGCTAGTTGGAGACCATTTACAGTCATTCATGGACTTTATGTTCCCAAACAACGATGGGATTTTTATGAATGACAATGCGCCATGTCACCAGACCACAATTGTTCGCGACTGGTTTGAAGAACATTCTAGACAGTTCGAGCGAATGATATGGCCACCCTGATCGCCTGACAACAATCACATCGAACATTCATGGGACACAATCGACAGGTCAGTTCGTGTACAAAATCTTCCACCGGGAACACTTTCGCAATTATGAACAGTTATAGACGCAGCATGGCTCAATATTTCTGCAGGGCGATGTGGATGGCCATATCATTCGCTCGAACTGTCTAGAGTGTTCAAAGTAATCGCAAACAATTGTGGCCCGGTGACATGACATTGTAGTTTGGGAACATTATGAATGAGCCAACCAGGTTTGGTGTGTATGTGGCAGAAGCAGCTCATTACCTTCTACAAAACGTAGCACAAGTCCTATCAAACTGTACGCTGTTAATTTGTGAAATCCGCAAGAAACTGAAATTTTTTTTTGCGTGTATTGGTCATACATCATAGCACCGGTTGTAGCAACTAGTAGCTTGGTTAAGCATATGGTGTGTAATACACAATGGTCAAGATCATTGCGCTGAAAACAGCTTGAAGGCAGATGGTTCCGCATAAGTGTGCACAATGGCGTGGGCTAGGTTCACTGATCTCCCTCACATGTAATGTAATCTCGGCCATTGTGCATCTGTTACAAGACGCACGAGCAGATGAACTACAGTCTAGACAGCAACAGAACTATATAGTTTGGTCAGAAACAGTCTGAAACGCTCGTAAGGGCGCTGCAGGGTAGACTGTGCTGAGAAATAATTGTTAAGCAAAACTTCGGTACGTTGCCCCATTTCCGATTTAATTGGCACTGAAGTTCACCAATCGGGCCATTGCGGCCTGCCAGATACAAGTATTGTCATTTGTTCCTCTAGCGTAGATAACAGCCCACGAGACCGCTCAGCCTATGGCTCGGGTTCGGTCCTTACTACCGTCCCATGTCCAATTTTTGTATCGCGCTCTTGTTCGGTTTTAGACCAAACGAAGAACTCGTCTGGCGACACTGTTTCTGGCGAGCCGCTTCAATTTCCGTGCGCAATGGCCTGAGAGCCTAACTTCAATGCTAACAACTCGAAAGCGGCGCAGAGTCTGGTATTTTTTTCTTAACAATTATTTCTCAGCACAGTCTACCCTGCAACACCATTACAAGCTTTTCGGGCTGTTCCTGACCACCCCTTGTACAAGCATGTCAATAGACAACGCAGATACTTAGAAGGATTGATGAACGGTTGCTTGTAGACGCTCCATGTAACTCACGGGGGATTGTCACAACCATGACATATTGTAGCGGCAGGATTTGCGCGCACGCCATGCGACAAGAGAACTTCGTCAGCAGTCAATCTGATGAATTTCATACAGTAACCAGGTCATATCGTTCGTCGTCAAAGTATGTTGCACATTAGAGAAACTTCCTTCTGATCCCTTTACTACAAAAAGCAAAGATCTGGGGGCATATCCTACAATGGTGAGTCTCCCTGCCTTTTTAGTACGAACAACAGCGAGCTGTTGTATTACAATGACCTGGAGGAGCCTGCAGCCGGTTGTCTGTACCATGAGGTGATACGCAGTCCGTATAAATACACCGGTAACGATACTTTTTACTGAAGAGGCACCATTTAGTACAAACCGCCACACTCTACTAGGACAGAGCTGTTGTTAAGAGTGTGATCTCGCCAATCAGCACCTTTTTCTCTGAACTCCTTGCTACAAGTACCACGAGTACATCGAAATAAAAGCTTCACATCGAGAAATAAAGGGATATCAAAACAAAACTTTCTTTGGAAATGTCCATTAAATATCTTTAGAAACATCTTGCTCCGGGTGTCTGCAAATGAAGCAATTCATAAAATCAATGAATCTTCAGTGCACGAAAGGAATACTTGCTATATATTAGTGCGCGCTTCTCTCGTCCTTTACATATGAGCGAGGGAAGTTTGAACTGATGTGTTGCAGTAAGGTTGGTTTTATTGTTATTTGCACAGTGAACATTTACAGACAATTACCTTCTCGATTTCCCACTGAAAATTATCTGTGCATTGATGCTATACCCGCATAACGAACTATATTTTTATCTGCCCAGACTGTTGCAAAACAGCAGAGCTTAGAAGAAGCCAAACCTGTACAGAACGCCCCAATATTAGTGGATCTACAATTTCTTACGCTGTTCGTAAAATGTGAGACGCCTTTTGGGAACTGCAGTGCCCATGTTGTCTAGCGCCATAGCAAAATGTGCGTATAATTGTGTTTACGGAAGCGTAAAATGAAGTCGCCAGAGGACGTCCGAGGCTGGACGTGTCTCATCCATATAAAGTGAAGCTTAACAGTGTTATAATCACAGCAAGAGTGCTTCATTTGCAGAAAATTTGCTCAGCACACATCGCAGGCAGCATGCCACTGCACGCTCACAGCCCTTTCGCGCGATTTTACTCTGGAAATATAATAAACATTTTGTCTCCTCCTTTGTCATCAGAATGTCTTTTACTCTTGCAAGAGACCGAAAGAGGTTATTGTTTCGTTTGATGAAAAGCGTATGTTGATATATATAAACGTTACGTGTGATGATGTCTGAAGGGTAGTCAAAGTTAATCTATTCGATTTCTTTAGTGGTATGGATTGATCTGACACAGTCTCAATATTTCAGCTGCTTCCGGAAACGAATTAGCGCACGATACTCCACATTAATAGGCTGCAACATTTCGTTGTAGAATCCTTTGCGCTGTGGTACTGTACTTTGGCGCGGGAATTTTAAAATGCATCAACACTGCAACCAAACAAAAATAGGTACATAACTTCATTTTTTCGAGGTGGTAAATAAAACCTCTGTAGTGCTTGTCTCAGATTAAAGAAGGATTATTCTCATAAAGAAGCATGGAGTAGCAAATTAGATACAGCACATTAATTTCGATTACTAATAAATTTATAAACGGTTACTAAAAATATTTGTTGTGTTATCAGTTTCTGAGAGATGGCGGTTCAGCTATCCAGATTTAGGTTTCCCCAAATCTATAATGGCGAATACAATGTTAGTTTCTTTGTAGACGACATTCATTCTGAATATACCTATTAAAAATATTTATTGCGTTTGCAATTTCGTCATTTTGTCATTCTCGGGCATTCTGAAACCTGCCTTCAAATCCACTTAACTGAGTCGCTAAAACCCACTGTATGAAGTTAAGTCGTGACACGCTGAAACACAGTTACCAGCAGTCTAAATCGAAATACGTGGTATACCCGCTCTCCCACACCACGTGTGCACGAGCGATGCCGCAACCACAACAGCAGCAATTGGCATGCATAAAAATAAAAAGCTAAATCCACAACACACACCGAAACGAATCGCTCATGTCGCCAACGTGGCGGGTGGATTTCAACAGCGGTAAAATAAAAGAGATGTAAATGAATAGCGTGTGAGGTTTAGAAAGCAAAGTTATTAGTAAGTGGAGTCGATATCATAATTATGATATGTACACAATTGAAATGTTAGAGAGGACTTTGTTAATACTGATAATATTTGCAGCCATTTACCTCAGTTGATAACTTCAACTGTTTTATCATAAAAAACCACACCGTCTACAGGCCACAAGTAGCCCATCGAGACCATCCGACCGCCGTATCATCCTCAGAGGAGGATGCGGATAGGATGGGCGTTTGGGTCAGCACACCGCTCTCCCGGTCGTAATGATGGTATTCTTGACCGAAGCCGCTACTATTCGGTCCTCAATTGGCATCACGAGGCTGAGTGCACCCCGAAAAATGGCAACAGCGCATGGCTGCTGGATGGTCACCCATCCAAGTGCCGACCACGCCCGACAGCGCTTAACTTCAGTGATCTCACGGGAACCGGTGTATCCACGGCGGCAAGGCCGTTGTCACTGTTTTATCATAAGGACAAGAAAACTTCAATCTTTTGCAACTGAAATTTATTTTTGTGTACAATACATGTTTGACCATAATGTTAGGCATCTTCAGTGGTATGCATTTTGTGTCTTGCTATTGCAACCATTTGTTGTTCTATTTGTGCTAAATGCACACAATAGCTAGAAGTTTCTTCCAGTAAATATTTCTTTGCACATAACCTATACTGTAGTACACAGTACATACTTGCACTCCCTTTATAATAAAACTAATTCGGTTTATTTTATTTGGCGACTGTTTGCTTTCAAAATACTGACAATGACAAAATGTCGATATTGCAATCATGATAATTATTTTTAGCAGACACATTCGGAAAGACTACTTTCAGTAATTACATTAAGGACGTGAAACTAGTCCTCCGCTAAGAACTTAATTATAGCTCGACATGATAGGACAACAGTTTGTCGCCTCTTGGACAAGAAGGCGTTTGGTGCGCTCGGAGCTTGTCACCGGTAACTGGCCAGAGGAGGAGGGAATTCCCACGACTGCGTTGGCGGCGTGTCTGGAGAGAGGGCTGGGAAGGGAAGGACAGGGAGTAGAGTGGAGTGGAGCACGTGACTGGAAACACGCGCCTCATGGCAGACGTGCCGGCGCTCGGCGCGGACCAGGTGGTGGTCCGGGACGTGCGTGCGGCCCGCCGCGTCAACCACTCGCAGGCCGTGACCGCGAGAGCTCGTATCGGCGCTCCCTTTTCACACTTCATAATCCTCGGGACATTTACTGCGAAATCGGCTCGCTTCTCCTCCAGCCGATAGCGTCACGGTGGCGACTAGGCGTCGCATTTGTCTTCACTCTGCGTCACAGATGGAACCACAGTGTTCCGAAGAGGTGCTTAAGCTACTAGCTCACCAGTCTTTTAACTACTGCCGACACTATGCCACCACTCTTCTCTTGTTTCTTCTCTGCCCCGCGGCCCAGACGTCAAAGAATACCACACGAGCCTCTACCAAACTTGGAAAATTTAGAGAGAAAACGTGAGCCTTACGCTCACGTTTCGATAGGGAGAGCACTGTCAAAGGTAAAAACTCTAGTACGAAAGAAACGCCGAAATGTTCTATTTAAGGACTAATGCGGTACCTTGTTTGCAATATCGATATGTACAACGTCAAATTGTTTTATATGGATAAGAAACTTTCATTTTCAGAAACTTGAAGTCAGCAAAGAAATCCAGGTGTAGAACACAGGGTTCAACTCTAAGCCAAATTCACACAGAAGTGGTGTGGCGCAGACGCCAGGCGGCGACGAGGCAGGGACGTGGTGCGGACGGGATGTAGGGATGACGGTTATCGCTGAAACAACCGGTTTCAGGTTATATCGATTTTTCCCCCGCGCCAGTTTAACCTGACTCTCGAAACCGCTCAAAATAACAGGTTTCTGAAATAACCAATTTTCGGATTTTTTATTCCTATTATTTCCGGTAATAAACATATAATTCAACAAAGATACAAAAATTCGACTCACTCAGTTCCAAGATACATAGAATCAAAATATTAAATTAAATAGGTTAATAAAATGAAATGTGATCCGTTCGCCGTTCGCTGCTTTTATCAAAAAAGTGATAAGTGGTTGAATACTACAAAAAAAAAAAAAAAAAAAAAAAAAAAAAACAACATTCCTCTACTGATGCTTAGTTTTGGAAACTCTGTTCAAAAATCGTGTTGTAATCGGGGATCGTATCACTATTTGGGCATTAAGAATAGTCAATGCTAGAGGGTGAAAGTTGAGGCGGAAGGAGCCTGTTTTCCAATTTAATTTGTCCGTTTCCAAGGACTAGAAGCACGTCAAAGCATATTATGCTGACACAGGCAGCAGATAGCTACTCTTTATTTTTATTGTGTACTACGATTGAATTGTTAACTTTTTAATTTATTATTGTTGCCATAACTTCTTCCTCCTTCTTATTTTTTAATAGAAATCTTTCACAGCTAATGAACCATCGCACTTCTTTGTTACGTCATTTCATAAAAAAATATTTGCAGACTAGAATTGGCGCCATTCTGCAATACAACAGACACCTGGCTACGACAGCGATAAATTACCGTATAGTCGAGGCGCGGGCAAGTCCTGCACACTGCACGTACGTGCGTACCTTAAGCCACGACACGCGACAACAGAAACATTGTCTCAGTGATGTTGTACCAATTCTTATGTCAAGTGTTTGTCTCTCGTTCCTGTCGGCATTGTTATTAAATGAGCACTGATCGCTTTTCCCATTTTCAATAATAACGCAATATTTCAAATCAACTCAAATTTTACGAATAAAAATAACTCCTTTTCTAAAAAAAGTTTATTTTCGCTGCTCTGGCTAACTGACACTTCAGTTTTTTAACTCGGTTATTAGCAAAAAATAAAAAGTGCCAGTTATAACAGAGACCAAACAAATACCCAAAAACACCGGTTATTCAGAACTATCGGCATCGGTTTTAACAGGTCGATTTTTCTCATCCCTAGCGGGATACGTGCAATGCACACTGAAGTGGTGGTGTCAGAGAGACGCAGAATTGTCGTGCAACGAATGGGTCAGAAAATGTCGTCTTCATCAGTCGAAGATAGTGATGCACTAGATCTACTGAAATTCGTAAATGTTGAGCAGCGAGGAAGATAATTGCGTACATCTATTACGATTGAAAAAAAATGGAAGAATAATGGTACATTCGACGTAATAAAAGAAAGAAACACGTATCGCGACCGTTTCCAGAATTTTTACTGAAATGTCTCTGATGTGTTTCTGTACTACGATAGACAAAGTGAAGGACAGCATTCGGAAGAAAGCAACGAAAATGCATTATTTTAATAATAATTACAATTTTCCATGCGATTTTCATTTGTACGTAAGCCTAAATATTGCAGATTTTGTTAACGGTATTCAAAATATTAGGACGATTTTCCAAAATCTGAACATCATGTACACTAGGAATTCCTCGTTACAGGGCGTAGTTTCCTGACATTTGCCCTTTTAGAGAGGTATAAAATATCCCTTGACCTAGAAAACTGGATTCCAGGCACTGCCAACGCCAAGTGCAATGGATTCCTCCTCTGCAAGATGGAACTAGAGAATTTCAGGACAGCACTAGGGCAAGTGTTCCACAGGGGCTCATTCAGACTAACTGAGCACGTCTGGCTAAACATTTCACCTGACGACTCTGCTACACTAAGGGGAAGAAGTAGTCATAACTGTGGATTTGCCAAAGCGTTATAAAGAAACAGAGGTGTACTGGGAAAAGAAATCTTACGTTAGATAACATTTTAGTTTTCTCTATTTTGGATGATAAACTTCAGCCAATAAAAAAATGCCCAGAATAAAAACCTTATTTGTCATGTGGCATGATATCCCAGTTGGAAAACAGAATTTATATAAGCAAGTACTAAGTTTGCACCTCTGTCTGGTACAACCCATCGATCGAAGATAGAAAATGTAAAGTTGACTATTCACTTTTAGTTCAATTGCGACAGGAATGTTGTTAAATTTGCCTGTATCTTCTACTGCAACTTGTGCAGATTTGTATTGAAATAAACATGATGGCCGGCCGTTGCGGCCGAGCGGTTCAAGGCGGTTTAGTCTGGAACAGCGCGACCGCTACGTTGTTGTTGTTGTTGTGGTCTTCAGTCCTGAGACTGGTTTGATGCAGCTCTCCATGCTACTCTATCCTGTGCAAGCTTTTTCATCTCCCAGTACCTACTGCAACCTACATCCTTCTGAATCTGCTTAGTGTATTCATCTCTTGGTCTCCCTCTACGATTTTTACCCTCCACGCTGCCCTCCAATACTAAATTGGTGATCCCTTGATGCCTCAGAACATGTCCTACCAACCGATCCCTTCTTCTGGTCAGGTTGTGCCACAAACTTCTCTTCTCCCCAATCCTATTCAATACTTCCTCATTAGTTATGTGATCTACCCATCTAATCTTCAGCATTCTTCTGTAGCACCACATTTCGAAAGCTTCTATTCTCTTCTTGTCCAAACTAGTTATCGTCCATGTTTCACTTCCATACATGGCTACACTCCATACGAATACTTTCAGAAATGACTTCCTGACACTTAAATCAATACTGGATGTTAACAAATTTCTCTTCTTCAGAAACGCTTTCCTTGCCATTGCCAGCCTACATTTTATATCCTCTCTACTTCGACCATCATCAGTTATTTTGCTCCCCAAATAGCAAAACTCCTTTACTACTTTAAGTGTATCATTTCCTAATCTAATTCCCTCAGCATCCCCCGACTTAATTAGACTACATTCCATTATCCTTGTTTTGCTTTTGTTGATGTTCATCTTATATCCTCCTTTCAAGACACTGTCTATTCCATTCAACTGCTCTTCCAAGTCCTTTGCTGTCTCTGACAGAATTACAATGTCATCGGCGAACCTCAAAGTTTTTATTTCTTCTCCATGAATTTTAATACCTACTCCGAATTTTTCTTTTGTTTCCTTTACTGCTTGCTCAATATACAGATCGAACAACATCGGGGAGAGGCTACAACCCTGTCTTACTCCCTTCCCAACCACTGCTTCCCTTTCATGTCCCTCGACTCTTATAACTGCCATCTGGTTTCTGTACAAATTGTAAATAGCCTTTCGCTCCCTGTATTTTACCCCTGCCACCTTTAGAATTTGAAAGAGAGTATTCCAGTCAACATTGTCAAAAGCTTTCTCTAAGTCCACAAATGCTAGAAACGCAGGTTTGCCTTTCCTTAATCTTTCTTCTAAGATAAGTCGTAAGGTCAGTATTGCCTCACGTGTTCCAGTGTTTCTACGGAATCCAAACTGATCTTCCCCGAGGTTGGCTTCTACTAGTTTTTCCATTCGTCTGTAAAGAATTCGTGTTAGTATTTTGCAGCTGTGACTTATTAAGCTGATAGTTCGGTAATTTTCACATCTGTCAACACCTGCTTTCTTTGGGATTGGAATTATTATATTGTTCTTGAAGTCTGAGGGTATTTCGCCTGTTTCATACATCTTGCTCACCAGATGGAAGAGTTTTGTCAGGACTGGCTCTCCCATGGCCGTCAGTAGTTCCAATGGAATATTGTCTACTCCGGGGGCCTTGTTTCGACTCAGATCTTTCAGTGCTCTGTCAAACTCTTCACGCAGTACCATATCTCCCATTTCATCTTCATCTACATCCTCTTCCATTTCCATAATATTGTCCTCAAGTACATCGCTCTTGTATAGACCCTCTATATACTCCTTCCACCTTTCTGCTTTCCCTTCTTTGCTTAGAACTGGGTTTCCATCTGAGCACTTGATATTCATACAAGTCGTTCTCTTATCTCCAAAGGTCTCTTTAATTTTCCTGTAGGCAGTATCTATCTTACCCCTAGTGAGATAGGCCTCTACATCCTTACATTTGTCCTCTAGCCATCCCTACTTGGCCATTTGGCACTTCCTGTCGATCTCATTTTTGAGACGTTTGTGTTAGCAGGTTCGAATCCTGCCTCGGGCATGGATGTGTGTGATGTCCTTAGGTTAGTTAGGTTTAAGTAGTTCTACGTTCTAGGGGACTGATGACCTCATATGTTAAGTCCCATAGTGCTCAGAGCCATTTGAACCAATAAACATGATGCATTTTGACCTGTATTGCACTTTCCCAACCCCAAAATAATCCTTCTATTTCTACAATAAGTTACACACAAAAATCAGAGTGTTTCAGCAGCACAACGCTGTACTTGCACAGATTCAAAGTTATTCGTCCCGAAAAATAAAAAAATGCTATTTTTCCAGAGATACCATAAGTAATTCTGTGATAACTGTTACAAAAATATGCAAAATAGCGCTTCACCTCATACACACCGCCGGCCGGTGAGGCCGTGCGGTTCTAGGCGCGTCAGTCTGGAACGCGTGACCGCTGCGGTCGCAGGTTCGAATCCTGCCTCGGGCATGGATGTGTGTGATGTCCTTAGGTTAGTTAGGTTTAAGTAGTTCTAATTTCTAGGGGACTGATGACCTCAGATGTTAAGTCCCATAGTGCTCGGAGCCATTTGAACCATTTTTTTCATACACACCGACTGCGTTAAGAAAGCCCAAATCGGTCAGCATAAAACATCCAGAACATAGGTTACTAAAGTAATATCAATAGGAAGATGCCATTCCACAATCATTGCTCAGTGGAACACACGCCATTTGCAATTCAAGAAAAAGAGACCTTCTAAAAGCTGGATACTACTGGATAGTGTGAGTGCTGTAATGTTTTCGACTTCAGTCTCTGTTGATACAGAATGAAAACCCTGCTATCGTCACAGCTTGTGAAAAGCAACAGTATGCATCAATCACCATAAATTACGCAATAAAGCAAAAAGCGCTGAAAAAGATCGTAATTTGCAGCCCGCCCAGGACGGAGAAAACATGTTAAGACTTATTATTAAATACATATCTAAATGTCTTAAGTGTGCGCTTCATTGCTTCATTAACAGTGTGGTTTTTTTTCTGTCTTTTTTTCTATTTTTCCCTCGGTTAGTGATAGACCAAACATTTGTTTTAAACTTATGCCTTTATTCAGTTGCCTTTCCTGATAAGTTCTAACATATACTATTTTTGTATAGACCTGAGTAGCATGCACATTTAGAACAGAACATGCTTACATGTCATATCTTGAAACCATACTAGACACGTAACAACAAACAGTACGGGCGCTAATGCTCCAAATTTTGTGCACCTTAAAAACTCAATAAAGTAAATAAATAAAACCACCAAACGTTGTTAACAACCAAGACCGCTGATATTGTAGCCATATTGGAAGTGATGCCAGTAAAGGAAATTCGCGTTTGAAGAGTCACACGTAACGAATCTGCTTTTCACGGTTTGATCGTTGCCCAATGAAATTTTTTCGAAGCACCATGTGCCACAAATAGCAATAACAGGCTATCCTCTGCCATTCAGGCTGCGGTAAAAGATTGGAACTTGTCATTTTCAACATAGCAATGCTCCCATCCACAAAGCGAACGCACTGGTGAAGAGTTTTGAGAAAATGATTATTAAAGAAATCGAATGGCTGGCCCACAACCTTATCTCAGACTGATTGAGCATATCGGGGACAAGTTACAGCAGCGCAGAAGAGCCAGATAGTCGCAAAAAAGCTACAGACTTGATCGGCACGTTCCAGAAGATACGGGAGACAATTGCAACACATGTGAATCTCAATTAACAAGTAAGTGCAGAGTCTACTGAGTGCGTAGAAACTGTGACAGCGCCTAAGAACGACCCTGCCACACACTAAAACCAGATAAACAATAACCGTAGAACAAGCAGCCATTAGACGCATTATGGAGAGAGTAGTAATTATTTCTGTATTGCAATTATATTTCATTTCAGTCGACTAATCCTTTGTTGTATGCGCAAATGACGTGTTACAATTGTAACTTGACAGTCGACATGATGTTACACGCATAGAGGAAAAAATCTTGAGAAATGCTACAGCCAGGCATTTCAAATATTTGTTTTTATTGCATGTACGTATTTGATGTTATAATTTCCTACATGCGATTGTTGGTCTCAATAATTATTGGAAAAGGAATATATTGGCCATTTAAATAATGGGCGCATAATAAAAACCGATTTTGTTGCAGTAAATTTGTTTTAGGATAGGTTCCGCCTTGAACAGACATAACTTTTTCTTCTTTTCCTCCTAGGCATGTTTCGCTGAACTTACAGCGTTGTTAGGAGTTTCTTTATTTTCTTTCATTCAAATAACTAGAAAATAGCTTTTTTCTATCTGTACATATGAAAATTTCAGTTTTTAGGTAAAGTATTAACAAAATTTGGAAACACATTTTTTTATATGCCTTATTAACAGATGCTATGGTTTTTGTGGCTGCTGTGATTAAATTATTTTATTCTCTGTGAAAGATTGCTTATCTATTAGTCAACTACTCATTGTGGGAAAGTTGAAGTCAAAATATTGCTGGGCTGGAAGTGCAGATCGGAAAGCAGGCTTGAATCACCTGGAGACAGCAACTTTAAGTTTCCACCTGTGTGGCAGGATGCATAAGCCTAGGAACGACTCAATCGTCTCAGTGTAGAATTACGCCCTGGAGTTAATCTCGCTTCTTCGGTCTACGATACAGCGCTATCATTAGAACCACAAGCTGCTCTGGTTCCTTATCCCATCATACTCTCGAAGATATATAAGCAAACAGATCAATAAATTGCTCGTAACCGACTACTTTAGCAGGTGATACGAGCTTATGCACGATTTCCATGTAGCGCATGTGGACAGTGTAAGCTCTCTTACATTTCCTACGCTGTATCTATTCATAATAAAATCATATAATAAAAGAATTTATTACACTCGGGTAACAACTGGAACATCTCGTATGCTCTCCGCCTTCCATCGTAGCTAGGAATTACGTTCGTAAATTTTTAAGTAAATTGTCAATGCAACAATTCAATGATTAACTTCAATCTGAAATAACATTAAGTCAAACAGGATGGAACGTACAGGGCTATTACAAATGATTGAAGCGATTTCATAAATTCACTGTAGCTCCAGTCATTGACATATGGTCACGACACACTACAGATACGTAGAAAAACTCAAAGTTTTGTTCGGCTGAAGCCGCACTTCAGGTTTCTGCCGCCAAAGCGCTCGAGAGCGCAGTGAGACAAAATGGCGACAGGAGCCGAGAAAGCGTATGTCGTGCTTGAATAGCACTCACATCAGTCAGTCATAACAGTGCAACGACACTTCAGGACGAAGTTCAACAAAGATCCACCAACTGCTAACTCCATTCGGCGATGGTATGCGCAGTTTAAAGCTTCTGGATGCCTCTGTAAGGGGAAATCAACGGGTCGGTCTGCAGTGAGCGAAGAAACGGTTGAACGCGTGCGGGCAAGTTTCACGCGTAGCCCCACGGAAGTCGACGAATAAAGCAAGCAGGGAGCTAAACGTACCACAGCCGACGGTTTGGAAAATCTTACGGAAAAGGCTACAGCAGAAGCCTTACCGTTTACAATTGCTACAAGCCCTGATACCCGATGACAAAGTCAAACTCTTTGAATTTTCGGCGCGGTTGCAACAGCTCATGGAAGAGGAAGCGTTCAGTGCGAAACTTGTTTTCAGTGATGAAACAACATTTTTTCTTGATGGTGAAGTGAACAGACACAATGTGCGAATCTGGGCGGTAGAGAATCCTCACGCATTCGTGCAGCAAATTCGCAATTCACCAAAAGTTTACGTGTTTTGTGCAATCTCACGGTTTAAAGTTTACGGCCCCTTTTTCTTCTGCGAAAAAAAACGTTACAGGACACGTGTATCTGGACATGCTGGAAAATTGGCTCATGCCACAACTGGAGACAGACAGCGCCGACTTCATCTTTCAACAGGATGGTGCTCCACTGCACTTCCATCATGATGTTCGGCATTTCTTAAACAGGAGATTGGAAAACCGGTGGATCGGTCGTGGTGGAGATCATGATCAGCAATTCTTGTCATGGCCTCCACGCTCTCCCGACTTAACCCCATGCGATTTCTTTCTGTGGGGTTATGTGAAAGATTCAGTGTTTAAACCTCCTCTACCAAGAAACGTGCCAGAACTGCGAGCTCGGATCAACGATGCTTTTGAACTCATTGATGGGGACATGCTGCGCCGAGTGCGGGAGGAACTTGATTATCGGCTTGATGTCGGCCAAATCACTAAAGGGGCACATATCGAATGCTTAAAAAAAACTTTTTAAGTTTTTGTATGAGTGTGCAAAGCATTGTGAAAATATCTCAAATAATAAAGTTATTGTAGAGCTGTGAAATCGCTTCAATCATTTGTACTAACCCTGTACATACTTCCTTACTTTTTTGTGTCTTCCCTTCCATAGTGGAAGACGGTAAGTATTAATTTGACGCCTTTGGAGAGAGCATGTAATGAGCATTCTGTTCCACCACTAGAGAAAAGCACACATAAATAGTCGATAGCTGCCATTCTAGTAATAAACAGAAATAAGTGCAACTGACAGATATGAATTAAGAATTATTACGTCTATGATACATTTTTGGTCGATCCTTCGAGAAAAAATAAAAACGGAAAAGTATACTGAATATTTCATAAATTATTACTATTAGTATTATCATCATCACTATTAGACGCGATTGGACCCTTTTCGATCACGCAAAGCTACTACGTTTCAGTTTTCGGAGACTCCGCGCAGCTGTCATTTTTTCTACATGGATTCTTTTTCTTCCTTCAGTCCACTTTGTTCCTGGTCTGGTGGTGACTTCAGTCTCCAGCAGAACTTCCCATTTCGTAATATTTTGTCTGTGTAGGTTTCTGTTGAAACATTGCGATGGACTTACATAAGCCTTTCCCACTTAAAGTTATGTTTCTAGATCCTGTGTCAACTCCGCAGTCCAATTTACTTTTTATGAAAGCTGCTCCATACTTTATGGCCTTTGCTGGGGCGCACGGTTCGAAATTTTCAACTGCAAGTGTGGATATTACACAACATGTATAATACGTTAAAAGAGTGAAATCAATAACTGTGTCAGCCGTCATGTTGTTAGTTTTCAAAATGATGCTAGAGCACTGCGACAATAGACGACATGAAAGATTTTCTGAAACGAAATTTTTAAAATGAGGAGCGCTTACGAAATCACTTCAGGTAAGATATGTAACTATCGCAAAGAAAGGGTCGGCAATTACTATCAGTCATGTCTCGCCTTTTCTTGTCGAGCACGAACACTAAAAACGGCTACTTGACCGATTTGGATAACAACAGAACAAGGAAAGATGTGCGTACATAAATGTCATTATCGGTGTGACGGCTTAAGTGTGTCACTGGGAACTGATAACAAAGGATATATCAAACACATGCTTATAACGGAACGCATCTCTTCCTCTTAAGTGGCGAAAGGTCGGGCTACTCTACACTGAAATTGATATTATGTGCTAATGAAAGTTATTTTACGCCAGAAATTTGTAATAAACCTTAACATAGGCAGTCATACTAGATATCTTTCATTTTTTTCGGTGTTTTAGCTTTTTAATGTAATGTCATAATTTGACGTCATTCTACGAACGCCGCAATGCGTTCATTATCTATTACACAAAGGCACGAAGAATCCATACACGGTCATTCGGTTATCTAAGCTCAGTAGCTAAGTGAACAAGAGTTGTCATTAAAATAACCTAGACATCAAATGTCGTTCTGCTTTCTAGCATCTGTAAGTGCTACACTGATGTAAAAGTGCTTAAAGCCGTCTTCACATGAGATGAGGCAGGTAACGTTGAAGTGGACACGGACAGGACATCCGACCCTACGAGAGAGAGCGCCATCGGCACACGGGACGAGTTGGTTAAAGTGATTTTCGCTCTCAGCGCTCTCCACCGGCCGTTGTCGGCTTTGTTTGGCTCGCAAACCACACAGCTTCTTTATGAAAATGGACGCCTTTAAAACAGCTGCGTTAACGCCATTAGCAATTGCTGAAGAAGAGCAGAGAAAATCGCGAAGAAGAGTCTTGACTCTTCAAAGGCCTGAACAGCGAATTCCTGGTAGAGGAACACTACATAGTCCTGCTCTGAGATACATACTAGCAGAGGTTATACGTTAACTCAACAGAATTTTCTTCCCAGTGTCGGTTTTAAATTAAATGTACTTGAGGTATAGCGCCTAATGCCGGTTTGTGCCTGTATAATAACTGTATTGACTGACAGCAATCTGAAATAACATACTTCATCACATAGATTTAAAACTCAGATTCGTAATTTCATTCGAATGGAAGAGGAAATTTTTTCGAAGCTGTTCACCATCACTGAGAAAGATGTTCATTACTGGAACGATACAAACATGAGCCAGCCTACAAAACAAGAGACAGGTATGTATATTTTACAGAAAGTTTCGTAACAGCCGCTGGTCGTTGGCCTTTGCAACACAAATTGCAGCAAATATATTATTTATGATAAATAAGATCGACTTTTGAGATACTACTTCTATTGAATGAATAAGTAAGATACACAATATTTTAGGAAACGAAAGATGAATACTGTGGCACTGTACTTCTTTCCAAAGTGCGTCTTTTCAGGAGTGCATTCGGTCCTGGCTTCATTTTTATAGATGACAATGAGCGACCGCATCGATCAACGCAAGTGGATGCGGCGATATTCAGCGAATGGACTGATCTGCCTGTTCACCCGAGTTAAATCCTATCGAACGATTGCAGGATGCGATGAGGAGACAAACTGCAGCACGTCCATACGCACCAGTGACCCTAAAGCAGCAGTCAAACGAGCTGGCGAACTAGTAGATGGCCCTATCACAATATCTACTTACCAACCTTGTGACAAGCGTGGAAGCACATTGCGTAGCATACACTGCCGTCCTTGGTGATCTAGCACCTTGCTAAGATCCATGTACCGCCTTTTGTAATGCCCAGTGGACCATCATCAATCGCGGTGTAATTACTGTCTTTGAATAAAAGTGTCATTTGTGTTTGTCAGATTGAGTTTTTCTTTCAGTTACCTTCCGTCTGTTCGTCTCATTGCGTATTTCTTTCAGTTACTTATCTAATATGCTGTAGCAGTTCTATGTATGATCTAAGACTCATGGAGATATGTTACTTGGCAGTCATACACTAATACACTACGCAAAAGATACCTTCGTCCTTGAGTATTTATCTTTTCATATACAGGGTGGTCCATTGATTGTGACAGGGCCAAATATCTCCCGAAATAAGCGTCAAACGAAAAAACTACAAAGAGCGAAACTTGTCTAGCTTGAAGGGGGAAACCAGATGGCGCTATGGTTGGCCCGCTTAGATGGCGCTGCCATAGGTCAACTGAGTCTTTTTTTAAATAGGAACCCCTATTTTTTTATTACATATTCGTGTAGTACGTTAAGAAATATGAATGTTTTAGTTGGACCACTTTTTTCGCTTTGTGATAGATGGAGCTGTAATAGTCACAAACGTATAAGTACGTGGTATCACGTAACACTCCGCCAGTGCGGACGATATTTGCTTCGTGATACATTACCCGTGTTAAAATGGACCGTTTACCAATTGCGGAAAAGGTCGATATCGTGTTGATGTAATGGCTATAGTTGTGATATGGAAGCGCACAGCAAGCAGTTGTCTTGGAAACTATCAAACACATGAGTAACAACTGCCCGGGTGGGGCAGATGACGACTTCCCAGGTAAAGTTCGTGGGTCAGGATTGCGTCATGCTGTCCTGTCAGGCATTCTTTCACGGTTAATCACGGGTAGAAGGTTGGTTAAAGGGGGTACCAACACTAGAAGTAAAATGAGCGTTTCCCAAAACGCGCGGGTCCCACGACTACAACCCTACGAGGATGCGGATGTATTTGTGAACTCGGCAGCAACGATTATTTTGTGTTAAAACATGGTCATTTTCGCTTACGGTTGTGAAAATCTATTTTATTTATTGCGATTAAAGTTGCAAGTATTTCTCATTTTCAGGTAGAAATCTGAACTGCCCTGTTTTGTTTGCAGGAAGGAAGAATGTTTATACAATTACGGAAAGCTGCCAAAAAGCGATATGAAGGCAGTGTGATTCTATCCACGCTGGATTTTGCTGAATTGAATGTCTGTTATTCAGTTACAGATTGTTGAGCGTGACCAATACCAAACATAAAACCTTTAAAAACCTTTACTATTACCATGGACTTTAAGAAAGCTTTTGTTATTACTATGGTCAATTTCGCCTATTATTCACATTTTCCTGTAGCTTTAAGCAATATTGGAGCAGATGACACGGTACTTGTACTAAAACTAGCTATCTCAAGACGAATATAATGGCTCCAAACCGGCCATGGCAGTCAAACAAAAGGTTTTAAAAATGTTTGTCACAAGCTGCGGTGTGAAGGATGGACTAGGGCTTTCTATCCATTGGAATCTTCGCCAACGGTCAGAGCTTTAACGTGCCGAACAGGTGAAGGCGAAACTGCCTGACGGATTAAAACTGTGTGCCGGACCGAGACTCACATCTGAAACATTTGCTTTTAGGGGGCAAATGCTCTACCAACTGAGTTATCGCGGCACTCCTGGAGCTTTTGCATTGACAGCATGTGTGACTGTTGTGATATTCAGACGAGCCTCACTGTAAAGAGTGCCCTAACAGAAGTTTCCCTGGTCGTATCAGGAATCTACATAATGCATCGGAAGAAGCGCTTCTCTGAATTCAGTCTTGCGAAATCGTGTGTAGTCTGGGCTGTTGAATGTTTGGACATAGTGTAAACGATAACTGTTTACAACGTCACATAGTGGTGTAGGCGAGCAATTTGATACAGCAGACTTGCTGTCTATGAAGCCAGGAAACAATCTCAAATTGGCCAACAAAAGCTACTTAAGCAACGCTGTCTGCGCGACGCAAGAGACTTTCAATATCCTCTCGCTCTCTTACGCTACCGGCGTAGGGGCTGTTTCTTTGCGTTATTAATTTAAACTCTCTCCTGGGGTAACAAAACAAAAACACTTTTGTACATATTATGGAAAAACTAATTTACAATTCGATTTAAACTTATCCCTCGCAAGCACAGTAGTTTCGTAGTAAGAAGGCCAAACAAAATGATTTAGTCGTTAATTTTATGCTGTTAAAATATACAATATTTTGAGGTAAAATTTACACAAACGTCAATTTTCCATTTTACAAGTGCAAGAAGAGGGGTTTTTAATATTTAGGGACGATTTTGGTCAAAAATCTCACGCAGTGTGCACGAGCTGTAGCTTAGGTGTCTTTTGTAGACCATTTTGAGGCAGTTTCCTGCTTTCATTGGCCACAAGTGTCCCATATCAATTCGTTCGTCTCGAGTTCACCTACACCATTGTGGTACGTTGTAATCATTTATAGTTTACAACTTGTGAAGTGTAAACAGTTGCACTTGTGTATTTTTGGTTAACTATGTATGACGATGTTGTTCTTCAATTGATGCATACGATGGTGATAAAATAACCTGCGACGGTTCCGGGTTCGAACGCCGGTCCGACACACAGTTATACCTGCTATTCAGAATGGCGCACACCCTGCAGCAGAATAACAATTCACTCTGGAAACAATACCCTAGGCTGTGGCTAAGCCATATCTCTGCAATATCCCTTCTTCAAGGAGTGATAGTTCTGCAAGGCAGGCAGGGTAAGCTCTGTAAAGTCCGGCAGACTGGAGGGAGGTACTGACAGAAGTAAAGGGCGGTCGTGAGTCGTACCTGGATAGACCAGAGCATTTGCCCGTGAGAGGCACGTGTTCGAGTGTCGGTCCGGAACACAGTTTTAATCTGCCACGAAGTTTCAAATCAGCACACACTCCGCTGTAGAGTGAAAAATCATTCCAAGTTACAGTGATTAACGGAAGCTTAACATATGCAGATACGATTGCGGATACGAGACTTGTGGCTGCGGTGCGGATAGCACTTGTTTCATCCGCGCAGACCTCTATCAACGACTGACGCAACGATGATGCTTGTGGCGAGGGAAGAGTCCTCCGCTGAACTGGTCCTTCGCTGAACTGGCACGCCCCTGAAGATAGAATGCTCGCGACGGCACAGTCCCTGCCCGCTGTCCACGACAGACGCCCCCGAGTGCTTAGCTGCCTAAGTGGTGGCGAAGGGCGGCAGAACCAGTTCGCGCCGGCTGCAGCCCCCGCCAGCTTGTTACGCCTGCAGAAATACGACGCCCGTGGCGCTGCTTCGTGGGCGTCGTCTCCGCGGGACACGTCCTGTGGCGTCGCGCTTCTGCGTCTGAGTGTCGAAATGCGACGCCGCGCCGGGTCGCACTGCGCTGCGTACGCTATAACCTGCAGTGACGGCTGTCACACATCGGACGAGAAGATAAGTGTGTACGAGGGGTAGTCGGAAAGTTGTAACTATCAAAACCAAGTGAAATCACGACCCTTGGTGATGGTCTTAGTCCATCTCTACAAATTCACTCCTAATTGCGACAAATTTTTTCCCAACGATCGACGGCCTGGTGGTTACTTTTGTTGTCTAAGTCTGCATTTTGGGTTTGCAGGAAACACTTCACCTAGAAAATCACCTCATCGTGATTTTGGAATACCTGCTACGCAATGACTTCTTCACTCAAGAAGAGCGGAAGAGGTCACTGCGTGAAATGTCAGGAAGATACGAGAAGGAGAGGCAAAATACGACTACTCAAAGAAGCACCATACACCATATGTGACTGTTCTATGCAGGATGTCTGGCGTGGTGGAGCAAAAGCACTCCTCTCTCCCCTGCCTCCCCCCCTCCCCGCCCCGTCCCGTCCCCCTGTCGACAGCTTCCCGCTACCTTATCACAACATTTCGGTAATGAAATGAAATGATCGTATGGCATTTATTGGCCGGAATATTCCCTTTCGGGGTTCGACCGCCATACTGCAAGTCTTTTTACTTGACGACACTGCGGCAACTTGCGTGTCAATGATGATGAAAGATACACATCACCCATTCCCCTGCTGGGAATCGAACCAGGCCCCCTTGCGTGGTAGGCAGTAACGCTACTACTGACCTACGGAGGCGGACATTTCAGTTTTATGCCCTTGTGGTGGTTTGACCAGGGGAACATTGGGAAGCAGCCAACGAAGGGCAGAGCAGAGAAGGTTTTTTTCTAACTCAAAGGTTTAAATACAAAAGCGCAAATTGAAGTACGGGGCAGCACAGGACTTCCGCCTTCACCGCGAAGTGTCCGGGAGACAGTTCCTTCGCGAGCGCCACACATGCTCCCGAGAGGTGGTGTCTCAGATTGACGATAATGAATGTGAAGGTCTTGAAAACACAGTTACGAAGAAATTACGCCTCCAACTGACGGTTCTGCAAAGTTCGACATTTCCTCATTGATGAGGAAATGTCAAATTCTCCGAGGTTGTGAAGAACAACAAAAGAAAATGAAGAAACATTATGTATTCTAGCTTATACAACATTCCATTGTGCAGCGTGAAGAAAGGGAAAAGGAAAGACTAGCTGAATGTAAAAAGACTGAAGACTCCAAATCTGCCATTTCTTCGTGTTGTTGTACCAAGCAACTAAAAATATGCCAGCAAGAAGTCAACATTTCATCCGAGCTGCAATATTTGAAGTGATTTCGCAAACTGAGACATGTATCCTGCCAATTCACAGTCCTCTAGCTCAAGAACTATATAGGACAATTGCTTCTTATCCATCGTAATCGTTGGAAGTCAGCGGTACATCTTTGACACTTCTTCAGAACTCAGTGGACGTCCCCTACAGTACAGCTGCCGAATCTTAAGCCCAGCTCATGAATAGTAACAACAATTTCCCTAATTAATTTTCCAAAGCAGAATATACGTAACTCTTGTTAATGTCTTTACTTTGCAAGAAACTTCAGTACAACTCATCCCAAGGACACAGCGAGTTTTTCTTCACTGCCAACTCGTTTTTGGGCGTTACTGCCTTCACAAAATATGGATTTTTCAGACAAGCTCTTGAATCTCGTGGAACTGTCTCCGTTCTAAACGGAACTAGTTCAAATGGCTCTGAGCACTATGGAACTTAACTTCTGAAGTCATCAGTCTCCTATAACTTAGGACTACTTAAACATAACTAACCTAAGGACATCACACACATCCATGCCCGAGGCAGGATTCGAACCTGCGACCGTAGCGGTCGCGCGGTTCCAGACCGAAGCGCTTAGAACCGCTCGGCCACACCGGCCGGCCAAACGGAACTAGTCAGTGACAAAACTCTTGATGTCAAAGCGAATTCGCCATGAGCATTTCTCCTGTTTAAGTAACGGCTTTTCCATTCTGACTTGTTCCGTATTATCTCTTTTGTTCCAGTATCCGCTTTTCCATTCTAACGTGTTCCCTATTGAAGAGTCAACATGTCAGCATGTCCTTTTCCTCACAAGAATCAGACTCTGAACTAAGATCCAGCCCCAACTTCACACGGAAAGTCAGCGCATTGGGTCAACAAGGAAAGGCTGCTTAACAAGGCTAAACTGCCTCCAATATGCGCATACACTGTGTCGCAGAGTACTTCCTTCGTCGCGCTGCCCCGCCCTTCGTCGTGTGCATTTCAATGTGAGCCTGGACTTTGTCTCCGACGAGCGTAATCTACCACAAGCGGCAGTCCCTCCCTTCTCCCTCCCCCAAAAAAGAATTTAGTATCACCTTCGCTGACGATAGTCTGGTCTTCCTGTTTCTCGGTGGAGGTGAATCCCATGTTTCCATTGCTTGCTTTGTCCCTTTGTCAGGGTCACACATCTATAACCGGCAAACGTCCATCGCACCTGGACTGGCCTGAAACAGCTGCAACATTTCCGCTGCTGCCTCGGTTCGGTGGGATTTTAGGATGGGAGTGAGCAGTCGCGGAACTAAGTGGGAGGTGGCCTCTGTCATATTCGAAATTTCGTGCAAGATATTGAAAACTGGTCCACAACTGGTTTTCACATTTTGAACCACTGTCTCGATTGTGGTACACACAGATTCCGTACACCAGGACCTCTACTTCTCTTACAATTCCCTGTTCTCCACAGAGAGATGATCTGTCACTTCGTTCTACATCATTCAGATTTTTTTTTACACAGTGAAAGTGCCTGCGCCTTCAAACATCTGTGTCATATGATTGAGCATTTTTGCACACACTTCCACCAACTCAGAATGGATAGTTGCAGAATTCTTCGCCTTTAAATGCAGAAAACGAGTTACTGCACGATACTCTATCAATGGGTTGCAGCATTTTTTTTAATTTTTCGTGGCTCCTCTAGCGACGTACTACGGTACTGTGGCGCGGGAATTACGGTGTGTACCAGGGCTGCAGACACTTACATACACATAAGCAAAAAGCTAATTACTTAACTTTATTTATTCGACTTGATAATTAAGGTTCTTTGACAACTTTTCCGCCTCAAGTAATTTTTGACTCGTAAAAGATATTTCTAATTCTCTTCACCCAGATAAACAGTATCTAGAAGCTCATAAAACGAAGACAAAGCGTTTTCGCACATTTTACGAACCAGCGGGACAGACCATCAATGGAAACGCAGTACTGCTTAGTGTTAAAACAATAGGTCTGTATGAAACGAATTCTGTGATGCAACTCTTTCGTACGTCTGGCCAGAAATTACGAGCGAATATCCACTGAATAGGAGGATTTTTATGGTGTAGTTGCGTCTGAGTGGAAGCTTACTCCACTCTCCTGTGACCTTACATTAGTCAGCTGGCATAGCACGACGTTTGATGATTTTAAATTGGTGGACTTGGAAAGCACACTCAACGTCATGACAAATTTTCGTGTATGCCAACCTCTAAAAAACCACCACAATCCATAGGTGTGATGAAAGGGTAGCTTTTCATGAAGGGCGCTCTATTATCGGCAGAGGCTGGGATTAGCGGCTAATTTGTAGCAGCGTTTGACGCTGACTAAAGAGTGTATCCGGGCATCTCGTCACGCCTTTAGTCTATAATTTGAACACAGACCAGTAGCAGCCGCGGCCGTTGACTCAGGGACTCGAGCTGCCGAGTAGTGTTTTTTCACACTACAGCTCTTTTACACTGAATGTGGCGACGTTGGCAACTACATGTGAATTTGTACGGTCTTTAACATAGTAAGGTTCTATTCTTAAGAGAAAAGTATTTGTTAAGGGTGACCCAGGGAACATAATTTGCAAGTGTGTACGTATATTCGGGTATTCGAAGGAAGAAAGAAAGATCAAGGTTAAAGTACCGTCGTCCATGAGGTCATTTCAGAGAGGGCACAAATATTTTGTCCGATCACCTTATACTTTCTTCGCCTCGGAGAGAAGAGGGATGGAATGGGGAAGGTAAGAAAAAAGGGGAGGGGTTCATTTGTCACGTGATTCCTCTCATTTTGGGATTTGAGTGACCTGTCCCTCCTTTCTTCCACTTTTAATGTGATTGTCGCCAGTACTGGAATTTTACTTCATGAAGGTAACTTCAGTCTAGCCGTTTTGTCTTTTATAATTTTATAGAGGATGCGACATCGAATCTTGCTGATCTGAATGGGGCTTTGTGAAGGAAAGCCTGCTAGAGCCGGAATGGGGATGGTCTCATTCGAAGTACACTATGCGATCACCTGGCTGAAAATGACTTACAAGATCGTGGCGCCCTCCATCGGTAATGCTGGAATAAAATATAGTGTTGTCCCACCCTTAGCCTCGATGACAGCTTCCATTTTCGCAGGCATGCATTCAGTCAAATTCTAGTAAGTTTCTTCGGGAATGGCAGCCCACTTTTCACGGAGTATTCCACTGAGAGGTATCGAAGTTGGTCGGTGAGGCCTGGCACGAAGACGGCGTTCCAAATTATCCCAGAGGTGTTCCAAATGATTCAGGTCAGGAGTTTGTGCAGGCCAGTCCATTGCAGGGACGTTGTTGTTGTGTAAACACGACAGGCCGTGCGTTATGAACAGGTGCTCGATCATGTTGAAAGATGCAATCGCCGTCCCTGAATTGCTCTTCAACAATGGGAAGCAAGAAGGTGCTTAAAACATCAGTGTAGGCCTGTATTGTGACAGTGCCACGCAAAATTTCAAAGAGTGCAAGCACGATCCATGAAAAACATGGCCACATCATAACACCACCGCCTCCGAATTTTACTGTTGGTGCTACACACACTGTCAGATGACGTTCACCAGGCATTCGCCATACCCACACACTGCCGTCGGTACGCCACACTGCGTACCGTGATTCTTCACTCCACATCGCGTTTTTTCATTGTTCAATCGTCCAACGCTTACGCTCCTTACACCAAGCGAGGCATCATTTGGCATTTACCGGAGTGATGTGTGGCTTATGAGCAGCCGCTCGACCATGAAATCCAAGTTTTCTCACCTCCCACCTAGCTGCCATAGTACTTCTACATCTACATCTACATTGATACTCCACAAGCCACCCAACGGTGTGTGGCGGAGGGCACTTTACGTGCCACTGTCATTACCTCCCTTTCCTGTTCCAGTCGCGTATGGTTCGCGGGAAGAACGACTGTCTGAAAGCCTCCGTGCGCGCTCTAATCTCTCTAATTTTACATTCGTGATCTCCTCGGGAGGTATAAGTAGGGGGAAGCAATATATTCGATACCTCATCCAGAAACGCACCCTCTCGAAACCTGGCGAGCAAGCTACACCGCGATGCAGAGCGCCTCTCTTGCAGAGTCCGCCACTTGAGTTTATTAAACATCTCCGTAACGCTATCACGGTTATCAAATAACCCTGTGACGAAACGCGCCGCTCTTCTTTGGATCTTCTCTATCTCCTCCGTCAAACCGATCTGGTACGTATCCCACACTGATGAGCAATACTCAAATATAGGTCGAACGAGTGTTTTGTAAGCCACCTCCTTTGTTGATGGACTACATTTTCTAAGCACTCTCCCAATGAATCTCAACCTGGTACCCGCCTTACCAACAATTAATTTTATATGATCATTCCACTTCAAATCGTTCCGCACGCATACTCCCAGATATTTTACAGAAGTAACTGCTACCAGTGTTTGTTCCGCTATTATATAATCATACAATAAAGGATCCTTCTTTCTATGTATTCGCAATACATTACATTTGTCTATGTTAAGGGTCAGTTGCCACTCCCTGCACCAAGTGCCTATCCGCTGCAGATCTTCCTGCATTTCGCTACAATTTTCTAATGCTGCAACTTCTCTGTATACTACAGCATCATCCGCGAAAAGCCGCATGGAACTTCCGACACTATCTACTAGGTCATTTATATATATTGTGAAAAGCAATGGTCCCATAACACTCCCCTGTGGCACGCCAGAGGTTACTTTAACGTCTGTAGACGTCTCTCCATTGATAACAACATGCTGTGTTCTGTTTGCTAAAAACTCTTCAATCCAGCCACACAGCTGGTCTGATATTCCGTAGGCTCTTACTTTGTTTATCAGGCGACAGTGCGGAACTGTATCGAACGCCTTCCGGAAGTCAAGAAAAATAGCATCTACCTGGGAGCCTGTATCTAATATTTTCTGGGTCTCATGAACAAATAAAGCGAGTTGGGTCTCACACGATCGCTGTTTCCGGAATCCATGTTGATTCCTACATAGTAGATTCTGGGTTTCCAGAAATGACATGATACTCGAGCAAAAAACATGTTCTAAAATTCTACAAGAGATCGACGTCAGAGATATAGGTCTATAGTTTTGCGCATCTGCTCGACGACCCTTCTTGAAGACTGGGACTATCTGTGCTCTTTTCCAATCATTTGGAACCCTCCGTTCCTCTAGAGACTTGCGGTACACGGCTGTTAGAAGGGGGGCAATGGATACCGATGCAGTTTGGAATTCCTGTGTGACGGTCTGGAAAGATGTCTGCCTATTACACATTACGACCCTCTTCAACTGTCGGCGGTCTGTGTCAGTCAACAGACGAGGTTGGTCCGTACGCTTTTGTGCTATGTGTGTCCCTTCACGTTTTCGCTTCACTATCACATAGGAGACAGTGGACCTAGGGATGTTTAGGAGTGTGGGAATCCCGCGTACAGACGTATGACACATGTGACACCCATTCGCCTGACCACGTTCGAAGTCCGTGAGTTCCGTGGAGCGCCCCATTCTGCTCTCTCACGACGTCTAATGACTACTGAGGTCATTGATATGGAGGACCTGGCAGTAGGTGGCATCACAATGCACCTAATATGAAAAACGAATGTTTTTGGGGGTGCACGGATACTTTTGATCACATAGTGTAGCTGGTAGAGAAGTTTGTTACCATCTGCTTCAGCAGCGATAATGGATTGGCCGAAAGTGCAGCGCTCGCTTGTCGTAGAGGCCTACTTTTGTAAATCCCATTTTACACGGGCGACTTTCTTGTCTCAGTCACCTACTCATGTCAAGTGTTACTACTGTCCTCCCCTGACGTTTTATTCATACACTGAGTCCCACCTGTAGTCGTTTTCGTTTAGATGCCAGCGCCAAAGTTGCGTGTGTTATTAAGAGCAGTGCAGTTTGGCACCTGAACCGTGAACCTGAGGTTATGAGGGGCCAGTCTTTTGTATGAAAAAATCTGAACACAGTAGCAGAATGTAGGAACAAGCAATGATAGCAGAGTTTATAATCGAGCACAGCAATATTCATAATAGATTTCCTTCACAGGGGACGTGTAGTAAATTCCTGCACACTCCTGAGAACTGAATCAATAGGAAGCGTGTCGTTCAAACATTTCAAAAACATCTACATTTATCCGTTTGAAAAAAAAATTGCTTAAAAACACGTCAAAAATATTTATATGGCAGTAAATGGCATCTTTTTACTTTACCCTTTACATCTTGTTTTTCTAAGTACAAAATAACATCGAAAATTATTTTTATCGTTAAACAGATATGAGTCTTTCACAGTTGAAAATATTTTCAGTAGAAGCGTTTAGCTATTTACAGTATTACTCATGCATAGGATGGGGCTTTTCACTGTCTGGGTATTGTAAAACTTTAATATCTCTTTGTTCCTACATATTTCGTCTCTCGTGGGGAAACACTAGTAGTGAAAACACCAGGCCTTCGTATAATCTTTGCAGTGTTTCACGTAAACAAAGCAAAAGCACAAAATCCGTTATTATGATAGGAGAGAGCTCAGCAATGTTAGCAGATAACGTTACAGTCCCATTTTTCCGCGCATGCATAGTCTGCTGCATAATCAAGATTTTATAAAGCCATACTCGCCATCGAGCACTGACGTCACTGCCCATCAAATGACGTGGTTAGCTGCTGATTTAGTCACAAGCACGTGACGTCCATTCACAATGAGTGATCGATTTTAACCAGGAACTATCTTAAGGGCCGGTCGATCGTCGCTACACAGCGTGCATACGTCAATATTCCCGCCTGAAATCCTGTTCCTGATTCGTCAGTGCACACCTTCAGAGCAACTCTGAACTCTGAATGTGCAAAGAAGAAGAGCCGGCAGCTGTGGCCGAGCGGTTCTAGGCGCTTCAGTCCGGAACCGCATGACTGCTCCGGTCGCAGGTTCGAATCCTGCCTCGGGCATGGATGTGTGTGATGTCCTTAAGTTAGTTAGGTTTAAGTAGGTGTAAGTTTTAGGGGACTGATGACCTCAGATGGTAAGTCCCATAGGTCTCACAGCCATTTGAAAGAAGAAGAACGGGGTCACCACGGCCCGTGAAATAGTCACAAAACATGACTACGGTTCTTCCGATCTCATTGGCACTCAGCACGCAAGCACACAGCTGCCCTTCGACTTTCTCATCGTTCTGTGGGGGGACTTCTTTATAACGACAAACTCAAGTTGTCTGTGGTGCATGATCTCCGTAAACACGACTGTTGCCCGGCAAAATGCGTGCAAAGATTTCCTTGAAAACATGCCTCACGACGCGCTTCTGTTCTTCACGCCGGTACTGACAAACAAATTAGATCGAATATCCATGATTTTTTTATAAAGATCTTTGACGTGGCGGAAAAGAAGTGTTGCAGTGTCATCAAATATTTCGTCATAGTTCCTTCAGAATGGCTGGCACGTAGTGAGTGAAGAACCGCATGATATCAACTGAGAAATTGCTATTTTTGTTGCTGTTAGTTTCATAGTTCCAGTCAATGACTACGAAATGTAATTAAACTAATACCTTATATTCTGCCAATATTATCATACTATAATAAAATCTGGGAACTATGTAATGTATACAGTTCACATTAGCCGCGTTCTAATCGTATCATAGACAGCATGAATTGTGACCTGAAGTGTTTATGTTCAAAAAGGACTTTGGTAGATCCGCATGCTTGTCAAGCACTTTTTGATGCTTTACGTCAATTGCAGTTCGTTTCGCGAATTTGTTTACAACCTGCAGATTCATTTGGGTATTAGCTGCTATTTATTCTTATAAGAGACGTTTTGGCCTTGGTTTTGATTCTATGCCTTGCGTGTCTCTATCAATTTTATATTTCTCGGCTGTAACATTTAGTCCTCTAGCATGTCTGCCTACGACGTTTTCTTGTTTATGTGCATATCTTAGCCTGCAACTACCATATGTTCCATTCATTTTGCACAAAATTCAGTTCCTATATACTGTACTCTCAGCTACTACTGCTGCATTACCAATGATTGCAATGTGCTAATTTTCTGTCTCTGACAAACAAAAACATTTCTTTAATTCCCTTCTCAATGAACAAGTGAACACCTTACTTTATCCCTCTTGTCCTTAACTTTGGTAGAGCAGTGAATTCGAGGGTAGAATGAGGGGCTGTCAAACGAAAACCGAACACCTGTTGTAACGGGACCGAGGAATCATTCCATTCAAAAGTAATCACCACGCGCGATAAGGCATTTATCCCACTGTTTCGATGAACGGGGTCGGCCGCTGACGGATCCACAACGGCACCCACTCTTGCACTTCATTGTCCAACTGAAACCGATTTCCACGCATGTCTTTCTTCAGGTAGCCAAAAATGTAAAAACCACACGGTGAAAAATCCGGGCAGTAAGGAGGACGTGTTGTGTTTCCAACACAAAGTGCTGAAGCGTAACCTATGTCCGATTGTGATTCCACGCCCGAGAAACTTGGGTCCATGTGATCGCCAGAGTCCGTGTAGCGGGCGGGCGGGGAATGCAGACCACGTCCGCTACACAGCTGTCGGAAGGACAGTCGGGTCGTAGGCGCTAACCGCAAGATTCGATGACAGCTGGACGACCACATTAGACCAGTCCGGCAACAAATAATGTCATAACCCAACAAACTGCGTGCATCTGCGATGTGGCACTATGTCGATCCCCTGCCACAGCTGCGACTGTATCGAAACGTAACAACAGCGGGCTGCCTGTCGCGGAGACTATGTGTTACGGCGGATGTTCGGTTTTCATTTGGCTGCCTCTTATACGAACATGCGATATGAAACGGGACACACACGAAAATAAGCATCAGAGGAGATGAATGCGAGATTTAGGTTTGTTGAAATGATTCTGAGAAAGCGCTGTGGATTACTAATGGAAACCGCATACAAAACGCTAGTGCGACCAATTGAAGATTGGACGTAGTTATACAATTGGGAACCAAGAACCATTTCTCAGGTGAAAGTTCCTGGCAGATTAAAACTGTGTGCCGGACCGAGACTCGAACTCGGGACCTTTGCCTTTGCGGGCAAGTGCTCTACTATTTTTTTTTTTTTTTAATACGTCAACGGGGACAGATGAAAATGTGTGCCCCAACCGGGACTCGAACCCGGGATCTCCTGCTTACATGGCAGACGCTCTATCTACCTTTTTTAATTTTATGTCAGGCTTACCACCTTGACTATCTGAGCTACCCAAGCACGACTCACGCCCTGTCCACACAGCTTTACTTCTGCCAGTACCTCGGCTCCTACCTTCCAAACTACAGAAGCTCTCCTGCGAACCTAGCAGAACTAGCACTCTTGAAAGAAAGGATATTGCGGAGACCTGGTTCGAGTCTCGGTCCGGCACACAGTTTTAATCTGCCAGGAAATTTTATATCAGCGCACACTCCGCTGCAGAGTGAAAATCTCATTCTGGAATCATTTGTCAGGTTTCTGGTTCTCTGTTGCAAGCTGTGACGGAATATGTGTAGTACGGAACACAAAATAGAACTAATGCATTTCCATTATGTACTGCTCTCTAGAGAGGCCTGAACCAACTACCAGTTGCTATATCCATGTGCCAGCGATTTGTAATATGCAATCAAATCCATGTAAGTGTCACATGCTTTGCAGTTAACGTATTGGAATTGAAACTTAAATAATTAATTGGTAATTACCAGAGGTGTAATTTCTTTTATGTTATTGTTTAAAAAGACATATGTTGTCACAGATATGTTATCCACAGGAAAGTCCTTGGTGTCCCTTGTGTTTGGCAGAAAATACTGAAAGTATTCACTTTGACATTATTATGGCTATGTTGTACCTCAACCATATAATGGTTATTAGTGTCTGTATTACATAACATTTTTATTAGCTGCGGTCGGCAACGCCTATATAAGAAAAATGGCTCTGAGCACTATGGGACTTAATGTCTGAGGTCATCAGTCCCCTAGAACTTAGGACTACTTAAACCTAACTAACCTAAGGACATCACACACATCCATGCCCGAGGCAGGATTCGAACCTGCGACCGTAGCGGTCGCGCGGTTCCAGACTGTAGCGCCTAGAACCGCTCGGCCACTCCGGTCGGCCCCTACATAAGACAAGTGTCTGGTGCAGTTGTTAGATCGGTTACTACTTCTCAATGGCAGTTTATCAAGATTTAAGTGAGTTTGAACGTGGTGTTATAGTCGGCGCACGAGCGACGGGACACAGCATCTTCGAGGTAGCGATGAAGCAAGAATTTTCCCGTAAGACCATTTCATGAGTGCACCGTGCATACCAGGATTTCGGCAAAACATCAAATCTCCGACGTCGCTGCGGCCGGAAAAAGATCCTGCAAGACCGGGACCAATGAAGATTGAAGAGAATCGTTCAACGTGACAGAAGTGCAACCCTTCCGAAAATTGCTGCAGATTTCAATGCTGGCCCATCAGCAAGTGTCAGCGTGTGAACCATTCAACGAAACATCATCGATATGGGCTTTCGGAGCCGAAGGCTTACTCGTGTACCATTGATGAGTGCACGACATAAAGCTTTACGCCTCGCCTGGGTCCGATAACGCTGACATTGGATTTTTGATGACTGGAAACATGTTGCCTGGTCTGACGAGTCTCGTTTCAAGTTGTATCGAGCGGATGGACGTGTACGGTTATGGAGACAACCTCATGAATCCATGGCCCCTGCATGTTCAAGCTGGTGGAGGCTCTTTAATGGTGTGGGGCATGCGCAATTGGAGTGGTATGGGACCCCTGATACGTCTAGATACGACTCTGAAAGGTGATACGTACGTAAGCATCCTGTCTGATCGCCTGCATGTATTTGTGTCCATTGTGCATTCGACGGACTTGGGCAATTTCAGCACGATAATGCGACACCCCACACGTCCAGAATTGCTACAGAGTGTATCCAGCAATACTCTTCTAAGTTTAAACACTTCCACTGGCCACCACAATCACCACACATGAACATTATTGAGGATATCTGGGATGCCTTGCAAGGGCTGTTCAGAAGAGATCTCCACCCCCTTTTACTCTTATGGATCTATGGACAGCCATGCAGGATTCATGGTGTCAGTTCCCTTCAGCATTACTTCAGATGTTAGTCGAGTCCATGCCACGTCATTTGGTGGCACTTCTATATGCTCGCGGGGATCCTACACGATATTAGGTAGGTGTACCAGTTTCTTTGGCTCTTCAGTGTAATTATAGGCCATAGAATGGTTTTATATGTGTGCTGCGTCATTATAATTGTTGTCTTTTCAGTTGATGGCTAATATGACATTACCATGCAGTTGTGACCCCAACGGTGAACATTAAACTGTACATACAAATTCCAAGACAGTTAATAAAGCCATATCAAATGGTATGAGTAATATGTTTGTGTCAACTTGATCTCATTCTTAAGTAATTTTATTAATATGTTGACTTCAAATGATTTATTATTTAAAAATTTGCTTTATATCGTTATGCAATTTCATTTCAGGTACCTTTATCCGAGGACGGGGATTCCGCTTCAATTCTAATAATTTCTGTTTCCAAGAATGGTGACATAAACGTGTTAGGCATGTCTCAGTGTGACAAAGGTGCTGTTTCACGTATTGAGCACAATACAGACAATAAAGAGTGAAAATAGTGTTGTTAGTGACCTTGGAGAGAAAGGGAGACCGAAGAAAGCGAGGAAGAATTAGTTCAGAGGATTATCTAGACAAGAATGAAAAAAGAGAAGAAATACCAACAAGAACTATATGAATGAGACGAAGCAAGCTGTTGAACCAAAGATGTACCCAGATTATATACGTAATCGCAGAAAAAATGCAATGAGAAAATAAACACTGAACAAAGATTGGATTGGATTGTTTGAGGGAAGAGACCAAACAGCGAGGTCATCGGTCTCATCGGATTAGGGAAGGAAGTCTGCCGTGCCCTTTCAAAGGAACCATCCCGGCATTTGCCGGGAGCGATTTAGGGAAATCACGGAAAACCTAAATCAGGATGGCCGGACGCGGGGTTGAAACGTCGTCCTCCCGAATGCGAGTCCAGTGTGCTAACCACTGCGCCATCTCGCTCGGTGTACTGATCAAAGAAAAAGACTGTTTTAATAAATTTTAGAACCCTGTGATTATAACGTCTAAACATCAATGTGATGCAGTATAGTTCAACAACGTGCAGTCAGTCGACACGGAGGTTACGACAATGCTAAGCAGAGTCACAGCACAGTATAAAATTCAATGAAACTAAAATTCGTAGAGACTTCTCCAATCAAACGTTGCGAATTTCGAAGAAAAGCATGAATACTGCATCGGTGAAGCACCGTTCAGAACTATCATTTTTAGACCAAAGGAAAATAATGGTGGGCATAACAAAATAACAGATCGGCAGACTCAGGATGTAACTGAACATATAGAAAAGTTCCCGGAGTATGTAAGCCACTACAATAGGAACAATAGAGATTCAAAATACCTTCCATCAGACTTGCCCATGAATAAGATGTATGACTCGTGTAAAAAAGAATATGATAACACAGTTTCTTTCTCCAAATACAAAGATATTTTTCTCGGAAATTTCAGTCTCAGAAGGAAATGAATAAAGAAGGAAACTTGCAACGCTTGCGACAGACTTAATACAGAAATCCACTCCACAAATACTGAAGTTGGTAGTGAACAGCTCAAGGCGGATCATAGTATACACGTAGAGAAAGCATAAAAATTACTGAAACAGGATGAGACAACAGTTGAAAAAAATGAAATCGTCACATTTGGCTTGGAAAATACTTTACCCTACTATAATTTTTTCATACACGGCGACTCTGGTTGCATAACTGCGGAATCCACTTGCTGCTCGTGGAGCTTAAGAAGTAGGATCTTGTCTGAGGAGACATATTGTTAGCAATACTGGTGAACAAGTCAAGTCGCTAATTTTGTTGTCTGATTCTTGTGGAGGACAGAACATATAAATGATTTTGATGTTGAAGAATGTTCTACAGAAATATGCCACCCTTAAAACGATTATCCTAAACTTATTTCCGGTCTTTCATACTTATCGAATGACAGCGACTTTGGTGATATCGAAAGTGCACTAAAATGCAAAAAAGGCTGTATACTCCAAAAGATTACGTCACTGTCATGCAACAAGCCAGAGGAAAACACCCTGTTCAAAATGCACAGGATGGCAAGGGAACACTTTTGGATTACTTCTTCGTTAGAAAAAAACTTAGTCAACAGAAAATATGACAGACACGACAAAAAAATTTCACTGGCTCGAACTCCGTCAAACAAGAATAACCAAGGAGAAACCTTATTCAGTATTCACGAACAAAAATTTCGAAGAGAATTTTGTTGAAGTAAATATTCAGAGACGTACTGCAGGCCGTCCAAAGTCTTCGCCACACCTGACAACGTTCTTGGTGACTTTTTGGCCAAATAGTAAAATAGTATCTCTGCCAAAATTGGACGACATATAATGACAATGCATTCATCCCAGAGGATGCCACACAGTTTCATGAAAACTTAACTTCAAACCCTGACATTGTGTATGATGATGATGATGATGATGATGACATTGATGGTACACTTGATTTCAATTTGGAGTAGTGTATCTACTTTCATAAAATTGTATAAAAACAATAAGATAGTAGTGAATTTGATATAATGTTTCAACTATTTTTGTGTTTACTTCCTCATTTTGCTACTCTTACAATGACATTGTGAAGAAAATTGTTCAAACAGGAATTATGAAGTTAAATTATTTTAGTTATATAGTGTTGCCTCATTTTCCTTCCTTCCAACTACAAACCACAAGAATCGATTCCCGGAGCTAAATTTTAAGCTAAGCAATAAGGAACAAACTCCAGTTTCGGTCCCATACAGTCGGTGGATCAATAAACGTTGAGACATATAGTATTAATTTGATAGGGCATTAGAAAATGTTTATAATGCAACAATTGCTTTTGGGACACTCTCACATTTTAATTTTATTTGTAAAGTTGAGCTAAAACACCTCTAGCCCAAAATGTAGATTTTAGAGTCGATTCCATATTGCGTAACCGTGTCCAATTATTATTACAGTGTTTGAAACCTTTTCATGTAGCGTGACTTCAGACATCGAATGAATTCAGAGATGCTCTGCTAATATTATAACTACTTCGCATAGACCATGCAAAAGTGTAACAGAAACGATCGAGAATTATTGCCCGAAAGGCAATGCAGTTCTCACAACAATCTGTCAGGTAAATTTAGCAAACCTATATTCGAAGAGAGCAGTAAGCCATTCTGCTGTCACTATTTTACATTTGTCGTAGGGATTATACAAATAACGTAAGACAGAGTAGGGGGTAGAGAGGCACACGGTCGTTTCTCCCACGCTCAGTACGCGGATACAATGGAAAAGAAAATCGCTGATGTTGGTGCGAAGTACACTCCGTCTAATGTTGCACAGAGGCCTGAGAAGCATATACGTAAATGTAGAAGCTGAAATGTTACAGCAAGTCAAACTCATTTCTTGGAACCAATCATTCAGCACCGACCGTACTCCTTTCCACGAAAATATTTCGCCTTTCGACACTGACGAAGTATAACGCACTTGCATTCACGGTTTCCGCTTCATTTGACGGCCCCACACTCATTACAAGTGGGCGTAACCTTTGAGCAGGTAGCAACCGCCAATTACAAACACAAAAAGTGAAAATCCCTAAAGCTGCCAACAACGTTTCCGCTTTTTCACGGAAACTAACTAGATGACGCAGTATTTAAGCCTAGTTAGAACAATGAACTCACATTCCTAAGTACCGAAATTCAAATCTTCGTCTGATCACACATTCTTACGTTTTTCACGATTTCTCTTTTATCACTTAAAGGTGTCTAATTTTCACCCACGCCATGTCCAGCTGAGCTCTTGTGCCTCTACGAGTAATGCCTCGGAGTCGACAGGTTATAAAACAACGCTGTAGACGACACTTGCATCACAAGAAAGGATAGCAACTAACGAAAATATCCTTGCTTGCAACTCCAGGAAGGACAGCAGTTAAGGAAATCAGTATACAACAGAGCAGTGTGAAATTTAGTACACAGAGCAGCCACCTCTGGCAGCAATAATGGCTCTAACCCGGCTGGGCATCGAGTTGTTGAGCTTGGATGACAAAGTCGATGACGTCATTCCACGCTGCTCCGATTCTATGACATAGTTCATGAAAAGTAATAGCTGGCGAGTTGTTTCACGTCAGTCTCTCGGTAACCCATGACCACATGTTTCCATCGGGTGAGACCTGGAGGTTGGCCAGCGCAACAATCCAACCCCATATGTAGCGAGATACCTCAGGACAGCATGGGCACCGTGCGGTCTTGCGTTATATTGTTGAAAGATGAAGTCACGGAGACCTCGAAAGTCGGGCGTCACGGAGACCTCGGAAGTCGGGCACAGCCATCACCCTTAACAAGTCAGAATTTAACAGCTGCTGTCCAAAACACCGGCTATGAGAACCAAAAGTGATCATGTTGTGTACCGAATGGTCCGTATGACGAAGCCGAAAACAGTCTGGCATCGTTCGTTCTTCTCGGAGCCACCATACACGGAACTTTCCATCGTGATGCTATACACAAAATCAAGACCTGACTTGCCGCCATTCCTGTGCCCAATTTTGCCGACGGGTGTACCACAGTCGGCCCACGTCTCTTGCTGCTGCAGCAAGGAAAGCTGCAACAATGAGCATCGTGCTGACAGTCCTCTTAGTTCTCCGTTGTCTGCGTGGACACGTGATTTGCTGCAGACAAGCCCATTTCCTGCAGCTGATATTATAATCATTTGCATATCCAGAAATGCAGTACACACACTTGCTGCCATCTGACGCCTGTTTCATGCCACCTTGATGGTGGTTTCCGATTTTAATGGAAAGTAGTGTATAGCCTCCTTTTCTCTGATCCGGAAACTGATTCAGAAATCGTGGCCGGCGAAGAGCGCGCGTGGGCAGGAATGCTATCCATGGGAAACTGGTGAAAGGCAAGGGTTGAGTCAGCGGCCGACGGAATGTGTTCCTGGTGGCAGCCGCAGGGTCGCTAGCCGCTTACTCTGGCTCTGCCGTCGCTTGCCTCAGCCGATACCTGCTCTGCGTCACCGCCACAAAATAAACCGCCCCTCCATCATCGCCTTTACTGGAAAATTCTGCCTCTCCCGGACGCAGTCGCAGTGTTACAGCCCATGCGCTTCGATTTGAATATGATGCAACAACTGGGAAACGAGTGACAGCCCATTAACCTCTTCTGCCACAACATCAAACTAGCCGCTGGTTCCAGCGCTAAACCGGAAGAGACTGGTGCGAGGGTGGGAATCAAGTCGGCAGTCTTCAACATGGTATATGCTACGACCTCGTTTACCCCTTACAACCATTCGCGATTACGGCAGACGTTAAACTGGTTCTTCTGTAGTAACCGGCCTTTTTCTAACATGCAACGTTATGCAAGACGCAATACTAAAACTAACAGCCATTACGCAATCTTGTTCCTGATTTACCATATGCTTCCCTGTGCTCGGCCAAATTGTTGGTTCCATGGTTATGCACTATATTTCGATGATCGAATCAGCCTCCGTCATTTAGTGCTGCGAGCTGATTTTTTACGCGTACTCGCTGCCTGGACTGCATCACGACAGCTCACACCAATTGGGAACGTTTCAGCACCCCAATTTCGACAATACCTAATTCCCGAGGCAGCCATCAACCAAACTACCGCTTCCTTCAAGGGCATCTTCATAGAGGGCGCAAACGAGCAAACACTACCATCACTCATCTCACCCGCGACGTTATTTCCGAAAAATGACGTTTCGCTCACGCTCGCAAAGCTATCGCAACCCGACGGACCGCTGCCAAATTCATCGCCTTAGTCGGCAAATCAAGGAGCAGCTTCAGTAACACAAACCCCACTGTTCGGCGGTGTATATTCACGAAGCTGAGCCAATCGGGAGGATCATCAGGGCGAGGAAAAGTTATCCCGCTCCCATCAAACCACTTCGTGGGCCAAACAAGTTTGTCTACGACTCCCAATGAAAAGCAGAAGCTACGGCAGACAATTTAGAACTTCCGTGACAAAAAATAAAACATCTACAGCCGTCCTTGTGATTTTATTTTATTTTGTCGCTACCAGTTTCGACGCTTCATTGCGTCATCTTCAGGCTGTTTTGATGCGGTACAGGTTGATACGGTCCTCATGCATAACTCATCAATCGCCAGCATTACTGGATTCGCAGATAATTTGAAATTTACGTGTCAGCACTGCAACCATCAACTGTCAACCATCAGTTGACAAAATAAAATAAAATCATAAGGACGGCTGTAGGTGTTATTTTTTGTCACGATAGTAAACGGCCGTCGTCCCAGAAACGTCTTGCTAAAAGGATGAACATACAAAAATTTAGAACTTCAGTTCACTACCTCTACTTCAGACGACTAAGAAAACGACGACCAGAAGTAATGTTTGTCTCGCGCCGCTATTTATAACAAAATTCGAATCCCGGCATCAGCTACGTTCTTTGATGCAAATTTCTTTTCAGGGGCCACATAGTTATTCTATGCAACGCCCATTCTCTCAGCGTTTTTCAGCTCTGGTGAACGGAGATGGCTGCCAAAAAAGTACTACATTCCATGCTGATTTGGCATTGGACAGACTATTTGAAGTGTCGAGAACAGGTGCAAGGAACATCGGCGACACAACCGACTAAAACTACCATACAAATTAGCAGGCCTCGTGCACCTCCCCGAATATAATCATGACATTAAACACGAAGATACCAAAATCCAGGCTTCTAAGACAGTGTAATTAAGGAGACTGTCGAAATACAGATCGTAAACCTAGTAAACGGGGACGGGTGTTTCCGTTTAATGAAGGCTTGTAGCTTGTCGCTCAATTTCTTACGATCTCGGCGGCCATCTCAGTCACAAGAGCTGGAAAAATCTGAGAGTGTGCATTTCACGGAATAACAATCTGACAAACACCACGCAAGAGCACCGGCCAGCATCTTCCACACTACCGCTCTTACCCTAGTTGGTTGGTTGATTAGGAGGAACGGACAAACAGCGAAGTCATGGGTCCTCTTGCTCTATTTCTCTCTGTTACATAGTACGCCACTCCAATCTGGAGGAACAATGCGAATATTCATAAAGCAGATGTGGCTCTTCTAGAGATAAGCCGCATAGTCATAGTGTGCATAAGGACAACTCCAGTCAACATGATCTTTCTACTTTTGGGAGTATCACGTCCACATATAAGAAGACAGACAGCAGCAGAGATTGAAAAGAAGAAGTGAGAAGCAAATACAAGGCAACCCCTGTTTGGAACTCAGGCTTATCCATCACGACTGAAATTCAGAAAAAGCTTTCTCCTTGTAAGAGCACCAATACCAACTTCAACAGATAACGAAGTCCCCTAGAGGATTATGGACAGCAAAAGAGAAGCCACCATCAGACTTCCATCTCAGATACGGAATTTGAAAGAACTGGGTTATCAGTGATGATGAATTTTGTGAATATGGACTAAGACTTGGTTTGCAGTAATGTGAGCGAACACTAGCATGGAAGACTTGTCTACAACGAATAACTGTGCAGTTATAACTGCTGAATATTGCATTTTGTGAATTCATTAATATTAGATTGTAGCTCTACTAGACGTTTTTGGACTCTGATACATAAATAACTAAACAGAATAACAGTGCTTGCTCTGAAAAACAAAAGACTATCAAAATCTGAGAGTCTAGCGGAAAACGGGAGTCGAACTCGGCTGTTAAAAAGTCCAGGCACCGAGCACGCGTAAAAACACAGCTCACTTGCTTCTATTTCCTTTGACAGCCCACAGCAATTGAAAAAGCGAGTGGGTCGGTCGTAAATATCGGGCATAAACGTGGAATCTATAACTCAGCTTAACATCTGGATGTGCCCATCAGTTACTTAGCCTTGTAATTAATTGCTTCTGTGTGTGAATAATTAAAATTTAAAAAAAAATTATTTGATGTGATGATTTGGGAAAATAATACCTATCATTTGCAACTTACTATCTTGAAAGAGAATATTATGCTCTCAATAGATGGATGTCGAGGGTCATCATCAAATGACAATTGGGGACATCAAAGATGATTTCTAATAGGACTGAGGAGAAGTGGTGCAAGAAGTATACACATTCTGGCATACAACAGACCACTCATAACGAATATACATAGGAAAAGAACCATCGCTACAGCAAGCAGAAACAGTGTTCAAGAATTCATCCTTTTCTACAGAGCCTCAAACTGAAATTCATTTGGCGCCTTGTGTAACTCCTAGGATTGGCTCTGACTATAAGTATTTGAGCGCAGCGGAACAGTAAGGTTTTTAGAACCCTCTTTCTCTCATTGTAACTGTACGTATTTTAGATGTATAATACAAACATTTCTATTTGTTAGTACTTCGTTTTATTTAATCATAAAAAAAGAGGATAAACGAAAGAACTAAAATTCACAAAGTGTCACAATTATGAAGAAAGGGAGAAAGGTAAGTGTCCTTACATTTAGGTTATCAGATTTTTAAAGTAATGCATTCTTCTTCTTTTTAATTAATGGCGTTTACCGTATACACCGTGCAGGTACCTGGTCGAAACAACAATGCCTGTGAATGACAATGATGGTTTACGTCGTAAACCCAAGTTGGCGTAATCTTGTTGGTTACATCCCAAAATTTGGCGCCCCCCCCCCCTCCCCAATACTGGTTGCCCACGCGTGTAGTCCACCTGTAGAAATGCAACTTCGTTTACTACCATATACTTTTGAAACCAACGTAAAAGTTGTAGTCAATACAGGATTTTGGGCGAACCACATCACGGAAGATTTTTACAGCAATAAAACAGACTGTCAAATCACAATACAGGGTGTTACAAAAAGGTACGGCCAAACTTTCAGGAAACATTCCTCACACACAAATAAAGAAAAGATGTTATGTGGACATGTGTCAGGAAACGCTTAATTTCCATGTTTCGTCAGTATGTACTGTACTTCCTCGATTCACCGCCAGTTGGCCCAATTGAAGGAAGGTAATGTTGACTTCGGTGCTTGTGTTGACATGTGACTCATTGCTCTACAGTACTAGCATCAACCACATCAGTATGTAGCATCAACAGGTTAGTGTTCATCACGAACGTGGTTTTGCAGTCAGTGCAATGTTTACAAATGCGGAGTTGGTAGATGCCCATTTGATGTATGGATTAGCACGGGGCAATAGCCGTGGCGCGGTACGTTTGTATCGAGACAGATTTCCAGAACGAAGGTGTCCCGACAGGAAGACGTTCGAAGAAATTGATCGGCGCCTTAGGGAGCACTGAACATTCCAGCCTATGGCTCGCGACTGGGGAAGCCGTAGAACGACGAGGACACCTGCAATGGACGAGGCAATTCTTCGTGCAGTTGACGATAACCCTAATGTCAGCGTCAGAGAAGTTGCTGCTGTACAAGGTAACGTTGACCACGTCACTGTATGGAGAGTGCTACGGGAGAACCAGTTGTTTCCGTACCATGTACAGCGTGTGCAGGCACTATCAGCAGCGGATTGGCCTCCACGGGTACACTTCTGCGAATGGTTCATTCAACAATGTGTCAATCCTCATTTCAGTGCTAATGTTCTCTTTACGGATGAGACTTCATTCCAACGTGATCAAATTGTAAATTTTCACAATCAACATGTGTGGGCTGACGAGAATCCGCACGCAATTGTGCAATCACGTCATCGACACAGATTTTCTGTGAACGTTTGGGCAGGCATTGTTGGTGATGTCTTGATTGAGCCCCATGATCTTCCACCTACGCTAAATGGAGCACCTTATCATGATTTCATACGGGATACTCTACCTGTGCTGCTAGAACATGTGCCTTTACAAGTACGACACAACATGTGGTTCATGCACGATGGAGCTCCTGCACATTTCAGTAGAAGTGTTCGTACGCTTCTCAACAACAGATTCGGTGACTGATGGATTGGTAGAGGCGGACCAATTCCATGGTCTCCACATTTCCTGTAACAAAGTGTTTGAAGTCACGCTGGTACGTTCTGTTGCTGTGTGTTTCCATTCCATGATTAATGTGATTTGAAGAGAAGTAATAAAATGAGCTCTAACATGGAAAGTAAGCATTTCCGGACACATGCCCACATAACATATTTTCTTTCTTTGTGTCTGAGGAATGTTTCCTGAAAGTTCGGCCGTACCTTTTTGTAACAACCTGTATATCAAAGAATGTCATTATGCAAACTTAACACATCAATGAACACAGAGGCTCCAACAACTTTAATGCCAGGTTCTCATTCAAGATGGTCGAAAATTCGATTTTTAATTGCATGTTTTTAAGGTATATGTGTCTAGAATGTTGGAACGAAAAGCTTTTTTAATACGTGCGTTACAAAAGTTTCTTCAGTCCACTGTTCGAAGCAGTGTCACGACCGCCGTGGGACGCTCTCAGACGGAGGCGCCCGGCTCTGGTAGAAAACTTGTGCCGTGACGCACGTTCACAAATGATTTATATTGCAGTATGTATGCAAACATATCGGCTGAAAAAGCTGACGAACAAGTGTGCAGGCTGCCGAACGCAGATTATCCAGCTCAACCAGATCCGATTTTCTCGCCAAGAAGAACGAGAGGCCGGCCGTCGTAGCCGAGCGGTTCTAGGCGCTTCAGTCCGGATACGCGGGACCGCTACGGTCGCGGGTTGGAATCCTGCCTGGGGCATGGATGTGTGTGATGTCCTTAGGTTAGTTAGGTTTAAGTAGTTCTAAGTTTTAGGGGACTGATGACCTCAGATGTTAAATCTCATAGTGCTCAGAGCCATCAGAAGGAGGGAATTGCTCTTCAGAACAATTCGAGTTAGAGGGAGGCTTGATCTATGGTCCTGGAATTGCAGACTTAACGTAAGTAACGAAAACACACTATTTTGGTCACAATTGGTCTAAACATAATTTTTGGTCCGCCATATTGGATTCACCATTCTGAACTTTGAAAATCTAACTTCCGATTTGGGCTCAGCTACATCCTAAATATATACTAACATCTAGTTTTTATGCAAGTTGAACTAACAACAAATGTAAAATATCCCCTACACTTTCAACAAGTTTTTCTCGCGGAACGATTTATCAAAACTGCATGCAGTAAAAACTAAAAACGGTTCAACCTATTAGCTTCTACCTTTGACCCCCAAAAAGTAAACACTTTTCTTGGAAGCTTATACCTACAATATATGAAAGTTGCTGACATTAGCCGGCCGAAGTGGCCGTGCGGTTAAAGGCGCTGCAGTCTGGAACCGCAAGACCGCTACGGTCGCAGGTTCGAATCCTGCCTCGGGCATGGATGTTTGTGATGTCCTTAGGTTAGTTAGGTTTAACTAGTTCTAAGTTCTAGGGGACTAATGACCTCAGCAGTTGAGTCCCATGGTGCTCAGAGCCATTTGCTGACATTAACTATTTTTTGTAAAGTCATAAAGAGTGAACAAAGCCACAAAAAGTTCAGAGTTAATAGCGTATCGTCAAACTTAAGGTTATTTCATTGTGGTTAGATTTAAGCTCCCATAAATTTAATGTAGTATCAACTGATGCTATCTATTTCTGATTCCAGATAACTCCTGAGGGGCTACATTGCACGTAGTCTGCGTACTTTAGACTCGCTTGCCCTTGATCAAACAATAATTACCTACGCCATTTTTTTGGTATAAATCTAAAATGAGATTCAAAGTATGATCAGTCATAATCCCCAAACAGGTCATTTGTATGACTTTTCATTATCTCAAAAAAATTCCAAACTTTGCCTATTTTTTGCTCATTTGAATGAGAACCTGGCATCAATGGTTACGGAAAATATTCACTATAAGTCGGGAATCCGGGTCCCCAAGCTGACACAAAGTATTAAATTTTACCACTTACAAGGGAACCTCCCCATCACACGCCCCTCAGATTTAGTTATAAGTTGGCACAGTGGATAGGCCTTGAAAAACTGATCACAGACCAATCGAGAAAATAGGAAGAAGTTTTGTGGAACTAAGAAAAAAATAAGCAAAATATACAAACTGAGTAGTCCACGTGCAAGATATGCAACAAGAAGGAGCACATGAGCTCAGGAACGTCGTGGTCCCGTGGTTAGCGTGAGCAGTTCCGGAACGAGAGGTTATTGGTTCAAGTATTCCCTCGAGCGAATATTTTTATTTTTTTTTCAGACAATCATCGAAGTTAAGGCACTCATACATAATCAACTTCGCTGTCCAAAATTCCAGGACATGTTCAGATTTGCTTGGACATACGCAGGATTTGACGGTCTACACACGGAAAAATTTGAAAACGTTAAAAACATGTTTTGACAGAGCACGGAGAAAACTGTGAGACTGAAATTGTTGCATTCATTTGTTGCAGTTTATGTCACAAACTTTTATGTTTTCATCACTTTTTTGGGAATGATTATCACATCCACAAGAAAACCTAAATCGGGCAAGGTAGAAGAATCTTTTTACCAATTCGCCAAGTGCACAAGTTAGGTGGGTCAACAATATATTCCTGTCATGTGACTCACATGCCGTCACCAGTGTCGTATTGAATACATCAGACTTGGTTTCCTGTGGAGGAATCGGTTGACCTATGACCTTGCGATCAAATGCTTTCGGTCCCCATTGGAGAGACACGTCATTTCGTCTACTAATCGCACGGTTTTGCGGTGCGGTCGCAAAATATAGACACTAAACTTATTACAGTGAACAGAGACGTCACTGAACGAGCGGACAGATCATAACTTTGCGAAAATAAAAAAAAGTAAACTTTTCAGTTGAGAGAAGAGTTGAACGAAGGACCTCTCGTTCCGCAGCCGCTCACGCTAACCACGGGACCACAGCGCTCCTAAGCGCTTGTCCTTGATATTGCCTATGTTGCGCATGGACTACTCAAGTTTGTATATTTTGCTTATTTTTTTTCATAGTTCCACACAACTTCTTCCTGTTTTCTCGATTGATCTATGTTCAGTTTTCCAAGGACTATCCACTGTGCCAGCTTATAACTAAATCTGAGGAGGGTGCGATGGGGAGTTTCCCTTGTTAGATGAAATCTTCTCCGATTATCAGCCGAGAAGATTTTATCAATGAAATTCGCGGGGAAAGCCTGCATCCGTAGACGCCACATATTCATACACTACCCGGTCAAAAGTATCCGCTATTGTGTCGTCAGTAGGGAAGCAGTAATAGCAGAAGGGTCGGCCACGAGCGTTCATTGACAGAACGCGGACTCATCGCCTGAGTAAAAAACCCATCACGGACATTTCAGCCCTTCTAAAGCTGCCAAAGTCGACTGTTGGTGACCTGATTATGAAGTGGAAACTCGATGGAACAACCTCAGGTAAACCTAGTCCAGGCAGACCTCACGTAATGATGGGCAGGGATCGTCAACCGTTGCGGAGGGTGATCGTAAAAAAAAATTGCATAACTCAGCGGAAGGAATCACTCGTGTGTTCCGAAGTGCTACCAGCAGTTGTAATAGAACATTATGAAAGAGAACTCACAGCCTTCGACGGTCTGAGAGTATGTCAAAAATTGTAACCTGTATGTAAACTTTTCGTTGTGTTTTTGTCTCAAAACTGGGACTGGCTCAGCTTCATGTAGGCTATCTTTTGCTTTCCAGCCTCACTCGTGTCTGTATGGAAAGCAGAAGGTGAGTGTTAAGGTTAATTATATCTGGTTCATATTACAAAATCTTCGCGAAGTATTATTATTACTCCTTGTTCCAATTTGGATTTTAAACGTTTTTACAGCCTCATAATAGTGAGCAACGAACGAAGTTGGGAACTGCTAATACGGTGATGCTATTGATCGGCCGCCATTGCTGCAGCCTGGAACGCTTACTGCATGGTTAATGAAATAACCAGCATTTATTCTGGATTAATTGTTAGAAGTCCGTTGGCTTTTCAAAGAATCATTGCAATACAACGCAAATACCGCCATTGAAATACATATATTTCTTCCCACGGTCACGTGTCATCCTGTTAGTAACGAACCAATAATTCCTGATTACGCTGATTCCCTTCACTACTCCCGTGATTAAAATATTCCCTTTCTCTTCTCATAGCCAGTTAAAACAAATAACATTTAATCTTCTGCTAAAGAGAAGGAGGAAATGTAGTCCAGCTAGCATAATGACTTTGCTTAGGAATTTAAAAGGAATGGGGTATAATGGTCGAGTCATAAGCCACATACTTCTGTATTCACAGCTAAGCGAGGCTTGAAGTGATCTAAAGGGCTACACCACTGGACAGTGGATGACTGGAAAAAGTGATTTGGTGTGATGAATCACTCTATACCCCGTGGGAAACCGATGGAAGAGACTAGATTTGGCGAATGTCTCGAGAACGTAAATGAGTGTGTAGCGCTGGCAGTGAAGAACATAATGACGGGGTGTTACGATGTGGAGGTCGTTTTCGTCATTAGGGTATAGTCATCTTAATGTGCTTCAGATAACGCTTAATGCGGAAGGATATTAACATATTTTACAGCACGGTGTAATACTGGCAGTACAGGAACAGTTCGGAGACGATGGTTGGTAGCATCAGGACTACAATGCACCCTGCCGCGTGGGATTAGCCGAGCGGTCTTAGGCGCTGCAGTCATGGACTGTGCGGCTGGTCCCGGCGGAGGTTCGAGCCCTCCCTCGGGCATGGGTGTGTGTGTGTGTGTGTGTGTGTGTGTGTGTGTGTGTGTGTGTGTGTGTTTTTGTCCTTAGGATAATTTAGGTTAAGTAGTGTGTAAGCTTAGGGACTGATGACCTTAGCAGTTAAGTCCCATGAGATTTCACACACATTTGGACATACAATGCACCCTGTCAGAAAGTAGCATAAATGAGGCACTGGTTTGTGGGCAATAATATTTCTGAAACAGACTGGTTTGTCCCGGGTCCCTATCTGAACCCAAAGGAACACCTTTGAACGTTGACTTCAGTTGAGATCCCGGCGTCCAACACCAAAACCTTTTTCTGATTTTGGCTCTTTGAGGAACAATGGGCCGCCATTCCTCCACAAACATTTAGACATATCAATATCTTACTGAAAGTGCCGCAAGCAGAGGTCAAGCCGTCATAGAGGAGAAGGGTGAATAGGTCTTAATGTCCACTAAAAGGTGTCCGGATACTTTTGATCAAATAGTGTAATATACTTATTTTTGCACAAAGCGAATTTATGAAACAATAATTTCATCTTCAAGGCTCACCAATTACAAGCATACATAATCAAACCGTTTTTAGGAGAAGTGGGTTGAAGCACATCAGCATTGTAGAGAATACACAGGAGTAAAGTGTTTCCACTGTGAAGAGAGGAAAGAGCCCTGAGCCGCACCTGCTGTATCTAGTCATCCGTAACTAATTTGAATCATTCCACGAGCGACTTCACTCAAGGTTAGGTAAAGGACGAACTACGAACATTCAGTTCAGATCCGGCAAACGCAGAAATATTATGGTTACGGCTGAAAGACATTATAAAACCGCTTTTTAGATAAAGTAATAAAAAGACGCTAAAGACCCGCCTTAGTCTGACGGTACCATTCGGAGAATGTTGCGAAAACAGAGATTATTACATTCTCGCTACAAAAGAGACTGCAGGGGAACTGACAAGAAAAAACAGCCACGCGTGAACCCTACAATTATTTCACACACCGATGTTGGCGAACAGTAAGCAGAAATATTAAATTCAACATTTAAAAATGTATTTACTCAAGATGTTACTACCGCATGAATATATACGTCGCACAACCGCCCTGACACACAAAGAAGATATACTGATACTAGCCCCACCAGATACTGAAAAACGATTACGTACCAGGCCATTATGGAATTACAGATAAGTGTTAACACTGACTACACTGCAGAATTACCTACTATTTGTCGTGAACGCGTGGCTAAAAAAGTAGCGCACACCACTCCCGTTTACAAACACGGTATAAGATCGGACACGCAGAATTACAGACCAATATCACTGACGTCCGCCTGTTGCAGCATCATACTAGCATAGTATACGCACAACTATTATGACGTTTCTGGAAGAAAACAAGGATGCCTAAAAGAACGAGCAAGCCAGGAAGAGAGAACCGTGTGAAACACAGCCTGCTTTATTCTTACACATCTTGCAAATAATAGACGAAGGTGAACAGGTACATTCAGACCTCAGATTTCTGCAAGGTGTTCGACATTGTACCAAATCTTCGATTACTGAAAGAGATACTATTATACGTCGTACTTTCACAGCTCGTTTAAATGCAACTGGGAGCGTTACATTCGACGGCGAATATTCTACAGAAACGAAAGTAACATCGGGTTTGTCCCACCACCACCTTCTTTTCTTCTCCTTATTCTTCTTTTTCTTCTTCTCCGGAGCCTACGTTTGGCCCTTCATCGTTTTGCTGGCCTTCCAAGCATCTTATACCTTGCGGAATATACTGCCAAAAATTTAGTGGTCATCTCCTCCTCCATAGTGGGGACAGATACCCCATTTTGCCTATTTTCTTCAACCTTTTCATTAACCTAAAGTATTTTCATGTTCATTCCTAATGTCTATACAGGGTGTCCCACTCAATCCTCCCTGATTTCAAAGATCCAGGAAAAAAAAACCACAGTAGATACGACAATGAAAAATGCACCACATTGTAGAGCATCTCACAGAATTTATTTATTTATCATCAATACACCTCTACATGTGAACCATTTGTAGCACGAAAAATATCGAGTCTATATTCAATTTCTTGCCAAGTTCTTTGTAACATTTCCTCTCTTATTGTTGCAATCGCATTAGTGATACGATGTCGAAACGTAGGAATATCCTTCACTTTGGTCGCATACACGCGGTCCTTCACGAATCCCGACATGAAGAAATCAAACGGCGTAATGTCGCGTGAACGTGGTAACCAGGCAATAGGTCCTCCGCGTCCGATCCAACGATTGGTCAATTTTCTATCCAGGAACTTGCGAACAGCCGTTGACCAATGCGGCGGAGCTCCATCTTGCTGAAAAATTATGTTGGGTTGCAAGTCTGGTATCTGAGGGTACACAAACTGCTCCAACATGTCCAGATACACTGACCCAATCACTGTTTGTTCCGCAAAGAAGAACGGTCCAACAATCCTGTCGTACATTAGCCCACACCAGACGTTAGTTTAGGGCTATCACGAACATGTTCAATGACAATGTGCGGATTTTGCGAACCACAAATCCGAACATCATGCCTATTAACCCCTCCCTATAGATGAAAGGTTGCCTCATCTGAGAATTAACATCTTTCCAGGAAGCTGGCATCTATATCAATACGCTACAGCATGTACGCAGCAAATTGTTGTCGGCGTGGTTTGTCGTTCGGCGTCAGATGTTGCAGAATTTTCACTTTGTAAGCACACATACGACGACGCTGGAGAACTACACGATGCAATGTTGATCGAGGTACATCAAGTTGCCTAGATGCTTGACGAATTGACTTAGTGGGCTTCAGGGGCGATTCTAGAAGTCGGTCAAGGGGGCGGGGTCTAATGGGGGGGGGGGGGGGGGAGGTTTGGGGGAATGGAATATCGCATAAAAAAAGGAGAGTTGGGGTCCTCCACCGACAAATTGGTAAAATTTGGTGTTGCTTTAAAGTAGTTTTTGGTAACTGTTTTGGAGTTCAGGGTAAAAAAATGTGCATTAATAAATAATAGACGCCCATTTTAAGTTAAATGATATTTATTGGTTTAGATAATAAGCTATTTGCCGCTCTTATTCTTTTTTTAAAATGTGTTTAAAATACATTGTAACCTATATTGCTACATAATTATTAAAAAATGATTGAATCTTTTGAAATAATATATTCGCTGATTTCTGAAGTCATTTTATCTAGCGTAATATGATATTCGATTGGGGGGCCGGGGCATGCTATAGCCCTCCACCCCCCTTGCTACAGCCTCTGGTGGGCTTTTGAGAAACGTTTGTCTGATGTCCTCCACTGTCTCTTCCGAAACTTCGTAACGTGTACCGCCAGAATTTTGCACAGGAAAGTATCGTCATTGGACTATCGAAAGGCAGTGCACGAGGACTCAGTCAAAATTTCCATTGGTGTAATGAATGGCAGCTGTCTTTAACTGTAGGTAATGGAAGATAGTGTCTGTAAGAAAGGGAAAGGACCCGACAGTATCCGAAAGCAAAATGGCGATGATCATATAACATCAGTATTAGGGAAAGCCAAAGGGAGACAGTTTTGTTACAACTGTTCTGGAAAGCAAATTGCTTAAAAGTGCTAGTGCAATCAGTTCAAGAGTACTGTTCCAGCGTTTCGAAAGCTTATCAAGTAGGCACGGCAACAGCCATCGGACGAATTCAGAGACATGGTGCTAAGATCATAACAGGTCGGTGTAGTCTATACGAAAGTGTAACAGATGTACTCGAGAAACTTAAATGGGAAGGACCTGTACTCGAAGAAGACTGGGCAACGATTACGTTGCCACGATCGCACACCTCGCTAACTGAAATTAGAACCTGTATGAACATGTCGTACGCGAGTTGCTTTCGAGTGTTACGACTCAACAACATATGATGTTCTAACTTTTTATGATTACACTAAAATAGCAAATGAACTAACAAATCGGAGAAAATGCAGGATTTCATTGTCTTCTTTTACTTGCTACTCAGCTGTAGTAGAGTTACAAAATGCAATGTGTTCGGCGTTGCTTCGTTTTTTTTACGCATCGATTGGTCCGAACGCACTGATAACGCCAACATTAATTACCAGCTGTTATGTCACCGGCTGCGCTGATACTGGTGCGATAAGAATGGAAACGTGATGATATTTACTTCCATATCTGGTGCTCTTTAGGTCATATCGCTTCCCATTTATAGCTTTCTCCTCTGCTCACTTATACTGCCATAATCCCAACACGATTCGTCAAAAATGTCTCGTTTATCGCTTCTGCGCTTCATGCCAGCGATGACTCCAGAGCTGAATGAACATTTCATTCACGGCGCGGGTTCGCATCGGAAGAGTTAGCATCTGTTACCGTAAACTTAGCTTATATCCTTAACACGGCCCCGGTAACCACCGCTAAACAGGCTGTGCGAAGCTGAAAACGCTACTTTTTCTCGCGATAACAGGCGGTTCATAATGCATGGGTGTCTTCCACCTTTCATGAAGGTATTTTTGATCCGTCGTTGCAACTACAGGAATGCGTGATTTTTTTCACCAGACGCGTTTAGCTTTATTGAGGTAAAGCATCATCACTGGTGGTTATTTTTCAGCTGTCTAACACAGAAAAACAACGATGTGCTAGCAGATGGCATTTCCCGATATAAGCGAAAAAGCAGCCGAAAAATCACCACCACTGTTGATGCTTTACCTCAGTAAAGCGAAACGCGCCTGGTGAAAGAATAGCGCGTTTTTGTAGTTGCAACGACGGATCAAAAATACCCCCATGAATTATAAAGCAAGTACTGACACTGTGGCCACACAAATGAAGAATTTAATGTCTTCCATCTCGCCGACTGTATCCATGCGGCGTAGTTCTTCTACTTGATGTTGATCCTGCAAAAATCAGAAAACAAAGCAGTAATGTGTATTATTTCATAATTACGACCGAAATATGGCACTGATCGCGAAAGGGTAACGCGTGCGACAGAGAGAAACTCGGCGCATCAACAATACCGAAGGGTTGTGAGGCGAACTGTTCGTGTGATATGTCTTAGGACCCCTGTTTGTCTGGAAGGATCGCATCTATTTAGATCCACGCCTTCAATCTAATAATTGGGGTTACGAAAATGACATTATGATAAGGTGATGAGTGCCGGCCGGAGTGGCCGAGCGGTTCTAGGCGCTACAGTTGCAGGTTCGAATCCTGCCTCAGGCATGGATGTGTGTGATGTCCTTAGGTTAGTTAGGTTTCAGTAGTTCTAAGTTCTAGGGGACTGGTGACCTCAGAAGTTAAGTCCCATAGTGCTCAGAGCCATTTGAACCATTTAAGGTGATGAGTGTTACTTGTTGAGTAGCTGAATGGGTGATTTACGGAATGCGATGGATTCTGGGTGTCGTCAGTTTGGGAAATTTTGTTCTGGGGTCAGGTTGATTCATTCCTAAGTTTCGGATGAGGGTAAAGGGCGATAATGGTATTTAGTTGAAAAATGTTTGTGCCTTAGCCTAACTGATCTACGTGATTTTATCGATGTTTGGTTGGTACCCTGCTAGCATCCGTGACAGTTCTTATGTGTCTGTTTTGAATTCGCTGGATCTTGGAGGTGTTTGCGTCGGAGGCGGGTATACAGTTCTACCTTAATTAGTTGAGCAGTACACCGACAGGAGTCCGGCATTGCCGGCTCCCATTCAGCTATCACAAAACACTGTCTCTGCAAATTCTTAAATGGGAAATATTCCCGGATGCAAAAATTTCGCCTGTTTCAAGAAAAATAACCTAACTCGAGACCTAATTAAAATTTCTGGCATACTGATAGAGACTACAGAGATCTATGCCATACGTGAATTTGGTAGGAGATAAAGACCAACTGCTCGTACTTCTTACGTAAAAACATTGGCAAGACTATAAAGAAAATGCCACTTTACGGAGCTTATGCATAGCAAACGCAATGCGATACGAGACACTATAGGTATCCAAACCATGCGTGAATTAACAGAGTTTTACGAAACTTCTGTTGCTTGAGATGATTTTCTGTCGTCACGGAGAGCTGAACGCCGTGGCGGCAGCCAGCAGACAGTCCCTGACGCTACGAGCACTGTGTCCACGTCCACTAGGTAAGGATCTCCAAACACTGAAAGAATAGAATCGATCGCACTAGCCTCTCGTATACGATTTCCTTCACCTTCCGTCAGCCCTTTCCAGAAATCTAAGTCTTCCATCGCCTTCCCTGATGCTAATTTTACGTGATCGTTGCAATTTAATATCGCTTCTTAGTATACCCCAAAGGACTTATGCGATATCATGTGCTCCGTATGTTCAACGCTAGCCTTTTAATTGGATACTGTCGGCTTCTTTCCCATTGTTCCAGGTATTACTTTGCTTTTATTCACATTCAAAGAGCTGCATCTCATTACAGGAAGTGGAAATGTTGTCCAAGCACATGGATTTCCTCACGATCGTTCAACGACGAAACTTTCCTGTAGACAACACCATCGTCTGCGAAAATTCTTATAATGTTGCTGATTCTATCTCATAAATTGTTTATTTATGCTGAGAATATTAGGTGTCCTGTTACTTTCGTTTCTGTAGAACACTCACCGTCCAGTACAACATGTTGCGTCCGATTAGTCAAATACTAATTAAGCCAATTCCGTACTTGCGAATATATTTCGCATGTCATCATTCGGCGACGTGGTACAACGTCGAATGCCGTTCGGAAATCTAGGAAGACGAAATCTACCTGTTCACAGGCGTCTGTTATCTGCAAGATGATGTGTACTGAGAAAATCTCTATACATAAAAGGCGATATCCTGACTGACTCATTATCGCCCAGCCAAAATCGCTACGGATAGAAACTTGAAATTTGAGAGGTTGTTGTCTTATACTGAAGACGTCGTTTAAGAAGAGATGTTTCGTAATTGCATCTTCTAACGGGGAGAAACATGGATGAAAGGTTGAAAATATGTCGCTATTAAGGCAATTTTGAAGTGAGACCTACGAAAATTGGCATTTGATTTTTACGTCAGACATAAAGAAGTGTTTCAGCATTTTTAGAAATTTAAGCCCGATGGGGGTAAAAAGTTGGTGAAAACTGTTTTTAAATAAATCATTATTAAAAAACTACTAATGTGTTTTTACAATTACATCTATGAAAATTTCAGTTTCACATAAAAAATACGAGTTTCATTGTTTTCGTAAATTTAACATGCTAAGAGAATGAAATAGGGCACAAAAAGTTTTATCAAGTTATTTCATTATGGAAGCATTTTCAAAGCTAACTCGACGAAAATTGGTATTTGCTTCTCTGTTAGGAATAAAAAAAATATGTTTCACTTTTTTTTGGTAACTGTACCCCTAACGGGATGAAATAGGGGATGAAAATTTTTAAGAAAATATTTCGTTGTATTAAAAAATGTTTAAAGCTAAACTATAAAAATTGGTATTTCACTTTTGGGCATATGTAAAGAAGTATGTGTTAGGGGTGAAAATTTCTATGGAAATATTACCAGAAGAACGCAAAAGACATGATTAACAAAAACCTCGGACTCCAGCTACCAGAATCACTTTTTGGTCAGAAGTACATTCGGAAAAGACCAAGATTCAATGGTCTTAATGAGTGTGAAAAGTTTAGAAGGTGTCGCAGTTTGTGAACAACATAAAAATTCGATTAAAGAAAAACAAAACAAAAAAATCTTTGTAGGCCATACCGTCCACGCAGGCGAAGAAGCGGGCGCTAAGCTAGTTTACTACAACTGTGAGAGGACATGGAAACAAAGTTGCGATGAGGAAACTTCGGCCGAGTACACTTCAACCTTGTCAATCGATCTCTGAAGAGGATGCTGCTGCGGTTACGAAACCGGTGGGGGAAAAATTACTGCATGTCACGCCACAATATTCAGACCGGTCTGCGTCTGTATTCCCCGCCGCTCTTCAAGAACACGTTGGACGGGGAACGATCTGTTCTTCTGGCTCTCACAAGACAGAGCAGTGGCAGGCGGCGCACTGGGGTTCGTGGCGCGATGGAATTCGAAATATTCGTTAAGGGATGGCACTTGAAAGAATATTGACACTAAGAAATGGTACGCGGAACAGTGCCTACCTGAAGTCTTAGTGGCTTTTAAGACCTTGCGTCCAATTTCGAGAGCCAACAGTTGGCTAGTTTATCACAATGCCCGAGCACATGGGGTAAATGCTTTTGACGGCCATATAGCTGCAGTAGACTTCCTGTAACTCTGCTTTTATCCTCCATGAATTCCCCTGTAATCGCAAGTGAAGACTCGTCTGAAAGTGTGACTATTTCCTATGGATGAAGAATTCCGGTGGGAATGAAATTACGTATAGATGCCAAGCTGCTAGACGAAAGTCGGGAAATATTTTATCCATGGTTGCAAACAATGACGAGAATACTGTCTATAGTGTGAACCGTAGATGTGAAAAAAATAAAATAATAAAAAGGAACACCACTTCTATATCCGTGATTTGTGTGAAGCACTGATGGGCTGAAATAAAGGCAATTACTGTCCGCTTGCTTAGCTGGATGGTAACGTACTCATCTCACGTGCGAGCGGGCCCGGGTTCGATTCCCGGCCGGGTTGGAGATTTTCTCCGCTCGGAGACTGAGTGTTGTGTTGTCATCATCATTTCATCCTCATCACTGGCGCGCAAGTCGCCCAATGTGGCGTCAACTAAAATAAGACTTGTACTTCGCGGCCGAACTTCCCCGGAAGGGGAGCCATACGCTCATTTCATTTCAAGGCAATTACTCAAAGACTTAAGCAATGGATGTAGGACGAGTCATGAACTGTGAACATGCTGGGGTTCTTAACAGAGTTACTTGACTTTTTTCGTTCGGAAATTCATACCGGGTTATTAAACGTAGTTAACGTCCTAGGAATGTAGACAGGGCGAACCTGAGCACCGACAAACCGGAGTTTGTTCACGCATTTTTTCTGAGTATTTTGGCATAAGGGACGCGTTGTCTCCGGTGGCTCGATTTCTTACCCCGCATTTATCTTTGTATCTGGTGTACCACTATCAGCAGCGTTATATGGGTTAACAACTTCTTTTCACTAGAGTTTGCCTCGTCTAGGAGACACTCCATTACATTCAAGTTTGGGCAAATTTATTTTAACTTCGCGGCCGGAAGCCGTTTCTGTCGCCGCAGCCGTCAATAATTTAAGGGAGAGGGAAAGTCGTGTGCGCCACCTGTCTGTGCATTGTGCAAACTTATTGTGTGTGTGATCATATTTTAACTGTTTCGGGTATCGTAATTTCCGAGACAGGAAACAGGGACCAGCTCAGCATCTGCCTAAACGAGCGTGGGAAACCGCCTAAAAACCACACTGAGGCTGGCCGGTGCACTAGCCACGACCGTTAATCCGCCACGTGGACTCGATCCTTTTCTGGCTCTCAACACAGCGTAACAACACTGTCCCTTAAAATGACCCTGACCGACAGGATAAATGGCAACAGACTAAAACTACCAACAGGATATTCGCAATTTGCTCGCGGCTAAGAAACGCCGGGACTGGCGACAGACATGCACCCGTTTAAATGCTACCCTACCAATCAACTCGTCCAAGTTCTGGTCCGCCTTCCGTCGCCTTACCGGAACTAAACCCTCCCCCTACTATCCTCTTCTCCATGATGATCACCCCTTCCCTGACACCCTTAGTAAGGCCAACTACTTTGCCTCCTACCTCTCCGATGTATTTTCCATCCCCGATGATCCCCAGTTCGATTACTCCCTCTTCCCGGATATCCGCGATCGAACTGACGCCTCTGTCCCTCCCCTCGCTCCTGGTTTCCAGTGCTTGGACAACATTACACACACGGAACTCAATGCCCCTATCACTACACAGGATCTCATTGATACACTCCGCACGAAACGCTACATCGCTCCTGGTCACGATCGTGTCACCTACCGTCACCTTCGTGAAGCTCCTGCCTCTTTCCTCTCCACCCTGGCCAGGCTCTACAATGTAGTCCTGTCCACCGGTTACTACCCCGACCTGTGGAAAACCTCCCGTATCCTCATGTTCCTTAAACCTGGCAAACCGCCGTCCGCCGTCTCCTCCTACCGTCCCATCAGCCTTACCTCGGTCTTCAGCAAGGTCCTGGAATCTATCCTCACCCGACGCATCCACCACCATCTCCGCCAGCACCGCCTCCTTCCCGTTACCCAGTGTGGCTTTCGGCCGTCCTTCTCTTCCGGCGACCTTCTACTTCACCTCACTCATCTCCTTTCCGAACAGCTTAATTCCCGTCGCTCCGCAATCTTCCTCTCCCTGGACCTCGAACGTGCCTATGACCGCGTATGGCATTCCGGTCTCCTCTTCAAGCTCCAAACCTTCGCCCTTCCCATTAACTACGTCCGTCTGATCGGCTCCTTTCTCTCCCGCCGTCCTTCCTATGTCACCATCCATAACACAGATTCCTACACCTTTTTCCCCTCTGCCGGTGTGCCCCAAGGCTCCGTCCTCTCCCCCCTTCTGTACCTTTTGTACACGGCGGACATGCCGCCGCCGTCAGCCCCCGTCCACCTTCTCCAGTTTGCCGATGACACCGCCTTCCTTGCCCTTGCCCCCACCCTACAGCGCTCCCAACTCCTTCTCCAATCCCATCTTGACCGGTTCACCGCTTGGTGCAACCAGTGGTTGCTCAAGGTCAATCCCTCCAAAACCCAGGCGATCATTGTAGGCAAAACCACCCCTTCCTTCCGCCTCCTTGATTTCTACATCACCATCTATGGCCGTCCTATCGCCCTCACTCCCACCCTTAAGTACCTTGGTGTCACCCTCGACCGTCGCCTCTCCTGGACTCCCCACCTCCGGACAATCCAAGCCAAGGCACGCTCCCGACTCAGTCTCCTCAAGCTCCTCTCCGGCCGTACGTGGGGTCTGGACCCCTCCACCATCCTCCACACCTATAAATCCCTCATCTGCCCTATCCTTTGTTATGCCCATCCGGCTTGGATCTCCGCCCCCCCTCCCTTTTATAAATCCCTCCAAATCCTTGAACGCCATGCTCTCCGCCTCGCCTATCGCATCCGTCTCCCCTCCCCCACACGGATCCTGTATGATCTCATCCCCTTCCCCCACCTCCTCCTTTTCCTTGAAAGGATACGGATCCTGTACACCTCCCATAAACTCGACCCTCCTCACCCGCTCGTCTCCCCGATCCTCTCCCACCCCCACCCACTGCCGCGCCTGTATTCCCACGTCCCACCCGGTCTCCATCTCTCAACCCTCCTTACCCTCTCCCAAGGTGGCTTCCGCCAGCTCCCCCTCCCTGATGATGTCCTCCTTCCCTGCATCTACCCCTCCTATCAACTTTGATCCTCCCCCCCACCTCCTGTGTCCTATCCTTTAGGCACCCTCCCTCCCTCCCTTCCCTTCCCTTCTCTTTCCTTTCCCCCCTCCCTCCTCCCCTCTCCCACGCGCTTCCCCTCCCCCTTCCTCCCTCCCCCTCTCTCCTTTGCCCATGGCATCTCTGCTCTCCCCTCTCCCATTCCCCTTCCCCTTCCTCCTCCTCCACCTCCTCTCTTGGCAGGTCCCCGGACTCGTACACGCTCAGTGAACATTTACGCGCCGGAGATCATCGCCGTCAGTGTTTCGTGTGTGTGCCTTCGTTTGTGTGTAGTGTTGTTCGCCGTCACGCCACCACCGTTCACGTGCCGTCGCCATCATCCATGTTCTGTGCATTGTGTCGCCCAGTGTTAGTGATGTTTCTCGTCCAGCGTGAACAGCTCCATGTTTTTTCGATTTTTAGTGTCTACATTTTTTGCCCACCGTTTTTACTGTCTACTCTGTGCCACCTTTATGTACTACTTGTTGTCACACTCAAGGCTGAAGAGCGGCGTATTGTGCTGCTGACAGCCCGCCTTTGTATGAGGTGTTAAAATCACAATAAATAAAAAAAAAATTACCAACAGGCCGAACTTGGGGATTGCACCCCTCCACTATTCTCTACAACTACAAAACCCTGATCAACTCATCCTCTACTACGCAAATGTTACATGGATCTCCGATCCCTCAAACTTCTATAAGCCCCTCCAAATCCTAAAACGTAATGCACTCCGTCTCACTGTCCGCATCCGTTTATCTTCCCCTACATGGATCATCTACCATCTCATCAGATTCATACCCTTCTCACCCGTATCGAACACCCCGCGTTTCCTATAATACATGCGCAAACCAGATTCCAATTACTCAACTGTCTCCCCTCTGATCCCGCTATGCTGCCGCGCCTTCACAAAGACATCCATTCCGTCCCTACGCCTACACAAACTCCGTATTCTATCCCAACGCAACCAACTCCTCCTCCCATACAATGAGATCCGTCCCGATATTTATCGCTGCTACCAACTTTAACTCTTCCCCACCTATCCCACTCCACATCAGGACTCCTCTCTCCTTTTCCCTCTCCATCCATCCCTATCACTTTCCTCCTTTAACAGCTACCCTACCCACACACCACACTACTCCTCACCCTCTGTCTTTATCACCACAATTCCTACCTATCATCTCCATAGTTTTCCCTTCCTAATAAATCCCTATCTTATTACCCACACGCTTCAACTCTGTGGAACATATCCTCTCCTCCCATAATACTTTTTGTTGCGTACAACTTCGTATACAATGGTAAAGAGAGGTGGGCTACGAGTGGTGCGGCAACTGTCGCCGTAGGAAAGCTGGACAGGACCAGAACTGAGTAGCGACCAAATTAACTCAGTAAACAGATTTACTTAACTTTTATTTATCCAAGTGTGCGTTCAAATGGTTCAAATGGCTCTGAGCACTATGGGACTTAACATCGGAGGTCATCAGTCCCCTAGAACTTAGAACTACTTAAACCTAACTAACCTAAGGACATCACACACATCCGTGCCCGAGGGAGGATTCGAACCTGCGACCGTGGCGGTCGCGCGGTTCCAGACTGAAGCGCCTAGAACCGCTAGGCCACTGCGGCCGGTTCCAAGTGTACGAAAACTTGTTACAAATACTGGAGCAAGAATTAGAGTCCAGCTCATACAACAGTAACAAGGAGGAGGCTCTCTGAACTAAGGCACGAACTATGGTGTCAGAGCCGCGACTAGGCGGCGTCGGCGTAGCATCACGTAGTGAAGTGGCTCTGAGCGCGTGGGCCGTCTGGCTGCCGTCGGCCGTCCTATATTGCGGCTGCAGAGGACGCTCGTAGTTCGGAGTCGTGGCCTGGCGAGCACGCACCATTGGGTCTGCCTGACCCGCGAGACCGCCATCGGCGTCTGACGGAAACCTGCAATTCCGCTGCCGACTTAAAGACACCACTTAGTCTCGATACGTGATACCGCACTTCTTACCCAGTGCAAGTCCTTCAGATTTTAAGTGAAAGTACAGTGCTCCAGTGTATTTTATCAGAAAAATTTCTCCATTCTGTATTTTTTTATAATACATATACTCTCGTTCTTTAATTGTCCACTTTTGATTTTTAATTTAAATAGAAAAACAGCCCTAATGCTTGTTTCTCATTCTAAATTTTTAATTCGCTTGGCTGAAGAGCGGAGTACTGTGTCGCTGACAACCCACCCCTCTCCCATACTGGACGAGGGAGATGAAATAATAATAAACGAATAAATGATAAATGGTTTTAAACTCAATAGGACTGTCTTCTCTCACTACATGCACGTCCATCTCAACCAGTTTGCGACCAAAGAATGCGAAGGGAACTGCACTCGTTTAACATTTGGAGTCTGATACATAGCGAAAAACCACTGCTCAAAGCGTCACATACAGCTGTACGTCACCAGTGGACCGGACAACACAGAAAGTGGACAGTGGCTGACCGGAGGCGTTTCGCGAAATGTCCTCCTTTCGAAGAACACAAGGCTCACGTGCTTCGACAACGTAAAGAGACGTCTAACCCTCACTGGGTGAAGGGCGTACTTCAGGTCGGAGATGGTTCTGTGACATTCGAGGTTTATCCTTTGTATCTTGGATTGGGCCCACTCATTCAGGTACCGTCAACCATGATGTTTATACAAACATTTTCGATGACCAAGTGCTACCCTTACTTCGCATATACGTGATGAGTATGCGGTGCACCCAACCACGATGACGACAGTCTCGTTCACAGGGCTGCGCCCATACGTTGCTGGTTGGAAGAACTCTCAGGACCCTATTGCAACTCGACCGCCACGCTGAATCACCCGATCTTAATCCCATAGAAAACGTATGGGACTATATGTCATAGTCGTCTATAAGTGGCTTCTGGTGGATGGGACTTGTGGATCCTGTTCCTCGTCGAACTGAGACCATTGTCAATGTTACAGGCGGTGTTGGCGTGCTGGGGGACACTAAGCTCTTTTCCGCTGTGTTTATTTGCAATTAATGTCCAGCACTATCTCTTAAGACGACATCCGACACCTCTGTCATCGTCTGCATGAACAACTGCAGCATTAAATTGGTAGCTAAGGATGCCATGCAACCTGTTCCCACACTATCTGATCAAAAGTATGCGGATGCCTATTAGTGGACATTAATAAGGGTGTGTGTCCACCCTTCTCCCTTATGAGGGCTTGATCTGTGAATGAGGTATCTATACGACTGTGGAGAAATGGCAGCTCATTCTTCCACAAGAGCTTAAGCCAGAGAAGATAGTTATGTTGAACGCTGGAGTCTCAACAGTAGTCGACTGTCTACCTCATCCTAAAGGCTTTTCATTGGGCTCATGTTGGGATCCTAGGTGTGCCAGTCCATTTCAGAAATTTTATTGTTCACAAACCCTTGTCTCACAGATGCTGGTTTATGACAGGGTGCATTGTCACACTGATGTAAACGATCACTGTCTCCCAACTGTGTCTTTCCTGCACGCAGTATGCAATGCTGTAAAATATGTTCGTATCCTTATGTATTTAACGTTTTCCTAAGCACGAAAGACACCTCCACACCACCTTCTCCGTACTTCACTGTTGGCACTACACATGATGGCAGGTAACGTTCTCCAGGCATTCGTCAAACTCAAACCCTTCAATCGGCAAGGGTATAGTGTGATCCTTCACTCGAAATCACTCGTTTCCAGTTGATCGCTGTCCATCGGCGTCGCTCTTTACACCACCTGAACCATAGCTTACCACTGACTACGGAAACATGTGGCTTACGAGTAGCTGCCCACCATTGTACCCCAGTCTTTATAACTCACTGCGCACAGTCACTGTGTTAGCTGGACCGCTTTTAGCACTCTGTAACTCACGAGTGTGTCCTTTCGTTCATTTCATACGATTTGTTATAACCACCCTCCGCAATGCTCGATGACTGCATGAGGTCTGCCTGATAAGGGTTTACCTACAGCTGTGCCTTAGCGTTTGCGCATCATAATCACATCACCAACAGTTGACTTGAGCTGCTTTAGAAGTGTTGAAATGTCCCTGGCTGACTCGGTAACACAGGTGACTTCCAAGACTAGTCCAAGTTCGAAGTCACTGACGTGTCCGGAACGACTCACTCTGGTGTTACTGCTTCTCCACTAGTAACATAATACTCTCCGCCTATTTCTGTATTGGCGGGTCTACCTTTTCGAGAAATCCAGGGGGCAATTTCACATTAAACATGTGTGTTCGGATACATTTAGATAGTAATCTCTTTATGTACAGGTCCACAGCCCCAATGTGCAGTCTAAATCAAGCAACCATTTTAACCAGCAAAATCACAAGTGCTAGCATGCTCCTTGATTGATGCATGTTTCGCGCAATTTGTAATAGTCACGCGTATGTATGAGAGCTGCTAAACAGATCTGCAAGGGCCAGTAAGCTACCTGTTAGGAGGGGTTTTACCCACATGACGTGTTGTAAAAGTAGTTGTTGTAAGGTGATTGGTATGTGCAAGCCCATATATGTAATATTCGACGTGTGTATATGTAGGAACGTGCCTGTCCCGATATACCATCAGTAATTTAACAACAATTGTAATGCGCAAGTGTAATGATATCCTCTAAAATGTCTTACCTTTTTACTGTACTTTTGGTATTATTTGCAGACATTTCATACCTAAGGCCAAAACTAACCAGTAATGTAATTTATATGCATGGTCCATTAAATGAGTAAAACTGGCAGCCTACGATGGTTAAAATGGTTCCATCTTTGAGATAGTATATGTACATGACCTTATGATAACGATATGTATTAGTACCTGAAGAAAATTTCATTGATGTGGGACCACTACATAAGGGTGTCAATTTTTCATTTTCCACTAATGTATTATCAACAGAAATGGAAATTTATCGTACATGTAACCTAGTATTCATTAGGAATCTTTTCATACGATGGCAGTTTGGCCACGGATACGCTGCCCCGCTTCTGATCCACAGCCTTTTCATACCACCGGCAGCCACATTGTTCCCGTCATCGCACACGTGAGATATACGATGTAGGCAGTAAAACTGTTCCACCGACTCCATAAATGTACCCAACAGTTTTGAAGAACATCGTTGCTCTTACAAAGATTCCTATTTCAGTACCCCGAGAACCTCAATACACTTCCGTACTACACCGTCCTGTTACAACCCAAGCAATGCATCTCCAAAGTCCTTCGACGTCTGCCGTGAATCCTGTACTAAAGGACGGCTCTGATATTTAAACAATTAATCGCTAATCCTGCAATCGCATACTGCCTAGTTGCTTCCCTTGTTTATGAGCAATATCCGACATTTATCCACATTTAAAGAGAGCTGCCAGTCAGCGCACCAAAGCCGTTCTACATTTCCATATGATCACAGAGCAACAACACTTTTACGTAGACAACGGCACCTAGGTAAATAATGTCAGTGTTTTTGTACTGTAAACATAAACGATCCTACTATGCTTCCTTGTGGCGTACCCGATATTGCTTTCTATTGAACAGTACCGCCCAGTAATAGGTATTCTGTCAGCCAAAAATTCTACGACATAATCCAGAGCTATATCCAGGATTTTGGTCTTGAGGGGGGGGATTTAGTATTACTATACAGTCTTCAAATTCTCTACAGTAAGCGAAAGCGTTTAAAATCTATTATAATACCAACCGCAATAGCGAGAAAATCTTAGAGACTTAAGTGTGAAAGCTATATTGCAAATACTTACACATATTTTTTAATCAAGAGGAAACAAGTGTAGTTCTGGTAGGAGGGGGTCTGCAGACCCATGGCCGTCCGGCTCCTAGCCCCAACGTTTGCATCTATTTGTGAAGAGGTTTCGGATGATCGTATATACAAGGGCTTGCTGAAAAGTAATGTTCTCAGTATCGGTTGAGGTATAACATGCCATGCGTATTACTCGGTCGACTTTCTCGTTTCGACTGATGCAGCCTTCTGCTGCTAGAGGGCTTCGAACTGTAGCATGTAACATGGCTGTGTGTAACGTAACTATGTCGGTGCTTGAAGAACAGCGTACTGTAATCGAGTGTCTAACGACAGAGAACTTCGTCCACACATGGAGCAGCCTCTCCTTAGGGATGACAATGCCAGATCACACACGAGCGCTGCGACATCTACAACAGTCCGACGCCTTGGGTTCACTATCATCTTTCTCCATACAGTCCCGACTTGCCCCCATCCGATTTTCATCTGCTTTAAAAATTTGAAGAAAACCTTCAAGTACTTCACTTTGACAGTGCTGAAGCGATGCCAGCAGAGGTGAGGTTGTGGCTCCGTCAACAAAGTCAAACATTCTACAGTAACGGTTAAACAGGTCTGTCGTCGTGAGAAATGTGTACGTCTCGAGGGTGACTACGTAGAGAAATAAATACGTAGCAAAGATGTAGAATGCTAATAAAGTGTGTTTTATGTAAAAAGCTTTAAGAGTTTTCGCATAAAAATTCGGTGGCATTACTTTTCAGCACGTCCTCATACGTTATCGGTCAAGACTGAGGTGCAAATTTTCGGAAATCTAGCAAGACGGATTCGACTCGTTCGCCTGATGAGACGAAAGGCAGGGGATAGAAATAAATGAGCACATATACAGATGGCTGTAGTATCGCGCGCACACAAGGTGCAAATGAGCAATGAATTGGCGGAGCTGTCATTTGTACTAAGGTGATTCATATGAAAAGGTTACCGACGTGATTATTAACAGACTTTAAACACGGAATGACAGTCGGAGCTAGAGGCATGGGACATTCCATTTCGGAAATCGTTAGCGAATTCAATATTCCGAGATCCACAGCGTCAAGAGTTTGCCGAGAATACCAAATTTCGGACAGCGCAGTGGCTGAAGGTCTTCCCTTAACGACGGAGAGGAGCGGCGTTTGCGTAGAGTTGTCGGTGCTAACAGACAAACAACACCGCGAAAAATAACCGCAGATACCGATTTGTGACGCACGATGAATGTGAGAAGCACAATGAACGTATCCGTTAGGACAATTTGGAGAAATTTGGCGTTAATGGGTTATGGCAGCAGACAAACGAGATGTGTGCCTTTGGTAAGAGCACGATATCGCCTGCAGCGCCTCTCCTGGGCACGTGGCCATATCGACTGGACCCCAGAGGACTGGAAAACCGTGGCCTGGTTAGAGGAGTCCCGGTTTCCGTGAGAGCTGGTGATAGGGTTAGTGCGAGGCACAGATCCCACGAAGCCACGGATCCAAGCTGTCAACAAGGCGCTGTACAGGTTGGTGGTGGCTCCATAATGGTATGGGCTGTGTTTACATGGAATGGACTGGGTCTTCTGATCAAACTGAACCGATTACTGATTGGAAATGGTTATGTTCAATTAACTGGAGACCATTAGCAGCCATTCATGGACTTCAATGCGCCATAATTGCTTGCGATTGGTTTGAAGAACACCCTGGACAGTTCGAGCGAATGACTTGGCCACACAGATCGCCCACCATCAATCCAATCGGACATTTGTGGGGCGTAATCGAGAGGTCGGTTCACGGTCAAACTCTGTATCAGCAACACTTCCGCAATTATGGCCGGCTATAGGGGCGGCATGGCTCAATATTTCTGCAGGGGACTTGCAATGATTTGTTGAGTCCATGCCACGTCGAGCTGTAGCACTATGGCGGGCAAAAGGATGTCCGACACGATATGAGGAGGTAGGCATCCCATGACTTGTCACCTCAGTGTACGCCTACATACATACTCCGCATATCACTTTAATCTGCGTGGTAGCAAGTAGTTAGGTTTATACCATATATGATATGATTTGTTCCAGTTCTGTAGGGAGCGCATAAAGAATGATTGCTTAAATGCCTCTGTGCGCGCTGTAATCTTGTACTCTCTTAGGCTTCCGCGGCCAGAGTCAGTTGACACAAGAGTTTCCTTGAGCACCGTTTCGCGTCATAATGTAAAAAACTATACTGGATAAACCAAAGTTTCGGCCACACTTACATTGGCTTTCCTCTAGGGCTACTGAAGACCCAGAAGAAGACCTGGCCACCGTGGCCGAAACTTTGGTTTCTCCAGTATAGTTATTTATACTAGTCAACTCTCGCCTTCGCGGTCTTCGCACCACTTTCGTATCTTATCGAGAGTTCGCGCAGCTTTTTTCGGACAATGACTTACTTGACTTAATTCCTTTGGCCCCTATGGGGACATAGGGCATCCAGGAGAACTCGCCATCCGTCCCTGTCTTTGGCCATTTGCCTCAATTCTGCCCAGGTCTTGCCAACTCTTTTTGCTTCCCCTTCCACTGTTCTCTTCCATGTGCCCCTTGGTCTTCCTCTCTTCCTAGTTCCCTGGGGATTCCATTTCAATGCTTTTTTCTCGATGGCTCCATCTGGTTTTCTCAAGGTGTGCCCCAACCAGCCCCACTTTCTCTCTCGTATCTGGCCTTCTATAGGTATCTGGTTTGTTATTCACCAGAACTCGTCATTACATATTTTTTCTGGCCACCAGATATTCATGATGCGTCGAAGACATCTATTTATGAATCTTTGTAACTGGGATGTTATCTTTTTATCCATTTTCCAGCTTTCACTGGCGTACAGAAGGACAGCCTTCACATTTATATTAAAAATACGGATTTTTGTTTTGTACGTGATATTTCTATTTTTCCATATTGGATACAATTGTATGAAGGCAGCATTTGCATTTTAATGCGATTTTTCACGTCATCTCCAGCTCCACCATCTTCCGCCACTATACTCTTACTACCCAGATACACGAATGAGTTGACAGTCTCCACCTGCTGCTCACCTATTAACAGTGGCACCTCCATGTTCCCTGAATTTACTTCCTTTGTTTTGCCTGTATTTACCTTAAGGCCAGCAATCTCTGCTTCTTCTTTCAGCAAGTTTAATTTAGCTTGCATATCAGTCAGCCTTGGAGCTAATAAAACTACGTCGTCTGCAAAATCCAAATCCTCCAGACGTTCGTGGACCCCCACTGGATTCCTCGTCTCCTGCCTGCTGTGACCCTTCTCATAACAGAGTCTAGAACAATACTTGAATATAAATATCTGCAACTTCTGCAAAATTTCCGATGTTACTGTTAACATTGTCTGACAGGTCATTAACATACAACATGAACAGCACGGGTCACAACACACTTCCCTGAGGCAAGCCTGTTGTTACTTTTGTGTCTCTCGATGACTCTCCACCCAAGATGACTAAATGCACCCTCCCTACAAAAAAAGCCTCAATCCAGTCACTAATTCTGTTTGATACACCCACTTGACCGACTCTCGTTAATAAACACTGATATCGTACCGATTCAAGTGCTTTTCGGAAATAAAAAAAAAACAGCTGCATTCGCCTGATTGCCTTGTCCATGGCTTTCATGATATCGTGTGACAGAAGTGGGAGTTGATTTTCACATGACGGATGTTATCGGAATCCATGCTAGCTGGAATGAAGGAAGTAATTCTGTTCTGAGATACCTGCATGTACTATTTTCGTTACACCTAGTGTCAAAAAGCTGAGCCGTTGCGTTCGTGAATCAGTGTTCATTATTTGATAGCTTCTTTTGCGGCAGGAATGTAGAACGTTCGAGTTTAAAATATCCTCTACAGTCCTATAAAATACAGACGTCAGTGATACAGGTTTCCATTTCTGAGTGACCATTATTTTGCCAGCTACAGCTTCATCAAACCAATCTTCCGACTGAAAACAACAACTACAACAACAGAAAATGGCGAGACCTGCGTTCTTTTCTGGTCACGCGGAATAGGACGTTGGGCGGGAAATTCCCGATAAATGTAGGAGGGACTGGTTCCGCAGCGAATTCAGTGCATTACTGCCTCTCTACAGGGTGCTAACGCAGTCTCTGCCCCCTCCGTCTCATTTCTCTGCACCACATATATGCATTTCTTCTCACCACGCAACACAGGACACTGAAGTGATATGCTAGTACTCACCGATACAGGATACAAGTGTTTCGAAAACGAGTACAGAAGGTTTAATCTGGTTGCCAGCAGACATTGTTGAAGCAGGTGGTTGAGGTGTTCCCGTGTGAGAGAGGTTTACACATCATCGAAATGGGGCCCCAAGTACGTCTGCCATAGTCTATAATTAGAAAATGATACCAGAACCTTCTGACAACAGCTTCTTTGGGAACAGTATACCGTAAGCAACCTGTACCTTTAGCGAGATGATTACTTCCGAATGGTTTGAGAAACCCCCGCCCGCTAGGCCACCTGACATTAATCCTATCGAGCAGGTTTTGAACGTAACCGAGACGTGTGCGACGTGGATCAATCTTTAGTGGTGAGTGGCAGAAGAGCGACAATGAAAGAGGATAGCGCACCTACACAACTCTTGAGTCCACGCTACGACGCATTGCCGTCATCTTCGAGCGAAGGAGGGGTGCTACACGGTTCTAAGTTGGTGTGTGTCATTTAGCTATTATCTGGCGTTTAATGTCTGAAGTTGCGACGGTGTCGCTACAAGTACTGTCTCCTAGTTGCCACCACAGAGTTCCACTCTTGGGAAAAAGAAATCTATTTCAACGTCTTTATCATGGGCATCCGCCCCCAAGTTGTGGGTCAAGCCTCTAAAACTGCAATTTTATGCAGCAACTAGCGACCCGCCCCAGTTTCGCCCAGGCAGTCTCAGCCTTCACGCGTGTACAGACAAACGCGGTGGGAGGACTTTGTAATATGTATGGACTACTAAGACCATGGTACTGTCTCTTTGGGAAAAGCCACGTATTGCTGCTATTGGCTAAATTAGAGGGTCAGCGGAATCACAGAAAATCATTTCCAGAAATGTATGAAAGATTCCGAAGTGATCAAAAATGCTGCTGCAAATTTCAGGGGACGGAGGGAGGGCACAAGAGGCCGCCTCGCAGACGAATTTCATTTATTGTACAGATCTGTAAAGTGCACGTAAACGCGTCAAATATCTGTCCTTAAATTTAAATAGGGCCGTAGTTTTATAACTCTTTAAAATAAACTGAAAATTTTCCATTGCAGTAAATGGTTTAAAAGTTGCCATAGCTGGAAAGTACTGATTTCATAGAAATACATTTTTTCACCACGACAACGGATCATTTAAAGAACGTCCGAACTTCCGTATCGCATTACTTATGCTGTATGTATAAACTTCGGGAAACAGTATTTTTGTTAATACGTAACTATTGAGAAATATGAAAATTAAAGTCTGCATCTACAACAAAAATCTCGTAAAAATTCTGAAATTAGCTTGTGGTATAGATCTCTATACAGACTCTAGGAATGTAACAAATTGTTCTTAATTTTAATTAGTACACACACATATACATTACTAATACTTATTTATGGTTGTACCGCAGTGCTTGAAAAAAAAGTATTTCCATTACTTTAACCATCCCAGGGGTATTTTTTTTATTAATTTAGACGTCTTAAAACGTGATTTTAAGCTTTTTTCGTCAGAGGTACCGACCGGTACGTCGTACCGTCTCAAATCAAGCACTGTTCGCACCACGCAGCGTCTGGCAATGTGCTTTTTGTTTATGACTCCGTATCTCCTGAACTGTGTGTCGTATAATGACATAATTTTGCGATTACATTCAGTGTTATACGTGCATACTGTCTGCAAATTTTTTCGTGAATACCGTTAGTAGAAAAGGAGTAATAAATTATAGCGTCATACGGTACTTTTATTGTAGAATAACTTCCTTTCATCATTTTGTAGGGGACTGTCAGCGAGAAAAAAAATTCGAAAAGTTTGAAATTATATGTGATATTCGTTACAAGTCACTAAGTACTCTCTGGTGGTTTTTACCGCCGTAGCGAATGTCGCCTAACAGTAAGGTATATGTGTACCTGCTTGAAACCGGTCCAATGGTTTAGGCTTTTATAGTATGTATGGATACGCACACGAAATTTTTCCTTCAAAAATAATTTGAGAAATGGCAGGAACAGAACACTGCTTTGAGCAGCAGAAGTGGCAACGCACTGGGAGCAGTCAGGCATCCATTCATGCACTGCCAGCGAGAGCAATCCCGGACGCTCGCTGCTGCCTAATTTAAGTCAAATACTCGTATAAACAAAACAGTGTCTGAGGCTTCCCAGACGTACATCTCAGCAGATAATTCGCTATTCCCCACAATATTTCAGAGACTCACCTACTAGTAATTTCTGTCAGGTTTATGTTCCAATCAAAACGTACAGTAATTACGAAAGACTCAGCATTTGGTTGAACGCCGATGAAATTTCCCATGTGCGTCTATTCTCTGATAACCATTTTCCGATTCTCAAATGGAGTGGAATAATTATTTTCACAATTTTACGTTTAGTTTCTGTTGCCTCTGTCAAACACATGCGAAGAACTTGACTTTTTAAAAGACTCAATTCATTCAGCATTTTATTTCTCTAAGCTTCTGTCCGTGAACGAGCAGTTTTAAGCGACATACTACTGAGAGTTCCTTTTGCCAACATTATTCGGTATTTGATAACACTATTTGCATCCTAGCAGAAATTTCAAATGTGTGAAAGATGCTACGTAACACATTTTCCTTTCAAAAGATGTGGATACCTTAAAGCCTGTCAGTCTCTTGTGAGATGTTCCAACGCTGCACCTTGAAAGGCATCGACAAACGGCATCCTCCCCAACAAGAGATTTCTCTCTCTCCAAAATGGTTAACTCTCAGATCTAGTGTCAACAGGCATAATGTTCAAATCTGTGTGAAAACTTATGGGACTTAACTGCTAAGGTCATCAGTCCCTAAGCTTACACACTACCTAACCCCGCGCGGCAAATCGCTCTTGTTAATATATACGACGATCCTCTAAAAAAGTGTTCGAAACCAAATTTGGTTGGCATCTGTAATATAACTATCTTAAGACGATCGCAAACTTCTTAATTATTAAGAACCATCAATTGCTCAGTAACCATTGTTATGGAGGCGTAGGCAACCTGGTGAATGTTATATAGTAATAAACCTGGAAATACCTCTACCGCCAACATGATCACATGTTCTTCATGTGAATGCGACAGTAAGATGATGTTCATCGCAAAATTTTCGCCTGCCACAGATGATAGATGATGTTAAAAAAAACTACGAAACTAATACAGCGTCTGATAAGTTCCGAAAATGGTTTACCAAAAATGTAGCTTTTTAGCTGCTTAAGACAAAAGTGTATACGCTCCTATACGACTTTATAAAAGAGCGTCAAACTAATATAGGAAACAAGAATTTTTTTACATTTTAATATAATAAATATGTTAATTTGCTTAAATCCTTCACTTAAGTCCACTTTAATTGGATGTAACAGATAATTTTTTTTTAAAGTTTCCGGGGCTGCCTGTATGGATGTTGCCTGCAAACAATTACTAAATTACATAGAAATGAAATATTACTGCTAACTTGTTAGCTGTTTAACAACGCATCTAGTAATTCTCTTCGGTACATTGGGGGGCAGTGAAATTCTAGCTTAGCAAGACGCATCACATTCTTATTTTCTTGCGGCCTATATTTGGTGTCAGGACGGGAAAAATAACGAGAAATAGTGACTGGTGAGCTATGATTTTAACTAATGATCATCAAACCAACCGCAGCAGCAGCAGAGCCAGACCAGCCACAAATAATTTGACATCTGGTTTTTCCAACATTTTTATCATGTTTTCTTTCAATCTGTTACACGACTGGAAATGTAATCTCTCCCACGAAAAAGAAAATTTCTGGGCTGAACATTTAAAATATATGTCTAAACTGCGCTGCGACGCGAAGGTGCAGACTAAATCAGAACAACCATCTAATAGCTGAATTATGGTGTGATATAACTAGGCATTTTCTGCTGCTAAAATTTCACGACACACACACACACACACACACACACACACACACACACACACAGAGAGAGAGAGAGAGAGAGAGAGAGAGAGAGAGAGAGAGAGAGAGTTGCTGCTCTGCGATCATTAAACTCTTGCATAAATTAAATACGAAATGTTGTCAAAATGTTATGCAATTAACTTAGATAATTTAAGAAATTTACCAATGATCTGGCAAGTAATTTTCTGTGTCGCGAGAGTAAAAGTTTGTGTGTGGTGTCGAATGCAATCGTTAAAAATTATCTAGTGGTACTGTTCAACCTTCAATTACAATTTTGTTAGGCTCTCTTACTCTGACACGTAAACGAATTTTTACTGTGGAGTATTCAGTCTTTTTTTTTTTGCTGCAACGAGCAAAAAACTACGAATAACGAAGTGCTGCCTCTCACATATTACAGGTTACTCATTTGTCACCTACGCTATCCCCTCCCCTCCGCCAAACTCAAGCGCGCTTTGGTTTAAATGGACGTGCGTCTGGAAGGCTTTCAACTCTTTTAAATTGAAGAGTATTCCACAATGACACAACCTGAATACATATAACTGTGAAACATATACAATGAAATGAATTGTGTAAACTGTCAATTCACTAAAGCGTTGCTGACTAAAACACCACAGGCTGTTTATACTTCGAAGTCTCATGCGTTCAAGCGATCAGGGGTGTTTCTACACTTTGAGTCTACTATTCATTTGTTCGTTATTGTAGTTACGCTGTTTCCACGACAACCAGTGTGCGCATCGACGTGTTCTCAACGAAGAAGTTATATGTTTAACATCATGTAGCATCAGTAGAAGCCTATTGGAAAGATGTGAAAAAGCAAACGATGGTCTCAGCAAAGTGTTCACTCACTTCTATGTTAATGTCTACAGAAAAGCCTTTAACAATACTGGAATGCATATCTGTGGAAGAATTAATGGTATGTAATCTCTTTCACAAAATTTATTTAATATCAACTATACCGATCGTTCGCGTTATTAATGTTTATAATGTAACAAAGCAAGTAAAATATCAGAGTCGTTAACGTCTTCTGCCATGAAAGAAAATACAAATGTGGCCAGTATTTACACGACAATACGACATTCGAATGACTGTAATTTAAATGCTGTTTCAGCACACACAATTAGTGAAACAAGTCATACGAATGAACAGTTTAATAAAACGGGGGATAGCTTTGACAATCCGAAAGCGTCTTGCTCATTTGAATTAAGTGTGTGTCTATATTTCTGGGTTACTAGAAGAAGCAAGTGATCGGAAACTGCTGCAGCTGCGTCATTATATCGCTTATTACTTACCTCTGACAGGGAAAGGTTTCGTCTGTATTGTCTCCGTTGGTGGCGGTATGCTTTTTCTAGTTTCTGGTGACATGGAATAACTTTCAGGGTATAACCTTACCCCTTTCTCTTTAAAATAATCGCACACGCAAACTGACCCACTCAGATCCATTATAACCTCATGTTTAGCTTGACACAAGTCGCACCACCCGCAATTCGCCAATCACTAACGCGAGAGGCGGAGTTTGCCACGGCTTTTGAGCCAATTGAAAACAGACTTCTCCAACTCCCGTCATGCAGCGGATTTCAGATAGAGAAGCGATGTCCAGTGTAGCCAACTACTTAAAGTCACCAACATGACACATGTTAGCGGGCAAGAAACAGTGTACACAGTTACTGAATTAGTACGTGGGGACAGCCGTGCAATTACGTTGTAGTCTAGCGACTGACTGAAAGTGAGGTTACTTAACATGCCAGAAAACTTCTTTTGTTTACATATTAGAATGTAGGAAGACATTTAATTAAGTACTACGATTATTTATCCCACGCATTAGTGATTTGACCAGTCGGTACCTCACCGGCAATATCCCAAATAGTACTTGTGTTATATGATACAGAAGGCGCAATCACGTCACTGAGTAATAGTACGACTAAAAACATATAGCCACGACTATCTTCATTTACTTTGTATCCGTGTGGAATGCTCGCTTTTCTACCCACATAATGAATAATACTTCATTCGCCGAACGCATAATAAGTAACAGCTTGTCACTTTTTGGTGATGACGTTAGGTTATTAATCGAAAAAAATAACATTAGATCCAAATTATATTACCGACTCGGAAAGGTTTGAGGTGGCGCATTGAACCGGTTTCCTCAACTGAATGTGCTGCAGATATGGCGATGAGCTTTCCAATCCTCTTATAAATATAACTATTACGTCTTATTAACGATTTGTGCATAATTACTGACATCTATAATGATAGTTTTATTACAAAATGGTAGTGGATGGCTTGTATTTTGTAATTGTCTAAGTCTATAGATTAGTTTTCTTTATTTTGCTGCATTTTCTATCAGTTGTATTACTTGCAAATTTCCCTAAGTATACTAACTTTTGAGGATGAAAATAAGCTTACCTTTTTAATTCAGTGTAGGATTTTTTTAAATTACCACTGTGTTGAGATCTCTCTCTCTCTCTCTGACACACACACACACACACACACACACACACACACACACAGAGAGAGAGAGAGAGAGAGAGAGAGAGAGAGAGAGAGAGAGAGAGAATGCTAATTTTTTTTCCCTGGTGCCATTAAAAATTAAAACAGTTAAAAAAAAAACTTAAGAACTAGGCCAGAATATAAAGAAAGTAATAAGTAAGGAGAATGCAGTAAGACAATACACTGCATGAAAAAGAATGTTGTGATGGGCTCTTATTTATGAGTAGCGAGATGCTTTCGTACACGATGGAAGCAAACTTAGTGGGGAATCCCATGTTCCAATTAAGCTAAAAACTCTGTCCTGCTGATTAAATTATCCATTAGTCTTGAAATGCAGGTGTCTTATAGTTGTCCCACATTCGCATGGAATATGGTTTTGATTTTTATTTTTTCTTTCTTTTTTTTTTGGGGGGGGGGGGGGACTGTAGATGACATTTTGCTGTTATCTGTGGGGAAAGATAATATAGAGCTTTGAGAAATGGGTGTGTACTATATACTGTGGTATGTCATATATTTAACAAACTGTAAGAATCAGTCTCTCTTCCTCATCCTGTCCAATAAGTCTCCCCTGACAGGTTCTGGACAACTTTTCCGAAACTGTACCACTTTTCCTAAACCTCTCCAGTCCTTTTTCTTCACCCTCTTCCTTCCCCTTCAAGCCTTGTGCCGGAAGGAGCCAATGGCTCAGAGGACTTGCATATGTTAAACCTTTTCTTTGTGTGTGTGCCCTCCTGCTGCTGCTGCTTGGTGAGTAGATATTTTGATCAATCCAATTACATTAAACTATGAGAACTGTTAAATTTGTGAAGAAAAATGTTACATGTGGCTGAAGCAGCCATGGATTGACACTGCACATTGCCTCACTTTTGAGCATGACATTTTGGTGCAGGTAATGGATTTTTGGGCAGGAACAAAGATTTTAGCTTAAGTAAAACATGGGATCCAGCACTCACTTTTCTTAAATCGTGTCTGAAAACACGTCAATGTCCTCATTGCTCATAAGAGCCTAATATAAGACACTAAGTAAAGGGTACTGTCTTACAATGTTTTCCTTTCTTATATTTTTTAAGTTTTGGCTTAGCTTTTCTATTTTTTATTTATATCAGCTGTTTTATTGTTTAACAATTCCAGGAAACAATTGCTAGGGCAGCACTTTGGCATGTACTAGCACTCAGCGTGTACCATGCAGTTTGGTTGGACTCCAAACAGTGGACAATGAAATCTGCTCTTGGCACCTGATGAAAGCAGCTAGAGAATCCAAGTTGTCAAAATATCACGCAAACAGAGAAGCAACTTGACCACAAACACAAGATTTGTGAAGTAGTAATGATGTGGTTGACAAGTACTATTTAAAAAATTTTCCTACCAATTTCCACTTATGATACTGAGTGTATAATTTTAGTGTTGATACATTACCGTAGACAACAAAATTCACCTGAATATTATGCATAAATATTTGGATAGACCATAATTTCAACAAAAGATTTTTTTAGCCTTGTACAACAAAGATACCCGAGATGTTGCCTGGAGCAAAATGATGTGTAAACTAGAATATTATGGATATGGAGCAAAACGTAACAATTCTATTCCAAAGTAGACAGTAACTTGGATAGCTGTTTCACACTTGTTTGGCCGCTACTTACAGTGCCAAAAACAGATTTCTAGCCCTAGTAAATGGTTCAAAATAACGCACGGGTTTCTGGAGTTCGACATTTAAATGAAGATGATCTGTTAAAATTTACTGTCGAGGACATTACAAACATCTTGTTTATACTTACATCTTTATTTCCATGAGTGAAGAGCCACAACAAAAAATAATTTTAATTTTTCACTTCTGGGATATCAGCTCTATAAAATACTCCATTGTGGTAAAAGTCAACATCAGTGAACACTAATTTCATATATCTCCTACAATGACCCTAATAACTTTCCTTAATCATGAAGAATGTGCAGGATACATTTTTATTGCAAAATTAAGTAACTTTTCTGATATGTAATACTCTGCATCCGATAAGTCTATTTTGTTGTCAATGACTTCAACAATTTCATTTTGTTTCCAGTTCCTATTTTAAACTTAAGACTGCTTATATGGATGATGAGTCTTCTGGAACATGAGTGTGATTGGGGTTTCTTCATGTAATTACAACTTATACTTCTTACAATACTACTGACTGATGATTCACATGAAAATTCATTGTTATCAAAACTCATCCAATCCAACCAAAGTGTTAAAGATTGTTGACTCAATATAGAGCGAGATTAATACTTTTTCTTCAGCAAAATGTCAATAAGTGCAGCTTTTAACCTAAAATATTTAAGCTAAAGCAATATATGTAAACACCACACTCAAACACGTTATATATGAAAGCTCTTTGTTCTCCTTTATTAAGTTTCCAGCATTTGTGGAAAGTATGGTAAGCTTTTGGTTATTACTTCATGTTACGTCCCACGGATGGCATACTGGCAGTATCGGTATATTTTTTGGAACAGCTTTCACGTGATAGACATATGACACATTAGTGTTTCTCTAAATATTAAACAGTAACAATTTAAATAATAATTACAGAATATTCAGTATGTTCACTGTCTGAGAAAGCTGTCTGCAGGTATTACGCACAGATTTCTTTTGATTCCATGGAGAGGGAAGATTCTAAATGACTACTACGAATTATATGAAGTAAACAATATGTGGTGAAACTCAAAATTACACTGTATGGCCGTGGAACTTAAAGCACATAGATGAAGGAAGAGTTACCAATCAGTTATTTCTCATTCTTAGATATGTAATTATGCCCCTCTATACCTTGATGCTCTCCCACAAAAAACTGTCCTCCTCCCAAAGTTAAATGTTACACTGCCATGGGGTGTACATAAAGTCCGGGAACAGTTTCAATTATTTATTGCAGAAGAACTAAACACTGTACAGATGTCATACATATTACATTTTGAAGAAAAACTCTGAAAGTTTTCTTTTTCACAAACATTCGATTTGTGAACCACGAGTGACCCAGCAGTTGTCATTACAGTAATCGAATTCATGCTATACCCGTTCCAGCATGGCATTGTCGACTGTGGCAGCCGCTTTTCATATCCTCTCCCGGAGCTCTGCTACTTCACTCTGTAGACGCGGTACATACACCAGATCTTTAATGTGTCCCCACAGGAAAGAGTCACACGGAGTGAGATCTAGTGATCGGGAAGACCATTTCATGAAACAGCTGTCCCCTTCTGTAGCATGGCACCCGCAAAGTGTTCCCAGACTTTATGTACACCCTGTGTGACACACGTGCGCGTGCACACACACACACACACACACACACACACACACACACACACACACCATTGGTGATAATTGACAAATAGATCTGACAGTCCTCACATAACAACATTACAGTGAGTGAATCACATAGGGAACTCAAATTAGAATAATTACAGCATGCACAGAGCCACTCAATCTTCCTTCCTGTGTTCCATGTGTGAAAAACAGGAGGAAACCATAAAAATTGGTACAATGGGATGTATCCTGTGCCATGCACTTCACGGTGGTTAGAAAAATATGGATGGAGATGTAGAATACTCCAACTGTTGATAAGGTTTTGAACTTTTATGTAATAAGACCCGTATCACAGGCTTAAAATGAGGAAAAAAAATTCATAATACTGATGTGTCATCTTTCCATTTCAATCATACAAATCTAAAATTCTTATTTATTCAGTGATTCCATAGGATCTTACACCTTTATTACTGTATTTTATAAATTTAAAAAATATGGACAGATCTAACAGAATGCAATAAAGCCAAAGAAAGTGACACTTCACTAATACTGCAATGTATGTTACAAACTCATTCAAACAAGGAATGTTTATTTCAAAAGAAGCCACCAAAATTCACAAATTTATTTTTAATAATTTAACACAATGGCAGTATCTAAAACCTATTGTGAAAAAAAATCAGTAATACTATAAACACAACCCTAAACTGAATAAGTAACATAGGAAATACCGAAGTATATAGTCCTGCAGAAAATGCAAGAAATACATGGCAGACTTCAACCATTTTGATGAAGTTACAGATACATTCACATAAGAGAATGAGTATGCACAAAGTAAATGAGTCAACACTCCATCAGCCTATCCTCCTTATTTGTATAATTCAGCATACAATATTTACAGCAAAATTGCTAATCAGTCATGAATTAAAAAATAAAGTGCTATTATTTAAATAATTTACTCGTCAATTACTCTGACACTTTACGTTCAAAAATGACATTTTCCCCAACTTGCGGCTTACATGCTACAGATCTGGTTACAATGGTCCTACAGTATGAAGTGTTAAGAAATTCCATGTATTGCCTAAAAAATGCTGTACTGTGTTTGCACCCAGAAGAAATGACACAGCTTACAGGAAGAAACCTAAATAAAAGATGAAAAAAGATCACATTGCTACTACTTTGTAGCAGTCATAAGGAAGCACAATCATTCTTCCTTGTTGACATGAGATCGATGAAGGTTCAACTCACTTTCAGAGCACAGATCACACAAATGTTCCACAAAATACTGTCAGTCACAGTTTTGAACACTAATGGGCCCAACTTTTCCAAACGATCACCTTCAGTTCACTGTAACAAAGACAACCATGGAAATATTAAGTCCTTTAAATTGCTATTACATAATTTTAATACTGAGAAACTAAAGCTACAATGACAAATAATTAATACAAACATGCTCATAACACATTTAGTAACTTGGCATACTAAAACATTACATGCCTGTGGTATTCGAAAAGTAATTTAAACAAAAGCACTGCTCACGTATAATGATATTCATACTATGGAGGAAAACACTTGCTGATTCTATAAAACTTGGTAACAATGCCACTACATCGAAGAAGTGATCAACAGGAAAGGAAGCTCAAAAATGTTCAAAAAATTACTTGATTCCACAAATGGAATACTTTTAATTTCACCTTTTAGAAAAGTTGCATCAACACTGTATCCCACTGCAAAATAATACTTATGTTATTAGAGGCAAGACAGTGCTAGGCCTAAATTGTTTGGAAAATTATGAGTTAAACAGAAGAGCCTGTCATCATCAGCAGACAAACACCATATTGCAGTTTATGAGGTACGCAAGCAGCATCACAAGGGAAACACCCTATTTCATATATTTTTGAGAGACATCAGCTACCAACAGCTCACACCCGTGTTTCTTTCAGCACAAGGCCATGCCTCAGTGGAAAAACTTAACAAGAAACAAGACCAGAAGCAATTGAATGCAATGCAACATTTAAATCATGCAAATGTAAAAAGCTGTGAGGGTATTTACTATCATGCTCCTGAAAAATTGCTAAAAATGGAGTGCACACATTGTAATTAATTGGATGGCAATGCGAGGTGCATGCTTTTAAATCTCTTGACTGGTAGCATGGGAAAATAAACATTTATTTTCTTTAAATAATGGTGCACAACTGCATGCCACAATAGCACATCATACCTATTGCATATCTGAAATTCCTTTATTGCTTTAATACAAATTTGTACTCTTACAGCATGTCAGAAATATAACACATTACATCATGAATTAAGATATGCAGCATGAACAGTCCAGCCACATGCTAATGGCTCTGCACAAGAACATGACACCTGGGACAATGACAAATGTTACTTCATGGCCCAAGTCAATGCAAAAATACACAAAAAATACAAAGCAATTTCTCCTGCTAGCATACTTATCGGAAAGGACATATTAATAACAAATGCACATTTTAGTAGCCAGATGACATTCTGACAATCCCGGTTCTTCGAAACTCAAAAAAGTAACTGAAGCAGCCAAAAGTAACAACAAAGCAATAATATCTAAAAGAAATGTCCACCAGACCTGAGTAGGTGAGTTAACTGAGCATTATTTATAACATTTCCCCTAAAAGCTAGGGCCATGACATCTACCATGACTCCCTCCAGTTGCCATCATGAAACAAGGGAACTCGAGAGACATCGATGTCTGGCGACGTCTCTGGAAATATAACAAGCCTGTCTTCCAACCAGAGCTTTAAAATTTCAGTAATCACATATATCATGTTACTATACCCTGAAGTCGAAGTAAAAGAGAAGTTGAAATACAAAAACAAACAAATTGGAATAAAACTTGGCCCAAAACACAAATCACAACACAGACGTATTCATGAGCATTAGAAATACAATAATCCAAACATGACACATCACATCAACATTCAATTAAGCAAATTCCACTTTCAGCGCACACACACACACACACACACACACACACACACACACACACAGCGAGCTTACCTTACTGATCACCACCACCACCACCAGGTATGTACTGACGTGCACAACGTGCAACTGTAGCAAACTGTTCTTCCTGTGGGTAAGTGGCTCATCTTCCCCAACCACATTTTGAATTATTTGTTTCTTGTCCACAATTGGGGAAAATTCTACTCTTAATGCACTCACCCTTACACCTCTTTCAGTCAAGGCTGATTTTCTTGTCCTGTGTACCAGTTGTAATATTCTAATTTTTTTTCCGTGTAGGTAAGACCTTCCCCATCCCTGTTAGCTACAGCATTACATGCAAACTTCTTTCTATGATTTTTATTTGCTTCCTTATTCCAGGACTACAACGAAGAAATTTCTCACTATGAACAATATTTCACACCACTGGTGTCCTCAAGTTGAGACTCGCGTGCTTCAATAAACAGTGTTTTGGTTGGGGTTGAGCATGGATAACTGTTAGATGAGTACATAATGAAATACTTCAGATACAACTCTTATACAGCACAGTAACTGTCAGGTCTTCCACCTAACTTTATCCCTCTTCATTATCTTTGCTGTACTACTCTCATTTTACCATTGAAAAAACAAATCCTTTTGAGTTTTTTTTTTTTTGTACTTTCTCTGAACAATTCTGGCAGAAGGTGCTCTGTCTTATCAGACATCTCTTACACATGATTCCTGAAATGATCCTTATCCAAGTTATTACATGTTCCAGCACCTCTATTGAACAGCTGACATTTAAGCATGTGTGTGGTGGAAACATTTTTCCTTCGGCAGGTCAATGGCATTTAACTGAACATTTGTAACAAACAGGTATAAGAAGCAGCATATCATTCACACTTAGAAAGCAAAATTTAAAATATCCATAAAACAGGTTGGTTTTTCACACGGTCATCCACTGTCTGCTTTTCCGAAGTACTTTCAGGACATTGTTAACAAAATTGAGAGAGGAACATCCTAAATTTATTAAGTTCAACAAGAGTACACTATTATTTGATGATCTGACATACAGGATAAATGCCACAATGTGAGGTGATGAGATCATAATATGTAGGCTGGACATGCAGTCACACCTAACACTGACATATCTTTGAAGAAGCAGGAGGTAGCAATGTCTTTCGAACTCCAAGCTAACACCAGCTATTCTCTTTCTATTGTGCACACATTATTTATCATTACAAGTGTGAACCAGAGATTATGACACTGACAAAGGTAGCTTTCCGAGTGGCCCTCTCTGGTTTTCTTTGGACTTTTTAAGATGCGAAGGTCAGCGCCTGGATACCAGTTTCCGAAAGTAGTATGCTGCAATGCTCAAAAGAACTTGGTGGCGGCGATGGTGGTGGTGGTGGCACTGTCTTTGAAGATTAGAAGATTTTTGAGCACTTTTAAGTATATAACTTTCTTTAGCTTATTAACAAATTCGTCATGAGCTCAGATGCAGAATAATTAAATTGTGATCAGTGTAGCTGTGATAGCAATTACTACTCTTCTATTCCATATTCGCTGTCACCTGGAAATTTTAAGTAACAAATATGGAATCTTTGTTTTTAATACAAATAACCTCTTTTTCTTTTAATTACTATTCACGTAGGATTATAACTATTCACAGTATATTAAAACTTGGTACAAAAAGGCGAAACATTAAACAGAAAATCAACTGTGTTTTATTATTATTAGGGATTGAACAGCATCATTTAAATGCAAATTTTTTCATTTAACATAATGGCATTTCGTGGCTCTACGAAATTTTAATTTATTTCTGTACGACCAGTAATTAAACATAAAGAAGATATTAATTTTAATACAATTATGACTCCATGTAATTTATTAGCAGTCAAATTTGTTAGCGAGTGTGGTATTCCAACAGAAGCACAAAAGTGTGGTACTAGCAAGACTTTAACTACAGAGTATGATAAAATTCAACTGCGCTACATGCTGAGCTACCAATGAATTTGTTCATCATCTACAAATGTTTCATACTTAACAGCACCCAGAAATCTTCTAACTTTCAAAGGCGAATTTTTGAGAATCGTGTCTTACTGCTTTAAGGAATATATGTCAAGGCACTGACTTTCACTCCTATGAGTAATGAAGAAAATTGGAGGTGGTCTTCAAATGTTTTGCTACATGAGAAACCAAAATTTCGTTGCTTAGTAATGAAAATGCTGTTGAAACAAATAGTACCAAAGATAGGTGCAGTTTCTCAATTTGATTACATCTATTTTGTCACTGTCTGTTACACAAGATGAAATACGCCTTCCTAATATTGCAGCAATTTTGACAAAGGCCAAATATGCGAGACTGCTTCGGCACAAATGGTCATTTTTATGTAGCTCGTTTACATAAAAACACAACAGAATATAATTCATGAAGTAGCAATATCAAATGTCTATTAGGCCTACTACAAGCAAAAAGTTTTAAGTTAGGAAACAGTTTTACACTTCATTCATATGCTCCAGTTTTTCTAGCACGAGATCAGAAAATAGTAGTAGTACATATTTTTATATAAATTTGGAATTTTTGTATCTTCTCCTTCCTCATTCTAACAAACAATCTCGTCATCACTAATTCTGTATCTTTCCTGCCAGTGTTAAAAATTATTCTCCGTTTAACTTCACTAACCCTGCCAGAATCACAGTTTAGTTATCCCGCACTTATTCTTTGGTTACGGTTTATTACATGTTCAAACTGGGAACTGTAAATCTGGCCCTTAGTAGTGTAACGATGTGGCCAGAATTTTATCAAAATTTCATTTTCTTGGGCACACTGAGAAGATACTAAGCAATCTTCCTTACCTGTTACTTTTGTTAATTGTTTATTTTCACTTTGGTAGTCCGAATCAATGGATTTCGCCAATAATATATATATATTTTTTAATTTCTAGGTGCAACGGGGATTCCCTTGGTAAATACATCATGTACACTATCTAAGCATTGAAAAATCAACTTGTGATTCGTTCGGAAATAAACTTGGAACATGTTCATAAATGTCGAAGAACCGACAGGGATAGGTTTCAAAATCATACGAATAAACAATAGACCAATGTGCACTGGATGTGAGGCGCTTTGTGAAACAAGGTTTTTTTCCTTCAAGAATATGATTTTGGCATCCCCTGAAATTGCCACCCAGGGCAGACACCCCGGTTTGCTCCCTGTAAAGCCAGGCCTGTTGTGGTATCAAGTACAACAGAAACCAGCAACCTTCACAGATAAGTATTTCTAGCATGTTGATATTGTAACGAATCTGCATCTGAAGCCCTGGTGATGAACGAGAGCTTCAAAATGTACATTATTGAAGTTAAAATGTACCGAAATGACATAGGTGCAACACACAACTTCCCCTTACAGGAGAGAGGTACTGGCACAATGTAAGCTAAACTTCAAAAAGATCATCTGCACACAATACACGTCCAGAATTGGACATTGTTTCAGACACAGTATTGATCTGGAGGCTAGCAACGCCCGAAGTCTAACATGATTGATAAGTACTGAAAATACACTTCTCTAAAACTTGATCAACATGATATGCAATAGATTGAACATGTCAGAGTAACATGTTAATATCAGTTATATGATGAGTAAAATCAACCACTCTTACTATTTTAACTATCTAATTTCACACTTTAGTTTATTCTCAACAGTGCCGTTGTTTTCCAGTTACCTCTGCGGCATTTAACCCTTTTAGAACAAAATATGAGCAGCAAATTGTGACAAATTTCTGCGAATCATCACTATATTTTTGCAAGTGAAAGTAAGTGTTTCAGTACACACCTGTTACGCACACAATTAGCATGAAGAATTGATTTTCAATGACAAGACCTTGCATTGTTCAAGTCACAAACGCACATCAGAAGGTGATGATAATAGAGATCCCATCTGAAAACTAACTGTTCAAATAGCTATTACACTTTAGGACTCAATGTTTTGCTTTAGTTTATTTTATTATTAAACATGAAAAGCACACGGAACCCATGATACACCAGAAATAACTGGATGCATGAATTTTTATTTATATTTGTGCTTACACAAAAGAAATAAGGTAGGGTAAGTAGATTATTATACAAATTATTGAAAGTCTCGGTAACAACAGAGTTTGTCAAAAGGAAGAAGAAAAAAATGTCTTACCTGGAAAACCTTGTGGTGGTTGACCGGGCACAGAATACTGTGGTCTGAAGTTTGCAAAATTCGCTGCAGAGAAAGCAGCTGGCAACTGTGCAGCTTGGAATGCTCCTGGGAACTGTGAGCTCAGGAGTGCTGCAAGGTATCATCACATATTTAAAGTCAGTATTCCAAAACCACACAGAAGCAAGCAACAGAGGCTATATTTAAAATGATGGAAATAGGAATTACATGTCAACCTCACTTTAAATGCTTAATAATTATTGTGCCTGATGCTTAGATAATAAGCGTAAAGTCTATAAAAACTACACTCCTTAGGTAATGCATCTTTACAAATAGCTTGATGACCAAAAAGATCCTGCTGCACTGCACTGTTCTGTTATGTTGGTTGGTTGGTTTCTTAACAAACAACACAAGAATTGCCATACACCCCCGTCTCTTTCGAGTATGCCGCACTGACACCTGTCTCGGGAAAATGTCAGATGAGGTCGCTTCTGGACTTTAAGTTCACATTCTGGAGGGAACTTGACAGAATTAATCTAAAGTAATTATATCAAAAGGAAAATTCACTCTAGGAAACTACAAAATTATGAGACAATTGCCAGCAAAAATTAGTGCTGCTGACACACACACACACACACACACACACACACACACACACACACACACACACACACACACACACACACAAAAACAACATGTGGCATGTGGACAACGCTATCCTAACTTTTGGAACTATTAAAGCCTCCCTCATGGAAGAGAGGAGGATAGGATGTGGAAAGTTAAAAAAAGAAAGGGCATGTCACCATGTTTCCTTGGCACACTGCTGCTATTTTATAAATGAGTCCCATCAGTCGCTGAGAAGCTCTGTGTAACATTTATTTGTATACTCTCTTGCAATTTTTAAGGGTTTCATTAATTCTTTAACTCTTTTGTTTATAAGTTTTCTAATCAGCATTCTATAAAGTATCTATTGATTTGATCCATAACTTGCTAGCTTTGATCTGCATGGTCCCATAGAACCTGATAAATAAATAATTTTTAAATCAATACTTTTTATATTGGACTAAAAAGTACAAAATAAATTCTCATAGTGCCATACACATTCCTAACCTCATACAGATAATCCTGCAAACTTGTGAATGTGGTACTTTAATAGCTATGAAAATACTTATAAGATTTCGTGTGCCCCATGTTTTTCATTATAAAACTTATCTACATGTGGTTAGGAATCTGCATGGGTCTTTATACTTTTTAGTAGAGCTAAAAAATATTATATTTAAAATCTTTTTATTTAAATAATTATTTTCTGTCTTTTAGTATTGCGTGTGTGAAATTTCAATGGAATTTATGTCTTTTTAGTATTGCGTGTGTGAAATTTCAATGGAATTTACGTCTTTTTAGTATTGCGTGTGTGAAATTTCAATGGATTTTAAACATTTTGATGCAATTATTTTTTAAAAATAATTAGAGCTTTTATTTGTGGTTTCACACATGTAAGAATATGTCAGTATATATTTGTGGTGTCTGTCCTTTTGGACACGTTGGAAAGAAAGACACTTTTTTGATCCAGCAGCTATTATGGATTAATATACAAAGGAATTACAGACATTGGCTGCAAGTGGGCACTGACTGAAATCAACAGTGAGAATTGAAAATTTATGCCAGGTTTGAATTTGGTCCTGCACAAATTCTCAACTTTTCAACTTTCCCCACTGAATTCAGTCAATACCCACTTGCAGCCAATGCCTGTAATTCCTTTGTATCATATGTCAGAATGTCACATATACTGCACACAATCCCTTCCTCCCCCTCTCTGTGTCCATCTCCCATCCCCCCTCCCCCTGCTTAGCTGTATCCAACCACTCGCAAACTGCATGGAACACATTCCAATATTAGCCATGCAACCCACTGGTCCTGCACGGCAACTGAGATGTGTGGTGTTATCTATCTTTTTTGCCCTCATCCACGATCCATCTTTTTTGCCCTCACCCACGATAAGAGAAAGTGAGTTAATATTGCATTGGCATCCATTTCTGGAGGGAAGTTAGTTTAAAATCGACAGCAAAATTTGTACCAAACAGGCAGATAGACATAAAAGTGACTCAATAAAAATGAGTTAAGAAAACAATAAGGGACATGGAGAGGATTCCATAATTGCACTACACGTGAAATATTCGAATAATAAATTTCTGGACAAGCTAAATGAAATCATCCAAAATATCTGGTTAACAGGAGAGATTATGAAGACTGGAAGGCAGCTTGGATCCACCCACTGTACAGAGCAGGTGGGTGATAATTGATGTGAACAACCACAATGAGATTTATCTTGTAACTGTCTGTGACTCAATGTCTGCTCTGTATGGTGAGTAACAATCTATCCTTTTCATAATATTACTGTTAGTTACTCTGGGAGCTTTTGATAAATACAAATGCAATAATGGAAGCACTGGAAATCACAGAAAAGAGTATATTAAGAAAAATTTTGGGAGCAGTTAAACGGCAAACACAATATAGAATATGCCATAATAATTTACATTATAAACGTACTGAAAAAATTCCAGATATGATTATAAAAAGATAAAGCTTTCTGTGGCAACATCCAAAGGATGAACCCCCTGTTCACATACTTTGGTAAATTAAGAATGGGTAACACATGATGCAAAGATACTGGAAGTTACATGGACAAACTCCAAATTGCTCCATGGATACTGAGTAATTACTGCCACTCAGAAAGAAACTATAATACTCTTAAGGTTCCACAAAAAACCCAAGAAGAAGACAAGAGCCACTTTGACAGAAGAAAAGAGGAACATGGAGAAACAATGAGAGACATGTGGAAGAAAGGAAAGGAGAAACAGTTGAAATAACCATAGGCTGCAGTTGTTCATAGGCAAAAGAAGGAGAAATAGGAGACTTTACAATGAAGAGAGACAAAAAAAGGCGAGTCCCTCTCACCCTGATGTATATCCTCCCTGAGGAAGGCACACGACAGTAGACACAAACAGAGTGTGGCACCTACATTCCTGATGGACTATGTGTCTTTGTAAAATGTAATTTTCATTTTAGTATCGTTAATTTCACAGAGGCCAGAGAAGTATGCTTCCTGCCTGCATTCAAATTTAATTCCCCGTTTCCACCCTGTGCTGCCTCTTTTTTTTTTTTTTTTTTTTTTTTTGTTTATTGGCAGTACTTAATATTTAGTCTCTTGAAAGTAAGCATTGCACAGCAATTCAGCCCCGTGAATGTGATGTTCATATGAAGCAATGTGCTGTTAGAGTGTTTTTCTGTTATGAAAACAGCCGTGACAAACTTTCAGAAGAGGTTGCAGAAGCTGTATGGGATGACAACATTGATCACAGTACACTTAGTCAAAGAGCAAGCAGATAATGAGAAGGTGGCAGATCGAGCATTGCACAGACTCCTAACAATGTATGCAGCAAATTCTTAACAAATTATAGTGATCAAAGTGTCAATGCAAGTGGGAGTTTGAGAACTGGAGTGTGTGCAGAATATTGAGACAGTTGACGTTGAAAAACTTCCGTGTCAACAATATTGAAGAATAGACTGTACTCACAACATATAGGAGGCACTGAGTTGCAGACAGATAATTACAACTTTTTCATTGTGCCTGTCTGTGACTCAACGCCACCTATGTGATCAGTAGCAATCTATCCTTTTCATATTATTGTTATTCTATCCTGGACTTTCCACTGTTTGATTTTGAGAAATGAACACTGAAATTACAAAGCTTGGATGGACAACATGCGACACCCCACACATCCACAATTGCTACAGTATGGCTCCATGAACACTCTTCTGAGTTTAAACACTTCCGCTGGCCACCAGAACTCCCCAGACATGAACATGTTTAGCGTATCTGGAATGCCTTGCAATGTGCTGTTCAGAAGAGAGATATCTCCATCCACTTATGGATTTATGGACAGCCTTGAGTGGTTCATGGTGTCAATTCCCTCCAGCACTACTTCTGACATTAATCGAGTTCATGCCATGTCGTTTTGCAGCACTTCTGCATACTCATGTGGGCCCCGCACGATATTAGGCAGATGTACCAGTTTCTTTGGGTCTTCAGTGTTAAGTTGGTAGTTTAAATATTAGGTATCAACTGAATCAGAACAGCTAAACATCCAGAAATATGTCATCAATTACACTGGAAAAATCCTGAATAATCACTACAGTCAAATTCTGGCTTGAAAAGTCTAAGGCTTTGCAAATCTATGGCGTTCAACAATATTTCGCTTAAACACATGCTGTAAAAACGCACAGAATTGTTACACCTCTTTACATAGTTAATGAAGATGCTTTTATAATACTATATAAATATTGTAGCTCAGTGGCTATGTGTTAGTGTCAGATCAGTATTGATTGCTTCTTTCACCTGCAATGAGCTGTATATGTGAAAATGTGAAATTTGAACCATGGGGGTCTCACAAACTGTAGATACTCACAGCAACTGGCTGGGGCAAGTCAGTTCGAAGGTCTGAAGAAGGAAAGGGCATACCGCCTTCAATAGGACCGTGCCTGGTGAAGTGGTATTCAAACCGGATATCGAATCTGGGACTGGTTTAGTTTTATATAGGTATTATGCTGAATGAAGGACCACTTTCTCACACATTTGTATGAAAAATAGTTCCAAAACTAAGCTCTGTTTACCGGCAGCTCCTTGCTGTGATGTTGTTGGAGTTGTAGCCGTACTGCCCGAGGTGGTTGTTGCAGCTAACCTCGAAAGTATGGACCGCTCCGACATTTGCAAACGTTGTGCCACAGGAGGTATCCTTGCTAAAGTAGCTGGTAACCTACTCACATCAGATTTCATATCTGATAACAGTTCTTCCAACTGATTCAGCACCTACAACATAAGATAATACAATATTATTACCATGAATAGCAACAGTCAAACTGCTGGTAATGTATCATAATTCACTAACCTTATGGAGTACAGCATTTGCTGGTTTATTTCCAGCAAGAGACTCTTTAGAGAGATGCTGATGTGATTCAGCAAGACACTCTACTTCTGCAAAACGCGCATTTAGTGACATTGCTGGATGATTAGGATCCTGTGTGAGGTTCAGGTAAGCTGCTCTGCGCAGTTGCTCTTCAATTACAAGCGCCTGTTCCAAAAGCTGTAAGACGAACAACAACAAAAATTGGTGTTGTGAAACAAAGACTAACAATAACAACTTCATAAAGTTTTATATTGCAACAGGCTCAAAAACATCACTTGACATAACAAATGAAAGTCCTAGCCACAGCAGGAATTAGCTGTGTCGTGACTATGTACAGCCCATTTCATTTCAAGGCAGAGCACACAGGATGAGTGTTACCTCTAACAGTTATACCTTAAGATACACAGACAGCTGACTGTATAAACCCTGCTGACTGAAGATCAGTTCTGACCCTACTTTGACCAAATATATTAGTGCATTGTAGATACACAACAATTACTGAAGGGGTCTTGTAAAGATGGAGGAAGAACAAACTTCTCCACAGTTTATAAAAGATTTATTGCTGATTGTATTATTAGGCCGGCAAAAGATACAACAGAAGGCAAAAAACCAACGAAGTTACTACTGCCAACAAAGGAAAGGTGTGAAAGATATTACCAAAGACTTTTATTCACAAAAATAGGGACAAACTGTGACTGAAAAAGTTGAAAAATGTGTTATGGCAATGTAACGAAAATGACCAAGAATGGAGTCCTATACCAGAAGGTACAATTTAAAATACACTTTGTATTTATTAAATTTAATCTTTATGTAATTACATGCATCACAAACTCTAGCAGAAACAGTGTCAAAATTTTTCACAGTTGAAATGTATAAAACTAAAGACTATAATTTTGTCAGGCTTGCTGTTACAGAAAGTGGACATAAGCTAATTGCAGACCCAAAGCCACAATTTATTCAAATTTCCACACCTATAACAACAATAAGCATGCAGCCCTCAGTTTCCACACACTGCATCACACGGTACACACTCGATGGCTAAGGAAAGAGGGTTTGTACAGCTTCATAACACAGAGGCGCTAATAGGCCTAGCACACATTTAATGCATTAAGGATTTTAATTTACTTTTAGTTGTCAATTTTGTATGTTTTCTAAGCAAAATGTCTATGCCGTTTGCTTTTGATTTACGAAGTATTACCACAGCAACTGAGTATTTTCATGTATAACGAAAAGTAACCCTTTGGCGGGTAATTTTCACTGCAGTGGACAGCTTTTGAATTGTCACGTCTTTGGCATTTTGATTCAGTTGTGAGACTGCAACAGCACGAAAGGCACAACACCAGTTGGGAGTGCCCACTGCAGTGGACTGTGTGTATCTGCAGCCTCACAACTAAATTGTGTTTGTTCCCTTCGCTCAGTGTGGTTTCTGATTGAGAAATAACTTATTAACCCTTTTGGCTGCTACAGACAAGCTCTTTACATTCTGTGCTGACAGTGCTTTTGTTACAGCTGTACCACTTGCCAAATACTGGTGCCTGTGCTGAAAGACACTGTTCCAACTGATATGAAATACTTATCATCCTATTTTTCGAAAACTATTAGTTGAAAGACAATTAATTTTTACACATCTTACTGTCTGGTACATTCCCTTGATACGAACTGAATTTCTTTTTGTTATCCATTGTACTTAGTGCACTGCCTTAAGTAAAACACTGCACAAAAATTGCAGAGGTAAAAATGCGTTAACTTTTGTGTAGGTTTAATTTTAGCTTAGAGATTTCAATGGATAAAATGTAGACAGATATCAAAATTTTATTTGGAATTGAGAGCAGAAGGCTATTGCATTTCATTCTTGAGCTATTGGGTTTTGTATCTGGAGGACGGTAGTCAGAGACACGCCCATTCACGTCCTTGCATTGTGAATCGTGGTCAAAACAATTGTCATGTGTCAAACACTTCAAGATAACGAAAATAGGGTTTTCTACAGATGACAGCATGTAATGAGGCACGTGTGTTATATGATAAATACTTTAAACTTTTTTATTCATCAAGATATGGAAGTAACTCTTTCGCAGCAGTAATAGGTTGGCAGCTAAGGAAGCATCCATAGCACTGTAGGAAAATCAAAGAGGTGCATGTATAAATGTCCACAACAACTGAGGATTGGCGTACCACGATGTGTATACACAGAAGGATTAATTGAATGCACATAAATATGCCTGGATGGCTCACTAGGTTTTAGGTTCTATCCCAATTGGTTCTACAATATTTTCTGTTACTCACCACACTTTTCCTCTCGGAGGGGTGGGGGTGGGGCGTAGCCAAATCAAGTTACACCGTGTTTTGGTGTACATCTTGAACTATAGGTCCCCTTCTAACTAGCTGTGTAAATCATTTCAGAGGTAGGGGGAAGCCAGGAGCACACAACCATGCTTAGCAAAGCACCACAGTGTTCAAATCAACCTTTGGGTTGAGCACCATTGTACTTGCTTAACAGCGTACCAAATGCAACACAAAAATACTTCATTAAGAGGAAGAATAGAAGCAAGCCACTTGATTATATCCTTTGCACTGCAATCATTCACCCAGGAATTTTTAAGAGACTTTGCTTATGACCTCAAGTGATATTTCATCCTCTGCTACTTTTCTTTATTACTCTCCCTTTTCACGATTCTTCTTTTAATCTTCATCTTTCTGTATTTCTTCTTTGGCTGAAATCCTTTCAATTTATTATAAGCTCTTTTTAATGTGGTTGTCTTCACCAAATTCCACGGTACTGCCACCTGTTGGTTGGTTGGTTTGGGGAAGGAGACCAGACAGCGTGGTCATCGGTCTCATCGGATTAGGGAAGGATGGGGAAGGAAGTCGGCCGTGCCCTTTCAGAGGAACCACCCCGGCATTTGCCTGGAGTGATTTAGGGAAATCACGGAAAACCTAAATCAGGATGGCCGGACGCGGGATTGAACCGTCGTCCTCCCGAATGCGAGTCCAGTGTCTAACCACTGCGCCACCTCGCTCGGTACTGCCACCTGTCTTTTAAACTAAATTTTTGGTGACGAGTCAAATGTCTTCTTATTTCCATCGTCTATCAAAAACCTTCAACAGTTTTCTTCTGTAATTTTGCTTCATATTCTGCTAAGTGACTGGTCCATTGGCTGCTGCACACTCATTATGTTTGGTGGCAGGAAGATTATTTTGAAATGTCCATCTGCTCTATCAAGAAGGCTTTCTGCGGGTGGGTGCATTGTCCACAATTATCACCACTTTACTGCTTGCTTTCCCTATGGTCTTCTAGTTTTTTTTTTTCCTTGCTTTAAATATGAAAACTGAACCGTACCATGCACAAAACAAAGCAGCAGTCATCCAGGCCTTTGGTTGATCCTTGTAGAAGATGGAAAATTTTCACATTTTTGAAAGCCCGTGGTTTTTTTGATTTTCCTATCAACAGAAGGGGTATTTTGTGACATTCTGTAGTTAGCACGGTAACACGGCCTTTTCTGACCTTAGGGTCTATTAGAAGCTAAAGTTGTATCACACAAAGATACACAAAAATTCAGGGTCATAAGATTCTGTTTCAATTTTGAATTTTTCAATAAAATTTTCTGCTGCTTTTTGATCTGCTAATAGTTTTAAACCACTTAAACTCAACTTACAAATACCATTGCTTGCCTTGAAATTCTGTAGTCAGTGACTGCTCACTTTAAATGAAGGCAAATTGTGATTTTACTGGCTAAAAGAATTGCTTCTTTGCAAACAGTCGGCCCTGAAAGCGGGTTTCCCAATGCTCACCCACTGTAATACAGCCTCTTCAAGCTAACTGTTTTCATTGCTTTCTCAATCAAATCCTATCTTCATTCTCAAGGACAGAGACAGAGTTTAAAATTTTTGACTTGTTTTTATGTCTGAAATTGTTTATCTTCCCATGCTAAACATCTGAGTAAACTTCTTACCACTCAGGCCTTTGTCTAATTGTTCAAGGACTTTTATTTTGTCTACCAGTGATAAGACAACATGTTTCCTTTTAGAAGACATGCCATACAGTAAATCATAACACAAAACAAAGCAAAAGACACAGAAGATGGAACATACAGGGACAAATTGGTGTATACACTCAAGTCAGGGGGCAGACTGATGCAGGTCACACTGAATGATGAGCGGAAAAAAAAAAAAAACAACCAGTGTGTGTCCTGTAGACATTATTCACTGGAAGATTTTGTCGTAATACAGTCGTCTCAGATTGCTTTTAGAGCAATGTTGTATACTGTAATATCTATCAAACAAAACCAACACTCCACCCCCAAAGCAATCCGTACAATTGGGATACAGATAGTTGGAGTTAGGATAATTGGGGTTCTACTGTATGTTGAAGATCTTCTCCATATGAAATACCGATTTTGCAAAAAGATTAGAATGCGTACAGTATGAACATAAAATGAAACTACAGTGCATGCTCATGGAATATGAAATAAGAATGGCAACACTGGAAATAGACAGACAAATTATAGGACTACAACTGGAAGAAATACAAGAATCATGTTTTCAAACTGTCACTTTGTAAATTTCTTCTAATTTGTTGACTCTTTTTTAGTAGGTACTGGAATGTTCTTTTTGGACTGTTTTCGCAACAAATACAATGTCATCTGTTTCAGGTGACTCGTCCAATACATTGACAGGTATATCGTGCAAGACAAATGCTATGACTAATAACTGCTACGCAGTTTAGTTTAAGCCCAAGTCCCATTAACAACTCAGCATTTTGCACATTAGCAAACATTGCCATTGTGTGTGTGTGTGTGTGTGTGTGTGTGTGTGTGTGTGATGATAACGACTAATAAGTACCACTTAGTTAACTGACTTACACATGCTTACTACTATTTCTGCACATTGATGTGCGTGCAGTTGTCTCATTTTAAGCACATGTTCAGTAGTTAAAAATTTAATATAAATTCTCAAGTTATTGCTATCCAAGCCAGAGCATTTCTGTAAGAAGTGTCCAGTCGTTATTGGCTGCTGTTGAATTCTATGTACTTCACTGTTTACTGCAAATATTTCACATTTCCTTTTCTTATTCTGCCACTGTGTGTGTGTAAAATACCTTTGAACAAATCCATTAAATACAAGTCGTCTCCCAGAATTGTGATGGAGATCAGTTATTATCTGTGCTCATTACTTACATACATGGAAACTCCAGGAATGAATGTAACTATATAATGAAAAGGATAGTTTCTACACGCCATGTAGCGGAGATGCTGAGTCACAGAGAGGCACAATAAAAAGACTGTTGCCACACACAGTATTTTGTGACAGTCTTTTTGTTGTGCCTACCTGCGACTCAGCATCTCCGCTATATGGCGAGTACCAACTCTCCTTTTCATAAAGTCATTGGTAGAGGGTACTTTTCTCAACCCCTCCAGATGTATAGCACATTTACAGTGTGTGTGCAGACAAGAGAAAGAAATTCCCGGATTTCCCGGTCATAGATACACTTTTTTTCTGGGTGACAATGCTCTATGCCCCAAGTGAAAGTACATTTTTCCACGTTAAGTGATAATATACTTTCCCTCAGTGCAGTAAAACATAACAATCCTTTAAATGGTACACCAAAATGTAAGAAGTTACAATACCCATGTTACGTTATGGAAACGAGACGATTGTAGCACTCTGAGTTGCCTGGCAGTGAACTCCAAATTCAAGAAAATATGGGGGCAATAACATGTATGCTTGCTTTGCGAAATACGACTACTAGATGATATTTTTCCATCAAGAAAAGTTAAGCTTTCACATATAATAATGGTCATCACAAATTTTTGCTGTTTTTTCCAAGGGCATGGTCAGGCAGAATCCTAAGAGCACAGCATAAAATGCAGCAGCCAAATATTTCTGACAAGCATGACTGTAAATTCTGCTGCTGTGCACCAAACATTTTGTGGGTTACCTGGGCGATTACACGTTCCAACGAGCACTTCAGCTTCACCATAGAAATGCGGATTATACGTGAAATGCTCACGAACCAACCTTGCACATTTTTCCATCGTTACTACATAATGTGTAATCTATGAACACACTGTGATTCAAGAAAGTCATCGTACATTCTCACTCTTTTTGCCAATGTCACACCCATCAAAAGCAATCTGTTGTTACACAGTATTGCGTTGTCTTCGTCCTACATCCCTTGACACATTTTGCTGTCGGTAGATGCTTCTACGTGCATTTTGTTTCATTGTTGTGAACAGTATTATTTTTCAGTAGATGGCTAAAGTCAAATTCTTTGTTAGAGTATCAGTTCTTACCAGTCAAAATTACTGAAGTTTAAATATCAACTAAAATAATGAAAAATTCCCAAAATCAAAATCCTAGGTGAAAAAATTCCCAGGTTTTACCTGGGGCATATACAACCGGATTTAGTGTACAAAAATTTAAGACCATTTTATTGGTAAAATATTGGTATTTTTACTCTGTATTATGGCATCTTTTAGATCAAAATTTGATTCTGAAGCTGTTAACGGCCCCAAAACCACCTAAATTTTGAATTCATAAAGCCCCCCAGAGGTACATTCTGTGATCCCGTATTTTACAGTGACCAAAGGATTATTTCCATCAATGCCCATTTTGCAATGTAAACTGCCTTTATGGGTAACACTGAACTCTAAGTGGATATGTTTATGTGAGGCACTATGTTTACATTAGTATTCTTCAAAGCATTTAGCCAATTGTTTGTATTCACAACAACTTCACCTTTTTCATTTCTAGTAGCAATAGCACTGTTAACATGTGTTGTAGGTGTAGGTTTTTGCTGCTTCAGTAATGCCACCTGTCAGCTGGTATTTTTGGGCCACCAGCTGCAAATTGGTAACACCTGGTAAGCATTTATAACTCTCACATAAAAAGGGACCACTTACTTGACTTGTTTGGCATTATTGTAATCACGAAATGTCCTTTTATACTCTGAGCTCCTTAAAATGCCTATAAAAGTTAGAAGATACTATTTTGTGACACATTGCATATGCAGCTGTGATATTTAGAAAGGGCGCCTCTTTTTGGGCCTTTACCCCAATAATAACAAGATGTCCTTTTTTGAAAACTGACACAAATGTGACTCCTGTTGGATTCACGCAACTTTTGAATCAGAATGAAATTAATTACTAAATCATACAAAAAAATCAAAATTTGAATTTAAGACATTACCAAAAGTTTTTGCTTGTACTGAAAATTTTACTTCTCCAACAAGAGGTCTCTTTTTCACTTTTAGTTGCACATTTTGAATTTCAGCAGCGTGGGAGTGGCAAATTTACGTATTTACCTAACTTTTGTGCTAATAACAATTTCTTTATTATTTACTTCTACCCAACTTGCATTTGCACAAAGCAAAAGCGGTGTTTTGTAATGTCACTAGCTTCAGAACTGACGACTGCAGTGCAACTCTAAATTTAAATCTTCCGTAAACAAGTACTTTCGTTATTTAAAAAAGTTTCATTTCTGCATGTTTCACAAAATGAACTTTCACTGAACATCAATAAAAATGTTCATTCCATTTTGTATTTCTGGAGACTATGTACCACGGTTCGCTGGAAACGTAGGAAATGAGGCAGCAGATGAAGATACCCCTGCGGAAACACTGTAGAACAATGTGTTGTCTGCCCAAATGCTATCACCTTACTACTGAGCTAAAAGATCTTTAAATTTACACAACTGATTAGTGATGAATTGCAGCTGGAAACCTTTTCTTGGAACACAAAAACTTTTCGTTTCATTTCGAGCTCTGACCTTGTAGTGATGTACACCTCCATATTTTAACTATTTCGAAGCGCAACTTCACAAGTTATCTCTCTGTAGAGGCAGCATTTGAAAGTTTTGATAGTCACTTCTATAACGACGTGGAATTTAATCTGCACAGGCTATTTACACACCAATGAGAGTTCTTGTTCCCTCATGTACTAAATCACCACCCTCACACTTAAAATAAAAATATTAAGCCTTCATAAAATAACACCACAATGAGTAAAATATACGCCAACTATAAAAATTGCTTGCTATGGAAAAAGCATTGGAAACTTAGTGCCTACAACAGAAATCCAATTTATTTATCTGCCAGTGGATGATATGCTTACACGCACTACTGCATTGCTTTGTAAATTGTGACAATTATCACATTCTTCTTAGAGTCACAATATTAGCTTACATTTCAATTTAATCATTGGAAGTTATTTTTCTCCTCTTTATTGGTTCGTAGTAGGTGCAGAAGCCTACAAGTGTGCTTATGGAAAAACTATATATAAGAAATAAACAATAATTATAATAAACACTATGTTCTTGTTTCAGTTATTAAGCATATACTTTAACGTGACAGCTTTAAGTAGGGGGGTCTGAAATGTGGTCGTTTCAGATACCACAAGATGTCTGGTCCGATTTACCACATTTACAACAATGGCGACTTAAGCCAAAAACTGTGTAGTAACCATTATTGAATGCTTTATGTACTCCACTTTGTTGTGGTTTGTGCATTACTTGTTTTGTTTTCTTAATTGAAAATTATTTAAGAGACTAAACCTAGTCTATCATAAGGTTTGAGTATGATTAATGTAACACCAGAAGCGATAATTAGAAGCTTTTACAAAAAGTAAATTAAATTACCTTAAATCTCCTAGCCAAAAACTTGTTTTTGATCTCTAGGAAGTTGCCTTTGCCAACATCCATCTTGAAGGGCTCGTTGATAATGGCAAACCGAATGTCATTCTGGATATCTTGCCACCTTCCATAACCATGTGTTACAATCCCAGCCAACAGCCAATAATCATGTCTGAAAAGGGAATATTTGTAAGATGTTCTTCACAAAATGGTGAGAAAAAAAAAAAATGCATTTTGTATCAACATGAAGAAAATCTTAGCTCTTGCTATTATAGCGTATTTCAAAAAGAGAGCAGCTAATAATTTGTTATATACTAGCTTTTAAAACATAAAACATTTGAAACAATCTCATATGTCAGTAGTTTGAATGAAACCCAGGGCTTCCCCAGATACATCCACACATTAGCCATGCCACAGGGATCTATTCTAGAAGTCCAGGAAGATCTCTAGTCCCTTCTCAAATCCTTAGGTCAATCCCAGAAACCCCCCCCCCCTCCCATATATATCTCTCTCTCTCTCTCTCTCTCTCTCTCTCCCCTCCCCCCCCCCCCCCCCCCTTTCCTCAATCATTTGAACTCCCTGCGCTGCTGCCTTCAACATGCTTACTGAGGTAAATAAACCCAACCACCCAGGACACCTTATTGTGGCTAGTTACTGTGCCACCATAGAATCTCTGCCCTTGTGGACCAACACCTTCTGCTATCCTCCTGTATAAAAGACATAAAACATTTCCTCCATTGCGTCTCTACAGTTCCTGTTCCTTTACTACCCTGTGCTTTGCTTGTCACTGTCAAGGACCAAGGCCTTGTTGCTACCGAACACTACCTTTCTCAACATCTGACTGACTTCAGACTTACAATCTCCTTCCCAGTCACAAACAAGCTATATCCCAACCCACAATTACTTCTGCTTTGAAGGCATCACCTACAAAAAAAATCTGTGATAAATAATAGGTGCCTGCATGGCACCATCCTATGCAAACTTATTCATGGGCCATCTAGGGAAACCTTCCTAACAACCCAGAACCCCAAACCTCTTACCTGGCTAAGATTTACTGATGTCATCTACATGACCTGGCCTAAGGTTGAGGATACCCTATCCCTGCTTCCCATTTGTTTCGCCTGATCCTTCCCAACCCTACAAGCCACCTTCTTTGATGTTGACCTCCACCGCAGGATGGCCACATTAATACCTCTGTCCACGTCAATCAACGTACCTTCACTGATAGTTGCCAGCAGTTCCATATCAAGAAATCCTTTCTACACAGCCTAGCCAGTTGCGGTCTTTGCATCTGTAGTGATGAGCGGTGTCTCTCCACATATACCAAGCATTTCACTGGAGATCTTCACAGATCGAAATTACCTTCCCAACCTTGTTCAGAAACAGATTTCCATTGCCTTCTCTCTCCAGTCACCTACTATCCACCACATATCTATTGTCTGGCCACAAAGGAGTAATCCTCTTGTGAATCTGTACCACTCAGGACTGGAGCAACGATATCACATTCTCTGCCGAAGAATTGATTACCTCCCTTGGTGCTCTGATATGAGAAATATCCTCCCCTATCCTATCACAGTGGTGTACTGTCGCCTATCCTAACCAAGGCACAAAAATGACTTTTCAATGTGCACCACGTTTTGATTTTTAGCACACAAAAACAAATACACAGTACACTATATTCTCCGTCAGTGTTTTGACTGGCTTTCATCCTGCCACGAAATGAGAAATGTCCTATCCACTATCCTGCCCATAGTGATATTCTGCCACCCATCGAACCTACACAATATCCTCGTCTGCCCATACACAACCCCTGTTCCCAACTCCTTGCCTCATGACTCATATCCCTGTAATAGACCTAGATGCAAGACCTGTGCCAAACATCCTCCCACCACCACCACCACCACCACCACCACCACCACCACCTACACCAGTCTGGTCACGATCATCAACTATCCCATAAAATGCAGGGCTACCTGTGAAACTAGTCATGTGATCTGCAAGCTAAGCTGTAACCACTGTGCTCCATTCTATATGGGCATGAAATGAAATGAAATGTCGTGTGACGAGGGCCTCCCGTCGGGTAGACCGCTCGTCTGGTGCAAGTCTTTCGATTTGACTCCACTTCGGCGACTTGCGCGTCAATGAGAATGAAATGATGATGGTTAGGACAACACAACACCCAGTCCCTGAGCGGAGAAAATTTCCGACCCAGCCGGGAATCGAACCCGGGCCCTTAGGATTGACAGTGTCGCGCTGACACTCAGCTACCGGGGACGGACTATATGGGCATGACAACCAATGAACTGTCTGTCCGCATGAATGGCCACTGGCAAACTGCAGCCTACAAACCATTGGACCACACTGTTGCAGAGCATGTCGTCCAACAAGATGTCCTTTATTTCAATGACAGCTTCACAGCCTGTGCCATATGGATCCTTCCCACCAACACCAGTTTTTCTGAAATGCGCAGGTGTGTAATGTGTAATGTGTAATTTTTTCCACTATGTGTGTGTATTTTTTTCACATCGATAGAGTTGTCTTAAAAAATCCCTGGGCAGCAATATGTTCTCATTACTTAATCTTACAGTTCGAGAAATTGTTTTGGACTTAAGCAGTGTGGCAATATTAACAATTTATTTATTATTAATTGTGTCTTTTTAACTTGCATTTGTGCAAAATGAAATACTTTCTTCTAGAAAGTCACTAGGTCATGAATTGACAATGCAACTGAACTTAACTTGATGCGCAAAATGTTTCTGAGTCAATGCTCATCTTAGTTCATGCCGAAAAGATCCAAGATTAATATTTATACAAGGCAGATTTGTGTGTTCAGCTTGATATTAGATTTATGCTAGTCAAAGATTGATTACTTGACACAAAGGATCCTAAGTATATTTTGTTAATATTCAAACAATGGAAAATCCAGGATGGAATGTAACAGTACCGAGCATCTCCGTTATACGGTTTTGTTAATATTCTTCAGAGTGATAAATGCAAACCTCTGCAAGTTATGAAAACATAAGCTTCACTATGACAAGCTGAAAGTTTACGTTAAGGACTCCCCTCCTCCCCCAATACCGTTCAAATATTGTATCAGTCATTCCCTGAACTGTCAGACTTACTTGTTTGTTTGTTCGTTCGTTCGTTCAAGTGTACCTCTCAGCATAGGAGTGTTTTTTATGTTGTACACATTACCCACACAATTTTTCTTTGCTGGTTACAAAGTGTGGGATCATCCAAGCAGATAGAATAGTTTTGTTGCTAAGAGTTGTGTGGGACAACAAGAATAGTCTATGATCATTCACTGCTGGATAAAAAAACCTCTACACTTCACCATACATTACTGTCTTACACTATGCATATCCCTTGTTTTCAAAAGTAATCTACCCACCGTCCATCAGACATCATCTTGCTTAATTATTACTGGGAATTCATTTATGATATATTCACCTGACTATATGCCCTACCCATTTCCATTTCATTTTCTGTCTTCTGGTTGTCAGTCACACTTCGATAGTTTAGCTTCCTGGAAAGCAAAGGTCTCTGGCTGAGACCTGGTCCGGCACACAGTTTTGCTCTACCAACAAGTTTTTTTTATTCACTTGTTTGTTTTCCTGTCTCTCCTAATAATTTCCATCATGCATTTCTCCTTCCAAAAGTTTACCCAGGATCCGACCTTGGGAAGGGGGATAGGAGAGGGGGATGGGTGGGATGAGAGGGTAGAGGGAAGAGATGCAGTGGCAATACACGTTAGTTTTGCACTCAATGGTAAAATAGTTTCGAGATTTCACAGCAAATGGGTCTTGACAAATTTGCCACTAGTCAGTATCCTTTCCATAATCTGCTTGTCTTCAAAGCTACTCTGAACTGATGCATGTCTCTGTGACAGGGCACGATTGAGAGTTCACTTTGCAAACATGCCCACATCACCTCCACTAACTGAGCCACTCTCACATTCTCAATGGTCTTGTCCATCACTCTCACTGACTTGCTGACAAGAGAAATAACCCCTAGCTTTGTGCAGAAGATTTGCAAAATGTTAAGCCAAACATGCTGAGCTAATAATTGCTGAAATTTTCCTCATGAATTAAGGGGTACACGGGTGGATGGCATGCATATGACCAAGAGGACTATCTAATCACACACTGAATAATAATACTAAGGCTATACACATAGGCATTTTCCCCCCAAACTATATTTCCTGTACTGACTGTGCTTACACGCAACTTGAGAAGTCTGATGCCACCTGTTGTTGACTATTTATGTAACTCGTCGAAATACATAAGTTTAAGTTTTTGTAAATATTATCATATCAAAATTTTGTTAAATGATTATACGTATGGAATCATTTGTCATCAAAGTACAGTAACAAAATGAATGCTTTTGTATTGGAAAATCTTTGTAAACAACACTTATTTTGTGAATGTCAACAGGGTGTTTTAGCACATTCGACGTAACTGTTGTGTGATGGGCATGCTGCAGTTGGAAGGCGGTTAGCTATGGATACAAGTGGATATGTGATAAAATGCTGAGCACAAGCAATGGGCAATATCAAGAGCACTGTCTGGTATAGAATATGCCCACACCATTACTCCAAGAGATCCAATACGATTAATAAAACATGGACTTGCTCAATGACAAAGCTGGAGGCACTACTAACATCTTTCTATGTATCAACAGCTTCAGTACCATGTTGAACAACTTTTATACCTCAGTTTCGCACCACACAGTTTTGTAGACTGACCGCTCATGAACTACATACACATAAAAATTGAGAATATAATATATAATGCTTTAAATGAACTTCAGCTGTGTTTTATCCATGTGGAATGTTTCATCCCGAACTAGAATCTGTTGTTCTGCCCTGAATTAATCATGAGACAGTTATTTCAGTAATTAATCACTGGAAGAATTAGTAGAACATCCATTCACATAGTTGATGGCTTATAACTATGTAAGGAGAATAGTTATGTTGTATTGCACTTGGGATCTCTTACAGTAGAAGGATGTTTTTTTTTGGCACTACATTGCACCTACGTAGGCGGCATAGTTGGAACAATTATGCTCAATGCAGTGCTATTGTGATCATATGAATACAATGTGACTGTGCTGACAATTTTATGAGTGAATTCATTTCTGCTACATTTCCTTGATACTGCTGTGCTGTGCTGTGAGTAAATCGGCATTGCAAATACTTGTGCTTACTTAAATTCTTATGAAAAGTGTTTTATGAAATCAAACAATGGAAAATCCAGGAAGAGATGTAACAATATTATGAAAAGGAAAGTTGCTACTTACCGTATAGCAGAGATGCTGAGTCGCAGATAGGCATAACAGGAAGACTGTCACAAATAAGATTTTGGTCAGTGAGGCCTTCGCCAAAAATAGACAACAAATGTCGCCCCCCACAACTGCAGTCGAGTGTGTGTGTGTGTGTGTGTGTGTGTGTGTGTGTGTGTGTGTGTGTGCGTGCACCGTCTATTTTTTAAGAAGGGCCTTGCTGGCCGAAAACTTATTTGTGTCAGTCTTTCTGTTGTGCCTATATGTGACTCAGCATCTCCCCTATATGGTGAGTGGCAACTTTTCTTTCCATAATATAGTGTTTTATGAAATTTGTTTTTAAATGTTATTGTGTGCATTCTTTTGGAAGGGATAATAATTTCATCCAACTTTTATGTATTGCTGTGTAAATACATACTGTAAAGTCATGATCATGACCAGTCCAGGTTTGAGTGAGGTATAGAATTAAATGTGTCTCTGTACGGCTATAACTGGAATTTTTGACATATGAGTGAGGGGAAGAGCTAAAAATTTTAATTTTGAGACAAATACTAATTTTGAAACATTTTGGCATTACTTTAAGAGTCTTTTCTTATGCTAACTATATGCTTCAATAGACATTTCAAAATTATTAATACATATAGTATTTTATATACTGTCAGAGACCTGTTCCCCTACAATGGATCAACTAAGCTTCTAGATTCTGATGATACACATGGGAACTAGCCACAAGTCAAAGCTGGTCATGCAATGTGTGTTCCAATAGCGTAACTGGCACTGAAATGGTCTGAGATTGAAACGTTAACCAACATTCATAATGGCATATGATCCAGTAATCTTAAATACAGGATGTTTCCTTTATCTGATGACCACCTGCCTGCAGTGTTGCAGGCCGGCCACAGAAGCTGCGCCTGCCGGTCGAATGGGTCCCGCTTGACTGTACTGCAGCCCCCTTTTTTGGGTTTTAGCCTGAAGGCTGTACAAACATACGTGCCTTGTCGGCCAGTGTCATTCGAGCAGAGAGCAGGCATCATGAAAGTAACAATGAAGTTTGCGAACGCAACAATGGCAACAGTGAATTATTCAATTCCACAATGAGTGTTTATTTACGATTCCTATGTGCATACAGAGTTCACTCATACTGTTCAGAGGGCGTTTGAACCCAAATTTCCAGGTGTTCGAGTCCCGAGTCGTGATACAGTTCACAAATTAGTGAATAAATTTTGTGAAATGGGAAGTGTTCAAGACAAGAAGTGTAAATGAGAAAGTACAATGCTCACAGGAGCTCCCCCAAAAAGTCAAACATCTTTCACAGCAAACACAAAAATTTAGCACCTCTGTACGAAGAGGTGCTAAGCTGCTTGGGCTAAGGCTCTATAAAGTATCAATAGTAAAAGGACTTCGACCTGGTGATCCTGGCACAGGGTAAAGTTTTGCGAATTGGTTTTAAAACAAGTGCATGACTGTGAAATGGATCATCATCTCATTCTGTTTTCTAGGTTCCATTTACATGGGTGTGTAAATTCCCAAAACTGTCAACAATGGAGCGCAGATAGACCTATTGTGCTTCATGAGGAACCCCTTCATGATTAGAAAATAGAGGTGTGGTGTGCAGTTATTGTTGACAGAATAATAGGCCCAATTTTTTTTAATGACACAGTTACAAGTGAAACAGTATTACGAGAAGGAAAGGTGCTAAACACATAGCAGAGATGCTGACTCACAGATAGGCACAACAAGAAGATTTTCACACTTAAAGCTTTCGGCCAATGGCCTTTGTCAACAATAGGCACGCACGCAGTCTCAGGCAACTGAAACCACACTGTGAGTAGCAGCGCCAGTGCATGATGGGAATGGTGACTGGGTGGGGGAGGGATTGTATGGTGAGATGGTGAGGATGGCAGACAGTGAAGTGCTGCAGACTGGGTGGCGGGCAGGGGAGAGTTGGGGGAGGGGGGGGGGCATTTGGAGGGAAGTATTGGAAAGTAGAGAAATAGGGAGAAAAAGAGAGTAATAGATGAAAAATAAATAAGTAAAAGACTGGGTGTGGTGGTGGAATTACTATCCCTCCCCCTCCCCGCCCCAGCCTCCTCCTCCATTCCCCCACCAAGTCGCCACTCCCATCATCCACTGGTGCTGGTGCTGCTGCTCGCAGTGTGGTTTCAGTTGCCTGAGAATGCAGTAGCGTGTGAGTTGCATTTGTGTGTGTGTGTGTGTGTGTGTGTGTGTGTGTGTGCGTGTGCACGCGCGTGCTCATGTATTGTTGACAAAGGCTATTGGCCGAAAGCTTTAAGTATGAAAATCTTTCTGTTGTGCCTACCTGTGACTCAGCATCTCCATTATATGGAGAGTAGCAACTTTCCTTCTCATAATATTGTTACATTCCACCCTGGATTTTCCATAGTTACATGTGAAAAATATGCGCAAAACATTTTGCAACCGTTTTTTAATGAACTGAGTGAAAGAATAAAGCTTCACATTTTTTCAACAGGGCTCAGCAAGAGCTCATACGGACAGTTTCTTTGCACACAATTCACGATATGTTCAATTAAAGAGTGATTGGTAACAATATTTGACCTGCTAGAAGTCCTGATTATGGTTTTTACTTGTTAGGTGCACTGAAGGACAAAGTATAAACAACGAATCCTCACACCACAGAGGAACTCGAGGATAATATCCGAGAATCAATTAATTCAATAGCTCTGAGATAATTACATCATGTGATTAAAACCCTGTATATGTCCTTTGTCATTACCTGCAGGGGTTGAAATATTTGGTTCTAAGCAAGTAAATGTTCATAAATGGAAAAATCCATGCATTTACATCAACCTTGTACTGTCCCAGTCCTAAGGAATCTATCTTCTAACATGATTAACTTGCAAGTCTTTTGACAAAACAAGTAAGTTCCAGGTTGTCATATTTGGAGCATTCTGAGTCCCATTAAATGATCCTATATGAATTTCTCTATTTGCAGACAGTGTAATACCAACATAGAACTCAAACCTGCTTAATCCAAACATCTGACTTACCTACGATGCCATATTTCATATTCTCGACCAGGAACAGCAGCTTTCTCTTCATTAAGCCACAGGGTATGTAATTCTGTAAACCCTCCATCTGCAATATTGAACATGAACTTCCTCTTTGGTTTATCTGGACCAGTGAGATCTTCAACCAATTTCATGTCTTCCACAATTTTTACACTCTCTTCCTTCCTCATCTCATCTTTGACTAACAGCTCCTTCTTTTCCTAAAAGAAAGGAAGAGATTCTGTCAAAGGAAAAACCATCCTCCACATGTGATAATACTGATAATGCACATAAATTATAATCCACAATTATCTCTCTACTAGCATGAAGCAGCAAAAATCTAATTGCGATCCACACAACAATGCAAAAGCCTCATTTTTTAATCCTTCAGAAACACTGCATCTTTTTGAGGTACAAAATGGTGTGAAAAAAAATTCAGACTAAAGATTTCCAATATACTTACTTCCACAGGCCTCTTCTCATCATCATCTTTGACAACCATAACATCATCATCGTCCTTCTTAACTAATGTTTGTGACAGAGTAGTGCCTGGTTCTTCCTTTACTTTAATTTCAGAGCTGAGAGTGGCATCTTGCTGTTCTGAGCTTTTTTCTGCTTCTGTGTCATCACGGACGACCCCTGATGGGGCTCCTGTTTCTACATCCATTTTGCGCTCCTCTGGAACGCCATTTGATCCAGTGGAATCTGGCTCCATTTTTACTTCTCCCAAGTTTTCTACCGGAGCTGGCACACCAGCAGGTTCTGGCTTGTCAACAGAAGGACTTGTCCTTTCAGGATCATCCGTAGATGGTTTTTGGTCTGCTGTTAAGGGAAGCTCATCTTTCTTCTCGTTGTCTTCTTTGGTGGTACTCAAGTCCTTATCCTTATCTTCACGCCCAGACAGATCTTCTGCCTGAAATGTTATTTCAAATTCTCATATACATGTAACAAATGTTACTAAGCAACATTTTTAACGGGGTACATACTGTGGCCCCTAGACGATCAACAAAACTGTGCAATATTTCCTGATGCTCAGTAATATAGACTAGATAGGAGCGAACAACAGGTTGCTCCATAATATTGAAAGCATCAAAAACTTTGGGGATATACTGCACTACCTGGAAATATTGTGCCACCTGTGGGCAGTACTGACAATGTCCTTGAGAGTCTCTCACATGTGACACAGACCAAGGAGTTAGGTTAGGTTTTTTGTTAAGTGGAAAAGGAGTTCAAAACAAGATGAAAGAGCATTATTATTGGAGTGCATCGAAATGTATAAACCACTACTGCTAGGAGAAACCACATATGGATCAGCTGTATTTTATTTTACATTGTTTTATCAAAACGTGGATTTCCTACAGAAACTTTTATGTTTTGTCCCACACTCAGGGGACAAATAAGTAACATTAGCCGAGGCATTAATAAATTAACTAAGGCAATGTGATTATGCAGGGGTGACTCATATTACAATGCAAGCGATGTGGCTATGCGGCCTTATTTTTCCATTTGTTGCAACAAATTTACACTTTCCTCTTTGCTTCAACAAGCTGTCGGAATATTTTGCAGGAAAAATTAAGTATTTCAGTCTCCGTAGAACAACCTACAGAAACACGCTGGTCAAGGAGTAATGATGTCTGCTATAGTCCAAATATAAACTGCGCAGAAACAGTATTAGCTTTGGAAGTTATTTATAATGATGAAACTCAAAAGGTTTCTCTCAGATGCAAAGAAATTGGAATTCTGAGCAGTGTGCGGATTATGAAAACTGTGCTAATGACAACTTTTTGGTCAGCAATACTGAACAGATCTAACGCTACAAAAAAATTGTTGCGAACTGTTGATACAGATACTGGGACTGCGATAAAGTTGTACAATTCTTTACTTGAATACGTCCGAGAAAATAGTTCGAGCTTGAATACTACTTTTGAAGCAAGGGAAGGTTTCCAGGTGAATACATTTTTAGTTACCACAGAGAGACCGCTACCCGATTTGGAGAAATGAAAAAAACTCTTTGGAAGAGTTTTATAGCAATTTTGAGTTCCAAAGAAATTTTTCTGGATGAGATGACACTGAACTATTTAGATGTGCTAGAAAACTGCAACAGTGTTACAAAGACAACATTGAAGAATTTTTGAGGGATGAGGTGATTCATTTTAAAGCATACATGAAGAGCAACCGGTTTTCCATAGAGTTCTCTTTCTCACTCCTCAAAAGATTCGATAATTATTTGTGGCCATCCATGTCAAAGGATAGAGTCATTGGTCTTGCTGTCCTCTCCATAAATCCTGACAGACCACAGCCTATTAAAATTTGACTGACGAATTTGAAAGAACACCGTAAACAGTTTTGCCTGATTTGAGTTTGGTGAGTTCAATATTCATGTATTTATTATTATTATTATTATTATTATTATTATTATTATTATTTGCAGCACTCATGGTACTCAGTTACATACAGATGTAAGTTAACTGGTGGTACATGTATGATGAAACAAGGAGCGGAAGTATCTTTCCCCGCCGAGGAGCAGCAAATAGCTAAATATGCCCCTGCGCCATATGCAAGACCATTTAGAGATGAGTACAATGTCAAAATGGTAAAAGAAGTTGACCTGTTCCTGTTTAAAGGGACCATCCAGGTCAGAATCCTCCGCAAATACAAGCTTGGATACCATGGCTGCGGTTACCATTGGTTGTTTAACTCAAATGTCCTACTATGATGGGGTTTAAATAGAATGCGATGGAAGGCCAATGTCACCTATAAAATCTCAAATATGTAACACTTCTAGGACTACCATCTAAGATTAGCTGCAATAACTTCTGAACAAGCTGCCTTCTTACCGAAAGTGAGTCACCTCACTTGGTAGGTGTAAAAACCTGTGTGTGTGTGTGTGTGTGTGTGTGTGTGTGTGTGCGCGCGCGTGTGCGTGTGCGCGCGTGTGCGTGTGCGCGCGCACCCAGTTAACATTACTTGGCACAACTGACTGTGCTTATAGTTCACAGTAAAGCTCCATTTCAGAATGTGCTTTTGTTGGACCAAGCACACACTTCTCCTAGCTAGGATTTAATTTTAAGCATGAAGGAAGACAATAGGGAATGTTGTGAGCAATTTAACAGGAGAACAGAGGCCAAGACCATGGTCCGCCGCAGCATGCAAGACTTCATGCAGGCACAATGTTCTGCATTCACAGAGTCTACGACTCACCCAGTCTCACTTCCACTTGTCATGTGTGTGCCTTGTCAGTCCTTCTCAGAACTACTCAGTACAGCACAACATTTCATTTAACAGTGTGATGGGTTACTGTTTTCAACTGAATTAACTGAAGTATTTAGACATAGATTCATAAGGGGACATTCTTAAAAATGTATCCCCTGCGCTCGCGTCCATGCACGCACACAAACGCGCGCGCTGGAACTGTCTTAAGATAACTTTACATTGACAAGTATAATGTGGTATAGTTCTACTTGCTGGGGAAAAGGGGTTGGATCAAAGAGGTACTGAAAAGAATCCTAAGCTTGTTAACTTCTCCCTTACCAGAAGCCAGGAGAGTAAGGCAAAGGAAACTGAAGGCAGGAGTTTTCTGCGAGGTGAAAGGAGTGGGTCATTCACAATCCAAGACTGAATAGCTAGTTACCTTATCATCTTGACTATTTAGAGTCGGTGCTGGGCTTGGAGCTGCACTGGTAGCTGGAGTAGCACTTGTGCTAGTCGTGGTACTTCTTGGTGTTTCACTGCTCTCCTTCACAGGGTCCACAGGTTTTCGTATAAGTTCAGGCATACTGTAGTAACCGTTTATGTGCTCAAATTCCTGGACCTGTCACAGAATGAGACACTCATAATATAAATTTACTGAATAGAGGATTAATATTAACTATCAATCTCTTCTTGATTTGTACCTTTTTGCGAATGAGTGACATCACCCCTATTCTTGTTAACACATGCTGCCGACTAAGCCCCTCCCGGGGAACGCCATCAGCAAATGTTTCAGCATTATCAGCACCAGGTTCACACAAATGGCGCATGAAGAGAGAAACATAAGCTTTGAAGTTCTTCTCTGACTTGCCACGCAAGTCGCGCACCAACCTGCCAAGAAACCTTCGGGAATAAAACAGCATTCATACTTTACAAACACACAGATATATCTGAATGGGACTACATGTTCATGGTGATATAACAACTGGCATGCTCTAAAACAACTATTAATATTTTTTCAACTTAAAATCAACGTCTTGTACCCGAGAGCCAGGTAATTACCAGTATGCTTTTTCAGGGTTTAAGATCCTGACAATTAACCACACAAGATGATGATTTTGTTTCATGAATGTATTAAAATGAATGAAGTTAGCAACACAGATTTTCTACAGAGTTTATTGAATTTTTGCACTTCATCTGCTACCGCAAAATGTCACAGCACGTTTTATCATCAATTTGTATGGTGACGTGAATGTTTTTCATTGCAGACCAATTGCATGTTGTAGTTATTTTGTAAACTGACATTTGAAATTAACTAATATACTACGGAATATCCACACAATTGAGGAACAATAACATAAACACAGATGTACAATATCTAAATTATGATACATATTCTTAAATAGCTGATGATATTAAACAGTTACAGAAAATTTTAGAAAATGTACAGAAAAGTGAACTATAAAAGATTATTTAAAAAATACAAAATGTTGCTAGCAAACCAGTGAAAAATTAATATCAAACTTTCCAATCAAAATTCTTTGCTGAAAATTGAATGTGAAGATGCTGGAACAGTCGCAGAGATGTATGTTAAATGTGTTATAGGAAGTACACAAGTGCTGCAGCAATGTAATGACAAATAGTGTTCCTCTATCTCTCTTGCACTGTCGATGTTTTAGTCTTTTGTGTTTGCAGAAAACTCTTTCACTACGAACTAAAAAGACAATAGGCCAGCCTGTCCTCTTTATATTGCCAACAATTAAAACGATTTTCTTGCATATGAATAATAGTCATTCTGCTTTTGTTCACCACCTGTGACAGATATCCATAAATGAATTTTAGCACCACTGTGTCCTGTGATCTTACACTTCACAATTCTCACTACAAATCACTGCTGTTTGAACTATTTAGTTCCACATTAATACAAACTCTTTGTAATCACCCTAACCCAACATAACATCATGGTTGTTTAACTCAAATGGGGTTTAAATAGAATGCGATGGAAGGCCAATGCCACCTATAAAATCTCAAATACGTAACACTTCAAGGCTACCATCTAAGATTAGCTGCAATAACTTCTGAACAAGCTGCCTTCTTACCGAAACTTGAAATTTAATAGTTTTCTACTAAGTACGATCATCAGTCTTTTTATGGTAAGTGCTAAGCTCTCATCTAAGAGTGAATGGCATGGATGCCTGGTAGGAAGGCAAATTGATACTCCATGGTTGTTTTCAGACGCCTTCCTGAAATACAGCATAACCTCAGTTTTACGTTCCCAGAATTAATGTTTTCCCAGCATTTATGACATTTTTTCCGACCACATCAAATTTCCTATGCCCACAATGTTAATTTGCACCTGATTTTGCGTCAACATATTTATAATTTTCCCACAATTTATGCATCACGAAAAACTGTTTGCAGAGAAAAAATGACACTGGCATGATGTTGGCATACAGTAGTGTTTACAAATATTATGCAGTTAAGTTTCTTGACACCAAGGTGTTCTACTCAGCGGATTTGAACTGGTAAAAGTTGGAACAAATCATGCCATATCTCCCGCTGCTGCCAAGCTCTACTTAGTGTTGTGGCTGATGGGAGTAACTAGGTTCGTTCGAATGAAAATATCATGACCAATCACAACCGTTTCCAACTGTCTCTACGGTGCAAAAACAGTTTCGTGATTGTTGTCAGCATCATGACACCTTTGTCGAACCATATTTAGCGTGTTTCGACGTATGGCCACTTGTGGTACTAGTCGACACCGTGATTCACTTTGCGTTGCTGAAATGCTTTTAGTTTTAACACAGCGCTGGTTATGAATTTTATTCATGCTGAACAAAACATGTTTTGAGAATTTATTCTTGCTGTCAAGAGCAGTATTTATGTATATGTTTTTTGTGATGTTACAAAATCAATCAATGTGAGTGATAGAATGTGTGTGTGTGTGTGTGTGTGTGTGTGTGTGTGTGTGGAGGGGGTGGGTGGGGTGGTTCCTACATAACTGATGAGGCACAGTACCTGATAACCTCAAACAGACAACTAAAGTGCAAGAGATGCAGAATAACACATATTCAAACACCATACAAACTACTTATTTACATATTTGCACTTGACAATGAGAAAAAAATTCTCGAAATGCGTCGCGCTAAGCACGAAAAAACACGTAACTAGTGCAGTATTTCATTATTTAAATAATGAAAGACACCTGCAGGCTTTCAAAGACATCGATTATGATATACGAAATAGAGTCAAACATTCTTACTTCCCAGACAGTTGTCAGTTCCAGTTACATCAGCGGTTTTTATTAGCTAATAAAGCTTCATTAGACAATAAAGAAGTCCCTGACAAGTCTTGATGCCTGTTATGTACAAATATCATATATTACGTGCAAGGGGATATCCTATACAAAACTTTTACAGCTTAAAACGTTATTTTCCACATTTTACATTTTCCTGCATTTTACACCATTTTTTTGGAGTCCCTTGAAAAGTGTAAAAGTGGGGTTTCACTGTATAAAAGTTATTTCCTGTTGGTGAAATTACATCTGAGTCATGCCTCAGCTGTCAGGAGGGGGGCTGATATTCACGAAAGATGTGCATGTACTAGTTGTGGAGCTCCAATGTTGGGAAGATGATAAAGCACTTCAAGGAAACTGATTTCATGATATATAAGATAAGATATTCAGCAATCACAGGCCCTGCAGACCACGCGCTGCTTCCAGAAACTGCCTCCATTCCTTCCTGTTTTGTGCCCCCGTTTCCTCCAGGTGTCTTCAATTCCCAAGGCTGCTAGGTCCTTCGCCAGGTCGTTCATCCAGCGCTGCCTTGGTCGTCCAATGGGGCATTTGTTGTTTGGTTTCCCCGCTAGTGCCATCTTCGCCTGTCTTCCATCTGGCATACAGGCCACATGGCCCACCCCTTGTATTATTTTGCTCTTTATCTTCTGTAGGATAGTCGGTTGTCGCATCAGAAGGTAGATTCCCTAACTTTTCCTCCTCCTCCATTCTCCGTTATCTAAAAATTGGTCCCCATATCTTCCTCATTATTCTTCTTTCAAATATTAGTCATGCTCCATGTTTCTGAACCGTACATTACTGCTGGGCATATTATTGTGTTGTCGATTTTCATATTAGTGTTCACCGAGATCAATTTAGAGCCAAGTGTCTGTCTGAGGGAATGCATACATTTCATTCCCACTGCTATTCTTCCCTTTATGTCCATTTTTATGTTGTTGTCCGTGGTAAACCAAGATCCCAAGTATTTGAACTGGTCTACTCTCTTGCCATCTATCTCAAGAAATTCTTCCTGCTCTTGTCTTCTTCCTAATTGCATGAACTCAGTTTTGTTTCTATTCACTTTGAGCCCTACCTTCTACGCATAATTGTCCATTTTCTAGTACATTTATTTCAACTTGTGCTTTGATTCACTTAGTAGTACTATGTCATCTGCATATACCAGACAACTGAAGTTACCATACATCGCTGCTCCAGCCCACTTCTGTTGCCTACACACTTATTATTTTCTCTAAGATGACATTGAACAGAACACATGAGAGAGCATACCCTTGTCTGAGGCCTGTCTCAATCTCGAATGTTTCTGATGTGGCTCCTCGGAAACGTACTGCTGCCTTTGACTCTTCCATACAAGCTTACACCATTCTCACTAGATTCTCAGGGATTCTGAAGTCACACATTGCATTGTATAGAGTATTCCTGTGGATGCTGTCATATGCACTGTTGAAAATCGACGAACAGGTTGTAGATATCTTTATCATATTCCCAATGTTTTTCAAACAATTGTCTTGGTGTGAAAACGTGATCTATTGTCCAATCTGCCAGCTTGGTACTCCTGTAAGTTGTTCTCTATGAATTGTTGCAATTTTCTGAGGATAATGATGGACAGCATCTTATACATTACATTCAACACGCTGATTCCTCTGTAGTTACCGCATTCCATGTTGCTTCCCTTCTTGTATATTGGGCATATTATAGCAAATTTCCATTCTTCTGGCAGTCTCTCCTCCTCTCATATCAACTGAATCAGTTAATATAACTAAGTGCAAGCTCTCATCTCCCTTCTTGATCAATTCTGATGTTATTCTGTCCTCCACTGGAGCTTTGTTGTTTCTGAGTCCTTTGTGATCTTCACATCTTCTTCACTAACTTCCCATTCTTCTTCATCTTTCCTTTCCTCCGCACTGTTTGCAGGTAATATAACATCTTGGTCTGGGTGATCGTATCATGATAGGATATCTAATGTACACTATATTGGTGTGGTGGGAACTTGAACTGATTTTGTCCAAGATGTGTAGAAGGCACAAATAGCTATGTTAGCAGCAATGACAGCGTGGAGGCCAATCTCAATCAAAGGGTGGAAGCACAGCTTGTTCATTCCCAGAACTAATCACAGTCTTCTGGTTTGGACTCAAGGTGAGAGATTAAACCAGAGGCTCAGACAGTTCTGGATGAAATTTATGACACTCTTCCCCCACATGTATCAGGCATGCACCATACACAGAGGAAGTGGTTATTCTAATAGACAGTATGCCCTGCACATGTAGGTTTTCAGATTAGGAGACTCTTCCATAGGCATGATAGCAAACTGTGATTAACACTTTGAGAGAAGAGTGTTAATTAAGTTCATTATAGAGAGGAACACACAGCCTCACATTGCAGAAAGAGAAAGTGTCAACCTGGTATTAGAAACATATATGGTGAAGTCATAGTAATTGTCTCACTTACTGAATCTACGCCCGCATACTAATAGAATAAGAAAGATGTCTGAATCAAGGAACAAGTATCAGTGAAATCTTCAAACAGGATGCATCAGATTCTATGGTGAGGTCATATTTGTTGCTGTGAAGAGTCATCTCTAACAAACATGTTACCAATTCTGAATGCAAATTTGAAAGAAGGCAAATATTAAGGTGGATAAAACTCAGTTGCTTTTACAGGCCATCAGTATCAGGTGCCGTAGTGACAAGATGCTTCACATATGAACTGAGAAAAATGTAGAGTGTAAATTTCCTGATCATGGTATAATAAAAAGTACAGACTGAAAAAAAAAAAAAAAAAAAAAAAAAAAAAAAAAAAAAATTTCGCATTTCACAAAATGTGTGAAATAAAATGTGAATTCTGCCTCGAAATGCGAAAACATGAAATTACTTAATAGAAACTATTTTGTAGCGAACTATAATTACATGAACTATTTAATCAAGAGAAGTTGAAATAGCTTTATTTTCTGCATATAAATACCGGAAACTTAGTTGAATGGTCTATTTGAGATATAAATGCTGCGTAGTAGAAGAATTTTGCAACAAAAAAAAAAAAATGTATTTGTTCGTTAGCTAAAGCTCAAAAGGTGGTATAATGCATGCACTATTAATGTGGAAAATTTGGTGGTGGTATTTCGAACTGTGGATGCATACCACTAAAGGTCAGGCCTGAACTATGTCATTAGCAACACTCTGCTAACATCAACACGCTACTGCGCGCTAATTGTTCTCAAGTGCTTTGCATTGCACGTTGCTCGTTTTCTTTTCTTATTTTGAAGTAAGTGAAGTAACTAATCACGGTCCATCACTTATTTCTATTACAACCCTTACTTGTTATTTCCATACAGAGGGACCAGAAGACTTTTTCTAAAGTAGAGGCGCGCGCGCGACCACTGTCTCTAGCAACTAAGGCTGGACTCTACATCTCCTCAATATGATTAGTTATCTATCCTTTTTCTGTTCAGTTCTGTTTAACCCTTGGCAACACTGGCTATTACTTCGAGCCCTGACTTCCATTAGTATGAAAGTTTTATATGTTTTACAGTAAAACAGGCACTTCTTTTGTTTCAATAGACTGCTACAATTTTATCTAACCAGAGTGCAACTCTCAAGTATTCAGAAAGAATTATTTCCTTTTTCGAAGTATGGACTGAACATTCAAATATTTAGTTTACTTTTCTTATACTCACCACTGAGAGTTGAAAGCATCCTGTGGTGGCATGCCATAACGCATTATTGCATTCAAGAATGCTTTACGCTGCCGGGCATTGAAACCTAATACCTGTTCAAAATAAAGGAATTTGATCAGTAGGAATCACTTCTTACACAATAGTGGTAATTCAGTTGTAAATACTAGTTTCTGCACAGGTACTGCTGACTGAATAATTGATTTCAAACATGAGTTTATGACATTTCTGAAAGAATTAATTCCCATCAATATTTATGCCAATTCCTATGATGTAAAATAAATATACTATTTGGGGGAGGGGGGGGGGGGGGGGGGGGGGGGGAAGGGTCTCGTAGATACCTCAATGTTTCCACCAACACGAGCAAGAAGGGGCGGTAGTGGTCTGTCACGCTCCTCTTTCCTTTCTGGTCGCCTACGACTACGGCGACTGGCATCTGTAAATTAGAAATTTAAGAAATTGCTTATTGATATAGAAATAAAACAATAAAACTGGAAAAAATAAATAAACAACACCAAGAACTACTTACATATAACAAACTCTTAGATATCAATTACAATCTGTTTCTGAGGGTCTGATAATGTTTTCGTCTGTGATCGGCAGCTTTGTTTACTAATAGATATGTGATATGGCTATGGAAGAAAACAACTTACCATCATTCTTCTCATCAAAGTCATCATCTTCTTTATCATCATCTGAAACAGAAAAACGTTTAGTGAAATATAGCCTGCAATGCGAGGAGTGAGAGCCAACAGAAATGTGGCAGTACAAATTTTAAAGCCCCACACAAATAATATTGCTCAAATCTATATGGTAACTTTATATTGTCTCACTAAGAGGTTCTAATGTTCTCTTTTGTAATAAATTTCACCCTAACATTAAACCATACATTTTAATTAATGATGATAGCTATCCCATCTAAATTTAAATGACCTTGAAACACATAGATTTCACAAAAACAATTTACTGCATATTTCAAGAAGACATCATTGTTAGTTGGACAAAATTTTTAGTCTTACTCATTGGCTCATCAAATTATCTCTGAAGCTCTGCCATTTTAATTTTTTGAAACAAAGGTCATAATTTATCTAATATGATTTACTGTGATGGAAACTTTAAATCCTTGTCCTACTCAGTCAAAGAGTTCTCACCGTGTTTACTCTAATCTAAGCCGCACTTTTTTTCCGGTTTTTGTAGTCCAAAAAACCGCCTGCGGCTTAGAATCGAGTGCAAAGCAAGCGGAAGTTCTGAAAAATGTTGGTAGGTGCCGCCACAACTAACTTCTGCCGTCGAATATATGTAGCGCTACACTGGCGTGCTTTGTAGGCACAAAGATGAATACTGGCGCCAAAACCTCTACGTCAGTAAATAAATTTTTTTTTTTAAAAAAAAAGGTGGAAGACGAGCTTTTTTCACCGCGCTGTGTTTCGACCACTGCATTTTCACACATTATCCAACGAAGTAAATACAAATTCCGTATTGTTCATCTTCGAATGTAGCAGAATTTCAGTGTACTACGAAAATACGACTGGCAAGACTGTTTGGGATATTTGTCAATATGGCCAACTCTACGTTCTGAATTTTTTCCTACCTGTGAAAAGAGATAGTTGCTAATAGGAACCTGATGAAATGTGAATCACATGCAGTATTCTCTTCACTGTAAGAATAATACGAATATAAACATTTTGCCATGTATTCTTTCGTGTTTGCTGTTATCTCATTTAAATCCTGTCTCCCTAATAAACTACGAAACTAGAGTGAGACAACAGCAAATGCGGAAGAATATACATATCGTGTCATGTTTATATTCGTATTATTCTTATGCCTAATAGTGATACAGTCAGAGATGAAGCACGGCAAATGACTAGATTTTTAAATCTTAGATGACTAATTTCTGTGCACAATTTGATGTACTAAAGAAGCGGCCGCAAAGATTTTCAAACGGAGAAAAATGTTCGCCTAACTCTCGTTCAGAACATCTTCTATCATATGCAGTCTATTATTTGGTTCTTGTTGATCATTATCAAAGAAAGCAGCAGTGTAAGTAACAACTAATAGCAGTCTCTTGCCATTGTTTCGCTAATGAGACGATTCCTCTCTTTTTTTAAAAAAAAGAGTAAGTGGCAGTAGCGCGCACAAAAGCAAGCCATGCCGAGCGGCGACAGGCCGTAAACACGCACTAACAGAATGCGACAAACAATGCACGACACTGTACAGTAATGTATTTTCAGCTTAGAGTGACGTAAACACCTATAACAAAGAAAACGGCACGTATCAGATCAAAGCAAAATAAGCAATCGATTCAAACCAGACGAAGCATGTGAAAAAGGAAGGGTACCTGTATAAATACGGACAGAGTGCCTGACGCATAGCAATGGCTACCTGGTAAAGCTTAACTGCTAGGCTTACGACTCGAACCAAACTACTGTAGCTGTATCGTCATTCATTCTACCTGAATTGTGTCTCATATTACAATGGACCAACTTTGTTTCGATTTGGAGGTGCGGCCTAAAACTTTTCTCTCCCCTTGAATTTCGAGTCTCAAATTTCACGTGCGGCTTAGATTCGGGAATTTTTTTTTTCCGTTTATTTCGAGTCTCATTTTTCAGGTACGGCTTAGATTCGAATAAATACGGTAAATTCGAATTAGGTGTTACACTGAGAAATGGGATATCATTTAATTTTTCTAACTTGCCAGCTGCAGCCTAGTAAATATCAGTGTTGGAGGGAGAAACCAGTATCAAAGGCAAACAAACTTCTCAGTGGCCAAACTCTAGGAACAATAAATTAATGAGAATTCATTTCTATTAGACTGCATGCGCCTATTAAAAGGCAAGCAATTTATAACGTTTGTCCCAGAAATTTTCTGATATGCTCCAAGTTATCTTCAATTTTTCATACCGCTATATGTCTTCACTTTGCACGCGCGCAATACACACATCAATTCTGCACTAGATATTCTTATCAGCAAGCACTACATTTGTGCACTTCAGAAAAAGATATGATTACTACTGTGAGTATAATGACAAAACTGGACACTGCTAAAATCTGGATTTTAGTAAAGGGTCACTTGTATCTAAAGATGTACTTTACTGCTTACTGAAATATGAAACATTTCCAATTTTATGCGGCTATGGGTGTTACATTGTTATGATTCTCTTAATAATCAAACTCTTAAAATACTCGAGAAAATCTACATTGACTGATTCTGGAAAAAGATTTTAAAAAGGCACCAGACACAATTAACCTCTTGATGATGCAGCAGATCTGCTCTCTGCATTCTGTGCTGAGCCCAGCTTTGTTGCCACTGTACTGCTTGTCTAATGCTGCTATGAAATACTTATCATCCTAGTTTAAGGAAACCATTTCTTTGAAAAAAATTGATGTGTAAACATCTTACAGCCTGAGACATTTGTTCAATAAAGGACTGCATTTCTTTATGTTATTCATCATAGTAATTGAACTGGATCAAATAAAATAAAGCACTGCATAAAATTTTAAATAGTTTGCAGAGGAAAAAACTGCATTGTGTATACTATGCACATGTTTGATTATAGCTCCTACAATGTTGTGTACAAAATGAGGAAGTTAGCACCACATCTGCACACAGAAGTCACCGAATTCCTGTAAATTCCAGGGAGGAGAGCGATGAGCTCTGATGCCACGTTCGACCACATCTCAGATGTGTTTCATCGGGTTCATATCTGGCAAGTGAGGGGGGGACATATCAATTAGAACTCACCACTGCATTCCTCTAACCACTCCATCCCACTCCTGGCTTTTTGACAATGCGTTATCATGTTGAAAAAGGCTACTGCCATCAGGAAACGTGATCATCGTGAAGGAGTGTATGTGGTCTGCAATCAGTGTACAATACTCCTTGGCTGTCATGGTGCCTTCCACAAACTGCACTGGAGCCATGGATGCCCACCTGAATGTTCCTCAGAGCATAATGGGGCTGTTGCCATCTTGTCTTTGCCCCACAGCACAGGTGTCAAGGAGCTGTTCCCTGGAAGATGATGAATTCGTACCTTCCCATCAGCATGAATAAGAAGGTATCAGAATCCATCAGACTATGCAGCACTCTGCCACTGTTCACTGCTGATGATCATGTGACCATTTCAGTTATAATTGCTAATGTGTTAGTAACACTGGCACATGCATGGGTTGTTGGCTGTGAAGGCCAGTCATTACGAGTGTTTGATACACTTTGTGTCCACACACACTTTTATTCACCCAGCAGTTTTAAGTCTGGTGTTAGTTCCACCACAGTTCACCACCTATCCTGTTTTACCAGTTTGTCAAGCCTACAATGTCCAGCAATTTTAATAAGGGGTGGCTGTCTAACCCCATGATGTTTGGACTTGGTTTCACCATGAGTTGACTCGTCATAGCACTCCTCGGACACCTGACAAGTTGTGCAGTTTCCAAAACACTCGTCAAGCCTCCAGGCCATTACAATCTGTCCTCGGTCAAACTCAATGGATCGTGCACCTTCCCTACTGTACACACAGATAGCAGTCTCACCGATACTATATGCACTGTGTGTGTGTCTGACAAGTAGTAATTCCTCACCAGGTGACACTGCTATTTACTGGACAAGTTTATATTGATAGCAGGTCAGTATTAACAGCATTCTAGCTATCAGTGCATGTTGTATAATAAATAATATAAAACTTTTTTTATTTGCTGAGATACGGAATTAAGTTATCCACAGCAGTGAGAGGGTAGGGGAACGGGACACACAAATGTGTTGCTAGTGCTTAAGGAAAGCCCAGAGGCCATGTTTAACCATGTCCACAAGCACCATTCAAGCGGTGGAGTGTTGCGAGTTATGCTGTGCACGGCAGTCAAAGGGTCAGGTGCAGCAAAGCACAGAATAATGGCAAGAAATACCAGAATGTTACAATTACTGTAATTTTACAGTAGCTCAGTATGAAAGATAACAAAATGAAATGTGATAAGTATTGCTGTGTTGGATTTATTTATGAACTTACACAAACTCTTAATTGGTGCCTTAATTATACTGGTACAGAATTCACACTTCCACAGAGCAAAACCATCACAGTCCTTAATAAATGTATTAGGCCACTGAAAAGGGCATGCCTGTGGTATCTTCAGCACTTACTTAACTTGTCTACAGCTTCACTTCCACACTACAAAAAGGAAATCTCTCATCAGCAATACATCTTTTCATTTTCTGCCACCACCTTACGTATTAAAAAATGTTACTGATGACTGACAAACAAGTTTGTTGTCAACGTAAGTTTTGTCTCTGTAAATACAATTTTGATGGAATATGGGACTTGTGTATTTGAAGGGAGGAAGATAAGGATTTAATGTCTTCTTGGTGAAAAAGTATTTACAGAATATGTGCAAATTCCAATTAGTCAGGGATGAAAATGAAAAAAATCAGCCACTGCACCAGCAGGAACATTAAACAATTTACAGAAGACAAACTGTCAATATGAATAACTGCTGCATATATTTGGGGCAAAACAGACATTATATCGACCACTCTTTCCTGGCTGAAACTCTTACAGTCATGCACATTCCACTGTTTTAAAGGTTTTGAGACAACCAACAGTTGCCAATTTGCAGGATGGTTCAGCAAATGTCAGACTTTGCTACAAGGAATAGGACAGTTATCTGAGTATGGCATTTGTGTCACATGAACTATATGGTTTTTGAGACAGTCCTCTAACATTCAGTGTTTCTTTTCACTGAGGGCTGGTCTTATTCCTGTCTAACTGTGTGTTGTGACTCATCGATCTTTCGAAGTGCTGCCGTGCAGTTACGCGCGTCCTCTACATGCGGCGCTGTCTGCCGGCCATGCAGCAGCAGCGCCACCTAAGTGGCCAACCAGGCAGCGGGCGCTAGACTCATACTCAGTTTTGATTTGACTGTTAAAGTGTACATATGTCTTACTTTGTTTACTTGATCTGTGACTTACATGTACTGTGTCGTCCTTGAAATATATTTGTTCAACTTGACGTTATAACAATTGGCGACAAGGTAGTGAATTTTTCTTTTTCATCACTGACCCACAGGTTTCCAAGGCTAATTTAGAGCAACTATTGCAAGGTCTCATTGAACAGCAAAAGCTTCTCACAACTGCGATTCATGATTTCGTCGCGGCATCAAATGCAGGACGTCTCTCGACGTCGTCTCTTCCTCCTTACGACGAGACTGCGGAAGACTGGTCTGATTACGAAAAACGTCTTCGACAGGACTCCTTGGCATTTCATGTCGCTGACGAACAAACATGTTAAGTCTCTGTTCCTTTCATGGATTTCACCTCAAATGTATCAGTTATTGTCGCAATTGGCTCCTTTGAAAGATCCTGCGTCTTTGTCCTTTGCTGAAATGTGCTCCCTTCTGTACGTATATTTTCAATAGCATACGCATATGGTGGCCTCTCGTGTCACCTTTTATCGTTGTCAAAAACAACCGAATCAATCCTATCGCGCTTGGGCTGCTGAACTTCACGGCCTCAGTCGAAAGTGTCAATTTGTTACTGATGTTCACAAAGAATCCTACGCCAATTCCATGGTACAGGATGCCATTATCTGGTCGGCACCCGACAAAGAAGTTAGGCAACGTGCCCTTCAGTTGGCACATCCGACTCTAAATGAAGTCCTGTCCATCGCTCAGTCTTTTGAAATTTCTCGCGCAAGAAGGGTCACGTGTCAACCGTTTGCAAATCCGACCGCATACCTGATGTTCATGCACATGACGCTGATTCTGCTTCTGTGTTGTCTGTCAATTGTACTTCTTCCCTTTCAGTGAAGTTATTCCTCATTGTCCAAATACTTCGTCAGGATGTTTGCATGAAGGTGGATACTGATTCTGCTGCCACTATCATCAATTTTCAGACGTATATTCAGTTGGGTTCTCCAATCCCGTCACCTGCCACTAGGCAATTACGGACTTACAATAAACTGACGATTTCTCTCTTGGGACAATTTGATGCTGAGGTATCTTACAAATCTGTCGTTCGCATTGTTCCCATATTTGTGGTCGACCATAGTAACGCGGAGAACCTTTTTGGTTTCGATGCCTTTTGCATTTTTGGGTTCTCCATAGATGACTCTTCAATATCGTCTCTGATGCTATTCCTTATGCTCAAATGGATTCCTTGTCGGCGACATTTTCGTCCCTTTTTTCTCCTGGGTTAGGCTGTGCAAACGACTTTGAAGCTCAAATCACGCTCAAACCCACTGCTCGGGCTAAGTTTTTTCGGGCTCGGCCCATTCCTGTGGCCCTTTGTGATTGGGTAAAATGAGAGCTGGATCGTCTCACTGCTTCAGGGGTCTTGCTTCCTGTCACTTCCAGTGAGTGGTCCTCTCCTGTCATTGTTGTTGACAATCCCAATGGTGATATTCGTCCCTGTGGCGATTTCAAAGCTACTGTAAATGCTCAATGCCTCATCAACACTTACCCTATGCCTCAACCTGAAGAATTGTTCACTAAACTTGCTGGAGGCCAGTATTTTTCTAAACTTGACCTGTCAGAAGCTTATCATCAACTTCCTCTCGACACTGCTTCCCGGCCGTTTCTGGTCCTTAACACGCCTTTCGGCCTGTATCAATACCAACAATTGCCATTCGGGGTTGCCAGCGCCCCTGCTCTCTTTCAGCGATTCTTGGAACAATTATTGCTCACTGTCCCTGGGTGTATAAATTACTTGGACGACATTGTTGACACTGGCTCCACCACTGCAGAACATCTTCAGAATCTCCGCACACTTCTTTATGTCTTGCAGACTGCCGGTCTTAAGTGTAATCTTCACAAATCAAAATTTTTTCAGGCATCTATCACGTACTTGGCATTTCAACTCTCTCGGGATGGTATTCGTCCGCTTCAGCAAACTGTCGCAGAGATCGATGCCCTTCCTCGCCCTACATCTGTTAAGGAACTGCAGGCTTTCTTGGGGAAAATGGCATACTATCACAGGTTTTTACCATCTGCTGCTTCGGTGGCTCAGCCGTTGCATCGCCTGTTGCATAAAAACGTGCCTTTTCACTGGTCCGCGTCATGTGATGCGGTTCTCCAGAAATTGAAGACTATGCTGAAACAGGCCTGGCTACTTATCGACCTAGCCAACCTCTTGTTCTTGCCACGAACACCTCTCAATACGGGGTTGGTGCAGTCCTTGCACACCGTTTTTCTGACGGTTCTGAACAACCCATTGCTTATGCATCCAAAACGCTCACGGATGCCCAACAAAAGTATTCTTAAATTGAAAAAGAAGCTTTGGCCATTATTTATGCTCTTCATAAATTTGGCGTTTTTCTCTATGGATCCAAATTTCATCTTGTTACGAATCACAAACCACTTGCTTCCTTGTTTCATCCATCAACGTCACTTCCCGACAAGGCTGTACACCGCCTCCAGCGTTGGGCTCTTTACTTGTCTCGTTTCAATTATGAGATTCATTTCTGGCCGACGGCTCAACATGCGAATGCTTATGCACTGTCTCACCTTCCCATAGGTCCTGATCTGGCATTCGATAGGGACGAACTTTTGTGTTTCCACCTGCACGTTGCCGAGCAGCGGGTTGTGGATGGGTTCCCCATCACTGGGGACCGGCTGGCGGCTGCTACAGGTTCTGATCCTACCCTCTCCCAGGTTTTACGCTGTATTCAAAAGGGGTGGCCAGATTGTCCGTCGTCCGCTAAGGCTTCTGATCTGTTGTGGAACTACTACGCTTTGCGTTACCGCCTCACGGCTAGGGATGGTGTTATCCTCCTTTCCACCGACAATGCTTCGCCACGTGTTGTGGTACCTGCGTCTTTGCGTGCTTCGGTCTTGCGCCTCCTTCACCAAGGACACTGGGGTGTCTCTCGCCCAAAATCTCTGGTGCGCCGTCATGTGTACTGGCCCAGCATCGACTCTGAAATCGCACACATGGTCACTGCCTGCGGCCCTTGTGTCACAGGCCGCCGCCCCGAAGTCATCTTTGTCACCGTGGCCTTCGCCTGAGAAGCCCTGGGAGCGTATTCACGCTGACTTCACGGGACCTTTTTTAGGTACTTATTGGCTTCTCGTTATTGACGCCTACTCTAACTTTCCTTTCATTGTCCGTTGCAGGTCGCCTACCACTGCGGCCACCAGAAATGCTCTAGCTCCCCTTTCCCCTTTGGAAGGCCTTCCCTCTACTCTTGTTACTCATAATGGTCCAAAATTTGCCTCTTCCGATTTTGCGGATTTTTGTGCCTGTCACGGCGTCATGCAGGGACCAGATGACCATCGTCTGTCGGAGCAACTCTACTCGCCTCCTCTTACTACGGACGTGGACACATCGCCCATGTCTCCTGTTATAACAACCGGACTTGTCGCAACGGGCAGATTGGTGCACGGGGCTCCAGCAGATTCGACCCCCACATCTCCTGTCATTTCGACCCGTTATCATCGGGGACACTTCCGACCGCACGGGAAGCCGCCTCCTCAAGACTTTATGGTCAGTCAAACAACACCTGTGGATGTTCGCAATCTACAGGCCACCTCCATCAAGACATGTGCAAAAACTTTCAAAGGGGGAAAAGTGTTGTGACTCGCCGATCTTTCCAAGTGCCGCCACGCAGTTACGCGCGTCCTGTACATGCGGCGCTGTCTGCCAGCCATGCAGCAGCAGCGCCACCTAAGCGGCCAACCAGCCAGTGGCTGCTAGACTCGGACTCAGTTCTGATTAGACTGTTAAAGTGTACACTCGTCTTACTCTGTTTACTTGATCTGTGACTTACATGTATTGTGTTGTCCTTGGAATATATTTGTTCAACTTGACATTATAGCACTGTGACATATGTATAGTGCTGTCATTCTGCACTATTGTTCTCAAAATCCTGTCAGTCTCAAAGACATACACATATCATCAAGTTACTACTTTGCCGCCTATCTTTCCCACATTCTACATGGCAAAAGCAGGTAGCAATTGTGCTGTGTACAACAAACTTAATTTGTACAATGTACTATGCCATAACAGCCATAGCATGTGAATGACATGTTAACCTCTCTCAAATAAACTGTGTTCCCTGTAAGAGATGTTAAAGTTAATTTGAAGATCATTTGCACAGCATTCAGTTTTCTTTGTGTAAATAAACTAGTAAGGTCAAATAATCTGTAGCACAAAATCTCAGTGTGCCAGGTAGTTCGATTTCTGTACACTCACCAGAAGGAGCGGAGAAGTCAGAATTATAGTCTGAGAGATTTTCTTGCCATGTAGCATCGTCACGTCCTTCAACAGTACCATCATTGTAATTAACCTGAAAGGATACAATTTCATAATTCATTATTTATAAAATAAACCTATTCACAGTAAAACTGTTAAAAATGCAATTGTTATTGTGTATGTTTACACTAAAAATTAAAGAGCCAGCAAAACAGCATGGTGGTGGTATCTGGGGGGACTTCTACGAGACTCCTTAGCCATTACTAGTAGCTTCTCATTAAACCGTCTTCCATAGTTTTTGGCAATCAGCACAAAGACAATTTCTTCTCCTGCTTTTTTACTACAAGGTGGTTACACATTAAACAAAATACCCTGCATTTTAACCCCATGTGTGAAATTTTAAGGCATATAGATGGACAATAAACTGAGGTGGCACCACAACTTAAATAAGGAAAAGCTCAGTTTTGCTTGCTTTGTTATCATTATGTTGATCTACAGACAGAACTGCTAACATATTTTTGTGTCAATACTGTCCTACAGCAGAAGCTCCTGCACTCATGCACCTTGGTGAGCAAAGCATTTCTTCTACTGAAGTGTGTGGTAAGATTATTATCCGAAGTCATTAACTGAGCACCTTACAGAAATCTCTTGAAGCATCTTTGGGGCATTCTCACTTATCTACCAATACATATACTTCCTGATGGTTATTAATAAGGGCGAATTTAGAGTGAACTGTTGAATATACACCTTTAATTCTACATGTGAAAATAATTTCCATATAGTATATGCATTGCTCTCTAGGGTTCAGAATGGAATTCCGTATGATGGTGCAAAAACCTTAATACGAGGGTTGAATGAAAAGTAATGCCCTCACCTTTGTTATCTGGGTTTGGATGGGAATATTTTAATAAATGAAATGCAGAAATCATTCTTAGAATGTGATCTTTAATTACCAATATTCAGTTTTCCACATAATCACCAGCCAACTAGATACATTTCTGCCAATGATGAACAAGTTTTCTGAAGAAGTCGACACACTGTTTCTGCAACCACAGTCTCGCCGTTCTCTCAACGTCTTCATCAAAAGCATAATGATATCACCGCAGATCGTCTTTCATCATTGGGAACAGATGGAAGTCAGATGGTGCTAAATCTGGACTGTATGGAGGATGCCATACAGTGGTGAGATTCAGTCTCTGAAGTTCTGATGTGGTGGCACGTGAAGAGAGTGGTTTGCCAAGCAAAGCAATAATGTGTCCCACACGTTCTTGTGAAATGCTGATTGTGTTTGCAATTTCTCACTGAGTGATACGACGATTATCCTGAATCAATCTGTTCACATTCTGCTTATGAAACTCTGTGGTTGGTGTCGAAGGACGTCCAACTCTTCGTTTGTCACGCAGGTCAGATGTTCCCACCTCAACATCTTTAAACTTTTAACTCTTCAGGCTTTCCCGGCGATCTAACCACATCTTGGGTTGTCGGGTGTTCTGCTGGATATCAGCGTCGTACTTGTACGATATTTCGGTCCCGTAGCTCGTGACCTTCATCAGGTGCGACCTGAGACAGTCTCAGGTCGCACCTGATGAAGGTCACGAGCTACGTGACCGAAATATCGTACAAGTACGACGCTGATATCTGGCAGAACACCCGACAACCCAAGATGTCATCTTTAAACTTATTCACTCAACGACGCACAGAACCCAAATCAACACGATCACCATAAACTGCTTTCACTCTGATGAATCTCCTTTGGGGTGACAGCTTCTGCTGTCAAGAATTCAATGACTGCACGTTGCTTAAATCGCATTGATCAACCGTTTGCGCAGGCTTCCATACTTTACACTGTAACAACACAACCGTTCAATGCTAAGGCTTCCCACCAACTGGAACTGTAGAGAAGAGGCTATGAAACAAGCCAGTACCTGCCGCATACCAATGCTGCCAACTGTTGAAGAGTTACTAAGGTGGAGGCATTACTTTTCAGTCAATCCTTGTATACTGGCAGCAGAGATCAGAAAGGATTTTACAGTTTATCAGAATATTTGGATTCCGGATTACAACATGTCAACACTAATGTTCACATCAAAAAGGTTTTAAATTTTGCAGCATATAGACAGAAGTTTTCTGTGTAAATGATTAATTTAAAGTGCTAGATAAAATAGTAAGAATAACGCTGCACTTTTCTCAAAGCAATCACTTTTCTGGTACTATAGTAATAAATTTCCATAATTATCAATGTTACCATGTAAGCACTGGTGATAATTAGTTAATAGCATACTTTGCAGAAGTACGCTGCAATCATCTGTTCTGGTAACTAATGTATAAGTCACTTATAGCTCAGAAAGCTCTCCTCCTCCATGACATATACGGAACAAGATGTGAATAAATGAAATGTGGAAGTGTTATGTGTGTACCTCAAACAACACTCATTAACTTTTGAGCTCTCATGTACCAACTACAGTTATTGCAGGAACTGGGATTCAACCAATAGTAATAGAAATGTGAATTTAAGTGGGGTGGTGTTTCATCAGAAGCATCAGGACAACAACAGTGGAAACAATGTAAAAATTTGATGGCTAGACCATCTGTACTCACATGGGAGCTTGAGGTTTGAGTAGCCTTGACTACTTTAATTCAGTATCCTTTTTTTTTAATACACATTTCAAATAATGAATGAGTTTTGATTATGTTTATGTATGACACAAGACATGTATTCTATTACACTTACATAATTTTAGTGCCCATGTGAGTAAGCATCCAAAAAAGGTAAAACACCAAAAATAACATAACTAACCTGTTTGCGAACTCTTTTGCCTTTGCCCAGAGTTCTTGCCATGTCTTCTTGCTGCTGTTCATAATGGTGCCTGAGAAGCTTAACCCAGTATGCAGGATCAGTGTTCTCAGCTTCCTGCTTAATAATTTCTGTTGGTTCTTCCTCCTGCCAAATAGAATGTCATGTTATACAATGAATATCTTACTTTTGTTTGGACAACTTTTTAGATATTGTTTAACTAAGACAAAAAAATTGAATGCAGAACTAATGAACTGTTGTAATTTTAGCCTTTACACTGATGTTTATTCTTAAATGGCGATTTTTAACATGTACCCACACAATTTCACATCTGAGAAAACCTGAAGCAACTACTTGGCATTTTAAACCTCAAAATACTGCATGGGCTGAAAACAGTCCTTGATTACACATTCAGCCATTTGCTTCACTGTTGACATTCTGCCATTCAGCATCAAGTGTTTTGTCTTAACACAGATTATGATGTTGGTAATGTTTTCAAAACTTGTGGAAACTGCCTAACCTTTTCAAACTTACTGACAAGAAATTTTGGATCTTTCCCAGCTTTTTCCTGACACTCTTCTGATACTGCAGGAAATACTTTGACTACTTATTTGAGTTATACTTACAACTATAGCTAATCAAACCTGTATGTTCCCAATTAAAGTTAAAATTAAGTACTATCTGAATTAACTTAGCCATTCAGATCCTTCTGTCTCCAAACTCTCATTTAAATTTTAATGCTCTGTTGTTGTAATTTTCAGTTTGAAGAATGATTTGACACGGCTCTCTACATTACTCCCTTCTGTGCTAGCTTCATCATCTCTGTTAATTACTGCAATCTACATCCACTCTAACCTGCTTGCTAACTGCAGTCAAGTACTAATCTCCCTTTACCATTTTTGATCTCCCACTCCACCCCCCCCCTCAAATTTCCCCATTGATGCCTCAGTTGTGTCAAATTTCATTTCTTAGAGATTCGATTCATATCACTGCATTCATATCAGATCAACCATCCTAGTCTTTGGCATGATCGTTCAAATGCTTCACTTCTCCTTTGAACTGTTTACCGTCTACATTCTACAGAAAAAAAAAAAATAAAATAAAAATAATAAAAAAACCTGCATAACAGGCAAATAGTTTAAGAGAAGACTACCCAACATCATTGCTGCCCAAAAACCAAAACTCACTTTGTATTTTTAATCTCATTCATGAGTGTTGTCTGATTTAGACTTGCCCTCTTCGAGAGTTTCACTGTCATTGAGAAACCTCAAAGTTTTTATTTCTTCTCCAAAAACTTTTAATTCCCTTTCTGAATTTCTCCTTTGTTTCCCTCACAGATTGCTCAATGTTAAGAGCAAATAAAATTGGGGACACCCTACAGTCCTGTCTTGCACCTTTCTCAACTAGTGCCTCTCTTCAAGTCTTACAACTGCAGTCTGCTTTCTGTGTACACTGTAGACAATCTCTTGTTCCCCAACAGTTTATCCCTACGACCTTTACAATTTCAGTGAGTGTATTCCAATAAACACAGTTAAAAGTTTTCTATAAATCTACAAATGTATGTTTACCTTTCTCCACCCTATCTTCTACGGCACTGTCTTACTGTCGATACTACTATACTGCCTCACTGGCTGTATTGTCTCGTGTTTGTCTACATATCTCCAGAATACAAACTGACTGTCTCTTAGGCCTTATTCTACTAATATTTCCATTCTTATATAGTTAATTCACGTTAGTATCTTGCAATCATGACTGATGATTCTGCAAATATTGGCACGATTAGGTGGGTTAGTTTTCTGTAATCAAGATTATTACATTATTCCTGAAATCTCTGGATATTCTGTCTGTCCCAAGTATATCTTACATACCAGGTGGAATAGTTTTGCATGGTTTGTTGTCCCAAATGTCTTAATAATTATGATGGAATGTAATTTACTCCAAATGTCTTGTTGACGTGGGTCTTTCAATGCTCTATTATCAAATTATTCTCTCAGTACCACATCACCAATCTATCTTCATCTTCCTTTTCCTTTATTTTGGCTTTAAGTTTTGTTCTTTAGTATAACACTTCTACACATTCCTTTCATCATCCAGTATTCTCTTTTTTTACATAGTACTGGCTTGGCATCTGTTTCACATCCATACAGGTGCTTCTCTTTCCTTTGAAGTTGCCTTTTTTTTTGTCCTATCTTTGTAGTAACCACAAAGGCATATAAAAGCTTTGAATTTCTCTACTAACCATGCTGGATTTCCTACTTGTAGGTTCGATCAACAGCCAAGAATTACAGAGATGCTTTGTAAATTCAAATGGGAATCTCTGGAGAGAAGAGGATGTTCTTTTCGTGCAACACTATTGATAAAATTTAGGGAACTGGCTTTTGAAACTGCTGCATAATGATTCTACTGCCACTAACGTGCATTTCATGTAAGGACCACAAGGATAAGATGAAATAAATTAGGGCTGCTACAGAGGCTATAGACAGTCTTTTTTCCCCTCGCTCTATTTGCTTGTGGAAACAAAAAGAAATGACTAAGGGGTACATGGTACCTTCCACTACATCCCATATGGTGGCTTCCTGAGTATGTAAGCAGATGCAGAAGTAGACCATTCCTGCTTTGACAATGTACACTTTCTGTCAATTTCGTTTTTTACATCTCTATATTCTCTTTTGCCTGTTTTGTTTGCTGTATATTTGTATTTTCTTCTTTCACCAATTAAATTCATTGCTTCATGTGTACCTTATGAGTTCCTACTGGGTCCTGTCTTTTTGTCAAGTTATTCATCTGCTGCATTTACTATTCTCATCTCTCGGCTCTACCCATTCATTTTCTACTGTGCTCCTTTCCCATACGCCTGTCAGAAGCTTTTCTCTTACCATTTCTACTTTAAACTGCCCAGTGTCTCTAGGTCTCTTCCACCTATACGACTTCTCTCATGGTTCCTAAACAAAGTTTTAGCAATGATCAAACTGTACTCTGTGCGAAAACTGCCACACATTTTCTCCTTTCAATCCTTTCCCCCAATTTATGGTTTATTATATTTCCTTCTCTTCCTATACCTACTATCTAATTCCAGCCCCCCATAAAAATTACATTTTTGTCCCACTTGGTGAACTGAATAAAGTAATTATCTCTAAATAAATTCTGTCACATCATTATCACCATCACCATCATCTGTGGAGCTAGTAACCATATGTACCTACAGTAGTATGATGGATCTCCATCTTGGTTTTGCTAAAAGCGTTCACTGTGCTATTCATAATAGTTTTAGGCACTGCATCGAATTTGAACAGTAAAAGACTTCCCCCTCCCTATGCAAAAATACCAGGCAGTAAATCAATACCACCCAGGACAGAAGTATCAACATCCACACAGAAAACTATCCCTGGGAACAAATCTGAAAACATTTCGAACTGTTCCACTTCTCGATGTTTCCTCTACATGGAGAGTGATCAGCATTTATATTTAGAATTTTTTTATTTTATTTTCTTCAGATCTGGAAAATTATTCCCTTGACTTTCAAAAACATTAACGGAGAAATATGTGAGTATGTGCATTTATGTATCTCACGTGAATGCTTTTTAATGATTGTGTATTTCTACAAATGCGTTAAATCAACAATGCTTGTTGAAAGTTATCACATTAAAACATATGACCATCACTTTTTGAGAAGTCAGCAGCCATCAAAAGAAGGTTAATATCAGAAAAAAATTCACAATATCCTACACTGGGACTTGAAAAACCGAAGGGTACAGCAGTTATTGTGTAAAATGTAAGTACTGAAATCTAAAAGAGCTTGGGTTGTACCACTTACCTCCTCACCCTCCTTCGTGACGTAACTTGCAACTTTGAAAGAAGACAGGTATTCATTTGCCCAGTTTTCTTTTTGTTCAATACCTTCTTTGGAACGATCCAGCAATTCATCTATGGCTTTATCGTCATAGTGAATTGCCTCATCTTCTTTACCCTGGAAAAGGACAGGCACTTAGCAATAGAAAATAAAAATTTAGCACAAAGGAGATTAATAAACTGGCAAATTAAATTCTAAGTACAATACAATGGTCTAACAATAATTTTATGTACATAGTTCACAAATTTGGCAACTGACAGTAACTCATTAATGGAGTCTCACGCAAATTTTTATGGAAGTATCAATAGCATTTTTATTCCTTCCCTCTCCACTAACTCACTAAATAATAATAACAATAATGAGGCTGAAGCAAGGGAGTGCACTATCCCCATTACTTTTAACCGCCATTATAAATGATATGATGGCAGGAGTGTCAGCATAAATAGTGATGAAAATAAGAAATCAATGGTGTTTCCAGATGATTTAATCATGTGGGGAAACAGAGAGGAAGAGGCACAAGAAAGGCTACATGTATGGGAGCAAATGGTGGGATAGTATGGATTGATATTCAATGCGAAGTAATGTGAAGCGATGGTGACAATGAGGAATAAGATGAGTAGCAATGGATGTATTAGAGGGCATGTACTAAAGAAAGTGGCTCTGAAATACCTGGGGAGTATAGCAGAAGACAGCAGGAAAAACCACGAGAAGATTAGAGGAATCCATGGATTTACCTTCCCCTTTCATTAGAGTATAAAAAGCTAGGTACGAAGCAAGGCTGTATCACCCAAAAACAAGCAGCTGTTACACCTAAAATATTATGCTCCTGTACTTATGCACGAGTCAGAAATGTAGGTAATGTAGAAAGAGCAGGTGAGCACGATAAAACTTGAAAGATAAAATTTCAAAATAAGCAGGACAGAATTTACTAGAATGGATAGAGTAAGAAACGACACAGTGAGAGAAATAGTGAAAGAAGCCCAGGGAAGAGACCATACAAAAACAAGTCTAAGGGGTTATAGATATTTTGAAAGAATGGTAAACTAATTACAATAGGAGGCAAGAGATTGAGAGGAGGAGCGAGACACAGAGGTATTGTTGGAGTGAAGAAAATGTGTGAAGGAGAGAAGACCACAGAGTTGAGAAAGGAACATGGTGGGAGAACAGAAAAATATGGAGACACTTATGTTCCAAACAGACCCAGTCAGGGACTAGAAACTGGAGGAGGAGGAGGAGGAGGAGGAGGAGGAGGAGAAGAACATTATCATCGGCATCATTAAAATCTTAACTATTCTTATAATAACAAGGAAGCAAGTTAAACATTTAATCTAATGCAAACTACCAATAAGCACTTTTCTTATCTTTTTTATGAAGATTTGTTTGTGAACGATTACTGCAAATAAAAGTGAGTCAATTTGAACTTTTTCTCCCTCACCAGCAAAGCTTTCTGTGCTAACATGTTTATGGCCTTGTGAATCCTCTTTAATATTTATCAAATGAAAGAATATTGGTGAAATGAATATTACCTCTTCTTCCTTAAACAATTCCTCAGTTCCAAATCTGAGGATATCATCAAGTTCCTGCTTAGAGAATGTTGCTCCACGTCCACCCATTCCTGGTCTTACAACCAAGTGAGTTAACATCATCTTCCGCTTTGCTACTTGGGTAACACGTTCTTCTACAGAGTTACGTGTAACAAATCGATATATCATCACCTGAAAGAAGTAACTTCAATGCTACAGGTACACAATGGATATCTTTTAACTCACCTTTATTACACACACAAAAATAATTTGGTGTTGAAGTAAACAAGAACACTATAGTCACAGTACCTTGTTAGCCTGTCCAATACGATGAGCTCGAGAGAATGCCTGAATATCATTATGTGGATTCCAATCTGAATCGTAGATAATAACGGTGTCAGCTGTTGCTAAGTTTATTCCAAGCCCACCAGCCCTGAAAGACAACAGTTGGCCATTTTACAACAATCTACAAGTCATATGTGAACAGCTGTTGAGTCATTAAATTTAATAACCTGTTTACGCAAAATGAATTACCAGTATCAGCAATTTATTATTTATTTATTTATTTTTTTTGGGTGGGGGTGGGGGGTGTGGCTGCCTGTGAACACAATAAAATGAACAGTGCAGACATCTGAAACTGCGTCACACATAAAGAACTTCGATGACTGTGAGTTACCACCAGCACCAGCAACATTTGTACCAGTGCTGCCGCTGAGACTCTTCTACATAATGACTTGTGAAACTAACAAATTTTCATAAACACAAATGATATAGTGCAATAGTTATGCTCTTATCCACCAAGAAAGAAATAAAAAAATCCCTATGAATTAACAAACAAGAAGCATGGGTTCCACAGAGCAGCAATTTATTTCATTATCATGAGATTTATTCTCAATGCATGTACTTCATACTACTAGGTTTTTTTTGCTGCAAGTTTCCGTAAAGCTGTCCAAAGTTGTCTCATGGGGCTTGAGACTTTATCATCATGGTCTTGCACTCCAAGTGACACTAACTAGTTTTTATGCCTCCTCATTACCTACAGTGTTGCTATATGACTTCAGTCATATGAGTAATCTTTTATTTCCATTAATGTCCAGTCTCCTGATAACTCTCAAAACATTGAATGTAGAAGGGTTATTATGATTGAATTTTATCTTTTTAGTAGGAAAAAAAGGCTGACAAATTCTGACATCATTACAATATCATATCCTGACATTTTCTCAAGATTGTTACAAGTTTTGCTGTCACTGTTGTGGCCAGTGTAATTTGTACAATACAAATTACATTTTTGTTGCATCCATGTAAGCACTTCTGGTTACTTCATCAAATTCTGAGGTGTAACTGCATAAATCTCACTGTTGGGCAGCTAAGGTTTTGATGAGGTGGTTTATTTCAATATATTCATGGGTTATTGATGGAAGTTACTTCTAAACCCAGTAGGAGGTCGTTGGGCACTATATAGGTGTGCAATCTGAACTGCTTGAATGAGGCAACTATTAATCAAATGGACATATTTTATTTCAAATTTATTTGATAGGTATCTGAGGCATATAGAAAACTGTAATTCAAATGCTTCCAGCAAAGGGGATTGATAAGTGCCTACTTCATCATTCCAACACATACCTAGCACTTGACATACAGTAGTTTATCAATTTGTTCAATTAGCATTTTTGATGTCGATTCTTAGCATTCACAGTCACATTCAAAGTATGATTCAACCACTGTTCTGTACATCAAATCCGTGATACACAGTCAATCTTCATTTGAACCCAAACATGGCTCATATTCAGCCATTATTGGATTCTTTAGTTTATAACGACGTAATTGATAGTTCTGGTGGTAATGAAAAAATTACCTTCATTCTGACTCCTCTTTGTACTAATGCTACACCCTGTTAAATTCTTTGATCCTAATATTGCAATCATGCTTTGCACTAGGGTTTTTCAAAAATACAGAAGATTAGGGATTTAATGTGCAGCCGACAAAAATGTCATTAAACACAGTTCATGCCTGTAACAGACAAGGAAGGAAGAAATTTGCTGTGGTGTGTGTGTGCTTTTTCTTGCCCCAATGAAACATCTCAGCATTTGCTGCAAGTGATTTAGGTAAACCACAAAAAATCTGCATCATTTTAGCCTGATCTGGATTTGAACCTCGCCACTACTGAATGGGAGAGCAGTGTTTAAAAACTATGCCACCTCACCAGCTTTCAGAAGAGAGAAATACTGGTCTCTTCACAACACAAATTTATTGTTTTCTTTGTTGCTGCCCAGTTTATTCAAAGAAATTCCTGTATAACTGTCAATATAATTACCAAAAAATGATTCAGAACCTCATTAGTGAAATAAAATAGGCAAAATTTGTTCCATATAAAATCGCCTCCAGCAATAACTCTACTGCATGTGTAGCTAAACTAAGGCACTACATGAAGCCTAGAGTGTGGGTTTTCCTATTCGTTGTGATCCATTAGTAGTCCCAAAAATGAACACGGTATACTTTTTGTATTTGAATGCTTGAATATACTATTGCTACAGACTCTGCAGTTCAATGAAAAAATCACTAAATTAAACAAACTGAGTTTTGAAAAATTTGATCATCTACTGATATTTATTAGTTGTATTTGCAGTAAGAGGACAAACTATTTGTGACAGTCCACCAGGACCTAACACAACATAACAAAAATTTGAGAGGTTCAGAACCAAGATTACTCTCTTTACCACTCTAGCACAGTATAATAGACAACTTAACATTTCTCAGTAATTCTGATGTCTTGCACAATGCTGCAATGTATTACAAGCTATCCAAACCCTACAAACCAAAAATGCAACCACCTTTTCTATTCACTGCAACATTCTTCACAGAAAGGATTTCTACCACTGCCTTTCAATCGTGCCAGTCATTAAAGGCATCCCATTGTCTGGTTTACACACAGCTCAGAAACCACAAGTAGTATCAGAGAGACAATCCTGCCCTACTCCCAAATTTTCATGATGATCTCAACATATGCCAAATGAAGGAAAAGGAAGATGAAAATTCAATGCCCCACTGACATTTGGGGCATTATATAATGGAGAATAAGCTCAGCTGGACATTTAAGCCTCAATGCATCTAATACAGTGTCCAGTGTTTTAACAACAATATTATTGCTCTTTAAATATGTCTGCTTGTGTCTGTATATGTGTGGATGGATATGTGTGTGTGCGCGCGCGAGAGAGAGTGTATACCTGTCCTTTTTTCCCCCTAAGGTAAGTATTTCCGCTCCCGGGATTGGAATGACTCCTTACCCTCCCCCTTAAAACCTACATCCTTTCGTCTTTCCCTCTCCTTCCCTCTTTCCTGATGAGGCAACAGTTTGTTGCGAAAGCTTGAATTTTGTGTGTATGTTTGTGTGTCTATCGACCTGCCAGTGCTTTCGTTTGGTAAGTCACATCATCTTTGTTTTTAGATATATTTTTCCCACGTGGAATGTTTCCCTCTATTATATTAATATTATTTTACACAGTGAGATATGTTCACCTAAGTTCCTCTCACCCTTCATTTTCCAGCAAGTAAAAGTTCCACTTGTTGTTTTGTTTCATTCATTTGATGTCCCAACTGGCGAAGCTCTCCAGTAATCTACCTCCCGAGTCGTTGGACCAAAAAGTTTTTATGCTTTGTGCAAACCCTTCAATGTCTTTTCTTTGGAGATCAATGTAACAATTAAAAAATAAAAACAATCATGCAGTAAAGATAGAATTACACAAAACCTATATCTGCATGCATACACAACTGCAGATTCTAAGAGGTCCCAGACAAACACACATTAAATGTAAGATTTGCAATACAAGGCGACTGTTCTATCAATACACAAAGGACTGTCAGAGGTGGAAGCTACATCAAGTTCCAGAAACTTACCTAGATCAACAGTAGAGGGGCATTTTGACACTTATTCAGGGAGCAATCGCTCCATATGACAAAGCTTGTAACCATGTATCTACCGTCTATCATCATACACACAAAAATATATTTCTGTACTTCACTGCTGCTTGTTCAACGTATAGTTGTTAATTATGTGGGCAGGGCCAGAATGTGGATAGCAATAAGCAGTGTTATGTGGAATGCACGTTGTCAAGTTTAGTGTCACCTGTAAAGCAACTACATATACAGTAAAATCCTGTTTTTAAGTTCCCGTATTTTACGTCCATTTCTGTTGGTCCCAACGGAAGTCCTATTCTCTCAATACAATGCTTTCCCATCGTTAATGATGCCGTGTTACAAAATTCCCCACAATTTACGTTTTCTTTGACATTATCACAATCCTTAACATTGAGTTTTATATAGATTTCTGCAAAAAGTGCATTGTATTCCTGCTGAAGGTCAGCCTTTGTACAAAGCAGGAAACACAGACTATACAAAGTTACTGATCATGTACTGTAGCGTTAATACGGTAATTAAGATTTTCACTGTTGGGTCACGGCCACCTGAATTATAGGTTTGCAGTGTTTGGATGGTCTTAGTGACTCAAGTAGCAACCTTCCCTCTGCTCATTGCATTGTATTATAACAGTCTTAATTTAATTTCACAGTTGTTTATGCAAATATACACTGCCTTTGAAGATAGTTGTCTCTTAATATTCCTACTAAAGATGTTAGGTAACATGACAATTTCTGCTCTCTTTCTCACCCTGAACCAAGTGACCCTGTTGGCAACAAGCTGTAGATTTTGTGCTTATTGTTCTCTGTTTATGAAGACTGCAAACTTTAGTGTTTTAACCAATACTGTGTAAGACGTTTTATTTATCATAATTTTATGATTCTCAGTAGTGAGTCTCACATTAGAACATGGGTATCTTTTCACGAAAGACTTTTGCTTCCATATTTCATTTTCATGATCGGACTTTATCAAAACAAAGAGGGAAACCCATGCACTTGTTTGTGTGTCAGCACTCTGCCACTGCCACTGCCACTGTGATTATCACAAAGGCAGTGACTGAGTGCTAACACACACCAACATGTATTTCCTTCTTATTCTGATCATGTCCAATAGTGTAAATAAAACACGGAAGGAAAAGTCTTTCATGAAACAACATTAAAAAAATGTTCATGTTCAAATGTGAGACTTCTTATTGACAATCATAATAAAATTACAGTAAATAAAAATTGTAATGCAATATTGGTTAAAATACTACAGTTGGCAATATTTGTAAAAGACAATAGGCACAAAATCTACAGCCTGTTGTGTTTGCCATTTTACGCTTTCCTGCAATTTACACTTTTTTGGGTCAGTCTGCTGAAATGTGTAAAAAGGGATTTTCACCAGTTTTCTTGGATGCAATATGATCTTTCAATATTTCTGTTGTATCGTTTGAAAAACTTCATTAGCAATTTTTTCACAATTCCATATTTACTGGCCAATACTACAGTAAAAATCTTACCTGGTTGACAGCAAAAAAACGAACTGCTGAGCTCCTGGAGCATTGAACCTGTCAATGGCCTCTTGCCTTACTGAGCCAGTAATGTTACCATCAATACGTTCATATTTATATCCTTCACCTTCCAAATAGTCTTCTAGTATGTCCAGCATTTTCGTCATTTGTGAGAAGATGAGGACTCTGCAACAATAAAGCGTATCACTTAAAGAACACTCAAAGAGAAAAATAAATACACTATAGATTTCTGCACATTAGGTGCTCAAAATTTACAAGCTGCTGGTTAATCAATATACCAATGGTATTTTGCACAGTGTTGGTACTATTTTACATAAGATCAGATTGTAATAATCTGAGTGAAAGTCAGTCACCTGTGACCCTGTTCCTTAAGCTTACGCAGCATTGTTGACAGCAATACTAGCTTCCCTGAAGCTTTGATGAGTGCTGATGTTTCATATGTGCCACTAAGAGTAGTTGGCGCTTCCTGTGCTGCTGCAGGGAAAAGGTAAGGGTGATTGCAGCACTTCTTCAGATCCATCATAATATTCAGCAGAGAAACCTATAAATTCAGATTACGTTCATCACAAAAGAGTATCTATTCTCCTTGATAATTAAAATGATACCCAATCACAGATAAAAAAAGAAGTGTGTGTGTGTGTGTGTGTGTGTGTGTGTGTGTGTGTGTGTGCGCGCGCGCGCACGCCCCACATAACTAGCTTAACAAACAAATGTAGACTTAAGTAAATATAATGGGGTATATGCTGCAAAAGAGAGAGACATTGAGAAAGCTCTACAGATTTCTAGTTCTATAATCCTTCATTTTGATAGTTCTAAGCCACTGAAATTTTAGCACCACCATAAATAAACTAATGATCAAATTACATTTTTCTCCTGAACTTAGCAGGTTTCAATTACACTGTTTTGTCATGCACTACAATGTTGACAGTGGTACGATTTTCCAACATACAAATGCACGTTACCTGGGCAGTTAGGGTAGGCTAAACATTGGATGGTCCCCACTCAAGTTTGAATTTTGTATCTGATGAACAGTGCTGGTGCAATTCAGGTAAGTGTGATTACAGGAAGGGTGAAGGAAACGGAGGGGATAGAATGCTTAATCATGATATTTCTGCAGCACAGTGCAACATTATATGCAAGCAAATTAGGAGACACGCATTTATTCGGCTGCATTATACAACTAGATTTGGGGATTTTTACTTTGCTCACTGTGTTCAACGGTGACCTAATTGTGGCTTTTCAGATAACTGAACGGGGACACTTCTTTGCTCATTCATTATGTTGGTTTTTAATTTAATACCTAACAACAAAAGGGCACATTTTTGCTGAAGAAGTCGAATTTCTCTTCTCGTATCTTACTGTTTGCTTTCAGGCCACTGCCAACCTTAGCAAACAGATAACACTGTATTTAATATACTTACCATGTCAATAAATAGGACGATTTCAAATAACATCATTTGGATAATCTTAACTTCTGTTTTTGTGGGTAGACATGCACAAGACAATATGCTGCCTGTATGTTTAGGTTAGTGACAATCAGCATTTTTACAATACTGGTCAATGTTACTCAACTTTCACTGATTCAGATATCATAATGGCCATTTAGCTGAGCATTAACTTAAAGAGCAAGTGTGCAGTATATTCTCGTAATGTAACATTCAGAATAACTGCCACATAATAACTCTTATGAGTGACTGACTAACTGCTTGAGGTACTCCCAAATTTTACAGTCCGTGTAACTTCCTCGGAGTAATTATAGCACGATTCTACGAAGGTGGTCAGTAATAAAAAGAATCAGTTTTCATTATTCTAAAAACCTCAAAAGAAAAAAAATTATCTTATTTGGGAAAGTTTTACAACATAGTATCAAATTAAGATGGCAGATTTTCATGTCTGTGGGATTTCCAGGACAGTGCAAATTATATGTGCTCTTAAATTACTCCGTGCCCTTACTCTCCTAGGTATACATGAAGAAATTGCTCAAGGTGAAAAAACATTGGATTGTATTTCAATAGCTGGTCACTAAATCAATGAATCAACATGTGGCATGAAGAAAGCAATTGTCACCACTTTATGATCAACACTATTATTGGGTCATCACTAAAAGTATGAGTAAAATACATGTAAACATGTAGGTAACTAACTAACTTTATTCTCAATCTACGTTACTTGCGAATTACAGAGGTGACCTTGATTAAATCAAGAATGAAGTTCAGCACCTTGGGAAATGAAGAAGACTGACACACGGAAAGGTAGTTATTTAATAAAGGTGCTTAGCAAAAAAGAAAAAGTTGTTACAAAAATAGAACAAGGTAATTATTAAAAAGAAGAAGAGTGTTTGAAGGAAATGGTAATAACGTTTAAAAAAAATGGCGAATCCTACAAAACTACTTGGAAATGCCTTTAAAGGGATACGAGAAGCTAGATGATAATTTGGCAATAGAAGCACATGAAAACAGCAAGAGTATGAAAACAGCAAGCCATACTTTTGTTGAGTAGACATCACATTTCATCAGTTAAGACAGCAGGCAGCAAAAATGAAAACAAACTACTGGCATCTGGCATTCAAAGATTTCTTACAGTATTTTTATAGTTTAAGAGCTAAATCAAAAGAATGATAATGAACGTAAATATGTTCTGGAAGCAATGCCAATGACTTATAAAAATTCATTAGAGGTATGAAGAAGCAAAAGGCACTGGGACGTGACAGTGTACCAATAGAAATGAGTGAACTGATGGGAAAGAAATAAAAAAACTAGCAAAATTATTTGCATGTATATGGAAAAAAAAAAAATCAAGTTACACTGCAATTTGGAAACTATGTTAAACTGCGGGTCACCTTATAACTGACTGTGTATGTCAGGATAAGTGTTGAATGAAAGAAAAAACTGCTAGGTAAAGTAGTACCTTAAACATCAGAGGATGTGTAATACTACACTCGATCCCTATCTGTTTTTCAATAATAAGCTAGTAAAAAATGATACTCTAGTACACCCATTAAGTATAAGAGCAACAAAAATCCCCAGAACATACATTTGTAGAGACACTATAACTTTTTATTGGTTCTATGAGCTACACAATTTAAGACTGAAAAAAGTGAGGTGTGCAAGAAAGCAGTTAATGAGAATATACTACAAACACTCTCGATTATTCATGTGCACATTGTCCAGTTTGTATGTCATTTATGCATTTAAAAGAAATGTACAATATTTTCCTGTAGCGATAAACAACCCACCACCTGACAATAAGGGCCATTTCCATTGCTATCTGCTAACCTGTTCAGTGTAAATCAAAAACAAACTCAGTTTTCTGATGTTAATTGGCATGTAAGAGTCAATGAACCAAGTTAAAACAAATCTGAAAAAGAGATGACAGAGATACAAAATAAGGATGTTTACATTAAAAACAAACATTAGAATTGACTGAAATTTCAGATTATGGTATTGGAATGCAGACTGTTGGGACACTAAAAAGAATAAGTAGAAAATACAGGATTCTGTCAGAAAATGCAATTCTAGTTCTGGACCATCCGCACAAAAAACCAGGAAGAGATCTTCATCTGATGAATTTGATGCTACTCTTTTGCAATGTTTTAACCAAAAACGAGCATAAGATGCCACTGTTTCAGGAACGATGTGTGCCAAAAAAGGCAATTCTTTTCACAAAGTTCTACAGTTCGAAGGAGAATTTAATGCCTCATCTGGGTGGCCAACCAGAGTCAGACAATGTCAGGGGATTCGCAGACTTACTGTGGAAGGAGAGTGGTTTAGTTCAAATGTCGTAGCAGAGTTCCAGAAATTTGTGGTAGAAGAGAATTTCACACAAGATGATTTATAACGCAGATGCAAGTGGCCTGTATTGGAAATTTCTACCAACCAGTATCGCTCCTTTTAAGAGAAGTTTGTGCTCCTGGATATAACTTGTCTAAAGGACACACTACAATTTTGTGCACTGCTAATGCTTCTAGGAACCATGAAGTGAAACTACTAGTGATTGGGAAATCAAAGAAATCTCCAAACATTCAAGGGCAATGCAGCTAAGGATCTCCCTGTGCATTATTATGACAAAAAGGAACATGGATGGATAGTTAAATTTTTAGAAACTGGCTCCACACACATTTTGTAACAGAAGTTCAGCAATTTTTAGCAGAGAAAGGATTGCCACAAAGGGCTGGTCTATTGCTGAATAATATCCCTTTACATCCCCATGAGAGGATTCTCGTATCAGATGATGGTCTCATCACAACTAAGTTTTTACGTCCTAACGTGACTGTCACAATACAGCCAACAGACAAAGGCATAATGGCATTGGTAAAACAGCATTACTGTGCTGGTCTACTGAGAATGCTGACTGAGGAAAGGATGATTTGGTGGTGGTCTGGAAGTAGCTGACAGTTCTGAATGCCACATTCAGAATTTCTGATGCCTAGCAGAAACTCTAGGCACATCACTAGTTTAATCATGGAAGAAAATTCTGCCAGATACAGGAGAAAGTGATTTTCAAGGTTTCAGTAACGAAGAAATTACAAGTGCACAAATAATGAATCTGGCTAAGGGTTGAAATGCCTTTGAAGACTGCTATGAAGGAAACTGTGACCTCTGCCTGCATGTGCATGCACCCACACACAGAGGCAAGCAGGCAGGCAGGCAGGGAGGGAGGGAGGGAGAAGGAGAGGGAGGGGGGGAGAGGGGGGGCAGTGAATGTGAAAGTGGGGATGAAGAGAGTGACCTTGTCGACATTGCAATGTGTTGGTACTCTTCTAGATTATATGGGCCAGAGGGGGTGCAGTACAGTGACATTACTGCTGCAAGAAAACTTCCAAGTGTCGTGAAGAAAAATTTTAACTCTTCTCAGAAGCAGAACAACATCACAGACTATTTTAAGAAATAAACAGTCTTACAGTACCTACACAGTGAACTTGTATACACTTCAGAATAAAAAAATACATGCTTCAAAATATATTGATTTTTTTTTTTCAATTTCTGTGCATCTTCTTCCCTACATTACCCTGAATAATTAGGAGTAAACAGTATTTCACTCTAAATTGTTCAGCAGTATAATCTGTTTCTCTTCTGAAGTTACTAGCTGGAGAACATCTACACGCACTATCTTACTGGTAAACACAGGAAAATCAGTGGAGCAAAAAATGGCTGTGTGCTGATATCTCACAACTTTCTTCTCTATTCCACAATTAGTACACTTGGTTAAACACGATAAAACAAAATGCCGTCTATAAATATCGATGGTAGGCAATGAAAACCTCTTAACTCCATTTTGTTAAATTTTGCAGGTGAAGCAAAAACGGTTTCTCAAAAAATTAATACAAAGTGATGTGGAAAGTTGCTACATGTGTAACTGTATAGTAGAAGCCTAGTTATTGACAGATTAGAGAAATCCATGCTCTTTCAACTCTGATTTCAGAGTTACTGGTTACTGCAATTATGAGTTTTCAGAGACAGATAGAGTTACAAGGTTTTCATTACCTACCATCTACATAGTTCCTTTCCCCTCAAATTATAGAAGAACAGCCATAAACTTGTCCATGATTAATATCTGCTCCAGTTGAAATGATGTGTTTTATTAGGCGTGGTTGATTTCTACTATTACTTTATTAGAAAGCAGAAAGATTAGGCTCCAAGATGTTAGTTATATTCGTAGCAGACACTGCAGTTTCAATACACTAACTTTGTGATTGACATACTGAACGGTGGGAGGCAGTGTTGCCAGTGGCAACCAGCCTTGCTAGACACATCTCAGCATGTGCCTACGAAACAGGAACACAGTAAGCACGTGGTGCTGCAGAACTATATACTATTGGCTGGCCGCTGACCCCTACCGCTTGACTCGCTGAAATATCAGTCACAAAGTTCTTTAATCAGAGTACAATTCAGTACATTTCAGTTACAATTAATACATTTTATTTTATGAGTTTGTTTTTATGTCCTTTGTTTTGATTTGAATGTTCTATTGCACATTGACTGTCCTGCCCTTCTTCAGACGAACATTGTATTTTAATCCTTATAAACAGAGAGTACAATAAAGGAAGCCCACACATCAGGAAGAGGGTGCCATACCCTTGTGTATGTAAGCGACGCAGCTTTTAAGAGGAATGATAAGAGTGCCACACTACAAGTCAGGGATCTGACATTTGATAGGAGAGAGAAACAACTTAAGGGGGGTAAAAAATGAATTATTGATGCAGCCAGAGACTACTTCAGTACGAAACCAATTAAGACCTTACACACATTCCAACAAAACAAAAAACTAAGGACTTTTAATACTTTTAATGATGTTATACAGAACCAATTCATTGAGAACTACAAACACAGATGATGAGAACTGTAAGTCGAAGTGAATAAATGTATGCTTTTTGACCTAATTCTTGATAGAGATTACTGGACAATATGGATGAACCAAAAACTATAATTGCTCAACATCTAACATTGCCCAAAAAAAATGAAGAGCCAGAACACATATGCCAGTCAGGTAGCAGTAGCCAACCGAGACAGACCCAGCAACAGGCAACAGGCAAGTAACCGCATTTGTCTTTTACAAGTTCCTAACCAGGAGCAAATTATATCATCTGTGTGCTTTAATAGTTCAGTTTCTTGAGTTTATGCATGTAAATTTAATATCTAATAGCCACAGTTGTAGCATTTTTCGTTTGCGTGGGAAAGTAAACCGATTTTGTGATATATTACAAGTTCCAAATCAGGGTCAAATTATATAGTTTCACCTGAGTGCTTCGGTAGTTCGGTTTTTGAATATCTGTGTATTACTAAAAAACAGTTCGTGCATTTTTGTCAGGTTCTACAGTAGAGTTGCACAGCATGTGCCGATAGTCCGTTTATCTGCATAGTCTAGTTTTCCACGGTCTTTAATATGGACAGGGACTGTGATTGTTGTGTGCGGATGCGAGCCGAGTTGGTGACACTTCGCTCTGGGGCTTCAGGCTGCGATGGCTTTGGTAACACAGCTTGAGGCTGCAGTAGATGGGCACCACTGTTGTGGCCGGCCGTGGGGATCCAACGGACGTACAGCACATCAAGAGTCCTCTGATCAGTCCTCACCGGTGGCTTACCCAGTTACTGCTCACACTGAGTCTGACCCCTCACCTGTGGTCGAGTGGGAGGTTGCCACGGGGCGAAGCAGGCAGCGAAAGACTTTCCAGGCGGCCATATGTAACGCCTCCCCAGTTTGTCTGACCAACAGGTTCCAGGTGCTGTCTGTGGCTGAGCCAGATGCTGTCACCTGTCCTGTTTTAGAGGGAACCATTCAGCCTGCAAGATCCGGGCAGTCGCAGAGGGTGGGATTATTGGTAGTTGGGAACTCCAACGTTAGGCGCGTTATGGGGCCCCTTCAGGACATGGCTGACAAGAAGGGTAAGAAATCCAATGTGCACTCCGTGTGCATACTGGGTGGAGTAATTCCAGATGTGAAAAGAGTCCTCATGGATGCCATGAAGAGCACACAGTGCAGCAAACTGCAGGTGGCTCATGTCGGTACCAATGATGTGTGTCACTTTGGATCAGAAGAGATTCTCTCTGGTTTCGAGCGGCTAACAGAAGTGGTAAAGGCTGCCAGTCTTGCTTGCAAGATGAAAGCACAGCTGACCATTTGCAGCATAGTTGACAGGACCGATTGCGGACCTCTGGTACAGAGCGTAGTGGAGGGTCTGAATCAGAGGCTCAGACGGTTCTGCAACCGTGTAGGCTGCAGATTCCTTGACTTGCGCCAGAGGATGGTTGGGTATCAGGCTCCGCTGAATAGGTCAGGTGTCCACTATATGCAGGAGGCAGCTACACGGGTAGTAGCAGGGTCTGTGTGGCGTGGACTGAGCAGTTTTTTGGTCAGAGGGCGAGATGCCTATAACAGTTTCCACAACAAAACTTTGTCTCGAAACCTGGCAGAACATCTAAAGAGATTCTGGTCGTATGTGAAGTATGTTAGCGGCAAGAAACAATCAATGCCTTCTCTGCACGATAGCCATGGAGATACTATCGAAGACAGTGCTGCCAAAGCAGAGTTACTACACACAGCCTTCCGAAATGCCTTCACAAAAGAAGACAAAGTAAATATTCCAGAATTTGAATCGAGAACAGCTGCCAAGAAGAGTAATGTAGAAGTAAATATTCTCGGAGTAGTGAAGCAACTCTAATCACTTAATAAAAGCAAATCTTCTGGTCCAGACTGTATAACAATTAGGTTCCTTTCCGAGTATGCTTATGCATTAGCTCCATACGCAGCAGGATTTTGGAACATATATTGTGTTCAAACATTATGAATTACCCCGAAGAAAATGGTCTATTGACACACAGTCGACATGGGTTTAGAAAACATTGTTCTTGCGACACACAACTAGCTCTTTATTCAGATGAAGTGTTTAGTGCTATTGACAAGGGATATCGGATCTATTCCGTATTTCTGGATTTCCAGAAGGCTTTTGACACTGTGCCACACAAGTGGCTCGTAGTGAAATTGCGTGCTTATGGAATATCGTCTCAGTTATGTGACTGGATTTGTGATTTCGTCAGAGAGGTCACAGTTCGTAGTAATTGACGGAAAGTCATCGAGTAAAACAGAAGTGATTTCTGGTGTTCCCCAAGGTAGTGTTATAGGTCCTTTGCTGCTCCTTATTTATATAAACGATTTGGGAGAAAATCTGAGCAGCCGTCTTCAGTTGTTTGCACATGACACTGTCGTTTATCCACTAATAAAATCATCAGAAGATCAAAACAAACTGTAAAATGATTTAAAAGAAATATCGGAATGGTGCGAAAAGTGGCAGTTAACCTCGAATAATTAAAAGTGTGAGATCATCCACATCAGTGCTAAAATGAACTCGTTAAACTTCGGTTACATGATAAATAAGTCTAATCTAAAAGCCGTAAATTCAACTAAATACCTAGGTATTACAATTACAAACAGCTTAAATTGGAAGGAACACACAGAAAATGTTGTGGGGAAGGCTAACCAAAGACTGTTTTATTGGCAGGACACTTAGAAAATGTAACAGACCTACTAAGGAGACTGCCTACAATACGCTTATCCGTCCTCTTTTAGAATACTGCTGCGCGGTGTGGGATCCTTACAGGTAGGACTGATGGAGTACATCGAAAAAGTTCAAAGAAAGGCAGCATGTTTTGTATTACTGTGAAATATGGGAGTGTGTGTCACAGAAATGATACAGGATTTGGGATGGACGTCATTAAAAGAAAGGAGTTTTTCGTCGCGACGGAATCTTCTCACGAAGTTCCAATCACCAACTTTCTCCTCCGGATGCGAAAATATTTTGTTGACACCAACTTACATGGGGAGGAGCGATCAGCAAGATAAAATAAGGTAAATCAGAGCTCGAATGGAAAGATATAGGTGTTAATTCTTTCCGCATGCTATACGAGATTAGAATAATAGAGAATTGTGAAGGTGGTTCGATGAACCCTCTGCCAGGCACTTAAATGTGATTTGCAGAGTATTGATGTAGATGTAGAAAAAGCCCAAAGGAATTCCTAGAGTAGGGAAAGAAGTAACTGGTGGATGAAGTAGTAGCACCTCTGTCTCTTAAGATTTCTGGAGGCAAATATCTAATAAAAAAAAAAAAACAGTCGTTATAATAAAGAAGAAGAAGAAGAACCACCACCACCACAAACCCTTGTACTTGGATTGGCCACAATGTCCACTCTTTTGTACTCTAATTTGCTGTTGGTTGTTTTCTGTCAAGTTGCTGATGTAGTGTGCGTCTTCAACTTATTTAGGCTTGTTACAAGTAGGGAATAATAGGGATCTGTTACAAGGGATAGATGGTGACCTTAAGGTTGAAACCAATAAAACAAATTATTGCACACTGTCATGATATTTGTCCTTCATAATAAGTAATGACAATTACAGCATCAAGCATATGGGATTGTTATTGTTGCCAAAGCAGTAGGATGCCATGTCTGGAGAAATATTTAATGAAAGACGTAACTTCAGTCTCTCACTCCAATAACTCCAGCACGAGAGGTGCCATCACTGTTTATGTTCCAAGAGCTTGTTACAACATTTCACAGCTCACTGGAAATGTGTGATCTTACTGCATCTTGGACATCTATTGTTGCCCTGCAGATGTATGAGCGGGTGAGGGGAAAACCTTAATCTATAGAGGCCTCAAAATGCTTTGTGTATATTTCAAGCTTGTAGTCCCAATCGAAGCATCTTAGGTTCTCAATAATTCTTATCCCTTTTTCTAACATTTTTACATTCATATGTAATTAAATATGAAAAGCTGTCAAATTACCTGTTGTCCACCACCTTTTGGATTTAACGCTTCAAAATTTCTTGTTAATATAAATTTGTAATACTTCTTCTGCATAGGTGACAATTCAACTCTAACAATGAATTCTGATTTTGAAGGCATACTCTGAAACACAACAACAATTATTACTGTGAAAGAAAGAACAGCCTGAACAATGGAATACATCAAATTGTTGAGCTTAACTTCTTTTTATGTGTCATTTAGTTTCTTTTGACATCTCTAAAAAACAATGGCTAAACTTCATACAACTTTTAACAGAGTACAATAGTAGTGATACTTACTTTAAGGACATCAGCCTTTAGTCTTCTCAGCATATGAGGTCCCAGCAATTCGTGAAGTTTCTTCACCTGATCCTCCTTTGAAATATCCGCAAATTCATTTTGAAATGATGCCAAATCATTAAATTTCTCACGGCACAGGAAATTTAACAAGTGAAAAAGTTCTTCCAGGTTGTTCTGCAGTGGTGTTCCAGTCAACAATAATTTGTACTGAATGTTGTAACTTGCGAGAAGCCGAAAAAACTGTTAACATGTAACAGTAGGTTAACATTGTTAAGCTTCCTTACATAGCAACAAAACAAAACCTCCTTCATATCAGTTATTTACTTAAGCAAATATGTAATTTACATGGAGAGTACAAACCTTTGACTGGTTGCTTTTAAGCCTGTGTGCTTCATCAACAACGAGCACAGCCCAGTCTATGGATCCCAGACAAGCAGCATCTATCGAGATGAGCTCATAGCTAGTTAGCAAAACATTGAACTTTATAGTTGACGCCCTTATTCTAGAGACCCGACCACCTCTCACTGCTCCTTCTTCAAATGAAAGTTCATTCTCCCGAATAACAGCACGTGAATCTTTGTCTCCAACGTAAGTCACTACATAGAAATCTGGGGCCCAGGTTTCAAATTCACGTTCCCAGTTTATTATTGTAGAAAGCGGGACACTTAGCTGTCAACAAAAGAAAGTAGTTTAATAGATGCCACATGTGCACCTTCATTTTTCAGCATTTCATTCTGTAAGTTTTTATTCATGTTTTTACTTACCAGAAAAGGTCCTTTACAGTGTCCCTCCTTGTATAAGGAGTACAAGAATGTGATAGTCTGAATAGTTTTTCCCAGCCCCATTTCATCTGAAACATTGAAATAATTCTTTATAGATCAGGAAAAAGGAGGAAAAGTGGGGAGGGTGGGAGAGAGGTGTACACTTACCAGCGAGGATGGTGTCTGTGCCTTGCCCCCACGAATATCTTAACCAGTTAAGACCTTCAAGTTGATACGGATGAAGCTGCATCCCTGTCTGGTCAATGTATTCTGGTTGCTTGTCTAACTTCTTCTTAAGATCAGTCAGTGGCTTATCAGGAGGTGGAGTATATCGTCGCCTGGTGAAAGAACATACCATAGCAGTCTCTTATGACATGGAATTCTTATGAGATAATGTCCTGGAACACTTACATTTGTACATAATACATTTTAAGTAACCCAACTCAATTTTGGACCCACAACTCCGTGTTCTTCAAACAAACAATACTTAAACATATAATTTTGAAACAGTCAACTGTAATATGAAACAAGACTTCCTTGTTGTATAACCTATAAAAACTATTATTTATATCTGCTGTCCTCTAATCCTTACTGTGATTTTTCTATATAAAAGGCAAAAAGAATTGACAATAGATTTCAAACCTGCCATGATCTCTATTTCTTAATCTTCCAGTCTTACTGTTCTCATCGAATTGTTGCAAATACCATAAATTCCTCATCAGTCTACATTATGCCACCATTAGCCTTGTTGCTGTAACTGCTTAGTTCACATTACATTATCATAGGTATGCTATACATAAATGAATGTCACAAAGGTCAGCACTATTTTTTTAAAATTCTTTCTTGCTTTAGTTAATGCAACACCAGAATTACCCCTCAAACACTTTGGTCTTTTCTAAACCGATCTACATCCAGCATTTATTCACTTCTTTGCAGACCTCCACTATATTATAGTTAACAACACAGTTACACAAAATTTACAACAAACTGTGCAGTAGTTTTCACATTTAGCCCTGAATAGCCTTTTCATCATTGTGATGATTTTCTATGAATTTGTGAGTGAAATCTTATGTATCTTAGTTTATGGCATCAAGATATGTGATCTATTTCACAAGTCTTCCTCACTGATTCTCCAGGTCATGTAACACTCAAATCGATCGTCTTTAGGATAATGAAGCAACGACAATAGTTTTTCCTTCTGTGTGTCACAGAATTGGCAATGTCTGTTTTTCAGTGCAATTCGATCAAGGTTTTTTGCCTATTAGCAGGAGGCGGCCTCAGCTAGAGCCACACATGCTCAATCTGTTTGTCCCACAGCAGACTGCAGCTGATGACAAGCTGTGCAGATGACACAAGCTGCCAAAGAGGCCCATAGGACCACCACAACATGAAGAAGATGGAGAAGAACCTCCTTTTGGCTCTGAAAGAATTGCTGTATGGTCCGGGGATTGCTGACTGGAGGAATGTTTACAAAAACTTTAAACATGTTTTTCTCTGAAATATTGTTTTTCGGATTGGCAGGAAACATAACTTGAGAATGGTGAATATGACTTTGATCAGAATTTGATGCCAGTATTCTACATTGAATTTTCTATCAGTACACATAGCCATTTTGCCATATCTTCAGAAGCCCATTTTCGGTACAAGCTTTTGTCTGGATGAAGAAAATGACATTTGTTCAAGGAGTCATCCATACATGCTGATACAAAATAGATTCACGAAATCCCACCAGCTGCAAGGGGGCCTTCCACCTGGTGCAGCAGATACGAGAAGTGTCCAATGTAAAAACAAAAATAATCTGTTAAAGGCAGAAGTGTAAGGAATAAAGCTCTATCACCAGATCTAGCATTAATTTTTAATTTGCTTGAAGGAGGAGAAAGGGCGAGGGGGAGGGAAAATTCATAACAATCAACTATTTTTCATATGCTCCAAGAGGACTACCCTCTTGAATTCTGGGAATATGGTCTTTAGTGCGAGGCTATTTTAGGAGTGGTTAACTCCGAGTGAATTAACATTGGCCCAAACTGCACTTTCCCACGTGTCAAAACAACATTCATGGCATGATTCAGCACTAGCAGAAAAGAGTATTTGTCTGCTGTTTTATGTGTGAATTATTTTATGTTGATTATTGGTAATTAACAGTCTGTTTTTAAGATTTCTGTTCGAATTTAACGAGGAGTCAGCAAAAGACATCAACCAAATTATGTGCGAAGTTTTGGAATTATGCTAAAGAATGCTGAATTCAATGTGAAGTGGACTACCTCCACGTGTTTCACGCTTACGTACAAATTCAGACATATACATTCCGATTTCCTTACACCATTTTGCTCGATTTGTCAAAAACAGCACACAAAATAATACTGTAATCAATAATGAAGATTTACAGTGCAGTTTTAACTATTGTCACTATTGTTGTCAACGAGTGAAGCCTGCATGAGAATGATTACTGCAAAAACAATTTTAAAAAATATGCCGTGTTCAGAGGGTTGGCACTCTATGTTTGTTCTCTTCCTTTCCCTCTAGTGTTAACCCTTCTTCATAGGTACAAATGTATGGTGGTGAACACTGGCAAATTGTCTGTTAATGCTCATTCACTTGTGTTTGCTTCCATTCATTGTAAAGTAAACAAGGCTTTACAATCATTCACTCACATTTGCTTCCATTCACTTTAATATAAAACAGGCTCTAGAACATGGAAATGGTATCATACGATGATTTTTCCTTGGTTGGCATCCTCAGTTGTAATACTTCTTAAATGAAACAATTGCAGCCATTTGACCAATTTTTATTATTCATTATTATCAGTATTGCAATTTTGGCTGTAGAGTCGTATTCAAACACAAGATGGAAACAGAAGTAACATTCTTTAAACGATGTTTATCAAATGGTATCACACTATGCCTTCTGCACTTGAGAATGGCTCTACAGCTGAAATGGCAATAGTGAAATAAATAAAAATTCAGTCAAGTGGCGAGAATGATTTCATTGAAAAATCATTTAATATGGTTTCTGAGAAAGAAGCACAGCTACCGCATTATATTTATAGCCACATGCATAAAATTTAGGGAGTGCTTAAGAGTTCTTCACTAATTCATGCTCATAACTTTATGGCTTTATTCAGTAGCAATGCTATCTCAGAAACAGCTTTTTTCACAGACACCTGACACTGCAAGTGATTTGGGGCTGCTTGTGCTTAGGCAATACTGCCACATATTCCACTGAATCACGTGCCATCTAGTCAATGGTGCTACAAGGAAGCATGCGATGCTGTTGCCACCTGGTGGCCATTCCCTCACGAGGGTCGTCCGTCTGAGGAAATGGACGGTCAATCTATTTCTTACATGACCTAGACTAATTCCAAATGTATGTAGTCCAAATGCGTGTATTTCTAAGAATGTGTTTCAGTTCAAAACACTCAGTTTTCTGCCCAGCTCTGATCACAATATGGAATAAACCATTTTCTCCAAAGTCTGTCAGCACTGTTACTCTCACAGTTGTGAATTTGAAACATCTTGTGTGTGCACCTGTGCATCCCCATAACAATACTTAGCTTATGTAATTCTAAAGTTTTCTAAACCTATACAGATGAGACTTTTTGGCAATAACCCTACAGTTTCACTGACAAACCACTAGTAAAACAAATTGTGTACTATCTGATGCTAGAGAGAGTAGTGAGTAACAACATAAACAAGAAGAAATCAGTTTTGTCCTTTATTTCTAAAGGAAGTACTTACGGCTGGTTCTTATCACTGTTGGCTGCTTCTTCATCTAATAATTCTTTCGTTTTTGTTTTCTTGCCTTTGCCTTTTTTGCCTTTCTTACAGCTGCTGTCCATATTGTAAGATGCCCTCAAATCCTGTTCAGAACACAATGTTAACAGTTACTATGTGTGTCAAAACATGGTGTTAATTTCCAACGATTCTCGAAACTGCTTAAATTAAATACTTACTTACAGCAAACCTTACTAAATATCCTTACGGAAATGAAGCATCACCCTCCAACAATTATGAAACATATGTTTTCTGCACATCCCTGCAGCACAACAAATGAAAATCCCAGAACAGAAAAAATAGGACTGACAGCCTTTTAACCACCAAGAAAGTACATGTCAAAACAACATGTGGATACCACCAGCGCCACCACTTCCTACGTATCTCTGGCCATTTAGCTAACACCTCTAAGTTTTTAAATGTAGTCAGCTCAGTAACTGAAGTGACACATGGTCCTGTACTCACTTTCTTTGTCTATTACACTGCACAGATACAATTCTTTTCAAGTTTCTTTTTTTCTTGTATTATCTTTGCCACAACATCCTTTAACAGCTCTTATTCTTGCTGACTGGACTCTCATAGTTCCTCGTTTTGTAAGTTTCCAGGTTATGCTTCCACATATTAATGTTGGGACAGCTGTTGCTTCCCTTTGTGTCATATCCTTCAGGAATTTTTCTATTTCTATCATGACAGCCAATCTATCCACATGTAAACTGTACTCAAGATATATGGAGTCCAACACTCGTTCTTAAAATACTATTAAAAGAAGACCAGACACACCATTGCTTTTATTTTACTTTAGATATTACTAGTCCACAATCTTGATGTAATAGGTGTAGTTGAGATATTATTCTGCAGAATTCTTTTTAGTTTTTTGTATCACCAGAACATTGGTATAGTTTTAACTGTAATCCATCAGGGCCGGCCAGTGTGGCCACGCAGTTAAAGGCGCTTCAGTCTGGAACTGCACGACCGCTACGGTCTCAGGTTCGAATCCTGCCTTGGGAATGGATGTGTGTGATGTCCTTAGGAAGTTCTAGGGGACTGATGACCTCCGATGTTAAGTCGGATAGTGCTCAGAGCCATTTGAACCATAATCCATCAGGTTCCATATGACCATGTTGGGTCAAAGCTTCTTTATCGTGAAACAAGTTGCTACATAACTCACTGAAAGCTGATAAATTTGTAGATAACGTAGAGAAGTATATAGGTGGTCATGTAACCCTTAATCCCTGACCTAAGTAATGACAACGGGAGGGGGCAGAGTGTGTGTGTGTGTGTGTGTGTGTGTGTGTGTGAGTTGGCTGTCTGATGGGTCAACATGCAGATGTGACTGAATGGTAGAAACAAATTAATGTGTTTGGATGCACCCATGACCACACCTTGAATAATCTGCCCAATCTGTTGGTGTATCAATGTAGACTGTCCAACACACCTACAAAGAATGATGTACCAATCACAGCCATCATAGAATGATCCTGACTGACATGGACTGTAGACAAGTAGCACACTTTGTCAATGACTACTGGTGTCAAACCAGACTGGAATTACTGCCGACAGTGAATTACGGTACATGTCAATCCTTTTCTGAGTGAAACTTGTGAACAGAAGTGAATGCTATGGACTTTTGGAGCTGGGTACATCGCAAAATGTCAATGCTCTAACTGGCACATAAAGCTGCACTTCAATGGGATGAACAACACAGAAATTGGATAGCAGCTGAGCTGACTGGTGGTGACTGGTGTGGCCAGGTGGGTTGCGAAATGAGCTAGAGCACTGAATACATTTATGGTTCAATGTGGTGTTTAAACTACAGAGTGAGTGAGTGAGTGTGTGTGTGTGTGTGTGTGTGTGTGTGTGTGTGTAAGGTCTAATTCAGGCCAGAACTGTGTTCTGTGGTGTTTTAGTGCTTTTTTTCCACACACCACAATTTGGGCCCAATGATTCAGTTTACTGTGAACCTGAAGCAGGAGGTTTATTCAAACATTCTTGGTGACCAAGTTTGGTCCTTTCCTATCTTCATGACAATCTTCCAATCTAACAACAACCATGTTCATAGGAATGCACAATTCGTTCCTGGTTTGAAAACTCTCAGGCACCCTATTGCACCTCAACTAGCGCACTAAATCGCCCTATCTTAATCCAATAGAAAATGTATGATGATTTGGTGCAGCAGCTGAACTGAAGCAATCAACTGTAAGTGTAATTTTGTAGCTTTGAAGACTCTAATAATCATTCGGTGGCTTCAGCTAGATACAGCATACCTGAAGACAGTCTGAAGGTCAATGTGGAGGCTGGCCTCGCCCGTTCATCCTGTCAGTGGGCAGGTGGCTGCTCCTTCAGCAGGGCCCGAGCAGGCACACAGGGACAAAGGCTTGCTGGTTACTGGGAGCTCCAACGTTAGGTGGGTGATGGAGCCCCTTAGGGAAATAGCGTACAGGGCTGGAAAGAATTCCAACATGCACTCGATTTGTCTGCCGGGGGGCCTCATCCAAGATGTGGAGGCGGCCTTGCCTGCGGCTATCGAGCATACGGGGTGCAGTCGTCTGCAAGTAGTTGTTCACGTCGGAACCAATGATGCCTGTCACTTGGGTTCTGAGGCAATCCTCAGTTCGTACAGACGCCTGGCAGATTTGGTGAAGACAGCTGGCCTCACACGCGGGGTGCAAGCAGAGCTCTCTATTTGCAGCATCGTTCCCAGAGTTGATTGGGGTCCTTTGGTTTGGAGCCGAGTGGAGGGTCTCAACCAGAGGCTTCATCGACTGACGGTCTTGGCTGCAGATTTCTCGACTTGAGCTATTGGGTGGGGAATTGCAGGATGCCCCTAGATAGGTCAGGGGTGCACTACACAAAGGAAGCGGCTACTCAGGTAGCAGAGTACTTGTGGCGTGCACATGGGGGTTTTTTAGGCTAGGCAGCAGTGCGATGTATCCTGATGAACACTCACCAGTCGACGTGCAGGCAGGGAAATCAGGACACGCTCAGTATAAAGACACTTCAGCTATCAAGATATTAGGAGTAAATTTTCAGAGTGTTCGGAATGAAGTTCCGGAATTTACTGCCCTCCAGGAAGCGTGTGGCACGCAAATTATTCTCGGGACTGAGACCTGGCTGAACCCTGAGATAAGAAGTTCTGAAGTATTCAGTGAGGGTTGGAACGTGTATCAGAAACACAGATTAGATACCATTAGGGGGTGGTGTCTTCATTGCAGTTGACAAAAATATTGTGTCTACTGAGGTTGAAGTAGAGTGTGATAGTGAAGATACCTGGACATGTCTAACAGGGCTAGGAGAAATAAAGTTAAATTTTGGGTGTTATTACCAGCCACAATGTTTCACCGTGACAGTTCTAGAATCATTCAAAGGGTGTCTACACTCTGTATCTCAGAAGTACCCGGAGGCGACTTCAACCTACCTAGTATAGACTGGGATGTCTACGGATTCATTACAGGTGGTACAGACAAGCTGTCATGTGAATTACTTTTGAACACATTATTCGAAAACTGTCTTGAGCAGCTAAATCGACAGCCAACGCGTAATGGAAATATTTCAGATCTGGTGGCCACGAACAGACCAGACCTCATCGACAGTGTCAGTGTTGAGACAGGGATTAGTGATCATGATGTCATTACGACTATGGTTACGAAAGTTAAAAAGTCGGTCATGAAGGCTAGGAGAGTATTCTTACTAGAAAGAGCTGATAAGCAGTTGTTAGCACCCCACTTAGTAAATGAATAGACTTCATTTACTTCCGGTACGATGGACGTGGAAGAATTATGGGCAAATTTGAAACACATTGTAAATGATGCATTGGAGAAGTATGTGATGAAAAAGTGGGTTACGCACGGAAAAGACCCACCGTGGTTTAACAGCGCAGTTTGGAGAATGCTCAGGAGGCAAAGACAGTTGCACTCAAGCACAAGAAAGATCGGGAGAATGAGAACAGGCAGAAGTTAGTAGAGATTCGTGCTGCTGTAAAAAAGATCGATGCGCGAAGCATACAACCACTACCACCGTCATACCTTCGCAAAAGATCTTGCTGAAAACCCAAGGAAATTCTGGTCTTATGTAAAATCGGTAAGCGGGTCGAAGGCTTCCATCCAGTCACTCACTGATCAGTCTGGCCTGGCAACGGAAGACAGCAAAACGAAAGCTGAAATTTTAAATTTAGCATTTGAGAAATCTTTCACGTAGGAGGATCATAAAAACATACCGCCGTTTGAGTCTCGTACAGATTCCCGTGTGGAGGACATAGTGATAGACATCCCTGGGGTTGTGAAGCAGCTGAATGGGTTGAAAATCAATGAATCGCCAGGTCCTGATGGGTTACCAATTCGGTTTTACGGAAAGTACTCTATTGCATTGGCTCCTTAATTAGCTTGCATTTATCGCGAATCTCTTGCCCAATGTAAAGTCCCGAGCGACTGGAAAAAAAGAAGGACGGATGCTCAAAATTACAGACAAATATCCTTAACATCGGTTTGTTGCAGGATTCTCGAACATATTCTCAGTTCGAATATAATGAATTTCCTTGAGACAGAGAAGTTGCTGTCCATGCATCAGCATGGCTTTAGAAAGCATCGCTCATGTGAAACGCAACTCGCCCTTTTTTCACATGATATCTTGCGAACCATGGATGAAGGGTATCAGACGGATGCCATATTCCTTGACTTCCGGAAAGCGTTTGACTCGGTGCCCCACTGCAGACTCCTAACTAAGGTACGAGCATATGGGATTGGTTCCCAAATATGTGAGTGGCTCGAAGACTTCTTAAGTAATAGAACACAGTACATTGTCCTTGATGGTGAGAGTTCATCGGAGGTGAGGGTATCATCTGGAGTGCCCCAGAGAAGTGTGGTAGGTCTGCTGTTGTTTTCTACTTATATAAATGATCTTTTGGATAGGGTGGATAGCAATGTGCGGCTGTTTGCTGATGATGCTGTGGTATACGGGAAGGTGTCATCGTTGAGTGACTGCAGGAGGATACAAGATGACTTGGACAGGATTTGTTATTGGTGTAAAGAATGGCAGGTAACTAAATATAGGTAAGTGTAAATTAATGCAGATGAATAGGAAAAAGAATCCAGTAATGTTTGAATACTCCATTAGTAGTGTAGCGCTTGACACAGTCACGTTGATTAAATATTTGGGTGTAACATTGCAGAGCGATATGAAGTGGGACAAGCATGTAATGGCAGTTGTGGGGAAGGCAGATAGTCGTCTTCGGTTCATTGGTAGAATTTTGGGAAGATGTGGTTCATCTGTAAAGGAGACCGCTTATAAAACACTAATACGACCTATTTTTGAGTACTGCTTGAGCATTTGGGATCCCTCTCAGGTCGGATTGATGGAGGTCATAGAAGCAATTCAGAGGCCGGCTGCTAGATTTGTTACTGGTAGGTTTGATCATCACGCGAGTGTTACGGAAATGCTTCAGGAACTTGGGTGGGAGCCTCTGGAGGAAAGAAGGCGTTCTTTTTGTGAATAGCTACTGAGGAAATTTAGAGAACCAGCATTTGAGGCTGACTGCAGGACAATTTTACTGCCGCCAACTTCTATTTCGCAGAAAGACCACAAAGATAAGAGAGATTAGGGCTCGTACAGAGGCGTGTAGGCAGTCATTTTTCCCTCGTTCTGTTTGGGAGTGGAACAGGGAGAGAAGATGCTAGTTGTGGTACTAGGTACCCTCTGCCATGCACCGTATGGTGGATTGCGGAGTAGGTATGTAGATGTAGTAGATGTAGATGAAGAAATTTGTAACTCTCTTCCTTGCCATATTGAGGCCATTACCAAGGGTGGTTACAGTATAGTTTGATGTCACATGGGGAGAGAAATTTTTTATCTAGTGTGCTCATTCTACACAGCATAAAGCTCTAAAATGTTGTGAGGAACTCTTGTTCAGAACAAAAGTTGTGTACTGCAAGGTAATCTCTCAATTTATATTTGAATATCATATTAATATCAGAATAAAGTTTTCCAGCACTGCTTGATGCCTATTGAAAATGAAACCTGCAGAATAATGCACATCTTACTATACAAGAAGTCATTCATGATGTAACTGTAATCAGCATTTACACCGAACAGATTCATACCACATGTGGTAGAATCTGTTCACAGATTAAAGTGTTAAGTGCAAAATGTTTTTCTGTCTAGCGTTCACAGAATGAATATGGCAGTTCCCTTTGAATGAGTCCATATTATTAATGTTAGCTGTAAATTATTTTGTAAAGTGATAATTCAAAACTGATACTTTGGATGTGCATGACAATAATTTTTAAGTGCTGTAACAGTTTGCCTGGGATACCGATTCTTCGAGAAATGCCACTGTGACTTCCTGCGAAGCAAATCCTGTCATCATGACTATGACGATGGAAGCAATCTATGTGACTTGCAAGCAGTGTACTCTTTTGAGGGAGCAGCAAATGGGTCAATGTGACAGGTGGGTCACTGATATCCTAAAGAGCAGAACCCCAAACACAAAAAACAGAGATCCTCCAAGGAAATGGTATAGCAGCGAGTACAAACTTATGAAGACAAAAATAACCTCAGATGCCTAATAACAACACAAGACCATGCACATGCAAAAACATATGAGTACACAACTTGCGATTAAAGACTGACACTGTTGATGTTCAAATGCATAAATTAAAGCATATTTGTTAAATACCTGACAAATATTGAAAAATCTATGAGAACAGGTGGACTTACATTGTAATATTCTATTGCTTGCTTCAGACCCAAGATATTCTCATTCTCATCTTCCCACGTTGCCTGATCGTAAGACAAGTCCCGCCATTTTACCAAGTAAAGTGTCCGGCCATCACGCATGACACGGTGGTTGATTATACGGTGTACAATCATCCACTCAGGCTTAATACCATACCTACAACATAAGAATTACATCTTAAAAAAGAGGTGGTACAATATGACCTGAACTTGTGAACTTCAGCAATTATGTGTAAGATGTACAAGCTACTACATCCCTAAATTTTTGTTAGAAAGTGACTCTGTATTAAAGAGCAAAATAAAAATAGATTTATACTATATGGTCTCACCTGTAGTACTTATCTTCAAGCATCTGGTCATCTGCATTTGCTTCCTTAATGCGCTTCATGCGATTATCCATTTCATCCAATGGTTCATCCAATTTTGGTGGTTCATCCATATCATACTTACGCATGTAACTCCGAATCATAAGTGGGTGAAATACATCCATCTAGCAATAAAACAGTTACATGGCAAGTTAAGTCTGAGAAAATAATATAAATGAAGTGTATATTCAGATACTTTATAAAGGTAATACAAGGGTTTAAATCAAAGTTACATCAAATGAATCTCATTCAAAGTTCCATGACATGACCAAGAGTTTCTTTTTAAGTAAGGATTGGTTTTACTGTGGAGGTTGACTAGTAGAACAGAAAATCTTTTAAATGGACAAAAATACTGGACGTAGTCAAATACCTTTAACATATATCTAAAATTTCAGGGGGAAGTGAAACAAATCAAATTAAACTTTGAGCTACATTTAATTTTTCTTTATTTTGAGCTTGTCAATTTGATATTCAGCCACTTACACAAACTACCTCAATGCTTGTCAAATATTCGACAATATGATAGCCTCATAGGAAGATTTATTTTTGCACTCATGACATCTAATTTGTATATACGATATTTCATTTTTTCTGTGAAGCGGAAAGCTTTTTTTTTTTTCTTCTTCACACTAGCTAAGGCAGCCAATGAAATCTGTTGTGAAACACAGTGTGTACTTGCTAATATGTAGGTTCTTGGAAATAGTGTGTCCAAACTTACAAAGGCTGCTTACAGGTACTGAGAGGACACCAAGACTGTCACCTGGCCAACAGTCAAAGGTAATGTCACAGAATTCTTACTTGCAAATATTTTACATACAGAAACTGCTGAACTACTTATCACCTACAATGCTACGAGTCAACCGAACAAGAATAAATAGAAAAACAATTGCTTTTCTCAACTCTTCCTTTATGTTGCTATGCTCCTACATAAAATAGATGGTTCCAGGAATACAAGGACCAAGATCAGCCTATTATCAGTAATATCAGGGCACTTGCGTGCAAAACCTCTCACTGAGAATGTGATAATTTCATAGATAACTGTTACCATGCGAAATTCCACAGATTTTGGCACTCTCCTACAAATGGTTCCACATTAGTAACATTGATCATATCACTTTTTGTATTATTTTGTTCACACAGTTTATTTGTCAGAAACTTCTACAAGAAGTAGTTAAAAAGCTACCCTTTTAATCACATACTGACTTCATATTTGCTTCACATGAAAACACTAGAAATAATGGATGTCATCATGGGAATCTAAGCAACTGCAACGAAAGTTTTTACAGAGGACTTCTAAGACAAGGCTCTGAGGTTTTCAGATTTGATATGTTACGGTGTATATGTGTACAGGAGATAGAATTACCTCCTAGCTAAAACGGGAGAAAATTTTATTAAGGTTTTTGTCAGCTGCATCCTCTACAACATGGTATTACATTCTGCAACACGATTCTCATTCTGAAGTTTACGACATATGGAACAGTTACTGTGAAGCAAAGAAGTGCAGGTTCGCCCTGTGTGTTGCTCACATCCTGTTCTCCATGAGGAAGAATTAAGAGGAGATAGAATGGATTTTTTTCACATTTTAGGATTTTTATCTCATTATAAAATTTGCAATTTTCCGAATATATACACTATCATGGTAAATATTTTATTTCTTAAAAATATAATCTACACCGGTTGAAAATGTTAGAATTTTTACTTGCATTTCTTCAGAATCTAATAAACTTGGTGATTTTTTATATAGAAGGCTGTGGATTGCTGTATTATAAAGGTCATGTCCAATAGAGGATGGGCACCAGGTTGAGGAAGTTGAAAAAGTGAGAGACAAGAATCTTTCTGATGGTAAAACCACAAGAGGCAAGCTGACAGACAAAATGATTGATGAACTACAGCAGTATTATGGGATGGCCACTAGAAATAACACTGAGGATTTGTTGAAAATGAAGCAGGCAGTATGGACTACCTTCTTCCAGACTGTCAGCTGATGATAAACCAGTACACCACGCCCTCCTGGACCTGATTCATGGTGCAATTACCGCAATGCCCAGCACTCAAACAGTTCATACGGCCATAAACATTCCATCCCAGCAGCAGTCATGGATATCATAAAACCTATTTACAGAGACCTGGCAAATCCTCAATTACTGAAGAAGTGTCTGCATGGTCAGACTCAAAATCCCAATGAATCATTCAATAATCTTATATGGACTCACTCAGCAAAAAATGTTTTTGTTGGAATGAAGACTCTAAAGGAGGGGGGTCAGTGATGCTTTATTACTTTTAATGATAGCAACATTGGTAGGGTGAAAGTGCTACAGCATATGGGAATTAATCCTGGAGCAAACTGCATCGGAGAACTTTAATGGATGGACAAGGTTCGCATTGATAAAGAAGAGTATGCAGCACAGTTGGCCACTCAGGAGTCCAGAAAGAAGAAAACAAAAGAAAACTGGGAAAAAAATAAAGAGGATGATATACAGTATGGTACAGGGTGCTTCTGAGTGACTAAAAATAAAAAAATTAATGACATATTAAGTGAGTTACAGTCTCTTGAAACTTTAGAAGCTGTTACTTATAATTTACATTTTCTGTTTTATTTTTTGCTAAACCTCAGAAACCACTTCGGGTAGAGTATTCAAACTTTCCAGGAGTAATAACATACATAGCCTAAATCTACTGAACTAAAAGAAGAACATAATGTTATTGTATAATTAAAATTATTTAGGATAAAGTACAAAAAGGTAACAAAATTTTAACCGTGTAATTAAAAAATTGTTTCCAAAAGCAGTGGCTGAAATGCAATGATTGTAGTTCAGTGGACTAAGAATATATAGTTTAATGTCCTGTAAAAGTTTCGTGTCAATGGCTACAGTGGTTCCTGAAATACAAGGAAGCCAAGTCACTAAATTTAACATTGTCAGGATGGGGTGCTCCAGCTCCCCTTAATGATTTTTACTGGACAGTTTTCACACCACAGGAGAAAGTACACCGAGTACTAAAAAGGTGCATTCCAATAGATTCATACAATGGTGGAAGGAGGTGAGGGAATGTAGTTATAAAAAGATAAGATGTAGTTTTCTATTCACATACACATCATACAACTACCTTTTATAGGTCTTTTTCCAAAAAATATGGTAGAACTTCTCAACATGAAACTGACAGTAAACATTAAACAACATATTCCCTGGGAATTGCGATAAAATGCACAGCAAGTTAATGAGAAAATCTCAAGCACTCTCATCAGCAGAAAATGTAAGAACACACATCTTGATATTGGTCTAGAAGTTGTTGGAAGACTCGTCTTCACCTACAAATTACAACTAAATAACAGAACTGGCACCTTTTTAAAATGAAGTAAATTTATGCATAAACAAAAATTCATAAATCGAACAGTGCTATGCCGAATAGGTCACTTGGTAGAATGTCATCAGTTCATGAATGAATAACTTTAATACTATGAGTTTTGGCATAGCTCATCTTCTGAGATCTGTGAAACACAGGAGACAATAGACATGTAATAAAGGCAACATAAATGGACTCATCACAAAAATATACACAAGGAACAAGTAAAAGACACACATCCTTAAGTTACAAGGAAACGATACATGCATGTTCATGTACTGTTCCAATTACGAGGTGCGGTCGAGAAGTTTCTAGCCCGTGATAGTTACCTTAATGACTCGCACAAACAACACTGCCTACTTTTATGGTGTCCCTTTGTATCTATGCAAGTCAAATTTCACGGCTCCAGTTTTGTTATTTTTGCCACTGGGATGTGTTGTATACTGTAGTGTAAGCAAAATGGCAAATCTCAAATCACGAACCGTGCTGCGCTTGATTATCTTCATTTGAAGAGAATGACGCCAAAGGAAATTGCGGAGGACATGCGGAATACACTTGAGGACAGTGCTCTGTCTTATGCAACAGTGAAAAACTGGGTGTTCAACTACGAACATGGAAGAACGAGTGTGGAAAATGCACCAAGGAGCAGGCCTATCACTGCTGCCACTGAGTAAACAGTGACTGCAATTCACGATACAATAGTGCAGGATCATCGAACAATGTTGCAGCACATTGAAACCACATTTGGAACCTCTCATAGTTGCGCTCATGACACTGTTGCAGATATTTTGGGAATGCGGAAAGTTTCATCTCTGTGAGTCTCGAAAGATTTGAATGCATATCAGAGATGGGAGCATGTACAGTGTTGTGAAGAAATCTTCTGCCAATTTGAAATGGGTCAACACAGCTTTCTTGCAAGGTGTTTGACAATGGATGAAACGTGGGTTTACCACTTTGATCCTGAGACAAAACAAAAGTCACAACAATGGAAACATCCTTTCGTCCTCTACCCCAAAAAAATTCCAGGAGCAAAAATCAGCCGGTCAGGTGATGGCATCGGTCTTCTGGGCTGCAGAAGGGGTAATTATGGTGGATTACTTGCCAAAGTACGTTAACTACCAATGCATCTTACTACTGCACCCTCCTCTGCTGTGTGTGTGAAGAAGTTATCTGAGCGTGCCACCAAGTGTATCGCATTGAAAAATAAATTGGTATTCTGAAATTTCTGTCATTCTTTAGTTGTTAGGCTACAAATTTTTCAACTACCCCTCGTATATAACATTGTTGTATGCTTGCCCCATCTCCAAAAAATCCATGTTATGTAACTTTATAATACAAATTAACGTGAAAAATCAAAAAATGGAAAATTCTGTAGGAAATAATGACAAATTAACATGAAAAGTATTTCTAGATAGCTAACCAACACATGGAACTGCATATTCTGCTGTACTTACTGCAGGGTAGGAATTTTATATCCATGGGAACGTTCCAAGCAGAAGTAGCACATTACAGGATCAGGTACTGAACCGCGAAGTCAATTTTACGCCACAAGATGCAACAAATTTTGACGCAAATCAGAATTAGTTCAATATCATTTGTGGCCTACAATAAACACCAAGTATGAGGAGGAATAACTTGGAGACAAATTTTGGAAGAAAAGTTTTACATTCTTCTTGAAATTTGAGCAATTCTACTGACTGCTTTTTTTGAGCTCCTTAATGCTATGAAAATCCAAACAAAGTTTGCAAGCAGTAAATTACCACCATTTTTAAGTTTTTGAAGTGTTACCAATGCATCCAATTAATGCTCCAAAAACTGCTGACATTTAACTAAAATAGAGGACAATTTTTTTAAAACTTGCTTTCTGCAAAAACAGGGCCAAAATTAGTTTTTAGATAGGAATAATGCCATTTTTGATGTTTATGTTGGTGACATTTGTGGAAGTGACAAAATGGCCTTCTGGCATTTGCTTTCTGTGTATCTGAATTATTGTCAGGTCATTGTCACCTGCAAAGCTGCCTGTCTAAGATGACAAATGTGTCACATGTGTTCTTAGCCTGTGTTTATTTTTAATAAAATGGTAGACAAATACTCTGAACCAGCAACAGAAGTTGATAGGGGAAGGAAGAGAAGGAGAGTGATAGAAAAGAGCCAATAGAAGGTATCGTGAAGAAAGAGCATGGCAGTTAGATGCCAGATGTGGTCATCTTTGAAGCGACCATGTTCATAGGAGGGTGCTAGGGCTATTATGCTGCTGACTTAACCTACAATGAAATGGATGGCAAGTAATTTCCAAGTTCACACTTCTGTTAATTATACACACTGTGGGGAGTCAACTGTAATAGAGATCCTTGATAAAGGGCAGAAATCCTTCAGAGCCATGGGCACAGCAGAGAAAGATGTAAAAGATGAATCACGCCAATAAAGAAGAGAGACCAGATATGGCAAAACTGACGTAGTTTGTTAAAATATCCAATAACGCCATCTAGTTACACGGAAATATATTGAGAGAGAACTGGGTGGGAGACTGGACTGTAAACTTGATAATTCGATTGACTTAAAATATTTAAATGTTTGCCTTGATGTAATTATGGCAGTCTAAATCAGTAATACATAGTTATATGTAATGTATTTGTTTATTGAGTAAATGGATGATAAGAAAGAAAGTTGTACATCGATATGTTATGCATAAAGCAATGTCTTGAAATAAGTTGCTATTTTCATAGTCTTTTTGAAATATATGTACGTGCATTGCTCTTTTGATTTATGGATTTATCAATTGCTGCTTTGAAATTAATACATTACATGTGAAGTTTTGCAAAATTTTTATCCATATACAAATCCCTAAACAGTCGCTTGCATTTCTTAATTTTGAAGAAAGTCAGTTTTGAAAAAAACTGATCCTCAGGTCTTTGAGGAATATGCCCACATTAGGGTGTATTGCAGCCTATATTTGGAAAAGCTTCAGTAATAATGACTATGTAGCACGAGAGAGATTTCTCAAAAATATAATGGCAGCTCTTAATTACGCTGTATGATTCTAATGTTTTTTCCCCATTCTGACCGACCGAATTATTGACATCACAGGGAGAGGAACATTTTTTTAAACACGTTTTTTACATGTACTGATGGAGAATTTACTGACTAGGTATCATTACCTCGATACCAAAACAGTGAAAATTAAGCAACAGTTTACATTTCCATACTTGCCACCCCTAGAAAGCCCATACTGTTACCACTGCCTGTTACAGTTCCGTGCACGCGAAGTCAGCATGCAAAAACCTTACGTTTTAATTAATTCTCACAAGAACGTACTTCAAACTGCTATCATTGTAATGTAGTATTTATTGCCGTGATAACATCAACAAACCAAGTTTCAGGAATATTTTTCACTTCAGTCATGACACTGCTCCGAAGTAAGCAACACACTAACTTGCACTATGAATAATATTAAGGAGAAGAAAGCTGATAAGCAAAACGTAAATAACTAGAGGTATATCTTTGTTACCAGTGGGTTATAAAATATTTTTTTCAACAATACTACTAAACAAGGTAGAAGCAACACTTGATAGCCATCTGGGATAATATCAGACTGGATTTAGAAAGGGTAAATCTTGCTCTCAACAAATTTTCAACATAAAATCAGTAATTCGTCACAGACTTACAAACTCTGAAGATATGGTTGTAACATTTATAGATTTTAAAAAGGCATTCGAGTTGGTTGATAGGGAAACACTAGATAAAGTAATCAGAGACTTTGGCATCAAATCTAAATTAGCAAACCTTATTCGTGAAACGCTCACAGACACGAAATCAAAAGTAGAGTTTCGGGGTGAACTATCGAAGGCATTCAACATAAAAACAGGTGTAAGGCAAGGTGATGGCCTGTCTCCACTCCTCCTTAATTGCGTACTAGAGAAAATAGTGAGAATGGAAACAAAAACTAAAAGAACAGAAGCTGTCACCAATCAGACTGGGAACTAAAAACAAAGATACTGAAACCCACTGTTTAGCACTTGCGGATGATTTTGCCATTCTTTCCGAAAACCCAACAAATGCTGGAATACAAATCAATCTCTTAGAAGAAATAGCCAACAAAGCAGGTTTAAGAATATCTGTAGAAAAAACAAAATTTTTGACAAATATAAAAAATGCTCCGGAATCCCTAGCAACAGATACTGCCCAGATAAAAAAGGGTAAATAAATTTAAATATTTGGGAGATATTATCCAAGAAAATGGCTCAGAAAAATTCGGTGTAGAAAGAAGAATACATGAAATGGAGAGAGCTTAGGAAATAACAAGGAATGTCTACAACAAAAGGTATCTGTCTAAAAATTTGTAGATACAGCACTACAACACAGTAGTAAAACCAGAATGTCTTAATGCAAGTGAATGTTTAGGCATGGACATTTAGAAACAATGAAGAAGTTTATCGCAACATAGAAAGCATAAATTAAACACTAGGAAAGAGGCGACTGCTATTTTTTGGACACTTCTACAGAATGAACAGCAACAGGTTAACCAAACAGATTTTTAAATATCTTTGGCACTAGAAGCCAATAATAGCCTGGATCAAGAAGTTAGGAAAGAAACAACATCAATGAAACAGATGCAACAGAAAGAGAGATTTTCAAGAGGAAAGTGTTAAAAATGAAATGATTCCAAGGCAGGGGGGAGTAGAAGACAGGGTCAAAATGGTCCGAGGAGAGAAAAATGATACATAGTGAAAAGATGAAAGAATATTGGAGAAAAAAGAAAGAACAACAAGGAAGAAAGCACTGAAATTTCTGTGTGGTCCTTAGATGACCCGCAAGATGATGATGAAGAAGAAGAAGAAAGCAGTCTAAATGTTCAATACTTATCAAGGAACATGTACTCCAAAATATTTATAAAACAGTGATTGTAGAAGAAATTAAAGTGATGTTAAAAATTCTAACACACAAATTGCACTTGCTGTCAGACAATGAAAAGTGGACATGACAATTCAACTTCCAGCTAACAAAAAACTCCCAAGTCCAGTGAGCGCACTGGAGGAGATCATAACTGAGCAACAAACATAAAATTACTGAGTCCATTCAGTCAATTAAGAGTTGAAATTTCTTGGAGTCTTTCAGAATTTACCATGATCTCTCTAACTTGTTTAGGCAAAATGAATTTTCCTCGTAAGCCCAGGTTATCGAGACAAATCACCACCTATCCTTATGAATTTTCCATTTTCAAATGGATATTGTTAAATATATTTGTGCTCTGAATCAACGACCCAGCAGGACACCTAAAAACACACTACCTATGGTAATGTTTGTCTCAGTTAGAGGAGAACCATGATTCAAGGTTTATGTTACAAAAATATTACACAGTTTGAATCATTCAGCTTTTAATACAGAATGCGTGGCATAATAAAATATAATCAAGAGGCCAGACTTTTGAAGGAGGTGTGTCTAATGCAACAGCTTATAGGAATGTCAAATTAACGTTTTTGCATATTTAAATATTCCTGAAAAAATTTGAAACCTGTTTTTCCAACATCTCACTACTTCATTAAGAACAAAATGTCTTACCTGTATTTCTGACACCCAGTCACAATGCCAGTATGATTTTTCATGCCACTTGACAAAGAATTCCCTGAAACGAGGTGGTTTTCGCTGTCCTTTGCTACTTGATGGTTCATCAGACTGCTTTTCATCTCCATCTTTGCCTTTGACCTCTGACCAACGCCACGTTAATATCTTTGACACTTTACCAGGAAGTGGTTTGCACTGCAAGTAAAGCAGAATGATCATTGTACTAGATATGAAACAAGGTAGAACACAGGAGATATAAGACAACCAGATATAGCAACAAGAACTGAATAAATAATCCATTTTTGGGCTTACAGGGACCAGGAAAGGCAGCATAATGGAGCTTGACCCTGTGGGAAAATTACCTGTTGCTTTATTGTTATAATACATACAACAATGCAGACTAAATACTGCCAACTTTGTCAATATATTAAATTTAGACATCACTGGCACTCTGCTATCTTGGTTGCATACAACTGCCATAAACGAGTCTACTCAATCTTCTCAACTTAACGTCTCCTCCCTCTACCCTCCTACTAGTAACAGAATGTCAACAGACAACCTATGTCTTTATTGATTTAACACGGTACACTACTACTCCCTAACACATAGAAGGGCAGTTACCAATGGCTCCTGAAGCCTTACAAAGTTAGACTATACTGGCCACAACTATCTACGATGATGCTGATGGGATCTGACATTCAATGACTCACTGGTAACTGCATCAGAAATATATGGCAGTCAGTCAACACACACCTTGCAGCATCATACGAACACTACCAACTAATGTGGCCTTTCGTTACATTAGAATTGGTATGAGAATGTTCCATGTGTGCATGATGTGGCAGACATGATCAGTTTGTCATGTAACAAAACAGTGATGAAAGTTCAAGTTTCTGATGGAGCTAAATCCAGGGTGGAGATCATTCTGCTAAACCATGGTACCCCAATGAATACAATAATGTACCAAGGAAAATTCCTTAATTTAGTTCAATATCATATCAATCAACACTAAATGTATCATTACATGATGACTGCTTACTAACAATTTGACATAGTGATGCTTTAATAAAACACGGATGGACACTGTTGAAAAGCGAAGAACTTGCAACACCAGACTGCCAGCCAGTGAATCAGTAACTTTTAAACCAGTGTAGCAGTGCACATTACTGAAATGCTGCAATTTAGGGTCTACAGCACATGCTTAAGACGTCCTCTCACAGGACAGAAAAATGCACACGAACAAGGAGCTGGCGACACCAAAGTGTGGAATTCCGCATTCCACTACACTGCGGAACATGGAATAAAGAACCTGGCATGGCATATTTTTGTCTCCTGGAGAGCAACATGGCAAATGACATGTTTTAGGTCGCAAGCAGCACAGAGGAGCCCCAATATTGTACAGCATTAAACATTTTCTTTCTCACAGAGTACATGGTATGAATATAAATTGTTTCAAAGCATCAGGAAATTGACGATCTCTGAAAAACATGTTGTTTTAGCTATGATTTGTTATAATAAAACAACAGGAAACTACTTTTAAGTACATGAAGGCTTCCTGTAGTTCATGTTTTTAGTGTTATAACATGTGTGCTACGAAAGTATACTGTTTCAATGCTAAGGTACAGCTTGCATGTCAGATATCAAATAATGGCATCTGGAGATTGTGTATACCATATACAAAGGCCCAGACGCTATGTCGAATTTGTAGCGAAGTTGGTAGTGTTATGAGCTCTGAGTAGGAAAGCTCAATGGAGCGGGTCCATGTCCACCTGCTCTCAAATATTTTTTTTCCCCTTCATATCTGTTTTCTAAAAGATTCTAGGTCTTTCTTATTCATTATCATCTTGAAAGTCGATGTTATTTATTATAAATAATGAATTTGCTGCAAAGGCCAACGACTGTCCAGAGATCTTAACATGACTGCCAGTCTATGTCAAAGTAAACCCAAGTTACACACAGGAAGTTTTTGTTGTTATGAAACTTTCTGTACAATACATATACTTATCTCCGAGTTTATGGACTCACTCATGTTTGTATTCTGCCAGTGAAAATCTTTTTAAGTGAAGGTGAGTTGCTTCAAAAAAACTTGTCTCTCACATCCAAATGAAATTACGAAATGAATCTTGATCTCAAAATTATGTGATGAAGTACATTCTTTCAGTGTGATGACTGTCAATGCTACATAGAGAATATAGATATTATGTAAGTGCGGACTGATGTTAGACACACTACCTTAACTATATTCAATTTAAAACCCAAAATGGGATAAAAATTCAACTCTGTTAACAATAACTTCTACCGGTACGTAGCTCAACTCTGTGTACACCATTATGTGGTATTTCTCTACAAGTAATTCACTATTCAAGCCACTGATGAATCCAAAAATCTGCTTTGTGGTTTTCTCTACTCTCCAACAGAGTTAACATAGCTATTTTACGCACATCCATTCTCATAAAGAAAACTGTGTGGTCTTTGGGCCAGATAAAGCCCACAATGGATGCAGGAGAGAGCAAAGCACATTAACCAGGTCATCCCATGTGCCGACAGCAATGCCTCAAGTTAGATCAGATGCCTCTCCATGTCAATATTAGCTGTCTTACCCAATGAAGGACAGTTTCAGGGCAACGCTCCAGAGTCTCTACAAATACCGGCAACTTTCTTTTGAATGTTTCCTTCTCTTTACTTTTATAGCTGCTCTGACTAATTTTTTTCTCCTGTACTGTTGTAGTTGGCACACTGATTATCCAGGATGTCATCCTATTCATCGAACTAGCTTGTGCCTTATACCTATGAAGTGTTTCCCGAAAGATTCACCACCCAACACAATCATTAAGGCATAATACTGATTAATTTCATACTTAATATTTCAACTAATCAATAAAACACTACACAGCTGCAGACTCTTCTGTAATATTAAACTTACTGAGCAACGTGGACACTTCCAATCTCCGTCAGGGATGTCCTTAAGTGGTGGATTTAAACAAAACGTGTGATATGCTGAAGGACAAGAGTCACAGCACAAAAGCTCGCCACCATCTTTGCAAACTCTGTAACATTTTAACAGTTATTTCAGTCATCCATGAACAACAATGTTAGAAAGAATAATAATTACAGTGACAATCAATAACTGAACAAAAAATAACAACTGACATGGCTGCTTCTATACAATAGCAGTTGTGTAATATTTATGCTGGACTGGTAAATATTACATATCCAATACACGTTTGGTAGTTTGTATTGTATTCTCCTTAGTACTATTGACATATGGTACTATAATGTACTAGTAGTTAATTAACAGTAAGCAATGGTCATACTATCAGATATGCTCCAAAATAGATGTTAATATAAAATGAAACATGGTATGTGAATAACTGCAATTCTTCATAACAGAAAGGCTTGGCAGACTCATTTGTTACAACAAGAAACCCCACGTAACAACACTTAAAACATCAGATCACTGTGTCATTCATTGTTAAAAACATTTGGATCCACAACAAAACTTTACCTCATGTAGAATCCAGGATGAAAAGTAACAATATTATGAGAAAGAAAGTTGCCACTTACCATGTAGCGGAGATGCTGAGTCGCAGACAGGCACAACAGAGGCCCTAGGGCCCAATTAAAGCTTTTGGCCATTGGTCTTTGGCGACAATAGACACACATATGCCCCCCCCCCCCCCCCCCCACCACACACCACTCACATTGGTGACCTCCCTCACTCTAAAAACAGGAAAATTTCTTAAAGCATACTGACAATGGGCCTTAAAACAGGGGTGCCAGTCATAAAGAGAACCAGTAAAAGTGTTATAAAAGTCTTAACAAAAGAAGGTATGAAATCAAATTTGACCTGACATACCCTTTTGGTTCGGAAATGAAGGTACATTACAAGAAGTGTGGGACGTGACCTCCCTCTACCTGTACACGCAGTTCAACACAATGCTGGATATTCGTGAATGCTACTGCCTGGGTATTGGGCACAACAGCCTGGATTTAAAGGTGAATGTCCTCACGTAATTCATTGATGGTACATAGTTTGTTCTTGTCACTTGATCTTTGAGGTGACTTCACAGAAAAGAAGTCAGCAGTGGTGAAGTGAGGGGAGGTGAGCTTGGAGGGACCACAAACATCTGAAAATCACTTTGTCAGTAAAACATGTTTCCACCACAGCCATGCTCACTTTAGACACATGGCTTGTTGCCCTATCTTGCTGGTACCAGACAACTGTCAGTTTCATATCATTCAACTGGCTCTTCCACCGAATATCAAAATATTGTCAGAATCAAACAGCAGTGGAAGAAGCAAGTCACACGGAAGACCACAAACAGTAAGCCATATAACATTGTTTAACTTCAGTAACTTGGAACTACCAAGCTGAAACAACTAAATTGGCGAGGTTCTCAAATTAGAATCAAAACAAATTTTCACTCTTACCTGCAAAACTCCATGTGCTCATCATCATCCTGTTCCTGAACCCCTTCCCCCTCACAATGTGGGCATGACCATTTGCCTTCTGGAGTCTCTTCTAACTCTGGATCAAGACAGACAAGATGATATGCTCGAGGACACGTATCACAGAGTATTATTTCACCACCTTGCTGGCACACTTCACAGTAGTCCTGGTGATCAGTCTGGAAGAGAGCAATAAAATTCTTAGTAATGATCGTCCTCCCCCCTCCCCCTATGGCTTCCAGTTTAGTACTTTTTACACTCGGATATTTACAATTTTAAGCATGCAGCCTTCTTCAAAGTAAAATTGTGTAATTGTTTTAGTAGCCCTGTTTCACGTGCATTGCAGGTGTGTTTATGTTTACATATGATTTGCAATTCAAAAAAAGCATGCTGAGAAGGGAGGGGGCAGGGAGGGACAGGGACATGCGGGGTGACGCGCTGGGGAGGAGTGGGAAGGGCGAAGGAAATTTGTCATAAGATGCAGTGAATAATTTCTTACATCAAACAGTCCAACTTTAAGTGCATTGATATGTAAAGTACACACTATACTTTTATTTGGAAATGAGTTAGGCGAAAAAGAGTGAAGTAAAATAGGATAGGACTTTTAAATGCGAAGGGAAGAGAAATACATGATTGGAATTGGAGGGAGTAGAGGGGAAGAAGCAGGAAGGAAAATGCAATGAACAAAGGAGCAGCAAAAAGTTACCTTAGAAGCTATGGCCTTATCAACAATACTAGTATAGGTCAATTATCATAACACAAAAACTGGCAATGCAACCTTTTGGAAGATAGTAAACAGTGATGCCAATTAACTTCTTTGCTGCTACAGACATGCTTTCTGCAATTTTTGCTGAAGGCGACCTTTGATATAGCTGTACTGCTCACCAAATGCTGGTCTTGTGCCGAGAGATGGCATTTTGGCAGATAGAGAATACTTATCAACTGAGGTTTTGAAAACTATCAGGGTAAAAAAAATTGATTCTTGCACAACTTAGTCATAGATCTTCGCTTGACAAAGAACTCAATTTCTTTTTGTTATTTGTCATACTACTGCGCTGAATCAAATTAAGTAAAACATGGCATTCAATTTTAAAGAGCTCGCAGAGGTAGAAACGCACTGCATAAACTTTTTGTATGGTTGATTTTAGCTTATATCCCAGGAGATGAAATGTGCACAAGAAATCAAAATTCTACTTTAAAATTGACAGCAGAACAGTATCTAATTTCTTTCACAAATTACTGGATTCAGTATCTGACAGAGTCACACTTGATGCATCCATTCACATCCTTCTGCACTGCGAATCATGTGGTCATAAATAATGTACGTATGCTGATTTATAAATACTCTGAACTTTTTTATTTGCTGAGACACGGAAGTAATGTGTACATAGCAGTGAGAGGTCGGCGACAAATAGGAAAACCCAAGTGGCATATGCATACACATCAACAGCACCTGAGGAAATGGTGCAGCAGGGCGTGTATACACATCCACACAATGAATGGATGGGTTATGGCAGTACTTTCAATCAATTTTGATTACTCATTTCATCAGTTATATTAATCTTCCTTTCTCACACTTATCTACCCTCCCCTACCACTACCAGTCATGGATCAAGCTGTGTTCTTTCTTGACAGAAACAAATTAACTTTGGAACATATCTGTACACTCCTGCAACTACTTACTATCAAAACTTTTGCACAAGTTATTTTTTTGTCAGTAGGCACCTGTGTGAATTAGCTGTCCCTTTTCCTTAAGAATATCTAAAAAACATATGATATGAATGTCAGAACATTCATTTTTTTTCCTCCAATGAAGGACTCCATTACATTTCACTCAAAATGTACTTGTTTTTACTATAATAGCTGATAAGAACTACTTATAACAGAACTGTTTTTTTTTAATTTTTTGCTATAAAATCTGATAAACCTCATACACGTTACTGTTAAACAATTCACAACTGCTTTTCTTACACTATATGCTATTTAATATTCCCTGCACAAGCATTGCTGGATCATATGCAACCCTTTACTGAGAGCTACAGCTTCAGTCGATGAAAGCACACAAAATACACTGTACACAGAATATATCCACATGCTAGGAAATACATGCTACCTTTATCAACACAGTCTTTCTGTATCAGTCACCACTGCAAAGGCAACAAGAACTTAAGTGCTTGATGAGCAATTTAAAATGCCCTAACTCAATCTTTTTCTCATTCTCTCCCATTGTCATTAAACATTACATTTACACTGAGCACATCAGACAGATTGTTCTGACCGTATCTCTTCTTTAATGTCATCCACTAAGTCTACTCAAATTGCTCAAACTTCAAATTTTTGTCTAATTCTGTAACACACTGAATCTGTTAAGACATTTAAGGGGCCAACCAATATACAAAACGTGATATTTACAGGCACTGCCCACTTTACACTTAGATATTTTACTGCGCCTTTTGCATAAATTTCTGCAGTGGTAACATGTTACACAACAATAACCTGACTGTCACTACTAAGTACTGGTAGACCTCCACAAAAACTATTAGTAACAGTAATATTGTTAGTTGACAATTTAAATATATACGCACAACAATGTTGTAAACATATTTGGAACAGTGAGAACACCGATGACCACACTGTTTATGTAATTACATTTTCCTTTAGCACCATGTGCAAATTTTTACTTCAAGAAAGAAGTAAAAATTGAATATTAGGTGCATAAACATATTATGTACGTCTTACAATTCATAATACAGCTTCATAGTGTTGGTTGAGGTGTTGGTATTGGTGGTGGTAAGGACAGACTCCCATTCAGTGTAGAAAGAATTTACTATTTGGTCCAGGAAATAAACGTTCCAACAATCTTGTCCACATTTATTAGTCACATCTCTACACACAAATAACTGTGAGCAACAGAGTATGGTAATTTTTATCTACTTCTTTTTCATCACCACAGATTTCTCAAGACAAAATTCGATGGGCTCTCAATTGTATTTTTCTCTTAAGGTAGCCTATTCACATCATTATACGTTCTCTCATTTTCAATGCCATCTAAATGCTCTTATGTCTTTCCTATAGCATTTCTTTTATCGAGATATAGGTTATCTTTAGTGGTATCATAAAATGTCTGATCATGCTGCTGCTTCTCCTGAGAGTACTTCTAATTCTCCTGGGAGTACTTCTAAGAATCCCTCCAGGGTTGCCAGAAGTTTCCCGAAGTGAAATTCCCCAACTTCCAGACAGTTTTAGCATCTTTTCCTGACGAAGTTTGAGGTCTGAAGGCTAAGTAAAGAGGAAAGTCAACAAAAAGATGTAAGGACTTCTGTATTTCTCAACTTGTTTTTAACTGTAATTTTGAATGAGCAGCAAGTTATTGTCTCCTTTGCAAGATTTATAATCTGAAAGCTAAGTACACAGGTACGTTATGTAAATAAAAAACCATTTTTAGTCAAAGGATTTCAGTGTTTATTAATGAGTCAACTGCAACTTTGAATTATCAGCATGTTTTTTCCTGCACAAACTTTATGAACTTTCCAGGCGTGATAATGATTCAGATCAGACAAACATGAAATGAATAAATTGTACAAAATAATATTAAAATTTCAGAAATATGAACAGCAGCTCTGAAATGCATATAGTGACATTTTCTCTGATAAATAATACTCGGTGTATTGTCAAACAATATATAATAAAATTAAACAATGGAAACCACTCAAAAACTCCTATGTGAGAAAATTGATCTCTTCATTAATTCCACTCAGTTCAGTGGCCCTATTTGCCAGTATCCATGGCTTCTTGGCCTTCAGTTCGTCATTGTGCTGGACATTGGAGCTCTTCTGCTCAGCTCGCTTGGCTGCTTCGTCTATTTCATGTCATGGGACAACAGAAAATCGCACCTGCCATGAAGACCAGAAGATTGCAGTGCCCTAAATAACTTCAGGAGTGGACAAGTGAGGACTGGGCTAAGGTATGTGCAACGATATGGTAAATTATGTGGGTCTGATCTCTAAAGTTAGGAGTTTTAGCTTGAAACTATGATGCTTTATTGATACTGAAAAAATGCACATTTGAATTTTGGGACTGTTGAGGTCTCCTATGCTACTATTCCCAACTTTTCTAACTTGCAAGTTTGTACACATGCTTCAGGTATGCGTCAGTGTTGAATCTATATTAACTGTGATGGAAGAAAACAGCCAATATGTTCGTCGCAGACCTGGAGAACAATTCAAAGCTGAGTGTGTGCAACAATGTGTGAAGCATTCAACTTCCGTTACTGTCTGGAGTGTGATGTCTGTGAAAGGTCCTGGCAGGTTACATATTGTCAAAGAGGCAATGAGGCAAGAACAATATAAAGAAATCTTTGAAAAGGAACTTTTTCCCCCAAATAAACGAGTGGTTTCCTAATAAAGATGCCATTTTTATGCACGATAAGGCACCTTGCCACAAAGCCAAAAGTGTTTCCAAGCACTTGGAAAAAAAGCAACTGAAAGTGTTGGTCAGGGAATAGCCCTGATATGAACCCAATTGAAAATTTGTGGGCTATTGTGAAACATAGGATAAGGAAATTTACAATAACCAACAAACAAGATCTCATGGAGAAACTAGAGGAAATCTGGCACCATGACAATGATACTAAAATGTCACGTGAAAAGTTAATAAAAACTATGCCAAACAGGATAAAGATGTTGATTAAGAACAAAGGCATGCATAGAAAGTATTGAATGTACAAATATAATCTGTATGTGGATGTGTGTGATAAATGTAAAGTTTTAGAAAAAATGTCTTTAGTAAGTTGAACAAGCTGTACATCAGATTAATTACTATGGACATTACATCAGCAAGAATAGAAGACGAAGTATTATACAGGAAAGGTGCCACGAGGCTACACAGTGGAATTCCCTCAAAAAGGGTGTGATCTGCACTGAACAAAGCCTAAAACAAGATGTTTTAGCTGGCAGCACATTACCTTTGAAGTACTTCACCACCACAATCAAATGAACCCAGCCTGTGGGCATGCTGGAGAGGCTAGATCTAATGGGTGGAGCCTGCACATTAGTGAGTAACGATGGGCCCGATCCATCAGACATACCTACGGAACTGGCCCACTGCAGAAATCCACCCGTGTTTGGCTAGCTACTCACACTCATGGTCACAAGTTACTGACACTGTGTTGATGAACAGAGACCATGGTGATCAAGCCATGCAAATCCTCTCGAGATCTGAACAGACCACTCCTCACGCCTACTGTTGTCATCGTCAGCAGCTGCTCAGCTAGTGGCAAGCAGCTCATCCGTTGCATCAGAAACGAGACTTTCTAGTCCCCCCCCCCCCCCCCCCCCCGTTTCTTCCTGGATTTCTCAGATATGTTTGAAATTCCCTACTTCCAGAAAATGTGGCAATCCTGCCCCATTCCCAATTTTTAATGCATCTGTTGTCAATTATCCCCAAAATACCTTCAGCTTCCCCAACACCATTTCATCTTAAAAACATTCAGTATTACTTCACATCTCTGTTTGTTTCTTGTCAAATAACTTGTTTCATCTTGGCTATTTCAGTTTTAATGTGTTCTGTACTTCTGAATTACGTAGTACATCATCTGCGTGTAAGTTATCTGTGAAATGAATAATTTTTTAACATGTATTGTAGCTTTAACTCAATTTATGTTGATTTTTGAGAAGTACCTCAAGGTACATATAACACGAAGTGTGATCAAGAAGTTAACAGGAAATTTGTAATTTCATGGGCTTTATACATTCGATTTTTAAAATTTCTTTTATCTTGTTGGTAAACACGTTTCTGATGATGTTTGCATTTTCAGCTGTTTTGAGTATTTACTGTTGACAGTCAAAAAGGTTAGAGACGTTTTTGAGGTCTCAGCAAATTTTTCCTTTTGAAGAAGATAGATCAAAGAATTTGCATTAAGCTTTGTTTGAAAAATGGAATAAAGGGCAGCATCACCTTCTAAATGTTGCCAGTGTTTTTTGGTGAATTTACTATGAGCAAGACTAGTGTAAACATTTCAAAGAGGGTCGAGAAGATGTTGAAGACATGACACCCTGGACACCTTAGCACATCAATTACTGAGGACAGTGTGGAAGAAGAAAAGTAAATGGTTCTGGAAAATCGCTGGAACACCAACAGAGAGCTCATTTATGAGGTCGGCATATCCTTTGGCTCATGCCAACAATTTGTTCCAGTGTTTTAAGTTGGACAACGTGTGAAGGTTCTCCTCACTGTTTTCTTTGATTACAATAGGATACCTGTATCAATAAGTTTGTGCCTTATGGTCGGACGGTCAATAAGGAAGTCATGCACAGTTCGCAAAAAGCAGTCAAAAGAAATGACCAGAACTGTGGCAAAACCACTCACAGCAATTGCATCATGATAATGCTCCCTCTCACACCTCAATGCTTGTTCGTGAGTTTTTGTTCACAAACACAACTGCTATCTTCCCTCAACCACTGTATTCGCCAGACATAACCCTGTGACTTCTTTCTATTACCGAGGCAGGATAGAACGACACTGAAGAGCTGAAGAAACTGGTACACCTGTCCAATATCGCGTAGGGCACCTGCGAACATGCAGAAGTGCCACAGCATGACGTGGCATGGACTTGACTAATGTCTGACATAGTGCTGGAGGGAACTGACACCATGAATCCGTAAGAGTACGAGGGGATGGAGATCTCTCCTGAACAGCATGTTGCAAAGCATCCTAGTGTGATGGATCTGGGAGATGTGTTATTTTCTACCGGATCTGTCGATACCAAATCTAATGAAGGAGATTGTAAATGATTTTTGTCAGTATATTTTTTGTGAATCGTAATTTGCCTTATTTTATGCTAATTTGTTTATATGTTCGAGAGTGACAGCATATTGATTAATATTAGTGGATGTGACGAAGAATATCAAAGAGACTGGTTACAAGTGGAAGATTGTGGGTTGCGTGAAATGTCTTTGATGCTGGAGTCGTCTTTGACTGTAGTCAGTCAGCAGTGAGCTCTTGGTGTGTGACGGTGGAACAATGTACAGGTCCCCGTTATAATAATTTGCAAGAGACCAGCAAAAATGAGTTATTCTACGACTTTTTTATATAAACATCAAGAAGGAAGCACATTCGGAAAAATGGTATTTGAAGCGCCAAAAATGAGGAAAACGCATTGAACCAGGAGATTTCTGCAGCCGACGAAACAGCATTATGGAATCATACTTTCACTAGGTGACTGAAGTCAACAAAAAAAAGATCAAATATCATCTTATAAACATTTCACGGAAAAGTGAGTACTGTCACGAAATACGCTAAATTCAAATATATAAAAATAGTGAGCATATTTCACCAGGTATGCTCAATCATGTTCATGTCTGGGGAATTTGGTGGCCAGCGGAAGTGTTTAAACTCAGAAGTGTGTTCCTGGAGAAACTTTGTAGCAATTCTGGATGTGTGGGGTGTCGCATTGTCCTGCTGGAATTTTCCAAGTCCATAATGGACATGAATGAATAAATGGGTGGGTGCAGGTAATCAGACAGGACGCTTACGTACGTGTCACCTGTCAGTCATATCTATGTGTATCAATGGTCCCATTATCTCTCCAACTGCACATGCCTGCCATTGTAGTGTGTCCACCAGCTTGAACAGTCTCCTGCTGACATGCAGGGTCCATGAATTCATGAGGCTGTCTCCATAGCCGTACATGTCCATCCGCGTGACAGAATTTAAAACGAGACTCATCCAACAAGGCGACATGTTTCCTGTCACCAGCAGTCCAAAGTCGGTGTTGACGGGTCCAGGCAAGGCGTAAAGCTTTGTGTCATGTAGTCATCCAGGTACGTGAGTGGGCCTGCGGCTCCGAAAGACCATATTGATGTTGTTTCTTTGAATGGTTTGCACGCTGACACTTCATGGCCCAGCATTGAAATCTGCAGCAAGTTGCAGAAGGCTGACACTTCTGTCATGTTGAGCGATTCCTTTCAGTCGTCCTTTGTCCCACTCTTGCAGGATCTTTTTCTGGCTGCAGCGATGTGTGTGATTTGATGTTTTACCAAATTCCTGACAGTCATGTACACTCGTGAAATGGTCATACAGGAAAAATTCCCAATTCACTGCTATTTTGGAGATGCTGTCTACCATCACTTGGACGCCGACATACCACCACTTTCAAACTCACTCAAATCTTGATAGGCTGCCATTGTAGCAGCAGTAACCAATCTAATAACTGTACCAGACACTTGTCTTGTATAGGCGTTGCCAACCGTAGCGTAGTATTCTGCCTGTTTACAGATCTCTGTATTTGAATACATTTGCCCATACCAGTTCCTTTGGTGTTTCAGTGTATACCACCACTGATGTGATAAAAACAGTATCACTAAAGAGCTGAACACCAAAACAAAAAATGAGTTCCAGAAGTGTTTCCAATATTGGAAAAAGTGTTGGCACAAGTGTATTACGCATAATCGCACAATCCGTATCGGTTCAGGCAGTTTTTTTTTTTTAAATAATTTATGGAAACAATTTTTTTTCAAAAATGACAATCCAGAAATGTTAGATTTTTTTCTGTTGATTAGTACCATGTAGTACTATATTGTAAAGGAGAGATTCCACTTTTAAGTTGGACAGGTGTTATTTTTTTAAAAAATCATTTTTTTAACTTATGTGTTTTCACTGAAGTTGTTTCTTACTAATTTCTTTGTTACAATGTTAATTTCTATTGCCTTCATTGCAGTTATTTCTTTTCACTTTGTTGTAGTTTCTTGTCAGTTTCTTTGTCGTCGTCGTTCATTGCATGTACACTACTTGCCATTAAAATTGCAACACCAAGAAGAAATGCACATGATAAACGGGTATTCATTGGACGAATATATTATACTAGAACTGGCATGTGATTACATTTACAAGCAATTTGGGTGCATAGATCCTGAGAAATCAGTACCCAGAACAACCACCTCTGGCCGTAATAACGACCTTGATATGCCTGAGCATTGCGTCAAACAGAGCTTGGATGGCGTGTACAAGTACAGCTGCCCATGCAGCTTCAACATGATACCACAGTTCATCGGCCACCATTGACCAGACGTTTTCAATTGGTGAGAGATCTGGAGAATGTACTGGCCAGGGCAGCAGTCGAACATGTTCTGTATCCAGAAAAGCCCGTACAGGACCTACAACATGTGGTTGTGCATTATCCTGCTGAAATGTAGGGTTTCGCAGGGATCAAATGAAGGGTAGAGCCACGGGTCGTAACACATCTGAAGTGTAACGTCCACTGCTCAAAGTGCCGTCAATGCGAACAAGAGGTGACCGAGACGTGTAACCAATGGCACCCCATACCATCACGCCGGGTGATACGCCAGTATGGCGATGACAAGTACACACTTCCAATATGCGTTCACCGCAATGTCGCCAAAAATGGATGCGACCATCATGATGCTATAAACCAAACCTGGATTCATCTGAAAAAATGACGTTTTGCCACTCATGCACCCAGGTTCGTCGTTGAGTATACCATCGCAGGCGCTCCTGTCTGTGATGCAGCATCAAGGGTAACCGCAGCCATGGTCTCCGAGCTGATAAGTCCACGCTGCTGCAAATGTCTTAGAACTCTTCATGCAGATGGTTGTGGTCTTGCAAACGTCCCCATCTGTTGACTCGGGGACAAAGACGTGGCTGCACGATCCGTTACAGCCATCCGGATAAGATGCCTGTCATACCGACTGCAAGTGATACGAGGCCGTTGGGATCCAGCACGACGTTCCATATTACCCTCCTGAACCCACCGATTCCATATTCTGCTAACAGTCATTGGATCTCGACCAACGCGAGCGGCAATGTCGCGATACGATAAACCGCAATCGCGATAGGCTACAATCCGACCATTATCAAAGTCGGAAACATGATGGTACGCACCTCTCCTCCTTACATGGGGAATCACAACAACGTTTCACCAGGCAATGCCGGTCAACTGCTGTTTGTGTATGAGAAATATGTTGGAAACTTTCCTCATATCAGCACATTGTAGGTGTCGCTACTGGCGCCAACCTTGGGTGAATGCTCTGAAAAGCTAATCATTTGCATATCACAGCATCTTCTTCCTGTCAGTTAAATTTTGTGACTGTAACACGTCATCTTCGTGGTGTAGCAATTTTAATGGCCAGTAGTGTATCTGTATTTTAGTTGTTCAGTGGTAATTTGTTCACTGAAGAGGCTTCTAAGAAATCTAAGACCGTCCAGTGAGTTCTGTGTTTTCATGAGGAATATGCCGGTTAACACAGTTGCAGTGTGTTTTGTGAAAATGACTGTTTGAAATGTCTTCTGACTGAGCCACAGGAGAGTGAAGTGTGCTGACTATTTGCATATCCATAAAAGAGTGATATGTAAGACAAACAAAAAAACAAACTCTGTTGAGGTTGAGGAATGGTCCTCCGAATGACTATCTGAACAAGATGAAGCCTCCCATGGTGCAGATGATTCAGATTTTGCATCAATAGAGGAAGAATTAAATATACCCTTTATCAGTCAACAACAGAGACAGGTTTTAGTCCTGTTAAGAAACCGTGGTCAGTGAAGTCGAGTCATAAGCTCTATGCATCAAGAAAGAGCATAGAAATTACTAAAGCTATGGATGAATACACTACAGCAAAATTAACCACACTCTTCAAAGTACAAATTCCATCTTCAGAAGAAAATGGACCAGAGCACTCTTGCACCTCTTGCCAGGAATTTTTCAAATACTGTGCATCGTACAGTGAAAGGGTGCAACTTTTAACTATTATTCTAAGAGACATTTTCAAAGAAAACAATTCTGAACCACGTTCCATCTGTATCAAAGCAAATGGTAGACAAATCAAGAAATGTGATGTCTGTAAAAGACCAGATCCCTATTACGGTCATTCTGTAGAAGCAGCCCAAGTTCGAATAGTGCACTCATTTTACCTAGGATGTAAATGGGACTGCTCTTGTCAGAGTGCCAAAATAAACAGATAAAAAAAGTTTTCCATCACCCTGGTTCCCAGAGCTCCTGAAGATAGACGTTGACTGGATATTGTATCACAGACACAGTCCCTTTGACTGTTCAGAGATGTCACTAAACTCGCCCAAAGATGTAAATAACCCTGCATGAGCAGCGCCTATTAGACGGAGCGGGTCCGGCAGCCAATCAGTTCCAGTCATTCCACCAGGAAGGAGGTACATGGCTCGTGTTGTCTGTAGTTCAACCACGCCTAGACGGTCAATACCGCAGTTCAAACGTGTCCACACTGCTACTTTGTGCCAGGAAGAACTCTCAACGAGGGAAGTGTCCAGGCATCTCTGAGTGAACCAAAGCGATGTTGTTTGGACATGGAGGAGATACAGAGAGTTAGGAACTGTCGATGACATGCCTCGCTCAGGCAGCCCGAGGGCTACTACTGCAGTGGATGATCGCCATCTATGGATTGTGGCTCAGAGGAACCCTGACAGCAATGCCACCATGCTGAATAATGCTTTTCGTGCAGCCACAGGACATAGTGTTACAGCTCAAACTGTGCACAATAGGCTGCATGATGCACAACTTCCTCCCGCCATCCATGGCGAGGTCCATTTTTGCAACCACAACAGCATGCAGCCCAGTACAGATGGGCCCAACAACATGCCGAATGGAGCACTCAGGATTGGCATCATGTTTTACGTGTTTGGAGGCAAACCGGTCCGTCTGAATGCCTTTGACACACTGTCCAGCGAGTACAGCTAGGTGGAGGTTCTCTGCCGTTTTGGGGTGGCATTATGTGGGGGCCAACATACACTGCTGCTAGTCATGGAAGGTGCTGTAACGGCTGTACAATACATGAATGCCATCCTCCGACTGATTGAACATGCCTGCGATAGATTGAAAAGGACTGTTTCTGGACAAAATGACCCACCAACCATTCTGAGGGATCTACACCGAATCGCCATTGAGGAGTGGGGCAATCTGCACCAACAGTGCCTCGATGTGGATAGTACCCCATGACAAATACAGGCATGCATCAATTCAAGAAAATGTGCTACTGGGTATTAGAGGTACCGGTGCGTCCAGCAATATGGACCACCACCTCTGGTCTTGGTCTTGCTGTATGTTGGTACAACATGCAATGTGTGGTTTTCATGAGCAACGAAAAGGGCGGAAATGATATTTATGTTGATCTTTATTCCAATTTCCTGTACAGGTTCCTGAACTCTCGGAACTGAGGTGATGCAAAACTTTTTTTTATGTGTGTAGAAGACACTATAACTGTAACAGTTGAAGGTCAGAAAGTTGTGAAAGTAGAGAGGTACATAACTTAGTATTAAAGAAGCTTTTGCAATTTGTAAGAGCAACTATATAGCTTCACATATTCGAAGATCAAAATTGTATGCACTACAACTTAAGTAGTTAGTTCCACACCCACCTAGAGTTGTCTGTTTATGCGTGTGCTGTGCAAATTTTGAACTTTGTGTGGTAACTTTGAAGAACTTACTGGAGCAAGTAACATATGACACCTTGCTTGGGCGTGTGAAGTCATTAGTAGTCTGTGACGGAAAGTGAGAGACTTGTTTCTTTCAAGAATGTGGTGACTGCCCTGGAAAGGGAGGACCATCTTTACAGACACTTGGCCTGGAAGACGTAGCAGATAACTCTACAGAAATTACATGTGTGACATGGGAGGAAAATGAACAAATTAAGAAAACAGTTACCTTTGACGGTTTCATTGATGAACTTGGTAAATGGTCAGTGATAGTAGTAACACACCAGCATCTGAAGAAATTTCAGCAACAACACATTGCAGAAGTGAAAGGGCGTGTACAGGCTGAAGAACTATGTTCAGTGCTTCACTGTGATTTTGCTGACAACTGGTCTGTAATGCTCCCATAAGAAGCACAAGTGTATCATAGGAGTAATGACCAGGTTTCACATTTTACAACAGTGACATATTTTCAAAACAAGACCACAAGTGTTGCAGTTATAAGTGATGACACGGGACGTAACTCAGCACATGCTTTGCTGGCAATCCATAAAATTTTCTTCAACAGCAAACAAGGGTAGAGAAGATTATCATTTTTTCTGTGGTGCTCCTACTCATTTTAAAAATCATTACCAGCTGTTAGAATTCAGTAAGTCGCTTGTGCCAACTGACAGGGTATACAGTGCCACTGGTCACGGGAAGGGGCCTTTGATGGTGTAGGAGACCTGCTGAAGCACCATGCTACGAAACTATCTTTCCAGACCAAATACAGCTGTGGTTCAGAATGCTGAGGATTTTACGAGACTCGTGAAATCTTACACATCCACAGCACTCATTCTTTTGTCCAAAGAAAAAAATCGAAGAATTCGCTGAGAAAAAAGTAAGAATGGTCCAAACAAACTACTCCTGTGAAAGGAATTCGAAAGACACATTTCTGGACTCAAAGTGATGGGCCAACTCATATTGCACGCACTTTAGAGAGCAGGAAAGAAGAAATTTCGTTTGTTCAGCGAACACCTTAGAAACAGAGGATAATATTCACATTCACAACCAGAGAAAGGGGATGTTTGTGGCGCGTGTGTATGACTGTGACTGGTGGATTGCAGAGATTATCGACACCAGTTGCTAGTTAAACGAAATTGTAGTGAACTTTATGCTACCACATGGACCAGCTGCTGGATATAGGTTTCCAGCTGAAGGACAGCAACAATGCTATCAGTGTTTATTTCCTGTTCACAATGTTTTGAAGACAAAGTGCTCCAGTCCCTATTGGTTCAATAGGAAGGCATCACACTGTATCAAACGAAGATACTGATGCAGTTGAACACATTTTTAGTTTATTGACTGGCTAATTTCAATACAAAAAAATAGTGTACAGAAATTGTATTAATTGATACCATTTAAGCCTTTGGACCTTTCACATACATTTTGGAACCACTTCAAATACTTGGAAAATGAGTCTGTTACTCATCTTTCAAAACTAAAATTGTGTTATGCTAGGTTTTGATTTTTATGAGCCTGGTATGTAATAATGTGGTAATAAAACAGATTTAATGTACAGTAAAAATTTCAATTGTGTATAAAACCTGGAAGCTCTCCTTCTCCGGGAATTTAGAACTATATGGTACTAATCTACAGAATAAAAAAGAAAAAAATTATCAAACTGTTCCAGAGATACAGCATTTTGAATTTTTTTTACAAAATTCACATCTTCAAAAACATATGCTAATTCAATAACATCCAAGATTAATGAAGGTAAGATTTTTTTCCTGTTGTTGTTGTTGTTGTGGTCTTCAGTCCTGAGACTGGTTTGATGCAGCTCTCCATGCTACTCCATGCAACCTGCTTCATCTCCCAGTACCTACTGCAACCTACATCCTTCTGAATCTGTTTGGTGTATTCATCTCTTGGTCTCCCTCTACGATTTTTACCTTCCAAGCTGCTCTCCAATATTAAATTGGTGACCCCTTGATGCCTCGAAATATGCCCTACCAACCGATCCCTTTTTCTAGCCAAGTTGTGCCACAAATTTCTCTTCTCCCCAATACTATTCAATACTATTCAATACCTCCTCATTAGTTATGTGACCTACCCATCTAACCTTCAGCATTCTTCTGCAGTACCAGATTTCGAAAGCTTCTATTATCTTCTTGTCCAGACTATTTATTGTCCACGTTTCACTGCCATACATGGCTACACTCCATACAAATATTTTCAGAAACGACTTCTTGACACATAAAGCTATACTTGATGTCAACAAATTTCTCTTCTTCAGAAACGCTTTCCTTGCCATTGCCAGTCTACATTTTATATCCTCTCTACTTCGACCATCATCAGTTATTTTGCTCCCCAAATAGCAAAACTCATTTACTACTTTAAGTGTCTCATTTCCTAATCCAATTCCCGCAGCATCACCTGTTTTAATTCGACTACATTCCATTATCCTAGTTTTGCTTTTGTTGATGTTCATCTTGTATCTTCCTTTCAAGACACTTTCCATTCCGTTCAGCTGCTCTTCCACGTCCTTTGCTGTCTCTGACAGAATTACAATGTCATCGGCGAACCTCAAAGTTTTTATTTCTTCTCCATGGATTTTAATTCCTACTCGGAATTTTTCTTTTGTTTCCTTCACTGCTTGCTCAATATACAGATTGAATAACATCGGGGAGAGGCTACAACCCTGTCTCACTCCCTTCCCAACCACTGCTTCCCTTTCATGCCCCTTGACTCTTATAACTGCCATTTGGTTTCTGTACAGTTTGTAAATAGCCTTTCGCTCCCTGTATTTTACCCCTGCCACCTTCAGAATTTGAAAGAGAGTATTTCAGTCAACATTGTCAAAAGCTTTCTCTAAGTCTACAAATGCTAGAAACGTAGGTTTGCCTTTCCTTAATCTATTTTCCAAGATACGTCGTAGGGTCAGTATTGCCTCACGTGTTCCAACATTTCTACGGAATCAAAGCTGATCTTCCCCAAGGTCAGCTTCTACCAGTTTTTTCATTCGTCTGTATAGAATTTGTGTTAGTATTTTACAACTGTGGCTTAACAAACTGGTAGTTTGATAATTTTCACATCTGTCAACACCTGCTTTCTTTGGGATTGGAATTATTATATTCTTCTTTAAGTCTGGGGGTATTTCGCCTGTATCATACATTTCGCTCACCAGATGGTACAGTTTTGTCAGGACTGGCTCTCCCAACGCTGTCAGTAGTACTAATGGAATGTTGCTACTCCCAGGGCCTTGTTTCGACTTAGGTCTTTCAGTTCTCTGTCAAACTTTTCACACAGTATCATATCTCCTATTTCATCTTCATCTACATTCTCTTCCATTTCTATAATATTGTCCTCAAGAACAATGCCCTTGTATAGACCCTCTATATACTCCTTCCACCTTTCTGCTTTCTGTTCTTTGCTTAGAACTGGGTTGCCATCTAAGCTCTTGATATTCAAGCAAGTGGTTCTCTTTTCTCCAAAGGTCTCTTTAATTTTCCTGTAGGCAGCATCTATCTTACCCCTAGTGATATACGCCTCTACATCCTTACATTTGTCCTCTAGCCATCCCTGCTTAGCCATTTTGCACTTCCTGTCAATCTCATTTTTGAGACGTTTGTATTCCTTTTTGCCTGCCTGCTTCATTTACAGCATTTTTATATTTTCTCCTTTCATCAATTAAATTCAACATCTCTTCTGTTACCCAAGGATTTCTATTAGCTCTCATCTTTTTACCTACTTGATCCTCTACTACCTTCACAATTTCGTCTCTCAAAGCAACCCATTCTTCTTCTACTGTATTTCTTTCCCCCATTCTTGTCAATTGTTCCCTAATGCTCTCCCTGAAGCTCTCTACAACCTCTGGTTCTTTCAGTTTATCCAGGTCTCATCTCCTTAAATTCCCAGCATTTTGCAGTTTCTTCAGTTTTAACCTACAGTTCACAACCAATAGATTGCGCTCAGAGACTACATCTGCCCCTGGAAATGTCTTACCATTATATAATCTATCTGATACCTTCTAGTATCTCCAGGCTTCTTCCATGTATACAACCTTCTTCCATGATTCTTGAACCAAGTTATGCTCTGTGCAAATTTCTACCAGACGGCTTCCTCTTTCACTTCTTCCAGCCAATCCATATTCACCTACTACGTTTCCTTCTCTCCCTCTTTGTACTATCGAATTCGAGTCACCGATGACTTAAATTTTCGTCTCCCTTCACCATCTGAATAATTTCTTTTATCTCATCATACATTTCATCAATCTCTTCATCATCTGCAGAGCTAGTTGGCATACAAACTTGTACAACTGTAGTAAGCGTGGGCTTTGTATCTATCTTGGCCACAATAATGCATTCACTATGCTGTTTGTAGTAGCTTACCTGCATTCCTATTTTCCTATTCATTATTAAACCTACTTCTGCATTACCCCCATCTGATTTTGTATTTATAACCCTGTATTCACCTGACCAAAAGTCTTGTTCCTCCTGCCACTAATTCCGACTATATCTAACTTTAACCTATCCATTTAAATTTTCTAAGCTACCTGCCCGATTAAGGGATCTGACATTCCACACTCCAATCCGCAGAACGGTAGTTTTCTTTTTCCTGATAACAATGTCCTCCTGAGTAGTCCCCACTCGGAGATCCGAATGGGGGACTACTTTACCTCCGGAATATTTTACCCAAGAGGACGCCATCATCATTTAACCATACAGTATAGCTGCATGCCCTCGGAAAAAAATTATGGTTGTAGTTTCCCCTTGCTTTCAGCCGTTGGTTGGTTGGTTGAGGTTTAAGTGACCAAACAGCAAGGTCATCAGTCCCTTGTTTCAAATATGCTCCATTCCGCTAATGGGACATCTCAGGAAAGTCAGAACAATAAAACGGAAAAAGGTAAAAACGTAAAAGGGCAGTCATGTTGTTATTGGTAAAAACAAAATGAGAAGTCGGCAAGAGAACGAACCCAACGCTATGCTGAAGCAGCGTAGGCAAGACCACCTGTGACTTAAAAGGTGCAACCGCTAGAATGTAGAAATACGTATCGGAAAAGGAGACTAACCAGTCCTTAGAGAGACCATCCGGGAATCGTCAGCCAACATCAAAGGTAAAGTGTGGGGGAGTCTATACTTAGCACGCAGAGCCAAAAGAAGAGGGCATTCAACCAAAATGTGGGCTACTGACTGAAAGGCTCCACAACCACAAAGTGGGGGTGGCTCATCACGCAAAAGAAAACCATGGGTCAGCCTGGTAAGGCCAATGCGGAGACGACACAGTGTGGTAGAGTCCTTTCGGGAGAGGTGAAAGGAAGAACACCACGGGCCTGGTGTCACCGTAATCGCACGAAGTTTATTAGGCAGGGGAGTAGCCTCCCAAGAATTGGCCCATGACTGTGCGAAGTGGGATTTGATGTGAAGCCGTAAATCCGCTGCAGGAGGGGTTACCGAAAACGGGGGGGTAAGTGACTGCTCCCCCAGCCAAATGATCAGCGAGCTCATTACCCAGGATACCCACATGGCCAGGGACCCAAAGTAAGTCAATGGAACAAGCAGCACGGCGAATATCAGCGAGATGGTCATGGATGGCAGAGACCAAGGGATGGCGCGAAAAACACCGGTCAATAGCAAGAAGGCCACTCATTGAGTCTGTACATAACAAAACACGGTTGTGTTGGGACTGTTTAATAAAGGTAAGGGCCTGGGAAATTGCCATCAATTCCGCAGTAAACACCCCACATGTAGGTGGCAGCAGATGATTTTCCGTTCCAACAGAGGACATGAAGGCATACCCAACATGATCAGCAGATTTAGAGCCATCAGTGTAAAAAACAACAGCATCCCGAAACTCCCATAAAATTTGGCGGAAAAAGGAACGGAACACCACCGGGGGGATGGAATCTTTCGGACCTCGGCGGAGATCCATCCGAATTCGAGGCCGAGGAACTAACCAAGGAGGGGTGGAGGGGAGAGAGCGAGGAAGACAGGACAAAGAAGGAAGCTGAAAATCACGGCAAAGAGACGCAAGGCGGAGCCCAACCGGTAAACCCGCCCGAGGGCGGGAGTCGGGTGGGCGACGTCCATGGTCTGGGAACAGGATAGAATAGGAAGGATGAGTGGGAGAGGAATGGATAGTGAGTGCATAAGACACCAGAAGCTGGGACCACCGAACAGAAAGGGGGGACCCCAGCTTCAACCAGGAGACTATCAACAGGGCTAGTATGGAAGGCACCGGTGGCCAAACGGATACCACGATGGTGGACTGGATCCAGCACGTGCAGTGTGGAAGGAGCAGCTTAACCATAAACTTGACAACCATAGTCCAAGCGAGACAGAACTAGAGCACGATAAAGACGGAGAAGGAGGGAACGGTCCGCACCCCAAGAGGAGTGGGCAAGGAAGCGAAGGACATTGAGTTTACGGAAACATCCTACCTTCAGCAGTCTGATATGGGGCAGCCAAGCGAGCTTGTTGTCGAAAAGAAGATCCAGGAAACGAAACTGTTGGACCACAGGCAATCATTGTGCAGCGAGATAGAGCTCTGGATCAGGGTGGATCGAAGTATGGCGACAGAAGTGGACCACCCGCGATTTTAAAGGAGAGAATTGAAACCCGTGTGAGAGGGTCCATGCAGAGGCACACCGTATAGCTACCTGGAGCTGCCGTTCTACAGATGCCATCAAGGAGGAACTAACCCAAATGCAGAAATCATCCACATACAGGGCAGGGGCAACCAGGGACCGACAGAGGCCCCAAGTCCATCGATAGCAATGAGGAAAAGAAGGACACTCAAGACAGAACCCTGTGGGATGCCCGTCTCCTGGGTGCGTGGAGAACTAAAAGCAGTACCAACTCGAACTCTGAATGACCGATGGATCAGGAACTGGCGGATAAAAATCGGGAGTGGGACCGAAGACACCACTGATGAAGGTTAAGTAAGGTGTGATGGCGCCAGGCCGTGCCATAGGCCTTGCGAAGGTCAAAAAACACTGCAACCAAATGGCGGCGCTGGGAAAAAGCCTGCCGAACTGCGGATTCCAAGCGAAGTAAATGATCGATTGGAGACCGTCCCTATCGAAAGCCACACTGGTAAGGGGACAATAGATCCCGAGATTCGAGGACCCAATTGAGCCGACGGGCTACCATCCGTTCAAGTAACTTACAAACAACATTGGTCAAACTAATTGGCCGATAGCTGTCAACAGATAGGGGGTTCTTACCAGGCTTAAGGACAGGAACCACAATGCTATCCCTCCACTGAGAAGGGAAGTCACCCTGGAGCCAGCTACGGTTAAACACCCGAAAAAGATGTTGCCGTTGTGGAGCACTGAGATGTTGAAGCAGTTGGTTATGAATGGAATCTGGGCCAGGGGCCGTATCACGAGAAGAAGATAGAGCAGAAAGAAATTCCCATTCAGTAAAAGGTTCGTTGTAAGATTCTGACTCACAAGGGGTGAAACATAACGTGGAAGCTTCAGCCCGCTGTTTTTGGTGAAGGAAAGCGGCTGGATAGAAGGCTGACACTGATGCCACTGCAAAATGGGTCGCAAGATGTTCTGCAAGAACTAATGAGTCCGTACAAATGCCATCTGGGAGGTGAAGGCCTGGGAGGGTGGACTGCCGATGGCAACCTTGGAGAGAGTGAAGTGTAGCCCATACCCGTGACAGAGGAACAGGAGAACCAAGGGAAGAAACGAATCGTTCCCAACATATCTGCTTGCTCTGTTTGATTAAATAACGGGCTTTAGCACGGAGGCGTTTAAAGGTAGTAAGGCTGGCTACGGATGGGTGCCTCTTAAAGTGTTGCAAAGCTCGACGGCGATCACGGATGGCAATGGCAATGGCCTTACTCCACCATGGGACTTGCCGGCGACGAAATGGTCCAGATGAGCGCGGGACAGCAAGGCTAGCAGCGCGAACAATCGCGTCAGACATGTCACGTAAGACGTCATCAATACAACCCGACAAAGAGGGAGAAAACACGACCTGTGCAGTGTATAGAGGCCAATCGGCATGTTGGAAAGACCAACGAGGTAACCTGTCCATTGGGGAGCGGGAAGGGAGCGTGATAATCAACGGGAAATGGTCACTATCACAAAGGTCGTCGTGTGGCGACCAGTGTAATGAAGGGAGGAGAGAGGGAGAAGAAAGAGAAAGATCAATGGCAGAAAAGGTACCATGACCAGCACTGAAATGAGTAGGTGAGCCATCATTAAGAAGGCACAGGTCGTGGTCTGCAATAAATTGGTCTATAAGAAGACCTCGTCTAAATGGAAAGACACTGCCCCACAAGGGATGATGAGCATTAAAATCCCCAAGGAGGAGGAAGGGAGGAGGAAGTTGCTGAAGAAGGGCAGTTAAGGCAGCAGGTGTAAGAGTCCTGTCAGGAGGGAGATACAGATTGCAAACTGTGACCGCAGAGTCTAAGTGGACCCTAACAGCAACCGCTTCCAATGTAGTTTGAAGAGGAATCCACGTGCTAGCAATGTTTGTATGGACCAACGTACAAACGCCACCAGAAGCCCGCAGGGGTCCGACCCGATTTCGATAGAAAACATGGAACCCACGGGGGGTCGGTGAGTGAGCATCAGTAAAATGAGATTCCTGGAGAACCACACAAGCTGCAGAGTAGGACGAAAGAAGGGATTGCAATTCCGGAAGGTGATGATAGTATCCATTACAATTCCACAGGAGAACCACAGAACGATGGTTTAAATGGGGGCTGAACACGCTAAATCCAGTCATACCGCCGGGTCCCCACCCGTCACCGACAAGGAGGGGGCGACATCCCTGAACGACAGGTCAGAATCCGGTTGTGAAGTCAGGGAAGGGACCTCCGGTGACACCTGAGGCTCTTTGTCCCAGGACTTATGCTTCTTCTTCTTTTCAGGCTGAGATCGAGGAGGGCTGTGTGGCATAAAGGAGCCAGCTGCAGCAAGATCAGGAACAGAAAGAGACCAGGCGACCTGGGGGCCAACAGACCGCGGTCATCGCGCGGCAGCAGACCTTTGGCCTGGAAGGTGCCGGGAAGGGGCATCCCGGGAGAGGCGCCCTTGACCGGCAGATGCCGAAGGAGTGGGACACTTCTCCGGCTGGGGAGGGGGAGCAGCGCCCAGAGGAGAAGGTGTAGGAGCCGCAGGGGAGGGGGGGAGGAGAGGGGTCCGGGATGGGGGTATGGAAGGGGGATGAAGGGCTGTAGATGTAACCAAGGCGTAACTAGATGTCATGGACACAGGGTGAAGTCGTGTATATTTCTTACGGGCCTCTGTGTAGGTTAAACGATCGAGGGACTTATACTCCTGTATCTTTTTTTCCTTCTTATATACTGGGCAATCTGGTGAACGTGGAGAATGACTACCATGACAATTTACACACACCGGAGGGGGAACACAGGGACTCCCCTCATGGAATGGACGTCCACAGTCACCACAGAGAGGGGCCTGTGAAAAGCGGGAAGACATGTGTCCAAAACGCAAGCACTTAAAACACCTCATAGGAGGTGGGATGTACGGCTTCACATCACAGCGATAGACCATAATCTTAACTTTCTCAGGGAGTGTATCCTCTTCAAAGGCCAGGATAAAGGCACCAGTATCAATACGATTGTCTTTAGGACCCTTCTGAACACACCGAACAAAGTGAACACCCCGCCGTCCGAGATTGTCCCGAAGTTCCTCATCAGTTTGAAGGATGAGGTCCCTGTGAAAAATCACACCTTATACCATATTTAGAGACTGGTGGGGGGGTAATGGACACAGGAATTGTGCCAAGATGGGTACAGGCACGAAGGGCCGCAGATTGGGCAGCTGAAGCAGTTTTTATCAGCAACGAACCCGACCGCATCTTGCTCAGGGAGTCCACTTCGCCAAACTTGTCTTCAATGTGTTCCACAAAGAATAAAGGTTTGGTATTAGTGAAAGTATCTCCATCAGTCCTGGTGCAAACTAGATAACGGGGGAAAGGTTTTGCCCCTAGCCGACGGGCCTGACCCTCTTCCCAGGGGGTAGCCATGGAAGGGAAGGCCGAAGGGGCAAGAGAAGCAGCACTTGAGGAATCAGTTCCACGCAGAGAGACGGCCGCAGAAGAACAGCCAGAGTTCTGGACCCGTATGCGTTTCATTTGCATAGCGTCCGCCCTGATACCACCCACTCCGATCAGGGGCTCTCCTCACGGACGCCACCCAGCCACAGCAAGGGCCGTCTGGCACGGCGGCCATTGCCGGGAGTTCCGATGCTCCAGGATGACTAGCAACCACTCCAAGGCATGCATGAGGAGGTCACAGCTCAGGTATCAGAAGTGTGATCCCTGTGTGTTCAGGGGGCTCAACCAAAAGGGTACATAGCGACCCCACCACACGGGCTGGCTACCGTGCTGGCTATGCACCCTTTTCAGTTCAATGACTACAGGCACTTAGAATATATCACTGAACAATCTCCGAAATTCTGTCAGCTCGTAGAAATTGAATGATAATAACGAGTTTCAAATTCCCTGTCTGACGCCTTTGAATATTTTTGCCTGCACTTCATTCTGTGCATTCTAACAATATGATTTTCATACAGGTTTCAAATAATGTCGCTGAAACATTTTGAACAGTGATGACACTGGTGCATACACTGTTTATACAACTGCATTTTCTTTAGCACCATGTGCAAATTTTTACATCAAGAAAGAAGTAAAAATTGAATATATGGTGCATAAACACATTTAACCTGCCTTACAACTTTTTATGAATAATAAACAGTAGTTATGATAATACAATACGACCACAGACAAATGATTTGTGCTTTGACAAACATGTAGTGGTTGAACATTCTCATTGGTCACTTCTCTATACGACTACAGTACTGATACTTAGACACTTTTACAAAGTACGTTGATCACTGTAACTTTTAAACTAGGCCCTCATGTTGCAGTAACATTTCGAACAGTGAGAGTACCAGTAGATACACTGTTTATATTACTGCATTCCTTTAGCACCATGTGCAAATTTTTACTCTATTAAAGCGATAAAAATTGAATATAAGGTGCAGCAATGAATTTTTACTGTTCTAACAGTTCATGATATGGTATCTTTATTAAATGTTACTCAAGTACTACGAGATATTTGTAATTTTGTTACTGAAACAAATGTGTGAGAATGCAATTTCTATCAAGTCCGTTAGAGGGCTACGCTCAATGCATTCTGAGTAAGGGAAAATAACACTACCATGAAATATTTTCTTAGGTTTGATGCTTCAGGGAACTGTTACACTGATCAATGAGCATTCTGGAGTCATGTACCATTTGTAAATATTTATGTAATAGCATAAAAACCAAAGATATTAAGAGAACTACAAAATATAAGTCTGCTAGAACTAATATTTTAATCTTTCTGCATAACATCTGAAGGGATTTTGCCAACTGCCAAAACTGGTGACGCATTTTTTGATCATGTTCGGGTGGGGGAAGGGGGGTGATCACACCTGCCTCTCACAGTGCAGACGTCTTCACATGTGCTGAAAATCTTACGTGCAGATACATTTAATAAAGCTCCTAATTCTGAAAACTATGTACATTTACAGCAAGGAAAGAAAATTGTACGAAACAGATTTAAGTACAACAAAGTAACACTGGAGACAACAATGGCTACAATACTGTCAGCTAGGTAACGTTGGCTGCAACCAAAAACGAATGGCTACGATTTAGGACTAGAAAACTGAATGGTCATTTCACAATGAACAAGCACCAATATTGATACCATAGCAAAATGAAACATAAGTTTTAAACTTTTATAAAATATTCAAGCAATGATAATTTTATCATTTTATAATCATCAGTGCTTATTAATCATAGATGACCTTACATTGTAAAACACATACAAAACCCACAAGTTCATAATTTATCGAAACAGAAATTAATAAGAATGTTTATGAGCGACCACAAAGTATGCATTTCAAATTTAGGTATACAAGACACATTTCAGGATCACTACCACCCACTACTATCTGTAAATAGCGAATATGGAACTTACTTCATAACCATCTTCACCCTCACCACTGGGGAACTTTGATGTTGTTTTAGTCTTCTTCTTTTTCTTGCTTTTATTACCAATTTTCGTTTTTGCTTTCCGCCGAGGAGCTGCTGCTTGACTGCTATTAGCATCACCACTGCCAGATTCTGCTTCTTCATCTGCACCATCTTCTGGTGTTTTCGAACCTTCCTCTGCTTCCTGTAGCATTTGTTCAAACTCGGCATCTGAGTCACGATCTGAACCTCCACTGCCTTCACCCTCCTCCTCCTGCAGATAGCGAACAATGGGAATTACCAAAAACACACATTCAAATAAATCATTAAATTAACTTAATATCTAAAACGTTCTGTACTTTATTCAAGTCCGCAGGCTTTTGCGCTCACTGGCACAAAAGTAAAATAATCTGGACCAACTAAGGCACATCATATTCCTCTTAAAACTCCCCTGCTGAGGTCTTCTGAAGAAGTCATGCTAAAATCAGGTACTGAGGCATTCTCTTCCATCTTTATGGAACTTACTGCTATGAATATCACAATCACAGCACAATGACTGGTTATTAATTTTAATAACCTAAGTAAAATACTCAATAACCGGAAGCAAAATGAATGCCAGCTTAACAACATGTGCCAAATGTAAGCATGGTACACAGATGATCTACTTCAGCACAATGTCGATTTGTAATGGAGAAGCCCATAGCACTCACAGCAAAGTGAAGTTTCTGCCCTCAGAGGATGGAACAGTTCAGTCACAGCACTTGACCACACTGCTAGACTTTTCAATTCTTTGCACAAGTAACATTCATATATAGAAAACCATTAAACCTGCATGGAAACATGAGAAAGGTGAAAGTCCTCTGTCTGGTAAGGGGACGTTGTTGAATACAATGAATTATTCTTTTTAAAACTAGTGCACATTTCGCAATAACATTACTTACTTAATTTGGCGCAATTAGAGCCACCAAGTGCTCTTATGTCTAGTCAGACACATTCTACATACACTGATGGAGAAAAATCACAACACTACGAAGGAGTTGTGTGCCTCACATGAAAGCTGGTAAGCACGTTTCTATATCTGAAAGACAATGTATTCAAATTTTGCACCAGTTGCATACATGTGACGCTAGTAGTGCTGCAATGGTCATGAATGTTAATTACCTTTGAGATTGGACATGCAGAGTTCATGTTAGTCAAGAATGCCTTTAAAGTGACGAAGACTATTATCAACATCGCAGAGTTTGAATGGGGTTGTGTACTAGGGCTATGAGAAGATGGTTGCTGTTCCTGTGATACTGCAAGAAAATGTTGTAGGAATGCAGCCACTGTACACGATTGCTGGCATTTGTGGTGACAAGAATATATGGTTGCAAGAAGACCAGGCTCTGGACAGCCACATGGCACTACCAAGAGTACAGACCAGGGTGTTTGGCATATGGCTCTGGCACATTGTATTGTATTGCATTTTCAGCAGCAATTTGAACAGCAGTCGGCAATACAGTGACACAATAAACTGTTGCAAATTGGTTACTTCCTGGACAGCTCCGAGCCAGGTACAGTCTAGCGTGCATTCCACCGATCGCAAAGCACTGCCACTTGCAACTTCAATGGCGTCCATTAAGAGCTCAATGGAGGGCAATATTCCTGCAAGACCAGGAGTATTTAATCATATGCTGAGAGTTCTGGAGCCAAGATTTGACCTCTCTTTCTCACTTTGTCCATCTTTCCCATTGCTATTAAATCTATGAAAGTGACTGTGCACTGTGAGGGTTTTAATGGAAAATTGCTTGTGGCATTTGTTGCCCCATCTGAATAATCTCCTTACATTTATTGAGGAAGGACCCTCTCATCTCCCTCTCACCCCCCCCCCCCCCCCCTATCAACAAGTTACGAGGGTAGTTTGAAAAGTTCTCAGAATCACCATGAGAGGTCAGCACTAGCGCAACAAGTTGTTCATGTGATATTCATTGGAATGTTGCCTGTAAATACATGCCACATCAGCGCTCTTGGAAGAGAGCTGTGGCAGTGACATGGTTCTGTTGTTCCTGTGTAGGGATTTGCAAAGATAGGGGAAAGGAAAAAATAAAAATACAAAAAAATAAAAAAATAAATAAAAAATTTCCACAATACACTGGGAGACTCTGCTCCTTCATATTCAACTGCTGCCAAGTGGAAAACCTTGCAAAAGTGCACTAAATGGTCATGGAGGATTGCCCAATTGAAAATGCGTGCAATTGCATCAAAATTTGAAAAATGAGACTTAAAATTTATATCTAAGGCAGTTTCAGTTGCGAAACTGACGCAAAATGCATTCTTTGAATGCTGACTGAATGACTGACACATAATGAAATGTGTAAAACATTTTTGTTCAACTGAGACTGAAGCAAAACTATTTTTTGTCGAAAGTATTTTATATGAGTGTACAAACAGGCAGTAGTTGCTTTTCTTTGTGTAAATATAAATGACGGTTATCCATGTGTTTAGTTAAATCTGTTTAAAATGATAACTTCCATCATCACTCAGTGTTTAGTAACTCATCTAGAGGATGATTCATTCATTCAAGAAAATTTTGATTGTTGTGCGGAGCTCAAAAAATCGCATCGGATCTTTTCCAGTGCTAAGCCAGTGTACTGCTGAATAATATGCCAAGTCATTTTCTTCAAACTGTCCAATACACTAGCAGAACTGATGATGCTTGAGAACATGTGATCTTACATAATTAACAGTTGACATTACCGGCTTTGAAACTTTTGAGATATCCAAGCATTTTCCACACAAAGACCGTTGATAAATGATGCAAGGTACGATTAATGGTTTTGATCCATCATTATATTCTACCACCTTTAACACAAGAGCAGAGACTACTTTACTCCCCCCCCCAAAAAACACACACACACACACACACACACACACACACACACACACACACGTTTCTGCCACCATCAGCTGTGATACACATTAAGTTTTTCCACTATAGATTGTTTTTCTGAACAGCATTTTCTACTCTTTCACAACTTTCTTGTCCCATGGCCACGCCATGAAAGATGCGAACGTCAAGAAGCTCTTCATACACTTCACAATTTTTGTTTACCCGTCGAATAAAAATTAACATCTGTGCCGTAACCTGAAACATTGTTGATTCATCCACAGCCAAAGAGAACCACTCTAAATGCTGAGCTTTTTCAGACACTTTATTTAATATACTTTTAGCAATATCATTTACTCTTCGAGTCACAGTGTTTGCTGACAAATTGATGTTTTTTAAATAAATTAGCTCTTTCTGGACACATTTCTTCAATTGCTACAATCATGCAATCCCTTATTAATTCACCATCAGTAAATGGTTTCCATCTTTTTCTATTGAGTGAGTCAAGTGGAAACCAACATGATTTCCTGCTTCTTGGTCAGCATTTACTTTCTTAAACAAAATTTTTTGAGATTTTCAAAGACTCATATTTCTAACCATTTGATTCCAGTGAATTTGAAATAAATCTGAGAAGGTTTAGTCTCATAACATTTTATTCTCATAATGACGTTTTATATTGTGTTCTTCGAGAACTGATACTGTTTCTCTGTGAATTATCTGCAACCACAAAATATTAATGTCCCCATTGCTTTTTAAAATTTCTGCGAACGCTATCTATCTTCCAATTCTTTTCCATATTTACACAAGTCTACACAAGGGATGTAACTTAATTGAACTGGTGCCAATCAGTAGTATCAGGCGCAAGGGTTCTGAGTAAAGAACTGCACTGGATTTATCTTTAAGGCAATCTTAATTAAATTAAATACTCACTGTTAAGCACACTATATCATAACTAAGAAACTGCAGTCAGGAAACACAATAGTCAAACTATAATATGCTTTTCAGATTGCACAAGTTGCTGCTCTCCACAAGATGATACAGTACTATTGCATTTGTCCACTCTCTGGAAGATGTTACTACTTTACAGTTATCATTGTTGGAAGTAGTCTTAACAAAAGTGCAGCACACACAATGGCTATCACCACGGCAATGGAAGGACCTGGTCACTTGCCCGTAAGCGCCAAAAGAAATTACAAAATTGAGTCAACCCCCCCTTCCCTTTCCCTTTCCATAGGTATCTCAATCATCGTCTAGTCCTCGAATGAAAATTTGCATGTAATCTAACACTACAGTATGTTGGTGTGATGCAATATAGTCTGTCCAACTTTTCTTGGGCCATGCCAGCAGTGATCGCTAGGCACTAAGTGGTAACCACTACCAGTGCCACATGGTAAGGAATGTTGGGACGGGAAGATATCCGACAGTGCTGATATCACAATAGCTCGTGCTATGTTCTGACCACTTGCTGTAATGTTAATGATGCACGGAAGTAACAAGGTTTCTGAAAGCACATTACAAAGACCTTCCCAAGTTATTTATTTGTAGAAATGTGTATGAAGTGAAATTATGGCCACAGCTCTATGCCAAACAATAAGCAATTCACTGTGTAATGACTGTAGTTCTGCTCAGTGTCATCTTATAAATGCTGGCAACAGTGGTAACCATAATGAAAACTCTTATTTGTACTGAGAAGTTCTGAGCTGTACAAAGGTATCAAGCTTCAAGAAAGCTTAGACTGCAGCTAGATCTTGGCCCTTGGAACTTAGTGGAAGAGCCCTTAGGCTAAAATGTCTAGAGACTTCTGGTTTACATTGTTGTTCCTAATGGATGTCTAGCAGCTGAATTTATCATTTGTATATGGCGGTGTACTGTTTGGTTCACAATGCTTTCCTAGTTGTCTCCAAAAAGGCAGCACTCTTCTCGCATTCTAGTCAGTGTAACTATGAACCGTAATTTGCAGGTAGCTATCAACAGCTGATATTGTTGACTGTTTCCCAATCATTACAGCGGCTGCTCAAATGCGCCGGAAAAAGTAAAGGAAAATAAAATTCCATGAAAATTCCAGGTTGATTATGCCATAAACAGCTCCCGATAAAGAAATGAGATGGAGGGAGGGGGGGGGGGGGGGGGTGGGTGGAAGGGGAATGACCTCACATTACAGAAAAACACCTTTTCTTTCCTCACATCTGAGACAGATATACTAGCCAATGATCAGTAGTTTAACCACCATTTTAAACATCAATAATGTTTATGGAATAATACATATAATTAACACACTCTGAAATATTAAATATTTTAAAATTTTTGATTTATAAAGCTCAGAAAAATGAAATTGCAATGCCAGGTTAAAAACCCGATTCCCTGAGATTTTTAAGAAATTCCCAGTTATTTCCCGGATTTTTCCACGTAAAATTATTTCCTAGAAAAATCATCACCCTGGCTATTATTATGAGGCAGACCATCAACAGTTTTTATCTCATGATAGCAGTCAGATGTTCGAATAACGTGGCTGTGGTGTATGCAAATTTGGCATGCAATTTCCCACACTGATAACCCCTCATGCCAGTAGATGACTACGCATTGCCCTAAGCTTGAAACAACTATCCAAGGCATGATGATGGATTGAACAATGTACACAAGTCACTTTGTCCTATGAAAGACTGGAAACAAAGCCGTCTATTGGACTTCATTAAGAATGTGCGTACACAGTTATTTCTTGTGGTGAAAATAGTACTAAGAAAGATTTCCGATTAAAAAATACTTATGCAAACCATAAGGGTGGCATGGAACTTTGACCAGCAGTTAACTGGAAACAAATTCAATGATATTAACGACCACTAGAAATAGGACACCTCACTCTTTTCAATAATGGTAGAATATGTCAATGTATATGACAAAAAAGTCAAGTCCAGTTGGGAGAAATACGTAGATACGGACAGTGAAGTGCTGCCGCGCCCCACACAGGGACGAAGTGGAGAAAGGTTAGGGCAGCTATGTGCAGTTGGGATGTTAGACAGAGGGTGGGGGAGGTGGATACGGGGGAGGGGGTAGTGAATTGGTTGGCTGGTTTGGGGTATAAAGGGACCAAATTACAGGGTCATCATTTCCTTTTTCCTCAAGCAAGCAAATCTCAAGGTAGAGCAATTAAAAACAAAGGAGTTGGGGGAACTAAAGGCAGTAAAACTAGTGGGGAACCAAACCAAAAGAGAAAATGAAAGACGCGGACCAAAAGGGGAAACATACACTAAAAGGAAAGGTAGAGGAAGGTATTAAAATCATATAGCAGATGGCTTGGGTTGGCTGATCACGGGGATTAAAAAGAATGAACCAGCCACTCCGCAACATACTGAAACTGCCAGCCTTAAAGACAAGGCGAAAAGAACACACACAGAGAAAAGGCAAACAACAAGGCATACAAAATGCAAAGCAAGAGCGATGAAGAGGTAAAAGGGTGAGAGGGTGGAGGCCTGAGAGGGAAGGCCGGATGCCCAAGCTTAGATGATACGATAACCCGCCCTCAGAAATAAAACATAAAACTAAATCGGCCGTTGAGGCATTGTCGCCCAACACCGTAGGTAGTGTGCTGGAAAGTTTAAAAGTCTGCCACAGAGCAACTAAAATTGGGCAGTCCAACAAGAGGTGGACGACAGTTATATGGGAGCCACAGCAACACCGAAAGGGGACCTCGCGACAGAGATGGTGTCCATGTGTCAGCTGAGTATGGTCGCTGCCAAGCTGGCAAAGGACAACAGAGTACGAGGTCTGTCTAAAAAGTGTTCAACCTTTCATTTTTATGTGCAAAATAGAGACGGTAACATGGCGCCACTGTACACCATAAAGGAAGAGACCTTTATGCGCATGCGTGAATTTTGTCCCCGTCGTCCTGACTGTTGGTCGCTGAGTGAGGTGCTAAACAACGTGTTTGAGTACAGTTTCTCTCAAGATGACTGAACGTGTTGAGCAAATATATTGCATCAAAATTTGTCAAAAGTTTGGTGATTCTCAAAGCGAAACACTTTGTAAGATTCAGCAGGCGTTTGGAGAAGATGTGATGGGTGTAACACAAATTAAGGAGTGGTTCACCAGATTCAAATACGACCACACATCAGTGGAGAGTGACCAGCATTCAGGCAGGCCCCAAACTGCTCGGAGTGCAGCTGTTCCGTCCATTTTACATCTCGTGGGCTCATATCGGGACTGAGTGGTGGGTGGGGAAGTATTCCCTATCCATACCTGTGTAACGTTTCTCTCACTGGCAGGGTAATACGCGGTCTTGCATTATATTGCAAAATGAGGACACCACCTGCAAGCATAACAGGCCTTCTTTGATGAATTTTCATGTGCAAAACATTTTACAGAAACAGCTTGTTACAGACATCCCCTCGGGCACAATTCATAGCTACGACTCCATTCACGTCGTATGCAAAGATCATAATCAGTTTCACTTTTGATTGTTAACAGCGGAATTCTTTCATGCATGGAGATTCGGAACTTTTCGATGTGACGACTTCAGTTCTGGCTCAAAATCTTGTATCCAGATTTGATCAAATGCAACAATTCTTTTCAGAAACTATTCTCTTTCTGTTCGATATATTTAAGCAGTTCTTCTGCGATTCTTTTGTGACCTGCTTTCTGCTCTTCACTTGGATTATGCAGAACCCATCTGGCAGCTACTTTTCTCATCTTTAACTTTTCAGTTATTATTCTGTGAACTGAAGTGACAGACATTCTGGACTCATATGCAATTTCCTCAAATGTCTTTCATCGATCCTCTCTACTACTACATGTAATGTGACCTGACTGTTTCGGCTTCCATTTTAAAACTGAATTACTCATGACACAGCCACACCAATCAGCAAACACATACACGACTGTCACCCCTGTAGTCTCATTCAGAACTGACAGGAATTTCAACTTGTTCACACCACCATGAATGTAGCACATATGGAGTGTGTAGGACTTTTGAAATGACTGTCATATTACCACTCATTACGAATTCAGACTGTAAGCTCCTCATACGAATAGGTATACAATATCTTAAACAACATACTCCAAAAAAATAGAGTATGCAATGGGAGCCACGTTTTTAGTGCTTACTCGAAAGATATTTGATGAAGGACATTTTGAAATTAATGAATTTACTCTGACTATAAGATGACCACCTCCTTTATAAGAGGCTGCTAGAGGAAGTTTTATGTCTAACATATTATGTCTAACATATAATTAAAATTGCAAACTGTTTCCCTGACATAAAATAACTGCCTAAAAAGTTAACACAGTTCCTATTCGAAACATACCATTCCTTGATTGTCAATGTTTTGATAAAACAAGGAGAGGTAAAATAAACAAGAAGAAATGACCTACATTAACTTTTTTCTTCAATTCCTTTTCTTGCTTACTATCTACACAAGCTGACTGTGCTATCTTTACTTTTACTACTACTACTACTACTACTACTAATAATAATAATAATAATAATAATAATAATAATAATGATGATGATGATGATCACTGGTATTATCATCTTCGTTTGTAAGCCTACTGGTATTTCTTTTCTTCTGACACTCTTCCACTTTTTAAGCCGCCGTCTAAGCTACCCACAGCATTAGATATGCAGCACTTTTTGAATCTATTCATAACAGATTCATTTGAGATTCTGCCCCAGCATGGATTTGAGTGTTTCCTGAACTTCCCCCTTTGAGTGAGACATTGTCTCCCTGAAGGAACCACTCACTACAGCTGTCACAGGTGAGCTGTAAAAGGTCTATTCGTAACAACATTCATTACCTGAACTTGAGAGTTCATGCTACCATGAATAATTATCAGGTCTGTGTTGTTATGTGCTAACAGATTCTAACCTTCCGGGATGACGTGTTCCGCAAAAGAATCCAGCACCACATTTTCCTTCTGTTAAGCAAGAAACCTGGGATTCTGTTCCAAACAATATTCAAATTCTGTTCTGAACAACCTCCAACCAACATAGCATCAGGTCATTTGCCATCCATCCACTGTCGTGGTATGCTGTGAGAAGTCACTGAACTAGCACTGGTTTGTGTCATGATGTAAGCCCCACCATCTTCATCTTCCTCACCCATCAGCCAGTACTTTCTTTGAATTCCATGACATGCGCATTTGGAAAATAATTCTTTACCTCCAGTGTCTTCATTCTGACAGTTTCAGTAATTGAGAAAACTTCATTGCATTTCTCTATCACATACTAAATAACCCACTGCTCCAATTTGTGAAACATTTCCTGCTTTGGTCCCCTGAAAGTTTGGAATGTAGGACTGGCGGTCTTTAATTTATTCTTTATCTGGCACTACCCACAAACATTGGCTTCTGCGACACCAAATGTTCTTCCTGCTGCACAGCTGTTTATCGCTGCATCTTCATGGTTCACCATTTACTTGAAATTAGTATCCTGCGTATCAACAGGGGACAGCGAACTCTTAGACCCACATGTCTCAACAGTCACAGCTGTAATTGGCACCCATTACTGACTGTTACAATTTACAGTCCTTACAGCACTGACAATATAAGCTAACTGAATGACAACATACTTTGTGCTCTTGGCTCCCTGTGGCTGAACAGGTAGAAGTCTTACCACTTCTCGTTACCAACACACCCAACCTTGAAAATCATCAGTGCTGCAGAACAGTAGCAGCATTAGAGAAATTGTTGAAACTCATGTTTCCTTTGTTCTGTATTAGTATTAGTCTTTCTTAAGGGCGTGTAGATTGGGGCCAGAGCCAGTCACAGTGGTGTGTGTGTAATTGGTCGTGAGTTGCTAACACAGCAGTTGTGTGTAACGGATGGGAGGATAGTTTCACCTAGCTAATGATAGACAAGAAAAGGGGTAATTTATTTCTAGCAGCACTGATGAAATTTATGACCTTGGTTGTCACAAATATTTGACTGTTTCAACTAAGTGTGTGGCAATTTCCGAAGATCGTGGTTAGAATGGGATCTAAGAACACAGTTCTATTTTCCATATATATAGCAGACTTCTTGTTTCCATACATAATGAAAAATGACCTCAGCAGCAATAGTTTAATCTGCATACGTGAGACATCCCTGCATTTTTCAAATGACTAACCCAGGGAAAAAACCTGATCTTCTAGTCAGCTAAGTAACCTCATCTTATAGTCAGCTAAATTTGGTATGTACTGAAAAAGTTGAGCATAAACTGAAGACGTGGCAGTATGTGGTGTCACGCTTATAAAATAACAAGAAAAAAGTAAACTGATGAACGAGAAAGTGATGATAAATGCTATTTATAGTCAGGGACTATCACACAGCCTAGAATAAAATTCCAATTATGTTCCTCTAAATCATTTTAAATTGACAGTTTACTCTAGCTGCTCTTGTTCAGCTGCATTTTGGTAAAAATTGTACAAGAACGGCACAAAGATTTAGAACTTCGGATCCTGCTAAAACATACGAGGATTGCAACTAAGAAGAATGGTACAGAAATAGACTGCTTAGGTTTTGCAGATGATATAATGACTTTAACAATAGCAACAGATCAAATTAATGTACTGAAAAAGTAGCAGAACAAACTAACTTCCAATCAAACAAGATATACAGAGCAGCAGCTTTAAATATGTGGGCAAATTGAGTACAATCAATGGGCAGGATAAAGATGCCTTGAAAGCATGAGACAGAAAAATGGAAACAGCTTTCTAAACCTCGTGAAACATTTATGGAAAAGTACATTTTCCTAAATAACACAATCCATCATTACAGCTCTCACACAAATAGTTCATTTCTACGCATCATGCCGTCTTATACTCCTTGAGAGATGTTTACCAGTATAACTAAAACAAAAAGATAGAAAGATCTTATTCAATGAATGAGTCTAATTTATACAAACAAGACCCATATAAAAATTTTAAACAAGACATGTAACAAAAAAATCCACGATGAAATGCAACAATATTATGAAAAGGATAGTTGCTACTCACCATATAGCCGAGACGCTGAGTCGCATATAGGTACAATGAAAAGACTGTTGGAAAGTGAGCTTTTGGGCAACAAGGCTTTTGTCAAAAATAGATAACACATACACACTCACGCAAACACAACTCATACAAACATGACCGCAGTCTCTTGCGTGTGTGTGTGTGTGTGTGTGTGTGTGTGTGTGTGTGTGTGTGTGTTCAACAAAGGCCTTATTGGCGGAAAGCTCACTTTGTCATCTTTTGTTGTACCTATCTGCGAGTCTGCATCTCCACTATATGGTGAGTACCACCTATCCTTTTCATAACAATAAAACAAGAAATATATTAGGAAATAGAAAAAAATAAATAAAGAACGCACAAATGCATTAATTATTCCAAGAGGACAAAATGCACCTTCAACAGCATTTCACTTGAAACCACAAACAAGAATGTCTTGCTGCGTGAATGTAAAAACATATTTTCCGGAAATTGGTAGTTATACAACCAGAACACAAGCAAAACTGAGACCTCTGCAAAACAGCTGTGTGGCATAGAGGACTTTCAGAGACAAGAAACAAACAATGGTGGCAAATGGTCAGGTGATGAACTTGCTTGTCACAGTGCGTTAATGAAAACATCTGGCTTCAACAAAAAAGAATGAACTGAGAACAACTGTCATAATATGCAAAGTTATTGTGGTCCTTCGATGACTGACTAGCAAGATAAAAAAAATAGAAACATAAAAATGTTTATCAGTTATGAAACCCATTATGCATGCAACAAAAATGCTGATGCAGGGCTTTTTAGGTACCCTCACAAAACATTACTGGCTCATTTGCATAGTAAATTGAAGCAGAAGCACCCCAGATTAGTTCATAAAAAACTCCTCTTAGTATATGAAAATGTACTTTATCACATATAGGGCACTGCAAAGCTAGAGATGTAAGGGCCAGCCGGAAGAAACTCCCTACCTACCCACCCAACTTTCCACATTTGGTCATCTTTTGACTTTCTAACCTGAAGAAGAAGCTTTCCTGGAGGGAGCAAGAGAATGAATGAAGGAAGGATGGGCTTTGATGCCCCACCAATGGCAAGGTCATTAGAGTCAAGTTTGTATAGAGGATGTACAGAGGAGGAAATCAAGTGAGTCCTTTCTAAGGAGCCATTACAGCATTTGCCTTACATGGTTTAGGGAATCACTGCACATCCAAATCTGGATGGCCCAATGGGGATTTGAACAATTGTCCTGAACCAAAGCCCACAGTTGTACCACTGTGCCCTCTTGCTCAGTAGTTGGGTGTGAAGAATGTTTCTTCAAACAAAGAGCTATAATCGAAAATAATATTGTTCAGAGATGAAAAAGAATTTATTATCTGGAGGAATAGAAACATTCCAGTCGTCAGTACCAAATGTGTTCCACCCAATAGAAAATAGTAGAAAAACAAATTTAAATTTTTGCAAAACCAAGTAGAGCAAAACCCCTATTTTACGTTTTTGTGGAGTCCAGGCTTAAGAACCGCAAGACGGAGGAAAATGCAGAATTGAGAACAACGTTAAAACCCCAAAATATGAGCAAAAAGGTGTAATTGTTTTATATATATATATATATATATATATATATATATATATATATATATATATATAATGGAAGGAAACATTCCACGTGGGAAAAATTATATATAAAAAACAAAGATGAGGTGACTTACCGAACAAAAGCGCTGGCAGGTCGATAGACACACAAACAAACACAAACATACACACAAAATTCAAGCTTTCGCAACAAACTGTTGCCTCATCAGGAAAGAGGGAAGGAGAGGGGAAGACGAAAGGAAGTGGGTTTTAAGGGAGAGGGTAAGGAGTCATTCCAATCCCGGGAGCGGAAAGACTTACCTTAGGGGGAAAAAAGGACAGGTATACACTCGCACACACGCACATATCCATCCACACATACAGACACAAGCAGATATATATATATCAGAACGTATCTCTGCCTACGTAGATCAACACCTTCAACCCATTACATGCAGTCTCCCATCCTTCATCAAGGACACCAACCACTTCCTTGAACGCCTGGAATCCTTACCCAATCTGTTACCCCCGGAAACCATCCTTGTAACCATTGATGCCACGTCCTTATACACAAATATTCCGCACGTCCAGGGCCTCGCTGCGATGGAGCATTTCCTTTCACGCCGATCACCTGCCACCCTACCTAAAACCTCTTTCCTCATCACCTTAGCCAGCTTCATCCTGACCCACAACTTCTTCACTTTTGAGGGCCAGACATACCAACAATTAAAGGGAACAGCCATGGGCACCAGGATGGCCCCCTCGTACGCCAACCTATTCATGGGTCGCTTAGAGGAAGCCTTCTTGGTTACCCAAGTCTGCCAACCCAAAGTTTGGTACAGATTTATTGATGACATCTTCATGATCTGGACTCACAGTGAAGAAGAACTCCAGAACTTCCTCTCCAACCTCAACTCCTTTGGTTCCATCAGTTTCACCTGGTCCTACTCCAAATCCCATGCCACTTTCCTTGACGTTGACCTCCACCTGTCCAATGGCCAACTTCACACGTCCGTCCACATCAAACCCACCAACAAGCAACAGTACCTCCATTATGACAGCTGCCACCCATTCCACATCAAACGGTCCCTTCCCTACAGCCTAGGTCTTCGTGGCAAACGAATCTGCTCCAGTCCGGAATCCCTGAATCATTACACCAACAACCTGAAAACAGCTTTCGCATCCCGCAACTACCCTCCCGACCTGGTACAGAAGCAAATAACCAGAGCCACTTCCTCGTCCCCTCAAACCCAGAATCCCCCACAGAAGAACCACAAAAGTGCCCCACTTGTGACAGGATACTTTCCGGGACTGGACCAGACTCTGAATGTGGCTCTCCAGCAGGGATACGACTTCCTCAAATCCTGTCCTGAAATGAGATCCATCCTTCATGAAATCCTCCCCACTCCGCCAAGAGTGTCTTTCCGCCGTCCACCTAACCTTCGTAACCTGTTAGTTCATCCCTATGAAATCCCCAAACCACCTTCCCTACCCTCTGGCTCCTATCCTTGTAACCGCCCCCGATGCAAAACCTGTCCCATGCACCCTCCCACCACCACCTACTCCAGTCCTGTAACCCGGAAGGTGTACACGATCAGAGGCAGAGCCACGTGTGAAAGCACCCACGTGATTTACCAACTGACCTGCCTACACTGTGATGCATTCTATGTGGGAATGACCAGCAACAAACTGTCCATTCGCATGAATGGACACAGGCAGACAGTGTTTGTTGGTAATGAGGATCACCCTGTGGCTAAACATGCCTTGGTGCACAGCCAGCACATCTTGGCACAGTGTTACACCGTCCGGGTTATCTGGATACTTCCCACCAACACCAACCTATCCCAACTCCGGAGATGGGAACTTGCCCTTCAGTATATCCTCTCTTCTCGTCATCCGCCAGGCCTCAATCTCCGCTAATTTCAAGTTGCCGCCACTCATACCTCACCTGTCTTTCAACAACTTCTTTGCCTCTACACTTCTGCCTCGACTGACATCTCTGCCCAAACTCTTTGTCTTTAAATATGTCTGCTTGTGTCTGTATGTGTGGATGGATATGTGCGTGTGTGCGAGTGTATACCTGTCCTTTTTTCCCCCTAAGGTAAGTCTTTCCGCTCCCGGGATTGGAATGACTCCTTACCCTCTCCCTTAAAACCCACTTCCTTTCGTCTTCCCCTCTCCTTCCCTCTTTCCTGATGAGGCAACAGTTTGTTGCGAAAGCTTGAATTTTGTGTGTGTGTTTGTGTGTCTTTCGACCTGCCAGCGCTTTTGTTCGGTAAGTCACCTCATCTTTGTTTTTTTATATATATATATATATATATATATATATATATATATATATATATATATATATATATATATATATATTATTAAAAAATCATAATTCTACTAATATATTCTATAAAATCAGTATAAGTGAAGGAAATTAAATGTAAAATACAATGTTTAGTGCAGTAGTTTATGGTAATGAATTTCATCAGTTCTTCAAAAAAAAAAAAAATCACAGATGCGTAACAGCAAGTAAAAATCTTCATAAAATTGATACTGTTATGTGGGTACAAGGTAATCAAGCTATTTTCTCAAACATGCTACGACCCCAAATTATACTTGAAAACACACATCTCTGTGACATCTTTCCTTTGTGTTAACCATAAAAAAAAGCAATAATTGATGAACATGATGATTTAACTGAATACTGAAGTACTGTGAAAGGCTTCAGAATCTAATGTACGTACGTACGTGCGTGCGGTAGCCAATGGCAGATTATTTGGGTCGAGTAGATTTCAGGCTGTGTACACGCTAAGCTTGAAACAGGTTTCTGGATACTTTATGTGGACACCATTTCGAAACATGGAAACATCTATCCATAGTGATGTCTGTACAGATCATAGGAAACAATATTTCATGCCAGCTACCATATGTCAATGCTGCACGGCACAAGTGTGCGTTTAAATGTCACAGTGTGTTGTCTGTTGTATAGAGTAGTTAGACGTTCTGTTTTCTCTTGCCGTATTAAGTTTTTCCGAGAGGGTGGGGGAAGGGGTGTGAATGCAGTGGATGAGGCAGCAGACTGTTGAGTTGTTGTTGTTGTTGTTGTTGTTGTTCCAGGCCGACAGCTGCATGTGGAATATATGGAGCAAGCACCACAAGAACAGCAATAAAACAAGAGGCTCTGCAGAAAACTGTTACTACATTTGGGAGAATACTGAGGAAGACTGAATAGAAAAGAAAGTATGGTTGTTTGTCGTAGCTTGCTTCGAAACGTGAAATAAATACTCAGGGCTCTGGAATGACACTCCTCTTCTTCTTCTTCTTCTTTTTTTTCCCTCCCCCTTTTCTTTTCTTTTTTAAAGAAACAGTGATACCATATTTGCCAAAAATTCAAAATTGTTAGGTGATATCCAAGTGAAATTATAGAAACTAAAGCTGTCTTCCATGCTCAGTTCCTAAAAAATGGAAGTTTTTCCCACCAACTGTTCTCTAGTATGTTTTTGCTCACCAAAGATGACGATTGTATGCAAACCAAAAATCGATTCATACAACTAATCTGATTTTATCAACCATTACAACTACTATTCAAACTCTCCATCAAAATAATATTGCAATTTTAAAATGAATTACAAAATTTTTTGATAAATGCAACCTTATTCTGTAAAACTACGAAACACAGAGACGCTTGTGGTCTTCAGGTAGCAATTCACGATGAAAAAAAGAATGAACGACGACAACAATGTCTCATTTTGTTTGCCTGAACCTTCGAGTATTAATAATGCAGCAGCACATATTAGTTTCCTTGTCTCTAGATATGACGTGGCAGACAACAGGAAAAGAACACAACAAATAGCATTGCAAATTATGCGATACACTGAGAAATGTTTGTTGCTAGTGTGGATAGCAACAGAGACAAGAAACACAGTCGTAAACAGATGCAAAACATTGTAGGAAATAATGTTTCCAACTGAAACGTTTTCAGTGGCAGTGTGGACATGGCTTCACAGTACTTTTTCCAGTGGTAATGTCACTAGCGGGCTTTTGACTATAGACTTTCGATAGCACTTGTGAACAACCCCTGTGTGCATCTCTATTATTCATTTCTCTCTTCGTGTGTGGTGTATGTGCGCAGTATGCCGTTTCAAAGCAATAGTGCATTGAAAGTACCATATCACAAATACATCACACTTACTAAATGTCAATTAATAAAGCATGAACAATGCAGTGCCTCAAGAGATTTTATGGTAACTAATGCACAAGACAAGATTCAGAGTAATCTTTAGCCTAATGGATAATGTTATGGTTAGCTGAGTTAGAGGTTTGTAACTTGGTGCATGCCAATATTTCTTTTTTTCAACTTAGCGTTGTTACCACATTTGTTATGCTCGTAATACTGTCCTCCAATATTCACAGTTGTTAAACATTTCTGTCTGGTTAGAGAACCAAGGATGAAATAAATATTTGCCTGTTTATTTCCGAATGTGTGGTCATTCCCGAGTGTGTGATCGGGCAGAAACCTTAGACAATAGCTTACATTTATGATAGTGAAATGAGCAGCAATAAAATTTATATTGCTCCTTGTCACAAATACTTTGCTGTTTATTCCCAAATCTGTGGCCATTTCCTAGAGTGTGGTTAGGCGGGAACCTAAGAGGACAGCTTAAATTGCTGCAAATGAAACAATGAGCAATAATTATCACATTTTTCTTGGCACAAATATTTTGTTCATTGTGCAACCACTTATCATAAAGATTTCTTGCTACAGCTGAGATTCTGCTGTCACTAACACATCCACAAACATAAATTTGACGCTATCGCAACTGACAAATCAACAGCCTCAGTCCTGGTTGCCTTCACAGTGCCACCACATTATGATTACATCAGTTCTTGCAAGAAGTAATGGGAAACGTACTTATTGCATGGTGTAGCCAAATATTGAAAAATTGTGTTGGCAATGCCAATCGTGGATTAGATCACCATTTCCTCTCTCACATCTATCCTCTCCGCAATGGCCTAAAATATTCCCTTAACTCTGCCATCACTCATGGAGCGAACTGTGTCTTTTGTGCCACTTATAACTCGGTCAGTCACCTCAAATATCAATAAGAAGGAAACGGGACTACGTCACATGAGACATCAAGTAAGAACGTAGAAGGTAGTAAACGTTACTAGGAAGAAATGTAAAACAGGGAATTTTTAGCATTGATCTTATGGGTTTTGCAGAGTGGCTACGAATTTATGGTGCAAAAAGCAAACCAGAGAACATACAATTGAAGTTCTACCGCAGTGTGTTTTTTATTCAAATTATCAGCCCACCCACTTAAACACTGCATCACAATGTGTACATTTAATTTTTTTTCTAGCACCTTAACTTCTTTTGTTTTCGATGTATCTATCCCCCCCCCCCCCCCCAAATCTAGGGCCTAAATATACTATTCAATTCATGCAGTTACCTTTTGCTTCAGCAAAGGATATACTATCACATTTTGTTACTGCTTTGAACTTTGCAATTTTATATACATAATAAACCAACAGCATGATATTTCATTACTTACCGAACTTCCACGTTTGCGTTTGCCTAGTTTTATTTTGAGTGTGGGAACTTTGGTGTTCTTTTTGCTTGACTTTTTGTTACTTCGATTACTTCGTTTCTTCTTATTCTTCTCTTCCCGATCCTCCTCCTCATCATCATCCATTCCTCCATCTTCACCCTTAAAAATGGAAGTAAATTATTTCATGTTCTGCACTAGCTTGCTACAATTAATTACTCTTGTTACTTTGTAAAATGGCAATGAAACAATGCAAGGGCATAAAAAATTTATAGGTACTAGTCTTTAAACTATTTTTAAGCTAGTACTTCTCTTTTATAATCTTTTAAGCCAACACCTCCACTCAATACTGTTAACTGTATTCAGCTGTAGTTCAATGACTTTAGAATGTCATACACGTATATCAAAACAGTTACAGGAAGATATGACTCTTTTAATAACTGCTTCCTAACTGCAATAGAGTCTTACTAAATGGAACCACTTGGAAGTGCAGCACCTGAATACCAAGTGTGATCGACAAGAAACACGAATCACAGGAGTATTCATTGACCTACCGGAAGTTTTTAATGTGGCCGAACATATGATTCTGCTGTCAAAGCTTGTGAAGTACGTTATCCATGGCCTGTCCAACAACTGCGTCAATTGCTTCGTCAGCAACCTTAAGCGAGCATGAGTAACAAGCACATTATGCCACTTTAAAACTATGAAGAAAGAAGATGGTTCTGCTGTTAGGCAGTTCTCGTGACAGACATGTAGGCCAACACTTCCAGGAAATGTTGGGGAGTGAGTATCAAGTCACCAGCAATGTGAAGCCTAGTACAGGTTGGCGCAGGTGACTGATAACATACGGAGTTATGTAAGAATTTTACAACAGAAGATCAGATAGTGATGTGAGTGAAGCTGGGAATAGTCTTCACAGGGAGACAGATAACTACTGAAATTGGTGGCACAAATGTGCACCTCGTACAGCTGTTCCAGCATCTTGATTGGCCTCACCATAATACAGCTGTTAGGTGTAACTTTTAGAATGTCAACTTGATAATCTACCATTACTTGCCTGCCTGTGGCAGTACAGTCAGAGTGCTGATTCCTCAGTACTCTGTTTAGTTACAAAATGGCTCTGAGCACTATGAGACTTAACATCTGAGGTCATCAGTCCCCTAGAACTTAGAACTACTTAAACCTCACTAACCTAAGGACAAAACACACATCCATGCCCGAGGCAGGTTTCGTACCTGCAACCGTAGCAGTCGTGCGGTTCCAGACTGAAACACCTAGAGCTTGGCTACAATCGCCAGCTTCTGTTTAGTTTCACTTAGCTTATAAAATTCACCGCTGGATGTAGCTAGCGTGCTCAGTATCTATGCTCAACATTTTGATTAATGCGTACATCGATAGTTATCAACTTTTGAGTGGTGTTGCACTGAAATACCGACTATCGAAAACTCTGCTACTCAATTGTTTGTTTGTTGACACAGTGCTTCACAATATTTTTTAATATTTAGTGTTTTCATTTGATATTTTCATGCATTATTGTTATTTAATATTGCTATTTTCATTTTGGTTGATGTTTTCAGTTTGTTTATTTAATTCACTTTCCTATTTTTTTTAAAAAAAAATACATGCTTAACAATGAAATTTTCGAGTTGTTGAAAAAACTAGTGAAACAGAATATTTTAGTGAAAGTAGCAGCAATTCAGCAGGTGACAAAGATGTTCTTGCTGGTACACTGGCTGGAAGTGAAGACAGAATGGAAAATACACATACATGGAAATAATTGAACCTGAAACACTACAATTTCATGAGGTACCAAACCAAAGCATATGATACCAGAAGGATATTCTGCAATTGAATATTTGCATTAAGTTCTCAATGCAGAGTTACTTTAGCTCATTGTCACAGAAACAATTACTTAGATAAGTGATTTATAAGTAAACATGTTGCTACTTTGACAGTCTATATATTGATAGCAAACTTACTAAGTAAGGGTCTCAATGAAAGACCTACATTGTTTTCATAATGGAGCACAATACCATCTAAGGCATTTTGAAAGTCTGGTAAAATATATTCTGCTCCAAAACAGAAGTGTTAGGTGACAGAACTTCATACATTTGATAGACTGTAATGTACAGTCCAATTTTAATTATTCTCTCAGTATACAATAATAAAAATTTCCTTTTTCCATATGCAATTTTACTATGAAATTTGTATAGATTTTAGGGACATTAGTGAGACCTCTTTAGATAGGTGCAGTGTTAATTGTATGGAAACAAAATTAAATTTATATTTAGAAAAAGAAACTTTTTACTTCGTTGCTTAAAAAGAATTCAAAGTGAAGAAGTATGACAATCTGAGTATACCATAATAAACTATAAAGTTTTTGGGGTAAATGGAGTTTTTTCCACATTTTTAAATTGAATGCAGCATAATATACGACAATTTAAACATGACAGCATTAAAAAATATGACGTTTTTAGCCTTCACCACTCAATGGCTGACTGCAAAATGATTACCGTGGGGCTTGAGAAAGAACTGATGACAGAGGCTATGGTTCACATTGCAGTGGTGCCAGTTGAGTCTATTGACAGATCAAGTCTCACTGTAGTCGGTGACTACATTAATGGCCTCTGGCTATTCAGCCCACAACGAATGCTGCAGTGGCAACTCAGCTGAGAGTATACAGACAGCAACTACACAACATTCCTGCACCTTGGCAAAGTCACTGACTGGTTCACCAGAATCTGCCTCACGTTTGAAGAGCAAATCCACTTTACAAATAAGATCCCTTGCCTGTTTGTGCACTACTTGGCCGTCCTAGGTGTTTCTGCCATTATGAGAAAACTCACAAACACAGAATACAACAGAAATCGGTCACTTGCTGTTTCACATATGTAAAACATGACAGAACACTCAAATAAGAAGGAAGTTTACATAGTATGGTATGCGGAAACAGACTAAATGCTAACTGGCTAGCTGTGAAGCTGTCTATTGCGCTTTCCCAACCCAGAGGCCACAAATGCTGTCGCGGAATATAGGAGTAGCCTGCATCTCAATGGAAAGAGGATTCTGGCAAACCTTATGGATGAGAGTGTAGTAAAGAGCTGCACATTTTTTAGGGTTGAAGTCAGCTGAAGGTACCGTATTTACTCGAATCTAAGCCGCACTTTTTTTCCGGTTTTTGTAATCCAAAAAACCGCATGCGGCTTAGAATTGAGTGCAAAGTAAGCGGAAGTTTTGAAAAATGTTGGTAGGTGCCGCCACAACTAACTTCTGCTGTCGAATATATGTAGCACTACACAGGCATGCTTTGCAGGCACAAAGATAAATACTGGCGCCAGAACGTCTGCATCAGTAAATAAATTAAAAAAAAGTTGGAAGACGAACTTTTTTTCCTCCGCCCCGAGTTTCGACCACTGCGTTTTCATACATTATCCATCGAAGTAGACACAAATTCCTTATTGTTCGTCTTCGAATGTTACAGCATTTCAATGTACTACCAAAATCCGATTGGCGAGACTGTTCAGGGATGTTTGTCAATACGGCCAACTCTATGTTCTGAGTTTTTTCCTACCTATGAGCAGAGATGTTTGCTAATAGGAATTTTATGAATTGTGAATCACATGCAGTATTCTCTTCACCATAAGAATAATACGAATATAAACATTTTGCCGTGTATTCTTTCGTGTTTGCTGCATCTCATTTAAATCCTTTCTGCCTAATAAACTACGAAACTAGAGTGAGACAACAGCAAACGCGGAAGATTATACATATCATGTCATGTTTATATTCGTATTATTCTTATGCCTAATAGTGATACAGTCAGAAATGAAGCACGGCAATTGACTAGATTTTTAAATCTAAGACGACTAATTTCTGTGCAGAATGTAATGTACCAAAGAGGCGTCTGCAAAGATTTTCGCTAAACTCTCGTTCAGAACATCTTCTATCATACGCAGTCTATTGTTTGGTTCTTGTTGATCATTATCAAAGAAAGCAGCAGTGTAAGTAACAACAAATAGCAGCTCGTGCCATTGTTTCGCTAATGAGACGATTCCACTCTTCTTCTTTTTTTTTAAATTGTAAGCGGCAGTAGCACGCACAAAAGCAAGCCATGCTGTGAGCGGCGATAGGCCGTAAACACTCATTATCAGAATGCGACAAACAATGCACGACACAGTATAGTAATGCATCTTCAGCTTAGAGTGACGTCAACACCTATAACAAAGAGAACGGCACATATCAGATCAAAGAAAAATAAGCAGTCAATTCAAACCAGACGGAGTGCCTGACACATAGCAATTGCTACCTGGTAAAGTTTAACTGCTAAGCTTATGACTCGAACCAAACTACTGTAGCTGTATCGTCATTCATTCGACCTAAATTGTGTCTCATATTACAATGGACCAACTTTGATCCGATTTGGAGGTGCGGCCGAAAACTTTTCTCTCCCCCTTGAATTTCGAGTCTAAAATTTCAGGTGCGGCTTAGATTCGGGAAATTTTTTTTTCCTTGATTTCGAGTCTCATTTTTCAGGTGCGGCTTAGATTAGAGTGCGGCTTAGATTCGAGTAAATACGGTATTGCTGATTAAACGAAGTGTGTCTAAAGAAGTAACCACCTATAAAAAAAAAATCAGGCAACTAAGTAATGAAGGAATAGCACATTTTATAAAAATGTAAATGTGTTGCAACTAAGTAATGAAGGAATAGCACATTTTATAAAAATTTAAGATGTGTCAGAGATGAAGTTAGTGAACTGCTTCGTGATATTGACTGATATTATTGGTATATCAGAGCACCAAATAAACAATGTGACAATTCAAGGCTTCCTATACCAGGACACAGATTAACTGGCTATTTTTCAATGGGCTCTTTGCAGATTTGGGGAATGGCCATGTACATGAAAAATGGTATTTCATTTGAATCTATTGACGTATCAAAGCACAGCAATGAACAGATAATTGAATGCTGAGTAGGAGCAGCTGAAATTACACTTTAAATTATAATTATCTACATATCCCCTAACTCCAATTTCAGGACATTTCTGCTTAAGCTAAACAGTTCTTTGTTCACTTTATAGAAACTACCAGAAGTTAGTTGTGTGTGGTGACTTTAATATTAGTTTTAAAGGCAATTGTGCATGGAAAAGAATGTTGGAAGATCTTGCAGATTCATATCATCTGATGCAGACACTATTCTTTCCAACCAACAACTATAGACAACATTTTCATTCATTCTTCATTACTAGAGGCACATTATGTTAGTAAAAGAGTAAATGGCCTTTCATACCATAATGCACAAATTTTAACATCAAAAAGAATTTGAGCACACACAGATACTAAATACAACTATGCAATATTTAAAAATGTTAATCCAGTGGCAACAGAGACTTCTTTAAATCTCATTAAAGAGAAAGAGTGGCAGGAAGTTTACAGTGTAGGTAACATAGAAGACAAACATAATGCATAATTCTCATGCTTTATGAAACCTGCTTTCCATTAGAATGTTTAAAACAGGATACTGTCACTAACGGGCAACCTTGATTGCTGACTAACGGGGTAAGGATATCGGGTAAAACAAAGTGGGAATTGTATCGAAATATGAGGGAGAGAAACAACTGAGCTCCAGTAGTCCATTACACAGAGTACTATCAGGCACTTAAAAATGTTTTTCATTTTGTATGCAAATGGAATAACTAATCGTGAGAATAAAATTAATTCCACATGCTTAGTCATGAAGGAAGTGTCTGGCCAACAGTCAGATACATGAACAGTATTTAACAATCACTTTCTGAATTAGCAGGAGAATTAAATAAAAACTTACTTTCTACAAGCAATTATAGAACTCTTATAAAATGGCTTTCCACGACTTATCTAAAATAAAATTCAGCCAGATGGACATGGGGGAGACTGAGTCAACGTTTAAATTGCTGAAGACTCCAAGGTGTAATGGGGTATCTAGCAGGACAGTTCTGTGCTGCATTTGTTAGCCCACTACTTTGCAATTTTTCCTTTAGTAAAGGTAAGTTTCCTGAATGATTAAAGAACTCCACAGTAAAACTGCTTTATACAAAGGAAAAAGGGATAATACACAAAATTTTGGACCTATTTCTATGTGATCAGTGTTTGCAAATGTTACTGAAAAGGCTCTACTCGTAAGGGTAACTGAACATTCTAATACACATAATATGCTGCTGCATGTACACTTTTTAGTTCAGAAGAGGCTTTGTAGTGAAGGATATGCGCAAAACAGGCAATATATCAAATACTGCAGTTCAAGACATAAGTTCATGGCTTGCAGAAAATAAATTGATGCTAAATCACAGTAAGCCAGTCAGCAGTTTCTAGTAAACAATGCAACTAAAACTCACCGGTTACACAGAACGGGCATATAATTACAGAGTCGGAACAGTTGAAATTTCTGGCTGGTCAGAGAGATAATAAAACGTCACCGAAAGGTCATGTTTGGAACCTGTTAAAAACTGATAGCTACTATGTTTACTATTACAACAGTATTTGCAATTTGTGAGCGTCCAACCAAAAATTAGTGTACTTTGCATATTTTTATTCACTTATGACATACAGCACTATATTCTGATGCAACTCTTCTATTCACAAAGAGTATTACTGGGTCACAAATAGGCAACTCGAGCAGTATACAGTGTAAGTCAGTTAACTTTTTGTTGACCCTTGTTCAGGCGTCTGGGAATCCTGCAATGCAAATCTCTGGTTACATCTACCAGGAGTGAGACAGGCTAAGCAATGAAGCTGCTGTTCCTGTGTGGACCTCAAGAACTATTTTTTGGCCTCACGGTTAGGATTGGCCTATGGGAGCGGCCGCGTGGGGGCGGACGCTTCGTCAAAAGCGTCATTAGGGGATGGGAATCCTGACATTAACCTCTCGATATTTATTTTCTTTTATGTGCTTTGTTGTTAACATTATGAGTTTGTTCCCAAGAATTAGTGGCTTTCACTCAATTAATACTTTGAATAAATCCAATATGCATTTGGGTCACACTTCTGTGACTGGTGCAGGAAGATGTGCAGTATTCTGGTGCATCAATTTTCAATAAGCTACCACAAGAATTAAAAAAATAGCAGTAATTGTAAAACATTCGTCTATGCTGGATAATTTCCTTGGTAATATATACTCGCAGCTTGTCATCTGCACAAGATTAGTCTAGGGAGATTTGCTCCTCAACTTTGTTCTATTGAATGAGAAGTTTAACATAAAATAAATGAATAAACTAGAATTTCACAATGCTCTGAACAATGATATGGACCTCCCACTTCTCTCTATGAACAATGAACTAGTTAATAACAATACATAAACAACATTCTTAGGATTAAGGCTATAAAGCAATGTAAAATGGAATAATCACTCAAACAAAATTGAGCAAGGCTTGCTAATCTACTCAATAAAATTCTGCCATAGCGAGAAAACAGCACAAAGAGCATATAATGACTACTTCTATTTTCATTTTGAATATGGGGTCATGTTTTGAGGAAACTGCCAAACACCTAACAGCATACTCAAATTGCAAAATGGAGCCATTAGAATCACGTCTAAACGCAAACACAGGGACTCCTGTAAGGCCCCACTTATTTACGTTACGGAAACCCTTATTTTCTAAAAACCAATCTAATAAGTAGTGACAGTAGACTGCAAAAATTGTGGTATTCATGAGCACTTTATCAGGCAAAACAAAAACTTACCTATGATTCAAATGAACACATCCCTATGCCAATATTGTACTTTCGACATGGGAGTCAAACTTTTTAACAAACTCCCCAAATAAAAAGCAAACACTGTTGTCAAAGCCATTAATTTTTCAAAAGCTGCAGTTTTTACTCTGCTGGAGAATATTTAATGTAGGATGCGTACTTACAAATATTTATATATAAAAACAAAGATGAGGTGACTTACCGAACAAAAGCGCTGGCAGGTCGATAGACACACAAACAAACACAAACACACACACAAAATTCAAGCTTTCGCAACAAACTGTTGCCTCATCAGGAAAGAGGGAAGGAGAGGGGAAGACGAAAGGAAGTGGGTTTTAAGGGAGAGGGTAAGGAGTCATTCCAATCCCGGGAGCGGAAAGACTTACCTTAGGGGGAAAAAAGGACAGGTATACACTCGCACACACGCACATATCCATCCACACATACAGACACAAGGCTAAAATCACCATGCTCACCAATTTTTACTCTTTAATTACTTTTCATCTGGTGACAGCTATATAATACTCTTCAGGACTAAATTACGTGGGTCATAAAAACTAACCTTTGACGTTTCCTTTGACGTTCTCGAACGGCTTGGTTTCCGGCTGTAGCTTTCATCCGACACAGATTCCTGTTCCTGTTCTGTGTTGGGATTAATGTTTGTAAAATCTCTCCACTTCGCTGCAACCAACATCATTAATTTGGACATTGGCACCTGAAATTTGACCAATAATGAAGTAACTACAAAATGTATTCACAACAACAATTTCAAATGTAATACACACACAAAAAGTATCAAGATATCTAAGTAACTTTCCCGTCGCTGCTATAACTACTACAGTGGAATCACGAATGATGGCGGTCGAATTTGGGTTTGTTCCGCACACCTATGCCACACATTGACCTACAGCCAATGAGCGCTCAAAAGTGTACTCAGCACTCTGCTGTAAATGTTGTGTGCTGTGTGACTATTTCACTTGAGCTTATCGAGTTATTTAGTGAATTTTTATTCCATTTGTTGGGAGTTGTCATGATTGATGGTGGTGGTACGTAATGAATTCTACACAAGCAAGCAAGGGACATAATTTGTGGGATACATGCTTTTACAATGCGCAAAGCACGTGTTTGTGCGTACTGCAACTGTCACTTGGAACTGGCAACAACGCAATCCCCATCCTTGTCTTGACCTGCGCCAACTGGCATCGTTTGACGCTCTGACTGTACCACCACCGCCACCACCCTATTTGTTCACTGGAAGTATTATTCAATTCTTCTTTAAATGTACTACAGGAGGGAAGAGGAATTTAGAAACCGGATAAAATTTATAATGGCTACCATAATTTGAAAGATTAACTGTGTTTATTGTTTGTTGACAGAGTTATGTTGACTAACAGCCCCAACATTATCATTGAATAACTTTTTGTTCTGGATATAGTGCATATTCTATGCAGGATTAAATGACATTAACATTATCCATACTGTCTGGCAATGCTGCTACCCCTCAATCACAGTTCTCAGTCACAAACTTATTCAGTAACTCCATGATTGAGTAAATAACTGACTGAGGAACTGGTTTTCCATCATTTCATTTCCACATTATCTGCAGTACGCAAAACAGAATTTAATAATCCATTAGAATTGCATATGCCTGACATAAGAAAAAAAAAAAGACTGACAATTCACAAGAAATTTTACCTTGGGATTTTCCTTCGTAAGTAACGGCCGCACGTGCTGCTGGAACAACTTATAAGTAGTCAGATTCTGGAAATCTGCCTCTGTGTATTCTACATCAACGTCTGTCAAACCAAATGTTTCACACACTTCCTCCACAGTAGGCATTCCTGTAACAGTTGATTTAAGTACCACAGGGTTTTAAAAGGCTCCTCAATCCTCCCAAAAAAAGTGACACCATTATTACATATTCCCTGCACAGATATGAGTGTGGCTGAAAGAAACATTGATTATTTTTATTACTACTTTGGACTGCAAATGTGCATAGTGTGTATCCAATACACAAAACTAGCCTGCAGTGCCAAAAAGCTAGCTTGCAGTACTGAAAACTTATTGAAACATGGAAAAAAGGGTGTTTAGGGAGTAACTATGATATACTGATGGTTCCTGCATGGGAAAGACCAAAAGAAACTCAAGAAAGACTAACATTTTTACTTGAAATGCAATGACACTTTACAAATGGATAAGATGATTCGAAAACCCAATTCTGAATGTATCAACATTTTTCATTGCCTGGCTCATAGTCACTGTCCCATTTTCATGCTCTTAACTCAATACAAGGAATTACTACCATCTTCCAGGGGATATTCATTCCGTGTCAATAATACAAACAAAATTCCAACTGCAGTCATCCCTAACAATAGCCTTTTCAATGCAGCTATTGAACTGGCAAATTTGCATTTGATACCTGTGTTAAATATATAGGGTGATTCGTCGAACTTTCAAGAATACAAGCACTGGCAACTCTTTACAGACCAAAAGATGTAATAGGAGTGGTGTGTTTACATACCAAAAAGCTAGTGCCAATTCTGTATGGCACTCTTAATTAAGTATTGGAAAGAAAAAAAAAAGCTCTTAAAATTTTCACAGACATTGAACAACATGGACATTACAACAGGAAGTTGTGCACCGATCAGGAAAAGTTATTGCATAACTAGGCTCTGCCCACTGAAAGTGACTTTGTAACAGTACATTCAAATATACATTGGTTGGCAAAACAAGTGATGCACCCAGAAGGTAAGGAGAAAATGAAATGGAATGTCACTGGCAAAGAATTTGGCAAATGTAAGCCTATTTATAAGTACGACATTGAACCCACCCTGTTTGGGATGGTTGGGAAGGGTGTCAAAGCCAGTGAATCCTCTCCTGAGACAAGCTGGCCTTCAACTGCTGCAGCTGCCCTTGCTATCATGGATATTGGTACTGGGACAGAGCTGATGTCCAAGCTGGTCACACACGTGTTCTACTTTAGCACAGATGTGAAGATTTTGCTGGCCACAGGAGTACCTCAACATCACACACAGTTCATTGAGACATCTGCCACATGTGGTCACAAATTTTCCTGTTGACAAACAGTACCACGATACTGTTGCATGAAACTTAACACAAGAGCATGCAAGATATCCGTGAAGAGCTGCTGTGCCATCACAGTTTCCTCAACGACCTGAAGTAATATCTGATGGTTCCCCACACCTTAATGCCAGGAGTTAAATTGTTGTGCTTCTCCAAGACATTAGGTGAATGGCACCTCTCCTCAGGTCACTGCCATGCTCACTGGTCATGGTCACCTGTAGAATGCAGAACGGAGATTCATTGCTTCATACAGCGCAGCACCATTCACAAGCAGTCCGTGCTTTCCGATCACAGAATCATACCAAGTGCAGTGTTAGTGTAGTATTGTTAATAGCAGCCTACACTTGGGTTAGTAATTCCCCAATTCAGCTGCTGTCAGTCTGGTGTGGGGTGACAATAGAATTTCGTGGGGACTGCATTACTTATTTTCAGATGGCAGGTGCGCATGTGAAGGGTTTACAATGTGCCTGGTGCACCAAATGGCAATCCTCCCATGTAGTGCTCAAACATGGTAAACCACGGCTTTGACAATTAGTATGCCTGCCTTCACATTCCCATGCAGTCCACCATTGAGACAGATGCCGCACACATCTGGATATTGCACAATTCATTAAGCCAGCCACATGGAGATTCACAATGAGGCCTCCTTCAAGCTGATAACACTGTCATGAGTATGTGGCATAGCTGTGTCCTTCACAGTGCTCATTCAACATTTAACATAACACACCAGGTCTGGTAACAACACTAAACATCAATAACACTAATGAACTCTGGTGGCTATTCTGCCATTGACAATTGCAACTCTTAATCATGTATTCTCAGTGCTTCACTTTTTCTGTCAGGCAGTTTAGTTTAGTGGACAGAGCTCTAACAAAGGTAGTGAGAAACATGAAGTTATTGTCTCTCTTCATTTTATCATCACTTTCAGCCATTGGTATGATGAGGTTATGAACTCTTTTAGAGCTGCATGTAACATTGTGTGGACAATATGATACACTCCCAAACCTCCCCCACACAGCAGGTTAGTAGGGCCAGTAATGAACTGTCTAAGGTGATCAGGGTTTGTCAGCTGCTGTATATTCATCAGCTCCTATTGTAATTAATGTGGGAGAGTGAATTTTCAGAAATCCTTTTTGAAATCCAAAATCTCTGATGACTGATATGATCTCTCCTTTGACCTGACTGTTTTCACATTCCAAAGATTCAGCTTATTCAATGCTGTTTCATCACTTCCCTCCTTACACTAACGAGCTTTCATTCTTGGTCTGCTCTGTCCCTCTTCTAAGACTAGGGACCTATTAGGTAGCATCACAGTATGGTCGGGTGTGTTACATCAAATATAAAAAGTACCAGAATCATCAAACAGATCCTATGCCACTTTAGAATGGTGCACAGTATCTAGTGACAGTACAACTTTGCCAATTGCTGCTAATTTTATCATCAGGCTTACAAAGATTTTTAAGCACTTAGATCTTACCCAAGACTACTGGGAATATAGCTCTACCTAAATGTTTAGTGAAGCTGTTCAGTGCTCAGTGGCCTAGAGGACCACAAATATAGTTTCAGAGATCCCACTGCCATATGAGACTTCCTCCAGTTGGCTACACACATGATCCTAGCCCAAGGCCTATCAAACAGTTGATTATATTTCTGTCACCAATAGATGTTGAGGTAGGAATCATGGAAAAGGCCCTTTTACACACACGGCATTTTGGAATATATTGGTAGTGCATGCTACTGCACGCATACTGATGTTTTATGTCGTCAAATTATAGGGCACTATTCGACCCATGGTATAATTCAATAAATCACACTCAACAGTGTGTGGAGTGCTACTTTGGGTGTAAATTTTATGTGCAGGAGAGATTTGGTCCAAGCTGTAAAATTATTTTTGCATTATTTCAATTTCACATACGTAAACTACCAAAATTTACTGACTCATAAAATTCTTTCCAAATGAGTGACATAACCTGCTGTGGCAGAGGAAAGAAGGAAACCATAGGAAAAATGTTATCAGAGCACAAAGAACTGTGAATAACCTTCCATTTAAAATAGAAGACTGACTGAAAAGTGGGCTATTAGCTGCCTCATTTTACATTCCTCTGCATCTTCAAAAAAATTTCCCATATACTTTATCATGTGAACAAATTTGGGTCCTTTTATGCTGCAACAGAAGGAGACAGTGGCATTGGGAAAGAGATGGAAAAGTAATAAATATTGTAAGATATTAGACACTGGTTGTGGTATAGAAAGAGCGAAGGAGACAATGGCAGTGTGACAACAGATTGGTCGGTTGATTTGGGGGGGAGGGGTCCAAACAGCAAGGTCATTGGTCCCATTGGATTAGGGAAGGATGGCAGCCATGTCTTTTTGAAGGAATCATCCCAGCATTTGCCTGAAGCGATCTAGGGAAATCATGGAAAACCTGAATCAGAATGGCTGGACACAGGCTTGAACTGTCGTCGTCCCGAAATCCAGTGGTGAAAGGTGAAGATGGAGACCACGGCAGGGGAACATAGTTGACAGGGTTAGGGAAAGAGATGGAGAAAGTGCCAGTGGGAGAAGAAGCAGAAAGTGGATGTCGGTTGAGATCCAGGAATGAGAGAGAGAGAGAGAGAGAGAGAGAGAGAGAGAGAGAGAGAGAGAGAGAGAGACACTTAAAGATGACAATGAGTTAGGCTCAATGAGTGAGTGAGATTGGGCAAGCAGGAATGGATGAGTGTGAGTGACTTATAGCAAAGGACTAGTTACAGTTTAAGGAACTTGTGCAAGAGAGGTGAGTTGGATGTTAACATGATTATGAAACTGTTCACGTCTCAAAATTGTTGGGAAAATTTATTAAAGGTGCTGAGGAATGTAGAATTTTGCTCCCAATTGCTATCTGTTATGAAATTGTAGGTCAGTAGGAAATGACAATGTTTTAGTACCACAAACAAAAACAAATTATTGCAATACACTCTTGCAAAGGCACAATAACTATTTATTGGAGTACAACAGTTATATAAAATTGACTGAAATGTGCTGGAAGGCCTTTAATGAGAATACATTACAAGTATTTCATTCTAAATCTTCCAGCGAAATAATCACTTTCTTTCTCTTCCAAAGTTACGAGGTGGAGAGTATAACTTCAGCACCAACCACCATCAGTAGTAAACCTTGGTTCTAGATATTAATCACCTCACATGACATTAACCACAGCAAAATCACTACAGTAAATATGTTGGGGCAAGACTGCCCATGGCTGTCTTCTCATTTCAATAATTTGTATCTTCCGTTGTGTACTACAATATTTTACTAAAAAAATTTGTGGTGAATGTCCACTCCAGTTGCAGTTATCTCTCTTATTGTATTGGGAAGTACTAAGAGTTGGCTTCAACACATTAAGTATGTTTATTACCGATACTCAGTGACAATAAGCACTGGTATGCCCTTTTAAGTTTCCTTTCAATTATCCTGTTTCTATGAGAATGTTTATTGAACAGTGTTTATGATGTCAGTTCGCAGCTGAACAATGTATTGTTACTGCAATGAATCTTTCACTTTGCAGAGGAATGTGTACAGATTTCAAAGCTTCCTGTTGGATTAAAACCATGTCCTGATGCAAGACAGTTTTAATCTGCCCTGGAGCTTCAAATGAATTGTTAACCTTTAAAAAGAAATTTCACATGGACCACAAGATGCACGGTCCACAAGATGACTCTGCACCTCAATGTGTCATTGTGAATAGACAGTGATGGTGCAGCTTCTTACAGTGCTCTACTGGTATATGGGGGATTACAGTGAGCCTCGCAAAGACAGCATACAGCAATCCGATTCTTTTATTTTTTATGTAACTTTTTTATATTTATGATAAATGAACTTCAGAAGTCAAATATTGACCTCTGTAAGTAGTTTGACGCAACATCAAAAAATTCAAAAAATCTACACAAATATTCCGAGTGGTGTCAATAATCTAAAGCAAATTCAATTATTCGACAGGCCATGTGGCTCTAGGGTAGAAGGCTCGCCAGACGAGCACTTTGGCTTCAATTCCTGGCCGATCCAAATTTTTAAAGTGCACGTTCTGCAAGCTTTTACATGAAGCCTAAAATACATGTCAAACTTCTCTGGAGCAGTCTGAGATAAAGGCAGACAGATTAGTGTTACAGAAATTGCTCTTAGAGAGAATACGAAATTAAAAATGTAAAGAGAAGTCACGCTACAAGCTTCACTATTCTCGGTATCTCTTGAGATACTTTTCTAATCTCTGAGATGTTAAAATAATGACAGTATGTGTATGCGTAAACACAACATATCCAAATCTCTTTCCACTGATGACGCTGTTATTAGCTTAAATGCAGACAAAGTTTTCCATTTGGTATACAGTGTAACCACACTTTTATGTTCCGATGTTAATGTTTTCCCCACTGATTAAGGAATGTTTTCGCTCTTTGTCCACAATGTCAATTCCCACCTGATTGTGTGTTAACATTAGTAATTTTCCTGTGATTTACATATTATGAAACAATGTTTGTGGAGAAAAGAAACTGATTTAACTGATATAGAATGACCCTGGCATGGCACTTACTTTCAAGTAATATTTACAAACATTACACAATTAAGTTTCTTGTCACTAGGGCACTCTACTCAAAAGATATGAATCGCTAGAAGTCTGAACAATTTGTGCTCTTTCTCCTGCTGCCACCAAGCTCTACTCAACGTGGCAACTTATGAGAAGAATTACGTTTTGAATAATGACTGATCACAACAGTATTGAAACTGTCTCTACTGCGGAAGGGTAACTTCGTGAACATGACACCTCGAAAGCATATTTTACAAGTTACATTGTTTGGCCACTTGTAGTACTAGTTGACACCTTCGCACTTTTTGTGTGGCTCAAACATTTCTATTTTAAATAATGAAACAATGCACCAGTTACCTATTTTTTCATTCTTAGCAAAATGTGTTTCGAGAATTTATATTTATGTAAGTATGTAACATGAGTGATGGTTCTCATGCATGCATTTCTCTCTCTCTCTCTCTCTCTCTCTCTCTCTCTCTCTCTCTCTCTGTCTGTCTGTCTGTGTGTCTGTGTGTGTGTGTGTGTGTGTGTGTGTGTGTGTGTGTGTGAGAGAGACGCGGGGGGGAGGGGGGGTCATGCGTAATGGGGGAGGCACAATACCTTATGACCTTAAAAAGATGACTTCAGTGCAAGGGCAATGTGAACACACAAAATATTATGTAAATATTTGCACTTGGCAATTCTTGAAAAGTGTTGTGCTACGGATGACAAAAATGTAGCTGGTGCAGTGTTGTCATCCTTAAATAATTAATGACACGACTGCAGGCTTTCAAAAACATCAATTATGATGAATGAAATTAAGTCAAATGTTTCTGCTTTCCAGGCAGTTACTAGTTCCAGTACAAAATTCAGATAACCTTTACTGGACAATAAAGAAGACCCTGATGAGTATTTTGATGCCTGTTATGTACAAATACAGTACATAAACTACACAAATGGAAAGACAGATCATACACTCAACTTTTACTGCTTCAAGAAAAGTATTTCTCACATTTTACTCCATTTGTGAGGCTTCTTGAAAAGTGTAAAAGTGGGGTTTCACGGTAATAATTTTATAAAACAAGTTTCAAGTAGCCCTGAAAATCAATAATTGTTATAGTAAAATAATACACACCGAGCATATCAAAAAGCAGGCGGTACAAAATAATTATATAGTCACAGAATCAGTTTATGAGGTTTTTTTTTATGCAGGCCAGTTGAAGGCAATGAGTGGATAAACAGCAAAGAAACTTTTAAAGCAAAAACTGTTTTAAAACGAAGGGGTGCTATGTGAGCACTATGTACGTGCAATAACTACAGTGAAACCCCGCTTTCACACTTTTCAAGGGACTTAAAAAAAATGGTCTAAAAAGCAGGAAATAATGTTTTAAGCTGTAAAAGTTAACTATAAGATAACCCCTCACATGTTCACACTTCATGTATAATATATGTACATAATAGGCACCAAAATACTTGTCAGGGACTTTTTCATTAAAGGTTTATTATTTAATACAAACCACTGATGATACTGGAACTGATAACTGTCTGGGAAGTAGCAACGTTTGACTCAATTTCATACGTCATAATCGATGTTTTTGAATGCCTGCAGCTGTCATTCACTATTTAAATAACGAAATACTGCACATGTTACATGCTTTCTCATGCTTAGCATGATGTGTTTCAAGAATATTTTCCTCGTTGTCAAGTGCAAATATGTATATAAGTATTTTGTGAGGTGTTTGAAGATGTGTTATTCAGAGTCTCTTGCACTGTAGTCATCTTTTTGAGTTAATCAGGTACTACGCCTCCCCAGTTAAGTGGAAAACCACACACATGCAAAGTATCACTCACATTGTTTCTGTAACACCACAAAAAATACATATGTAAATATTGCACTTGAGAACAAGAATAAACTCTTGTAACATGTTTTCCTCAGCATGAAAAAAAGAAATACATAACTGGTACCGTGCTTAAACCAAAAACATTTGAGCAACACGAAGAGAATGAGGGTGTCAAGCAGTGCTACAACTGGCCAAACGCTGAAACACGCTAAATATGGTTCGACAGACGTGTTAAGATGATCACAACAATCAAGAAACGGTGTATGCACAGTAGAGAGTCTGGAAAATGGTTCCAATTGATCATGATATCTTTATTCGAATGAATGTAGTTACTCCCATCAGCCACCACACCAAGTAGAGCTGGGGAGCGGCAAGAGATACAACACGAATTGTTTTAACTTTTACGCATTTACCAGGTTAAATCCCCTGAGTAGAATGCCCTAGTATCAAGAAACTTAAGCACATAATATTTGTAAACATTACTGGATGGCCAACATCATGCCAGAGTCACATTTTTATGTAACGCATAAATTGCAGGAAAATTATAAATATGTAGGTGCAAAAACAGGTGCTAATTAACATTGTGGACATAGGAAATTTGATGGGTACAATAAAAAAATACCGTAAATGGTGGGAAAATGTTAATTCCGGAAACGTAAAAGCAGGGTTATACGGTATAAGATAAAAGGGAAAAAACCAAATGGATCAGACTGTACTAAAAGCCACTACTGAAATCCCTTTTACATGATCTCAATTGACTATGCGGAACAACTGCATCTACTGCAGCAACCCTGGCATTTTATTCCTGTACTGAGTCTCATCTGGTTTGAGTAGTGGCATCAAAACTGCCACTGTTGTGAGAGCTATCTGCTGTACAGTTTGGCATCTGACTGGTGAAAGTGAGATGAGGGACTATTCTTTTTCTGGAAAAAGTCAGCACAGTCTATAGATCATTGACATCATACATACACCCACATCATCATTGTTGGTTGCTAATTTACACGCAAACGCGAAAGGTACACGAACTTTGAGTAGTCAATTTTGAGCAGGACGCCACTCATGTAAAATGGGCTTCAGACGCTTGATAATGAAATGAAGGTGGCCAGGACCTCTACCAAAGCAAATGGATGGTAGACGAATTAATATGTACTGTGCTAGATCCCAAGGTATAAGAAAAAGACAGAAAGCAGCGCAATGGACAATGTTATACAGGGGAAAGGAAGAAGGCGGTAGGTGCTGCAAAAAATATTGCTGCTCCACTTCGAGCTTCCTCTACCGCTTCATTCTGTTTGCTAAAGAGGAACATACAACACTCAAGGAATGGCTGTATATAAGCTTTCTTTATGGCTCACTTACATTCCTAATAAATTTCTCAATGAATATAAGCCATATGCTTGACTTCGCAGCAACTAAGTTTATAAGTCCACTCCAGTTTAAGTAATTGTGGAAAATAATCCCTAACTGTTTGACTGCTGTGATTGAGCATCATCTTACTGAATTTGTTAACCATTTTGATGCAACAGACAGACTCATTGCTTTCTGTGCCGAGGCTGCTTTTGTTATGGTTGTACGGCCTGCCAAATGCTGGTGCCTGTGCTGAGAGCCGGCATTCTGCCCGAAATGGAATACTTACCATTCAAATTTCTGAAAACTACTATGTGAACAAATTTGCTTTTTGCATATCCACTCTGCTTACTGTGCAGCAACAAATTAAGTAAAACATTGCACAAAATTTTGAAGAGTTCGCAGCAGTAAAAACGCACTGTGTGAAGTTTGCATATGGTTTGTTTCAGCTTATACATTACAGTGAATGAAATAAGACAAGATAACACAATTTTACTTAAAACTATCTGATTTCAATCCCGAGATATATATCCGAAGGACGGTAGTATGTGATGTGCTTATTCACGTCCTTGCATCATCTTATCTCAAATGATTAAAGATATGTAAGCGAGGTTTTCTTCAAATGATAGCATGCAATGAGGCATATACGTTGTATGATAAGCACTCAGAACTTTTTTATTCAGTGAAATACAAAAGTAGCTCATCCACAGCAGTGAGAGGTTGGCAGCTCAAGACGCATTCAAATGCCCACAGCAGAGTACCAAACTCCAAGCAGTGCACATAGTGTATCATGTAAACACATCCACAGAAGCAACAGGGTTAATGAGGCAGTTAGAAAAGGTAGTTACAACCAAAAAGTTTAACTAAACTGAATTACTAGCAGTAGCAGGTAAGAAGTAAAACAACTTTCATTCGAATGTTTACTGATATGCATAGTAGAGAAAAAATTACATTGAAATAACCAAGTCATACTTCGATATTTGAGTGACATGCCCAGCAGCTGCTTCATCTATTGAGGTAATGGAGTATACAACACTTCGCAAGCTATTCCAGTTTATGATGGAAATCCCCAGGCAATGGAAGACTGCCAACATAGAATGTAGTTTTGAGGTATGGAAAGTAGTAAAGTTAATGCAGGAGTCAATCTTGTTTCCATATTCCTGAAGTATTCTCAGCAAGTTACTTCACAATCAATGGCACTTGTAAACAACCACAGCATATAATGTATAATAAATAACTTGCAAATCATGCAGAAAATATAGAAATATTGAGGTAACTGTCTGATAGCAGTATTTTTCTACCACAATATTTTAGCACAAAGTCCTTCCCCTGAATATAAAAAATACACCTAAAGATGGCCAGAGGACTTTCAGGTACCTTCCTACGTCATCGTTTCAGTGCAGTAAGTATTTCGCCCATTATTTCATCGAAGTCAAATGAGTTTTACACACACCTACCACTAGAAGGTTTATAGTATAATTACCAGATTTTAAACATCACATAACAGTTGTGTAGACATTAGTTTAGCACACAAACAATTTGTTTTTGAATATGTAACTGCTTAAACTAGTTAATGTTAGATAATTTTTAAGACTGTTTAATATATGGAATAGAAGTTAGCTTCAAAAACAACAATCTTACTTTTCATGAGGAAATTCTTTACAGAATTATGTCTTACCAGAATTAGAGTCCTGGACGAGAGGAGTGGGAGTATGTTTCGGCGTGCTACGAGATTTACGTGACTTGCGGTTACCACTGAAATCCGAGTCATTGCCACCACCTTCTTCATCATATCCATAGTCACTTTCCTGTGAAAAGAAAAAGGAAATGATTTTTTTCAAACACTATAAAATTTGTCTAGAAACCTTCTGAATTATTAAGGCTGAATTCTTAAATCACAGTGACTCAATACTGCCCTCTCATTTTAAAGAAAACGTGCTCCAGGTTTCTTTTTCTTTTTAACATATTCATGACAACCATTTCATTTACTGTGTAGTCTTGTTTTTCTGACACATTACACATACTAGAGGACGCCTTCAATATGAATCTATTGGAACACAGATCACATTTTATCTAATCCAGTGCTAGAAGTTGTCTATGAAATGAATCTTATGAACTGTTCTACTGTTTAAATGAGGCAATACTTGGGTCCTGCCTTTCCAAACTCCAAGAATGGAACTTATTCTTGAAATTCCTGGGGGGAAGGGAGGGGGTGGTAGGAGTAGGAAGGGTGTTAAATTAGATAACATATTTTAATAATACCTCGCCACTATCAGCTTTTTTCTTCTTTTTCTTTTTCTTCCCCTTCTTGTCTTCTCCTTTGGCTTTTCTCTTCTTTCCTTTCTTTCGTTTATTGCGACCATCTTCTGGCTCATACTCATCGTCTTCTTCCTGCTTTGGATCATACAGATGGACACAAAACATTAAATAAATAAAAACTAAGCACACACAATAACAGAAAAGTGACAATACTACAAAGCAAGCATTTAACAGAAGTCACTGGCTTGTTAGCACCACAGCAAAATGAGCAGGGCCTATGAGGAATAAGTGTTAGTTGTTTAAATGAATACATCTAATATTAAACTAAATAGCTAAATGCATAATTTCATTACAAACCAGTAGCAATACTTCTGGTGATAACAGTAAAATACAAATGACAGGGGAGTCTATCTTCTGTAGTTTCTGTGCCCAATTCACTAATGATAACTATTAGCTCACAATTAGGGTTCACTTTCAATTAAGAAAGACGTTTAGCTAGTCCCATTAATGGGAAGAGTGAAACTGTTGAAAATTTTGTTAGCTAGAGCATGATACATGGGTGTACCAACCAATACAAACGTAACTAACTATGTCAAATGATGACTCAAAACTACCCATTTAGACGTACATCTAGAATGACCTATGTAACAACTTTTGGTTCAAGTTAAGTTCTCACAAATTATAAAACTAGCCTCACACTGGAATGAGAACAAAACTACACCCTTATAACAGTTTCGAGCTGTGTCATTTGACTATCAGCGCAAATTTATTAAACTGTAAAAATATACCCAACAATAATACATTACCGCAGACAAATTATTCCAAAGTAATATGTTATTAATTCCAACAATTAGTGGTGAGTGCACGCAGCAGTCTTATCAGTTTGAAGAGTGGGAACCACATGTTCACAACTGGCTATTTTTAACATCACAATTCTTTCAACACCATGTTTAAAGTACTTCTTTTCATCTATGTACATACTCCACAAGCCACTGTGGAGTGCATGGCAGGACGTACTTTGCACCACTGACAGTCATTTCCACTTCACAAATAACATCAGTAATTCTCATATGGCAATTTATTAATTCCTTAGCTAACACTGGAATGCTACATAGGCCCTAGTTCTGGATATGTGGTCCTTCACACAGCTTGCATATCTAATATGTGTTACACAATATCAATATTCAAATGCCAAAAAACGAATATGCAGACACACCCACACCACAATGTGATGTTCAGAAGAATCTCTGTGTGGTCACAGACACACAAACAGTTCACACGAGATGCATTTTCACATATGGACAGGACGATGGTACATTATGCCAAGATACTTTTCTTAACATTTTCTTGACAAACATGAAATGGCACAGATGCTAATACAACTGTTGACACCTAAACAAAGACGTCTTCATGCATGCCAATGGAAGGCTTTTCTATAGAAAAAAGTGATTCTTTGATTAGAACTGTGAGTGAAAGAGCTACAACCCACATACTAATTTATCAAATTAAGAAATTTCTTACAGATTTCCATCATGCTGTACTAAGACAATTCTCTTGACAACTGTACTCTACCACCTTGCAGTCAGTCTTGTACCAGTATCTATATACTCTAATCACCAAAGGTCTATCACATGATGCAACTGGACATAAAATTCTTGTGACACGTGGTGGTTTTCTATTTCCCCCACAATATAAGCTGCACCATGCTACACTATCGTGTAAGAACAGTTATTAAATACCTAGTGAATATGAAGGGGAAATATACCCTTCCAGAAATTATTTCTATAATATTTACAAGTATTTTTCACATACACATTTAACAATACCTAACACTGATCTTTATAGGAGAACTATTAACTTGCAGCTGTAAAATTTTAATTAATCTAGCTACATAGCATCATGTTTTATGCAACTGGATTTCGTATTTCCTCTGTGTTGGGCCTGTTATGAGAGTAGTTTATTATTTATACAACTGGAAAACAAACAGGGAGCAACAATGCCAACTTTGTTTAAGGGTAAGCGGTGATTCAGGAAAGAAGGAATATTTTACAACTCAAACATGCAATGTTCCCAGATAAATGTCTGCAAGTGATCAGTGCATGTCAAACGCTATAATGCATCCCATACAATTAAGGTGAACAGCTTTTTTACTCTACTTATGTTCAGTCCACAAACTCTACAACTATGCAATGATGGGCTTAGTCTTCCGAAATAGTTAAGTTCTGTTGTGGCAATTTCTTTCCACTGATCAAGTTAATTTCACAGAATTAGAAAAGTAAATATGTTCTACTGAAGTGACATGCCATGTTAACAGATGAACATATTCGAACTGTCCAAGTAATAAGTAAAATAAACATGCTGTCCTTACCCCTCCTTGTGGTCCTTCCTCTGATTCTGGTGAGTTTTCCTCAGTTGTACCTTCAGGGCGTGAGGTACTTGCACTTGCTTCCTCCCCAACTTCGTCATCACCGCCTAGATTAAAGAACAACAAATGCCCTTTTCGAAACAGTAACTAAATTCATAATCGCAATGTATTTAAACATATTCTTGTCCAACTGTGAAACACACAACATTTTTTATACACGCTAGAAGACTACATGACTTCAAGCTCTTTCGTATGAAAAGTTATTAATTTTTTTGGAAACTGTTAGAATTCCTTTCTACAAGCAAAAATAAAAATGTTTTCATATTTTGCGAAAATAGTTTATTAATTTCTTTGATAGCCTCCATTTTGTTAAGGACGCAACAGAAGCCCGCGCGGCTGTCAGAAAAATAATGTCCCCCTCCCCCTAACTTGATCACACATTTTACATTCTTCTCTGTCACTTAATAACTTCAATGTAAGCATGCATCTGAAGCATTACGAGATGTCAACAGACAATTTGCGAACGCTATGCCGTCCTTTCTAGCAGTATTATCATCAAGTCGAACGATAACCTCACAACATGATTTTGTAGTCCCGCTTCCGAGTCCTATGTCGACGATGCGATCTCCCAAAACACAAAAGCGTGACAAAACTTACCGGCGAAAGACTCGTCTTCAACTTCATCTGACGCCATGTTCAACCTAATACGAACTAGAAACCGGAGTTATGTGCTTTTATTATCACAATTTTCGAAAAATACGAGGCATACAGTCATTTAAACAAATTTATCTGTGTACCACCGACACCACGCTTCAGCACCTTGAAGAAGCGAAGTATCGACTGTTCTGCGCATGCGCAGATAACCTCCGTTCTCGCCACAGAATTTGAGAATCCGTCAGCGCGGGAGAGACTCAGATTCGAAGCGTTTCAACACACAGTTTTATCACGTAGTATGTTATTTAACATAGGGATTTAAGTTCCTAAAATGAAAATTGTATTTCGACCGTTAATTTTTTCACTGTAACGTGGTGTAGCATTTAGCTGTTAATTATATACATTATTCAAATTAAACTGCACACGTCGCTCACCCCAATTCACCCCCCGCCCGTTCCCCGCCGTCCGCGGCTACTCTTTTGCCTGGGCTAGGTCAAATATTGATTGATTTTGAGACAAAGTTGTTCACTGGCAATCCTTTGCCTGTTTGCGCTGCGCAGGTTGTCAGCAATAACAATAGCATATACAAAGGAGGACTACCCGTACAGCAGGCCCGCAAACTATGACTTCCCCAAACTGTTGTAAAGACATTTTTCCAAAGCGATTGCATAAGATTTTGAACTGGGTAAATAAAGAATTGCGTGTTTCAAGACATCCGTGCCATCGTTTTTGTTTATATTTTGATCATACCATAAATTATATACCGGTGGAGGTAAAAAAGTCACGTGTGTTTTCGTAAATACCCACTTGTCTCCATGAACCATTGCCATCCACTCGCTGTTGTGGTAGGCAGATACCCCTTTTTCCTCCATTGATGATGGAGCTCAGTTGCGTTGGTTGTTGTCCTTGGGTGACGAAAACGTAGAAGATGGATTCTCTCTCTTTTTGTAATACACTCTTGTCCTATAAGAAGAACGAGAATGCTTCAAATGTCTTGGGTAGTGGCGTGTGTTGAGTAGCAGAGGTGTGCGACGCGAGACAAGTTACGCGGAAGATGTTCAAGCAAGCAGAATTTTTTTTTTTGGGAATGGTCCCGAACCGCAAACTGTAAACGGTATGTTCTACCTATTTTTATCCTCTAAGTTATATAACGCGAAACTCTGAGCGTGTACAGCAGTACGGTATTAATTTGGAAATAAACAGAAAAGATAGTTTGTCAATAATATGCCAAACTTGAGAATGTTTGCACACTCTCAAACACAAAAACAAAGAAAGCATGGCGGAACAAAATCGAAGAATGACAAAGACGACTTACTGCAATCGAAGGAATGCAATGATTAAGCTAAGGACGACGATGATAGACGTCATAGCAGAGGTACAGAGGTACCTCGACAGAAAATATTTCATCAGAAGTTTTACGATGCTGCTCAAGTTATCCCTAGAACGCTTAACAAAAAAGTGCAGTAACGTAATATTGTGCAATATTTAGTATGGTTCGAAATATTGGACGATCAAGACGTTGCTGGTCTACTTGGGAAAACTATAAGAAGCGTCAACATTTCACTCATGAAGATTTGAATTGAGATCGCAAGACATAAATGATTATCAGAATTGTTCATATACTGATGACGAAACAGTCTATGCGTTGCTGGAAATAGTTGCTCGTGTCAACGAAAACAAAACATTACACTGGAAGATGCATCTTGTATTTATTTGAAATTCAAAATGCACACGCAAAACTATTGTAAGCGAGAACTCTTAAGAATCATTCCAAATTTTATGTTTCCTTTCTGTTCATCTGCCCGAAGATCCTATAATACCGTCAATGATCTGTACATTTCGATTCACTCTGATACAAATGGTCAGCCTTCTTGTTCTGAATTCATTTTAGTGGGTAAAATCAACACTGAACACAAAGAAGCCAAAGACTGTACTTCACACAAGCACGTGAGACAAGGATACTGCCCATAGATGGCACAATATTTCTCAGTCAGTGCGATACATTTCAGACTTTTTTGATCTGTTAAGTATCACTGCAAAACCTCTCAAAATAACCCGTACACATTCAATAATATTGCACATCCGGAAATACTGAGCAATAATATTGACCGCCTAGGCGGCACTTTGGAGTAAGTTCAAATCGAAACAAAGAACACGACCAACAAAAACCGAAAAGGAAAGAAATAGAATATGAATGAAAACTCTTCTCGGAAATTAACAAGTCTGAAAGCAGGGGCTTCTGTCTGGAACCTGAGGCGTTCCATTATGACCCCATGAAAGAATGCAGACCAAGGTCTGCATGTGGACCTTGACGCAGACAACGCGAAAGTGTCGCCATCTGAAAATTGGACAAGTCATGTGCATTCTGTGGCGCTAAGATATTCAAAGGCAAGACACGGTGCACGTGTCGCTCGAGTGTAAAAGACGGCTTGCCAGCGGAAAAAGTGCCGTCACATATAGCTTAAGTAACTTCAAATTCGATCAAATTGCTGTTGTAGTTCTAATCAATAGCAGTACCCAGTACATGCGACAAAAAAATTGTAAATTTAAAGGAATCGTGCTTTTTCACGTGGCAATAATACGTAGGGGTGATCACGAGTTGGCTGGCCCGAAACTTTCTTCTGTTACAGCCCGCACAACAATACTCCGGATATAGTATATACGCAAGTGTTGTAAAGAAACCGTATGAAGAGTGACTGATGAAGAAAATATTTAACATTAACTAAAAAAGTTAACCTTTAATTCTGTCCAGATGAAAATTGGTAAAGCAAAGAGTTATTTCATATCAGACAAATCATCAGGTTTTAGTTCGTCCTTTTTCGAGAACAAGTCCTGAACTTCTCATTTTGGGGCTAAAGTTCCCACATGGTGCAAGAAGGTAACACACTGAAGGTTCTCAATTCCTTGTGCTAGACTTTGATGAGAATATTTTGTGTAAAATAATACTACGTGAAAAATCGTCTTTTAAATGTCTATTGGACCATCGATGCAGCCGTACCATGCAGACACATACATAGGGCCTTTTTTGTGATGGTGTTTTCACAGTAACAATGTGTTCATTATTGCCTAGGGCCCAAAATAATATCGCTCTACAGCAGGATGTGCACTGAAATAAACCCTTTTGGGAGATTAATATGGTGTGCTGACTCGGAAACTGTATTTCTATCTTTGCCTTGTAAGTACACTTAATCTGACGTCCTTACTGAATAACTGAGATAAGAGAAGAACAAATAGTATATCATTGGAGACAGGACCTAATAATAGCAGCATCTTGTGCGAGGTGCTGTAGAGAAGAGCGCTAGGGCTTTCTTCAAACCAGTCTCATCCTAAGAAACACGTTTCTTCTGATTTTCTCGCGCATGGTTATTGACAGATCTGGCATGTGAAAGTGAGCGTTTTCTAAAAGAATTTCGAATCGTGTAGCCGAGGCGGGACTTTGATACCAGCCCAGTATTCACCCAGTGAGATTTGGGAATTCGCCTAAAAACGACATCCAAGCGACCCATACACGGGCCCTCGTTTACCTTTATCTAACGTAGAGGCAAACATTGGACACCAACAACGTGGTGCGGTCAATCTGACCTCCTACTTATAGGTGGGTGTAATGTTAACAATTTGAATCCCTCTGAAATTCTGTGTTCTGCGTATGGCAAAGTCTTTAATACAATGTAAATCGACATGAAAATACAAAACATTAACATTAAATAGTTATTAAGAAATTGGCATTCAGATATGTTTACTGCACAGAAACTAATACATTTGTGTGTTTTCCATAAGCTAATAACGAAATTAATGCTTCGATAGATTTTGTATTTCTTCTTGAACTAATGGAACAAACACGTTTTTAGCCCGAAAAAATACTTCATGAAAAATCAGAGTTCTCTAAATCACAATTTTTCACAACAGTGCCGGCCGCGGTGGCCGAGCGGTTCTAGGCGCTTCAGTCCGAAACCGCGCGACTGCTACGGTCGCAGGTTCGAATCCTGCCTCGGGCATGGATGTGTGTGATGTTCTTAGGTTAGTTAGGTTTAAGTAGTTTTAAGTTCTAGGGGACTGATGACCTCAGATGTTAAGTCCCATAGTGCTCAGAGCCATTTGAACCACAACAGTGCTTGCAGACCTGGGAATAGCACTGCGTACATATTAGTCTCTTGCAGGGTAGCAAACATGCGAAGTCTTCCTTTCCTTGCTGGCTGGGCAGATTCTGCACGTTTTCCTATTCCCAGGACCTAATTCTGCTTCCACTGCTTCTTCTGTTGGGGCATCGGGGCCTAAAATCCATCGGGTCATTATTCGTAATTCCTTCGGAAGTCGTGGGTTCTGAGCTCGCTTTTGTTTATGTTTCAGCAGAAGACTACAGGCCAGCTCTTTCAGGAAGATACCTCTGTAGACAGGAGCTTCATCTGATCCACTCTTCTGAAGAACATACGCATTTACTGTTCTGATGTCCAATAAACGATAGAATAAACACATCGGCCAACGTCGAGTTCTTCGACAGAAGGAGTATATGGAGTCCTTTTTGTCCAGTTCATCGACACCTCCTTTAGCGGCGTTTTAGTACGATATTATTTCTGGTTTCTGAGAAATCCTCAGTGGATCTATGCTGCATGGAAGAGACAGGAAGAACCGCTCTGTTTGTCTTTGGTACATGCGACAACAGAGTGGTGCCTTGCGTAAAACCGTACAAAGACGAACCAACTGGCCTATGATTATTTGGTTGCAAGGCTTGCGGAATCTCTCTCATTATTTTTTTAGAGTTGCAACAAAAGTCAATCCTCTTTTCCGGAACTCTTCTACAGCCTGTATTGAGCGGAACCAATTGTCAGCAGTAATGTTGCGATTACTGTCGTAGATTGGTTTACACAATCGCGACAGATTGCGTTGTTTCTTATCATTGTCCAGCAAAGTATCGCCATCAGAGCCTTTTCCAGTGTACATACACGCATTATAAAAGTAACTGGTCCTTGTATCACAGGACATTATTTTTAAACCGAATTTACCAGGCTTCTTTAGCATGTAGCCCACAAATGAGCATTTACCATGGAAGGTAACGAATTGCTAATCTACAGTAGCACATGTGCCTAAATTGAAATATTTTTGGGAATTTTCCACAATTTTTCTAAAGAGAAAAGAGGCTGCTGCCATTTTGTCAACTTTGAGACACTTTTCTAGTTCGAAAGTCATCTACCGTGAGCAGTTCAACAACATTAGGAAACGGTTCCTAGATATGACAAACTTTAAAATTTCCCGGCCTGAGCCATCAATTACAAATATATAATTTACATTTTCGTGGTTGGATTTAAAGACAGAAGAATACATCAGAAGTCATAAAAAACCAAAAGTTTATCAAATGCAGGATCTGAAGTTCAGCTTTGCTTTAGTCAGAGCACTTCTGCCACACGCAATCTATTTTAGTATTTGTCCATAGTAGAATGTGATCGAGTACTTAGTCATCAAAATAGAGATGCCATAATGAAAATGGGTCTTTTGGATCTCCTGTAGTGATCATGGTGGATTGAAATTTCATGATGATGATGTGCGAGGAGTTCTAACAGCTCGGATCGGAGGTGCTTTGGCCTATTTGTACTGATTCTTGCCATAGAAGTAATTGCTTCTCCGTTGCTCCTCACATGGATCACTACTTTCATCAGAGTAATTTTCGGTTGCACTTTGTTCTGACAAAGTGTCATGTTCATTCACAATGGGTTCAGTTTCTTCACGTTTATCGTCACAGTCACTATCGTCTGATTCCTACAGCCATCTGCTCACAGTTCTCTCAAAGTGTCGGTCTGAAGTGTTCTCATGTTGTCTGCTACTTGTATCAGATCCTTTACCTGTATAATTACTGGGTTCCGCCATATTTCAAAAGCTGTGAAATGGAAAGTATCGAGAATACGTAAGGAAAGTAATTTCAGAAAAAACTTCCGGAAGTTCTATCGCTGCTTAACGTAGCAATAGCACGGAAGCGCTCTGTAACGCAGTCATCTCTGGAATTACGTCACAGCCAAATTAAGTCACCCCGTAGTTTCAGTTACTTGCTTAACGGAACTTCCTTTCAAACTGATATTGCCTGCTCCGCCCCCCCCCCCTTTCTCTCTCTCTCTCTCTCTCTCTCTCTCTCTCTCTCTCTCTCTCTCTCTCTCTGCGTATTCTACACGTCGTGTCCAAAGCACGTAAGACACAAAGATGGACCTAAGTAGGCAGAAAGCAATATGTTCGACACCATGCGATTACAAGTACACATCTTTGAGTGCAAGCTTCTTACGCAATTTGTTGACAATCAGAGTACTGGTCTCCTCTCAGGTGCTCTGACACCCAAACCTACAGATGTCAGACACTAGGAGCGGTACCAAACGTTGCATGGAAGTAAAGTATCAACCAAAACTCCGATATAGTTCGTACTAAGTGCTGTCGTCCAGCAGAACGGGCGTAAAAGTTAATTAAAAATAACACCAGAACTACGGAGCAGGTCAAAAGAATAATTGTAACGTGTGTTGCTTCCATGGGGAAGTTTGCAGAAAGTAAGATTCTTGTACCAAGTGTTTTAGGTCCAAATCCCTATGACGATAGTTCTTTTCCTATAATATGCGTGAAAGTGTTACATGGAACATGTTTATGACATGTAAAAGGGATGTTTGGAATTCACAGCAATGTTCTCTTGGCATTCTGCTTTCGTTTCGTTGCTTTAAGGTAGTAAACCTATAGTGTACATTTTTAGTTTCACAGAATATACAATCAGAACAGAAAAATCAAGGAACAATTGCATCACACGTGCGGAAGTAATTGTAATAGTAATAATAATAATAAACAAAATAACAAGATCAATAATAAGCACAAAGTTCAGCTAAAGAAGCGAAAGCAAACTGCCGAAAGAACATTGCTACAAACTCAGGGAAATCCTTTTACATGTCAGCAAAATGTTCTCCCATATAAAAGTTTCACGCGTAATCAGTTGAGAAAATCGTCATCAATGGGGTTTGAACGCTCTACCTTCCACCCACACGAGATCAACAATGCAATTATCCACAGATACGCTTTTCCTGTGCTCCGAAGCTATGGTGATACTTTTAATTGCCGTTACGCATGTTCTACTGCGCGACAGCACACAGCACGAACTAAATCGCTCTTTCGGTTCATAGTCTATCGACGTACAAAGTTGGGTATCGATCTGAGTGTCCGACATCTGAAATTCTGCAGTCACGAGATTCTTGTCCGACTAGGTCCACTTTTGCTCATTTCGTTTCTGCAATGAGTAAATTGTGTTCTACTTCCCGCCCCAGAAGATGTGCTTTCGTTCGTTTAGTATCACTTCCTATCACATGTCACACAGAGCTGAAGCCAGGGAATAGCAAGATAGGCCCCGGCAAGGGCGCAGGCGCTGAGGGCACAAGAACACCAGGAAAAGACGGTTGAACAATTAATCTGGAGAGGGTATATGATTTATCCTACCTCTCGTGTTCCTACTTTCTGTCTACGACAATAAGCTTTTCACTTGGCCCACGATTGTAAACGCATGCTGTTCTGACAATGTTGTTTTCCCGAGGAACATCATAAAGCAACGCAGCGAATAGATGTCCATCTAGTCCAGTAACGCCTTCACAAGAACGGAGATTTGCCTGCAAAATGTGAGGCAGAAGATTTTATTTTATCATGTGTATATAGTTGAAAGTACATAGAATCCAAATTTTTAACCTTCAGAACCCTCGGGACAACTTTGTGGCACAAAAAGGGCTCTTTTTCAGATTTCCGTCTATTACTTGGAAACTATGTACCACGGTGAAAATGTTATAATTACTTAACCGAAAGCCGGCCCAAGGGGCCGTGCGGTTCTAGGCGCTGCAGTCTGGAACCTCGAGACCGCTACGGTCGCAGGTTCGAATCCTGCCTCGGGCATGGATGTGTGTGATGTCCTTAGGTTAGTTAGGTTTAACTAGTTCTAAGTTCTAGGGGACTAATGACCTCAGAAGTTGTGTCCCATAGTGCTCAGAGCCATTTGAACCATTTTGAACTAAAACGAAAGAGCATTAAAAGTGAATTATTGTTCGTAAAAGATGAAACTTGAATTAAGTATTGGAACGTGTCCGTGATGGGGACTTGTGTGTCAAAGATGCTCAGTATCACAGGCTTTGTCAAAGGGATTTTTACCGGCCAATCAGAGGTGGAGGAAAACAAAGAAGTCTTGGAACAACGCAGACAGGTGAAGCAATGGAAATGATTTCTTCCTGCATCGAAGACTCAGAAGAGTGCCACTCTACTTAGCAGGCGTTAAAGCACAAAATCACAAGTGGCTGGGAGGCAGATGTTAGGATCATAAAAGCCCGACTCTTCCGGAAATATGGTGAAGAAATAATGACTGTTGACAGCCATAAAAAGAGCACAAAAGTGTGTTTCAAAATTACGGGCTATAAGATACTGTATGACTGTTTCTATCACAGCAAGATATCAGATCCACAAGAAGAGCATCTGAGTATTGTACGACCTACTGCAGTTATACACTCCTGGAAATGGAAAAAAAAACACATTGACACCGGTGTGTCAGACCCACCATACTTGCTCCGCACACTGCGAGAGGGCTGTACATGCAATGATCACACGCACGGCACAGCGGACACACCAGGAACTGCGGTGTTGGCCGTCGAATGGCGCTAGCTGCGCAGCATTTGTGCACCGCCGCCGTCAGTGTCAGCCAGTTTGCCGTGGCATACGGAGCTCCATCGCAGTCTTTAACACTGGTAGCATGCCGCGACAGCGTGGACGTGAACCGTATGTGCAGTTGACGGACTTTGAGCGAGGGCGTATAGTGGGCATGCGGGAGGCCGGGTGGACGTACCGCCGAATTGCTCAACACGTGGGGCGTGAGGTCTCCACAGTACATCGATGTTGTCGCCAGTGGTCGGCGGAAGGTGCACGTGCCCGTCGACCTGAGATCGGACCGCAGCGACGCACGGATGCACGCCAAGACCGTAGGATCCTACGCAGTGCCGTAGGGGACCGCACCGCCACTTCCCAGCAAATTAGGGACACTGTTGCTCCTGGGGTATCGGCGAGGACCATTCGCAACCGTCTCCATGAAGCTGGGCTACGGTCCCGCACACCGTTAGGCCGTCTTCCGCTCACGGCCCAACATCGTGCATCCCACCTCCAGTGGTGTCGCGACAGGCGTGAATGGAGGGACGAATGGAGACGTGTCGTCTTCAGCGATGAGAGTCGCTTCTGCCTTGGTGCCAATGATGGTCGTATGCGTGTTTGGCGCCGTGCAGGTGAGCGCCACAATCAGGACTGCATACGACCGAGGCACACAGGGCCAACACCCGGCATCATGGTGTGGGGAGCGATCTCCTACACTGGCCGTACACCACTGGTGATCGTCGAGGGGACACTGAATAGTGCACGGTACATCCAAACCGTCATCGAACCCATCGTTCTACCATTCCTAGACCGGCAAGGGAACTTGCTGTTCCAACAGGACAATGCACGTCCGCATGTATCCCGTGCCACCCAACGTGCTCTAGAAGGTGTAAGTCAACTACCCTGGCCAGCAAGATCTCCGGATCTGTCCCCCATTGAGCATGTTTGGGACTGGATGAAGCGTCGTCTCACGCGGTCTGCACGTCCAGCACGAACGCTGGTCCATCTGAGGCGCCAGGTGGAAATGGCATGGCAAGCCGTTCCACAGGACTACATCCAGCATCTCTACGATCGTCTCCATGGGAGAATAGCAGCCTGCATTGCTGCGAAAGGTGGATATACACTGTACTAGTGCCGACATTGTGCATGCTCTGTTGCCTGTGTCTATGTGCCTGTGGTTCTGTCAGTGTGATCATGTGATGTATCTGACCCCAGGAATGTGTCAATAAAGTTTCCCCTTCCTGGGACAATGAATTCACGGTGTTCTTATTTCAATTTCCAGGAGTGTACTTCGTGAGGACGACGTGCACAGGTCTATGATACATCGCAATACTCCCCCACCTGATGATTTCTTATCATTTGTCCAGTCAGTGATCCCTGGATCATTGATCCATTTCTTTGATTAGTTGATTTTGTAAAACAAATGATTAACTCTAGATAAATGGAAAAGTGTGTTGCTTTGTCATATGCAGTGTTTTCTGCAGTAAGGCCACGGTCATTTCTATTTTCACTATTGACTGGGCTCAGTACATTCACATACAAAAGATTCGGATCAAGACTTACTGTCGACGGTCTTAGAGCATATGTATCACCGGCCATTTGACCATCTTCTTCTGTGCGGACGCACAAACAGTGCCCTAACTCTTAAGGGAATCGGCAGCAACGCCGCGAGTAATGAGTATCAGGGCAGGTGCACTATGAATATAGTGCGGGACAATAAGTTGCGAATGTGGGTCTCACGGGAGGCGTGCCAGATAAGTCCCTGCAGTCGCACTATCCTCTGTGTCCTCGGTGGCTCAGATGGATAGAGCGTCTGCCATGTAAGCAGGAGATCCCGGTTTCGAATCCCAGTCGGGGCGCACATTTTCAACTGTTCCTGTTGACGTATATCAACGCCTGAATGCAGCTAAGGGTATTCATTTCGTTGTAATTTCTCCAACTATTCCCAACAAACATCTCTCCATTCGTCGTTTAACAACGTTCAGTTTCTGAATAGTTTTCACTTTAAGAGTCCATGTTTCACTGTATTAAGTGACAGCCTCGGCAGCTGAATGATCAGCTCAACAAAATTCCACGCGAGGGGCCCGCCTTCGATTCCCGCCCAGTTCGGGTCTTTCTCCTCTCGCGGACTGCACGTTGTCTTTATCATCATTCCATTTCGATGCCAGTCGTCGAAGTGACTTCATCTAAAGAGACTTGCACTGGATGAGTGGTCGATTCGACAAGAGGCCCTAGCCACACGCATGTATCATTTCACTGTCTTAATTCAAAACTGGTATTACAGGCTGTTTGTAAGCTTTCCTGTCCGCACTCAAGGGAAGTTTAATTTACTAAAATAACTCAAGATCATTTTTCTGTTCATTTGGCTTGTTGTCCGTCGTCACTGTTTACATCTGACGTAAGTACGAAAGCTCGTCAACTGATTCTACGGTTTCATTATTAACTTGTACTATCTTCTTTTCGATATGTGCTTCATACAATATTTTCATCTTCCCGTAATTGACTGTCAGACTTATTTTCGAACTTACTGGATTAAGTCCTTACATTTGCCGTTACGTTTATCAGAACTAGCTGCGCACAGTAGAACGTAATAAGCGAATATTAAGCGGTTCAGGTGTGCGCCGTTAAAAATCATTCTTTTTTAGCTTTCTAGGTGAAGAAACTTTGAATTTCTTCTGTCGGTGCTGAAATAGTTTCAGCCATATGGAATATTCTAGGCTGACTCCTCATTCAAATTAGAATTTCTCATTATCCTGATGAACAGGCGTTACTCCCTTGCGTCTGTTCGGACAAAGAATAAATACGAATAACTGCCTCGAACTTTCGTAGCAACCCTACAGTTACCTGAACTTGTCGGTTCTGTAGCAGGCGATCTATATTTATCAGTGCTGTCACCTTCTTGTGGAACACTTTGTTGGCCAAGATAGTAAATACACTGAAGAGCCAAAGAAACTGGCACACCTCACAATACCGTGTAGGGCCCCCGCGAGCACGCAGAAGAGCCGCAACACGACGTGGCATGGACTCTATTAATGTCTGAAGTAGTGCTGGAGGGAATTGACTCCATGAATCCTGCCGGGCTGTCCATAAATCCCTAAGAATACGAGGGAGTGGAGATCTCTTCTGAACAGTACTTTGCAAGGCATCCCAAATATGCTCAATAGTTTTCATGTCTGGGAAGTTTGGTGGCCAGCGGAAGTGTTTAAACTCACAGTGTTCCTGGAGCCAATCTGTAGGAATTCTGGACGTGTGGGGTGTCGCATTGTCCTGCTGAAATTGCCCAAATCCGTCGCAATGCACAATGGACATGAATGGATGCAGGTGATCAGACATAATGCTTATTTACGTGACACTTTTCAGAGTCGTATCTAGACATGTCAGGGGTGCCTTATCACTCCAACTGCACACGCCCCACACCATTACAAAGCCTGCACCAGCTTGAGCAGTCCCCTGCTGAGATGCAGGGTCCATGGATTCATGAGGTTGTCTCTGTACACGTACACGTCTATGCGCTCGATAAAATTTGAAACGAGACACGTCCGAGCAGACAGCATGTTTCCAGTCATGAACAGTCCAGGTGTTGAGGGGCCCAGGCGATGCGTAAAGCTTTGTGTCGTGCAGTCATCAAGGGTACACGAGTGGGGCTTCGGCGCCGAAACCCATATCGATGTTTCGTTGAATGGTTCGCACGTTGACACTTGTTGATGGCTCAGCACTAAAATCTGCAGCAATTTGCGGAAGGGTTGCACTACTGTCACGTTGAACGATTCTCTTCAGTCGTCGTTGGTTCCGTTCTTGCAGGATCTTTTTCCGGCCACAGCGATGTCGGAGATTTGATGTTTTACCGGATCCCTGATATTCCCGGCACACTCGTGGAATGGTCTTAACGGGAAAATCCCCACACCATCGCTCCCTCGGAAATGCTGTGTCCCATCACTCGTGCGCCGACTATAACACTACGTTCAAACTCACTTAAATCTTGATAGCCTGCCATTGTAGCAGCAGTAATCGATCTAACAACTGCGCCAGACACTTGTCATATACAGGCGTTGTCGACTGTAGCGCCCTATTCTGCCTGTTTACTTATCTCTGCATTTGAATAGGGATGCCCATACCAGTTTTCTTGGTGTTTCAGTGTATTTATCCATTGATAACTAGTTTCAGCAAGGTAAATTGCCATCTTCAGATCACTTACTACAATGTAGAAGTGTCTACATCGATCTTTGAATTAGGCATTTGTCATAATAGTGTTTTTGAGTCAGTCACAGTCAAGGCTTCATTATGTTTCGTCCCATAACATTTCGTAATGCAACAGGTACGTCAGAATTTAACAGTAAGCAGGTATCAAAACACATTTCTTCTGAAAAATGTTAAAAGCTATGTCCCAGCTGACAGCTAGAGGTAGCTACCTGTTCATTGTACCATTTTGATGTACCTATCGCTTTGCGAAATACCATGGGGCGTAACATGATGATGCCTTTATTGAGAGTAAAATTGTGGAACACAGTTTTGACTAGTGTCTTACTTGAAAGATCGATGTAGTCAATACCACTTTGTACTAGGTGATCCAAAGATCGTAGTTTAATTTGATGGAACTAGTTATCAACGTGCAAATATTTACAGGAAGCCTGCAACATTATACGGTTTCTGTTTTAGGTATTCAAAATTTTAATAATATCAAATTTCCAGCAGTGAATGCTCTAATTTTTATATTTTGTATACTACTTTACCAAGTACTTGTTTAGGATTCGACAATTTAATTAGACTTTACAAATAATCTAAACCATCTTCTAAGAGCTGTTTAACCTGCAACCAGAATAAAACACGAAGAAAAATAACGGACTGGCCATTACCGACCATTATCACGCATTAGAATGTGTAGAATGAAGTGCTGTACAAAAAGAGTTTTCATGATGAACTCTTTATGTGCTCCTAAATAAAAAGAAAGCACTACCACCGAAAGTTACATCGCCACAATCACAGTATGGAGGGACCAAGTTTTTTCGGTGGAAATGAAAAGGAAGGGGGTCGGGGGGGGGGGGGGGGGGGGGGTTCCAGGATTGCAAGGATTGCAAGGTTTTAACTTGATACTGTTGATCATTATGATGACTATTTTACTTGCCCCAATTTTATCTAATCAGGACCGACATGGGATATTCTGCTCAGTACTGATATACTATCGCCAAACTTTCAGAAACTCTGCAGATATCTGTTTAGGCTGCCTTGCCGCCTTCCTACCCCCTTTTTCTCAGCTGACTATTAACCTGAAGACTTTTTTCTTTTGTTCCGACTCCTACTAAAACTGCTTTCTTTTGCTCGTTCATCACAACTCGTTAAGGAAGATTTCCATGTGCAATAGTATCGAAATGCAGCGAGTAACATTGATTTGTTGACCAGTAAAGTCTTATTTGAGAATATGAAAAGCAACTTGCTAAATCGATCTCACTAAAATTAGTAAGTGCTGCCAAGACCCAATCAGGATGGGTGACAGATTTCGCATCCTTGCTTGTCTATTGATCACATCGAAGTGCCGCTCAAATGGCTCTGAGCACTATGGGACTTAACATCTGAGGTCATCAGTCCCCTAGAACTTAGAACTACTTAAACCTAACTAACCTAAGGACATCACACACATCCATGCCCGAGGCAGGATTCGAACCTGCGACCGTAGCAGTCGCGCGGTTCCGGACTGAATCGCCTAGAACCGCTCGGCACCGCGGCCGGCCGAAGTGCCGCATGAGGACCGATAAACGGACAGATCCGCTGTCCTTTTCACAATGCGAATAGAGTAGTCTTATCGGCAGGGCGACACTAGTGGCTTATATCTAAATAGCTCTGTTACACCAAAATCTCAATCGCCGTTAATACACACGGCCAGGCCTATTTCGGTACATCTGAGCTACTTTACTGCTGCCTGTCTCCTGTCATTGGCATCTACTTCTGGCCTTTGAGGAAGTAGGCCCCTTCATAGGCGAAGGGGCGACGCTGGAGAGTGGAAACAGGGCACGAGAAGATAGATAGATAGATTTTTCTTTCATAGATCTGAGGTGAGGAGTTCCTGTAGAATACGCCAACACCTCTTCACGACGGACAAATTACGGTGATTACAGTTTGATCCCTCACCAAGACTGAAATGAACTGTCTCTATGCTGGACGTTGATGCTATTTGGCGACGTTATCCACCGTGTCGAGGGGGCTCGAGCAGGAAAGTTAAAGATTCTTCCCACGCCTCCCCATTCACAAGCAATTAACGCAACGTCGTTTGTGGGAAGGGAAATGGAAGGAAGATTAGAGTTTATTGTCCTGACTGCACGGAGGTCGAGAGAGAGAGAGAGAGAGAGGGAGAAACAAGTTCTGATGAGGAAGCAAGAGGGCGATACTTTTCAAAGGAACCAAACGGCATTCATCTCAATCGATTTAGGAAGACCTGAATCTGGGTGACTGGATCGCGGTTTGAACCCAACTCTTCCGGAATGTGTCCCCCGTGCCTTTACCAACAATTCACCTCGCTTGTTACTTTTATGGGTTATGTAGACATTCAGTAACTGATTCATCTGCCTGTCAGCAACAGCCTAGCAGACTTAAGGCAAAAAAGGTCTAGCAGAGACTGCCGTAACAATACACCATGTGATGTCGGAGGTAGATTGTCTAGGTAATCCATTTTTACGTATTAAAAATTAATGTCCGATTAATTTTTTGTTAGAATTTAGTCAAGAACGGACAACATATGAAACATAGTATAGCAGTACCATGACAAAATTATTTCACCTGGTGTACAAGACATACGAGATTTGCGAAATATCCTCAGACTTTAGGAGTGCAAAAATACCAACTCCAAAGAAGATAGGTGCTAACAGGTGGATACTACCGAATTAACTGTTTAATATATCATGATTGCGAAGCGACGCGAATTACTTGCAGAAGAATAGAGAAAGTAGGTTTCAGAGAAATGCAGGAACACGCTAGGCAATACTGATCCTACGACTTACCTTAGATCGGTGAAAGAAAGGCAAACTTAGGTTTATAGCTTTTGATGATGTAGAAAAACTTTTGACAACGTTGATTGTAACACACCCAAACTCTGGAGTATATCTGGGATAAAATACAGGAAGCATCAGGTTATTTGGAACTTTAAACTTCCTGGCAGATTAAAACTGTGTGCCGAACCGAGACTCGAACTTGGGACCTTTGCCTTTCGCGGGCAAGTGCTCTACCGTCTGAGCTACCCAAGTACGACTCACGGCATGTCCTCACAGCTTTACTTCTGTCAGTATCTCGTCTCCTACCTTCCATACTTCACAGAAGCTCTTCTGCGAAACCTTGCAGAACTTTTACAGAAACCAAACTTTAGATGTAAGAGTCTAAAGACATGATATTCAATCTGTACATAGACCAAGATGTGAAGGAAACCAAGTAGGAATTTGTAAAGTTTAAGTTCACAGGAAGAAATGAAAATCTTGGGTTTTGTCGTCGACTCTGTAATATTCTGTCAGGGACAGCAATGGGCTTGGAAGAGTAGTTGAACGGAGCGAATGGCGGCTTGAAAAAGAGATTAAAATATGAACGTGAGTAAATGTATAATAAGTTACCAGATGATTGTAACTGAAGTGCATTTACTAACGAGCGTCTAGTGTGGACTGTAATTATAGTATGGCACCGAAACTTGGTAGATATGCTAATACATTAATGCAGAATCCACTTACGCTGGAAAAAATAGTTAAGATTTTAGCCGCCAGATGCAAATCTACCGCTGTACAGCGTTCTGTCGACGCCTCCAGTGCTCATACTGAACACATTGTGTAAGTGGCAGTTAATAATAAAATCAACATTATGCATCTCTCACGCGTCTGACATTTTCTGTCCAAGTCCGAGCGCAATCCATTGTGTACGGCAACATTTCTATACGTCTTTCTTGCACTCACAGCGCCACATTTACACTTGATGGCCAGATTTGGAACTAACTTTTCCAGCGAAAATCGGTTTCGCATTAATGCATTAGAATATCTACCAAGTTTCACTTCCATACGATACTTACAGCTTGCACTGGACCTCCAGGAGCTGCGCTTTAGTTGCAACCACCCCGTATATCAGGCGAAGCTGAAGAAGCTAGGTTAGGAAATGACAAAGTGGAAGTGGAAGATGATTTTGCTATTTGGGGAGCAAAATAACTGACGATGGTGGAAGTAGAGATGATGCAGACTGGTAAGGGCAAGAAAAGTCCTTCTGGAAGAGGAAAATGTTAACATCTACCGTGAAATAAATTTAGCCATTAGGAAGTCTTCACTGAAGGTATCTGCATGAGCTGCGGCCTTGTACGGAAGGGAAAGGTAGACAATAGAAGTTCAAGCAAAAACAGAACAGAAGCTCTTGAAATGTCGTGTTACAGAAGAATCCGAAGATTACATGGGTAGATCGACAAATAATGAGGTGGTACTCAATTGAATTGCGGGAAAAAAAGAATTTGTGGCACAAATTGACTAAGAGAAGTGATCGATCGATGGAAAACTTCCCGATGCCTTAAGTAATAGTCAATTTGTTAATGGTTCAAATGGCTCTGAGCACTATGGGACTCAACTTCTGAGGTCATTAGTCCCCTAGAACTTAGAACTACTTAAACCTAACTAACCGAAGGACATCACACACATCCATGCCCGAGGCAAGACTCGAACCTGCGACCGTAGCGGTCTCGCGGTTCCAAACTGTAGCGCCTAGAACCGCATGGCCACTCCGGCCGGCCCAATTTGTTAATGGGTGGAAGTGTGTGGGGGGGGGGGGGGGGGGGAGTGTTAAAATTCTAGATGGAAGCCTAGGCTAGAATATAGTAAGCCGTTTCATGTTGACGTACACTGAAGCGCCAAAGAAACTTGTCTACGCATGCGTAATCAAATACAGAGATACGTAAACAGGCAGAATACGGCGCAGCGGTCGGCAACGCCTATGTAAGACAAGTGTCTGGCGCAGTTGTTAGGTCGGTTAGTGCTGCTACAATAGCATTGAGTTTGAACGTTGTGTTATAGTTGGCGCACGAGCGATGGGACACAGCATCTCCAAGGTACCGACGAAGTGGGGATTTTCCCATGCGATCATTTCACGAGTTTACCGTGAACATCAGGAATCCCGTAAAACGTCAAATCTCCGACATAGCTGCAGGCGTAAAAAGATCCTACAAGAACGGGACCAACGGCGACGGAAAAGAATCGTTCAACGTCACAGAAATGTAGCCCTTCCGCAAATTGCTGCAGATTTCAATGCTGGGCCATCAAAAAGTGTCAGAGTGCGAACCATTCAACGAAACATCATCGATATGTACTGTCGGAGCCAAAGGTCCACTTCTGTACTCTTGATGACTGCATGACACAAAGCTTTACGCATCGCCTGGGCCCGTCAACAACATTGGACTGTTGATGACTGGAAACATGTTGCTTGAGAGGACAAGTCTCGTTTCGCATCGTATTGAGCGGATGGACGCGTACAGGTATGGAGACAACTTCATGAAAGCACGGACGCTACATGTCAGCAGGGGACTGTTCAAGCTGGTGGAGGCTTTATAATAGTGTGGGGCATATGTAGTTGATACGTCTATATACGACTCTGACAGGTGACACGTAAGATCCTGTCTGATCACCTGCATCCATTCATGTCCATTGTGCATTCTGACAGACTTTGACGATTCCAGCAGGACTAAGCCACACCCCACACTTCCACAATTGCTACAGAGTGGCTCCAGAACCACTCTTCTGAGTTTAAACACTTTCGCTGAACACAAACTCCTCAGACACGAACATTATTGAGGATGAAACTTCCTGGCAGATCAAAACTGTGTGCTGGACCGAGACTCGAACTCGGGACCTTTCCCTTTCGCGGGCAAGTGCTCTACCAACTGAGCTACCCAAGCACGACTCACGCCCCGTCTTCACAGCTTTGCTTCTGCCAGTACCTCGTCTCCTACCTTCCAAACTTTACAGAAGCTCTCCTGCGAACTTTGCAGAATTTTTTTTGGTCATCAGTCTACTGACTGGTTTGATGCGGCCCGCCACGAATTCCTTTCCTGTGCTAACCTCTTCATCTCAGAGTAGCACTTGCAACCTACGTCCTCAATTATTTGCTTGACGTATTCCAATCTCTGTCTTCCTCTACAGTTTTTGCCCTCTACAGCTCCCTCTAGTACCATGGAAGTCATTCCCTCATGTCTTAGCAGATATCCTATCATCCTGTCCCTTCTCCTTATCAGTGTTTTCCACATATTCCTTTCCTCTCCGATTCTGCGTAGAACCTCCCCATTCCTTACCTTATCAGTCCACCTAATTTTCACCATTCGTCTATAAGATCACATCTCTAATGCTTCGATTCTCTTCTGTTCCGGTTTTCCCACAGTCCATGTTTCACTACCATACAATGCTGTACTCCAGACGTACATCCTCAGAAATTTCTTCCTCAAATTAGAGCTGGTATTTGATAGTAGACTTCTCTTGGCCAGAAATGCCTTTTTTGCCATAGCGAGTCTGCTTTTGATGTCCTCCTTGCTCCGTCCGTCATTGGTTATTTTACTGCCTAGGTAGCAGAATTCCTTAACTTCATTGACTTCGTGACCATCAATCCTGATGTTAAGTTTCTCGCTGTTCTCATTTCTACTACTTCTCATTACCTTCGTCTTTCTCCGATTTACTCTCAAACCATACTGTGTACTCATTAGACTGTTCATTCCGTTCAGCACATCATTTAATTCTTCACTTTCACTCAGGATAGCAATGTCATCAGCGAATCGTATCATTGATATCCTTTCACCTTGTATTTTAATTCCACTCCTGAACCTTTCTTTTATTTCCATCATTGCTTCCTCGATGTACAGATTGAAGAGTAGGGGCGAAAGGCTACAGCCTTGTCTTACACTCTTCTTAATACGAGCACTTCGTTCTTGATCGTCCACTCTTGGTTGTTGTGCATATTGTATATGACCCGTCTCTCCCTATAGCTTACCCCTACTTTTTTCAGAATCTCGAACAGCTTGCACCATTTTATATTGTCGAACGCTTTTTCCAGGTCTACGAATCCTATGAAAGTGTCTTGATTTTTCTTTAGCCTTGCTTCCATTATTAGCTGTAACGTCAGAATTGCCTCTCTCGTCCCTTTACTTTTCCTAAAGCCAAACTGATCGTCACCTAGCGCATTCTCAATTTTCTTTTCCATTCTTCTGTATATTATTCTCGTAAGCAGCTTCGATCCATGAGCTGTTAAGCTGATTGTGCGATAATTCTCGCACTTGTCAGCTCTTGCCGTCTTCGGAATTGTGTGGATGATGCTTTTCTGAAAGTCAGATGGTGTATCGCCAGACTCATATACTCTACACACCAACGTGAATAGTCGTTTTGTTGCCACTTCCCCCAATGATTTTAGAAAGTCTGATGGAATGTTATCTATCCCTTCTGCCTTATTTGACCGCAAGTCCTCCAAAGCTCTTTTAAATTCTGATTCCAATACTGGATCCCCTATCTCTTCTAAATCGACTCCTGTTTCTTCTTCTATCACATCAGACAAATCTTCACCCTCATAGAGGCTTTCAATGTATTCTTTCCACCTATCTGATCTCTCCTCTGCATTTAACAGTGGAGTTCCCGTTGCACTCTTAATGTTACCACCGTTGCTTTTAATGTCACCAAAGGTTGTTTTGACTTTCCTGCATGCTGAGTCTGTCCTTCCGACAATCATATCTTTTTCGATGTCTTCACATTTTTCCTGCAGCCATTTCGTCTTAGCTTCCCTGCACTTCCTATTTATTTCATTCCTCAGCGACTTGTATTTCTGTATTCCTGATTTTCCCGGAACATGTTTGTACTTCCTCCTTTCATCAATCAACTGAAGTATTTCTTCTGTTACCCATGGTTTCTTCGCAGCTACCTTCTTTGTACCTATGTTCTCCTTCCCAACTTCTGTAATGGCCCGTTTTAGAGATGTCCATTCCTCTTCAGCTGTACTGCCTACTGCGCTATTCCTTATTGCAGAACTATCACTCCTGAAAGAAAGGATATTGCGGAGACATGGCTTAGCCACAGCCTGGGGGATGTTTCTAGAATGAAATTTTCACCCTACAGCGGAGGATATCTGGGATGCCGTGCAAGGTGCTGTTCAGGAGATATCCCCACCCCGCCGTACTCTTAGGTATTTATGGACAGCCCTGCAGGATTCAAAGTGTCAATTTCCTCGAGAACTACTTCAGACATTAGTCGAGTCGATGCCACGTCGTGTTGCGGCTCACCTACGTGCTTGCCGGGGCCCCACACGATATTAGGCAGGTGTACCAGTTTCTTCGTCTTTTCGGTGTAGTTCACTGACAGTTCGGTGCATCTGATGCCCACGATGCAAAAAAAAAGAAGAAAAACATCAGTTAGGTATCACTTAACGTAATACTGATCTTTTAGCCACAATGTTGTCTCTTGAATCCAATTTAAGAAGTCAAGACGAAACATTGTAAGAGCAATATGGCGTCGCCTCCTGTTATCTTTGGTTTGTGTTACACTGAAAAATACTGTGCAAAAACCTACAGCAGGTAGCTGAGATGAATTTGTGCGAGGGGTGAGGCAGAGAAGCAGCCCTTGCCCTCGCTCCCTCACGGCACACAGCTGCTTATGGTCTGCGTTATTGGCCGTCTGAAAAATATTGCCTTGCCAGTAAACTTGTTCTTTGTTAGTCTTCGCGGGTTATGATCTCAGAGTTTCTTTTGTTTTTATTTATTTGCGGCTCCACTGCCAACGAGGAAAATTCTAGTGAAATGTGGATGCAGGTATGACATTCACGTTAAAGGCAAGAAAAGGGCGAACCGGAGAAAATCCTACCATTGGCAATGTTTTAACTGAATAACGAAAGATGTATCGTGTCGAAAACATACATTTCTCTAGTCGCACAGAAGTACCAGTATTAATAAATTGTTACAACAGCAGTTACCGATTCTCGTGTAAAGAAACTGAGAATTTGACCGACATTATCTCGGAAGTATTAGTCGACTAAAGGCGTGAAACGATTTAATATATTCACGTCGACCGAACCTCATCACATATAAATTTTTCACATAGTTGCATTTATGAAAACATTTACAACAATGCATACATCTCGACTGGACCACGTCACCCCACTGGTAGCCACATCCCGCCTCTCAGATTGTACTCATTGTTAGCTGCGGACAGTAACTGAAGTGTCAATTCGATATGCCGAATAGTTTCATTTCTGTCCAAGTTGTGCAGTTGTCACTCAGATAAAATGAAATGCCATAGCAGCGTAGAAGTTCTCTGTTTCGGACGGTTTATAGTCAACGAAAAAACCCGAATTAGGTTAAATCTTAACTGGTATTATACGATTTTGTAACGTAACCGGTATCATGGTGTCTGTAAGTCTCCAGAAGTTTACTATTAAACTATACAATATTTTCTTATTTCGTTCGTTAAAATGAGCTGGTTACAACACATATTTTCAAACATATGAAAACGAAATAACGGGAAAATATTAATAACCAAGAAGAAAATACATGCGATATTCTGAAAATGTGGACTTTCTTACGATTCCCGTAAGAGGTTGCCAGAACTCTTACGGGAATCGTCTCCTTAGTGTGCGCGAGTAATGAGTGGATGGGCAAATATCTATTAGGAACATTACGTATATAGATTGTGGACAGTTGGGAATGTGGGTCTCACGGGAAGCGTGCAAGGGATAAGTCCCTGCAGTCGCGCTATTCATCTGTGTCCTCGGTGGATCAATGGAAGAAAAAAAAAAAAAAGCTGGGTAGAGTGTCTGCCATCTAAGCAGGAGATCCCGCGTTCGAGTCCCGGTCGGGGCACACATTTTCAGCTGTCCCCATCGAGGTATATCAGTTTTCACAAGAATGATATTTTCTGAATCCGTGTTGACTAAGTGCCAACACATCATTTTCGTTGAGGTAATTCATGATGTTCGAACACACTGTATTTTCCGAAGTCCTACAAATCGACGTCACCGATACGGGTATGTAATTCGTCGGATTACTCCTACTTCCTTTCTGCAGTATTTGTATGACCTGTGCAACTTTCCGGTATTTAGGTACGGAGCTTTCATCGAGCAACTGGCTGTATATGATAAAGTACGGAACTATTATATCAGCTTATCCTGAAAGGAATATAACTGGTATGGAATCTGGACCCGAAGAATTCAGTTGCTTCGCTGCACCGAGGTTATTTTTTTCTAAGTTACAAAGGTAGAAGTCTCCGATTCAAATGCTGGAATATCTGCTTCGTCGTCTTTGGTGACGGAATTTCGGAGATCTGTATTTAGTAACTCCACTTTAGATACTGTGATCGGTAATATTTTCATTCTGTCTATGCAGTGAAGGTATTGATTGTGATTTTAACCTGCTTAACGCTGTTAAGCCACTAGACCTGTTTGTCATTTTGATTCCACATAAAACTACAGGTCCCCTTTTCCCGATAGGATTAATGGGACACTCAACTTGCTGAAGTGGCGTCCAGTTGAAAAATATGCAATAGCCTGTGGAGCAAGCCCGAATTACTGTAGTCAAGCGTTGATCTCTCTCTAAAATATTTACTCCTGACACTTTCCTTTATTGCGAAATTGTCTAGTCCTTTATGCCTCAGAATATGTTTATGTTCCCTCTCGACTATTCAGTACCCCTGTATTAGTTATGCTGCCATCTAACCTTCACTATTCCTTTGCAACATCACATTTCGAAAGCTTTTGTTCTCTTCCTTCCTATGTTGCTCATCACCGACGTTTCTTCTTCTATTTCTTGTGCCTTCGTCCTGCAGCTAAGCAGGGTAGTCATCGTTGTTACCGTATTTGGTGTGGTTAAGGTGTGTCCACATGCCCTCCCGTCGCCAACCTGTAACCCCTGGGAGGAAATATGCTTACCCCACATCACAAGGATAACGAGAAGAGCGCGAACGTTTTCGAAGTGGGAAACCGGCTAAAACCATACTCAAACTGGTTGGCACTCATGGCCTCGTCGTTATCCTCCGGGTGGATTCGATCTGGGGCAGCCGCGTCGCTCTGTCCCATAAGTAGAGCTTTAACACGCACGGCTTTAATGATGGGTTGAAGATAAACTTTCGCTTCTATATAAGGCAACTATTCACATAAATACTTTCAGAAAAAAATTCTAACACTTTAATTTTCTTTTGTGATAATAAACATCCCGTTTTCAGAAACGCTTTTCTTGCCACTGACAGTCAATTTTTTTATCCTCTTTAATCCTGCAGTCATGAGTTATTTTGCTGCCCGAATAGCAAAACTCGACTTTCAGCATTTAATTTTCTTTTTAAATTCCTTCGGCATTGCCTAATTTAATTTGGTTTCAAACCATTATCATTTCTTGTTTTTTTATCATTGTTGATGTTAAGCACATAACCCCTTTAAAGACATTATCTGTTCAGTTCAACAAACCTTCAGAGTCCCTTGCCCTGTGACGAGTAAAATGTCATCGAAACCATAAAGTATTTATATCGTCTCCTTTTCGAAATTTCTCCTTTGTTTTCTTTATTGCTTTCCCTGACTGATTCCCCAGAAAGCGCAAAATAATAACTTACTAATACTACGTAATTCTTCTGGACTAACAGTATGAAAAGAATGAGCGAGAATCTTAATAGATTTAAGAAAATTGCAGAAAACCGAAGTCTGGATCGTTGGATGTGTGTCCAGCTCCTCAACCAACGCTCCACTTCGTTAACTTTTGAGTTATATAGGCATTCAGCAGCCGACACATATGTGCCTTCCATCAGTCTACTCTGACGGAAAAAATCACAGGACCAAGAAGGAGTTGTGCGACATGAACGGAAGTTGGTTCAAAATGGCTCTGAGCACTATGGGACTTAACATCTGAGGTCATCGGTCCCCTAGAACTTAGAACTACTTAAACCTAACTAACCTAAGGACATCACACACATCCATGCCCGAGGCAGGATTCGAACCTGCGACCGTAGAGGTCGCGCGGTTCCAGACTGAAGCGCCTAGAATCGCTCGGCCACTTCGGCCGGCCCACGAAAGTTGGTGGGAGTATTTCTACATCTGAAACGTGACATGTATTCAAATAAAGCATCAGACGCATAAGTGTGGGATCAGTAGGGCCACTATGAGGATGCAAAACGGATTTGCTTTAAATACACGCTGTAACAGTCGTGAGCGTTAGTTACCTTTGAGATTGGATGTGGTGAATTGCTGTTTGTCACGAATGCCTTTAAGACGACGAAGACGCCTTCATCAAGACCTCACTGAGTCTGAACGAGGTCGTTTAATAGGGCTACCAGAAGCCGGATGTTGTTCTGCGATATTGCAGGAAGACTTGCAGAAATGTAGCCATTGTACATGCCTGCTGGAAGCAGTGGTCCACGAGAAGGTACAGTCCCAAGAAGACCGGGGTCCAGACGACCGAGTAGCAGTACCGAGAGGGAAGACCATTGAGTTCGGCGCATGGCTGTTGCGCGTCGTATTGCATCTGTAGCAGCAGTTGGCACCACTGTCACAACGAACTGTTACAGATCGGTTACTTCAATGACAGCTCCGATCCAGACGTTCTGTAGCGCGCATTCCACTGATCCCAAACCATCGCCACTTCAGTGGCGTCAAGCGAGAGCTCATTTGAGGGCAGGGTGGAAGTTGGTTGTGTTTTCTAATAAAAGCTGGTTCTGCGTCGGTGCCAGTGATGGTCGTGTGCTGGCCTTCAGCCAATCTGTTTGCATGCTGGACTAACTGGATCTACACCTGGAGTTATGGTATGGGGTGCGCTCTCATGGTTGTCCCACGCACCCTGACTGCCAATTTGTACGTCAATCTGGTGATTCGACCGGCTGTGTTACCATTCATGAACAGTAATCCAGGGAGAGTTTTCCAACAGGATAACGTTCGCCCACATACCGCTACTGTAACCCAACATGCTCTATAGAGTGTCGACATGTTGCCTTGGCCTATTTGATTACCAGATATGTCTCCAATCAAGCACATATGGGTCATCAAAAATGGCTCTGAGCACTATGGGACTTAACAGCTGAGGTCATCAGTCCCCTAGACTCAGAACTGCTTAAACCTAACTAACCTAAGGACATCACACACATCCTTGCCCGAGGCAGGATTCGAACCTGCGACCGGAGCGGTCGTGCGGTTCCAGACTGAAGCGCCTAGAACCGCTCGGCCACAACGGCCGGCGCGTCTTTGTCGCCTTAAAGGTATTCTTGACTAACATCAACTTACCACCGTCAATCTCTAGGGTAACTGTCGCTCACGACCGTTACTCCATATATTTAAACAAAGCATTCTCATAGTGGAGCTACTAGCGACACTCTTATGCGAGTGACGCGATGTTTGAACAGTCATCTTTCAGATGTAGAAACACGCTTACCTTCTTGGAGTTGCTATTTCTTTTTCCTTCAGTGTATTACTGTTCATATAAGACTTTTAACGTGCCAATATGATCAAAAATGGATTCGTCGATTACAGTCTGTACCTGCGCCACAAAGAGCAAACCTCTGGATATTTTTGTCTGTGGTGGTTATTCTATATAGCACTCCGGTTGATACAGTTGAAGAATTGGAACAGCGAAATGTACAGTGCTGTGACTAGTGAAGAGTTACAACATGGGGGAGGGTTGGTTGAATGAATTCGTAAATCACTGCAGAGACGAATGTAGTATTGTCTCAAAATGTGAAGACGAAACGTGCAATACCACCTTGAACAGGTAGAAGTTAAAAGCGAATTATAACACCTGACGTTCTGCAGTAGTATCTTATTTCTAACTGAGGTACGCCTCGGATGAAACTCGAGCTGATTACATGTCGTGTTAATCGGAAGGTTTACATTTTTACATTTCAAATACTTGCTGACTAGGATAATATTTGATAGTGGAGTCACTGACGGCTCGTTATCAGTTCACACATTCACGATTATCTCGCAAGCGTCTCGTTCGCGGACCCACACTTACGGAAACTGTTTTGCTTCTGTTATCGTGTACTTCCACGTGTGAGGGTTTTTGCTACTAATCATGACACACGCCGATACAATTTTTTGCACTAGCAGCGTTGCGCCTCAACAGCGCGCTTGTGTCGTTTGAGCGTAAACCGACTCTGTACATGATAATGGCTTATCTAGCATTTGTTGTCAGTATATGAAGTGGGCCGAAAAATCTCTGTCCGCCTAGCACAAGGGCTACCTGTGAAATAACCTCCACTGAGCTACATGAAAGATACTGGAACAGTTAAGTTTGTTAGAAAAATATACTTCACTTCTGTACTTAATCACAGCCTTGAGTTAAGCATTATTACTTATGTCGTATTGAGTTTACGGTCTCCTGAGTTAAATGATGTCGCTAGAGATTGCAGCCACCTCACGATATCATTAAGCCCTTCGTCGGAGGCCGGCCGGTTCTAGGCGCTTCAGTCCGAAACCGCGCTGCTGCTACGGTCGTAGGTTCGAATCCTGCCTCGGGCATGGATGTGTGTGATGCCCTTAGGCTAGTTAGGGTTAAGTAGTTCAAAGTTCTAGGGGACTGATGACCTCCGATGTTAAGTCCCATAGTGCTCAGTGCCATTTGAACCATTTTTGTTAGAAAAATAGTAAGACTTCACTTCTATACTTAATCACAGCCTTGAGTTAAGCATTATTACACACCTCGTAATGATTTGACGTTATCCTGAGCAAAATGCTGTCGCTAGAGATTGCAGCCACCTCACGATATCATCATGAAGCCCACGTCGGAGGCCGGCCATTGTGACCGAGCGATTCGAGGCGCTTCAGATCGGAAGCGCGCTGCTGCTACGGTCGCAGGTTCAATCCTGCCTCGGGTTTGGATGTGTGTGGTGTCCTGAGGTTAGTTACGTTTAATTAGTTCTAAGGCTAGGGGACTGATGACCTCAGATATTGAGTCCCATACTGCTTAGAGAAATTTAAACCTTCGTCGGAGTCAAAGCGTTGGGAGGCAAGCCACTTTTCCACATACACAAACCACAGGGAACCAAGTCTTAGGCTGTAGGGCATATTTTGAAATATGTCCCGTTTAAACTGACACCACAAATTTTTGCGGGACAAATTGTGCCCGAACATTGTGCAGAGACGCGACACAGGCACAAAAAGGAGGAAGTCAAGAATCCGCATAGCTTGTTCTAAGCGGTCTTTTCGTTTTTCATGAAGTCTCACAGGACGAGTCCGGCCTAATTATCCTTCCACTTCCAATAAAGTACATGAACAAGATTCCTTGAGCACTCTAAAAAGCTGTAGACTTCTGACATACTTTGGCGTGCTTTTTTGGTTGGGTTGGTTAGGTGCCAGTACTGCACACTTTAACTGTGGCTTTGTCTTCTCGTTAGCATGGGAAACTGTGAAACTGCAGAGAACAAATCATTCTCTGAGACTTTTGGCATCTTAACTCTTTAGTCACGAGCTCATACAAAAAACACTAAGAAATTTGCATGAAGTTATCCGACATGTAAGATATCGTCAAAAAGCAATTATACGTCAATTTTCTGTATCAGTTCGTTGCTAACTACAAACGGATGGTCACTTATGACCATTGTACCAGAAACAGGCCAATAGTTGATCCCCAAAAAACGGTACTCATGAATTTCCACACTGATCAAAATAAAAATCGGGCACAACCTGTAATATGTATAGATAACCAAAACATTAGTGCTGTCAATGAAACTAAATTTCTTGGGATTCATATCCAGGAAAATCTTAACTGGAGCACTCATATCACATCCCTAAATTCAAAACTTGCAAAAATGAGTTATGTGGTAAGAACTTTCTGCAACAATACTAGTGCAGAAACAGTTAGGGCTGCATACGTTGCTCGTGTACATTCAATACTGAAGTACGCTATCATTTTCTGGGGAAATGTACACCAGGCCATAACAGTTTTCAGGGAACAAAAGGCAATTATAAAAATAATGAAACGAGTGAGCAGCAGAAAACCATGCAAACCTTTCTTTAAAGATCTAAAGATCCTACACCTTCCCTGCATTTATATACTGGAAGTAGTCATGCACGTCTAAAAAAGCATACTGAGAAAATAAAACCTTTTTCCCCCAAAACAAAAGTACCAGGTCAGACAGTGACATAAATGTTAATCATTGTACCACCACATTATGCCAAAAAGGTGTATATCATGCAGGAACAAAACTTTACAACAGATTACCAAGACATATAAAATCTCTTCCTGAACTACAAAGCTTTACAAAGTCTGTGACAGCCTACCTTCTGAAAAACTGCTACTATTCAACCTCACAGTATCTTATGCAAAAAATGTAATTTATATCTTTAACTGTAGAAATAATTTATAAATATACAGTATTTCAAAAATCTGTAATTATTAACTGTATAGATCCAATTTATCATAAAAATTTAAATAATGTATGTTTGACGTTTGAAAAACCAATAGCTAAAAAGGTTTTCTGTCCAATATCCTGTGTACAATATATGTACTGAAAGAGAGATTTATATGGACTAATAAATAAGTAAATAAATAAATAAACGTTGTAATCACCAACAAAATTTCTTTTCTTAACCAACATCACTAGCGAACACCACCTTCAGACATCACATTAGGTCAGTATTCAGCAGAAATATAACGATGAATATCAATCGTTTTGACATTTTAAGTTCCTTGCTGTTATCTATTGCATGCGCCCACGTTTTTCGTTATGAATCTTAAAGCTATTCACAATCAAGCTTTCAGGACTATCTGTATGGGGACTAGAAATGTATGGTGCTAGGAGAAATTATTACATACTTCTTAGATCGATTTAAAAACGTGGTAGGTTCAAAATTTATTTTTATTTGAATAATTGTTTTGTGCTGCTTACTCCGCATTTATTCAGTCGGGAGAAAACCATCGCAGATTGCTCCGTTTTCTGCTCAGACTGGAACTCTAGCACCTACAGATTTGTTGTCGCATAGTTGTGTGTTCACATTTATTAACTTACGTAACACCCCCCCCCCCCCCCTCGCCCCCCCTCACCCCCACAGTCTCGAAAGAGCGAACTGTAATGAATCAAAGAAAGGTAAATCTGTCTCATACATAGCATTCGTTAGTGTTTCTAATTTATTGAGAAAGAGCTGTAAGTTGTACATTCCACCATTCATCATCACTTTTCCGTATTTTCTTGTAGGACACTATTCTTGACACAGCGGTAGGAGAAACAAACAGGAAAGCACTCGTATCCAGCTGCATATCTGACATTGCTCTTTCAGGCATGAGGATAGGAAAAATAAGCACTCTGACTTCAGGCCACGAGTGGCCTACTGGGACCATCCGACCGCCGTGTCATCCTCAGTGGAGGATGCGGATAGGAGGGGCGTGGGGTCAGCACACCACTCTCCCGGTCGTTATGGTGGTATTCTTGACCGAAGCCGCTACTATTCGGTCCAGTAGCTCACTAATTGGCATCACGAGGCTGAGTGCACCCCGAAAAACGGCAACAGCGCATGGCAGCCTGGATGGTCACCCATCTAAATGCCGACCACGCCCGACAGCGCTTAACTTCGGTGATCCCACGAGAAACCGGTGTATCCACTGCGGCCAAGGCAGTTGCCGCATGAGGATAGAAAATTAACAAATAACGTGAGATCAAAACCTTAACGTTTCTTTTAACTATGAACAAGTTATTTGCATAAAAGGTCTGCAGTTGTTGTTGTTGTTGTTGTTGTCTTCAGTCCTGAGACTGGTTTGATGCAGCTCTCCATGCTACTCTATTCTGTGCCAGCTGCTTCATCTCCCAGTACCTACTGCAACTTACATCCTTCTGAATCTGCTTAGTGTATTCATCTCTTGGTCTCCCTCTACGATTTTTACCCTCCACGCTGCCCTCCAATACTAAATTGGTGATCCCTTGATGCCTCAGAACATGTCCTACCAACAGATCCCTTTTTCTGGTCAAGTTGTCCCACAAACTTCTCTTCTCCCCAATCCTATTCAATACTTCCTCATTAGTTATGTGATCTACCCATCTAATCTTCAGCATTCTTCTGTAACACCACATTTCGAAAGCTTCTATGCTCTTCTTGTCCAAACTATTTATTGTCCATGTTTCACTTCCATACATGGCTACACTCCATACAAATACTTTCAGAAATGACTTCCTGGCACTTAAATCTATACTCGATGTTAACAAATTCCTCTTCTTCAGAAACGCTTTCCTTGCCATTGCCAGTCTACATTTTATATCCTCTCTACTTCGACCATCATCAGTTATTTTTCTCCCCAAATAGCAAAACTCCTTTACTACTTTAAGTGCCTCATTTCCTAATCTAATTCCCTCAGCATCACCCAACTTAATTCGACTACATTCCATTATCCTCGTTTTGCTTTTGTTGACGTTCATCTTATGTCCTCCTTTCAAGACGCTATCCATTCCATTCAACTGGTCTTCCAAGTCCTTTGCTGTCTCAGACAGAATTACAATGTCATCGGCGAACCTCAAAGTTTTTATTTCTTCTCCATGGATTTTAATACCTACTCCGAATTTTTCTTTTGTTTCCTTTACTGCTTGCTCAATATAGAGATTGAATAACATCGGGGAGAGGCTACAACCCTGTCTCACTCCCTTCCCAACCACTGCTTCCCTTTCATGCCCCTCGACTCTTACAACTGCCATCTGGTTTCTGTACAAATTGTAAATAACCTTTCGCTCCCTGTATTTTACCCCTGCCACCTTTAGAATTTGAAAGAGAGTATTCCAGTCAACATTGTCAAAAGCTTTCTCTAAGTCTACAAATGCTAGAAATGTAGGTTTGCCTTTCCTTAATCTTTCTTCTACGATAGGTCGTAAGGTCAGTATTGCCTCACGTGTTCCAGTATTTCTACGGAATCCAAACTGATCTTCCCCGAGGTCGGCTTTTACTAGTTTTTCCATTCGTCTGTAAAGAATTCGTGTTAGTATTTTGCAGCTGTGGCTTATTAAACTGATAGTTCGGTAATTTTCACATCTGTCAACACCTGCTTTCTTTGGGATTGGAATTATTATATTCTTCTTGAAGTCTGAGGGTATTTCGCCTGTCTCATACATCTTGCTCACCAGATGGTAGAGTTTTGTCAGGACTGGCTCTCCCAAGGCCGTCAGTAGTTCTAATGGAATGTTGTCTACTCCCGGGGCCTTGTTTCGACTCAGGTCTTTCAGTGCTCTGTCAAACTCTTCACGCAGTATCGTATCTCCCATTTCATCTTCATCTACATCCTCGTCCATTTCCATAATATTGTCCTCAAGTACATCGCCCTTGTATAGACCCTCTATATACTCCTTCCACCTTTCTGCTTTCCCTTCTTTGCTTAGCACTGGGTTTCGATCTGAGCTCTTGATGTTCATACAAGTGGTTCTCTTATCTTCAAAGGTCTCTCTAATTTTCCTGTAGGCTGTATGTATCTTACCTCTAGTGAGATAAGCCTCTACATCCTTACATTTGTCCTCTAGCCATCCCTGCTTAGCCATTTTGCACTTCCTGTCGATCTCATTTTTGAGACGTTTGTATTCCTTTTTGCCTGCTTCATTTACTGCATTTTTATATTTTCTCCTTTCATCAATTAAATTCAATACTTCCTCTGTTACCCAAGGATTTCTACTAGCCCTCGTCTTTTTACCTACTTGATCCTCTGCTGCCTTCACTACTTCATCCCTCAAAGCTGCCCATTCTTCTTCTACTATATTTCTTTTCCCCATTCCTGTCAATTGTTCCCTTATGCTCTCCCTGAAACTCTGTACAACCTCTGGTTCTTTCAGTTTATCCAGGTCCCATCTCCTTAAGTTCCCACCTTTTTGCAGTTTTTTCAGTTTTACTCTACAGGTCATAACCAATAGATTGTGGTCAGAGTCCACATCTGCCCCTGGAAATGTCTTACAATTTAAAACCTGGTTCCTAAATCTCTGTCTTACCATTATATAATCTATCTGATACCTTTTAGTATCTCCAGGCTTCTTCCATGTATACAACCTTCTTTCATGATTCTTAAACCAAGTGTTAGCTATGATTAAGTTGTGCTCTGTGCAAAATTCTACCAGGCGGCTTCCTCTTTCATTTCTTGGCCCCAATCCATATTCACCTACTAAGTTTCCTTCTCTCACTTTTCCTACTACCGAATTCCAGTCACCCATGACTATTAAATTTTCGTCACCCTTTACTATCTGAATAATTTCGTTTATTTCATCATACATTTCTTCAATTTCTTCGTCATCTGCAGAACTAGTTGGCATATAAACTTGTACTACTGTAGTAGGTGTCGGCTTCGTATCTATCTTGGCCACAATAAAGCGTTCACTATGCTGTTTGTAGTAGCTTACCCGCATTCCTATTTTTATTCATTATTAAACCTACTCCTGCATTACCCCTATTTGATTTTGTATTTATAACCCTGTATTCACCTGACCAAAAGTCTTGTTCCTCTCGCCACCGAACTTCGCTAATTCCCACTATATCTAACTTTAGCCTCTCCATTTCCCTTTTTAAATTTTCTAACCTACCTGCCCGATTAAGGGATCTGGCATTCCACGCTCCGATCCGTAGTACGCCAGTTTCCTTTCTCCTGAGAACAACGTCCTCTTGAGTACTCCCCGCCCGGAGATCCAAATGGGGGGCTATTTTACCTCCGGAATATTTTACCCAAGAGGACGCCATCATCATTTAATCGTACAGTAAAGCTGCATGCCCTCGGGAAAAATTACAGCCGTAGTTTCCCCTTGCTTTCAGCCGTTCGCAGTACCAGCACAGCAAGGCCGTTTTGGTTATTGTTAGACGGCCAGATCAGTCAATCATCCAGACTGTTGCCCTTGCAACTACTGAAAAGGCTGATGCCCCTCTTCAGGAACCACACGTTTGTCTGGCCTCTCAACAGATACCCCTCCGTTGTGGTTGCACCTACGGTACGGCTATCTGTATCGCTGAGGCACGCAAGCCTCCCCACCAACGGCAAGGTCCATGGTTCATGGGGGGGTCTGCAGCAAAAATGGAAATTCTTCAGGGCCTGTTCTGTGTTTGTAACCTATCTGCACACTTTCACACCTAAGTAACTTGCTTTATATGGAATAAATTGGTCGCTTTACAGTCACCAGTTTCAGATAATTTAGTTTTCATTCATCCATATACGTAGCACAACGGACATTTATAGGAAGCTGTCGTTTATTTCACGCTGTTCAGTTATCATAACTTTATTACTCCGAAAATGATTAATAGCTGTAACTTTGACAACTACCATATTAACATCGAGGAAAAGAGCTTAAAGAATTATGGTTTTCTTCAACAGCTGACAACCTTTCCTGTAGACGCTTCAGAGGAAAATACAGTACGGTACAGGTAACTCTTACAAGAGAGTAAAATCGGCAACCAGCCACTGTTAATAATTCTATTCACTAGGTACAAATAACGCCGTTATCGGTTTCGAGTCGACAAGTTCGTCATCAGACGGCAATTAAAATTTAAACTTCCATATAGCTTATGCGGTACATATGTAGTTCGCTAATGTTAGTCGTGGCGAAAGTTCCTTGGGGTGGTAGCGCCCTATAGCAAAACACTATGTGGGAGAAAGAGTTATTTTATTGGAACTGGATCTCACAATGAACTAAAGGAAGTTTCTAAGATAAGAACTGAATTAGTTTTCAATTACGGGTCCATGAATACACGTTAACACAAAAATAATTCAGGTATCATACAGGGTATGAATGGTCAATATTCAGGGGTATGAAAGGAATGATCATTCGAAGCAACAAATTCTAATAAACATAGGCTCTAAAATGCATACCTTGAGAGTTATGATAATTGTTTTTTCTACTAGAGGAGAGATGTTTCAAAGTATCGAAGATGAAGCGCTCGTAACTCTTAAGGTACGCATTTTAGAGTCTATTTTTGCTAGATTTTTTTTTTACTTCGAACGGTCGTTTCCGTCACATCCCTTAAAACTGACCATTCCTCCTGGGACAACCTATATTAGAAAATTGTATAAATTCATTGCCAGTCCTAATTACACTGATGAACAATATTGAATCAGTCGATCAAGTGTTTTGTAAGGCATTTACTTCGTGCATGAGTTATTTGCTGAATATTCTGCAACGACTCTCTGCCTGAGATATGCTTTTCCTCCTGTTTGTTCTGTGTGGTAATTCCACGATTACACGTAGGTATGTTGGGGTAGTTGCTGTTCTGAGTGATTTTGTAATGATGGCACTTTTATGTCGGTAGCAGCAACAGTACAATGGTATCCGCGAAGCGATCGCAGTACAGTTTTAAGTAAACTACAATGACGAGCAAAAAAACTGGTACAGCTGCCTATAATATCGTGCAGGGCCCCCTCGAGCACGTAGAAGTGCCGCAACACGACGTAGCATAGACTCTACTAATGTCTGAAGTAGTGATGGAGGGAATTGACACCATGAATCCTGCAGGACTGTCCATAAATCGGTAAGGCTACGAGGGGTGCAGATATGCTCAATAATGTTCATATCTGGGGAGTTTGGTTTGATTATGATGATAATGATGTTTGGTTTGTGGGGCTCTCAACTGCGCGGTCATCAGCGTCCGTACGAAGTTCCATTTGTTACACAGCCCAATTTTTGGTACACAGTCAAATCTAGCCAGTGTCACGAATGATGATGATGATGATGATTATTCTGAAATGATGAGGGCAAAACAAACACCCAGTCCCCGGGCAGAGAAAATCCCCAACTCGGCCGGGAATCGAACCCGGGACCCCATGATTCAGAGGCAGCAACGCTAGCCGCTAGACCACGAGCTGCGGACGGGATGTTTGGTGGCCAGTGGAAGTGCTTAAACTCTTCTGAGTTTTCTTGCAGCCCCTGTGCAGCAATTCTGGGCGTGTGGGGTGTCGCATTGTCTTGCTGGAGTTGCCCGAGTCTGTCAGAGTGCACAATGGACATGAATGGATGCAGGTGATCAGACAAGATAGTTACGTACGTGTACGCCCGGGTTCCCGGGTTCGATTCCCGGCGGGGTCAGGGATTTTTTCTGCCTCGTGATGACTGGGTATTGTGTGATGTCCTTAGGTTAGTTAGGTTTAAGTAGTTCTAAGTTCTAGGGGACTGATGACCATAGATGTTAAGTCCCATAGATGTTGGTCCCGTTCTTGCAGGATCTTTTTTCCGGCCGCAGCGATGTGGGAGATTTGATGTTTTACCGGATTCCTGATATTCACGGTACACTCGTGAAATGGTCGTACGGCAAAATCCCCACTTTGTCGCTACCTCGGAGAAGCTGTGTCATAATCTCATGCGCCGACTATAACACCAAGTTGAAACTCACATAAATCTTGATAACCTGGCATTTTAGCAGCATTAATCGATCTAACAACTCCATCAGACACTTGTTGTCTTATATAGGCGATGCCGACCGCAGTGCTATATTCTGTCTGTTTACATATCTTTGTATTTGAGTACGCATGCCTATACCAGTTTCGTAAGACCTGTGTCCGAGAATAACCTAGTTTGCTGTGAGGAAGTTTAGTGGAGTTACGTCCTGTGTTTCACGAGAAAGAACTTTTTGTTTTTGTAAAGCTGATGTGGCAGTTTAGCGTGACAATCTTCAATCCGCTGTGTGCAGAAAAAATGTGTATTCAAGTTTTTTACTGCATCGACTGCGTCACTTTCTAAATGCCTAAGGCATTAAGTGCGCCTGTCTAACAGAAAGCATTCACTCTCTTTTGTAATCTCACAAGAAATACATACTCCCGCTGCCACAATACAACTTACGCACTGAGTGTGATCTCGTGAAGTTGATTTTATCTTTACTCATGTAAAGGTACCTGTATGATGGCAAGCTACGCAGATTTATCAGAGTGGTGATTGACCACTCATAAGTGCAATGTAGTGCTCCGTTTTACAATTAATTACTATCACTGCAAACCGATAATGATGCAAGTGGAATTTTTCTAAAAATAGCAGGTTGAAATTTAGTAAATAAATAAGTATAGTGGTTCCAAATACGTACCCAACAAAATTCAGTATCTCTCTCTCTCTCTCTCTCTCTCTCTCTCTCTCTCTCTCTGCTTACAACCTTGGACAATCTTTTCTCAATCCTTTCTCATTTTCTAACATCTCGTCTGCTTAAGTCAAACGTATTATACATAACATTATTGCATATAAATCAAAGACCATTAATTCTTTCATATTGACACCATGGATGTGCCCCCAATAAGTGGAGTTGTCATGACGTCACAAACTCGGAAGCCGACGTCCACCTTGATAACAGCCCAAAACATAAGGTTCCGATGTGAGCGTGTTGATAACAAAAATGCCAGCTTGCATCCTTTGCAGGTGTATTAGTCGTTCTGATCATCATCTGAAGTGCAAAGGAAGCACATTTCATTTGTAACTGGACTCGTTCAAGCGATATTTCCTTTTACATTACAAGAATGTTTGTTACGCTGGTTACGTTTACTCTAGTGGTTTCATTAACGTAATTTGACTTTAGATTTCATATCATTACAACCCCAAGAGCGCTCTGGTTGAACGCAGTGAGAAGAAAATATTGCAAACCGTCCAGACATAGCAAAATGTTTTCAGCACTTTCAGGAGGAGGACGTAGACGAGAACACCAGTTCCGTTGTTCCCCATTGAGGAAAGTGCTGGATTTCCGTAAACAGTCTTTTCACATCACATACTTCGCTTCTTGGTTATTAGAAACACGCAGCAAAAAGAATGTTACTTTAACGATGCCAAATGCATCGTATTACTGGTTCAAATATATCTTGAAAACCAGGAAAACGCCTGAAAATGCCTTCCCGACGCTACGTTATTCACGAAAGCATTGTAATATTTACTATTTAGAACAACTGTCGCGTGGACGCGGCAGAAATTAAGAAACAATTGTAAACAGTCGTCTGCTAATGTTTAGAGGCTACTCTAAATGGCGGCGACGGGCTCAAAGCAATATACAGCCTAGGTCTGTAGCGCCGCCTGATCTTATTGTACCTCCATGAATGACAGAGGTGCCGCATAATTAAATCTCGCTGTTTCTCTTCTTTTCAAATATTTATCGTTCTCTGCTCGATGGTGCTCATTTCATCTGTCACTCATCATCTTTTAAATTCGTGTATTTCACAGCAAGATGGCATTCGCATCGTATGTGAAAGAGCGCACATAAAACATTATTGCACCTTGGACACACAAAAAACCAATTCTATTCTCTTGTTTTTTCTACCTAGTTTATAAAAATATTGCTTAAATTAGGATCTCGTTTGGATACTCAGAAGACTATCTGCATTTTTTATTAACAGGAGACATACTGCGAACGAAACTCTCCGATCCACAGGAAAGAAAACCTTAACGTAAAAATGTTACGTTACTATTTGTCATCAATAGTGTAATCTAACAGTAGTGGATCTTTTCGTCTATATAAGATTAGTAGGTTACATTTATTTACCTTCAGGATCAACTGCCAGATCTTCCTTCATTTCACTAGTCCTCTGCCGTTACAACCAAGCTACAAGCAACATCATCCGCGAATTGTCTCACGGTGTCTCCAGTTTTATTCATTAGATCATTAAAGTATAGTTTGAACAGTAACGGCTCTGTGACACTTCTCTGGGGGGGGGGGGGGGCGGGGGGCGGGTACACCCGAAATTACTTTGACATCTGTCGATTTTGTTCCGCTAAAAGCAACGTGAGTTCTATCTGTAGGGAAGTCTTGAATCCGTATAAACTCTTGTAAAAATACTGTGCGTCAGACATGGAATCGAAAACAGAACGTAACACCACAGAATAGTGTGTACACAGAAAGGAAATTAGAGGGCAGCTCCTTTGATTTGTGTGAAGTCAAACGTTGCGCTCGACGCCATATTGAAATCGGAGTAAACAAAAAATGGTTCAAATGGTTCTGAGCACTATGGGACTCAACTGCTGTGGTCATAAGTCCCCTAGAACGTAGAACTACTTAAACCTAACTAACCTAAGGACATCACATACATCCATGCCCGAGGCAGGATTCGAACCTGCGACCGTAGCGGTCGTGCGGTTCCAGACTGTAGCTCTTTTAACCGCTCGGCCACTCCGGCCGGCTCGGAGTAAACGCGAAACAATAGCGGCTTACTACTGCAGCTCGCAATGGACGTTCTTACGAAACAGTACTAATCCTACCATCTAAATGAAAACTTTTACACGAGGAAGCGCTAATGAAGCAATGTATGGTAAATCTTAAGTTAAAAACTTATCGCATGAGCTTTCAAATTAATTATTGTTCACATGTGCAAGCTGTGAATTGACAGTGTTTTTAGCTTCAGATGACAATGAAGCAACTTTTTTTTGTAAATATCGTTTTTTCCCTTTCAGCAATTTTTCTGGATTTGTGAACTAATAAATAAACCTCACTTCCAACAGAAACAGCTGATACGGAACAGTCTGCAGGAGTTCGTGTTTGGATCAGTGCTGGAATTGTCATTCGTGTTTTCGACCTGAAAGTAACACATAGGTATTGCTTTAAATTAAGCCAGTACGCTCGTTAAAATTCAATTTACACAAGTGTTTTGCATTACGCCCGGATATTTAAGTTCACTAACATGTTGCGTTAATATGAATCATACTCATTCAATAAATCACGATAGGTAAGCGTCGAAGAGAAGATTATGAGACATGTTCAGCATTTCCTTTATGTAATTGTTGGTGTAGGATGTCTTCATCATTTTTTTCCAGCAGTAAGTACTACTATAAATCGCGATCACTAGCTCGAGAAACGTGCATTGACTTCCACGAACTGTCCTCAACAAGTGGACCATGCCTACTGGTTTTCACCGATTTCCACCAAATTTACGCTATTGCCAGAAATGAAAGTGATAGAAGTGGGAGCTCCAGGTGATCTAAAGTTCAGAAAAAAATAGCATTTTGTGTGCGAGTGTGATGAGCCACTTACGTCAGCACACTTTCTTAGCTAGCGGTTGTCGGAAGGCTAGCTAATCTGAGGGTAGCGGGGTCGAGACACTATGCGGAAACTATTTTACATTTTTCTATTTTTACGTTACTTACATTGAAAATAGACTGACGGTAAGCTCAACGTATTGTATTTATCAATAATTTCATGAAAGATATGAAAAGGGAAGGCGAAGGCAAAATACAGAAATTTTGTCATTACTTCATCAACATCTGAAAACTTACAACAGTGCCAAAAAAAGAAAGAAATAGAGAAAAAGACTGATGTGTTGAAGCCCTACGTACAAAGAACATATTTCTCCTGTTAACTGACTCGTAGGGAGGACAAGCGAATCTATAATTAAGAGGTTTTTCAAGACGGGGGAGGATTGCTGTCGTGCACTGTTAAAGTGATTCCCCAAAATACACTATGCCAGTGCAAACCTGCAATGATTGCTTTTATCACCACGTAAAGAATTTGATCAGAAACCTTCGGAACTGCTCCTATCTCTTCGAGAGAAAAAAGTTAATCATGTTTCGAGTAGACTTCAGTACATTCTAGTGTACGTTATCGGCTATCTTTGCCAATGTTTGGAGACATGATGCGTTACGTGTGGTTTGGTGCCAAACTGTGCTATGAGAGAATCTTTTGCGAATGTATGCCAAGTTTGTTTTTCTATAGAAACTTCGAAACAATCGTGTAATTGTAAAAATGCGACGTTTATAACGCGTACAACATACCGAGAAAGTTACTGCTTTCCCAGTTCTTACGATAAATATAACTCCAACAAGTGTAAATTTGTTAACTGTAAAATAATGAAAGCATTTAATTTTATATACAACGTTCTCGTGTACAGCTTACAATCGCTTCCTGGGAAATTACATGCAATCCCAAATTTTTGTTTGCCTTTCCTTTTCACGCCTTTTATGAAAGTATTAATAAATACAATATATTAAATATTGTTTTTGTTTATTCCGCAGTGTAAGTAATGTAAAACTTGAAAATATAAACGATAAAGTGTTTGCGGAGACGGACTTGAACTCGCGATCCTAAGCATATCTTCCCGCACTCTTTCCACCGTACTACTCACCTCTTACAAACTGCGCTACTGTAAATGGCTTACGTCTGCCCTGAGCCGCGCCAAAAATGATATTCTCTCTTAAAGGCTGGCCACCTGGAGCTCTCGCTTCTGACCAAGCTTTGCGTAAAGCGTAAGTTTGGACGAAATCTGTGATAGGGACCAGGCGCGGTCCCATTGTGAGATACAGGCTACTTGCGTGACACGCTCAGCCAGAGTGTTCAAATCAAATGTTTCTACTACACTCCTGGAAATGGAAAAAAGAACACATTGACACCGGTGTGTCAGACCCACCATACTTGCTCCGGACACTGCGAGAGGGCTGTACAAGCAATGATCACACGCACGGCACAGCGGACACACCAGGAACCGCGGTGTTGGCCGTCGAATGGCGCTAGCTGCGCAGCATTTGTGCACCGCCGCCGTCAGTGTCAGCCAGTTTGCCGTGGCATACGGAGCTCCATCGCAGTCTTTAACACTGGTAGCATGCCGCGACAGCGTGGACGTGAACCGTATGTGCAGTTGACGGACTTTGAGCGAGGGCGTATAGTGGGCATGCGGGAGGCCGGGTGGACGTACCGCCGAATTGCTCAACACGTGGGGCGTGAGGTCTCCACAGTACATCGATGTTGTCGCCAGTGGTCGGCGGAAGGTGCACGTGCCCGTCGACCTGGGACCGGACCGCAGCGACGCACGGATGCACGCCAAGACCGTAGGATCCTACGCAGTGCCGTAGGGGACCGCACCGCCACTTCCCAGCAAATTAGGGACACTGTTGCTCCTGGGGTATCGGCGAGGACCATTCGCAACCGTCTCCATAAAGCTGGGCTACGGTCCCGCACACCGTTAAGCCGTCTTCCGCTCACGCCCCAACATCGTGCAGCCCGCCTCCAGTGGTGTCGCGACAGGCGTGAATGGAGGGACGAATGGAGACGTGTCGTCTTCAGCGATGAGAGTCGCTTCTGCCTTGGTGCCAATGATGGTCGTATGCGTGTTTGGCGCCGTGCAGGTGAGCGCCACAATCAGGACTGCATACGACCGAGGCACACAGGGCCAACACCCGGCATCATGGTGTGGGGAGCGATCTCCTACACTGGCCGTACACCACTGGTGATCGTCGAGGGGACACTGAATAGTGCACGGTACATCCAAACCGTCATCGATCCCATCGTTCTACCATTCCTAGACCGGCAAGGGAACTTGCTGTTCCAACAGGACAATGCACGTCCGCATGTATCCCGTGCCACCCAACGTGCTCTAGAAGGTGTAAGTCAACTACCCTGGCCAGCAAGATCTCCGGATCTGTCCCCCATTGAGCATGTTTGGGACTGGATGAAGCGTCGTCTCACGCGGTCTGCACGTCCAGCATGAACGCTGGTCCAACTGAGGCGCCAGGTGGAAATGGCATGGCAAGCCGTTCCACAGGACTACATCCAGCATCTCTACGATCGTCTCCATGGGAGAATAGCAGCCTGCATTGCTGCGAAAGGTGGATATACACTGTACTAGTGCCGACATTGTGCATGCTCTGTTGCCTGTGTCTATGTGCCTGTGGTTCTGTCAGTGTGATCATGTGATGTATCTGACCCCAGGAATGTGTCAATAAAGTTTCCCCTTCCTGGGACAATGAATTCACGGTGTTCTTATTTCAATTTCCAGGAGTGTATTTTATCTATATAAAACTGAAATGTGGCATTCCTTCCAACTTTAAAAAACAATGATGATACGTCAGCTACATTTGGTATACAGAAATGTATCAGCTAACATAAACCGAACATAACGTAGACAGTGACCCCTGTTTTCACTGCAAAAACCCCTTCAAATATAATACTACAGGGTACTTTGAACTGAAGAATCACAGTAACTATGACCCATACCGAAAAAATAGACACTTCGCGATCAAGCTCTGATATGAAGCTGTAAGACACGAAAGAAATCTATTTTATATGCCGATTACTTTTCTCAGAATCGAATGAGAGATAATTTATACAGTAGTGAAGAATACATACAAATGGGAAACAAGTCGTTTCCAATTTTTTTAAAGAAAAAGAGCCTCTACCGAAAAACTAACTCCAAGAGTTGATGTTGCTTTGCTTCATTTACATAAAATATTTTTTACAGTTTAATGACCTTGTATTGTGTTTACAGCAAGAAAATAGGAAAACTCATTTTTGTCATTTACTGCTGTCTGCCACTTCGTGGGAATCGCTCGTTACTTTCCCGTGTTGTCTTTTCTCTTACTACGACTCACTATAGGTATCTTAACTTGTACAGTACATCGGACAACTGTTTACTTGGAGATACACCCAGCAGCTAAAATGCGCAATTAATAAAATAAACAAAACGCATCCGTTCACCTTTGGCTTCGAACAAATCTACTTTCTTGGTTTCAATACGGCAGACGTCGCGCATGCGCACTTGCCTTGGAGCATGGATTTGTTTCCATTCTGTATGCTTTCTGTTGCGTGGTTTTGCGCTTTTTCGATGGAAATGTATTGCTAGCAGGTGATACTGGAGTCACGTGAGCGCGTTGTGTCTGTAGGATGGTTACTGCTGCCAATCAAGACGCTGGTAGATAAAAAGTCCCCACAGGATAAGGTGGCCGATGCGCAGTGACGAGTTTTCATCCAAAACGCTGGGCGAGGTCATTCGTTTGTTCGGAAGGGGAGGCCGACAGTGTTTGCCTTTTTTTGACAGGTAGGAGATAACAGAATCGGGGTGCACGCTCTTCAGTCTTAGACGATTTAACAAATTATTCGGTAAAAAAATAATTTTAGCATATTTATAGTTTCATACGTCAGGTTCTTGATGAAGCGACCATCATTTCGTTAATGATCACAGTTATTATAATATTTACATGGAAGTAAGACACAGCTCGAAATTCGAAAAAGTTTGCAATGAAAAATAGGGGTCGCTATGATTTTGCGTTTGGTGTATGCTACATAATATGCTGCTGCATATGAAATTTAGCTAACATATCGAGTTTTTCGTTAGACTTGGGTGCTTATGCACGTAGGTGCTGTCATCAATCTCGAGTCAGACTCCGTAGCGCAGCGGTAGGGTTACCGCCTACCACGCAAGGGGGTCCGACTCCGATTCCCGGCAGGGAACTGGGTGTTGTGTGTCCACCATCATTTTCATCATCACTGACACGCAGGTCGCCGAAGTGGCGTCAACTAAAAAGACTTGCAATACGGCGGCCGAACCCCGAAGGGAATATCCCGGCCAATAAATGCCATCAATCTCGAGAAAAGTGATGTGATGCAGCGCCACGCCAACGATAAAGCCGTAGTGAATATCCGCAACGTTCCCCATATTTTATAAACTGTTTGAGATAGCAAAATGCCATTTTGGCAAATGATAGCACACGAAGAGGAGAGGTTTTTGCCATATGGTTATTATGCAAAACGTCATTATCTGCCTGTGTTATTCCTCTAACTATAGACTTTTTCAATGAAAGAATGTAATTTTTAAGGGCCATGGATAGCTGGTGAAACGATAAATGCTGTGGGTTTTGGAATAACCTAAGTAAAGACATTACATGTTTATTTTGTACCGAAGATGTACTTCTGCATAAACTACTGACCTTACTTTTCTTCAGTTCCTCACTTAGTAAACTTAATAAACCCCTCTTCCAAAATTCTCTCTTAGCTGCATCTGCACGACATGTTAGTTAGGTGACACTGTGTAAACTCCACTGTATTTTGGCAAAAGAAGCAAATTTTGACATGGCAGCCAGAGAAGTGAGTAGGCTTTACTCAGTATTCGCCACTCATGATGCTTTTCTTAAAGTGACAAATGGTTCCAAGCCAGCAAAAATGAATCGCTGCATTTTCAGCAGAATTCTTTTTGGATACTAACCAAAGCAAAGGTAACAGATCTTTCTGAATTGTCACCATGGACGTGGAGGCGCTCCTCTCAATATTTACAAGTAAATATGAGCATAGGCTTCAGTTTAGAATGGCACATCCATCCCCTCTCCCCCCCCCCCCCCCCCCACCACCACCACCAGCGCTCAGCATTTCCCCTACAGCACCTGCTTCCCACAGCCCCCAACATTACCGCTCTCCCCATGCGTGCCCTGCCGACTGCACATCTGCTGGCCATGGTATTCTGCGTGGGCTCTAGCTTGTAACCATCATGCGGTTCATGCTGGAGAGCCATCTGGCGACCTCATTTGCCATCATCATCACTCTTCCAAAGCCGGCCGCGGTGGTCTAGCGGTTCTAGGCGCTCAGTCCGGAACCGCGGGACTGCTACGGTCGCAGGTTCGAGTCCTGCCTCGGGCATGGATGTGTGTGATGTCCTTAGGTTAGTTAGGTTTAAGTAGTTCTAAGTTCTAGGGGACTGATGACCACAGATGTTAAGTCCCATAGTGCTCAGAGCCATTTGAACCATTTGAACTCTTTCAAAGACACTTGATAACTTACGTATATCTGTCATGCTACCTTAGGGAAACAAATTGGCAATCTCGTATAATATTTCATTAGATATGATAGGACGTCAAAAATTAAGTTGTTACTGCAGCATGCAAGTAAATTATTGAATGCTGCACTGCAAAATTACACCGACACACGAACATACCTTTTCAACATAGTCACAAACCTTTCTGTAAACAACATTCAGAACGTTGTATCAATCAATTATTTGATGACTGAACTCTGCTCCTTGGTCATGGAGCCAATCGGGAAACATTGCTTGCCGAAGAGATGGAGACCACGGGGTGCAAGATCGGGACTTCCTGACCAGCATCATCCTTGCGGCGTTGGTCAAACAGTTGGCTTTATTTCAAGGCAGCTGGACGCGACTTTGCATTTGGTCCATACACAGCCAGAATTTCACGACGAATCTGTGTGCAATTTAGTCGTGTGGAAAGTTTACATTTTGAAACTACGTCACATGTTTATTGCAGTAATACATGACTCAAATTGTATATATTAACCTCTGTCACAGTAATGTGATGCAATATTAGAGTTGCTGTTATTTACATAACTACAGAAATAAAATAAGACATTAAACATATGTAGAGGAATGACAGTTAAAAATTTTAGTTTGAGATGCTTACAGATTCAAGACGAAATCTGACATGGTTATTTACAGGGTGGTTATAATTAAACTTTCGCTGCTTGAGCCAGTGTGGACGGAACACTATTTACAGTAGGTTTACCGAGCTTCATAGGAACGACGTTCAACATTGTATGCGTAGGATTACTGGAGCTAGTGTCAAGACTAGCGGTTAGGTGTCGTTACTGGTACAGTGAGTTAGGGTTGAAAAACAGTCGTAAGTGTGCATTACACAGGGTAATTATAATTAAAGTTAAACTTACAAAACCCTGTAGTAATAACACCACTGGCCAGAATGACGCCAAATTGGAACTGAATATTACCGGACAATGGGGAAAACGTATAGCGGAAGAAAAAAAAAATAGTGTGAAAATTTATCAATAGATGGCGCTGTATGTGTCAGAATACGTAAATGAAAGCACGTGCGCACCACCCATCGATGTTGGTATAAACACGCCGGGTTCACCGGTTTTCCTCCCTCCGCGTCTGGAATGTTGGCCATGACTGTCTCAATGTAGGATCGCTCTTTGCTTGTAAAGCTGTATTAGAAGAATGATGGTTGTGCACACGTCACTCTGCAGAGGTTCCGGACACTGAAGGGTTTGAAAAAAGGCATTGGTCCAATGACTGCCGTGGGTCTGGAGACAATGATTCGTAAATTCGAAAAGACGGTTCTTTTGGTGTGCAACCTGGCAGAGGGAGGAAACGAATTGATCCGAATTCAGTGGAAGCAGTGACCACAGCAATGCAGGAGGAGACGAGTGGTTGTGTGCAAACGTGTAGTGCACGCAGACTTGTCCGAAGATTGGTCATACCCGTGAGCACGGCGCATAACACCCTACGAAACACCCTTCTTTGTTATCCATTCAAAATTACCCATGTGCACGAGTTGCTTCCTGTTGACCTGCCAGCAAGAGATTCCTTTGCTTTAGAATTTCTTGTTCCCATGGAAGTGGAGAATGATTGGCCGTGGAAGATTTTGTAGACGGACGAAGCCCACTTCCATATGACAGGATATGTAAATACACAGAAGTGTCTAATATGGAAACGGAAAATCCACAATCAATTCAACCAGTGCCACTTCATCTTCAAACGGTCATTGTGTGGTTCGGGTTTACAGCATCATTTGTCATAGGGCCTTTTTTTGTCTTCGAACAGACAGGTATTTCCGGTCCTGTTAGCTGTACCATCACTGATAAGCGCTATGACTGTCTTTTGCCCAACCATGTCATTCCAGTTCTCCAACAGCGTGGATGTGTGGGTGGGATCATTTTTATGCAAAATGGCGCACCTCCGCACATTGCAAATCCAGTCAAGCAGCTGCCGAAGCGCCATTTCGGTAATGCTAGAATTATCAGCCGCCATTTCTCTACATCCTGGCCGTCCCGATCATCTGATCTAAGCCGTGTGACTTCGGGCTGTGTGGCCATCTGACTGATGTGTTCAGTGTACCGATTGCAGATTTAGCCGCATTGAAGGCACACATTGCGCAACACATTCTGAACGTGAGCCCGGAAACATTTCGATCAATTGTGGAACATGCTGTTTCTCGATTTCAACTTGTTGCAGAAAACGGTGGACAGCATATTGAATATTTTCTGCGCCAGTCACACTGAAATTAGTAATCCGATTCGATTTTGATCGATGCTTTTTATGTGGTTTTTAGCCTCAGGACAATTAAAAACCTATGTGATTGATGCTTTTTATGCGGTTTTTGACGTCAGTTTAATTAAAATGTGATGGTCCGGGCGGCTCCCCCCGTCGGAGGTTCGAGTTCTCCCTCGGACATGGGTGACTGTGTTATCCTCAGCGTAAGTTAGTTTAAGTTGGATCAAATAGTTGTAAGCCTAGGGACCGATGAGCTCAGCAATTTGGTCCCGTAAGACCTTACCACAAATTTCCAATTTCCATCCATGCACACTGAGTAGTACAGTTTAACATGAAACGTGCACCTTAGGCATTGTTGTATGATTGATTTGTCATTTGTAGTGGACCACTCATAAATTATAATGCTTACAGCGGCATCTATTGCTACATTTCGTAACTAATTGTTTTTCCTTCTGCCATAGGTTTCCCCCGTCTTCGATAGTATTCAGTTGCAATTTGACGTCATTCTGATCAATAGTGTTATTTCTAAAGCGGTCTGAAAGTTTAATTATAATCACCCTGTAATTGCTGACAGTCAACATTGGTCTGGACAAGATGGGCACGGCTTTACTCGCAAAGCTGTTTTATCAAAAATACAGCAACAGTGACGCTGCTCTTCACAAGTATCGACGCATTAAAGGAAATCCGAATTAACGAAATCAGAATTAACGAAATCAGAATTAGCTAGAGATTTGTGGAATTGCTCCTGGGAGAGGCCGACGGCCAGTTGCGCCAAAAGTTAACGAAATTACTGTTGTCACGGCTGAGAGTGCTGGACGCAACGTGCGATCTTCAGGCAACTCTCGAGCTGAACATTCCAGCTCCATCGTTAGAGAAAGTGCTTCGAACGAAGTTGTGAAATGGTATCTCTAGTGCGGTTAGAAGCTGTTGTGGATGCCAGTGGTCGTCACATTGCTCAATATTTGTAATCTGGAACGTAAACATGGCACGAAATTAACAAACGTTACCCTCTCATGTGGAATTAAAAGTGTACTTCTTTCAATAGTTTACTCGTTATTACTCTTCCGTATGTCGTTAAAAATGGTTCCTCAAAGTTTCATTTTCCTACAATCACTCATTTTTCACTGGGGGCTTCTCAAAAAAATGGTTCAAATGGCTCTGAGCACTATGAGACTTAACATCTATGGTCATCAGTCCCCTAGAACCTAGAACTACTTAAACCTAACTAACCTAAGGACATCACACAACACCCAGCCATCACGAGGCAGAGAAAATCCCTGACCCCGCCGGGAATCGAACCCGGGAACCCGGGCGTGGGAAGCGAGAACGCTACCGCACGACCACGAGATGCGGGCTGCGCCTTCTTAAGTAGCGAAACTTTAGTAATAGCCCTGCTGTAGCCCCTACATACAGAGTGACTTGCAATCAATAGAATTTACTACTTCTATTGCTATGCAATTTATACATTTTGCGACTGTGGTTTCACATTGTATTGCTTACTTTTTTAACTTCTTACGTATCTCGGTCTCGGCTTATAATACTCGTTTCTCGTTCCAGTCCTCTTATCGAGTTCGAAGATAAAATAACTCACACAGAACAGTATACTGGCGACCGTAAGAAATGCCCATTGTACAACACTAAATAGAATCTCTACCAAAATGCAGGATTTACTTCCTCTCGGCCAGGCGTCCTTTGCACCCATGCGAATGGAAGCAAACATAAGCGAAGGAGCATTCACAGACAATTCGCATTAGTGCGCTACAATATTTCGCTTCTACCCGTGAACGAGAGTTTGCACTGCAGGGGACTGAAGAGAACAACGAGAGAGTAAGCATAACGTGTCAACTATGGGAACTCTGTGTGTTATTGATTCTGGCGCTAGTAATCGGCGCAGAGCTTCACTCGATACAACACGATGCAAAACTATGGTACTCAGATTCAGTTTGTATGGCGAGAGCGTTGATTTTGAAGAAACACACCAAATGGCGTAGGAAAAGAGGAATGTAAGCCTAGATGTAAGAACTGGTATGGAAAAGTGAAGCGCTCGAAGACAGCGCACCTTACACTGAACCGCAGCTCCAGCCTTTATCATCGTTATTCCAGAACTTTGCACAGACCTCGATTGACACTTTTCTCTTGTTTCTCAATTGAGGAAGAAATTTTAAAGTGGACTAGTAGCGTAATCTGAGATGGTTGTTAGCACCTGGAGACATTTACGTTGAAATAATTTCGTAGCTGCATGGCTGCTATGTCAGAAGCTGTTCCTGATGTCCGTAGTGATGGATGCGAAGGACTTTTAGGATTTTACTAAAACACATATAAAGAAGATACTGTTACTAAAGTTTGAGTAATGAAATGCGAATATGCATATAATCTGTCACATAAGCTGCTCGATATACTCGGCAGCGAAGTTTGTTACAGGACAGATAGTGTGATCGTGGGAAAACTATTTTTATTCACTCGGTTATTGTACCAAAAACTTATAATATAGAATTGATACATCACCCATATAATTATAGTTACATTGAATGCAAGCAACGATAATTATGGTCTGGTACAGAGATCGCAGTCCCATATCAAAATCGGAAACGTGAATTGATACCGCAGACCTTCGTGTGGCCTTGCTGCAGTTCGCATCACCTGATGATCACACCTTCCCTCTCAGCATAGCAGCGCCCTCACACTGAGGTCAACATACACACATCAAAAGTGTTGCATCACCCCAGTTCCCAGAAATCCTGAAGATAGACGTTGACTGTGGGTATTTTATCACAGACACAGTCCCTTTGACTGTTCGGAGATGTCACTAAACCTGCCTAAAGATGTAAACAACTATGCACGAGCAGCATCTATTAGATAGAAGGGGTCTGACAGCTGGTCAGTTCCAGTCGTTCCACCAGGAAAGAGGTACACGGCTCTTGTTGTCTGTAGTTCAACCATGCCTAGATTGTCAATACCGCAGTTCGATCATGTACGCATTGTTACTTTGTGACAGGAAGGGCTCTCAACAAGGGAAGTGTAGGCGTCTCGGTGTGAACCAAAGCAATGTTGTTCGGACATGAATGAGATACAGAGAGAAACAAAAAAAACTGTCGATGACATTCATCGCTCAGGTCGTTCACGGGCCACTACTGCAGTGGATGACAGCGGATTATAGCTCGGAGGAACAATGACAGCAACGCCAGCATGTTGAATAATGCGTTTCGTACAGTCACAGGACGTCCTGTTACGACTCAAACTGTGCACAGTAGGCTGCATGACGCGCAACTTCACTCCCGACGTCCATGGCGAGGTCCATCTTTGCAACCACTACGCAGCGCGGTGGAGATGGGCACAACAACACGCCGAATGGATCGCTCAGGACTAGTATCACGTTCTCTTCATCTATGAGTGTCGCATATATCTTCCACCAGACAATCAAAAAATGGTTAAAATGGCTTTGAGCACTATGGGACTTAACTTCTGAGGTCATCAGTCCCCTAGAACTTAGAACTACTTAAACCTAACTAACCTAAGGACACCACACACATCCATGCCCGAGGCATGATTCGAACCTGCGACCGTCGCGGTCACGCGGTTCCAGACTGTAGCGCCTAGAACCGCTCGGCCACTCCGGCCGGCTCACCTGACAATCGTCGGAGACGTGTTTGGAGGCAATCCGGTCAGGCTGAACCCTTACACTGCCCAGCGAGTGGAGCAAGGTGGAGGTTCTCTGCTGTTTTGGGGTCGAAGTACGCCGCTGGTGCTCATGTAAAGCGATCTGTACGATACGTGAATGCCATCCTCCGACCGATATTGCAACCATGTCGGCAGCATATTGGCGAAGCATTCGTCTTCATGGACGACAATTCGTGCCCCCATCGTGAACACCTTGTGAATGACTTCCTTCAGGATAACGACATCGCTTGACTAGAGTGCCCAGTATGTTCTCTAGACATGAATCCTCTCGAACATGCCTGGAATGGATTGAAAAGGGCTGTTTATGGACGACGTGACCCACCAACCACTCTGAGGGATCTACGTCGAATCGCCGTTTACGAGTGGGACAATCTGGACCAACAGTGCCTTGACGAATTTGTGGATAGTATGGCACGACGAATAGAGGCATGCATCAATGCAAGAGGACGTGCTAAGGGATATTAGCGATACCCGTGTGTACAGCAATCTGGACCACCATCTTTGAAGGTCTCGCGGTAGGGTGGTACAACATGAAATGTGTAGTTTTCATGAGCAATAAAAAGGGCGGAAATGATGTTTATGTTGGTCTCTATTCCAATACTCTGTACAGGTTCCGGAACTCTCGGAACCGAGGTGATGCAAAACTTTTTTTGATGTGTAGTATCGAGATATCAAGAGCTCTCCCCGCATTCGTGACCTTATCTGAAGGAACCAATATCGTAGTATTGGCTCAACCTGGTAGTTAGTTTCTGACGGACTTGTTCATTTACAAGTGGAACATTGTGCTGCAAGTGAACAGTTTGTTAATCTCTGTATCAAGTGATGCTTTAATAGTCAATGAGAGTTTTAACTTATCAAACTGTCCTTTGGCAAAGCTCTGTGTCCAAGTTAAGTAAGCTTTTATTCATTTATGGAATAAAGTGAACTAATATTTCATGTTTTCTAGTTTAATGTACCACCTCAGAAAGCAGTCAAAGAACCCACAGTTAATGACTGAATGACGATAGTTTCGTTTAGTCAAAAAAATAAAGATAAGGTCTTTCGCATTTTTAAAAATTGTAATCAGTACAAATCATATATACTCGTATTTACTTTAAACGGATTTCAGTATGCTGTCACATTCTAATAAAAATAACTGCAAAGCTTATGCTTATCAGCTCCATTCCCACCTGGGGAAACTTCTGATGAAGTTATCGTCTTTGTCACGTCCCAGTTGAACCTTTGAGTGCTTCGGCAATTTCCTGCCATTTTTATGTCTTTTGGCACATCATTTGTGATGTACATATCAAAACCACCTACAACATCTGTCTTCTGCTATCAGAAACATTATGTTCTCTCCAAACCAGTCCATCACTCATGCAACTTTTGTCAATAATGTAAGTTCACTTGCGGAACAGTAGATAGATGTTATCTGTGATATAATTTATTATTATTGATGTAATAATAAATAATCAATTATGCCACCCAGTCATGTACAAATACGTCTTTTTCAACTCTGCTGGACAGAGTTGTTAGAGTGCCATTGTCTGACCAAAACAAAGAATTAAATATCCTAAAATACATTGCAAACAAATATAGTTATGATCCTGAGTTTATTTCACAAAAATTAAAACTGGAGAGATGTTATGTAGACAAAAAAATCACTTTTGAAGGGATGAAAGACAGACCATATTTGCGATTTGCTACAATTCCATATTGTGGTAAAATATCTGATAAAATCATTTATTTAAAAAAGTTGCACTATAATTTTATTTCAAACTGGAGATAAATTAGGGAAAAAATTGCACCACAGATTCATCAAGAATCTGTTTATGATCAGCTGGGCGTTTATAAAATGAGTTGTTTGCATTGTGACAAAATGTATATCAGTCAAACAGGAAGTAAATTAAAAATTAGATTTAATCAACAGTCCGATCTTTACATTAAGTATACATTTAAAATCACACAGTCATACACTGGATAGAATTGCTGATCATATGGAGATGCTGCATAGAGCTGTAAAGGGTGTGATTATGAACCTTCTAGAAGAAACAAAAATTTTTGCATATAGGTTTATTAATGCAGAAAAAGTTGTCAATGAACATGTGGACCTGCTGAACGAAAGTTATTTAAGTAATTTCATTGACAGTTTTAAATATTTGAGTCGACCTTTTCAAGCTACAGCTTTCCCCAGTCACACCCCTTTTACAATTTCATCTGTACGAACTCATCCCCCTCCTCCCTTGTTTTTTTAGTCTGTAGTGCTTTTTACACATATCTTTGACTTACTATCATCCTGAAGGGCTGTATCTCATGAGTAAGATTTTTAATTTTTACTTTCATTAATTTTAATAATAGGATGAATAATGTGTGAATTAGTTTGCATTGAAGTCATGTATTCACTAGCATTTATTACTTTGCTACTATATTTTTAATCACTGCAACCTAAAAATGATTGTTGTTTATCCACAGTCTGATGCACATATATTGCATTTTCCTTCTAGCCCTTAGCCTCCCTTGTTCACCACACACCATCCCCATCCCCCCTCAGTTTCATTTGTATACACCTTACTTCTCTTCATGCAATTTCTAAACTGATGTTCTCTATATAATTGGCCTTTCTTAATGATATCCTCAACTTATGGTTAGCATCATGATTGAATGTAAATTTGGTCATCATTGGTTTTGGATTTCTGGTCAGCAACCCTGACCAAATTCTATATATTGGCATCTGTGTTCTATTTTTATTTAGTTTTTGATCAGAAATACCGTGTATGCTAGACTGGCTATAATTATTGTGGTCTTGTTCTTAGCATTTCTACAAGTTCCATAGCTTCCTAAAGGCAATATCCCTTAGTTCTGTAATTTGTGAAATCATTACTTTGTAAATTTTATTATGTATCTAATTATTTCACAATATTTTACTATTTGCACAGTTTTGTTACTTTTATAATGTGTTTAAGATCAAGGTAAAAACCAACCTCTTATTTTTTCCTGTTATGTCCTTGGCTTTGTCAATAAAAATCAATAAAATATGTCACATGATATGATCAAGTCTGTGTATTTCGATTTTATAATTGAATATTTTCTTCCTTTATTCATTTTTATGAGTATACTAAATGACCTTTTTTGACTTTTTCTTATGATTACGTTGTTATGATGAAATATGCTTTAGCTAATGTATTGAAGTATAGGTTCATACTATGTCTCTTTATTAATTTTTATTTGTACAATAAATCGGATTTTCATCTCAAAAATGGTATCTGAGCACTATGGGACTTAACATCTGAGGTCATCAGTCCCCTAGAACTTAGAACCACTTAAACCTAACTAACCTAAGGACACGACTCATATCCATGCCCGAGGCAGGATTCGAACCTGCAACTGTAGTGGTCGCGCGGTTCCAGACTGAAGCGCCTAGAACCGCTCGGCCACACTGGCCGGCCAGATTTTCATCTCATTTTGTGATTGTGTAGACATTTGGATGACCTATTTTTCTAACCAATGTGTAACCATATAGATGCATATCATGTTCCTTCATAAAAATTTTTGGTTCAGTTTTGCATCTACATACTGAACATTCAATTTTTTCTTCACACCTACATATTGCAACTCCTTTGTATTAATTTAATTTAATGTATGTTTTAGTTGGATATGGCTTGACTGATTTTAATTTCATGGCTTGCTTGGTAGCTTGTATTTTATAAACTTACATTGTTTGAATTGATTATAAAATATTGTTTATTCTTACATTCATCAGTCTTGCTTATCTGTTGCTTTGTATTTTATTTTTTGGTATATTTATGTAATCTAAATCAAGTGTATAACAGTTAATACTTTAGTTTTCGTGAGTATTTTGTGATTGATTTAATCTTTTTTCCTTTTTTTAAATATCGTTTGGCGTTGTCACATTGTCCACTTCTGTGTGTTGTATAGCTGCCATTTACGATGGTTCAGAATCGAAACCAGTAGCAAAATAAACTATCTGTACAGACAGCATAGTGTCATGCATTTTAAAACATATGTGATACTTGTCTTATGGTGTTAAACTTTTTACATAAGATTATACCTCTTAATGAGTAGATTATGACAGCATTTTAAAATTTTAAATTAGGTCAATAAGCCGTCAGATAAGCACCCTACAACTGGTATCCCGTTTTTTCTCTCTTACTACACAATAAGATATTATAATAACACGCCACAATTTAACGTAAAAGATATATAAAAATTAGTAACGTAAGCTATATTGTGATCAGATGTACGCATAGAGAAATGAACCTTGAGGTGGTACTGCAAATATTTGACTAAACTATGCTAGATAAGCAAGTAATACACACACAGTCCTCCGCAGTGACGGAATTGTGACTGTGACGCTTGCTTGAATAACGAGTCATAATAGCATACTTTGCGAGGAGTAATTCTATTAGACATTCTATATCTGATGCTTTAAATATATTTAATGAACATTACCTGTTTTTAGTTCTGTTTAAGCTATCCATATGAAATAATAAATGATCTTGCAATACTGCTCAGTGAGGATGATTTGTTGAATGTTGTCGCCAGGTTATTAGTCAAATAACTCACTCGCCACAGAGGCAGATTGTTTACCTCACACAGTTGGTCCGTAGTTCTTCCATCGATTTCGCCATATTTCCTCATAATCTGATTTTCGCTATTTCCAGAATTTCTCCATTCTGTCACACTGTAATTTACTTCTTACATCCGCCCATACTGTGATGGGCTTTCTGGCCTTTTCCGGGATATCCCCGAACTTCCGAATCTTATTCCGAAAAGTTAGCCCATCTACGATTTCTGCTTTCACTTCCATGAACCAACTGATTTGTTTTTTTGCGATTTTTGTCGAAATTGTCAAATATCTTTTAGTGAGTCTTGTCGGATTCATACTTTATCAGCTACTTTATTTTTATTTTTGTAACTACAAATGAGATTTTTCTCAAAACTGATAACCTTTTGCCCTTTTACTAACGTCACTTCTGGTTCTACGAGGAGTGTTCAATAATAACGCAGGAAACTTGTTTCTGAAAGCAGGTTGCTTTCATTCATTCAGGACACCAATACACCACCCACTGAGGTGACGAAAGTTATGGGATGTCTCCTAATATCGTGTCGGACCATCCTTCGCCCCACGTAGTGCAGAACACATCGTGGTATGGGCTTCACAAGCCGTTGGAAGTCCTCTGCAAAAATATTAAGCCATGCTGCCTCTATAGCCGTCTATGATCACGAAATTGTTGCCGGTGCAGGATTTTGTGTACGAACTGCCTTCTCGATTTGTCCTATAAATATTCGATGGGATTCATATCGGGCCATCTGCGTGGTCAGATCATTCGCTCGAGCTGTCCAGAATATTTTTCAAATCCATGGCAAACAGCTGTGACATGGCGCATTGTCATCCATAAAAATTCCATCCTTGTTTGGGAACCTTAAGTTGGATTATGTTGAGCTACTTGGAGACAATTTTCAGCCACTCACCATTTCCGTTCAGTGATCGGTTCAGTTGTATCAGATGACCCAGTCCATGCCATGTAAACATAGCCCACATCTTTATGGAGCCACCACCAGCTTGCACAGTGCCTTGTTGACAACTTGGGTCCGTGGCTTCGCTGGGACTGCGCCACACTCGAACCGTACCATCATCTCATATCAACTGAAGTCGGAACTCATCTGACAAGGCTACAATTTTCCAGTCGTCTAGGGTCCATCTGATACGGTCACGAGCGTAGGAGAGGCGCTGCAGGTGATGTCATCCTGTTAGCAAAGGCACAGGCGTAGTTTTTCTGCTGCCATAGGCCATTGGCGCCAAATCTCGCTGCACTGTCGTAGCGAATAGTTCGTCCTACGTCCCACATTGATTTCTACGGTTACTTCACGCAATGTCACTTGTCTGCTATCACTGGAAGCTCTACGCATATACTGCTGCTGCCCTCGGCCACCGCGTTGTCTGATGAGAGGTAATGCCTGAAATGTGATATTCTTAAATATTTGACGACGTCGATCGCATAGATCGCAGATTATTCCCTAAAGATTACCGAACTGGGATGCTTCGACTACCATTCCGCGCTCATAGTCTTGATTCCCGTCGTGCGATCATAATCACGTCGGAAACATTTTTACGTGGATCACCTGAGTACAAATGACAGCTCCACCAGTGCACTGCTCACATTATTTGTGTACACAACAACCGTCTGTATATGTGCATATCGCTACCTCAAGAACCGACCGAGGTGGCGCAGTGGCTAGTACACAGGACTCGCATTCGGGAGGACGACGGTTCAATCCTGCGTCCGGCCATCCTGATTTAGGTTTTCCGTGACTTCCCTAAATCGCTTCAGGCAAATGGTTCCTTTGAAAGGGCACGGCCGACTTCTTTCCCCATCCTTCCCTAATTCGATGAGACCGATGATCTCGCAGTTTGGTCTCCTCCCTCAAATCAACCCCCTGACCTGCTAACCCATGACTTTTGCCACCTCCCACTCTTTTTGCCACACAACCTTACTTTTCAATATAATCTCCGTTTAATGCAACGGCCTTACGCCATCTTATTGAGAGGGTCTTTGTGCCCGCATGGTACCAGTCTACTGGTCGACGTTGAAGCCAACGTCTTGCTGAAAGAAAAACCTCCCCATCATTCACGTACTGCTTCCCACGGAGTGCATCCTTCATTGAGCAAAACGGGTGGAAGTCGGCAGGTGCGACATCAGGGCTGTAGGTTTATTGAGGAAGAACAGTCCAGTTAAGTTTTGTGAGCTACTCTCGGGTGAGCAGACTTTTCTGAGGCCTTGCGTTGTCATGGAGAATATCGTTTGTATTCTTGTGGCGACGAACATGCTGAATTCGCTTCTCAAGTTTCTTGAGGTGAGAAGAATACACGTCAGAGTTGCTCATTGCACCATGAGGGAGGATGTCAAACAGAATAACCTCTTCAGAGTCCCAGAAGACTGTAGTCATGACTTTATTGGCTGAGGGTGTGGCTTTGAATTTCTTTCTTCAGAGGAGGGGCGGTGTAGCACCACTGCACGGACTGCTGTTTTGTTTCTGGTTCGAAATGATGAACCCGTGTTTCATCACCTGTGACGATACTCGACAGAAAAATTGTCACCATCAGTCTCGTAACGCCCAAGTAATTCTGTACAGATGGTCCTCCGTTGCTCTTTACGGTCTTCTGTTAGGAGGCGAGGAACCGAGCGGGCATACACATTTTAGTTTCCCAGCTGGTGGACAAGTCTCAGCACAACCAACAGAGACGTCCAGCTGTGCGGCGAGGTGGTTGAGTGTGATGCGTCGGCACCTCGAATGACAGAGTCTGCACACTCCAACCCCTCGTATGGCTGGACCGTATGCAGGAGATCGGACAGGTTTGCGCCACCTTGTTGCGATGATGACCGACGCCACGCCTAACGACTCCCCGTGCTTTTGTTCACTGCCTGGTTTCCACAAACATTCTGCAAGCGCCTATCAATACCTGCGATGAACTCGTTTTCCGCCAAAAGATACTGAATGACGGCTCTCTGCTGGGAACGCACCTGCGTTATAGACGCCATGTTGAAGGCTACTTTTAGCGCTGTCATCTATCGCAACTTCATGAAACTATAGAGCCTGAAGCAGGAATATTCGACGATGTCCCACAACGTAGTCAGCATTTTTTTCAACCAAAATTGGCTGGGAAAAAAATTTCTTTTATTACTTACTGAGCCGTACTGCAGCTTGCATTGGTGCCGTTGCTAGGTTGGCATCGTTTAGTTGGTATAGTTACTGTTCGTCTTGGCTCTGAGCACTATGGGACTTAACATCTGAGGTCATCAGTCCCCTAGAACTTAGAACTACTTAAACCTAACTAACCTAAGGACATCACACACATCCATGCCCGAGGCAGGATTCGAACCTGCGACCGTAGCAGTCTCGCGGTTCCGGACTAAAGCGCTTAGAACCGTTACTGTTCGTCTTCTTACGTTCATTGGCGCCACTGCATTTGCAAGCGTTGTCTGTCTGCCAGTGGCAGCAGCGGCGGTTATCGATATCTAGTAACGGTGATACTATCTTTGGGGCGACGTTGTGGTGTTTCCGTGTCATGTGAGTCTGCAGTCGGTTAGGAACGGACGAGCAGCCGGGTCCCCGCAGCGCGAGAACATGCCGGGACCACTGGCGGCACGCATACACTGCCGGATGGAAAGACTGTAGTTGCGAGGGGTACAACCTAGTTGTCAACCGGACCCAGGGAGTTTAGGTTGAGTGGACCTTTATTCCAAGTAGTGAAACCTCCACCATTGTGAGATCTCGCCATCTGCTTGCGTGTTGCTGCTCCCAGTCTCGCTGAGACGAAGAGCAGCGAGTGGAGTGTTTGGGGAAGGCGAACCTAATTAACCTTCCTCCAATTAACCTTCCTCCACTTATTATTAATTATTGCATTCTATATGTTGTTATTTGTGAAATTCAACCAGTGGTATTTTTCATGCCTAGTGGCCGCTAACACCCCAGTTACCCGCCCTGTAGCTTAGTGTATGTTACGGGAGTGTACTTTTCCTCGCCTTGCCGCTGCTGTCTGCTAAGGCGTGCACTTCGACACCTTCCTTGATTTGTGGGCCAAGTGGTTTTTTTTTCTACTGTGGTAGTACTGGTTTCTTCCGCTTCTAGATGCTCTAAACACCGGAGCATTAAGACATAGTGCTGATTGACAGTTCTGGCCTGGGTGTGTTATTCCATCGTTGCATTGGTCATCGCACGTTAGGTGGAATTGGCAAATGATTATTGGTCATGCGTTTAAACTGTCACTAGTCTGAGTTACCATCTCGTGAAGTGAATGCAACTCTTGGCTTTCTGTCTCATCGCTTGCGAAGTTTTGAGGGACTTTCCCAGGTCGATCCTTGGAGCAACGTCTGCGCCTCCGCCCCGCCCCCTTGGTTTGGTCAGATTTGATGATTGTTTTTAAAAAAGAAAATATTTTAATAACTGTAATTGCAAGTCGAAGAAGTTAACTGGTTCTTAAGAGATTGCTATTCAGGCTTTCAGCCGTGAAACAGTTTTTACATTATTACTCTTGGGGCCTTCAGCCGAGAAATAGTTGAATTTCTTGTCATTAAGGCCTTTAGGCATGGAAAAGTTATTAATTTATTGTCACCTTTTATTTGTTGTTGTTTCCAAATGAAGTGTACGTGATTGAAAAAAAAATTAACCAACAGTAACTGATTACGGCCCCGTCCACAATCGGAACCCAATCCTGCCTTCCTTCGTACCAGGTGTCAATTACTGAACGCCCCAGAAACGTAAGTAAAATTATTACTCATAAACGAACATTGAAGTACAACGTTCTCAATAGCTACACCGCTGACTCAGTTTCGTCAAAGTCGAGAAGAAGTCTCTAAGAAGACAACTTGAGAGAACGCATCCAGCAATAAAATTTGGGATCGTTGCTACATCAAGCCGAAGTGGGCGATCTTGGTAACGGCGTACCGCCAAAATATTGTATCAGTAAACAGCAGATTTAAATTCATCGTGATGGAATTCTGTGCTGCGAGGCCACCGCTCGAAAGTTTGGGACGTGCTAAGGTCTCAGTAACTATGGACTGATGTTAGTATATGAGTTCGATGCCCAGTTAAGATGAAAACGGTTACTGCGTTCAACAGCACACGCCCATTTGAAGTTTATTTCATTCCACAAACAACACGTAGAATACGTGAGTGGCTCGTACAATCCGTCAGCTTCTGTCTGTTCAGATCTAATTAACGCATTTCCCTGTTATCAGGAATTATAACTTGATAAGTTTCCTCCAGTAACACAAGTTCATATCTACGAACGCAACCTTTTAATAATCTTCGGGCTTAACACACCATCAACGCTCATTTACAGATTAATGCGGCGTGGAAACTGATGTTCCACAGCCTCCACATCGCGTTCATACTGGCAAGTACCACCAAAAGGTCTCTGCGAAACCTCTTCCGAAGCTACTTACAGTCCAAGCACAAATCCATTATTTAAAATGTTTAACAATGAAATTAAAATGTCTGTATACATTCGTGAGTCCTCCTCCCAGTATGGCCATTCATACTCTTTCTCGTCAGCATAATCTTCTCAATTTTGACAATATTTTGTCTAGGTAAAATATATACATCCCTAACTTTGCCATTGTATTAGGTTACACACGCAACAATATTTTTACGTCATATTATAATAAAACCAAGACAATATTTTACACATGTGAGAAACAGCAGCATTTCTACATTTTATCAGAAGAGGTGTGTTAACGACGGAAGATATGTTATACACACTAAAACTGTGGAATGAACCAACTATTGCATGTGCCGATCAACGTGGCCATTTTAGGAAACATCTATGTCTCAAGGTCACTCAAATTGTGTCGTTTCGACTTACTAACCATATCATCCGGTATCAGGGTGACGTGGTCGAAACAGATGAATGTGCTGACGCTGAACTATACAGGTTAGTCGCGTGAAACTTAACACGACGACGTGAGCGGTTCGAAATATCAAAACGACGTTTCCGGCAAAGAACAGTACTCGTAGCGGACGTAATTTTGTTGCAGTTAACTCTTGCATCCACCGTGATAATGAAGCAGGTTTTCTTAAATGGAACGATGTTCTACTTAAACGACATTACAAAGCTCTTAAGAAGATGAATCCAGTGATATAACTTTAACGTAGAAAATTCTCACAAAATATCCGTTAATATGCTTAAATTGAAGGGCAAAAATGCTGGAAGCACTTTTGCTGTACAAAAACCAAGTTGGTCTCTTGTGCCCGGTTCCATCGGATCTTAAGCATGTAGATTGTTTGTTTCCAAGGAAGCTGTTCACGTAAACACGAGTACGAGGGTGCATTTTAAGTAGATGTGAATCGTAACCGATCATATATCATGTCACTACATTTACACGAGAACTTGCGGAAGGCGAAAACAATTTCGGAAACCGTTTTCCGCTGCCGTGTTTATACGTTAAAGTCTGTAAAGGTTTTGCCAGACCCGGAAAATATCGATTTTCCGTTAGTCAATTGTTTCACACAAAAGCCTCCAAGCAATCAGCTTTTCTGCTTCAATTAAATATCTGAGGTAGACAACTTCATGCTCAGCCTAGTATTTATATCTCTCCTTCACTCCACAAAATGTCTCTCCGTACAGATTTTCGTTTTGCATGTTGGTATTCCCATTGTTATGGGTGCATTTATCGATTGTCATTTTCTGTTTGTAGTTCACTGTTGCAAATTGAGTTTACATATTGTCATTTTGCCATTTGGAATAGTGAGTGGAGCAGTGGACGCTAGAGAATAGAGCCGGCCGAAGTGGCCGTGCGGTTAAAGGCGCTGCAGTCTGGAACCGCAAGACCGCTACGGTCGCAGGTTCGAATCCTGCCTCGGGTATGGATGTTTGTGATGTCCTTAGGTTAGTTAGGTTTAACTAGTTCTAAGTTCTAGGGGACTAACGACCTCAGCAGTTGAGTCCCATAGTGCTCAGAGCCATTTGAACCTTGAACTAGAGAATAGAGTCCCAAGCGGAGAAATCGGAATATTTCCTTGAGTTCAGTAGAGGCGAGGCTGCCAGAAACATTTGCGCCGTGTGTGTGGGGGATGATGCTACTGGACAGAGCAAGGCAATAAAATAGTTTTATTGATTTAAGGAGGTTCGTTTTGACATTAGTGATTCTCCACGTTCAGGAAGACCTTCGGGGTTTGATAAAGATCGTTTGAACGGAGTAATCTGCATTGATCCACGTCAGTGTACTCGAGGAATGGTAAATCTGAAGAAATGTAATCATTCCACCATCGTGCGACTTTTGCATGCACTGCGGAAGATTAAAAAATCCTGTATCGTTACTGGTGACGAGGAATGCTGTCGGTAAGGCAAAAGGCAAGGCAAAAGGAAAGGCAAGTGTGAGCCCAAACAAACCAGCAACTTCAAAATGATTCAAATGGGACTAAGCACTATGAGACTTAACATCTGATGTCATCAGCCGCCTACACTTAGAACTACTTAAACCTAACTAACCTAAGGACATCACACACATCCATGCCCGAGGGAGGATTCGAACCTGTGACCGTAGCAGCAGCGCGGTTCCGGAGTGAAGCGCCTAGAACTCGCTTGGTCGCAGATGCCGGCTCATTCCCGCTCCCACAAAGGATAATGATATATATCTGGTGGAACAGCGATAGTGTGGTGTACTACGAATTGCATCCCTCAGGTGTAACCATCACTTCTGACAATCATTGTCAACAACTGAGCCGTCTTGCAGACGCAATCCAAGAACAGCTACGAGGGAGACTGCGTAAAGTGATGTTACTCCACGGTAACGCCTGCCCGAATTCTGTTAAACTGACCAAAAACGATATACAGAAGTTGGATTGGGAAATCATTCCACACCTACCTCATCCACCTGAACGGAAAAATTGATAATCTATCGAAGTACCTCCAATAAACTTCCTTTCCGGATGAAAATGCGCTCCGAACATGGCTCGACAAGTTACTCGCCTCAAAGCTACGTGATTGCTACTGTCGTGTGGTAAAAACGTTAATCCAGTGTTGGCAGACTGTTGTAAATAGGAAAAAGAATTACTGGAGTCTCTGTTATTTGTATCTGTTGTGTTCATTAAACTTATTGGTAAATATACGAACGTATGTACCAATCCAATAACAAGACGTAACTTGACAAGATAAGCACTTTTAAAAAACGTCTGAGCGTTTACATGGGAGGGAAAATGGATAGTGGAAGAAGAAACCGGCAGGTAGAACCGCATTTACAGAATCAGTTATGGAGTGCATACATGACCAAACAGAAGCGGTACTGCGAAAACAGTTTACAAAATCGGGTTTTGGAAATTCCATGTAAACGTGGTGTATGCTGTGTACAGCAGGGTCAAGAGGAAGTTAAGTTTTATTTTAGAAGCACAGGCCTTCCTTCTTGCTGCGTGTAGCGACAGGGTTTGGAATGGGAGTTTTTGTGTTGGTCGGTGTTTCCGGCGCAACAGTCTATTGCGCCAACTTTGTCTTCAAATTTTAACACACTTCTCGGGTGCTTTTCCAAACAGCTTAAGCACCTAGATTCTTTATTATCCATACTGTACTCAAAGTCCAAGAACTTGATAATTACTGGTGACTTTAATGTTGATTTCCTAAATGAGAGCAATAGTAAAGCTGACATCGTGGGTTGTCGGGTGTTCTGCCGGATATCAGAGTCGTACTTGCACGATATTTCGGTCACGTAGCTCGTAACCTTCATCAGGAGCGACCTGAGACTGTTTACACTGATGGCTCGAAAACATCGTTAGGTGTAGGGAGTGCCTATATTGTTGGCGACACCCTAAATCAATTTCGGCTTCCCGACCAGTGTTCGGTTTATACTGCGGAGCTTTACGCTGTTCTCCAGGCTGTCCACTACATCCGCCGCCATCAGAGGATACAGTATGTTATCTGCTCAGATTCTCTCAGCTCTCTCCTCAGTCTCCAAGCTCTTTACCCTGTCCACCCTCTGGTCCACCGGATTCAGGACTGTCTGCGCTTGCTCCACCTGGGGGGCGTCTCGGTGGCGTTACTCTGGCTCCCAGGACACGTTGGTATCTGTGGAAATGAGGCGGCCGATATAGCGGCCAAGGCTGCAGTCTCTCTTCTTCGGCCAGCTATTCAATCGATTCCCTTCACCGATCTACGGAGTGTTTTATGTCGTCGAGTTGTTCTTTTATGGCACGCCCATTGGTCGACACTTCCCCATAATAAATTGCGGGACGTGAAAGCTCTTCCTTGTGCTTGGACCTCTTCCTCCCGAACGCGTCGTCGGGAGGAGGTAATTTTAACTAGACTCCGGATAGGGCACTGTCTTTTTAGCCATCGACATCTTTTAAGCGGCGATCCTCCCCCACTCTGTCCCCACTGCTCTCAGCTGTGGACGGTAAGACACCTTTTAATTGAGTGCCCCTATTTTAATCCGTTACGCGCCCGTCTACAGCTGTCGCCTGATATATCTTCCATTTTAGCAGATGACACGCGCTCGGCCGATCGCGTTCTCGAGTTTATTAGTGCCAGTAAAATGACGTCAGTCATTTGAAGCTCTTTTTGGGTACAACCAACCCCTTTCTGTGGTGGATTTTTAAGCCTTCCTTCTGCTTTTAGTTTCTCCAATTTTTTGAGTTTCGTTCTAATTTCTGCTGGTTTCCATTTTCGGTTTTTACTGTTTCCTAAGTCACGGACCGGGCGCTAATGACCATAGCAGTTTTGCGCCCTAAAACTAAAACCAAAACCAAAAATTTGTCAGGCAACCTTTACCACCTATCTTCTTACCATCTTCCAATACTATTTTTGACTTCCGGACATGCCGAATGCACTTTAATCTAGAAATTGTGACATTAGGACCATAGGGTTGCTCTGCACATACCCGGGCATAAGCCTTGCTGTCACCGTTCACAGACTGCACAGAGTGTCAGGAAAACCATCATGTCTCACGAAAAAATTGTCGCATTTATATATAACAAAAACTGTTTCACGCAGGAAAGCCCAGGCATTTCAAATACGCTAAAATCTAAAAATCGAAATTTTGAAGCCCACTGGCCTTCCGTCTCCCCTTCACAAACGGCTGCGTTTGGGCTGGTACTCTGAACAGAAAGCTTGGACTTCTGAGCAATGCCGTCGCATTGTGTTCAGCCATTTGGTGCCCGTCCACATGGCTCTCGTCTCCATTAACCGCCTGCGCGATACTGAGGCACACCCATGGCCTCACAAGGGAAACTCTCCGTCACACCGTCATCGAATATAGTAGTAAGTTTTTTTCCATAAAATTATGATCTGCCCGTCCAGTCATTGACGTGTCTATTCACTGTGTTCAAATTTGTCTGTGTCTGGTGTAAGGATGGGACCTCCAGACGAACGTACCTCCTATTTGTTCTGCACAAGTACCAAATGTTATGACTCTTGCGTTCCGCTTTGGATGTTTTCACTCGTGAATTCCTTTGTTGTCCACACCCGTTTATTTGTTGTTATACATTTCTGTGAAAGATCTATGGGGCATCTGGCCTGCTCTCCTGCTCTCACTATTCATCACATTTACTTACAACGGTAATATATTAAATCCACATGACTCATGCTCTATAACCTCCCACCCCGTTTACATGAGATTCCCAAAGCCGGATTTCCTAAACCTGATTTCCCATTACCGCTTCTGGCAGTCCACTTCTAGTTGCCGGTTTTCCAGTTCCGCAATCGATTTTCGCTCCCTTGTAAACGTAGTCGGTTTTGAAACGTGCTTGGACTGTCAGCCGAAAATTTTTAAAAGCATGACGAAATCTAATATGGATGGACTGGCTTTTAGTAGAGTGAAAAATAGCTAGACACATTAGCTGTTCACGCCTCGTCTGCTTGAAGAGAAACAGCCATTGTGCAGAATAAATCAGGAACTGTAACAGCTGTTTCCAGAAGCCATATTTAACTGTGGTAGAAATCCACTTCCGACTTTAACATGCGAAAAACTGTTTCCTAAATTCGGTTTCCATCTTTCGGAAGATTTGTCACATGAAAACCTGGTGTCTGTATGTTATGTAGCTGCCAAGACTACAGAAGGAGAAAAGACACACGTTAGTGACCGGACGGACAGTTCATAATTTTGTGAAAAGAAATGAGGGCACGAGAGAGATTTGAACATGTATTTCTCGCTTTGCAGTCTGACAGCGTGACCACACAACGACGACACGCCGGTCTGGCAGTTCGCTCCATGTTCCACATCTTAAGCTTGGGCCATTCACTGTTTTTGATTCTTTTTCTGCAGTTCAGTACATCTTCCTGTTTCCATGCTTCATCTGTGTTCAGTTTTCGACGGGCTGTCCATCCACTGGGCCATTTTACCATTAAATGTGCCGGGGGTGCGATGGGTTGTTTCTCTTACCAGATCTGTCCCCGATACAACACGCGTGAGAGCAGCACAGACGTGAACTCCGTCCCAGCGGCGGCATCCAGGATGTCGAGGACCATATATTTCAATTTCAGACCATCTTGTCTTAGGAATACTCTCTCAGCATGTAATGTTTCGTTTTGTTTCTTCCTCTCTTTGTGGGTGCTTTACTTTTACTGTCAGGTAATGTACTTTAATGGCATTCGACAGGACTTGAAAAGGCGCACGGTTGTCGCTGTTTATTTATTTATTTATTTATTTATTTCTTGTTCCGTAGATCCAGTTAGTGAGTCAACCACAAGGATATGGAACGTGTCAAACTTTACAGGTTTCAATTTAAACTTACAATAAATACAAGGGCAATTCAATGCCAAATTGTACATAGTTTAAGTAAGACATACTATAAATACAGTAACAGATACAACGTCAGCTAGATAACATAACCATTTAACAGAAAAAGGAGTTTCAAATAAAGGTTAAAGATAAGAGCACAAAGTTAAATCAGATATTAGGCCTATAAGAGTAAATATAGGTACAGCCAATTTGTTGGTACAAAAAGTGTGCTAATGGCCAAATGCACAATAAAATCAATTGAACTACTTCTAGACACAATAAGTTTAGTGATGGTATACATTTTCTTTCAGATATTCATCCACAGTATAATAAGATTTCTCTGTCAGGTGATCTTTGAGAACTTGTTTAAATTTTGGCAGTTCTGCATGAACACATTTGATATGTAGTGGTAGAGCATTGAACAGCTTAATGCTGGAGTAGTAAACTCCTTTTTGTACCAGAGTGAGACGTTTCCTTTTGAAATGTAGATTGTTTTTGTTTCTCGTGTTATAACTATGGAATTTACTGTTGTCTTGGTAGATAGAATAATTTTTGCACACAAAGGTCAGCAAAGAAAAAATATACTGTGAGGCAGTTGTTAGGATACCTATCGTTCGAAACAAGTGCCTGCAGGTGTGTCTTTGATGGACCCCACGCATTATTCTGATTGCTTTTTTTTTTTTTTTGGATGGTGAAAACTTTTTTTGCAAGTGGTTGGTTCCCCCAGAATATGATAGCACATGACATCAATGAGTGGAAGTAGCCAAAGTAGGCAACCTTAATGGTGTCAACTTCAGCCACTGAAGAAATTACCCGTAACACAAATGTTGCCGAGCTAAGTTTTTTACATAGATGAAGAATGTGAACTGACCAATTACATTTACTGTCTATGTAAGCACCCAGGAATTTTGTATCTTCAACTTTCTGTATTGGTTGATCTCTACATTTTATGTTAATTTCATCAGGATTACTTTGTGATGTATGGAACCTCATATAATGAGTTTTATCTGCATTGAGTGAGAGACCATTTGAGGAGAACCAATTTAAGATGTCATTAAAAACAGTATTTGTAGTTTGTTCAAGATGATCAATCAAATCGTCAGTTAGAATTGTGGTATCATCGGTAAACAGGGTAAATTTGCTGTTTGTCTCAGAACAAAGAGGAAGATCATTAATGGTTCAAATGGCTCTGAGCACTATGCGACTCAACTGCTGAGGTCATCAGTCGCCTAGAACTTAGAACTAATTGAACCTAACTAACCTAAGGACAGCACACAACACCCAGCCATCACGAGGCAGAGAAAATCCCTGACCCCGCCGGGAATCGAACCCGGGAACCCGGGCGTGGGAAGCGAGAACGCTACCGCACGACCACGAGATGCGGGCGAAGATCATTAATAAAGATGAGGAAAAGCAGTGGGCCCAAAACGGAACCTTGAGGCACACCACGCGTTAAAGTCCCCATTCAGACGAGGCAGGTTCACCAGAAGAACGATTTAGCATTACAGTCTGCTTCCGATCCTGTAGATATGATTGTAGCCACAAGCCAACAGTACCACCTAAACCATAGTATTCTGCCTTTTTCAAAAGAATTTGGTGGTTTACACAGTCAAAGGCTTTCGTAAGATCACAAAAAATACCCACTGGAGACTTTTTTTGTAAATGGCTTCCAAAACTGGTTGCTGAAAGAGAATATTGCCTGTTCAGTACAAAGACCGGCACGAAAACCAAACTGATTTTTGCTTAAGATACTGTGGAAGTTGAGATGGTCTACAGTCCTCCTGTGCATGAGTTTTTCTAGAATTTTCGAGAAAGTAGTTAATAGAGATATTGGGCAATAGTTTGTAACAATGCTTTTATCCCCTTTTTTAAAGAGAAGAATCACTACAGCCAACTTTAGTCTGTCAGGGACAATCCCATCTTGTAGGGATGCATTGTATATGTTGCACTAGACGGGACTAACAAATTTATAACAGTGTTTCAGTATTTTACTAGAAATAATGTCAACACCAGCAGAATTTTTATTTTTTAATGATCTAATTACTCTTATGACTTCGCTTACAGTAACTGGAGGTAAGGATAATTGTGGGATTCTGTTGCTAATAGCTTTCTGTAGGAGGGACAATCATTCTTCCATAGAACCATTACAGCCCATTTACAAATGGGGCAATCTCGAGAGGAAGCAGCGTGGTCACCCATACAGTTGATGCAGCGAGGGGATGGAGGTGGGCAAGCACCCTCATGGGGATCCTTGCCACACGTAACACATTTGGCCGGATTGGAACAGGACTGGCTGGTGTGATTGAACCGCTGACACCGATAGCAACGCGTAGGGTTTGGGACGTAAGGGCGAACGGAAATTATCTCATAGCCTGCTTTGATTTTCGATGGGAGTTGAACTTCGTCAAATGCCAAGAAGACAGTGCGGGTTGGAATGATGTTCGTGTCAACCCTTTTCATAACTCTATGAACAGCCGTTACGCCCTGATCAGACAGGTAGTGCTGAATTTCTTCGTCAGACAATCCATCGAGGTAGCGTGTATAAACGACTCCACGAGGAATTTAAAGTGCGGTGCGGTTCAACCCGGACAGGGAAGGTATGGAGCAGTGAAGTACGCAGCAATTTTTGTGCTTGGAGGGCACTGCCTGTTTCTAACAACAGGGTGCCATTCCGTAATCTGGAACAAGACTTTACATGACCTGCAATTGCGTCGACACCTTTCTGAATAATGAAAGGGTTGACCGTGGAGAAGTCGTGACCTTCGTCAGACCGAGAAACAACAAGGAACTGTGGCAACGATGGAAGAACTGTCAGTGGCTGAGACTCAGTGAACTTACGCTTGTGAGCAGACATAGTGGAAGGTGAGGAAACCATTGAGGAAGAATCCCCCATGATTACCGGCGTCTCTGATGGCGCGCTCCTCCCTTGTGGGGGCCCTCTCTGAGGGCACTCCCACCTTAGGTGATTGTTCACACCTCAGGTCACACCTCCTGACAAACGGACGGAGGGACCAATCGGCACTTTCGGAAGGTATCAGCTCGGGTAATCACCCCTCCCTGGGCCTGGCCGTTACCAGGGGGTACGTACGTGTCCTACCTGTCTACCCGGGGCGGGGAATTACGCGTTACCCCATCACCGGCTACGCATGGAAATGCGTGGGTCGGCCTTCAGACACGCACAGGGAGGAAAAAAGAGAAAGGGAAAGGAAAGAAGCGGGGTCTCAAACGCCGAAGCGGAGAAAAGGGCAAAGAGAAGAGGTAAGGAAAAGAAAAGGACGAAGACTTGCAAGCGTAGAAAGCAAGGAATTTGTAACAGTTTCGAGCGTCTGTCTCCGGATGTAGGCACAAACCATACTCCCAGAGGGGGAGAAAGGGAAGGAAAGAGCCAGAGGTGAGGGGGGGGGGCGAAGATGGGGGACGGGGAAGGATGCGGAAAGGGAAGGTATGCAGCCCAGAAAGGAAGGAGGGCCACATTAGCTCAGGGTCCCGTGTTCGCTACGTACGTATCCACAAAAGAGTTGTGGACCCCCTGGGGAATGCCTGACAAATGTTGAAATAGATTACAGAATTATTATGGCTTGCCCATAACAAATGTAGGGACTTAAGAAAACTTGAAAAAACTGTATGGATTATCTTTTTCCATGAGCTTTCCACAAATGAAAATCCAGTGCACAGTCTTTGCCCGAATGATCCTGACACTTGGTGCAAGTACAGGAGAAGTGCCACATATGACCGCAAACATTCTTTACCTTCATCATTAATGAATGAGAATAATCCCATATTTACAGACCTTTGTAAAGAGACCTTGTTGAAGAAATGTCTTCATGGGAAAACCCAAAACTTAAATGAATGTGTGAATTCCGTCTTTTGGAACCGGTTACCGAAAACTGTATTTGTTCAGCTTAGAGTCCTCAAATCTGATGTTTATGATGCTATTTTATGCTTCAGTGATGGTGTAATTAGAATACTGGATGTTTTGGAATTATTGGGCATAAAATCTAGTTGAAATGCTGCAAAATCCTTGGTGCAAATAGAGAGAGAATCCGCAAAGCAGATATTGCTAATTTAAAATGCACAAAAGAAGTCAGACAGAAAAGAAGAGGGATCAAAGGAAGAAAAGAAGATCAGTATTTTATTTGTTATGGTTTTAGTGCGCAAAACTGCTACGGTCATTAGCGCCCGGTCTGTGACTTTGGAAAAGGTAAGAAAACGAAACTGGAAACCAGCAGCAATGGGAGCGAAACTCAAAAAATTGGGGAACTAAAAACAGAAGGAAAGCTTAAAAAACCACTATAGAAGGGGGCTGCTTGTCCCCAAAATGAGCTTCAAATGACTGACGTCATCTCACTGGCACTAATAAACTCGAGAACGCGATCGGCTGAGCACGTGTCATCTGCTAAAATGGAAGATATATCAGGCGACAGCTGTAGACGGGCGCGTAACGGAGCAAAATAGGGGCACTCTAGCAAAAGGTATCTCACCGTCCACAGCCGAGAGCAGTGGGGACAGAGTGGGGGAGGATCGCCACTTAAAAGATGTCGATGGCTAAAAAGACAGTGCCCTATCCGGAGTCTAGTTAAAATTACCTCCTCACGACGGAAGATCAGTATGATTCAGATGATGCTTAGTATGGTGTAGGAAAATATTAGTGGTAAGTAATTCCCATCAAGAACTATACTAGAATGGCAATATTAAACTTTAAATGGATTTTTTCAAAATTACATTTTTTTACTTTGGGGTACCATTATTTGATAAACTAATGCGGTTAGAAACATTAAATTTGGTCAATTTGTACTGCAGATCGTAATAAGTTATTACAAGTAAATTGAGGACCACCAAACAATCAGAATCTGTTTTATAATAATTGATGTACAAACAAAAGTTAAATTTTACTAGTGAAAGAATAATTTTTTTTCTTCGAAACCAGAAGAGGTATTATGTTCACTTTACTTGTAAACTGAGGCACACACACACACACACACACACACACACACACACACACACACACACACACATATATATATATATATATATATATATATGTGTGTGTGTGTGTGCGCGCAGTAAAAATTTCATTGTTTTATCACTTATAGTTCTTTTGAAAAGTGTACATATTCAAAGGGTAAAATAGCAGTGGCAGAATAGGGATGAAAATTGCCTTCCGTCTCCCCTTAACAGCATCCTACTCCTGTGACTGTAATTACCTAGTCTAGCTGCTGCTAGTCTCCGCACTGACACACAGTGTTTCAAGGACTCCATTACTTGTTCTCGGAGCCGTGCAGGATTAGCCAAGCGGTCTAAGGCAGTGTATATTGTCCCTTTAAATAAATGCTCTTGGTTCACTATCTCGGTCGATACCAGCGTTAAAAGTATTACTCATAGAACAACATTTATTACTGTACCTACCATCACCGGGAGAAAACTACGTTTCGTTATATTTACCTGTTCAGGAAATGAAAGGCTATCACATCTAAAAACGACCAACTCAGTATAATGAAACACTTGACAATGGCTACACAGCCGCAACAGTTAAGGAGTGTCGTGGGTCAGTGGCCATGGTGTTGGACTGCCACGTGGGCGAGCGGTATGCTAATCTCCAATTGGCTATTTATTTATTTACTTATTTATTTTTGTTCCCACAACATTATGAACTGTTCGCGCTATCACAAACGTTTGTAGTCTTTGCAGTTGTCATACTATACTTTGGCTATAGAATATGAGTCATGTCGAAAGAACACGTTACCGTCGCAAGTAAATGTGATTAATAGTGAGAGCAGGCGAGATACCACATAAATGTAAATAAGTTATACAGAACTGCAACCAGTCAATTTTTGAATAATTATGTTTTATTCCATGAATCGGTTTTCGAACCTTTTCAGATGGTTTCAGGAAGTTACATCATTACTGGTAGTAGCATAATGCTGGGTGCTGGCTCTATGGCAGAAAGATGGGTCACACTTTAATGTATCGCGATGACTATAGCTTATCTGTCGATATGGATGTAAATTTAGTTTTTACTTACTGCGACAGTATAGGCGGCTTTTTTCGGTTAGTGTCCATCTGTCTGCCTCCATTTTGATGTCATTGTAGCAACAGGCTACAACCCTCTCTCACTCCCTTCCCCATCACTGCTTCCCTTTCACGCCCCTCGACTCTTGTAACTACCATCTGGTTTCTGTACAAATTGTAAATAGCCTTTGTTCCCTATATTTTACCCCTGCCACATTCGGAATTTGAAAGCGAGTATTCCAGTCAAAACTGTCAAAAGCTTTCTCTGAGTATACAAGTGCTATAAACGTAGGTTTGCCTTTTCTTAATCTAGCTTCAAAGATAAATCGTAGGGTCAGTATTGCCTCACGTGTTCCAATATTTCTACGGAATCCAAACTGAGCTTCCCCGAGGTCGACTTCTACCAGTTTTTCCATTTGTCTGTAAATAATTCGTGTTAGTATTTTGCAGCCGTGACTTATTAAGCAGATAGCTTGGTAAGTTTCACATCTGTCAACACCTGCTTTCTTTGGGATTAGAATTATTATATTCTTCTTGAAGTCTGAGGGTATTTAGCCTGTCTCATACATCTTGCTCACCAGATGGTAGAGTTTTGTCAGGACTGGCTCTCCCAAGGCTGTCAGTAGTTCTAATGTAATGTTATCTACTCCCGGGGCCTTGTCTCGACCCAGGTCTTTCAGTGCTCCGTCAAACTCTTCACGAAGTATCATATCTCCCATTTCATCTTCATCTACATCCTCTTCCATTTCCATAATATTGCCCTGAAGTACATCGGCCTTGTATAGACCCTCTATATACTCCTTCCACCTTTCTGCTTTCCCTTCTTTGCTTAGAACTGGGTTTTCATCTGAGCTTTTGATATTCATGCAAGTGGTTCTCTTTCCTCCAAAGGTCTCTAATTTTCCTGTAGGCAGTATCTATCTTACCCCTAGTGAGATAAGCCTCTACATCCTTAAATTTATCCTCTAGCCATCCCTGCTTAGCCATTTTGCACTTCCTGTCGATCTCATTTTTGAGACGTTTGTATTCCTTTTCGCCTGCTGCATTTACTGCATGTTTATATTTTCTTCTTTCATCAATTAAATTCAATATTTCTTCTGTTACCCAAGGATTTCTACTAGCCCTCGTCTTTTTACCTACTTGATCCTCTGCTGCCTTCACTACTTCATCTCTCAAAGCTACCCATTCTTCTTCTACTGTATTTCTTTCCCCCATTCCTGTCAATTGTTCCCTTATGCTCTCCCTGAAACACTGTACAACCCCCGGTTTAGTCAGTTTATCCAGGTCGCATCTCCTTAAATTCCCACCTTTTTGCAGTTTCTTCAGTTTTAATCTACAGTTCATAACCAATAAATTGTGCTCAGAGTCCACATCTGCCCCTGGAAAAGTCTTACAATGTAAAACCTGGTTCCTGAATCTCTGCCTCACCATTATATAATCTATCTGAAACCTGCCAGTATCTCCAGGCTTCTTCCATGTATACAATCTTCTTTTATGATTCTTAGTTACGCTCTGTGCAAAACTCGACCACGCGGCTTTCTCTTTCATTTCTCCCCCCCAATCCATATTCACCTACTACGTTTCCTTCTCTCACTTTTCCTACTACCGAATTCCAGTCACCCATGACTATTAAATTTTCGTCTCCCTTCACTATCTGAATAATTTCTTTTATCTCATCATACATTTCATCAATTTCTTCGTCATCTGCAGAGCTAGTTGGCATATGAACTTGTACTACTGTAGTAGGCGTGGGCTTCGTGTCTATCTTAGCCACAATACTGCGTTCTCTATGCTGTTTGCAACAGCTTACCCGCAGTCCTATTTTTATTCATTATTAAACCTACTCCTGCATTACCCCTATTTGATTTTGTACTTATAACCCTGTATTCACCTGACCAAAAAAGTCATGTTCTTCTCGCCACCGAACTTCGCTAATTCCCACTATATCTAACTTTAACCTCTCCATTTCCCTTTTTAAATTTTCTAACCTACCTGCCCGATTAAGGGATCTGGCATTCCACGCTCCGATCCGCAGAACGCCAGTTTCCTTTCTCCTGATAACAACGTCCTCTTGAGTAGTCCCTGCCCGAAGATCCGAATGGGGGACTAATTTACCTCCGGAACGTTTTACCCAAGAGGACGCCATCATCATTTAACCATACAGTAAAGCTGCATGCCCTCGCGAAGAATTACGGCTGTAGTTTTCCCTTACTTTCAGCCGTTCGCAGTACCAGCACAGCTAGGCCGTTTTGGTTAGTGTTGCAAGGCAAGATCAGTCAATCATCCAGACTGTTGCCCCTGCAACTACTGAAAAGGCTGCTACCCCTCTTCAGGAACCACACGTTTGTCTGGCCTCTCAATAGATACCCCTTCGTTGTGGTTGCACCTACGGTACTGCTATCTGTATCGTTGTGGCACGCAAGCCTCCCCACCAACGGCAAGGTCTATAGTTCATTGGGGGGGGGGGGGGGGGAGGATGTTAGTGATATGGGTCTGTAATTCAGTGGATTACTGTTCCTTCCCTACTTGAGTATCGGTAAGGCCTGTGCAACTTTACAGTCTTTATGTACGAATCTCTCGTCAAGTGATACGTTTCGTACGATTGCTAAGAAAGGGGCTATTGGATTAGTATGCCCTGGAAGCTAACTAATTGGTATGGCCTACTATCTGGACATGAAGACTTGCTTTTATTACGTGATTTAAGCTGCTTCGCTAAGCCTAGGATGTCTACTTTAAGTTACTCATGTTGGCAGATGTTTTTAATTCGAATTTTTTAATATTAACTTCGTCTTTTTTTGGGGAAGGAACTCTGAAAACCGTTTAGTAACTTCGCTTATGTTACCACCGGTCTCACGGAGTGAAGGTAGTGATTGTGTCTTGCCGTTGGGGTAATGTACATACGAGCAGACACTCGATTTCCTGCCAGATTTCGAGATTGAGTTTCGTTGTGGAAGCTATTAAAAGCATCTCGCTTCGAGTTTCAGTAAAACATTTCCCATTGGAGGCTTTACGTTCTTTTAAATGTGACACTTTTTCGTTGCTGCTGCAACGGTTCGCCGACCTGCTTTGTGTTCCATGGCCGATCAGTACCATGTTTTATTAATTTATTCAGTATAAATCTCAGTTGCCACCGATATTATATGTTTGAATTAAAGCCATCCCGGTCTACACTTACGTTATTAGTTTGGAAGAAGGGGAGACAAACTCTTAAGAAGGCGAAAGTGAATTTTTATCTGCTTTTTTAAATAGGTATATTTTGTGTTCATTTTTGGTGGATATTGCGATGGTTAGTCGTCCTACAAAGACCTTATGGTCATTAATCCTTATATCCGTCATTGCTCCGGATTATTTGTTGCTATGAGGTCAAGTATGTTTTCGCAACCATTTACATTTCGAGTGGGCTCCTGAACTAACTGCTCAAAATAATTTTCTGAGAATACATTTGCACCAGTTATGACTATTTTAAACCTAGCACCTGCTTAGAACATGTATTTTCGCAAACATAACGACGGTAGATTGATACTACCACCAACTATAATTGTATAAGTAGTGTACGTATTTGACGTGATATTCAAGTTTTCTTTGAACTGTTCAACTAAATGATCTGAGTTGGGCGGTCGATAAAAGGAACCAATAATTAATTTATTCCGGTTGTCAAGTATAACTTCTATCGATACCAATTCACAGGACCTATGTACTTCAATTTCGCTACCAGGTAAACTACTTCAAACAGCAGCAAACACGCCGCCACCAACTGCATTAAATTATCTTTTCTGAACACCAATAGGTCATACGTAAAAATTTCAGCTGAACTTGTCTCCGGCTTTAGCCAGCTTTGAGTTCCCATAACGATTTTAACTTTAGTGATTACTATTTCCTCGGCGGAGCTCTGGTTCTTTCCCAACGCACCTACAACAATTTACAACTATAATATTGATCGTTGCTATGTCTACCGTCGTCCTTTTGTTGGCTCACCATATGGTATTTGGTTGTGAAAGACATAAATAAGCGATGGAGTCCTACTCCAGCAATTGAGGAGAAATTGGAATTTGAGATCATTCAGGGTGGAAAAGGTGCTAACAGCGAGCATCACGATGCTAGGGGATGGTGGAAAGAATTTTGTTTTAGCTTTTACACATTGTTTTCATTCTTTCAGAATGGGCTCATTTCCGATCGTCAGACCTAGCTGTCCCGGTCTCCTTGGGTTTTTCTGCGAGGCCAAATATCCAGTCGAGTTGTGTTTTCTGCCTAACTATTCTGTCTCGTACATCAAGTTGTGTTACATCTGCTTCTTTCAGGTCGTCTATTACTACAATTATCAATTTTACTGTCTATTTTTGCGTTACTGCTAGTTTCGTAGAATTCCGCGACCTGTCTAGTTAATCTGCTTGGTTCCATTCTTTTAATACGGCAATGGAATTTTATCCAGCGTTTTTTTATATTCCATTACATGCTATATACTTTTCAATTTCTTTATTTGCTCTTAGTCTATGTTTCTTCTTCAGTATAATTTATACCGAAAATTTTACTTATTACTTTTTGTTCCCTTTGTCGATTTCTTCAATTTCTCTTCTTCTGTTCAAAATGAGTGTCTCAGCTCTATAAAGGCACTACTTTGATGACCGTGTTGTAGTGTCTCCGTTTGGTATGGTTTGCGATGCATTTTCTGTTACAGATGTGTCTTGAAAGCCTGAAAGCTGTTTCCATTGTATGACAACGAATTTCGTAGCCAGTGTTTTCCAGGCTAGTTTCTTTAATACTTTCGCCTAAATATTTGAACTGAGACACACTCTCGATTTTTCCATGTGTAGTTTTCAGAATTTTGGGTGCCAGGCTGTTCCTGGGCATGTATTTGGCTTTTTTAAACGATGTTTGGAGCCCTGGCTTTTCTGCTGCTTCATTAAAACTTTATGTTTCTCTTTGTGCTTGTTGTGGATTGGCAGGAGCCAACCCACGGAGTTTGGAGAAAGCCGAAAGGCACGCGTTTTAGCTCACGCAGGCTGGCGTGAGGTCTGGAACAGGACAAGGATGTTAGACTAGAAAAAAAGGATGTAGCTGGTGGAATACTTAACTTTAATCCATTAATGTTGAACGTAGCTCTTGTCTGTACATTCTTTACAATATCAATAGCGACTGATAATGGCGCCTTGCTAGGTCGTAGCAAATGACGTAGCTGAAGGCTATGCTAACTATCGTCTCGGCAAATGAGAACGTATTTTGTCAGTGAACCATCGCTAGCAAAGTCGGTTGTACAACTGGGACGAGTGCTAGTAAGTCTCTCTAGACCTGCCGTGTGGCGGCGCCCGGTCTGCAATCACTGATAGTGGCGACACGCGGGTCCGACGTATAGTAACGGACCGCGGCCGGTTTAAAGGCTACTTGCCACCTAGCAAGTGTGGTGTCTGGCGGAGACACCACAGTGCTGTTTGAGCATCCTGACTTAGAACTGCCAGATCTTCTACGAGGCGCCTATCCTAGTAGTGGTTCTTCCTAATTTGATTGGTCCATCAATTTTTACCTTTGATTTTAGTTTCCGCCACTCTCTGACTGCTTTTTCTAATACACAGCTGAAAATCAATTGAGAAAGTACATCATGTTGTCTCATTCCTATTTTAATTTCAAGATGTTTCAAAATTCCTCCCCCTGATTTTACCTTAGATTTTGTACCATTTAGTGTTTCACTAATCAATGCACTGGATTTAGGCTCCAGATCTTGTTTCGGAATTTGGAAGAGAGACGTCCATTGAGTCATAAGCCTTTTCTAATCCTACGAGGGTATGAACAACTTTCTTACTGTAAATTTTTATATTCCTGAGAAATGGTTCCAGAAGAAAAATTTGGTCTGGGCAACATTGTTTGGTCTGGAACCTGCTGGATACTCACCAGTTTTGCATTCGAGATGGTGATGATGTACTCGAGCCAGGAGATGTTGAGATAGAATTTTGCAGGGACAGGAAGAAGAGAAATCCCTCTGATTACCGACATCCGCTTCTGTCCCACTTTTTATGAAGTAGATGTATCAATGCAATTTTTCCAGTCATCCGGGAGTACTCTCAGTTTGCCGTGTTGCACGACCAATGTGATTTCATGTAAGGTTTCTGAAGCTGACTTCTGCAACAATTCCGTCTTCACGCACATTGTTACAGACGTAGTCCTGTTGAAGGCCGATGCATTCCGTTTACGTCGTCCCATTTTCTTAAGGTATGACAATAGGTGTGTCAGTGTGTTAAATTTGGTGAATATGACGGATGATACAGTAATTCGGATTCCAAACACTGCTGTTTCCTAACTGCGACAGCACTATCGCGGGTAAGTGCATTCCCACGATGAACAATTATTTTTTGTTTTGCCATTCTGCTCTTTCCTCACGTAATTTTCATATAGGTAATCCAGATGATACTCTAAGTGTTCGCCAGTTACTGTTCATTCTTCCTGATATAATCAATAATAAAAATATTTTTCACTTCCTAGATGAAATCTACTTACTGTCTTCTTATGTGCAGGACCACCAATTTTCACTCACTGCTTTGACTGCGGTTACGTTTCTGGCGTGAAGTGTTGGCTCCGTGCCTTAATGCACGAAATCGATAAGGTTCATTTTAAAACGGTCCAAACACAGCTGATAAATTCATTTCCGCATTTGGTTTTCGTCAGCTTTAAAGAAAGTGACATCCTTCTTGGATTACGCTCTGTTATTCTGTTCTACATCCACATCCACATTCCGTAAATCATTGCGAAATGCACTATACGGAGTAATTCCCATAGTACCACATATGGGGATTTCGTCCCCTTCTATTTGCTTATGGGACGCGCGAAAAAGGAATCCTTAAATACCTCTGTGCGCGCAATAACTGGTTTCATCTTGTCTTCGCGGTCCCTACGGGAAAATATGAAAAAATTTTAATACATTCCTAGATTGTTCAATTAATACTGTTTTTTTTAATTTTTAGGATAGTTAGCTCTGGTAGCTCAGGTTTTTAAACATTTCCGTGAAGCTCTACTGCGGAGTAAACAATGATGTGACCACTCATTCTGTCGTTCAGTGTATACGCTCAACATTAGTTATTAGTCCTGTTTCGCCTGAGCCCCACTTTAGCAACATTCTTGGACACGTTCGCAGTAGAGTATTTTAAGCAATGTTCTTTGCAAGACTGACTGCAATGACCCAGTATCTTAGCACCTACTACTGAACCGAAGTCTGCCACCTGTTTTACCTACGACTGACGGTATTTTTTTCATATCGCTTCAAATTGTTTCATCCGGGTATTTCAGTTGACACTTTCCAGTTGTGACTCATTTATACAGTAATCACAGTAGAATGTTTCTGCTTTTTGTGACAGTCACAATTCTACATTTCTGGACATTTAAAGCAAGACCTCGATCTTTGCACCAGTTGTAAAACTTATCATGATCTGACGGTATTTCTGCATATAGATGGGTGTGACATTTGCTTCCTTGCAGCTACACAATTGTGTGTTCGAAGGATCGACGGTATAGCATGGTCAAAAGAAATTTTGCTGCAATTTCGGTATAGAATCTGACAGGAGCGTGTAAAACTTATCATACTCTTTCTTCTGATGCACTTGTGACATCAGCTATTCCATGCATGTTTTAACAATCGACCGTAGCACAATATGTTTTCGTCTGTTATTGTAGTTTAGATTCTGTAATTTTTTTAAAGTATGACCATGCTTAATTCAGTCGCTCGTTTTTTAACTGTTGAAAATGAAATATTTCTGTTGACAACAAATTGCCCAATACGAAGTACATGGTTTTTCGCATTTGAATGGAACCCCACTACTACAGACAGCCGAATAAACAAACTAATTTACAGGTCATACTGAAACTATTTGCATCCAACTGTTGTCAATATAGCAATAACTAAATTTCAGTGATAGACCTGTGCCAGGCTGAGAATTTTTTTTCTGGACATAATAAACCTAATTCTAGAGTAGGGATCGGATGGATATATTTCCCAGAAGATTACAGATGAAGTGTGGGTAATCCTAGAAGTAGATTTTGTCCCAACATTTCTGACCTCTTCGTTAGTTTAGGAGTCTTACCAAGCCGGATTAAAGGACAAGGGGGAGTATCCAAGGAATGGCTGTGCTACTTAGGTAACGCACCGCCTAAACGATCTCCAAGTTAGGGAGCGCAAAATTCGAAATATTGGAATGTAATGGTGATTTTTCGAGGAGTACGTGGTCACGGATGCTGAGAAGACAACCTGTGGGGCTGAAATGCTAATTTGTAGAAGCTTGCTGCTCAGATGAACATTTTGACTGCCGAAATAGACGGTCTTCCTGGTACGAAACCGCCATTTTCACGACATGTAGCGACGAAGTACGGCGTAGAACCGCAAGGGATCACTGCAAGTGTAGTATTACCCGCAGCTAGCCTAAGCTGCTGATTTGTTTCCAAAATTTAATGATTTCCTTCGTTAGAGACACGCTGCGGAATGAGATCATATTAGTTGCGAGGATTTGGTCGGCAGCTAAGAACAAATAACTTTACCATACTGACACGGGAAGTGCTCCATATATTTAATTACAGTGAATAATTATTAGTAGGAATGCACTGAAAAAGTATGGGGAAAACACAGTTTAGAAAAAAGGACTATTTTCAGACGGACTTTTTTATGAAGTGTGTCTTACTGAAGGATACACAACTCCGTCTGACATCTGCCATCGCATTACGAGCACAGTTTGAGAGAGAGACGTATAGGGGATATTTCACACTTTCTATTATAAGCTTCTAGGAATTGTATAGAAATCTTAGAAGATGATGTTTTTATAAGCAATCAGTGTCCGGAAAAGTATCGTTTGGGTATAAAATAAGTTTGAAGATCAGGTTACGTTCAAATCTCCCGCTCCACGGTAAGCGCATTATATGCAAATTATAACCTCTGACGTTTGTTCTCTGCAGAAGCTGCCCCACGTCGCGACTCTGCTGTTCGCTGCACAATGTGCATCCGCGAGGCATGTTTTCATACACAAAATCCACAATCCCTGGTGCACGCCCTTGGAGCGCCACAGCCAAGTACAGCTGCGCGATGACCTGTAATTCAAACTTGAGAGCCGGTCAGAGGGTTCTTCGAACTACCTTCAGATACTCCTCTACCGTTCTACTAACAGCGCGTAGGAAAAATGAACACTTAAATCTTTCCGTACGAACTCTGATTTATTTTAATACGACTATCTTTTTCCTTGACAGCAAAATATTTTCGAGTTGAATAGGTTAATTAGCGTCTTTTGAAATTGTAATGAATGTCTTATTAAGACCCCGTGCGTTTCACTTTAGAAAAAATCCATTAAATACATTCGCAGTTGCAAGAGTATGGACAACCATCAGCTGTAGAATGGAATGACGACACCGAAAATTTGTGCTACACCGGGACGCGAACCCGGATTTCCCGCTTATGTCTTCAGTTATCCGCGCACGTCTCACGGCTAGACCCAAAGTTCCATATTTCGTCACCTATGTGTCTACAACCTTAACATACCTTAGCATATTCCCGTACAGATCAGACGTTGTACTTTAGAGTCGCTTTGCCCGGTGTAGGCGGTTAAGTACAGCACTGTAGAGCCTGTGTTATTCTGAATAACGATCCAAATTTCCTTTGCACGTATTTCACCTGTACGGGAATATACATAACAGATGCAACAGTACAGAATGGAGACGCGTGGTTGACGACATATGGAAGTTTGGATGTGACCGCGAGTGGTGAATGGACAGTCAAATGGTAAGGCGACCGTTCGTGATAAGCGGGAAATCCGGGTTCGGATCCCGGCCTGGCACAAATTTTCGTTGTCATTCCATTCTGCAGCTGCTGGCTGTTCATATTCGCGACAGCGAATACATTTAATTTATTCCATAATGGCTGTTGTCGCTGCAGTGCCTGTTCCTCTGGGAATGTGTGCACAGCCAAAGAAACATTGCATCGTAATTCAGATTAACACAGGCATTGCAATATCTTCAGTGGTCACAGTAACAATATTTTTTCTTCCAATTTTGTTAGATAGGATATTTAACAGTTCGCATGTTATGCTTACTACTATAAACAGCTTTAATTCTTATCACTACTAACTTTTTTGTTGTTGTTTACTTCATTCTCGTTCTTCCACGTATATGTTTTGAGTATTCAGTAGAGAAGAACTACTGTCCTCTCGCCACTTTTGTTTCGCTATTGCGGGAAGCGTTCGTCTTTTGTTTGTTTTGGTAGTGGTGGACAGTGCTTCCTCTCAACGCAGAAACAAATATGTAGAGCACTGAAAGTGCTATGTACTGAATACGCGAAACATACACGTGGAAGAACAACAAGAATGAAGCGAACAACAAAAAACAGTCAACGAGAAGACTTAAAACTGTGTATAGTGGTAACCAAAACATGCGAACTGTTCAGGATCCCATCTAACGATACTATGAGAAAAATAAAACCATATTGTTACAGTGACCACTGAATATCCCTTAGAACAAAGCGAAACGCACCTGGTCTTAACACTTTGCCGTCCGGCGACACCACACTGGTGTCGTGCGCGAAATAGCGGTGAACGGCCGGCGACACCACAGTGGTGTCCTGACCATAATATCGCGCTGTGGCCGGTGACAGTACTTTAGTATCTTTTCCATTCTGCTGACGTTTTCTTTAGGTAACAATAAGTTACACACATCAACAAGTTTTTTTGTTTTTACGAGTACTTACGCCCTATCATCATGGCGGACGAAAGAGACAATAGGATTATTTACGATGAAGGCGCGGACGTCTTGTCTGACGTTCCGGACGACTTGGCCTGTTGAGAAGAAGATATTGGACATCAAAAAAATGAAAGTGAAGCAGAATAGTCGGAAGATAGTGAAGTACGTACAAGAAGAATTCGACGAACGCTACAATTGCCAACTGATTCGGATGAATCAGATTTATGATTTACTGAGGACCAATAAGAAATTTGAAGTATCTTCGGGTCCACACATATTTCCCAAAGATACACTCAGCGTCGTGGATATCGTAGAATTATATGGTTCAAATGGTTCTAAGCACTATGGGACTTAACAGCTGAGGTCATCAGTCCCCTACACATAGAACTACTTAAACCCAACTAACCTAAGGACTTCACACACATCCATGCCCGAGGCAGGATTCGAACATGCGACCGTAGCAGCCGCGTGGTTCCGGACTGCAGTGCCTAGAACCGCTCGGTCACCTCGGCCGGCCTAGAATTATATATTGGGAACGATCTATTTGAATATATTAGCAATGAAACTAACAAGTATTACAGTGAAAATTGCAATACACGGAAACTGGATAAAAAATGCCAAATTTGTCGACGTTACGGGACCCGAACTTCGAAAATGGTTTCGGCTTGCTATCCTTATGGGAACTGTAAAAAAAATTTTCAAGGCTCGGTGATTATTGGTCAACGAATCCGTTGACAGACACACCGATATTTCGCAAAACGATGTCCGCAACCGATTCAGACTAATATTTTTACATTTTTCCGACAACAACAACAATAAACCGGATAATGCCGACCAGCTTTTCACAGTGCAATTCGTAATTGATTATTTTTCCAAAATCTTTAAAGAAACGTTTAATCTAAGTCAAAACATCTCAGTTGCTGAAGGAATGATACCGTGGCGTGGACAGTTAAATTTTAATTACGAAATATGGCATACTCATTCGGACGCTGTGTGATTCGAGTACGGGATACATTTCCTCATTCAAGATATATTCCGGCGCTGGACAACCTTTAGCAAAAACCGTGATGGAACTATTGACACCTTCTTATGGAAAGTGGCATCACCTCTACATGGATAAGTATTATAACAGTGTAGAACTTGCAGAGAAGTTACTTGAAAAGAAAATTCGAGTTTGTGGAACGATACGGCAAAATAGAGGATTTCCGGAAAAATTAAAGCGCGAAAAAGTCAATGTGTTTGAAGCTTGTCATCAACGGAAAGGTGACAAGCGGCCGGCGAAAAGCCAAGTAATCCCACTTAGCGCTGCCGGCGCCAAGTGAATAAATTTGCACGAGACGTGCGGACGGCAAAGTGTTAGTAAGACTTTCACTATAGTTGCAAAAGACGAGAATTGACATATACAACTTGTACGTCTACAACTGCGGAAAAAGAGGCTGAAGACCAAAGACAACATGTACAAAATATTTTCGCTTTCAGAGGTGAAAGTCTGTGTGGAAATTTAGTGAAGAGATCTCGCCACAACGAAAAACGCCTTTGTTTTAATGGTTGCAATCCGAAGTCTCTTATCATATCCATGACGCTCTCCCCACTACCTCGCGATAATACAAATACAAAACGAATGGTCCTTGGACTTTTTGGAAGCCTTACGTCTATCCTAGATAGCAAGGATCTCATCCTGCACAGTAATACTCTAGCACAGGATGGCCTAGCACAGTGTAGGCACTCTTCAGTAGGCCTGTTGCATCTTCTAAGTATTCTGCAAATGAAGGGCAGTCTTTGGTTGGCCTTCCTCGCAACGTTATCTATGTGACCGTCCCAATTTAAGTTATTCCTAATAGTAATTCCAACTTCAACTGACAGCCCTTATGATGAGTTAGAAAAAACAGTCAAGATCGCTATCAAAATGACCCGTTTCAGCACGTTTAAACGTCCATCTTCAGATTATGAGCACTGTAAAGATAAGAAAGTGCTTGTTAATCAGTGAAGTACTGACTATTGAAATTGCTACACCAAGAAGAAATGCAGATGATAAACGGGTATTCATTGGACAAATATACTATACTAGAACTGACCTGTGATTACATTTTCACGCAATTTAGGTGCATAGATCTTGAGAAATCAGTACCCAGAACAACCACCTCTGGCATTGAGTCAAACAGAGCTTGGATGGCGTGTACAGGTACAGCTGCCCATACAGATTCAACACGATACCACAGTTCATGAAGAGTAGTGACTGCCGTATTGTGACGAGCCAGTTGCTCGGCCACCATTGACCAGATGTTTTCAATTGGTGAGAGATCTGGAGAATGTGCTGGCCAGGGCAGCAGTCGAACATTTTCTGTACCCAGAAAGGCCCGTACAAGACCTGCAATATGCGGTCGTGCATTATCCTGCTGAAATGTAGGATGTCGCAGGGATCGAATGAAGGGTAGAGCCACGGGTCGTGACACATCTGAAATGTAACGTCCACTGTTCAAAGTGCCGTCAATGCGAACGAGAGGTGACCGAGACGTGTAACCAATGGCACCCCATCCTATGAAGCCGGGTGATACTCCAGTATGGCGATGACGCACACACGCTTCCAATGTGCGTTCACCGCGACGTCGCCAAACACGGCTGCGACCATCATGATGCTGTAAACAGAACCTGGATTCATCCGAAAAAATGACGTTTTGCCATTCGTGCACCCAGGTTCGTTGTTGAGTACACCATCGCAGGCGCTCCTGTCTGTGATGCAGCGTCAAGGGTAACCGCAGCCATGGTCTCCGAGCTGATAGTCCATGCTGTTGCAAACGTCGTCGAACTGATCGTGCAGATGGTTGTAGCTGGGAGTAATTGTGCGACTTCTGGTGACAAGCAAATGATTAGAGTAATCCAAGCTTAGTTTTGTAATATCAGTAAACACGATTAGTAAAATTCTATCTAAATCTCCAAAGTAGTTGTGTGTGCTTGGCAAGAATATCAGGAATTTAACGTGAAACTTTTTTGCGTTTGGTAATAATTTGATGAAACTGACATGCATTTTGGCAAACCTCTTATTACTAATTGCAGATATCTGACGTATTTTACAAGTCACTGTAGACACATGACGTATTTTTCGTAATGGAAGCGTTTTTCCGAACTGCTACTCTGTAATTCACCAACATATAGTATATTTTCAAATTAATAAAGTAAGCAGTTTCATAGAGAATCCTCCGTTGACCACATTAAGTGGTGCATAGAATGATTACCCTCTGACAGGTCTATCAAAACTGTTTTGTTTTAAAAGACTATTTGAAAAATTGAGTCTGAGGTATGATACAATATATGCACGAAGGCGTACGGGAAACAAACAGTGCGTACTAACGCCGCGTCGGTTGTTCATGAAGCTCTGTTAGTATCTAGAAGAATGAAGAATATTGTCAAACCGTCAATATTTAACCTCATACTTTCAGGTGTGTATTGGCAATAATGAGAACATTTCGAGGGCTATCACTACTATTCTTCATTATTTCTAATATTGACTATGCGACAATACGCACCCTCAGATGGTCAATATATTGATTTTTTGCATTTAAGAACTCCATTACGGCTCAGTTCGGTTCTCTCTCTCTCTCTCTCTCTCTCTCTCTCTCTCTCTCGCTCACTCACTCACTCACTCACTCACTCACTCAAACGAATTCCCTTCGATATTCTGCATCTACCACAGCACTGCTCGCTGTTCTTCATATAGAAACTGGCATTGAGCTGTATAGTTCCTGTGAACTTTAGCTAGGTTTTCTATTTGAGTTCCGATTTTTAGTTATGCGTAAAATTAGTGAAGGCTGCCCTTCGCTGAATATTGTGATCGTACTATCTCTGAATACATCCATTTTTATCCGTTAAACCTATATTCGTCTTTTTCGAATTGTGGCCTTTCCCCTCAATCTGCCTCATTCTCCATACTAATGAAGGAACGTTTCCGACACCTTACATGGTCGGAGACTGAATGGATTATTTGAATCGCGGCCACATGTTGATCTTTACCGCCTCTGCGAACGGGGGCAAGTAGCTTTCACGTTAGCCGGCTGGACTGGGAGCGCTGGTAACAGACAGCGACGGGGGGTTAGTACAAGCTGCCCTTGGAAATAAGAAACTGATCTTCGATAACTAAATTCGTATCCTCCACCCCTCCCCCCTCGCCCCCACAAGGGTCGCGAAATTAATCCAGCATCAGATCGAAGAACGCCAGAGCATGTAATTGGCGTAGGCTAGTAACAAATACACCCTGAGCCCTAGGTCATGAAATGAAAAAATTTCGCTCTTCGACTCTGTTGTCATTCCAGTTGAAAATGGGAGAGGCCTCTGGATTCTAAGACCTTTCAGTACCGTGCTACCTCCACCTCACAATGGTTTTTTTTCGTGCAATGACAAAAAATACTAAAACTTGTGTACGGAAATAATTCAGATTTATCTGAAGGGTACTTGCCTAACAATAAAATTATATGTACAAATACCATGAAACCTATACTTTCTCAGTTAATTACATTGTAGGAGACAGGTGAGGCAAACGGCCTTGCCGCGGTGGTAACACCGACTGCCGTCAGATAACCGGAAGCAAGTGCCGTCGGGTTTGGCTAACACTTGGATGGGCGACCACCCCAACCGGGTCTGCCGAGTGCGTTTGCAAGCGGGATGCACTCAGCCCCTGTGAGACCAATTGAGATGCTACTTGATAGAGAAGTAGCGGCTCTGGTCACAAAACCCGAAAACGGTCGGAGAGCGGTGTGCTGACCACATGTCCCTCCATGTCAACGTCCAGTGACGCCTATGGGCTGAGGATGACACGGTAGTTGGTTGGTGCCATTGGGCCTCCAAGGCCTGTTAGAGAGAGAGAGAGAGAGAGAGAGAGAGAGAGAGAGAGAGAGATTGTTGTAATGTGTTAGTATGTTTGGTTATTTATAAGGGCGGCTGTTGAATATCTTTAGTTCTATTTTAAAGAATTTGTGTTTTCCCAAGCTAATAACAGTACCCTAGCTCAGACTGTGGTTAAGCTGCTCTCCTCGAGAGCATTGTCTATCCTAAATGGTAACGGCTATATTTTAATAAATATAATAATTAATTGTAGTTGGCGCTATATTGACTTCTTGTAAGAAATCACTCCATTGTGGAAGCATCTGGATTTCTGCATAGATAATCTGATCAAAAGTATCTGGGCACCTGTTAGTGAAATAAATATCGGCTGTGTCCACTATCCAGCTTTATGACTGCTTGAAATCTGCTCGGAACATTTTCAATGAGGTGTCTGAATATCGTCTGAATATCCGTGGAGGAACTGCAGCCCATTCGTCCTCAGGAGCCGAAAGCACAGAAGGTAGTGATGTTGGGTGCTGGGGCGTGGAGAGAAGTTGACGTTCAATCATTCCGAAGGCGTTGCATGAGCTTCGGGTCGGGACTGTGAGCATTCCAGTCCATTCCAGGAATATTATTGTCCTCAAACCATTGCCTCAAGGTGCTGCTTTGCGAAAGGGGTGCATTGTCATGCTTATACAATCGTCTCCGAAATGTTCCTCTTCTGTAAGCAGTACACAAAGCTGTAAAATGTGCTCATATCCTTCCTCATTTAGCGTTTTATTAAGCGCAATTTAATTGATGAAAGGAGAAAATGCAAAAAAGCAGTAAATGAAACAGGCAGAAAGGAATACAAACGTCTCAAAAATGAGATCGACAGGAAGCGCAAAATGGCTAAGCAGGGATGACTAGAGGACAAATGTAAGGATGTAGAAGCTTATCTCAAGAGGGGTAAGACAATGGTTCAAATGGCTCTGAGCACTATGGGACTTAACATCTATGGTCATCAGTCCCCTAGAACGTAGAACTACTTAAACCTAACTAACCTAAGGACAGCACACAACACCCAGCCATCACGAGGCAGAGAAAATCCCTGACCCCGCCGGGAATCGAACCCAGGAACCCGGGCGTGGGAAGCGAGAACGCTGCCGCACGACCACGAGATGCGGGCGGGGGTGAGACAGATGCCGGCCGGAGTGGCCGAGCTGTTCTAGGCGCTACAGTCGCAGGTTCGAATCCTGCCTCGGGCATGGATGTGTGTGATGTCCTTAGGTTTAAGTGGATCTAAGTTCTAGGGGACTGATGACCTCAGATGTTAAGTCCCATAGTGCTCAGAGCCATTTGAACCATTTGGTAAGATAGATACTGCCTACACGAAAATTAAGGAGACTTTTGGAGAAAAGAGAAGCACTTGCATGAATATCAAGAGCTCAGATGAAAACCCAGTTCTAAGCAAAGAAGGGAAAGCAGAAAGGTGGAAGGAGCATATAGAGGGTCTATACAAGGGCGATGTACTTGAGGACAGTATTATGGAAATGGAAGAGGATGAAAATGAGAGATACGATACTGCGTGAAGAGTTTGACAGAGCACTGAAAGACCTGAGTCGAAACAAGGCCCCGGGAGTAGACAACATTCCATTAGAACTACTGACGGCCTTGGGAGAGCTAGTCCTGACAAAACTCTACCATCTGGTGAGCAAGATGTATGAGACAGGCGAAATACCCTCAAACTTCAAGAAGAATATAATAATTCCAATCCCAAAGAAAGCAGGTGTTACAGATGTGAAAATTACCAAACTATCAGTTTAATAAGTCACAGCTGCAAAATACTAACACGAATTCGTTTCAGACGAATGGAAAAACTGGTAGAAGCTTACCTTGAGGAAGATCAGATTGGATTCCGTAGAAATGTTGGAACACGTGAGGCAATACTGACCTTACGCCTTATCTTAGAAGAATGATTAAGGAAAGGCAAACCTACTTTTCTAGCATTTGTAGACTTATAGAAAGGTTTTGACAATGTTGACTGGAATACTCTTTCAAATTCTAAAGGTGGCAGGGGTAAAATACAGGGAGCGATAGGCTATTTACAATTTGTACGGGAACCAGATGGCAGTTGTAAGAGTCGAGGGGCATGAAAGTGAAGCAGTGGTTGGGAAGGGAGTGAGACAGGGTTGTAGCCTATCCCCGATGTTATTCAATCTGTATATTGAGCAAGCAGTCAAGGAAACAAAAGAAAAATTCCGAGTAGGAATTAAAATCCATGGAGAAGGAATAAAAACTTTAGGTTCGCCGATGATATTGTAATTCTGTCAGTGACAGCAAAGAATTTGGAAGAGCTGTTGAACGGAATGGATAGTGTCTTGAAAGGAGGGTATAAGATGAACAAAGCAAAACGAGGACAATGGAATGTAGTCGAATGAAATCAGGTGTTGCTGAGGGAATTAGAGTAGGAAATGAGACACAAAGTAGTAGATAGGTTTTGCTATTTGAGTGGCAAAATATCTGGTGGTGGTCGAAGTAGAGAGGATATAAAATGTAGACTGGCAATGGCAAGGAAAGCGTTTCTGAAGAGTAGAAGTTTGTTTACATCGAGTATAGATTTAAGTGTGAGGAAGTCGTTTCTGCAAGTATTTGTATGGGGTGTAGCCATGTATGGAAGGGGAAGGTGGACGATAAATAGTTTGGACAAGAAGAGAATGGGAGCTTTCGAAATGTGGTGCTACAGAAGAATGCTGAAGTTTAGATGGGTAGATCACATAACTAATGAGCTATTGAATAGAATTGGGGGAGGGAGAGAAATTTGTGGCACAACTTGACTAGAAGAAGGGATCGGTTGGTAGGACATGTTCTGAAGCATCAAGGGATCACCAATTTAGTACTGGAGGGTAGCGTGGAGGGTAAAAATCGTAGAGGGAGACCAAGAGATGAATACACTAAGCAGATTGAGAAGGATCTAGGTTGCAGTAGGTACTGGGAGATGAAGACGCTTGCACAGGATAGAGTAGCACGGAAAGCTGCATGAAACCAGTCTCTGTACTGAAGACCACAACAACAATAACAGCAAAGGGTCACATCCTAACAATGAAAAAGAAACCCACACCGTAACACCGCCTGCTCTGTATTTCAGTGCTGGCACTACCCGTGAAGGCAGGCAACGTTCTCCAGGCATTCGCCAAACCCAAACCTTTCCATCGGATTGCTACAGGCTGTATCTTCATTCATCACACCACACTCCTCTTTTCCAGTCATCCACTGTTTAACATCGCCACTCTTTACACCACATCAAGCTTCGCTTAGCACTGATCACAAAGAAATGTGGCTTACGAGTAGCTGCTTGAGTCTTTTTAACGACATACGTACAGTCATTGTACTAGCTGGACTTCTGGTAGCACTTTGCAACTCACGAGTGATTCCTTCCGCTGATTTCACGCGATTTCTTAACAACCACCCTCCGCAATGCTCGAGGCTCCCTATCCATCATTACATTAAGTCTGCCTGGTCTTAGTCTGTGCTCGTTTCTTCGCGTTTCCACTTGACAGTCACATCACAAACTGTGGATTTGGGTAGCCTTAGAAGGATTATAGTGTCCCAGCATTTCTCATGCAGGTGACTTCAGATTTCTAGACTACGTTCGAAGTCACTGAGATATCCTGACTGGCCCACTCTGCTAATACTGCTTCTCTACTTGTGATACGCGCACATTATTTTGGTCACACTGTAAATCCTGTTGTTTCTTATGCAAATATCGATATGCATAGCTCACACAGAGCAAAACCATGTAGCTGAGTAATCTTTGACTATTGCTACAATATCAGATCCCTAAAAAAAAAAAAGCTGGATGGTCAGCGTGACGGACTGCCGTCCTAAGGAGCCCGGGTTCGATTCTCCGCTCAGGGACTGGGTGTTGTGTTGTCTTCATCATCATTTCATCCGCAACCGGCGTGCAGGTCGCCCAAAGTGGCGTCGAACGTAATAAGACCCGCACTGAGGCGGCCGGGCAGGCCGGAGTGGCCGTGCGGTTCTAGGCGCTACAGCCTCGAGCCGAGCGACCGCTACGGTCGCAGGTTCGAATCCTGCCCCTGGCATGGATGTGTGTGATGTCCTTAGGTTAGTTAGGTTTAAGTAGTTCTAAGTTCTAGGCGACTGATGACCTCAGAAGTTAAGTCGCCTAGTGCTCAGAGCCATTTGAGCCAAGGCGGCCGGACCGGCCCTGTAAGGGGCCTCCTGGCCAATGACGCCAAACTCTCGTTTCCATTTTTCCATATTGAGCAGTGTTAAGTAGCAGATGTATATTGAAGAAGGGTCAGGAAATTTTCTTTACAAGTGTGATGTGAGATTAATGGAATTGGAGGATGAATATTTTTGATGCAATTATCAGGAGAGAAGCTAAGGAGATTGGTGAGTTTTTCTGGAATGTTGAAAGATTGAGACAAGAATGCAGGTGCGTAGCGTTGTTTCGTGTCATTGAGATTGTAGTAATGAAGTTGAGATATTAGGACTGTTGAATGAACTGCTCTGATAGGAAGGTGAGTTTCTTCTTGCTTAATGTTATTCCTTGAAGTTATGTTATGTAAATACTATTGTAAACATTCAGTTGATTTTTAAAGCGTTACTTTTAAGTGCAGAGTGTCATATTCCTACCCTTCATTCAATATATTATTTACTTGCGCGCATTGCGCTTTGTGGTACAGAATTTTCAGTCTCTTATGTCATGTTGCTTTGCTGCTGTATGCTTGCGCTGCTTTCGAAAAATCTTCAGAAATGTTCGACAAGACACGAGTTAAGTGAAACACAGTTTAGGGCCATGAATTTCTTTGTAGGTTCAATTGCGCATTTATTTGCGAAGTCAGGTTACATGCATGGTAGCAGTACAGTTTTACAGAAACATTTAGCTTCAATTTGTAGACAGTCTTGAGCAAATCGTTAAGTATTTGTATAATTCAGTATAGTTAGAGTTTGGCACACCACACGAGCTTAAGTAAGGAATTATTTCGTTTGGTAATGTTTTTGAGACGTTTCGGGGGACAGTTTTGGGAAGATTCGCTCAGAGAGGAGGAGACAAGCGGTTATCTTACGTACTGACAACAACACAACACCCCTCACCGTCTCTTTTTATACTGGCGAATCTACCTCTCGTGACATGTAGTGCACAATCTCTCATTACATAGCGTTGTCCGGATACTTTTGATCAGACAGTGTAGTCTACGAGGTGCTTCTGCATTCTGTGCAGTTTTCGGTAGCTATTCATACGAATGGAGTGCACGCTCTTTGTTATTCCCGCAGGCCGCTTTTACCTTGTCTTGTACTGCGCTGCTCTATCACACTGGTAAGGTACTGTCACATGACACTTTGCACATAGTAATTTGCAGGCGCCGCGACTAAGCATGTTAGCAGTGATAATTCTTTATCGCCAATTCGGTCTCTCTTTTTAAAAATTTTAGCGTCCGCTCTCTATAAATTTTTTTCTTTTTTCTTTTTAGATGCAGGTAAATTTTAAAGAATGGAGCACGTGAAATAAAACAACCCTTTTGTTTTACATTCCTGTTTTGAAAGTTCTGTAATTCCAATGATATCTAGTAAGTGATTTCGCGTGAGTAAATCTCATAAAATTTATTATTCCATTTGGTTACTAGTGGGTCATATTTGTCCAATATATGTTCGCAATATTTTGCATTTACAGATGAAGCCATAATGAAGAAAATTGAGGTTAGCATTGTTATCTTTCAGTATTTTATATAGTATGATGCGTATGCTGTGTAAAAGTCTTTTCTATTGTATTCACCAGTTTCAGCACAAAATAAGCAAGGTTTTGTGGAGAGTTATTCATGTAAATGTTAAACTTTTAATTGTTAATTTAATAAATTTAAACTGTAGTTTTGTTGACTTTATTGTTAACAAGCGTATAAAAAGGAGGAGCACAAAACTCAAGATGGACAGTTGGAGACAGTTTTGAGACGCAACCACCGTGTTGCCCGTCTGTGCAATAATGTAGTTGTCGTAATGCAGTGTTGTGACTATGTAGCCTGGTATGTGGAGTGGGCTCCCACTAAGAAGAAATGGTGCAGCTTGGCATAAATAAACCACTATAAAAACTGCTTGGTACCTGGATTGTTTCATGAAAATTCGCGTAACTTGATCCGGTTAACAGATGAAATGTACCGAGGAAACGACTACTTCAGCAGGAAGCAGATTACTCCGAGTTACACTGAACTAAGATACGTATAAGAAATCAACTGAACTATATAAGTGTCACTGCAGAACTAATTACTAAAGTGTAATGTTTTGGAAACTGTTCTAGTAGTAAATATTTGCATTTTTCTCAAAGTAATTCTTTGAGTGGTGGAGGCCAATGTGATCAGTAAGAAACACCCCCATGATCACACGTTTATTTATGTCTTTGGAACACATGAATAACAACAAATTTTTGAGTTTTTTGTTTAAATAAGTTTCTTTTCGATGTTGAAAATTTTCGCCCCAGCAAAATTTCACTGTCTTCCCCACGTAACGCAACAATAGTAGTTTCGTTACACACGTCGTCTTTGCCTTTCGCTTGCGATAGTATTGATGATATTCTCTGAATAGTAAATTTTGACTAGGAGCAACTGGTGTATCTTTGATCTTTTAATGTTGTGCGTATATTTTAGATATTCCTTTACTAATTTTAATATACACAAAACGTTGTGACATCGTAGTTCGCTTTTTACCGTGTAGGTTCACCTGATGTTGCGGTTTAAAGTCGTGAATTCGGTCGCGTTTTAATAAACAACAATTTTGCCAGCTGTAAGCGGAGTTCTTCCTATCATGATGTGGTAGTTGCTTGCTAACAAAAGGGAACATCCCCATCGCACCCCCCTCAGATTTAGTTATAAGTTGGCACAGTGGATAGGCCTTGAAAAACTGAACACAGATCAATTGAGAAAACAGGAAGAAGTTGTGTGGAACTATGAAAAAATAAGCAAAATATACAAACTGGGTCGTCCATGCCGAAGATAGACAATATTAAGGGCGATGCAAGCTGAGGAGTGCCGTGGTCCCGTGGTTAGGGTGAACAGCTGCGGAACGAGAGGTCTTTAGTTCGAATCTGCCCTCGGCTGAAAATTTTGCTTTCTTTATTTTCGCAAAGTTATGATCTGTCCGTTCGTTCATTGACGTCTCTGTTCACTGTAATAAGTTTAGTGTCTGTGTTTTGCGACAGCACCGCAAAACCGTGCGATTAGTTGACGAAAGGACGTGTCTCTCCAATGGGAACCGAAAACATTTGATCGCAAGGTCATAGGTCAACCGATTCCTCCACAGGAAAACACGTCTGATATATTCTATACGACACTGGTGACAGCATGTGCGTCACATGACAGGAATATGTTGCCGACCCACCTAACTAGTACACTTGGCGAATGGGTAAAAAGATTCTTCTACCTTGCCCGATTTAGGTTTTCTTGTGGATGTAATAATCACTCCAAAAAAAGTGATGAAAACATATGGGTTTGTCACATAAACTGAAAATAAAAAGTTAAAATTTTCGGTCGAGGGAAGATTTGAACCAAAGACCTCTAGTTCCGCAGCTGTTCACGCTAACCACGTGACCACGGCTCTCCTCGTCTCACACTGCCCTTAATATTGCCTATATTGCACATGGACTACTCAGTTTGTATATTTTGCTTATTTTTTCATAGTTCAGCACAACTTCTTCCTGTTTTCTCGAGTGATCTGTGTTCAGTTTTTCAAGGCCTATCCACTGTGCCAACTTACAACTAAATCTGAGGGGGGTGCGATGGGGAGGTTCCCTTGTAAGAATGGCGGATTAGCGTGACCAGTGGTAGCAGCGCTGTGCGGATGCACCAGGGAAAACGGAGCGCAGGGCGCAAATATTTGCATGACTAGCGCACCCAGGACTGGCTGCCAGTGGTGGCACTGTGCCAGCGCACGACGCCGTCCACAGAATCTGTGTGACCTGGATTTATTCTGTTGCCGCTACCTTGCGCGCCTCTCCACATTTCGTCCCTCCGAGCCGAGCCGAGCACTGGAAGCTGAAACGGATGGCGCATGCAGAGCGTGTGGCTGCAGACTGCCAACGGCAGCCGCCGATGAATATCAACGCAACAAAAAACACTGAGACGGTACAGAAGAGTCACGTGTTTCATATGGACAGTACAGCACAGCATAGCTTGGCTAAAAGAAGGCATCAGTTCATGGGACACATTCTGAGACATCAAGGGATCACGAATTTAGTACTGGAGGAAAGTGTAGGGGGTAAAAATCGTAGAGCGTGATCAAAGCAGATCCAGAGAGATGTAGGTTGCAGTAGTTATACAGAGATGAAGAGACTTGCACAGGATGGGGTAGCGTGGAGAACTGCATTAGACCAGTCTTCGGACTGAAGACCACAATAAGAACAACAAAATATGAGTAGGAACGTTAGAACTGGTATGATATCAATTTTGAAGACTAGAAATTTTTGTGATATCAGTATATTTTTTTGTTTTGTTTGTTACGTCTAACTTCACGGCGAGATTATCAAATAGTATACAGATGTTTTTGTAATGATGTTAAGTGATCCCTAGTTTCCTTTTTCTGTAGAAATGGTTTGTCGTGTCAGAAAGTCACTTATTAGTAGATTACGTCTACGTTCTGTCTCCACCAACAGCTGGCGTCGGTATACAAGAAGGGTGATAAGAATGAAGTGGTAGTCGAATCTTTGCGAACATATATTATGAAAGGATGTGTTATGATGATTCCACAGTGGAAGTGTGAGTTAAGGGATAATTGAGAAAGAATGAAGTCTTAAGAAAATTGGCGCGTCTGAAGAGAATTTTATGAGACATGGAAAAGTTTCTGCTGATCGAGGTACCGTAAGCTCTGCACATTCAGGTTTTTGTTAGTGGGTCATAGATGTTAGGGGTGGCATTTAGTGCAGTGTATTTGGTGTCCATGTCATGCCAGCATTTGGACAAAGGTGATAAAATGTAAATGTGTGTCTAGGGGCTCCCGTCGGGTAGACCGTTCGCCAGGTGCAAGTCTTTCGATTTGACGCCACTCTTGGCGACTTGCGCGTCGATAGGGATGAAATGATGATGATTAGAACAACACAACACACAGTCCCTGAGGGGAGAAAATCTCCGAGCCAGCCAGGAATCGAACCCGGGCCCTTAGGATTGACATTCTGTCGCGCTGACCACTAAGCTACCGGGGGCGGACGACAAAGGTGATTATGTATGTATTTAGCATGCTAGCATAGTATAGTATAGTATACCTGCACCGGCAGTGAGTGTTTGGTGTCCATGGCATGGAAATGGGTACTGAGGACGGCAAATGTGTTTTTTGTCTACACTAAGAGCGTCATGACTATACAGGGCATATCACAATTAATGGCGTAAACGCATACAGTTGAAAGTATACGATACTAGAAGCAAAAAAAGTCTCAGTAAACATGGAGTCGAAAACGCATACCTTAAGAGCTACGAGCAATTTTTCATCTTCGATACTACTGGAACAAATCTCTTCTACTGCAAGTTGTTTGCTTTCTGTACCTTGGGAAGTGGTAGTATGGACCAAAATAAGAAAAAATGTCCAGCAAACATGTACTCTAAAACGCATACCTTAAAAATTACGAACACTATCATTAGAAGAGTTGTGTTTCAAAGTAGCGGAGATGAACAAGTGTTCATAGCCCTTAAGGAATGTATTTTAGAGCACATGTTTACTGGATTTGTTTTCTTGTTTTGGTCCATACTACCAGTTCGCAAAATATGGAAAGCAAACAACTTGCAATAGAAAAGATTTGTTCCACAGCATCAAAGATGAAAAATTGTTCGTAGCTCTTAAGGTATCGTGTACTTTCAACTGTATGGGTTTACGCCATTAATTATAATACACCCTGTATATGTATATATTGGGTAATGGTGTTTGTAGCCCGCTGCTGTGGCCGAGCGGTTCAGTCCAGAACCGCGCTACTGCTACGGTGGTTCAAATGGCTCTGAGCACTATAGCACTTAAGTTCTAAGGTCATCAGTCCCCTAGTACTTAGAACTACTTAAACGTAACTAACCTAAGGACATCACACACATCAATGCCCAAGGCAGGGTTCGAACCTGCAACCGTAGCGGTCACGCGGTTCCAGACTGTAGCGCCTAGAACCGCTCGGCCATCCCGGCCGGCACAATGGCAATACAACAACAGTGATTGCGTAGGCGTTTTCTTCCTTTCCTTCCACCTCGAAACTTTTGCATATTCCATTGCGTATACTGGGTATGGGATAAGAAGATTTTTGTCTGCTGTACCAACAGGAGGGCAGCAAGGGCGGTTCAAAAGAGGAACCGTCCCAACCCCCGCTGGTTTAAGATATAGAGGTGGTGGCGGCCTCTTGTGCTGGACTCGGGTAGGGGAGTAAGGATACTGAAGAAAGGCGGCCATTGTGCTAATCTCGATTGCTGGGGAAACGTTATCGACCAGGCACACTAAAATTTTAGGGCTAAGGGCATTTGCGAAACGTTTCCCTGGTGGAAGGAGGATTTCCCGAATAACGCAGCACTTTTTTTGAGCCATTCTTGAGAGAAACGTGTCTATGGGAGATACCGATCTTGAGAGCTTTCTAAAAAAGACACGGGCAGTCCCTGGAAATGATGGTCGCCTGCTTGTGTCTATCCTAACATTTTCCCCTTTGTCTTCGTTCTCTCTTCCTATGTTCCCAAGATAGTAACAGCGCGCAAAAGACGCCAAATATGACATCTGGGCTGGCAGGAGTATTTTTAGACGCAAGTTTCTGAAAGAGGCATTTCAGTACATTTGAAAGTGACACCCGCATTTTTCGTACGATAATGGGAGAGCAGCAGCGTCTGCTGCATTTTTTCGATGGAGAGACCGTTCCTGGTTGACAATTGCTGCTTGAAACACAGGAACCGTCCGCAGAACTGATGCGGTCTGCGTTTTTTTTCGACAATTCACTTCGGATTCTGCTGTGAGTACGGTGACTTGAGGCTCTGGTTGCAGAGAGGATACTTGGCCCTATGTTTGCAACAGAGTAATTTCTTGTTTTATATCAGTAGACATTTCTGGCTCCGCATTCAGGTGGGACATTTATTCGGTCACGACACTCCAGGCGGAGACTTCGCCCAGCAGACTTCTGGGTGATACAGCAGCGGCAGCGGCGCCCTCACAGGCCGCACCTCACTTACGTACTAAAACAATGGGGAGATTTACGGACAGCACTGGCGGTATCAGTTGTGATGAATTTAATGACGCACAGTAATTTCACGTTTATGTTCCAACTGACAACTGCAACTGACTTAGTTCCAAAACAACGTCACTTGCATTCTAAGCAAGAATGCATTCACAATTGTCAAGTCACGGATTTCAATCAGGTAAAATTTAATATGTTGGAGAATTGAACTTACTGTCACATGCTTCCCTTCATGTACTTTACCAACCATAAGCCACGTAAATCTTATCTTTTATGTGTTTATTACTATTGTCTTTACATCTGGAATATCTATTATTGAATTATTTGACGAAGTTTTTAAAAAATCAACTTGCACTAATAAAAATCAGGAATTTATCGTATCTTTGAATTTAATTTCATAGCTAGTCACCCCTGTGCGTATTTAAGGATACTGTGTGATTGTTCTCGCCCACTTATCCACTGCTGAGCTGATAAAGTTTATTTACTCGGTTGCTCTCGGTTTAATTAGCATGGTTCCTTGGGGGAGAGATCTAGATGATAGATAACTAACTAGAGTTATTTCTCGCTCTAATAGGAAGGCTTTTGACGCTGTACCACACAAGCGGCTCTTAGCGAAATTGCGTGCTTATGGAATATCGTCTCAGTTATGTGACGGGATTTGTGATTTCCTGTCAGAGGGGTCACAGTTCATATTAATTGACGGAAAGTCATCGACAAACAGAAGTCATTTCTGGTGTTCCCCAGGGTAGTGTTATAGGCCCTTTGCTGTTCCTTATCTATATAAACGATTTGGGAGACAATCTGAGCAACCGTCTTTGGTTGTTTGCACATGGCGCTGTCGTTTACCGACTAATAAAGTCATTAGAAGATCAAAACAAACTGCAAAACGATTTAGAAGAAATATCGGAAGGGTGTGAAGAGTGGCAGTTGACCCTAAGTAACGAAAAGTATGAGGTCATCCAGATGAGTGTTAAAAAGAACTCCGGTTACACGATAAATCAGTCTAATCTAAATGCCGTAAATTCAACTAAATTCCTAGGTATTACCAACAACTTAAATTGGAAGGAAGACACAGAAAATGATGTGAGGAAGGCTAACCAAAGACTGCGTTTTATTGGCAGGACACTTAGAAAATGTAACAGACCTACTAAGGACACTGCCTATACTACGCTTGTCCGTCCTCTTTTAGAATACTGCTGCGCGGTGTGGGACCTTAGCAGATAGGACTGACAGAATAAATCGAAAAAGTTCAAAGAAAGGCAGCACGTTTTGTATTATCGCGAAATATCGGAGAGAGTGTCACAGAAATGATACAGGATTTAGGCTGGAAATCATTAAACGAAAGGCGTTTTAAGTTGCGACGGAATCTTCTCACGAAATTCCAAATCACCAACTTTCTCCTCCGAATGCGAAAATATTTTGTTGACAGCGACCTACATAGGGAGGAGCGATCACCACGATAAAATAAGGAAAATCAGAGCACGTACGGAAAGATATACGTGTTCAATCTTTCCGCGCGCTATACGAGATTGGAATAACAGAGAATTGTGAAGGTGGTTCGATGAACCCTCTGCCAGGCACGTAATGTGATTTGCAGAGTTTCCATGTAGATGTAGATGTAATAGCGAGAGGGGGGGGGGGGGGATTTTCCCGGTCGGTATATCCCACACGTTAGTGTAACAAATGTTTGGGGAAGATAAATGAGAATCCTTCCGCGAAGTACGACGTTCTTTTCGCGAAACCCTGTTGGATAAAATTAGGGAGCTTGGCTCGAAGGAGACTGCACGACCGTTATGCTGCTACCGACAGTGGGATAACTCGCAGGAAATGTAAGTCCATATTTAGTAAGCCAGGGCAGTGTTTTATAAAATGAATCACGTGTCCAAGAGTTATGGCGTCTCAATTGAAATCAAATTAAGATTTTTGCGTTGCTACATATTCCCCATCTTTTTTGTGGAGCTGAGACCTGAAATTCAACCGAGACGACAGACAAATGACTTAAGGCATTTGAGATGTGCAGGAGGCTCCTAAGAGTGCCATTGACATATAAAATTACCAACGACAACATTGTCCGCACAATGAAGAAAGAAAAAGAAGTCGTAAACAATTTAAAATACAAGAAACTACAACGACTATTACGTAACGAGAAATGGAAACTCACACAAAGTGCTGCAGAACATTCTTCAGGGACAGATAACTGACAAGAAAGTACACTATAAGACAGAAAAAACGGCTTATCACGGAAGAATTATCTGAATGGGACGGAAATTGGTATATATGATGTACATGTACAAACAAATGATCACAATCCGCCGGCCGGAGTGGCCGAGCGGTTCTAGGCGCTACAGTCTGGAACCGCGCGACCGCTACGTCGCAGGTTCTTATCCTGCCTGGGGCATGGATATGTGTGATGTCCTTAGGTTAGTTAGGTTTAAGTAGTTCTAAGTTTAGGGGACCTATGACCTCAGCAGTTAAGTCCCATAGTGCTCAGAGCCATTTGAAACATTTGAAATGAGCAAAAAAGACTAGCAAAGATGTGTGTGGAGACGCCGCTGACGCTGGTGGTATACCAAGCTCACTGTTGCGCGCCATACGGCCGGTCAACCAAGAACGATGGTCTGAGGTGGAGTTTCATTTTATAGCAGGATCCCTTTGGTTGTCTCCCGTAGCATCCCTGCAGCACAGCGGTACGTCTACGGTATTCTACACTCCGTTTTGTTGCCCTTCGTGGCAGGCCATCTTGGTCTTACATTTCAGCAAGGTAAGCGCTCCCGCACACGGCTTGTTTTCGTACTTGCCAAAGGCTGCCTTGTCCTAAAAGGTCGCTAGGTCTCGCTAATTTAGAACGTTTGAACCATTATGGGCAGGGCCAGCCAACCAGCTCGTCATTTTGACAAGCTAACACGCTAATTGGACAGAATCTGGCACGACATCCACCAACATCAATCAATGCCAAGCAGAATAGCCGCTTGTGTAAGGGCCGCAGGTGACCGAAAGCGTTATTGACTTCCTAATTTGTGAATCCCTCTCTCTTGAATGCACAATCCAATTTTTCTGAAATTGTAATCATTTGTTTGTAGTTTACACTTAGTATCCTCTCATGTCAATGCTTTAGTCGCGTTATTCGCATTGCCAATCGATTTAAGCAGGCAGGCCCATTGTCCTGAAGCCAGATTACTTTTTCTTTTTGCAATCCATCTCTCGCCTCGTCTTCTTTAACCAATTAGCCCAGGAGAGACTTGCGTAGAATTCGCCGTTTGGTCAGGCTCTGAGCACTATGGGACTTAACATCTATGGTCATAGGTTCCCTAGAACTTAGAGCTACTTAAACCTAACTAACCTAAGGACATCACACAACACCCAGTCATCACGAGGCAGAGAAAATCCATGACCCCGCCGGGAATCGAACCCGGGAACCCGGGCGCGGGAAGCGCCGTTTGGTCTTTTACTTTTTGCAAGGTAACTGACAAGGTAATAGCTTTTGTGTGATCTAGAAAACGTTTTTTAAACAGCACAGTCATTTTCGCCTCTCGTCTTGGCTATTAATAAACCCGCTTCAGCTGTATTTAGTCCTTTATTTGTAGGTCACCACTGTTTTCATGGCACTAAAAGCCACAGCTTCATGTGAGTGACCGAAGACCGGAGAAGCGGCCCCATGCACCATATTCGATTGGAACCCATGCATACGACTGTTTTATTCAATGACATACCATCCTTTGTTCTAAAGGACAACGAATGTTGCGTACGGAGTATCGAGCTGCTTAGCTCTAATGTTTTAGATATGTGTTCACCTGAAGATGTGGCTTTTAGTGCCATGAAACGGTTATTGATCTAAAAGTACAGGACTAAATACAGCTGAAGCGGTTTATTAATACCCAAGATGATTACTCATAATTGTGGTTGCTCTACAGACAAGGCTGTCTGCAACTTCGCCTTTATTGATGCAGATCGAACTACTGCTATTCACTGTCTTGATCGCTGTTTCCCTTACGGCGTGAAGAAATGGACGCCAAGTCCCATTCATAGCGCCAATCAATCATACAGAATTACCGTATCTTTTTTATTTAGCCCAAGAATTACTAATAAATTCAGTCTCGTATTTGATTACGTATAGCATGTAACATATGCGACATTCTTTGGCACATGTCTTACTCAGAGTTTTTCGTGTGAAATTTAACTCTTCTGCATTCGGACACGCCCCTGCTGTTCACCACTTAATGACCTTTAACCATCAATCGCCCGGTATCACACTTGACATTTTCCTCAATTTGTAGAAATACAAATACCGCTTACTTTAGTTTGAAATTTATAGCGAAGCTTCTGATTGGAGATGTTCCAACGATATCACATTTTGTGAATTGAAGTTTCTGCGAAGCTGCAAATTCAGTTGAAAAAAAAAAAAAAAACCTAACTTAATGCCATCGATATTGATGTGAAGCTGGCAGCAGTTTACATACCCGCCTTGTCTTTGCTCTTTCAGCTGTTGTAGGCGTCAGCAGTAAGGGAGGGGTGGGGGGAGCACTTGTGCCGCCCCCCTCCCTCCCAGCCGATTGAATCTCGAATAAAGAGTTTTTATTCACTACGAAGTCATCACACACTTCTAGAAATGATGTGACGCGATTCCGTTGAAATACGGGTTTTGCTAATTGTAATTGTCAAAACTCAACAAAAACAACAAGCTTTTTCATCCGGACGCAACTGCAATTTGATTCCATCAGAATCTGATTAGCGTATTCAAACCTTGGTCTGCAGTTTTTTACCAACACATGTCCCTCCACAACCAAAGTAACGATTCCTTGATGAAATGTGGCGAAAACATACGTGGTGTTTATTTTTGTGCGACGAATTCGTCGTGTACTTGTCTTACACTTTTCAAAGTTTCCACGTTTTCGAGAAACTACCACTATCATTAAAGGAGCTCAACCTGCCGCAACGGACACACAAGATTACTTGTGAAATGAAGAGCAGTGATTAAAGCAGGTCAGCTTTGGTTTCCTCTAGCCTGGCAAGCTTCACGGGACCTGCTCACTCTGCTGCACCTGGCAGCAGGTGAGCTATTACTGCTACGTGACCAGCCAGGTATATGTTTGAAATGTAGTTTCACTACTACTCATTTGTCATAACTGTGGGAGCAGCGAAATGATCAAAGCAAACTCAAAGGAGACTGAGCAGAAATTAGGGATTGGGGAATATATACTAGCCTGGCTGGTAAAAAGTTTTCGTTTGTTTATGAGTTAGATTCATATTAATCAGTAGAAGTGGCTCTGAGCACTATGGGACTTAACTTCTGAGGTCATAAGTCCCCTAGAACTAAGAACTACTTAAACGTAACTAACCTAAGGACATCACACACATCCATGCCCGTGGCAGAATTCGAACCTGCGACCGTAGCGGTCACGCGGTACCGAACTGAAGCGCCTAGAACCACTCGGCCACTCCGGCCGGCAATCAGTAGAAGTCTCGCAGTGCAAATTGTGTAAAAAGTTGCTGAAAACTCATTCTGGAACCTACAATGCGTACACACCTGTAAATCTGACCAGCAGTTTCCTCGTTCCATAAATATTTTAAACGAGTACATCGACTTATTGGCTGACATGTCCGTGGAAATGTATGCTTAGGATTTGAGGCCATTTAGCAGTATATAGGCCTTTCAAATTTGGTGCATACACTGACTCAAATAGGAAAAAAAAATGGCTTTGTAGATATTAAAAACTACGTTCTGGTGGTATGTAACGAAGTGCTAAGAAAACTTAGTATGCCAAAGAAGCTGCTTCTTACAGAAATACATTTTTTAGATTAATGTAATATGAGAAACTAACTTCGTGTTTGCTACAAAGCATTTGAGCAATTTAAAATGAACTGTTTTGGCTACTTAGAATGAATTCAGCGAACCCATTGCGGGTTCATCCCGGAAAAAGTAATTGAAATTGGTATAGTAGCGGTCATATTTGGCTGAAACAACCGAGGTTGCAGAAGATAGATTTCCAAAACCTTACTTTAGTTGCCGTAGCAGTATAATAGGCAATTTCAGCTTCTTGGATGGAAATGACCTTGACTTTAAGAAATAGTTCTGCTTTCTTCAGGATACATGTATTAGAGGTGACCTTATGGCCGTTCGAATTGAGAACAGCCAGTACTTGCCGAAAGACGGTGAAGTTGCAGAGAAAACAGTTCATATTAAAACAAATAAATAAGCCTGAAACACGCCGAAAAGGAAGAAAAGGACAAATAAAATCCACCATTTTCTGGCCTAGAATGACTCACAATGAATACATATTTCACTGAGTCTCGACTTGGGATATTCGGGCAAAAAGAAAAAATGTTTTCATCAACTCCCGAATCCTACTCATAAAAGTACAGTGCAAGGCTGCAGAATAAACTGCAATGTTGCGTAGCTCAGCTGGAAGACGGGCAGACAAGCGAAGCTCCTGTAGCCTTCTTGGGTTAGACACAACTTGGCTTGAATAGTAGAACAGCAGACTGCCTTTGTGCTGATAACGTGCGGCAACTTGCCTGCCTGGCTAATAGACAAGCATGGGCGGGTTAAAAGCGGAATGTGTGTACCTCTGCTAACGTTGACGTGGACGCGGACCTCACGAGAGAGAGGCCCCTCGGCAGGCGTGACGTGATCTGAGCTCTCAACTCTCTCCAGCGCCCGTTGGTGGCTTCATTGGGCTCGCAAACTACACAGTTTCTTCACGAAAATGGTAGCTCGTGTAACAACTAGCTAGCGTTAGCGATTGTCGAAGAAAACAGGAGAAAATTGAAGAAGCTTCTTGACTCGTCGATATGACGATGTCCTTAAGGGTGGTGGGGGGGGGGGGGGGGGGGGTAGGACGTCAAACGGGCCGACTTGGAGCAGGAGAGGCACCACAGGACATTTTGATTTCCACTGTCTATACATTTACAAATAAATTCATCAAACTTTGTCAGCATAACCAGGAAGGATTCAGAATTCACACTCATAGCATTGGAAGTTCGGAAACATAACGAAGTAATTTTTTTTTTTACATGTAAAATTTCATCTTTTTTTCCACTTACTAATGGCAGCATTTGTTGCTATAGGTACACTTTTCTCATAAGTAAGAGAGATGGTTCGATGAATTTTGCACAGCATACAAACCATACTTAAAGGTGTATGAAACTCTAGAATTTTCTAAATCTATTAAAAACTGTGGTAAAAACTGAGGTAATTAACTACAAAATTTGTGTTTTTTCTAAACATGAAGTTTAAAATACAAAAGATCATTCGTTTTTTCATAAATTAAATAAATTCTAGAGTTTCATACACCTGTAAGTATGGTATGTATGCTGTGCAAAATTCATCGAAGAATCTCTCTACTTATGAAGAAAAGTGTACCTATAGCAACAAATGGAGCCATTAGTAAGTGAAAAAATGATGAAATTTCACACGCAAAAAAAAAAAATTTGTTCCGTTTTCGAACTTCCACTGCAATGAGAGTGAATCCTGAATCCTTCCTGGTGATGCTGACAAAGTTTTATGAATTTATTTGTAAAAGTATAGACACTGGAAATTAAAATGTCCTGTGATGTCTCTCCTGCTCCAAGTCGGCCCGTTTACCCTCCTACCCCCCCACCCCCTTAAAGGTCATCAGTCCCTCGATTTCAACAGGGAAACACGTAGAAAGGTAAAAAGCGAAAAAGTGGGGATTTGGCTGCTCGAACTATATAAACAAGTCAAACAGTTTTAAAGTGGGAGGGACGGTAGTTGTAACACGATGGGTAAAAAAATTGATATAACCCAGGCAGCATCGTGCACATGAGGGTCTAAAGGCACACCAAGGTGAGGGGGGAAGAAAGTAACCAGCAGTCACATGGGAGGTATCTTCCACAGGGGAAGGCTCTCCCCTCACAACCATCCTTAACACTGGAAGTGGAGTATTAAGGTATAGTCTAAAATCCGCTCTCGCCCTGGAAATGCATCACTGTGGCTCTCTCGTCATCCGCAAGCATCAGAGGTAGTGAGGTAGACGAGCTGAGAGCGTGCCGCACATCAGCCAGCAGGGCGCTATCAACAAGAACATGCGCTATCGTCAATACACTACTACGGCTGCAGTGAGGAGAATCCTTCCAACTCAGAAAGAACTCTTGGGTGAGTCTCGTGTAACCGATGCGTAGTCGGCACAACACAACGCCACCTTTCCGAAACGCCTGGAAAAATTTCTGCTACACCTCAGTGGACCCATTAATCGCTCTTAACTTGTTTTGGGTCATAGTAGACTGCCATTCCAATTCCCAAAGCCTCAAAATATTGCGTCGAAGTTGTAATCTTAAGTCTGTGCCCGGTATTTCAACACCAAGACGATCTGTAATTGCGTCTTTGGCTAAACGGTCGGCGAGCTCATTTCCTGCAATGCCAATGGGGTTCGGCGTCCAGATGAAGGTCACTGACTTTCCAGAGCTTTAGAGGTCAACCAGTAGGTCATGGATGTTGGTGACCAAAAGATCTTTCGTGTAGTACAGGGATATTGCCTTTTAAGCAACTCAGGGAATCGCTACAGATCTGGAAGTTCGTCGTGGCCAGGAATTTGACGTACTGCGAAGCGTGAGAAATGGCAAACAACTCTGCAGTGTATACAATGCAGGCACTCGGCGAAGAGTTAAGTCCTCTTGCTTGTGCAAAAGCGTAGACAACCCTGTCGTCGACTTTCGATCAATCTGTGTAGACGCATACCAAATTGGAATAATCGTGTCTCAGAAGGGTAGGATCAGCGTCCCTCTTGGGGCCACAAAAGGGGTCCATCCCTATCACAGAGCGGGCTACATACCATGGGGGGGGGGGGGGGGGGTGGTGTCGAGGGGAGCCCTAGGAACAAAGCCGAAAGGAGGCTGTTGGAGGTTCTTCAGTAGAGTATCGAGCCGGTCTACTCAGTTTTGGGCGATGCACAAACAGTCTCAACTGTTGGTTATGGAACAGAGTTGAGTGACATGGTGAGCAGGCGTCTGACAGATTGTGAATGTGCAGTTAGCCAGAAGCTGCTGTCGTCTAAACTGCAGCGGTGGGACACATGATCGAGCAAGCTCAGTACGGACGGTGCTCCCGACCCATAGGCAGCACGTCTATAGTCCAAACTGGATAAAAACAGCGCTTTGTAAAAGAACTATGCGGTGCCGCGCGGTTTGAGGCGCCGTGTCACGGACTGCGCTGCCCCTCCCGCCAAAGGTTCGAGTCCTCCCTCGGGGTTGGCCGCTGTGACCGAGCGGGTCTAGGCGCTTCAGTCCGAAACCGCGCTGCTGCTGCTGCGGTCGTAGGTTCGAATCCTGCCTCGGGCATGGATGTGTGTGATGTCCTTAGGTAAGTCAGGTTTAAGTAGTTCTATGTCTAGACCTCAGATGTTAAGTCCCATAGAGCTTAGAGCCTCCCTCGGGCATGGGTGTGTGTGTTTTTCTTAGCATAAGTGAGTTTAAGTAGCGTGTGAGTCTAGGGACCGATGACATCAGCAGTTTAGTCCTATAGCAATTCACATACATTTGAACTATGCGGTCCGCGCCCCACGAGGAGTTACTAAGAAAACTTAGAACATGTAGTTTCTTCATGCAAGTTGCCTTGGTACGGCGGACGAGTGGCAGCCAAGTTAGCTTGTTGTCAAATGAAATAGGACTACCTAGGAACTCAAAAGTTTCAATGACTTCAAGCAACAGGTCACCAAGATAAAATTCTGGCTGCAGGTGCATAGTCCAGAATCGGCAAAAATGCACAATTCGTGATTCTGTAGGAGAACATTTATAGCTGCGATTCAGGGCCCAGTCGTGTATTCTCCAGTCAGACCCATTAAGTTGGTGCTCAGCAGTGCGCAGTGATGCGGAGGCATAGTACAGGCAAAGATCATCCACATACATTGATCTAGACTGTGTGGCCCACCTCATTCACGATTCCATTGATGGCGATAGCAAACAGCATTACGCTTAGAAGTGTTTCATGAGGGACTCCAGTTTCGTGTGTATATATTTGTTTCTGGGAGTTGAACATCCGGACCCGGAAAAGTCAGAGAGAGAGAGAGAGAGAGAGAGAGAGGACATTCTGAATAAATATGGATAAACCTCCCCGGAAATCCCACTCGTATGCCTTCTGTAGTTCAAAGAACACAGCATTTAGATGTTGGCAATACGCGAAAGCATTGTGCACTGCAGATTCCAGACGAATCAGATGGTCTGTGGTGGACCGGAAAGCTCGAAAGTCGCTTTGGGATCGTGACATATGCCGTCCAGCTTCAAGGCACCAACAAACACAGCAGTTGAATGCTATTAAATTATCCACAGAGGGATGGCACTTGTGCCGTTGAAGCACCCTGCAGCGTTCCTTGATACTATCTTCAGACCAACATGGCACCGGCGGTCGTCGGAATAAGCCGAAGGAGTAGGGTATCGCTGCTGCTGCAGCATGACTAATAGTATCAACAATATCCTGTACACTTTGCCAATATCCGTCGCACGACTGGCTGCAAAAGTGGCTGTAGAGGAGAAAGCCTGCCAGTCATCTTTCAGAAGCGACCGACGTGGAGAATGCTCCCCATGTCTGAGTGGAGAGAGAGAGAGAGAGAGAGAGAGAACGACAGAAAAATGGTCGCTGTCAACAAGATCGCCATGGACGCGGCGCTGGATCAGGGGTGAGATATTCGACTCCAGAATGAGAGATCAATAGTTGAGTATGTTTCGTGGGCCGCACTGAAATGTGTTGCAGCTCGAGTGTTGAGTATGCAGATGTTCAGTTCTGAAAGGAGGTGTTCTAGTACCAGCCTCTGCGAGAGACAGTGTCGTCCCTCCACAGAGGATTATGGGCGTTTAAATATCCCTGTAAGAGGAAGAGGGCGAGGTAGCTGTTCCACTAATTCTAACAGCTCGTGATAATGGAAAGATCCGTCTGGACGTAGATGAACATTACAGATTGTTATCCGAACTAGGCGGTGATGAGCCAGTCGGTAAGGACATTGCCATATATAACATTAACTTTTCAGATAACATTTCTGTTAAATGAGTAAGGAACACCCAGAATCTTGTACAAAACAAAAGGCTAAAAAAATTATGAAGCTGGTTGTTCGCGAACCTGTCGCCCTTATCACAAAGCGAGAACCCAACAACGCTATCATTTACGCAACAGCTTCGACCAGTAACCCTCCTTCCATATACGATATTAAAAGTCTGAAGACTGTATCTACAAATGCCTTTGTTACTTAATTTGCAAATTGTACCAAAAGCACACGATTATGATAGATCATCATTGTGCTGTGGCACTGAAACGATATTTTTCGTAGCACCCAAGTTATTACACTAAAAACATCGATTACAGGAAGACTTTGCCTACCAGTATGTAGTTTCCTGACATTTTATTGTCGCAAATCGTAGATAAAACGACTCGTTATCGAGAGATCTTCAGTTTTCTGATGCTCTGACATATTCAACATTCGTACCACGAACTCTCCGAGAAAGAAGGACCACCAAATACGTTGTTTAAAGCTATACAAATGGGGGCCGCCATGTTCTGCTTGCGACGTAAACCGATGTCTCATCTCACTCACTGACTACGTTTCCCTTCCACGAGACACACATCTGACATGCCAGATTCATTATTTCACGCTCTGCAGTGTAGTGGAACGTGGGTTTCGACGCTGTGACGTCACCAGCTCCTAGCCCACGTGCTTTTTCATACCCCGAGAGAGGACGGCTTTAGAGTTGTAAGGTGTTTTGTGACAGGCGCTGTATAAAGTACATTGAGGCTGCTGGAATCATGGAATACCTCCTAATATCGTGTCGGATCACGTTTTGACCGGCATAGTTTAGCATCTCGAAGTGGTATGGTTTCAGCTCGTTCCTGGAAGTATCCCGCAATAAAACTGAGCCATGCTGTCTCTACAGCCGTCCACAATTGCTGTCGGTGCAAGATTGTCCCATAAATATTGATCAGATTCATGTCCGGCGATCTGGGTGGCCAAAACATTCGCTCGAATCGTACAGAACGATCTTCAAGGCAGTCGCGAATTATTGTGGCCCGGTGACGTTGCTTATTGTCATCCATAAAAAAATCCATCGTTATTTGGAAAGTCCGTGAATGGCTGCAGATGGTCTCGAAGTAGACGAAAATCGTTATTTGTAGACAATGATCGTTTCATATGGACCTAGACGATTCCATGTAAACACAGCCCATACCATTAGGGACCCACCACCCGCTAGCACAGTGCCTTGTTGGCATCTTGGGTTCATTGCTTCGTGGGGTCTGCACCCTACTCGAACTCTTCCATCAGCTCAGACCAACTGAAACCAGGACTCATCTGAATAGGCCACGGTTTCCAGTAGTCTAAGATCCAACCGATATTGTCACGAGCCCAGGAGAGGCGCTGCAAGCGATATCGTGTTACCAAAGAACCATACATCGGTTGTCTCCTGCCATAATGCATTAACGGCAAACTTCGCCGCACTGTCTTATCGGATACGTTCGTCGTACGTCCCACATTGATTACTGCGGTTATTCCAGAAAGTGTTGCTTCTCTGTTAGCCGTTTTCCACGGTAGTTAAGTCGAGGCCGTCGGCCACTGCATTGACCGTGGTGAGAGGTAATGCCTGAAATTTGATATTTCCGGCTTGCTTTTGGCACTGTGGATCTCTGAATAGTAAATTGCATATTTCCGAAATGGAATGCCCCACGCATCTAGCTCCAACTGCCATTCCGTGCTCTAAGTGTGAATTCCCGTTGTGCGGTCACAATCAAGTCGGAAACCTTTTGACACGTATCATCTTAGTACAGAATGACAGCTCCGCCAATGCACTACCCTCTTATACCTTGTGTACGCGATACTACCGTCATCTGCATATGTGCATATCGCTATCCCATGATTTGTCATCTCAACGTAATGGGCGCAATAAAATATACAACGTCTGTAACTTAGTATCCATGGTGCTCTAAGGTCTTTGATACTAACGTTTTTGTTAGTACTTATGCGAAGTTTAGCCACGTTTTGCGAACGTTGAGCGTGTGCTGCTATAAAACTTAGGGAAGTGGCAGTTCTAGCAGTTTCCCGAGAATTTAACATCACTCAACACTGCTTGTGTCAAAATGTGGAAACTTTGAAACGTGTAATAGAAATACATGACGAATCCGTCACGCAGAAATGTACACCACCTAAGTTTTCGCCACATTTAACGTTTTAAAATCTTTAATATCATATAATTTGCGTGTCTGTGAAGGTCAAGGAGAAAAAGTATTTCTCCTAAGTTTACCGAATTTTGAACGAAAAACTTTTTCATGCTAATGCATGAAACCTATAACGTTTTCAGAACTAGGAGTCATCAGAAAAGGAAGAAAATCTTTAACACCCATCAGAAAAAGTGATAAATTTGAATCTGGTAATGGTTTGTTTTAAATAAATTTCCTTAATCCATACTTGTGGCTGGTTGCTTTTTTAAATTACAGTCCTTTTAATTACTCAGTAAGGTTCACGAGAACTAGGTGGTTTACAAATAGTGTTATTCCAGTTTTTCACAATGATAACCAGTCTCACTGAGTTACAGATCGTCTTTGGACATAAGTATACTACTGGCCTTTAAAATAGCTACACCACGAAGATGACGCGCTACAGACCCGAACTTTAACCGACAGGAAGAAGATGCTGTGATATGCAAATGATTAGCTTTTCAGAGCATTCACACAAGGTTGGCGCCGGTGGCGACACCTACAACGTGCTGACATGAGGAAAGTTTCCAACCGATTTCTCAAACACAAACAGCAGTTGACTGGCTTTGCCTGGTGAAACGTTGTTGTGATGCCTCGTGTAAGGAGGAGAAATGCGTACCATCAAGTTCCCGACTTTTATCAAAGTCGGATTGTAGCCTATCGCGATTGCGGTTTACCGTATCGCGACATTGCTGCTCGCATTGGACGAGATCCAATGACTGTTAGAGTATGGAATCGGTGGGTTCAGGAGAGTAATACGGAACGACGTGCTGGATCCCAACGGCCTCCTATCTCTAGCAGTCGATATGACCGGTACCTTATCCGCATGGCTGTAACGGATCGTGCAGCCACGTCTCGATCCCTGAGTCAACAGATGGGGCGTTTGTAAGACAACAACCATCTGCACGAACAGTTCTATGACGTTTGCAGCTGCGTGGACTATCAGCTCGGAGACCACGGCTACGGTTGCCCTTGACGTTGCATCACAGGCAGGTGCGCCTGCGATGGTGTACTCAACGACGAACCTGGGTGCACGAATGGCAAAACGTCATTTTTTCGGATGAATCCAGGTTCTGTTTACAGCATCATGATGGTTGCATCCATGTTTGGCGACATCGCGGTGAACGCACATTGGAATCGTGTATTCGTCATCGCCATGCTGTCGTATCACCCGGCGTGATGGTATGGGGTGCCACTGGTTACATGTCTCTGTAACCTCTTGTTGGCATTGACGGCACTTTGAACAGTGGCCGTTACATTTCGGATGTGTTACGACCCGTGGCTCTACCTTCATTCGATCCCTGCGAAACACTACATTTCACCAGGATAATGCACGACCGCATTTTGCAGGTCCTGTACGGGCCTTTCTGGATACAGAAAATGTTCGGTTGCTGCCCTGGCCAGCACGCTCTCTAGATCTATCACCAATTGAAAACGTCTGGTCAATGGTGGCCGACCAACTGGCTCGTCACAATACGCCAGTCACTAGTCTTTATGAACTGTGGTATCGTGTTGAAGCTGCATGGGCAGCTGTACCTGTACACGCTTACCAAGCTCTGTTTGACTCAATGCCGAGGCCTATCAAGGCCGTTATTACGGCCAGGGGTGATTGTTCTGGGTACTGATTTCTCAGGATCTATGCACCCAAACCGCGTGAAAATGTAATCACATGTCATTTCTAGTGTAATATATTTGTCCAATGAATACCCGTTTATCATCTACATTTCTTCTTGGTGTAGCAATTTTAATGGTCAGTAGTGTACAATATTAATCGCTGGTTCTATAATGGACGGCCTCGCTATCGTACGTCCTTTCATATTAATTCATGGAAATGAAAAATGAAATGGATGGACTTACTAGGAAAGAAATTAGTCAAATGCAATGACAAAATTCCTTCGAAAATGCTAACCTTATGTTTAATTCGATTAATGTACATCCCTGTGATAAGCCTCGCTCCTAAATCATATATCCCTTCCCGAGGTTCTCTCAGTTCGCAAGGGACAGTACAGAAGAATGACTTTTAAACTTTGTATCGGCATGTAGGAGAGATGGACGAAAAAAAAAAAAAGATTGAAGTGACTGCTAGCAATAAGCAGGGGATCCGAGTTCGAAACCTGGTGCTGTCGTACGTGAAATTCTAGTCCAATACTGCACAATTTTGTTCGCTGATTGAAATTGCCGTTTAGTGTATTTATTTACCTATTTATGAGATTTCATGGTACCATGTGAGATAAAGCTACTCAGTTATGGAACGAATGTACACATACTTTACTGAATACTGATTAGGTAATTTGTAGACGGGAGATCTAAAGACTTACTCGTAATAAAACACGAAAAAGATTCAGAAACTATACAAATTCTTCGTAAAAGTTGGTTAAAACCGACTCGTTAGATTGTTAGTGTATTAACTATTACTATTCTTCTTTATGTACGTAATATGCCTCGGTAGATGTATTGACATGATTTAGTTAGAATTCCAGCTGTTTAAAGATAACTTTATTGTGAGGGTACAATTTTTACTTATCTTTAAGCTCATTTTCTGTTTTTTATAACACTGTTATCTTCTGTATAAAATCCCAAAAAATGATTCCTTCAGTTGGGATTAAATATACAGAGCAAATAGTAAGAGCTTCCCGATCAGCACAAGGGTGTGGCAAGGAGATGGTATTTCATGTACTGTCCTAATACTTACTTGCGTCCTTGAAAAAATCATCAGGGAATGGATCGGATCTTTACCAACGAACACCGGTCTATAGGTAGGGGTCAAAGCAAACAACCTTTATGGGTAATAGTCAATTTATGCACAAAAAATATCAGCTGTGGGCTTTTAAATTAAACGATTTGCCTATTTTAATAGTTCCTGAAAAATAGTCAAATACGTAAATACTCTTAGAGGGGGAAATAGGAAGTATAACAAATAGCTGATTCAGCAGGCAGAGGACAATTTTAAAAGTAACAATTCTGGACACCTATCAAGGGCCTCAAACAAGATACGTCCTAGTTCACTACTCCTACTTCACATCTCTAGTGAGCAGATACGTCATTGTGCCGCAGTGATTATTATTATTATTATTTCTTTCTTGTCTCAGACGTTATGTCTGGTTAAAAATGGAAGGTGACACGGACCTTGATCAAGCGTGACTTCCTTTTAACTGTACGGTATATGTTAGATTGCATTTAGGAACTTCCGGGTAATTGAACAAGTGTCAATAATTACAGATTTCTATAGTTGTATATATATTTTGGATGTAGCTGTATTGCATTGATGTACTGGTGGATATTGTGTGGTATGACTCCTGTAGTTGATAGTATAATTGGTATAATGTCAACTTTATCCTGATGCCACATGTCCTTGACTTCCTCAGCCAGTTGGATGTATATTTCAATTTTTTCTCCTGTTTTCTTTTGTATATTTGTTGTATTGGGTATGGATATTTCGATTAGTTGTGTTAATTTCTTCTTTTTATTGGTGAGTATGATGTCAGGTTTGTTATGTGGTGTTGTTTTATCTGTTATAATGGTTCTGTTCCAGTATAATTTGTATTCATCGTTCTCCAGTACATTTTGTGGTGCATACTTGTATGTGGCAACATGTTGTTTTATAAGTTTATGTTGTAAGGCAAGCTGTTGATGTATTATTTTTGCTACATTGTCATGTCTTCTGGGGTATTCTGTATTTGCTAGTATTGTACATCCACTTGTGATGTGATCTACTGTTTCTATTTGTTGTTTGCAAAGTCTGCAGTTATCTGTTGTGGTATTGGGATCTTTAATAATATGCTTGCTGTAATATCTGGTGTTTATTGTTTGATCCTGTATTGCAATCATGAATCCTTCCGTCTCACTGTATATATTGCCTTTTCTTAGCCATGTGTTGGATGCATCTTGATCAATGTGTGGCTGTGTTAGATGATACGGGTGCTTGCCGTGTAGTGTTTTCTTTTTCCAATTTACTTTCTTCGTATCTGTTGATGTTATGTGATCTAAAGGGTTGTAGAAGTGGTTATGAAATTGCAGTGGTGTAGCCGATGAATTTATATCAGTGATTGCTTTGTGTATTTTGCTAGTTTCTGCTCGTTCTAGAAAGAATTTTCTTAAATTGTCTACCTGTCCATAATGTAGGTTTTTATGTCAATGAATCCCCTTCCTCCTTCCTTTCTGCTTAATGTGAGTCTTTCTGTTGCTGAATGTATGTGATGTATTCTATATTTGTGGCTTCTAGGTCTGTGTTACTCCATTTCACTACTCCAAATGAGTAGGTCAATATTGGTATAGCGTAAGTATTCATAGCTTTTGTCTTGTTTCTTGCTGTCAATTCTGTTTTCAGTATTTTTGTTAGTCTTTGTCTATATTTTTCTTTTAGTTCTTCTTTAATATTTGTATTATCTATTCCTATTTTTTGTCTGTATCCTAAATATTTATAGGCATCTGTTTTTTCCATCACTTCTATGCAGTCGCTGTGGTTATCCAATATGTAATCTTCTTATTTAGTGTGTTTTCCCTTGACTATGCTATTTTTCTTACATTTGTATGTTCCAAAAGCCATTTTTATATCATTGCTGAATCCTTCTGTTATCTTTAGTAATTGGTTGAGTTGTTGATTTGTTGCTGCCAGTAGTTTTAAATCATCCATGTATAGCAAATGTGTGATTTTGTGTGGGTATGTTCCAGTAATATTGTATCCATAATTTGTATTATTTAGCATGTTGGATAGTGGGTTCAGAGCAAGGCAGAACCAGAAAGGACTTAATGAGTCTCCTTGGTATATTCCATGCTTAATCTGTATTGGCTGTGATGTGATATTATTTGAATTAGTTTGGATATTAAGTGTGGTTTTCCAATTTTTCATTACTATGTTTAGGAACTGTATCAATTTAGGATCTACTTTGTATATTTCCAATATTTGTAGTAACCATGAGTGGGGTACACTATCAAAAGCTTTTTGGTAATGAATGTATGCGTAGTGTAGCGACCTTTGTTTAGTTTTAGCTTGATATGTCACCTCTGCATCTATTATCGGTTGCTCTTTACATCCTCGTGCTCCTTTGCAACAGCCTTTTTGTTCTTCATTTATAATTTTGTTCTGTGTTGTATGTGTCATTAATTTCTGTGTAATGACTGAAGTTAATATTTTGTATATTGTTGGTAGGCATATTTGGGGCGATATTTAGCTGGGTTTGCTGTGTCTGCTTGATCTTTAGGTTTCAGATAAGTTATTCCATGTGTAAGTGTATCAGGGAATGTGATGGGTCTGCAATGTAACTGTTAAATAATTTAGTTAGATGTGAATGTGTTGAGGCGAATTTCTTTAGCCAGAAATTTGCTATTTTATCTTTTCCAGGGGCTTTCCAATTGTGAGTAGAATTAATTGCTTGGGTGACTTCATGTTGCAAAATTATCACTTGAGGCATTTGTGGTATCATCTTGTACGTATCTGTTTCTGCTTGTATCCACCGTGCATGCCTGTTATGTTGTACCAGGTTTGACCATATGTTGCTCCAGAAGTGTTCCATGTCTGTTATGTTTGGTGGATTGTCTATTTTAATGTGTGTGTTATCTATTGTCTGGTAAAATTTCTTTTGGTTTGTGTTGAATGTTTGGTTTTGTTTCCTTCTATTTTCACTTTTTTTGTATCTTCTAAGTCGTTTGGCCAATGCTTGTAATTTCTGCTTCTTTTCATCTAATTGCTCTATCGCTTCTTGTTGTGAGATTTTGCCTAACCTTTTTCGTTTTTTGTCTGACATTTCATTTCTTATAAATTGTGTTAGCTGTCCGATGTCTTTTCTCAGTTTTTCTACTCTGGTCTGTAGCCTGTGTTGCCATGCTGGTTTTGTGGGTTTCTTCTGTGTGTTGGTTGGTTCTGATCTCTGCCTAGTGTGTATATTTAGTGTAGTGAGTGCTCCTATATAAGCCAGTAGTTGTAACTCTTCCATAGTTGTGTTTTCATTTATTTTGTTGAGTATGATTGTGTTGATAGTTTTTATTGTTGTTTCGACTTGTGGGTTATTTGGCGGTCTATGCAAGAATGGTCTAATGTCTGTATTTGTGTCTTTGTATTCTATATATGTCAGCTGAAATTTTTCTTCTATATCTAACATGTGTGTCACTTCGTGTTTGTTCTGGTGGCTGTCTTAAGATTTCGTTTTCCTCTGACTGTTTAATTGATGCGTGTTGTTCTTTGTTTGTTTGCTCTGGAATGTTTGAGTCCATTACTGTATTTTCTTCTTCTTCTTCTGATTGCACATTATTTTGTTCCAGCATTTGTTGTACTTGTTGTTTGATGTTTTCTAATTCTGGCTGGGGTATCCTGTTATGTTTGATTATTACACGGATCTGATCAGCTAGTCGTTGTTCTGTTAAAAATGTTAATTCTGGGTATCCGGTAATAAATGTTGTGTATACTTGTGATCTGTATCCAGTTGTGTTGGTTCCTAGGTTTGTTGCTTGGTAATAACAGAACATGAGGTGTCGATTAACTTCATCAGACCATCTCATCCTCTGTCTTTGTTTTCCTTCTAAGGTGGTTGCAGTAAGCATATCCTGCAAAACACCTCTATTTGGATTTGAATCATTTTCCAGTTGGCTAGCAGTGTCGTTACCATTGTGGGCGGGCATAGGGTTCAAGCGTCGTCCCCGACCATGACAGCACTTGTCCGAGGCTTCTTTAGTTCTGTCCTGAACCAACTAATCACACTGAAGGGGGATTAGCCCTATTAGTGGTTTGTTCTTTTTGTCGCCTTTTACGACTGGCAGAACATACCGGAGGCCTATTCTTTTCCCGGGCCTCCACAGGTTTTATTATTATTATTTGGGTTGAGGGGGCGCTCAGCATCATGGTCATCAGCGCCCCGACGAAAAGTCAATATGCCAATGTCATGGGTGAGGACGAAGGCTGTCCCCACATGCGGAGCAGTTTATAACGTATTAAAGTCTGCCGCCCTTCCCCACCAGTTTAGGGATGAGACCTGACAATTCACAAACTTTCGACACTCTTGTAACACTGCTGTCGGTTTCTGTGAGGATGGTGGGCAGATCTCCAGCAAGACCGAGGACTGCCCTAATATCAGTATACAGGACACACATAGCCACAATATGCTGAACTGAAAGTGGCACGCCACAAACCTCACAAAATGGTGGATCCTCCCACCGGAGGAGGAAGCCATGTGTGAAAGGGCAACGTCCGATGTGCAGTCTGGTAAGCAAAACCCCCTTACAGCGGCGAGGCTGACACGAAGACCGCCAAGCTTTTGTGGTCGGTTTGAGCGACGGCAGTTTGTTGTCCGACACCTGCAACCATTCATTCTCCCACTGACGCATGATGCACCTGTCAGAAAATGAGATAATGGCATGCAACGGGCTGGACATTGATGGACAGTACCATCCCGACATGCTTCCTTGGCAGCTTTGTAAGCCATGCCGTTCCCCTTATCCCAACGTGGCCAGGTACGCAGCAAAAGATCACCTCGTTGCCACGGCGTTGGAGCCGCTGTAAGGAGTCATGGACGAGCTGAATCAGCGGGTCTACCAGATACATTTGGTGAAGGGCTTGCAGTGCACTAAGAGAGTCTGAACAGACAAGAAAGCTCTTACGTTTATGTCTGTGAACCCTCTCCAGTGCCATCAAAATGCTGTATAACTCCGTATCATAATTTGTAAATTGTTCTGGAAGACGCACTTTGAAAACCCTATCAGGGAAAACAGCAGAACAACCGAGAGCATTCTCCTCCTGGGATCCATCTGTATGAATAACGATAAAATTACGGTACGTACTTAAAATAGGCGAAAACAAAGTTGTAAAAACCAAATCTGGAGTACAACTTTTCTTGTACTGTGTCGAGCTTAAAATCACTTTGGGCCTCTGAAGACACCAAGGCGGTAGTGCATTCCATCCCTAGGTGTGTATTTTCATGCCCGAGAGATCCAGATCCTCGAGGCACTCTTTAGCAAATATATCAGATGTCTTGATCGCTTGGGGCCGGTTCCTGAACGGTCGTTCGAAGGTGGGTTGGATCACTGAACTAAATGCCAGTGACTGAGAGGACGCTGAGGTTTTCAGCGCCTTCCGAGCCAAAAGAATATGCTGCCGAATCCAGAGTGGTGGTTCACAAGCCTCTGCAGACAGAATCTGAAATGGGCCGGTCCGAAAGGACCCAGTCGATATCCGAATGTCCTCATGGTGGACAGCATCTAACATCCGGAGGTAGGAAGGACGGGCCGATCCGTAGACCACGATGCCACAGTCTAAGGGTAATCGAACAAATGCCCTATAAAACTGCAGGAGGCGGGACCTGTCAGCTCCCAAAGATTTTTCCGCCAAGGCATTTCAAAATGTGGAAGCCATGTTAATTTCGAGTCAAATAAAAAAACCCAAAAAGCGCACATTGGCTTGATAACGTAAAATATGCCCCCCCCCCTCCCCCATTGAAAGCACTGGTTGGTTAAAACTCCGACGAGCACGGTTAAAAATTGACACACATAGTCTTCTCAGGTGAGAACCAAAAATCAGTTGTCTGGGCCCAGGTTTCCAGCCTCCTAATGGTCAGCTGTAGCTGCTTCGTCATCAAAGACTGTGGAGGATGTGCCATTGACAGCGATGGCAAACAGTGTGGCACTGCCCAGGGACACACCATTCTCCTGTACATAGCAATCAGACATCGCATTGCCAATGTGATAACGAAAACGCTTTTCCTCGACAAAGGATTGGATCAGAAGCGGCAGGCGTCCACGTAGTTCCCATTCATGAAGTTGACGAAGGATGTTGTACCTCCAAGTAGTGTCATATGCTTTTTCAGGCTCAAAAAACACAAACCTAATGGTTTCGGTGTAAGGACGACTCCTGTATCGCCGTCTCCAGTAGAATTAAGCTGGGTAGAGTGGAGCGGTGGCACCTGGAACTACACTGGGAGCGGCTCAGGTGACCTCGGGACTCGAGCAGCCAGACGAGGCGGCGGTTGACCATGCGTTCAAGAGTCTTGCCTATACAGGGCGACTCTACGATAACTGTTAGGGACGCTACGGTCCTTGCCTGGTTTCCAGAATGGAAATAGTGTCGCCTTCTTCCAAGCTGTGGGGTACTGTACATCAAACCAGATCTGACTGAAACAAGAGAGGAGCTGTCCTTGCACTTTGGGGCACAAATGACGAAGCATGGGATAATGAATCTCATCAGGTCCTGGAACAGCTGATTCCAGTTCCCAGATGGAGAATGGAAGATTGTAGACGTCCTCATTACGCGAGAAGAAACTGAGCTTCCTCATCTCTGCAGTCCGACAGAATCCTGAACGGCAGGAGCTTGTCTGGATGACGTAGTAACAATAAAGAAGTGTTCAGATAAACGTGAGCCATGTCTTCTGGCGTGTCCACCAAGACCCTATTATTTGACAAGGCTGTAAGGGGATGTGTACTACCGTTCTCTGAAATTCGTCTTATTGATTCCCAAACTTGCGCAGCGGAAGTGGAACGATTAATGAATGTCGTGAATTCCCTCCAGAAAGCCCTCACCTAGCATAAAAAGTCAATAGCTGAGGAAGACCCTGTAGCTGTGGAAAAGTGAGTCATCTGACCGGCGTTCAGAAGACAGGTATTCTCAGAAGGGAGATATTCTCAGAACGGAGTCATCCGACCCTTGGAGCAAGTAGTTGCAGAGCCCCACAGCACGATGTGGGCCCTGAAGTTCCCCAGGAGGAGGAATGGCCGTGGGAGTGCCTGGAAGAGGTCTGCCAGTGTGTCTGCATCCAAAGCGTCATTGGGGGGAAGGTACAAAGAACACTCTGTGATAGTAAAGGGTGCGAGAATTTTCACAGTAGTCGCTTGCATGGTCGTGGTAAGAGGGACAGGGGAGGAGTGGCCTCTTATCAAGGAAAATAGCCACTCCACCTTTAGCCCTGTCTCCACTAGTATTGTCCTTCCTGTAAATGTGGTAGCCCCGTAATGCAGCTGTGTCTGTGACTTTACGATGCGTGTCTTGTAAGCAAATGCTGAAAGGTTTATCCTGGACCAGCAGCTGCAACTCTTCCAAATGTGAGCGATATCCATTCAAATTCCACTGCATATTCATACAAATTCCACTGCAACACAGAAGTCCTTGTGAACGTGGACACACGGTGACATGTAGAAGCTTGGGTCGGTCCTGGAAGCGTGGTCGCATAGCCGCAGTGATTCAGGCGATCGCTCGCATAAGAAGTAAATCCGGGTTCGAGTCCCGATACGGCACAAATTTTCAGAATTCGGCAATTAATCGTATAGCTGGAGTCTCATGGTATTCGCAATTGATAATACCTTTCTTGTACATACAAAATCATTTCCAGGACCCTCTGACGACACACAGCGCGACAGCTGGACAATGGGTGCGGGGAATGTCAAGCAGGTTTCAGAGCAATAAGATCCTGTACTGAACAAATGCAAAACCTCAATGAACGTGCCAGACAGTGAATTCGTAGACTCCCAAAATGCATACGACTCCATGGTCAGAACGACTCTCTTTGGGATACTGAGACAACCGGGACTCCACGAAAAATCAGTAGGTTGGTGCAGGCCCCCACACAACACGCCAAATTCAAAGTGATGTTCAGAAGTCAACTCTCGGAGAGCTTCATCAATTCAAGAGTGGGGCAAGAATATGGTATTACAGGTACATTATTTGCCCGAGTCCTGGGAATAGACAAGATCTCTACCAGCAAACACTAGATTGACGGTGGGGATCAAAGCAGACAACCCAAGGATCCCATGTCTGGCCTTCACTGCTGGCTTGACCTTGCTGACAAATGACACGCAAGAGGTTCTTGCAACTCTAAGCACTGCGTTTGTAGCACAGAAAACAGGTCTACTGATCAACATCGGAATGGCCGAATCCATTGCCAATATTAAGAATGCTCCAGATCGAATAGAGTCAGCGCTACCAAGAATATCAACAGAGTTAAAACTATGAAGTACCTTAGAGAATCGATATTAGTGAAACTTAGCTCTTGAACATACGAAAATCAAACTAGATGGAGCAAAAAAAATGTCCGCTTCAAAACATTTGTCAATGAATATAAAACAGAGACTGTAACACAGTTATGAGAGTGTTAGTCCTCTATGTAGCAAAGTGCATATTCCTGGTTAAGAAGACTCCAATAATAATAATAATAATAATAATAATAATAATAAGTATGATGATGATGAGTTTGCGGGGCGCTCAACTGCGTGGTCATCAGCGCCCATACGAAGTCCCAATTTTTACACAATCCAAGCTAGCCATTTTTACGAATGATAATGAAATGATGAGGACAACGGAAATACCCAGTCTCCGGGCAGAGAAAATCTGCAACCCAGCTGGGAATCTAAGCCGGGACCTCGCGATCCAGAGGCTGCAACGCTAGCCACTAGACCACGAGCTGCGGACACCCCAATAAGAGTCCTCAAATTATAAGAAAGCAAATTCCTGAGAGAGATAGAGGGACCAAGGACACTGCCAGATGGGAGACTGTGTTACAAAACTAATTGTGGACGCCATCAAAAATAAGAAAATCTCAACGACACCATCAGAAGAAGAATACTAGCTTCCATGGCCACATATACAAAATGGACACCCATACACTGTCCTATAAGATCTTCATAGTAACGAGAAAGGCATGTAATACATCCTCAAATGTTCAAATGTGTGTGAAATCTTATGGAACTTGACTGCTAAGGTCATCAGTCCCTAAGCTTACACACTACTTAACCTAAATTATCCTAAGGACAAACACACACACCCATGCCCGTGGGAGGACTCGAACCTCCGCCGGGACCAGTCGCACAGTCCATGACAGCAGCGCCTCAGGCCGCTCGGCTAATCCCGCGCGGCCATCTTCATATGTATTTCTGTATATCTGGTACTAGCGAACCTAGAAATATGTACGGGAATTGTAGATACGTGCTAATCTCCTACTTCCCACCTCTCTCTACCCTCTCCTGTTCCTCCTTCCCTTTCTCCATCTTCTCCCTATCTGTCCATCATCTTTCCCTCGCTCATTGTACATTTCTCATCTCACACTCACTGTCCGTCTCTTCCTCCCCCTTTCTCTGTCCATATCCTCCCCCCTTCTCTCTCTGACCTTATTTATTATTACTGTAAACGGTACCTTGGTTGGGAATAGAAGTCAAAATCAATGGGTAAATCGGTTGGAATCATTAGTACAAGGGTATGAGATAGACCTTTCCGGCTGCTGGACCTGTGAGAACAGTATCTTTAATGACTGTATCTCACATGGTTTTGATCTACGAACAGGTAGGATTATAAAGTTAGCCATAAACACGACTTTCCTATTTTATGTTAAAAACGACTGCGAAAAGGAAAACAAAATCGCACATTTTCGCAGCACAGTTTAGCATGTTCTTTCTCGCAGTCCATTTGAGAGTGTGTTTATTGTGAAATTGTTATTCGATTTGCCTGCAAAGGCTGTCTACGTTAAGAAACTTCCTGGCAGATTAAAACTGTGTGTCGGACCGAGACACGAACTCGGGACCTTTGTCTTTCGCGGGCAAGTGCTCTACCGTATGAGCTACTCAAGCACAACTCACGACCCATCCATACAGCTTTAATTCTGCCAGTACGTCATCTCCTACCTTCCAAACTTAGCTGTGAGGACGGGTCGTGAATCGTGCTTGGGAGCTCAGTTGGTAGAGCACTTGCCCGCGAAGGGCAAAGGTCCCGAGTTTGAGACTCGGTCCGGCACACAGTTTTAATCTGCCAGGAAGTTTCATATCAGCGCACACTCCGCTGCAGAGTGAAAATCTCATTCTGGCTGTCTACGTTCTTCGTCAGTCTCGTTGACTAGACGATCATGTAGCAATTTGCAACACACCTAATACCACGAACTGGCATCAATTTAATCCTTGCATCACAGCAAAGATGTGATCACCACCGATAGACAAATGTCGCTTTCTATTGTATTCTCTGTCGCAAAATATCAATATTCAATGCAGTATTTGTTGTTATGAAAACATCTAACGGCATAACTGTCAAACCAACCATCCCATTTCTTTCATTGAGATTTTCGTACAAAAATACCATTCAAATTTTCGACTTTTGAAGTGGGTTTTCCAAAAATACTTTCACTCAGACCTTGTCCTGACAATTACGAAAACAAAAATAGTCAGCCAAATCGGTCGGGGCGTTCTCAGCTGAAGATCTTTCATACATGGGGCAATTTGCTTTTATCTATATTGATTGAAAGACAGTTACTACGATTTTACGACTCGGGGGCTCGAGACAGCGGCAATTTAAATTACTCAGCGGAATCCTTAAGCGATGTTATACTGCCTGTAAATGGTCTCCGAGTGCGCAACGAAAGTTCCTTAACTGTTATGCGTCTCTGCGGTGGGCACCATTTTATACCAAGTGCAACAGTTGTATTAGAGTTGCCCCTAGTGAAGGGTAAAGGACGTTCATGGAGTTGGTTGTGGCAGCCGATAGAATCTGTCTAATTTGCTATTTTATGGCTTCAATGATGGCAGACTCAGTATTCTCACTGCAAACAGGTATAATAATTATGGAAATACGCCTTTTTATGTTAAAGGTAAATAATACCTTGTTCTTTTAAAGTGACTTACATACAACTGTGGACGACGATTGTTGCTCTAGAGCATTCGGACAATGAATTTTGGATGCTCCCTGGCGAATATGCAGACAAGGTCAATACATCGAGGAATTTGTTAACTCTTTAATGGTTTTCTGTGAATATCCTGTGTTGCCAGACGGACATTCACGTTTCATTTACGAACTGCATTGCACTCAAGTAGTTTCGAAGTTCTGAAGTGAAAGTAAAGAATTCCTTTAGTTTTTTTGAGCAACCATTAACAGTTTGCAACTGATAAACGAGGTCTTAGAGCCGACGCTTCGGCAGTAATTAATTTCAGGTTTCTTCCACAGTTTTTGCTAAGAGTAGCACTGAATACCTCACATCGTTGAAGTTAACTTAAACTGAGGCAGAATAATAATAATAATAATAATAATAATAATAATAAAAGCAAAGAGTGAAGGTAACATCCAAAACAATTATTCTCTTCTAAGGTCGACACGTAGTAGCAATAAAAACGGTAAAGCTATTGCATTTTTGTGAATCATTCGAGCAGAGAATGACCTTACAGAAGTTCATATCAGGTAAGACTTGATACCTAGCAGGGACGACCACCATTTAGCTATTGAAACCAGACCCTTCCGAACAACCCTTACGATAACCGTAATGAGACCAGGAAGTGGTCTGAGGGTGCCAAGGTAGAGTTCAGCAGGAAAATGAAAGCTAACAGGAAAGCTCAAGATGGTGACTAAACTTCACCAAGAACACCAGAAGCACCAGACGACAGCAGCGCAGCAAAAACACGAGCATTGTGGCCCACAGGTTAAAAGGACGGCTTAGTTCCATAAGGTAACTTATTCCATTGAATCAGGGTATATTTACTTGCAGAATGACTAATTGCTCGGTAGATAAAAGTACAAATATGAACCCAACAGTTAAATACAAGCTGCTTCTCTGTATCGCTAACAGTTTCAAAAACTAAATGAGTGGCGACTTTACATAGGACACCGCGTGCCGAACAGAGGTCCAGTAAAATAATAGCTGCACGCTTCACTGTCAGCATATAATTGCAAACGTTAATTAATATTGAAATCGGTTTAATTGAGTTGATTGTGGGTTCTTTGTGGAACACTGTAATAATTACACAGGGAAATACACAGTTCCACGAAGTTTTACTGCACACGACCTGCGTTTCGCGTACCGTGCCCATTTTCTAATGTTATACTGTTTCACAAGCGATAATTACTGCAGTTTGGTGGTGTACTAGCAAGCATAGAATTTACAACCATGAAAGAAATTTTATGATTATTATGAATATAGTGAGGTCCTACAGAATATAAAAAAATTACCCTTTGCTTCTAAATACAGTAGAGCACCCGTATTTCGAGGTTTCGTGTAATTCCAGCTGGTCTTAAGAAAATTAAAATCTTACATAAAACTAAATTAAAAACCCGTTTCATACGTTGTTCGCATGTACGTTTTACGCACTTTCAAATGTGTTACATTTTTCAATTTTTCTTTTAATTTTCCATGTACAAAACAGGTAAAGCTGTCCCATTAGGATATTTATTCGTTCATAATGCACAGAAATAATTTTTACCTCAGACTCCAGATAGCGTTTCTATTACAGATGGACAGGTGCCGTTAGATTTCGAGGAGTGCACTTGCTTTTTCTTTGTCGACCCTTCACTAATTGGACCGCCTGACAAACAGTTATCCTTACTGTTACAATTTTTTAAGAGAAGAAGTTTGAGGTAACACTGTAGCACCGCGCTGCTATTTTATCGGAATGATTATTGACTGCTAGTAATTGAAGTGTCATGATGATCTCTCCATTGGCAAAAGATTTCGGAATAGTCCCCCATTCGGATCTCCGGGAGGGGACAGCCAAGGGGAAGGTTACCATGAGAAAAAGATTGAATAATCAACAAAAGGATAATGTTCTACGGGTCAGGGCGTGGAATGTCAGAAGCTTGAACGTGGTAGGGAAACTAGAAAATCTGAAAAGGGAAATGCAAAGGCTCAATCGAGATATAGTAGGGGTCAGTGAAGTGAAGTGGAAGGAAGACAAGGATTTCTGGTCAGATGAGTATCGGGTAATATCAACAGCAGCAGAAAATGGTATAACAGGTGTAGGATTCGTTATGAATAGGAAGGTGGGGCAGAGGGTGTGTTACTGTGAACAGTTCAGTGACCGGGTTGTTCTAATCAGAATCGACAGCAGACCAACACCGACAACGATAGTTCAGGTATACATGCCGACGTCGCAAGCTGAAGATGAACAGATAGAGAAAGTGTATGAGGTTATTGAAAGGGTAATGCAGTATGTAAAGGGGGACGAAAATCTAATAGTCATGGGCGACTGGAATGCAGTTGTAGGTGAAGGAGTAGAAGAAAAGGTTACAGGAGAATATGGGCTTGGGACAAGGAATGAAAGAGGAGAAAGACTAATTGAGTTCTGTAACAAGTTTCAGCTAGTAATAGCGAATACCCTGTTCAAGAATCACAAGAGGAGGAGGTATACCTGGAAAAGGCCGGGAGATACGGGAAGATTTCAATTAGATTACATCATGGTCAGACAGAGATTCCGAAATCAGATACTGGATTGTAAGGCGTACCCAGGAGCAGATATAGACTCAGATCACAATATAGTAGTGATGAAGAGTAGGCTAAAGTTCAAGATATTAGTCAAGAAGAATCAATACGCAAAGAAGTGGGATACGGAAGTACTAAGGAATGACGAGATACGTTTGAAGTTCTCTAACGCTATAGATACAGCAATAAGGAATAGCGCAGTAGGCAGTACAGTTGAAGAGGAATGGACATCTCTAAAAAGGGCCATCACAGAAGTTGGGAAGGAAAACGTAGGTACAAAGAAGGTAGCTGCGAAGAAACCATGGGTAACAGAAGAAATACTTCAGTTGATTGATGAAAGGAATGAAAGGAGGAAGTACAAACATGTTCCGGGAAAATCAGGAATACAGAAATACAAGTCGCTGAGGAATGAAATAAATAGGAAGTACAGGGAAGCTAAGAAGAAATGGCTGCAGGAAAAATGTGAAGACATCGAAAAAGATATGATTGTCGGAAGGACAGACTCACCATACAGGAAAGCCAAAACAACCTTTGGTGACCTTAAAAGCAACGGTGGTAACATTAAGAGTGCAACGGGAATTCCACTGTTAAATGCAGAGGAGAGAGCAGATAGGTGGAAAGAATACATTGAAAGCCTCTATGAGGGTGAAGATTTGTCTGATGTGATAGAAGAAGAAACAAGAGTCGATTTAGAAGAGATAGGGGATCCAGTATTAGAATCAGAATTTAAAAGAGCTTTGGGGGACTTACGGTCAAATAAGGCAGAAGGGATAGATAACATTCCATCAGAATTTCTAAAATCATTGGGGGAAGTGGCAACAAAACGACTATTCACGTTGTTGTGTAGAATATATGCGTCTGGCGATATACCATCTGACTTTCGGAAAAGCATCATCCACACAATTCCGAAGACGGCAAGAGCTGACAAGTGCGAGAATTATCGCACAATCAGCTTAACAGCTCATGCATCGAAGCTGCTTACAAGAATTATATACAGAAGAATGGAAAAGAAAATTGAAAATGCGCTAGGTGACGATCAGTTTGGCTTTAGGAAAAGTGAAGGGACGAGAGAGGCAATGCTGACGTTACGGCTAATAATGGAAGCAAGGCTAAAGAAAAATCAAGACACTTTCATAGGATTTGTAGACCTGGAAAAAGCGTTCGACAATATAAAATGGTGCAAGCTGTTCGAGATTCTGAAAAAAGTAAGGGTAAGCTATAGGGAGAGACGGGTCATATGCAATATGTACAACAACAAAGAGGGAATAATAAGAGTGGACGATCAAGAACGAAGTGCTCGTATTAAGAAGGGTGTAAGACAAGGCTGTAGCCTTTCGCCCCTACTCTTCAATCTGTACATCGAGGAAGCAATGATGGAAATAAAAGAAAGGTTCAGGAGTGGAATTAAAATACAAGGTGAAAGGATATCAATGATACGATTCGCTGATGACATTGCTATCCTGAGTGAAAGTGAAGAAGAATTAAATGATGTGCTGAACGGAATGAACAGTCTAATGAGTACACAGTATGGTTTGAGAGTAAATCGGGGAAAGACGGAGGTAATGAGAAGTAGTAGAAATGAGAACAGCGAGAAACTTAACATCAGGATTGATGGTCACGAAGTCAATGAAGTTAAGGAATTCTGCTACCTAGGCAGTAAAATAACCAATGACGGACGGAGCAAGGAGGACATCAAAAGCAGACTCGCCATGGCAAGAAAGGCATTTCTGGCCAAGAGAAGTCTACTAATATCAAATACCGGCCTTAATTTGAGGAAGAAATTTCTGAGGATGTACGTCTGGAGTACAGCATTGTATGGTAGTGAAACATGGAGCATGGGAAAGCCGGAACAGAAGAGAATCGAAGCATTTGAGATGTGGTGCTATAGACGAATGTTGAAAATTAGGTGGACTGATAAGGTAAGGAATGAGGAGGTTCTACGCAGAATCGGAGAGGAAAGGAATATGTGGAAAACACTGGTAAGGAGAAGGAACAGGATGATAGGACATCTGCTAAGACATGAGTGAATGACTTCCATGGTACTAGAGGGCTAGAGGGAGCTGTAGAGGGCAAAAACTGTAGAGGAAGACAGAGATTGGAATACGTCAAGCAAATAATTGAGGACATAGGTTGCAAGTGCTACTCTGAGATGAAGAGGTTAGCACAGGAAAGGAATTCGTGGCGGGCCGCATCAAACCAGTCAGTAGACTGATGACAAAAAAAAAATAAAAAATATATATATATGTTTACTTGTAAACACAGTTTAAAGGAATAACACCGACCTTCCCCTCCAGTCATGCATTAACAAGCTAATTAAGCTGTCTGGTTTTTATAGAAATTCTCTGTGAACACTGTATCCATTTTAAATCCTTGTTCACTTTGTTAAGCATAATATTGTTTAGACCAATGTTGTGAGTGAAGATCACGCGGAGTTTTACTCCGTTTTTTAATACACCCTTCATTCTAAAATCTTTGTCTTACACATATCATTAAACATTTATTCTCGATTTACCCATTGATTTAGTGATATTTCCGTACTATCCGAGTTTCTTGTAATTCGAGGTAGCCTTAGCCCCAATTAGCTCGATTTACTGGGCCTCTAGTGTACTGCATTGACAAGAATGTGTACACTGCCTGACAAAATGAAGCACCCGGAAGAGGAGGAGGAAACGAAGTGTAACTTCAGGGGTTGAGAGGGTTTGTGATGTGCTGTAGTGATTACAAAATCGAGTCAACTTTACTAAGAACTCTGGAGTATGAGCTCACGTATGAATATGAAATTGCATCCTCTCTGGCCTATATGCATGCAGTGATTCGGTTGAGAACTGCTCCAGAAAGCCCTCGTGTCCTCTGTTGATGTAAGATGGCCCAAAACAGTTGTAACTGGTCCTCAACATTCTGGAGACTGACACTGGGACGGTTGTCGCACGAGTTGGTCCCACAAATGCTCTGTTGGGGACAGATCTGGGAATCTTGCTGGTCACGGCATCACGCAGGCAGTCCATGGAGACACGTGCCATGTGTGGATGAGCATTGTTCTGTTGAAAAATTGTGCTACAATACCGTCGCGTGCAAGGTGACGCATGCGATCGTAGGATGTCCACGACTTTCGTTGCACCGATATGGTTTCCTCAGCCACTACCAGACATGATGTGAAGTCACACCCGAAGGCGTTGCACACCATGACGCCATGAGTACTGCCGCTGTGAATCTCCAAAACAATGGAAAAATGAGAGTTGTCCCCACTTCGCCGCCATACTCGCTAGCGACGGTCAACAAGGGTAGTGCAGAGCTGTGGTTCACCACTGAACACAATGCGATGGCATTCGTCAGCATATCATGCTTCCCAGTTACGGTAGCACTCCAAATGCAGCCGTTTGTGTTGTAGTGTTGTGATGTAACGGCCGAGTCGTGGCGCCCTGAAAATATTCCAAGTTCGGGGTTGGCGTGGCTGAGCTGGGGCCTCTCGGCGGATCGCAGCCCGGCAGCAACCACGTGGTGCTGAACGTTAGCTTAGCAATCACGTGATGCCGCACAACGGCTGGTCCAGCCGCGTGGCTGGGAATTCCCTGGTGACGCTTTGTTGATGAAGGAGACACGCCGGAAGTGCCAAAGATGGCGGACTTTGTGAAACATTAATGGCAGACATTTCACAGCTCATGTAGAAATTAAAGTAACCAGATGAATCACGATACCTCAAAAAGAAACATGTGCATTACCATTATTTGCACGACGATTCTATTGGTGTAAACAGATTTTCAATATTTTAAAGTTTAGTATCTGATGAATTAAACAAGTTACACCCAGCAACGAATTTCCAAAATCTAAACGCTTCATCCCATTTCGTCGACCGACGTGTCTTTAGAAAGCCATTAGTGTAAACCTAAATTGGTGTAAATTACAGGCATGTAACTTTAATAGTACACGACTTATTGGAGGTCAAAGTGGCCGATTACTATCGATCGCGTCAGGCCAATTATTTCTCCACAGTGACACGAAAAAAAAAAAAAACAAACAAAAAGGTGGCAGCATGCTTATAAATATATTTATTCGTCTACGTCTTTGTTTATATCCGATATAGACTATCATGAAGAAACTGGTTAAATATTTACTGTGTTTTAGGAAGCACAGAGACATTAGGTTACTGGTCTACTTTTTGTTCTATTCCTTTGATATATGTTTATTTAATTTGTTTATGTATTTAATAATATATGTTAGAGCGTGTTTATGGTCCAGCCATAGGAATATTTATTTAATTTCAAGTTATTTAAATGTAAATTCAGTATTTCATGTGTGTTTCAATATGTTTGTGAGTGTACGTTGGCTTGGAGACATGGAGGGAGCGCTCTAGCCAATCACATCGCTCGTTACTAAGACAGACGTATGGAGATTGGCGAGGAGCAGCGTTTCCGGAGACGACACGAGTTAGTTGTGGACAGTGCCGCACCAGAGTGGCACAGGACACAGAAAGTGCTGGCGGATGCGGAGTCGCGGGAAAGATTTGGAGTGTGGAGCGGTTTGCGCGTGGTCGCGACAGATAGAAATACTTTGTAGTGCCGACGTGTGTACTTGTGAGATTTCCGTGGCTTCTGCAATGAAAACGTAGTAGGCCTTTGGAAGTGATTATCTCGCGAGCTATGTTGTCGTTCATAACTAATTACGTGAAGTAGGAATCTATTGTTTCCCTGTTATTCAACATATATTTTATTTAATTGCTGGACCATCGACACCAATAAGTGTTTTGCAGAAATATACCACATTCTCAAAAGTACTTCTACTATATACTCATCATTTAAAGTCGTTAAGATAGTACCTCCAGATTTTATTTAATTGCAGAATTTCTACGTTACATTCGCAATTGCCGAGTGATAGGAACGTTCGACCATTCCATTCATGTGTGTATTCATATTGTATACTGTAGACTCGGCAGTATTTGGCGTGTAATGCGGCAACTACGTATCCCAGCCCCTAGACAACGAAACCAGCCAAAATTTCAACTCTGAGTCTGTAGGTACGTAGTTGAAGGCCGTCATTTCATTTTTTGTGAAAGCCCGCAATGTTAAGGGCAGCCTATGCATGGGATGGTAATTCCCCAGTCAGGCTGCTGCTGGTCTCCAACAACAGTGAAGGGTGACACAGAACGTTGCAATGAGTCTACTACTTGTTCTCGGGTGGTAGGTGCAGGTGTGCAGCTTGGTGCATAGAATTGCGATCCTCCCTTGAAGACGAGTACGCCTGCTCTAACGTACCCATGCAATCCAACATCAAGCCACTGTCACATCCAAATGCCCAACAAATTTGGATTCTGCACGATTCAACTAGCCAGACAAATTTTAAAGAGGCTCCAGTAAAACTCGTCCAGAGGCTGATAACTCTGTCTCAAGCTGCTTCCGAGTGTCCTTTGCAGTGATCAATCAGCATCTGACGCTGTTAGCGCCCTCATATTCCTACCAGGCCTCGTGACGACACTATACGGGAACACCACTAATGCAGTCCAACGATCATCCAACCAATCGCAGAGAACTTGGAAGGTGGGTGTATCAGTTTTTTTTTTGAGTTATCGATGTGCACGTCAGAGAGAGAGACAGCGAGTTATATTACTGTTAAACAATCTTTGCTGTTGTTGTGACACAGTTTTCCCTCTGCGCAGTCTGATACATTCTTAGTTGAGGTGTGATAAGAGATAGACGTATTCAGTATAGTGCTGTGTTGACTTGTGATTGTACCTACCAAATGAAGAAAAATTTATTGAAAAGACAGCAAAGATGAATGTGATATACAGGGTGGTCCATTGATAGTGACCAGGCCAAATATCCCACGAAATAAGCATCAAACGAAAAAACTACAGAGAACGAAACTCGTCTAGCTTGAAGGGGGAAACCAGATGGCGCTATGGTTGGCCCACTGGACGGCGCTGCCATAGGTCAAACGGATATCAACTGCTTTTTTAAAAAAATAGGAACCCTCATTTTTTATTACATATTCGTGTAGTACGAAAAGAAATATAAATGTTTTGGTTGGACCACTTTATTCGTTTTGTGATAGATGGCGCTGTAATAGTCACAAACGTGTAAGTACGTGGTATCACGTAACATTCCGCCAGTGCGGACGGTATTTGCTTCGTAATACATTACCCGTGTTAAAATGGACCGTTTACCAATTGCGGGAAAGGTCGCTATCGTGTTGATGTACGGCTATTGTGATCAAAATGCCCAACGGGGGTGCGGTATGTGTGCTGCTCGGTATCCTGGACGACATCATCCAAGTGTCCGGACCTTCGCCGGATAGTTACGTTATTTAAGGAAACTGGAAGAGTTCAGCCACATGTGAAACGTCAACCACGACCTGCAACAAATGATGATGCCCAAGGAGGTGTTTTAGCTGCTGTCGCGGCTAGTCCGCACGTCACTAGCAGACAAATTGCGCGAGAATCGGGAATCTCAAAAACGTCGGTGTTGAGAATGCTACATCAACATCGATTGCACCAGTACCATATTCCTATGCACGAGGAATTGCATGGCGACGACTTTGAACGTCGTGTACAGTTCTGCCACTGGGCACAAGAGAAATTACGGGACGATGACAGATTTTTTGCACGCGTTCTATTTAGCGACGAAGCGTCATTCACCAACAGCGGTAACGTAAACCAGCATAATATGCACTATTGGGCAACGGAAAATCCACAATGGCTGCGACCTTGGAGGGTTAATGTATGGTGCGGCATTATGGGAGGAAGGATAATTGGCCCCCATTTTATCGATGGCAATCTAAATGGTGCAATGTCTGCTGATTTCCTACGTAATGTTCTACCGATGTTACTACAAGATGTTTCACTGCATGATAGAATGGCGATGTACTTCCAACATGATGGATGTCCGGCACATAGATCGCGTGCGGTTGAAGCGGTATTGAATAGCATATTTCATGACAGGTGGATTGGTCGTCGAAGCACCATACCATGGCCCGCACGTTCACCGGATCTGACGTGCCCGGATTTCTTTCTGTGGGGGAAAGTTGAAGGATATTTGCTATCGTGATCCACCGACAACGCCTGACAACATGCGTCAGCGCATTGTCAATGCATGTGCGAACATTACGGAAGGCGAACTACTCATTGTTGAGAGGAATGTCGTTATACGTATTGCCAGATGCATTGAGGTTGACTGACATCATTTTGAGCATTTATTGCATTCATGTGATATTTGCAGGTTATCACGCTGTAACAGCATGCGTTCTGAGAAATGATAAGTTCACAATGGTACATGTATCACATTGGAACAATCTAAATAAAATGTTCAAACGTACCCACGTTTTGCATTTTAATTTAGAAATGCCTACCTGTTACCAGCTGTTCGTCTAAAATTTTGAGCCATATGTTTGTCACTATTACAGCGCCATCTATCACAAAGCGAAAAAAGTGGTCCACCTAAAACACTGAAATTTCTTTAGGTACTACACGAACATGCAATAAAAATGGGGGTTCCTATTTTAAAAAACGGAGTTGATATCCGTTTGACCTATGGCAGCGCCATCTAGCGGGCCAATCATACCGCCGTCTGGTTTCCCCCTTCAAGCTAGATAAGTTTCGTTCTTTGTAGTTTTTTCGTTTGACGCTTATTTCGTGAGATATTTGGTCCGGTCACGATCAATGGACCATCCTGTATATGTTGCTAGGCGAAAAGAATATAAATTTTGAATAATGAGTTTTTTTTTGAAGAGAAGATATTTGAGGTAACACTAAAGCACCGCGCAGCTATTTTATCGGAATGATTATTGGCAGCTAGTTAGATTTGTTCACTTGCTCAGAGTTTAAAGTAAGATCACTCCCCCCCCCCCTCGAGTAATGAATTAACACATCAACTAATTAAGCTGTCAGGTTTTTATAGAAATTCTCTGTAAATATTGTACCCATTTTAAACCCTTGTTCACTTTGTTAAGCGTAGTATTGTTCAGACCAATGTTATGATTGAAGATCACACTTTTAATCTGTCTTTTTGAATACCCACTTCATTCTAAAATCGTTGTCTTGGAATATCGTTTCATAGCAATAGTTACTCTCCACATAGGTTTATCATTACGCATTGCATTTTATCATTACGCATTGCATTGTATCATTACGCATTACCACATTGTATCATGTGATATATAATAGTTTGAACATTTAATTAAAAATGCAATCTGTTCAAACGTGTGTGAGTTTCTAAGGGACCAAACTGCTGAGGTTATCGGTCCCTAGTCTTACGCACTACCTAAAGTAACTTAAACTAATCCATGCTAAGAACAACACACACACACACACACACACACACACACACACACACACACACACACACACACGCCCGAGGGAGGACTCTAATCTCCGGTGGGATGGGCCGCGCAATCCATGACATGGTGCCTCAAACCGCACGGCCACTTTGCGCGGCAATGGCTATCTAGCTTAGCCGCTGCCTTCTTGCTGGTTGCTGTTTTCCTTTCGAGGAATTTGCAGCAATGTTGTCAAGACGCGAGGTAAGTGGAAACTTTGATTACAGCTAGACAATTGTTTCACTTCAGCTGCGCATTTGATACAAAGACAAGCTGTATTCAGACGAGTTACACTTCATTTCAAATTAGGGTCTGTTTAGTCAAAGGTTAGCGTACGAGTTTAAGTTTGATAACAGTTTGAGGGTACATTGTTTTGGTAATACGTAGACACTTTATAGAGTGGGAGGTAAATTTGGCCTGGATTTCATACAGAAATACATTGTGGGGAACTTACAAAACCCAACTCTTATCGTTCACAAATTCGTTGAAGGTGCGTACATGTACGAAGTTGCACTGATTTCCGACTATGTCTTCTATATATTCTCCTTTTTTTCATGCAGTGCATTACTTGACCTCTCAGAGAAGCACACTGATCGTTCTGAGTGCTGCGGGTAATGTCACACTGGTGTAAGGCAGTTATGCGGCCCCCCTCTGCTGGTGTGTGTGTGTGTGTGTGTGTGTGTGTGTGTGTGTGTGTGTGTGTAGCCATCGTGCTTTGAGGACCCCATGAGCACACCACGAGTGAAAAGGCCTGATTTGTTGCTATATTGATGCGTACGATCTTAACGTGTCTACTTCTAGGAAGTGTGTATCACTTGCAGCCGAGCAACACAACATGGAGCAATAGCCATAAAAAGAACCTAAGAGAGAGACCGGAGATAATTGTGACACTTAGTCAGTGGCAATCGGATTCAAACCCGAGAAGAACTGCCGTTGTCAGTGAATACAGCCCCGTCCCAACAGTTTCCGAGAGTACATTGCGTAAGGAACTGACTGTAGCTGACAAATGAAGTACGGTACGTCGCTGAAGGCCATTGCTCACAATGCCATATAGAGTTACACGGTTTTCATCAATAATCCAGTGCATTTATCATCTTCCATTGTAACCGTGAAGAGCTGTAACTGAGCCAGCCTTTCCAGAACGTGTTAATACACTGAAGCGCCAAAGAATGTGGTGTAGGCATCCATACTCAAATACAAAGATATGGAAACAGGCAGAATATGGCGCTGTGGTCGACAACGCCTGTATAAGACAAGTATCTGGCGCAGTTGTTAGATCGGTTACTGCTGTTACAGTGGCAGGTTATCAAGATTTAAGTGAGTTTGAACGTGGTGTTATAGTCGACGCACGAGCGATGGGAAACAGCATCTCCGAGGTAGCGATGAAACGGGGATTTTCCTGTGCGACCATTTCACAAGTGTTCCGTGAATATCAGGAATCTGGTAAAACATCAAATCTCCGACATCACTGCAGCCGACAACAGGTCCTGCAAGAACGGGACCAAAGATGACTGAAGAGAATCGGTCAGCGTGACAGAAGTGTAACCCTTCTGCAAATTGCTGCAGATTTCAATGCTGGGCTATCAGCAAGTGTCTCGTGTGAACCATTCAACGAAACATCTTCGATATGGGCTTTTGGAGCCTAAGGTCCACTCGTGTACCCTCGATGACTGCACGACACAAAGCTTTGCGCCTCACCTGGGCCCATCAACACCGACATTGGACTCTTGGTGACTGGAAATCTGTTGCCTGGTCGGACTAGTCTCGAGCGGATGGACGTGTACGGGTATGGAGACAAGCTCATGAATACATGGACCATGCATGTGAGCAGAGGACTGTTCAAGCTGGTGGAGGTTATGTAATGGTGTGGGGCGTGTGAAATTGGAGTGATATGGGACCCCTGATACGTCTAGGTACGATTCTGACAGGTGACACGTACGTAAGCATCCTGTCTGATCACCTGCTTCCATTCATGTCCATTGTGCATTCCGACGGACTTTGGCAATTCCAGCGGTACAATGCGACGCCCCACACGTCCATAACTGCTACAGAGTGGCTCCAGGAACACTCTTCTGAATTTAAACACTTTTGCTAACCATCAAACTCCCCAGACATGAACATTATTGAGCATATCTGCGATGCTTTGCGACGTCTGTTCAGAAGAGATGTTCACCCCCTCGTACACTTACGAATTTATGGACAGCCCTGCAGGATTCGTGGTGTCAGTTTCCTCCAGCACTACTTCAGACATTAGTCGAGTCAATGTCACATCGTGTTGCTGCACTTCTGCGTACTGACGGGAGACCTACACGATATTAGGCAGGTGTACCAGTTTCGTTGAATGGTTCGCCCGCTGACACTTGTTGATGGTCCACCATTGAAATCTGCAGAAGTTTGCGGAAGGGTTGCAGTTCCGTCACGTTTAACGATTCTCTTCAGACGACGTTGGTCCCGTTCTTGCAGGTTCTTTATCCGGGAGCAGCGATTTCGGCGATTTGATGTTTTACCGGATTCCTGATGTTCACGGTACACTCGTGAAATGATCGCACGCGAAAATCCCCACTTCGTCGCTACCTGGGAGATTGTGTGTCCCATCGCTCGTGCGCCGACTGTAACAGCACGTTCAAACTCACTTAAATCTTGATAACCTGTCATTGTAACAGCAGTAACTGATCTAACAACTCCTTGTCTTATATAGACGCTGCAGAGCTATATCTCTGCATCTGAATACGCATGCCTATACCAGTTTCTTCGGCGCTTGAGCGTATAAGCGCGCGGTGTCATCGTAAATGCCGTGTTGCCTGGAGGCTTGCTTGCGCCATCTCTACTTTGCAAGATGCGTCTGAGATAATGCGCACTGTTATTCGTGAGACGAGGAGACAAATGATTAGTAATGTGTCATGGGCAGTGGTACGGCATAGTCCGAATGGTAAGGTTGCAGTTGTTTTTTCGAGGAAGTGGAACATGTTGATTTACTGATTAATTATTTGAGATGAGGAAAGAAATTGAAGCATTCCGAGAAGAATATTTTATTATGATTATTTTGATGAGTGATAGAAGAGGATTTAATTTAAGATAATTTATTTTAGATTTTGTAGTCTATTGTGACCTTGCAGTTACTCATTCTTGGTTCAAACATCCAGAGACTTGAGTGTAAGGAAAGAAACAGCCATGCGTCTTTTTCAGTTTAAATTTTTTAGATATTTAATGTCATTTTTACGAGTTGCATTTTTTAAAAGATTTAATTTGACGTTTAAGACTACTTACGATTTTTTCCACTCAAGAACTGTAATTTTTTGTGTATTAATGTTTGTAAAGCAAATAAAGAGAGCTTTTCAATATAGGGTGTTTCTAACCAGAAAACTAATTACATTTGATGTTATAATTTTTCTCAAGTCATTGTCCGCATCCAAAGTCCATGCCAAAAATGAGTTATTTTCGTTTATTCAGATTTCTCATGAGCCACGTATGGTTTGCCCTTTTGAAAAGGAGCGCATTGTACCGGGCGCATGTCAGTAGTTAGTTGTAGCTCATCGGATGCGACGCGCTTTCAAGACAAGAACAGTGCCACGGTGTTTCCATTGTGCAACAGGTAATTTAATACTAAGACAGAGAACACTGAGTTTCTCTAGGACCAATTTATAAGTTTAAAAGTTTAATGATTCACAGCACTTAATTCAGACAGTATTCTTGCAATTACGACTGTTTAAACAGACAAGGAACCAAATAGGTTCTTTCAACTTGCTTTCACGTACTCCGATTTTGCATTACAGTGGTGGTGGTGGTGGTGGTGGTTAGTGTTTAACGTCCCGTCGACAGCGAGGTCATTAGAGACGGAGCGCAAGCTCGGGTTAGGGAAGGATTGGGAAGGAAATCGGCCGTGCCCTTTCAAAGGAACCATCCCGGCATTTGCCTGAAACGATTTAGGGAAATCACGGAAAACCTAAATCAGGATGGCCGGAGACGGGATTGAACCGTCGTCCTCCCGAATGCGAGTCCAGTGTGCTAACCACTGCGCCACCTCGCTCGGTTTGCATTACAGTCTCGCAGTCGAATCCTTATGGTCAAAGTTTGCGATTTTCTATATTGAAAGTTTACGTAAGCTTACAGAGAGCTTACATTGCCAGCAAGCAAAACTTATAACGAATAGCAACAATCTTATTATTTTTATTAAGATAAATTTCAATGATTTGCCCACTATGACGAATAGGGAGGGAAAAAAAGGAAACATGTCACCACGGCTTACTATCACGTAGTACGATCTCCGCGTCGACTGTTCCTTTGAAAGCAATTAAGTTACTATTACAATTCACTACATTCCTAGAAATACCTCAATTTACCATTAGATGTGTCTTCCAACATTTTTGCTTCGAAAGAAGTTAGTAAATTGGCAGTTTCAAGCAGAAACCACCGGTATTCAAAGGGTTAAATGATAGTACAATGAATATATTAACGAGATTTTAGCTACATCATGAGGGGTACATGTACCAATCGGTTATGCACACCAAAGTAACGCTGGTAAATACTGTCCATGGCCATGGAACAAGATATGGACCTGCCATTATGTGATACAGATTGAACATAAATTTACCAAGCCGGAATAAATAGAAAACTCTAAGCAGCGTCTTCTACCAAAAACAAAATTGTATAATGAATTTGTAGTATCGTAGGTAATCGGTACCGCCAGAGCCGGTGCCTCGGAGATATCCGTTGGTGCTGCGAGTGGCACTTTGAACATTGCCATCAAGGAAGAACTTTCAGCCGCCGACCAATGAAGACCGACAGGGCGGTGTTACAAGCGGCGGGCGCCTGGACACTTACTTTCAGTTCCGTGCTTCTAGTGGGAGTTCCGTGTTGCTAGTTGATGCCGAACATTACTCCAGGTTGGTGATAGTTAGCTCTACTAGAAAAAATTTAGTCTATATAGACGCAAGTCCGTGTCAGGCCTCTGCTTATTGCTAGCCACGGCTATAACAAGTTGTCAACAATATAGGAGTTTAAACTTCCTGGCAGATTAGAACTGTGTGCCGGACAGAGACTCTAACTCGGGACCTTTGCCTTCCGCGGGCAAGTATTCGCTTGATAGAGCACTTGCCCGAGAAAGGCAAAGGTCCCGAGTTCGAGTCTTATCCGGCACACAGTTTTAATATGCCAGGAAGTTTCATATCAGCGTACAGTCCGCTGCAGAGTGAAAATTTCTTTCTGGCTATATAGAAGTTCTTCAGAATAAGTTAAGACCAAAATATTTATTCACACTGCATTTGTGTCAACTATTTTTTTGCTTGCCTGTCCAGATTCCTACGACACCAGATCCGTTGGCCACCTTCCACTCATCTGTCATTAGCAACAAGGGAACAAAGGCTTTCGAATCGCAACACAAAATTTCCAACGAGGTTAAACAGATTACTAAAATGAATTTATTTTAAGGGGCAGTTCAAGGGAACCTGTTGAATAATACATTCCTTCCAGTGAAAGACTACCTTCGAAACAGTTTGGAGTAGGGGTTTTGTAAAGAAGCATAACAGATTATAATGATAAAAAACACGTCATTTCGCATTAAAATTCGCGCTGTATTGTCATTTTTCGTTTATGGGAAACTGTTCCCAAAGCTCTAAAATGTATAGTACATTACTGGACTCACTATCACACTCGATTTTCGGGCAATAAAATGAGAAGGTTTGGTACACAAAACTGAAGCCAAAAATCACTATCAAATAACTTCTTTGCAGAGCGGTACTGTCTATTTTGATTAGTAATCAAAATGTCCTGAGTCCCGGGTTCGATCTACATCTACATCCATACTCCGCAAACCACCCGACGGTGTGTGGAGGAGGGTACCTCGAGTACCTCTATCGGTTCTCTCTTCTATTCTAGTCTCGTATTGTTCTTCGAAAGAAAGATTGTCGGTATGCCTCCGTGTGGGCTCTAATCTCTCTGATTTTATCCTCGTGGTCTCTTCGCGATCCCAACTAATGCGTAAATTTTGAATAAAAAATGATGAGCCAAAGACTTCAGATATAAGGAGTCATCCTCGTTCTGTCAATACCCTTGACAAAGAAGGCGGAGGTGAAGACAGGTTCGAGGCACCCTGTTGCCTTGGGCTAGGAAACTGCCCCCAAAGGCGGAAGGATCAGCAATAATCAAACCGAGCGAGGTGGAGCAGTGGTTAGCACATTAGACGCATTCGGGAGGACGACGGTTCAAATTCGCGTCCGGCCATCCTGGTTCAGGTTTTTCGTGATTTCCCTAGATAGCTTCAGGCAAATGCCGGGTTGATGCTTTTGAAGGGGCATGGCCTATTTCCTTCCCCATCTTTATCTGATTCGAGCTTCTGTTGCTTCTCTAATGACCTCGTTGTCGTCGGGACGTTGAACACTAATCTCCCTTCCTCCTCACCGGCGAGACGATGCAGAATGCAATCTAAACGACTGCACTAAAGACATATAACGTGTATTCACACGACATGTGACCAATAATTAAGAAAGTGTCACGATCGTCTCTCCGTTGGCCAAAGATCCGAGGTTAGTCTCCCATTTAATCTCCCACGGGGGGAGGGGGTTGTTTCAATTAGGAAAAGATTGGATAAAATTGAAAAGGTACCATTTTACATGTCGGAGCGTAGAATATAGACGCCTGAGTATGGTGTCGAAGCTAGAAGATTAAAACAAAATGAAAAGCAAAGTCAGTCCAGATATAGTGGGGGAGGGAGGCGGAGTCAGTGTAATGAAATGCAAAGACGAATGTAAGGTAATAACAGCAGCAGAAATGGTGTAACGCCGATATGATTCGTCATGAAGTTAGAACACAGAATGAGTTTACTGTGAACAGTTCAGCGATAGGAGTTTCCACATCAGAATCGATGGTAAACCAACGTCAACAATAGGGTAGGTGTACAGGGTGCGGCTCTTAAATCCGGATAAAATTCAATTTGAATTTCCCGTCATGGAGGGGGATGCGATTGGCGTCCTTGAAAGCCATAGACATCTAGTAAACATTCGGAACATCAAAACGGCCGAGATGTTACGGACAAGTGCGGAGTAGAACCGAAGAGCCACGATTACCGAAAGTCTTCGCCCTGGGCGTTCGCCCACGTAAATGCACTCATGCTCGTAGATTAAGGATAATTGCAGAATGTGGTGCCACACAGCGTGGCACTACACAAAACTGGGGCTAATAGCATAGGCACATAGGGAACACACACGACACAGATCTGTAAGTCCACGGTATTGGTTATAAGCTTAGAAAACCATCCTCAAACACATGTGCTACAAAACGCCACTGTTTCCTGGCATGTACCCTGACATCAATATGAGATATGATCACCATGCACACCTACACAGGCCCGCACAACGGGTTGGCATACTCTGGATCAGGTGGTCGAGCAGCTGCTGGGATATAGCCTCCCATTCTTGCACCAATGACTGTCGGAGTTCCTGAAGTGTCGTAGGGGTTGGAAGACGTGCAGCGATACGTCGACCGAGAGCATCCCAGACGTGCTCGATGGGATTTAGGTCTGCAGAACAGGCAGGCCACTCCATTCTGTTTCAAGGTACTCCTCCACGATGGCAGCTCGGTGTGGCCGTGCGTTATTATCCATCGGGAGGAAGGTGACTGGAACGCTACAGTAGGAAAGGAATAAAAGGCACAGCTAGGAGATATGAGGCCTCGGTTGTACGAAAGAGAGAGGAGGAAGAATGAGTTATGTAATAAATTTCGGCTAATAACAGCCAATACGTAGTTCAAAAATCCGAAGGTTAGAAGCTATAATTGGAAAATGCTTGGAAACAATAAGATTTTAACTGGATCATGTTATAATTAGATAGACAGTCCGAAATCAGATACTAGATCTTATGGTTTACCCAGGAACAGATATAAGATCGGATTACAATTTAGTAATGATTAAGAGTAGATTGTAGTTCAGCGAGAGTCGTCCGGGAGAATTAGTTGATGACTCTGCTTGATTTCAGTCCGGCTTGTACAGAGAGAGAGAGAGAGAGAGAGAGAGAGAGAGAGAGAGATAGAGAGAAGCGCCAACATTCTACTCCGCCCGGGACGCGTTATCGGATATTATCGCCGACGCTCGGCTCGCCTCGGGTTGTCGGCTCATGACGCAGACCAGTGAAAGTTTCGCTTACTCCGCATATGCTAATGCCATTTCCCTGCGGCTGGATTTGAATAACAAAGAGAAACATGTTTCCGGCCTACACTCTAGATACTGCGACAATGAATCCCACAATAGGCATTTCAGCTGAAGAGGAATGGACTTCTCGAAATAAACAAACACGGAAGTTTGGCAGACAAATATAGATATGAGAGAGATAACTGCGAAGAAATCTTTAAAGCTCAAATGGTTCAAATGGCTCTAAGCACTATGTGACTTAACATCTGAGGTCATCAGTCCCATAGACTTAGAACTACTTAAACCTAAACTAACGTAAGGACATCCATGCCCTAGGCAGGATTCGAGCCTGCGACCGTAGCAGCTGCGTGGTTCCGGACTGAAGCGCCTAGAACCGCTCGGTCACAACGGCCGGTAACCTTTAAAGTAGCAGAGGAAATGTTCTAATTAATCGACGAAAGAACGAAGTACAGAAACGTTGGCAGAAAGACAGAAATACAGCAATGTAAGGCATTTAGCAATGAAATAAATTGGAAGTGCAGAGAGGCCATGGCGAAATGACTGCAGGGAAAAATACGAACAAATCGAAAAAGAAATGATCGTCGGAAGGACTTACCGAAAAAACCTTCGATGAGAAGAGCGGCACGGGAAGCGACGGGAGCAGAATTGATGGAAGGAGTTACACTGAAGGCCTATAGTAGGCGGAAACTGATTTATCACTTCATCGTAGAAAAAAATGTGTCAATATGTAAAAATATGGTAATCAAGTATTGCGGTAGATTTTATTAAACATACCTTTGGAAGGCTTGCCGTCAAATAAGGTGAAAGACAAAAGTAACATTCCATCGGAATTTCAAAACTCATTAGGGGGACTCCCAACGAAACGGTTAGTCAAGCTGGTTTGTAGAATCTAGGAGCCTGGTAACGTACCATCAGACTTTTGGAAAAATTATTTACACAGTTCCTAAGATAGCAATGCCAGTTAAGTGCGAGAAATATCGTATAATCCCATGCACCCAATCTGCTGACAAGAATGGTATAAAGAACGATGGGGAAAAAACACTGAGGATCCGTTAGATGACGATCAGGTTGGCTGTAGGAAAGGTAGATGCACCACAGAAGCAATCCTGGCATTCCACTTGATAACGGAAGCAAATATTAAGAAAAATAAAGACTTATTTATAGCATCTGTCAATCTATAAGAAATGTTAGACAATATAAAGTGGTTCAAGTTGTCCGAAATTCTTATGAAAGTAGGTGTAAGCTGTAGAAAAGAGTAATATGCAGTATGTACAAGAACCAAAAGGAACATTAATAATGGAAGACGAAGAACGAAGTACTCGGTTTAGAGAGGATATAAGATAGGCATGCAGTCTTTTGCCCTTACTGTTTCATCTACGCATCGAAGATGCAATGCCGAAAATACGAGTAAAACAATGAAAGGATATCATAAGATTCGCTGATGGCACTAGTATCCTCAGTGAAAATGACGAAATGCAAAACCTGTTGATTGGAGTGAACAGGCTAATGAGCACTTACACCGATTGAGAGTAAACTGAAGGAAGAATAAAGTAATGAGCAGAATCAGAAATGAGATAGTGATTAATTTTTCGAAATTGGGAACCAGGAAGTAGACAAAGTGAAGGAATTCTGCTACCTTGGAAGCAAAATTACACACTGCGAAAGAAACAAGGAGAACATAAAAAGCAGACAAGCACAGCCGAGGTTGTTATTTATTCCTAGTCAAAAAGAGGCCTAATAGTATTACACATCGGCCTTAATTTGAGGAAGCGATGTGTGTGAATCTACGTTTTGAGGACAGCATTGTAAAGAAGTGATAAATGGAACGCTGGGAAACCAGAACAGAGAAGAATCGAATCTTTTGAACTGCCTTGCCGTAGAAGTGTGATGAAAATTAGGTGGGCTGATAAAAGAGGACGTTCTCCAGAGCATAGGCGAGGAGAGGAACCTGTAGCAAACATTGACAAAGAGGAACAAAGTGGTACGACATGTGTTCAGACATGAAGAAATTATTTGCCAAGTACTTGAGGGAGCTGTAGAAGGTAGAAACTGTATGGGAAAACAGATTAGAATATATCCAAGGAGTAGCTGTGGACGTTGTTGCACGTGCTACTCTGAGATGGAGAGGTTGGCGAAGTATTCGTCGCAGTTCTGTTGAAACCAGAAATCTCGTGCGGCCCCACGCCAGAAAAACCTGAATGAGCAAAAGCGCCTACACGGTAGTAGCTTGTTGGGTGGGGTAGAGGGGAGGGGACGGACAAATTGTGGGGGGGGGGGGGGTTAGGAGGAGGGGGTAGGAAGTATTTTTAATACCGGAATCCTGGAATACTAATGGCAACTTGTGAACAGCGATAAAAAAGTCTTAGATCCGTTCCTGTTGAGAACCTGTGTAACACCAACTTTTTAATCACTTACCGGTACTTGAAAGAAAAACACCTGACTGCACTAATTTTTTACTTGTGAATGAGGCTGCACTGTTTTAGACAGACTGGCCTCTGGCCTCATTTCTCAAGATGGAGGCTCCAACTTCTATCCGGCCATCCTGATTTAGATTTTCTGTGGTTTCCCTAAATTACTTCAGGTAAATGACAGGAAAGTAGCTACTGTAAGGCCACGCCAGACCGCTAATTCCATTTTGTCAAACAGCACTTAAATATTTGAACTCCTGTACTTGCGAATTTTGCATTTCTTTTCTGAAATTGTAATACCATTCTAAGATTCTCTTATGTTTTCTGCTGTTGTAAATAATTCACCTTTACTGTACTGGGACAAATATGAAAGTGCACTGAGTAGCGAAAAAGATCCTTGACTCTGTGCTTAGCTTTATCTGTGGTTGTCTTACTAGTCAGTTAGTTGTGAAGCTCTGGTGCATTCTTATTTGAGACAGTAGCGAGCAGCCGAGTTTTTCAGAGAATGAGTTCTGTTATTTGTGAATCAGGGAGAAACTATCTGGAATACTTTATTATGGAGATTAAAATTCATTTACAGTACTTTCTCGTTCTTTAAATTGATGGAGAAGATTTTGGAGTAATTTTAAATGTAACAAGGCATGCACGAGAATGAAATATTTGTTTGTCAGAACTATTACTTGAACGAAATCTTCGTCCTTCAGATAACTAATAACTTCTATGATAAGTCTTAATTCGATCTCTGTTTTCATTGTGTTATATATTACGCAATTTGGTTAAGATGTCTAATTTTTGTAATGGGAGACTTTCACAATTGTTGGAGTTTTCTCATACTCTACAGTCTTTTTTGTCAATAATCGGAGTTTAATTTTTCAAGAACAATTTTCTTTGACGTGAAATCTACCTCCATGATTTTGTAAGGAGTGTGTCAGAACTCTCCATTACTTTGATTAAATATTACATTGAGTATCGATAACAAAATAGCCAACTTAAGGCTATTCTTTCCATTGTGAGAGATTGTGATTCTCTATGGAAATAAATAATCACTCAGATATCGATAGTAACAATCGGAGAGTGAAACATGGGAGCGCGATTCTACGCATTGTTGTGAGACGAGGGCTATCTGCGAGAGTAAAATTTCAGTAGTGTTGGTTGAGAGCTGGGAGACAGAAGACGTGTCACGCTGCCCCCACGTCGGTGATGCCAGATCTTACCATACGCAAGGCCTGATTTCTTTTATATGGCCAGGAGAGATTTAGATGGATTAACCACGCTTGAAGATCGAATTCAAGGTAAAATTCGCAAGCACAGCGTAAAGCACAATTTCAGGGTTAGGCTCGTGATTGTTAGTCAGAGTTTGCAATAATCCCATGTTTTGATTCTCAGTTAAAGAAGTCTCCTTATCCTCCAAATAATAATAATTATTCTCCACATCCAATTCATAAATATGCTGCGGTTATTAAATGGTAGTGTAACTTTGAAATTGAAATAATCTATCTAGCACTCAGTCATTATTTATACTTATAAGGTCATTGCCAGGCATTTCGGCATCATTAATACTTGTCAAACTATTATTGGTCGTGACGATTTCTGAAGCATTTAAATAGAATTAATTTATGAAATCCCTTCTTACTACTTATTTAGTAGTTCACAGGACCCAAGCAAACTCGTTTTTATTAATTCATTCTTAGTAACAATAAGCTTTATCTGCTGCTGCTGCATGCTGGTGCGAATTGTTGTAAACCACTTGGAAAAAGGCAGTCATCTAAAGAGGTGAGTGCAAAACTTAGGGCCAAAACAGAGACACTGACACACCACAACATGTCATTCTCTAATCCTGTAGCCGCATGGGATTAGCCGAGCGGTCTAAGGAGCTGTATTCATGGACTGTGCGGCTGGTCCGGGCGGAGGTTAGCGTCCTCCCTCGGGCATGGGTGTGTGTGTTTGTCCTTAGGATTATTTAGGTTAAGTAGTGTGTAAGCTTAGGGACTGATGACCTTAGCAGTGAAGTCCCATAAATTTTCACTCACATTTGAACATTTTTCTAATCCAGTAAATTTCGTTGCACAACCCAGATCCTGTATCACTTTTAAGTTGTTATTCAAATACGCAGTCACATAGCTTATCCAAATGTTAACTTTGAGCTTTACATGTAACGGTCTGTTGAAGGCTTAAATGACAGTGTTACTGACACTCCTAACAACTCGCACACAGTGTTAATGCAAGTTAGATTCAGATTACTGATAGCTCAAGTTGCTAATCGAGTCCATTTCACTGACGAACATAGGCTTTATTTGTTGTAGGTACGTTACAATTTATAGCACAGTTCTGAATATTTTGTCGCCACACGAAGTTACAGATTGTTTCTGACAAGCAAAAGGAAAGAAATCAGTAAGCAGAGAGTAGTTTATTTTCCTTTAGCTGCTGCATCTACTATTTTGTGTTTGCTTTCGTGAACGTCAGTGCTCCAGACACAAAAACAGCATGCTAAGGAAGAGGTAAGTTACTTTTATTTCTGGATAGATCTCACCTTGCATTCTTGAGCAAACAGTGTGCTAGCAAGCAGATTAATTTTCAGTGAACAGTGATTGTAGTCTCAAACAGTTATTTTCTTCCGAGCCAACGGTCTTGCCGCAGTGGTAACACCGGTTCCCGTCAGATTACCGAATTTAAGCGCTGTTGGGCTGGGATAGCACTTAGATGGGTGACCATCCGGTCTGCCGAGCGCTTTTGGCAAGCGGGGTGCACTCAGCCCTTGTGAGCCAAACTGAGGAGCTACTTGATTGAGAAGTAGCGGCTCCGTTCTCGGAAACTGACATATGGCGGGGAAAGCGGTGTGATGACCACATGCCCCTCAACATCGCCATCCAGTGACGCCTTTGGTCTGAGGATTACACGGCGGCCGGTCGGCACTTTTGGGCCTGTTTGGGAAGTGTTTAGTTTTAGTTTTATTTTCTTCCGAGTAGAGCATTAATTTATTTTTGTGAGTATTCAAAGTCAAACATTGTGTTTCACATCACGCAACATTAATAATGTACTTCGGTACTGAGTTTTAGTTATGTGGTTTTTATCGGGCACACAGTTTCTCTTTGGAGTTTAATTAGATTGATTTTCTTTATTTTAAATTTTGCATTTCATGAAGTTTAAAATTTTATGTCACGAAACTTTTCACAGACACAACATAGGGCCAAACAACGGTCACTTTTGCTCAGCAATTGAATGTTGTTGTTGTGGTCTTCAGTCCTGTGACTGGTTTGATGCAGCTGTCCATGCTACTCTATCCTGTGCAAGCTTCATCTCCCAGTGCCTACTGCAACCTACATCCTTCTGAATCTGCTTAGTGTATTCATCTCTTCGTCTCCCTCTACGATTTTTACCCACCACGCTGCCCTCCAATGCTAAATTGGTGATCCCTTGATGCCTCAGAACATGTCCTACCAACTGATCCCTTCTTCTAGTCAAGTCGTGAAACAAATTTCTCTTCTCACCAATTCTATTCAATACCTCCTCATTAGTTATGTGATCTACCCACTCATCTTCAGCATTCTTCTGTAGCACCACATTTCGAAAGCTCCTGTTCTCTTCTTGTCCAAACTATTTATCGTCTATGTTTCACTTCCATACATCGATACACTCCATACAAATACCTTCAGAAACGACTTCCTGACACTTAAATCTATACTCGATGTTAACAAATTTCTCTTCTTCAGAAATGATTTCCTTGCCATTGCCAGTCTACATTTTATGTCCTCATTGCTTCGATCATCATCAGTTATTTTGCTCCCCAAATAGCAAAAGCCATTTACTACTTTGTGTCTCATTACCTAATCTAATTCTCTCAGCATCACCCGACTTCATTCGACTACATTCCATTATTCTCGTTATGCTTTTGTTGATGTTCATCTTATATCTTCCTTTCAAGACACTATCCATTCCGTTCAACTGGTCTTCCAGGTCCGTTGCTGTCTCTGACAGAATTACAATGTCGTCGGCGAACCTCAAAGTTTTTATTTCTTCTCCATGGATTTTAACACCTACTCAAAATTTTTCCTTGTGTTTCCTTTACTGTTTCGCAATATATAGATTGAATAACATCGGGGATAAGCTACAACCCTGTCTCACTCCCTTCCCAACCACTGCTTCCCTTTCATGCCCCTCGACTCTTATAACTGCCATCTAGTTTGTGTACAAATTCTAAATAGCCTTTCGCTCCCTGTGTTCTACCCTTCCATTAGCTTAAGTATTTAGGGACAACACTAAGAAGTCATATTGCTTTGGTGGAGCACATTATGACGAACGGACACACCGTAGTCGTCAGTTTAAATTTTCTCCGGAAGCCTCGGTACTCGCAGCGAAGCTCGCCGCAGTACTTGAGGGACTTAGATACGCTGGCGCCTAACATTCAATCATTCTTCTCACAGACTTGCTGCTTATATGAAATCATACGGTTAGTAATACCAACAATTACCCTGTGCACCAGATTAAGGGTGGTACTGTAGACACACAGCGCCGTAACAAGAAAAATCACGATGATGTGGATAAAAGGGCATCATGGTATCAGTGATAATTCGCTAAGAGTGCCATCCACCATGGGACACAAATGCACGAGTAACTTTCTTATACGGACCACCTTACAAGACGCGAGGGAGATCAAAACCTTATGCAACAATAATTGGCGCTTATCATACCAAGACTGGGAAATACACTACTGACCATTAAAGTTACTACACCAAGAAGAAACGCAGATGGTAAACGGGTATTCATCGGACAAATATATTATACTAGAACTGACATGTGATTACATATTCACGCAATTTGGTTGCATAGATCCTGAGCTATCAGTACCCAGAACAATCACCTCTGGCCGTAATAACGGCCTTGATACGCCTGGGCATTGAGTCAAACAGAGCTTGGACGGCGTGTACAGGTACAGTTGCCCATGCAGCTTCAACACGATACCACAGTTCATCAAGAGTAGTGACTGGCATATTGTGACGAGCCAGTTGCTCCGACAGCATTGACCAGACGTTTTCAATTGGCGAGAGATCTGGAGAATGTGCTGGCCGAGCAGCAGTCGAACATTTTCTGTACCCAGAAATGCCCGTACAGGGCTTGCAACATAAGGTCATGCATTATCCTGCTGGAATGTAGGGTTTCGCAGGGATCAAATGAAGGGCAGAGCCACGGGTTGTAACACACGGAAATGTAACGTCCACTGTTCAAAGTGCCGTCAGTGCGGACAAGAGGTGACCGAGACGTGTAACCATTGGCACCCCATACCATCACGCTGGGTGATACGCCAGTATGGTGATGACGAATACATGCATCCGATGTGAGTTCACCGCGATGTCGCCAAACATGGATGCGACCATCATGATGCTGTAAACAGAACCTGGATTCATCCGAAAAAATGACGTTTTGCCATTCGTGCACCCAGGTTCGTCGTTGAGTACACCATCGCAGGCGCTCCTGTCTGTGATGCAGCGTGAAGGGTAACCGCAGCCATGGTCTCCGAGCTGATAGTCCATGCTGCTGCAAACGTCGTCGAACTGTTCGTGCAGGTGGTTGTTGTCTTGCAAACGTCCCCATCTGTTGACTCAGGGATCGAGACGTGGCTGCACGATCCGTTACAGCCATGCGGATAAGATGCCTGTCATCTCTACTGCTAGTGATACGAGGCCGTTGGGATCCAGCACGGCGTTCCGTATTACCCTCCTTAACCCACCGACTCCATATTCTGCTCAGTCATTGGATATCGACCAACGTGAGCAGCAATGTCGCGACGCGGTAAACCGCAATCGCGATAGGCTACAATTCGACCTTTACGAAAGTCGGAAATATGATGGTACGCATTTCTCCTCCTTACACGAGGCATCACAACAACGTTTCACCAGGCAACGCTGGTCAACTGCTGTTTGTGTATGAGAAATCGGTTGGAAACTTTCCTTATGTCAGCACGTTGTAGGTGTCGTCACCGGCGCCAACCTTGTGTGAATGCTCTGAAAAGCCAATCATTTGCATATCTCAGCATCTTCTTCCTGTCGGTTAACTTTCGCGTCTGTAGCACGTCATCTTCGTGATGTAGCAATTTTAATGGCCGGTAGTGTACCAGATCGGGTTGACGGAGGAGATAGAGAAGATCCAAAGAAGAGCGGCGCGTTTCGTCACAGGGTTATTTGGTAACCGTGATAGCGTTACGGAGATATTTAACGAACTCAAGTGGCAGACTCTGCAAGAGAGGCGCTCTGCATCGCGGTGTAGCTTGCTCGCCAGGTTTCGAGAGGGTGCGGTTCTGGATGAGGTATCGAATATATTGCTTCCCCCTACTTATACCTCCCGAGGAGATCACGAATGTAAAATTAGAGAGATTAGAGCGCGCACGGAGGCTTTCAGACAGTCGTTCTTCCCGCGAACCATACGCGACTGGAACAGGAAAGGGAGGTAATGACAGTGGCACGTAAAGTGCTCTCCGCCACACACCGTTGGGTGGCTAGCGGAGTGTAAATGTAGATGTAGATGTATCCTGCACGTCCGTGGTAGTCAATTGGTTTGTACCACAGGAACTTGCTGGTCAGCATATTCCACCTTTGCTTTAACCGCAGACAATTCCGACTGCTACCTCTATGAACTGCAAGTAACTGAGACATCCGTAAGTGATTGTGGCGCGGAGGACATCGAACACATTCATTATTTTCAGTTTTGTAAAATGACGTATGGTCAAGAGCCATCACCTCTCAGTCGATACAAAATTAAGATATCTATATTGCTTCGTATTTCCCATCCTTTTCTATGCAGCTTTAACCGAGACGATGGGCAAACGACTGAAGGCATTATAGATGCGGCTGTACGGGAGGATGCCAGGGGTGCCATGGATATACTGTTTTACTAACAACATTTTCCACAAAATGAAGGAAGAAAGAAATGAATACTAACCAAGTAAAATACAGGACACTACAAAATCTCCGCCATGTTACTAGGAACGCAAACAGGTATAAACTGCTGCAGAACATTCAAGGAGAGATAGCTGGTAAAAAGAGGACGAGAAAGAAAACACCTTGGCTCGGAAACTTGACATGGACTTCATACACCATGAGGAAATTCTTCGAACGAGCACAACTGATACAGCTATTATGGTCACCAATATTCGGAACGGATAGGTACAACAAGATTTTTCTCGCACAGAATTCGGGAGCATATGACACGATATATTAGGGCGCCTAGGGTGTATAGACAGTATTTCCATCTCTCAATACGTGAGTGGGATGGGGAAAAAAACCTGCAATACTAGTACGGCGGTCTCTGTAACGTGGCCTTCAGGGTCTAGATGTAGACACGGATGTGGCAGCTGCACTTTTATGTTGCAGTTCCTTGTAAGCACACACATATGTTGTAGAAGCCATACCGAATCATTACGCCCGGTCTCCGCTGCTGTGACGCTCCGAACAGAAGTACAAGTATTTCGGCCACGTAACGGGAATGTGTGACACTCTTAGTAATAACACTGAAAGTAGCCAAAGGCAAGCTTAACGTAGCAGTAAGACGCTCCAACATAAGCGTTCTGCTCCGGAGAGAGATTTACTGTTAAAATCCCAAGAGCGTTCGCACCAGGGAAACTCAGGCAGGGAATTACTTTCTACGACACACAGCTCACGAAATGACAGTGAATGGAAAATATAGAAATTAATGTTAATTCGTACGCTGGCCGACGGTCGTCTTTCCTGTGTAACATTCGCGAATGAAACAGCAAAGGACAGAAACATAGTGGTACGAGAAGTATTCTCCGCCAGAAGTACACAATTACGTAAATATAACAGATTATATTACTAGTGCAGTTGCAGCTTGTCAGCAGGCCTGATCGTGATAGGTGTTATTGAGTTACTGCAGTCTTCAACTTGTTGCAGATGGCGTAGTTTTCTGTTAAGAACTGTTGTGTGAAGGAATGTTAAATAATAAGAAGAAAAATGTAAGTACATAGTGAAGCATAATTCAAAGAAACGCAATGCTATTAGACTTGAGAAAAGTAGTATCAACGAGTCGCAGTGGGAAGGACCGAAGTTTAGGGTTTGGTGTTCCTTCGACATCGCCAGTATATAGACCGAGAGCTACGTAAAAAAAAAAAAAAAAAAAAAAAAAAAAGTGAATTTCGCAAAGAAAATTGGACCAGAGATCAAACTGCAAGCATCCGATGGATTACGGACAAGGCAAGAGAATTTCAGAAAGATGTGTATCTCTGCTTTATTGATTATTCTACAGCCTTTGATTGTATCGACAGTAATTACGGGAAATACTCAGAAACATGAGAACATCTGATTATCTCATTTACTTCACTCGTCATTTATTCTCCGACCAAGAAGCCACCGTGAGAAACGTATATGAAGCAACTAAATATGTCAAGATTCTCAAAGGAATACAAGGCTATGAATTGTCACCTTATGTATTCAGCCTGTATGCAGAGCACATTATGAGGAACGCCGTGTTGGATGAAGCAACTGGAATTAAAATAACTCAGATAAACATAACCAACCTTGGATGTGTAAAAACTTCAATAAAACCAAAGTTATGGCAGCTACAGCTATGGTATATAGGAGGAGAAATGATGGAGGTCGTCTATTTTCAAATATGTCGGCTCCCAGATTTCTGCTCGTGGTGACTGCAGTCACGAAATCAAGAGACGCTTGTTGCCTGGTAGAAAGGTAATGTTCAACCTGACAATGCTTTACCCTTTCGTGGCAAAAATTGTTGCGCAATTTTTTTTAATAAATAGAAAACCGATAATAGTTAGTAGATACATATAATAATCATACAGATTTGCTGCATTTCTAAAAGTGAGTCCATACAACGAGAGGGCAAATGTTCTTCCCACTGCCCTCCATTGGAGTTAAATGACGAAAGCAACTCTTTGAATATATTTGTAAAACTGTCTTGTTTCGTTACAACTATTGTTCACAATTATTTGCAATAAAATCTAGAACATGGGTCGATCCGAAGAGCTGATAATGTCTGTATAAAAACAAGAGTGCTCTTTTCTGCTGCTTTGGTACTGCAATGACGACGTCTCCTCTAAGTTTCTCCTAAAATAGATTAGTGATCCTCACAGCAACTAGCCTAACATCTTCAGGCACTTTGCCGCTTTTTACCAGAAAAACAGATTTCTGATCTCATCTTTTCCGGGATGAGAAGCCAACAATCTGTTACCTGGCTAGATGGATTCTGTACGTGAGCTGTTCGTGCTGTTCACTCTCTCTTTCACGTATTTTCCGTAGTGTTTAAAGCTGTTTACTATGGCAACATCCACCATGAAACAAGATGTTCTGTGGCACCATTTCACAGTGCGTCTGTCAAGGACATTTCTTTCTCATAGTTGGTCAAGCTTATCGGCGCCACCCATTATTTTTTTATAAACAGCCACAGCTTCAGGACAGGGAATCTCTGTACTAGGACCATCTTTATTTTTCTTCACCACCGCTGTTTCTCTTAGGTCACGAATAGAGGAGGAGAAGAAGAAAGCAATTGATAAAGTGACTCCTTTAGTCTCAAACTGAAATTCTCCTCTCCACAATTTGATGTTTTCCATCATAATTTTTGGCAGATGTTTCTCACTAGTGTTCACAGTGCCACATCCATGCACACCCTCCTTCAGAAGTGTTGACATTAATTCTCTGTGGTGAAGAATCTATCAAACGCAACTACATTACTTTTATTGTGTATTTCCTTTGTTGTATCGTTCGCAATCCCTTCGCCCAATGACATATTATTGTTCGTTTTACAAATGCCTATGTAAACGTCAGAGTTCCTTACGTATCCAGAGAGCGAATATACATACTCCCGCCGGTATCTCTCCCTCCCACTTCGCACGCTTCTGAGAAGTCCCTTGCATACCTAGCGGGACTAACACTTCTGTAAGGAAGAATACCGCTACGCACACTCCACTACCGTTGAAAGGTTCATTCTCGGAAAAATACTCTGTATTAAGCCACTATCCTAGCCGTATCTTTTCTTCTAGGACTGTTGTTCCCAGAAAAGTATGCTAAAGAACGTCTGTGAAGTTTGGAAGGTAGAAGACAGATTGTGGCAGAAGCTACGAGTAGGTTTTTTTCTGTGGGTCTCGAGTCGTGCATGGAGAAGGGACGGTTCTGGGTACGAATCCACTCCGTCATCAATCCTGTTCGCGGATGTGGCAGCTAAAATAAAAACTCGGAACAATGTACTCCAGACAGTAACAGGAACCGTCTGGGAAGCCACTGCAACAGTTCTCTTATCGTCAGCCTTATCTCTTTCATAGTCAGTCGAAGACTGCTCAGTCACAATCTGCCTCATCATAGCGTGTATTCGCCACGAACGCGCACTGACTAACTTCCAGATAATATTCCACTACCGTCGATAAGGTTACAGTCATTGCTGGACGTGTGGACAAGAGCAAAACACAACCCACAGTCGCCACTTCATTCAGAATTTTCATTAGCAGAACCCCAGTGACTCAGTTCCAGGAAACCACCACGGCACACTGCACACGACATTTCAATATGTAAGATGCTTGGATCGATCAATGGCAGGAGCAAACTTCCTTGCCGCGTCACCAGTTACGAGGCCGTGCTGAAAAGTAAGGCCCCTGAAGTTGTGTGTGATGACTCGTAAAAGCTTTTTAAGTAAAACAAACGCTATTAACATTCCATATCTTCATTCTTCAAGTCTACATATTTATTTCTTCAACAATCACCCTGGCGACGAACGTTTCTCTCAGCGGGTGACCAGTTTGTTGATGGCGTCATGTGGAATGCCTGACTTCGTTGACGAAGCAACAATCTTTGCACCGTTTCAACACTATCAGAGTGAAGTCCTCGAAGGTGTTCTTTAATTTTTAGAAAATCGGATAGGGCCAAGTCGCGATGGTATGGAGGATGATCGACGACCGTGAACCCAAGGAGTCTGACTGTTGCAGATGTCGCAGCGCACGTGTGGTCTGACATTGTCATGCTGAAAAAGTGTACTTCATGTGTGGACAAATTTTTCGAATTCGAAACTATCAGAGCATGCTGTTTCTCACGTACCGACATATTACGTTGCACACACTGCCAAGTTACATGCTACAATTCGGAGCCTTCTGGCTCAAGCCAAATCAGTGTGCCACAGAAGCCAAACCTAAATATGCTACGCTCCCATACATAGGCCCACTATCATACCAATTAGCAAACTTATTTAAAAAAATTCACAATCAGCTTTTCCACAAATAATAAATTACAACAAAAAGTAATCCATGATGTAAATACCTCCAAGAGTCCCTGCCGTAAATCAGGAATACACAAACTCAAGTGCGATACATGCCCAAAATTCTACATTGGACAGACAGGCAGAAGTTTTGAAATTAGATACAAAGAACACATTGCTGCTTTAAGGCTTGGAAACTTGAACAAATCTGCGTTTGCAGCTCATATTACTGAAGAAAACCATTCAGTGAGAAACATTGAGAACAACTTAAAAATTTTACATCAAGCAGAAAAAGGAGCCACTATTAATATATTAGAAGAAACAGAAATACCCACACACAAAAACAGCACCACAGACTGTATCCTTAATGAACAAACGGAGTTAGCTAACACCCCTTTCCTGAAGAATTTCCAAAAGTTATTTTCCAACCTCCAAAGCAAATATTCCTACGCCTATCTGCAGATCAAGTAGCAAATTTATATCTTACCATAATTCTACTGAAGCTAAATGTAATTAAATAATGTACTGTTTTACCTATACAGTTCTACAAAAAAAAAAAAAAATGAAACAACTTTATAATTAATGTAACAGTATCCACTCAAAAAAATCAATGTCTCTCTGTACTAGTGTAAAAGGCGTTTCAGTTTTATAAGTGAATATATGGTCTTTTTCCAAACATAGGACATCTTCAAATGTTACGATACATAATAGCATCTTTGCTACTTGTATGTTTGTAAGCTCTTTGTATGTATCAAAACATGTGGTGCGTGGTAGAAATCTTTTCAGTGACAAATCTAAAGTGTTCAGTGAGAAAATTTACGTGTGCAACAAACAATAAGAATGCAATGGGAATGCGTTCACAACTGCTGGATGAATGTTGTGAAAACAAACACTCCAAACCGACATTTCACGTAAGTCACATCCAATGAAAATCTGTAACACAACCATCTGTGTGTGGCGTGCTTATAATTATGTATTATTTATATTTTAGGACAATTAATCTGTAAGAAACGCGCCACGTATTATAAGGAAAGCATTTAAACCGTCTGAAGATGAATCACAACTGTTCGAAATCGGTCACGGTACCCTTTGAATAAAGGAACTAAAAGTAAATTTGTGGCTGTTTGCTGTCCCAACACCATCAACATTTGTCTTCAAATAACAGCCACGGTTTCAAACCATGTCATGTGAAAAATTGCACAAATACGTAAATTAATAATAATATGTTTTCTACTTAAAAAGCAGGCCCTCGTAATCCCACTGCGAGCGACCAGCAGGTTTTCATCTACTTTGACGACACTGGTGCGTGCTGAATCAGATCAGAACTGTGTGGGATAGATTTGGAGCACTGGTGCACCAATGGTTATGGAAGTACTCTCCTCCACTTGATTGCTGCAAAGATCAGTAAATTATACATCATATTTTAATGCTCCGTCATTCAAAGGGACTATGGAAAACCGTCTCAATCTGTCTGCAGCAGGTTCTGGCTAAATATCGAACATGGACTTAGGGCTATGAATCCTTTAAGAATGTGAGATCCTATGCATCTTTGTAGAAATGTGTATATTTGTTGTAAATACTTGTCTGTATTTATAAATCAAATGATAAATACAGTTTTAATCTGCCAGACTGTTTGAAAACGCGCATCCCGTAGAAGAGTGAAAATATCATTCTGGAGAGGAAAGTGTAGTTTGTCTACAAAATAAATTTCGTAGACAATTCTTCCATGACTGACTGACTTCATGGGGCCAGTGGACCATTTTTTCCCATCGAGATATTGAGGCAAATACGCCATTATAAAATATAAGTTAAAGAAAGACGGAGTATTTTCAATACACACTAAAAAAGAACGACGCGGGCGAAGGAATTATCCGAATGGGATAGAAATCTGTAGGCGTGATGTATATGTACAAACAAAGAAATGATTGCAATATCAAGAAAAACTGTGTGATTTATCCAAGAGGAAGAGCTTCACAAATTGAGCAATTCAGGAACGCGTTGGTCCACGTCTGGCCTTTATGCACACACTTATTCGGTCTGGAAATGATGGGACTGGTTGTTGGATGTTGGATGTTTTCCCCCTGAGGAATATCGAACCAAATTCTGTTCAGTTAGCTCATTAGATCAATAACCCGAGGTAGTTGGAGGGCCCTGCACACAACGCTCCAGAAGATCACAAGTGAGGGCAGATTGGGCGACCCTCTGGCGAAGACAAGCAGTATAAGCTCTCACTGGCGGGCATTACCTTGCTGAAATTAAAGCCCAAGATGTCTTGCCAGGAAGGGCAACAAAACTGGGCGTAAAATATCATATACGTACCGCTGTACTGTTGTCGTGTCCTGACATAGGTGGGAGAGGGAAAAAGGGGTTGCTGGTCAGTCTGCGCTCCCGAGCGGTACAGAGCAGAAGGCAGAAGGACAATTCACAGTGAAGGCATTTCATTGTTTTCTTCTATCTGAGCCAACACTGGTACAGCCATTTACTAGAAATCCAGGTGGTGGGACTCTGTAGGGAACTCGTTGTGGAGACTCTTGGACAAACGGGCTTTTGAAGTAGTTGTTTATTCCAGACAGGACTAACTAATACACTGGAGGCTAGTTCTAGAGTTAGTTACAACAGAAGCCAGTGCAGAAGTCCCAGGAGTGAATGCTAACCACAGAAGCAAACACTAGCAGCATCTTAAGGCAACAACCTAGCTGCAAAACAAAACATAATGAATGTGACACTGTTCACTGTGGCACTCCAAACAGAGAGAGAGAGAGAGAGAGAGAGAGAGAGAGAGAGAGAGCGCAGACTTACACGGAGCTGGACCGAGGCTGGAGTCGACGGACGCGGATTCGGCGCCCAGATCGTCTCACTGAGAACTCTGCCAAAATGCAGAATCTAGGGGTTTTTAAAGAGTCTCGTGGGGGCACTGTTTTTCCCACTTATAGCCACCCAGCCAATCCCGTAGGTCTCTTGCAGGTGCCTGCCAATCACGGTTTAGTTAGTTCCCCTCTAATGCTCCTAAGGCGGGGATGTTAATGCAGTCACACTAAGTCCGTATTTGGTATCAACACTGTTCAGCTGAAAGCTAAACGTAACTGCTCTGCAAAATAAGGCTTGCAACATTATTGTTATACGTCATTTAGCCCCGTCCCTTGGGCTCCCCGGAGTAGGGACTGCTAGGTCAACAGTTTTTGGCGTTTTCGCTCTTTGTCTAGCCTTTGTGAGTCTACTGACGTTGCTGTTCTCAGGGCTGGTATCAAGCTGACTTTATACACTAGTACGTGCCTGTTGCTCACAAAGTTCTACGGTGACAACCTACTACAGAGTCTAGACGACATATGAAGTTACATGTTAAATCCTTGAAGAGTAACTAACGCCCTGGGACCGCGTCTGGGGGCGTCTGCATTTTCGCAAGGCTCTCCCCTTACGGTTTACTTCATGTAACAATATCTCTCCTAGTTCCGTCTGCCCTCAGCATCATCTCTGCTTCCGCGCCTTGGAACGCCTGTCCTCTTTTTCTCACAGCTTCAAGATAACACTACAGTAGCAAGGAATAATAAATTTATTACACTGTATGGATGCACAGAGGGCAACGAAAGATGTCCTGCCATGAAAAGAAACGACACCCTAGACACTCAAAAAAATGGTTCAAATGGCTCTGAGCACTATGGGACTCAACTGCTGAGGTCATTAGTCTCCTATAACTTAGAACTAGTTAAACCTAACTAACCTAAGGACATCACAAACATCCATGCCCGAGGCAGGATTCGAACCTGCGACCGTAGCGGTCTTGCGGTTCCAGACTGCAGCGCCTTTAACCGCACGGCCACTTCGGCCGGCCCCCTGGACACTCACTCCCGGTTATTGGAGCATATGGCGGGAAACAGTCAGGTTGGTATCCCACCTGTGTACGTAGTGTCTACAGAACTACTACTTCCTGGAATCTCGACGATTGGAGTAGAATTATCTTCAGTGAAGAGTCCCTCTTCGAACTGAGCCCCGATGACCACGGGAGACCTGTCTGGATACGCCCTGGACAGCAGTGGGGTACCAACCTGTCACCTGCCATAAGGCTCGACAATCAGGAGTGATCGGCTGGGGTGCCATTTCCTTTCATAGCAGGATCCTTTTGGTTGTCATACACGACACTCTTGCAGCACAACAGTACGTTGGAGCTGTTCTACGTCCAGTTTTGTTGCCCTTCATGGCAGGCCATCCTGGGCTTGCACTGCCATAAGATGATGTCCTCCTGCACACTGCCAGTTTCTATCGCTAAGTCTTCGTGCTTGCCAAAGCCTATCTTGGCCAGCAAGGTCGCTGGATATCTTCCCAACTGAAAATGTTCGGAGCATAATGGGCAGGGCCCTTCAATCAGTTCGGGATTTTGACGATGTCACGAGCCAATTGGACAGAATTTGGCACGCTACCACCAACCGACATCACTGTGCCTTCGGCCTGAAGAGGGTCTACGAGGTGCAACAATAAAGTAATGAGACTGATGTGAAAAAAAATGTTGCTTATTGTTTTAGTCAAGTTTAGTGTTGTCTCCTTCAAAGTTCCCTTTTGATTGCACACACTTTTTTCCAGCGCTTCCGCCATTGATGGCAACATTTCTGGAACCCGTCCTCTGTAATATCCTCCAAGACACTCGTCACAGCTCTGTGTTGTATGAAAATGGTGTCCCTTGACCGCCGTTTTGACTCTTGGGAATAGAAAAAAGTCGCACGGAGTGATATCTGATGAATAAGGTAGCTGTGGTAGTACTGAAATTTGTTTTTAGGTTAAAAATTGCTGTACTGACAGAGCAGTATGGGATGGCGTAATATCGTGATGCAGAATCCAATTATCAGCAATGTTGGCACGGACACGAAGAATCTTTTGCAAAATCTTTCTAAAATTTCCTTGTAGTAATATTGGTTAACTGTTTGTCCAGGAGGCACCCACTCTTTATGAACAGTTCCTTTGTAATCAAAGAAGCACACAACAGGTTGATGGTCGTCCACTGCGGTCTTCACCTTGAACATTCGTTCTGCTTTCAAATGGCACTGAGCACTATGGGACTCAACTGCTGAGGTCATTAGTCCCCTAGAACTTAGAACTAGTTAAACCTAACTAACCTAAGGACATCACAAACATCCATGCCCGAGGCAGGATTCGAACCTGCGACCGTAGCGGTCTTGCGGTTCCAGACTGCAGCGCCTTTAACCGCACGGCCACTTCAGCCGGCGTTCTGCTTTCACTAAACATTTTATGCCAACGAAAAACTTGAGCTCTTGACATAACCTCCTCTCCAAAAGCTTTCTGAAGCTTACAATAAGTTGTCGCGTTTACACCCAATTTAACGCAAAAAGTAAAGGCATAGCGTTGCGCAATATTATGCGGTTCCATTTCCGTGACGAGAGACACAAACACGTGTTAACTTATTACAGCACAATTCACAGCTGAGCAGTTGCATCGTTGTGCCGCTTATAGACCAAGGCCAAAATATTGTGCCTACGCAAGCCTGCAGGGTTGCCACATAAAAACATGCAAAGAAAATCAGTCTCATTACTTTATTGTCGCACCTCGTAAGTCACACGCCGAAACCGGTTGCCAAACAAAATAAACATCAGTTGCTGATAAACATCAGTTGCGAATTTTAATACTTTACACCGATCGCTGATCCACTGAAAGAATGCTTTCTAAAATTTTATATAGATAGTTTGGTGTGGCTCTCTGGCCTGGTGCAAGTTTTCCAACTGGACGGCACTTCGGCGACATGCGTGCCCTAACCTACCCCAGTTATCCAACAGCGGAAAGGGGGTCTACTAATGTGGAAACCGAACCACGTTTCTCTGGCGACTTTCCACAGCGTTGAGAGGTTAAAACGAAGACTGAAAAAAGCGTAGTCCGGCCAGGATACGATCTCACGACCTCTCGCTTTCCAGGCACGAACTTTACCGTCAGACCAGACGTGTATGTAGGTAGTTCAGCTGTAGGTTTTGACAAGAGGTTGCGAGTCTCAAAATACGTGACAAATGCATTGACTTAGAAGGTTCAGTTTTTTTACAATGCCAAGGGACCATAGATTTAGTATGTGACGCATTTCAACTTGATACCTATGTCCTTTCCGGAGAGAAAGGGGTCTTAACAGTAGGAGAGACAGACAGTTCGTATAGGGTTCCGTTTTTCTCTACTAAGGTACAGAACCGTAATTAATTCCGTAACTTTATGTTTTCGAGTGATAAAAATGTTATGATAACCCCTCGCGTATACTACGGTAATTATACATAACAGTTCAAGTTACGTCGTGAACTCCGCTAAGAACAGTAACGATCTTTTGATCTCTAAGCACCACGACATAATTTTTCGTTACTATCAGTTCGAGATTTATTTCAGGACCCTCGGGATTCCATATATATTGAATAACGCAAGCGACTTTGTTAGTGTCACATTTATACCAAACCATGTACCACAACCGTGCTATACACAGCTCTTTCCAGTGAGACACACTCGGGTTTTTACGACAGTATCGAGAATGCAGTCTAGTGAATGACGGCAGTCGGAAGTGTTTCACTGGAAATGATCGCACAGTTTCCTCTGAAATGGGGCCGTGACAAGTGTGGAGGACAGGCGGCAAAAACAGAAGCGCTTGCATCAGCGATCTTTTGTGCCCAGCGGCGACGAGATCCTATGCACTCGCCAAGACACTCTGCTCTTCTCTCAAACGGGCTGCGTATCGATACGCCGTCTTCACCGGTGCAGCTACAGTCCTCTGTGAGCCATATTCCTGGAACGAAGTACAGACGATATCTCTATTCTTATAGTTCTCCTCTGTTGTGGAGGATTTTTGTGATATGCTATATAATTCTCGGTGAGAATGACTCGTTCTTTAAATAAATATAAACGATTGTTGTGAACGAATGATTTACTGTAAATTGTTAAGTCATGTTTATGGGTATATGGTCAATTCTCTGTGACAGAGCATATTTCAGTAAGTGAATGGTCACGTTCGTTATATGCTCACTCTGTCAAGAAGTAAAGAACTTTTCTTTATTTCGTGTTACATTTAATCATTTTGTTTCTTCGAAAATGACAAATATCTACCTCCCTCCCCCGTTTCATTTGAATTCACAATATTTACTCCACCTTCCGCTACAGTAAGTTTGCGTAGCCTATTGTTACTCTATGAGCAGGTAGCTGCTTAAACAATTCTTGGTCCTGGGCTGCAGAGACATGTCTGATAGTTAAGGTTGCCATCCGTCCCGATATATCGGGGATGTCACCGTTATGAACCTTCTTGTCCCGACATACTGACAAGACCAGTTTTCTTCCCATTTTGCAAAATACTTCCTCGAGTTTGGTTCACGTAGTCACTTACTGCAATAACGCCATCTGTTAGCGCAACATGTAAAGGCAGTCTCAGTTTTATTTATGTCAACGAGTTTATGTTGACAAGGTCGTCTCACAGATATGCAATCGTCTTCTAGATCCAGCGCCATCATTCGAGAAAATACCAGACATCTCCAGTAGTACGGGGCTGGGACTATTTAAACATTAGCACGCGAAAGAATCTAGCAGTTCCCATTTGAATAGCTATCTGATAAGACAATTCTTTGTCAAAGTAATACGAACATCTAGTGCAACTTAGTAAAGTTTGAAGTGATTACTACCGGTATATAGGGCGTGAAGTGTACAGCGACGTGTACTTATGTGACTGACGTGTTATTGTCGACTGTTTATCGTCAAATAAATTCATCTTATCATAACTTATGAAAATGCCTAAGGATCGAAAGTGTGTGTTCACTTGTCGGATGACTATACAAAAGAGCGGTATTTTGTAAAGAAAGGACGCACGTATCAAGAAGCGTTGAAATATTTGTAGCTGTCCTCAGTAACTCACGGAGGTAAGGCAGATGCGAGGCATCACATTTCTACGAAGTCATACAAGTAGATTCGCGGTAGCATCGACATCAAAGCCTATTATACATTCATAATTACAGAAGATACCCAGGAAGAGTTGCTCGTTGCTGCTGCAGAAATAACGAATGCTTATGAAGTCAAGCATCATCATTCCTTCAGTTGTCTTGACTGTACCGTAAAAATTGAATGCCCCAATGTATGCAGACTCCGAAATCGCCGCAAAGCAGTATACACCCAGGACCAACGCTACAGCGATTGTTAAAACATTCTCGCACCACAGTCCGTGTCCGAATGCATGAAACAATTGCAAGAAGTTTCATTTTACACCGTAGGCATCGACGCTTCAAACCACTTACTGGAACGGATGGAATCCAAGAGAAGCTGTTGAAGTTTGATTCGCCGAATAACGGAACATCGGTGACAATTGCGAAGTTTTGTCAAGACACTTAGAACCAACTACAAATTCCATTAGATAAATTAATCTTTTTTTTTGGAGACAGTACCAATACCAACTTCGGAGGGCTTCAACGGGGCAATCAGCGGGATGTGTTTCACCAAATTAAACAAGAACTAGGAAAAAATATAGAAGGAATTGAATGCCCTACTCATATTTTTCATAATACTATATCAAGTAACACTGAAAAATTCTTCATGAAAATATTTTATTATGTTTCGATATAAACGGTAAGAACAGAGAAGCTGAAAGAGTTCTGCTTGTACGTTGGTGTCAGTCATCAGACTCTTCTAGCTCACTCAAAAACGAGATGGCTGTCGCTAATGCCCGCAGTTGAGAGAATTCTTAAGCTTTGGATTCCATTAAGAATATTTTTGACGCCCAAGATAGGCCACACAAAATAATTTCAGATTTTGTCAGTAGTCCGGTAAGTGAAATTTACTTCATGTTTCTGCGGTCAAATTTGGCTCCGTCTGAAAAAAATATAAAAAGCGTGGAGAAGAACGAGGTCTCGATAATTGAAAGAAGAAATATATTAATCGACATTAAAACATGTCTCAATCAAAGGAAGACTGGCAGACCAAGATGAATTTGAACAAATTAAAGAATGAGAACCCTAATCAAGAAATAATTAATTTGATTTCGAAATTCCACGAAGACACAATAGCTGTCTATACCGTAGCATTTGATTACAGAGAAAAATGGGCTATTTCTTTTAATAAATATCAAGTACTTGATTGGTTGACGCTTTCTGGAACCCCAGATTGAGTGATGAGTGAAAACACTATTATATACCTGATTAAAAATGGTGTGAAGATTTCAGGCGACGGTTTTTTTTCAGGAATATATGAATCTGAATAGATTTTTAGAAACTAAGCATGACTTCAGTCTAAACACTCCATGAAAGAACGGTGGATTTACTTTCTTAAGAAAACAGAAAATCCTGAACGCAAATGACAACTGCTAAAATTATGCGATTACTTGTTTTCTATCCCCGCACACAACGCCACTGTGGATAGAGTATTTTCGCTGATGTCGGTCCAGTGGACTGATTAAATAAATCAATTGCTACCAGAGACTGTGGAATCAATCTTACAGTGCCAGTTTAATGACAAGCTTATTTGCATGAAGTTTATATATTCGCAAAAGGGAAAAGAAGACTTGCTGAAAAAGGTGAAATCTTCCGAAAAATATGGTGTACGAACAATGTTTGAGTAACATGTTCCATGTAATTTTGTTCTTAACAAAATATATATTAAATAAATTTTTTATTTCATTTCTGCATGAATAGGTATGTGGTGATGGAAATGGATCAACAATTGCTTGAATAAGTGGAAAAAAGGATTGGAAAGAATAGCTGAAAAGAGATTTTGAAAGTAATCTATGAATGTGTGCACAACCTTGGGTGAATTTTAACTGATATCAATATCAGCAGACATTTAATATCGTTACATTCAAGGTCAAGCAACATAATTTGCATTACGTACTGCTGCTTCCAGTAGTGTGCGGTACCAAATAATCACCGCAACCATTGAAATTGTCTATTTTTCACATTAATTCCATTGTGTATCGTCTTGAGTGTGACTGTCTATGCAGGAACCCCCCTCCGGATACCGCGTAAATTACTCTTGCCTGCACCGAACCTCTTGTTGAAGGATCTCGGCGGCGAGTGAAATGATTAACAGATCGTAGTTGACCTCATCCGTGCGAATAAATATTCGTTTTCTAATAACTTTTTGTAACACTTAAGAACAGTTTAAATACACATTTTTAACAATGCTAGTACGACAGATCCAACGATATGTCTGTACGCTACCACTAACAAAAGCATGAAGATACATGAATGAATAAAGTGAAGAGCGGATTTCTTACTTTGTTTCATATAGATATTTAACGATATATCAAAACATAATCTCTGCCACAAAACTAGTCGTTACTTTACTTTTGGTGATGTCTATAATTCATTCAGTTTACATATAGCTTACATATACATATACACACACGATTCAGTACATACACCCCATCTCAGGGTGTCCCGGCGAGAAAGTATTTTCGACTGATGGTAAACTACTGTAAATGCGGTGAATTCATTTCAACGTTCAGCAATATGTGGCAACAGAAAAAACAAACACAGAATAAAACGGATTGAAAATGCAAAAACACTATAGAAAATGCACCTAGAGTAATTACGCTAGCCTTATCTACTATTCTGCTTAAAACTTTGTACAGCTTTCTTATGTGCTGATTTTCCCTTAAGTAAACTAAACCACCAAAAATTTCGTCGATACTAGAAAAATGCACAGGCAAATCTCTTCCTGAATCTTCTCCGTTATGAATGAGCTACATAAGCCGAAGCTGCGGAAAAAATGCAACAAATCAGAGAACGAGTTGCAAATAAAAACTACCATTATCAACTGATGAAACGACACACAGTAGGAAGATATATTACCGAAGTCATGTGGGAACTTAGGAACATTACGGTGCAGGTGAAGAGTTTATTAGAAACTTAACATACAGAAAACGTAAATTTGTCCACCGTTAGTAAATCGTTCAACTGATCTGCAGGTGCCATATGGTCCGAAGGGGTTAAGTATGATAACGCACGACTATGCACTTAATATAATGAAAACTGCTGATTCACTAAAAGCATTATACAGTAAAATGGTGCATGTGATCCGTTAAGCTCACGCCTGACATAGCTGCAGACGAGGTTAACAGTAAACTCAGTCCCGGAGAATTTATTGGGTGTATCAAAAACTTATTTTTGAAAGCCCTTTTACGTGTTGCATTATTTAAGTTGTTAGTGCCAGACATTTTCTCACCACCACTTCCAATTTTGGGGTCCCGGATTGATACGTGCAACTATTACTTCTAGTATGTCAACTTTGTGAAAAGCATAATTGATTCTTTCGGTAGCAGTGAAGTCGCTTCACTTGCACTAGCGCTATGTCTAAAGTTGAATTATCAGGCAAACTTCCGTAAATAAACTCAAATTTTGAGTTTATCTGTACTGTTTTATTGTTTTATAGCTATCAAAGTGCTGCTAGTGATGCAGATAGGAAAAGCGAAAAAATTGTGAATTAACTAGAAGCAAACTTTCTGGTGGATTAAAGCTGTGTGCCGGACCGAGACTCGAATTTGGGACCTTTGCCTTTCGTGGGCAAGTGCTGTACCAACTGAGCTGCCCAACTAGAAACTGTTTGTGATAATGTGGGAAAAGAAGTGTCAAATAAAATGCATGAGACGTTAGAAAAAAAATAATGCATACCATTTCAATGATTTTCTTGATGAAGAGTTCTCTTTTAATCATTTAGCTTTGGATTCAAATGATACTGGCCATTTTATATATACTCCTCTTATGTCAGCTAAAGTAGAAAGAAGTTGTTCTGAGTACAAGGCTTTGCTGGCTGTCAATCGGATATCTTCTTATTTGAAATTTTGCTCACGGTATTCATATGCAGGATGTCCCAAAAAGAATGACCTGATTTTAGCTTTTAATAATATTGAGACAAATGTCACTACGTAACTGAAACAGTGCTAGATGTAATCGGCATGATCTAGAGTTTCAGAAAAAATCCGCTAGATGTCGGTAAGAGCGCTGACCTAGATCGTGCAGCCAGTCTCGCGCAATATGGCGTCCATGCAACAGAAGGCCTCCTAGGTCCCCTGACGTAACACCATGTGATTTTTTCCTGTGGGGATACGTGAAACAATGTGTTTACGTTCCTTCCTTACCTCGTGACACTGATAAACTAAAAATCAGAATATCAGCTGCGGCAGCGTCACTGACAGAAGACATATTACACTCAGTTTGGGATGAATTCGGCTATCGGCTAGATGTCGTTCGCGCCACCAATAGAGGACATATTGAACGTTTATGATGGATTTTTATAAACTTATGTCTTTTCTGAGTAATTTAGTATGCAGTTTGTTGGTGTTAAGCCCTTCTTCCTAATAAATACTTCTATTTAAAATCGGGTCATTCTTTTTGGGGCCCCTGTGATATAACAGAGCGTGTAAACTGGAGTAAAAATGAGGATAAAGAAGTCCTAGGTTGACTATGTTCTGGAAGTGTTAATAAAAAGCATACAACATCAAATTTCATAGTTTAGCTTGCTTCTCATGTGCATTTTGTGCTTAAATAAAGAATTTATTATCAAAATGACTAATTTATTTCTCAACAGATTTTTACCTCATTTTAATATTGTTTTGTTATCTTTATGTTATTGTGCATATTTTCATAAATTTTTGGTCATTACAGCATATTTATTGTGCATATTATGGTGATTTTTTGTCATAAAAAATCATAGTCCAAGTATTCATTCTTTAAGGGTCATTATTGAATGCCTGTGCGGTGATGTGCCCCGAAATATCTGTTCCATCGCTTTGATGGTGCATATCGAGTTGCGAAGTCATACACCAACTGGTGATTTAACTTATTTTCAGAACACCAACTGTAGCAAAATTTTACACTACCCTCTCAGAGAAAAGTAATAGTTTACCATTCCAATTTCGAATTGATGACCAACGGTTGCCGAGATGCGAAGAATTACTTAAAACTGGAAACTTTACGTATTCGACAAGGAATACATTCCAGACACTCTGGTGTGAGGTTGTATACATGTCAAAGAAGAAATCTAGATAAAGATTCAACAGTTAAATAGTAAAAAAAAACGCCTTTTACAGTAAAACCAGGGTCCAAGACAATGATTCACGAAAATGCCACAGTGTTTGTGCTATCAACGACAGGAACATTGCACAATACGATTAATTGATGATTTAGCAGTGGTAGCGGAAGTGAACAGGAACTGCGTTTTGTTCTAAGATATAAATGAAATGAAATGTCGTATGGCTAGGGCCTCCCGTCGGGTAGACCGTTCGCCTGGTGCAGGTCTTTTGAGTTGACGCCACTTTGGCGACCTGCGCGTCGATGGGGATGAAATGATGATGATTAGGACAACACAACACCCACTCTCTGAGCGGAGAAAATCTCCGACCCAGCCGGGAATCGAACCCGGGCCCTTAGGATTACTGCGTTACTGTGAACCGTATACAGGGTGAATCACCTTAAAGTTGCACCACAAATATTGCGGAAATGAAAAGTGCTACTGATGTGCAGTTTTCACAGAATGGATTGGTAGATATAATTAGCCAATCAATGGATTGTAATAATACTTAATGTGTTTTGTGCAAACATGCACTTTTTAAATGAAACAATGCCTATTGACACTAACAAACTAAAAGTGGGGTGAAGTAGAATGTCAGTGTTGTTTGTCGCAGGATTCTATCTCAACTCGTTTATGAGATATCGTGTTTTGAAAGGTTTCAACACAAAGACTGGTTTGGGGAATTCAACCTGCGTAGTTGCTTGATATGATGTAATGTCTGCTTACAGTGTGTTTGTGTGTTCATTATGTGCATTGCGAATTGCTAGTCGGTTAGTGTGTTACAGCCCAAGCAGAAGATCATGAGTGGACGATGGGATTTTCCCAATGCAGAAAAAGCCGATATGCTCACTGCGTATGGAGAGAGTAGGAAGAATGCAGTTCGTTCTTGTACAGTGTATGCGGCAAGATGTCCGAATAGACGTCAACAGCCTCGGCAATTATTTATCAACCTCTTCAATCAGTTTCGTGAAAGTAGTAGTGTAACAACTAGACAACGTAACACAAGGAAACAAGTGACGACAGAAGAGAGGGAAATAATGTTCTTGCTGCTCTTGCAGGTGAACTGCACGTTAACTCCCGTGCACTAGTGATGGGAACAACCGAATAAAAACATTCGGTTCATTCGGTCGTTAGAGAACAGTCGACCCGTTCGGTTGCAGTTACATGTATCGGTTGAATGATTCATCCATTCTTTTGAGTCAAACTAGTCTGTGGGAGCAATTGAAAGAAAATCTTTTCGGTTGGTTGCACTAGTCATTCAGTCTTTTGAATGAAATTAGTATGCGCGAGCAACCGAATGGAAACAATCTTGTCAGTCGGTTGTAGTATTACCTGTCGGTTGGATTTTTATACATTTATTTTTTTCGAGTGAAAGCACTCAGTGGAAGCAATAGAATGAAAAGATTCTACATCTACATCTACATCCATACTCCGCAAGCCACCTGACGGTGTGTGGCGCAGGGCACCTTGAGTACCTCTATCGGTTCTCCCTTCTATTCTAGTCTCGTATTGTTCGTGGAAAGAAGGATTGTCGGTATGCCTCTGTGGGGGCTCTAATCTCTCTGATTTTATCCTCATGGTCACTTCACGAGGTATATGTAGGAGGGAGCAATATACTGTGACTCCTCGGTGAAGGTATGTTCTCGAAACTTCGACAAAAGCCCATACCGAGCTACTGAGCGTCTCTCCTGCAGAGTCTTCCACTGGAATTGATCTATCATCTCCGTAACGCTTTTGCGATTGCTAAATGATCCTGTAACGAAGCGCGCTGCTCTCCGTTGGATCTTCTCTATCTCTTCTATCAACCCTATCTGGTATGGATCCCACACTGCTGAGCAGTATTCAAGCAGTGGGCAAACAAGCGTACTGTAACCTACTTCCTTTGTTTTCGGATTGCATTTCCTTAGGATTCTTCCAATGAATCCCAGTCTGGCATCTGCTTTACCGACGATCAACTTTACATGATCATTCCATTTTAAATCACTCCTAATGCGTACTCCCAGATAATTTATGGAATTAACTGCTTCCAGTTGCTGACCTGCTATATTGTAGCTAAATGATAAGGGATCTTTCTTTCTATGTATTCGCAGCACATTACACTTGTCTACATTGAGATTCAATTGCCATTCCCTGCACCATGCATCAATTTGCTGCAGATCCTCCTGCATTTCAGAACTATTTTCCATTGTTACAACCTCTCGATATACCACAGCATCATCCGCAAAAAGCCTCAGTGAACTTCCGATGTCATCCACAAGGTGAATAGACACCGTGGTAGCTTTGCATATTGACTGAATTATTCATTCTTTGTTTCGAAGTGAAAACAATGAGTAGTTTTTCTGTCGGTTGAACCATGTACTCATTCTTTTAACTGAAACCGCTCTTAAGGTTTTAGCTGACCGACTGTCCATTCATTCTTCTGAGTAGAACCAGCCTGCAATACTTTAATTAGCTGAACTAAAGCAGTTCTACATTAGACGGACAGTGGGTGGTCCTAAGTGAAGACGTATCTCAGGGGTCCGCCAAAGTTAACACAAGCAGTATACATATTCATTAAAATATGAACTGAATAGAGTAATTATTTTCATCATTTAAAACGGATTCATATACTATCGTGGATAAAACTGTTCCAGCTGCCATTACTGCTGAGAGGTGGCAGAAGCCCCCTCATATTTCTATCTTACTCTGAGTAATTCGATTTTCCTCTCTAATTGCATGCGGTGAAAAGTTGCTATTCCTTCACACGTGGACTTCCCACCCAGCGTCTCTCGTCACCCGGGTGGTCCGGTAACAGGTGGGCTCTACTGATCTTGAAAGGGTTAAGCAGACGGGTGCAAGGGAGTCGAGTGAATGCTTTCCAGACGCCAACATTGTCATAAGAGCAGCGGAGACACGCCCGCAGGGGCCTGAAGGAGCCGCTGGGCTAGAGATTCTGTTACTTCGCAGAAACTTAGCAGAAACACTTACTGGTGTGCTACCAGCGAGGCGTGGGAATGACTTGTGTCCCCAGGTAGTCTTGGCGGGCAAATTACCGCGTTTTCTGCAAAATCGTAGCTGTGATTGGCTTGCTCAGGGCATAGCTCCATGACGTAGCAAAATCGGCGCAGAAATTGGCTCCAAGAATCTCCATTGATAGAATGGTAGTGCTTCGGCAATAGAGTGGAATTTTCTGCCGGTTTTCGGCGGGGGGCGGGAATGTTCTGTGTTCGGTTTGTACAGGTGCTCTGGTGGGAGTCCGTTCTCGCCTTTCGGTCGGAGTAGGTTACAAGACTGAGCTCTCGCTGCTCTGGGCAGCCTGCCTTCCGTTGGCTGTCTAATATACTTTTATTTAATTGTTACTGCTTGACGAAGTTGCTGAAGTTTCGACTTCAACGTAACTTTCCGAGTACAGTTGGCAATTGAGCGTTCTGCGTACAAGCGGCCTATGTTGTCTGTCTTGAGCAGTTTTGGCTAAAGTTGACTGTATCGGAGTTACTGTATGACTTCGCTTGTTAAAATCAATCACTGTACTGTCAGTGATTGTGTGGCGAGCCTTTTCGTCTCCCTCAGAGGCGCATTTGTACTGATAGGAAGTCTTTAGTCTGGAACAACCAGATCAGGATAATTTGTTTCGGGCTATACTCGCGACATTATCATCACCACGACGGGACGTCGAAGCAACCAGCCATCGCTTCCGGTACGCCAGATCGTGTTCTTGCAGTTAAGAAGACAGCTTGGTAATGTATGTCCGCAGCACTGGCAGCTTAGGGAATTTTGCTAGGTGATAATCAGAGCTCAGCAGAGCGCGCCTGTTCGTCTTTTCTAACATTGTTCTGTCTTGGGTGTTCATTGTCTGAGTTCTCACTACTGTAGCAGCAATTAATGTTAGATTGGCTGTGTGTTTCTCTTAAGATTTGAGTTGCAAGGAATTGGTTCCACATACCACTTCGTCATAAATATCACAATCTAGTTTATGGACAACTTTACCTTCACAGTATTTATTTGAGTATCCAATTTGATGTATTGTAAATGTTTCATGTGTTTTGTTTATTATTTTGAGTTTAGTCATAATAAATCAAATTGTTATTTTGGACAGAACTTTCACTCTGTTAATCGGTAGAGCAAACCTTTCATTTCTCACTACATTACTGAAACTTTCCTTTATTTAATTAATGTCTATAAAATTAAATTATTGCAGGTGCTAAACTCTTCTACTACACTTGCAGGGTCGATTACAGTCAGTTCGCGTTTCTTCTTAATCTATGTGCAACAGCAAAAGCAGGAGTTAGAAAAGGGGGGGGGGCATTAGAGCATCATTTCCATATAAAGATTCGAGAAGAATTTAGTGTTAAATACACTGCTAGCCCCGGCACCTCGCACTGCGTAACTAATTAACCTGACGTATCACTGAGGTGGACCTGCCATCACTCAAATCGTCGGCCCGAGATAAAAACTTCTAAAACCCCAGATATGTGACTCAAATCGGATTATTTTCCTCTGACGCGAACAGTCTGTAGACGGTAAGTTGGCCGAAGGCCACGATCTTCTGTGGGGAGCGAGGACATGAGCGAAGCAATGTTTCCTCACTTGCGTTTCAGTGCTAATAATGCGAGCGGTCGCGCGCCTCCTACCGATCAGCAGATATAAATTACGTACGAGAGCAATAAGCATTTGTGAAAGCGCATTATAGAGACGTTCACATTCAGACGTAGCCCTAATTTGCAGTAAGGAAAATGAACTTAAATGAAATCAGTTCTATACAGCTCAGTGAGCAGGAGGCAAATGACACTTAAGACATTCAGTTATCTGGCAGGCGAACGGCGTCGCGGTGTATGCGATCGTCCATTGTCGGCGCCTTCTCATTGTCTCAAAGAAGTAAGGAAAATACAGGATGCCCCAAAATTGTCTTTACAACTTTGATCACATGTATTTCAGAAATGGGGATAGAAAAGCGCGGTTTGCAGCATAATGTTCATATGCATCTAAGGTTCTAGTAGCTGCTTAACAGGGTTCAGTGTGTTCAGGTGAGCGTATTTTCTACAGCCGAATTCGGGACACATTAAAAGAAATTGATATTACAAAATGTCTGAAATGAACCTTATAAATGGAAACTATTACTTTAATTTGTTACAAAAAGTGCATCAATTTATATTTTACTAGTACCTTCTAAGATGAAAGGGCAACGGCCTTGCCGCAGTGGATACACCGGTTCCGTCAGATCACCAAAGCGCTGTCGAGTGTGGCCGGCACTTGGATGGGTGACCATCTGGGCCACCATGTGCTGTTGCCGTTTTTTGGGGTGCACTCAGCCTCGTGATGCCAATTGAGGAGCTACTCGACCGAATAGCAGCGGCTCCGGTCACAGAAAACCATCGTAACGACCGGGAGAGCGGTGTGCTGACCACACGCCCCTCCTATCCGCATCCTCATCTGAGGATGACACGGCAGTCGGATGGTCGCGATGGGCCACTTGTGGCCTGAAGACGGAGTGCTTTTTTTCTAAGATGAAGGAGTACGAGCAGGCATACAGTATTTATCAGTGGTGTAAATTTTCTTCGGTATGTCTGTATTCTTGAACAGCCTGGTGAAAAAATTCAACTCAAGTTTCATAATAATTCACTCTAATCACTAACATTGCTTTCGTAGTTTCTACAACAAACCTGTTTTGTCACTGCTCCATGTCATTTGGAAAATACCCTTTCAGTAGCAGAATACCAATACAGGTGAAATGAACACACAGTTCGGGATAAATAGTTTCATAATTGTTAAAAACAGGTGTCCCGAATTACTTTCGAAAATATTCGGGACAGAGCTAGAAAAAGCTTGGCTGTCACGAAAAAAATGGGGGACGAGGGACGTATGGTCTGGTCAGCCTACATGCGAGCGTCGTGTGTAGCGCACAGTTTATCGAAGTGACATTCCACTTCCATGTCCTTTCTAGGGCGTTTTCATTAAAGTGTGCTATTGCTGCTCTGATGCTAGCTCACAGCTCGTGCAAATCCCGCCCGAAGAAAAAACGTTATGGGAATTGCACAGGATCTGGGTGTCATATCGGGCCTGTACAAACCATTCCACACACTGTGCCAACTGCTGGAGCGTTGTCAGTCAAAAACTAACATGGGAAAATAAGAAAAAAAAACAGGTTTAGGTGAGAGTGAACATTATGCCGTAAACCGCACCTTTCTACGTATTCCCGTTTCTAACACATGCATGATCAAAGTTGTAAAGACAATTTTGGAACACACTGTGTGCGTATAGGAGAGCGGTTAAGCGTGCTTGCCGCTGAGTTTTTGATAGACTAGAGCTAAGAAATTATCTATAGTTAGGTCGTCCTTTAATGGATTTTGACTAAGGATTATTACAATGTATTTCCAATCAATCGAGTTTCCACAGGCACTCTCATGGTTTGTCCCGGGCAGTTTTATAAAAATGGCTCCAGCACGCCTCTGTACGCCCTCAAAACTAGGGCCAACTCGGGAAAATCCGGACTTTTGCAGCCATAGTTGGGGGCGCAAAGGTGAGCTCAATGGTTCCGTAAAGGATATATGAAGAAGAAAGGAGCGTTGCCTCGTTTTAGCGACAGTTTGCATTTAGTTTTATAGGCAATGTGTGATGATGTTCACAAAAGCAAAATCATTTGAGTGAAAGGAAAAATTTTCTACAGAAAAATACGTCATCAGCTACATAAGTACACCCCACGTATTCAGTTTTACAGGTAGTGTCACAGCGATTAAAAATTCACAAGTATAAATTTTCAGGACTATCTGTAAGGCTTAGGTATCTGTATGGGGTTAGGAGAAATTAATATTAATTAGTCCGTTTTAAAACCGTGTTATATGAAAGTTTTTCTATTTAAATAATTATTTTCTGCTTTTTAGTCTTTAGTGTGTGAAATTTTTAGTTCATTTCAAACATTTTGATGAGATTACAATAGGATATGTTGTAAACTTCAGTTTTTTTCTATTTCTCTTCAAAGGAGTCAACCAGTATATTGCTTCCTCACAGTCATATCTCGCGAGAAGACCTCCAGTGTAAAAACTAGAGAGATTCGAGTTAACAGGGAAGCTTAGAGACAATCGTTCTTAAGTGCGAAACATTCTGACTGGAAAAAAGAAACAGCGAAATAGCAATTGTAGACCAAGTACCTACTCTCCCCCTCACACACCAGGAAAAGAAGTTAATATCGCATTGTCATCCAGTTCTGAGTTAAGTTGAAAGTTTCAAGTCTCTAGCTTATCTGGAAACTAGTTTAAAATCAATAGCAAAATTTGTACTGAAAAAAAAAGACGAGAAACAGACCTTATAAAAATGTGTTAAGAAGTTACTGCTCATTTATGTATACACAAATTTACAGTGCAGCACTGTACTTTTAAAAGCAACCAAAAATTTATATTTAATGCCCCAAGTTCGAAAATTCGTACTTCAGTAAGTAAATACATACATTATGAATATACTTTATTTTTAGAAATGTACCTTTTATTAATATCTTCTTGAAATTGGAGACTTTTTATTTGCCCCTAAAAAGTTGTCAGCCCTAGTCCTGTTTCATGTATAGCCGAAAATGGTGGTGGTGGTGGTTAGTGTTTAACGTCCCGTCGACAACGAGGTCATTAGAGACGGAGCGCAAGCTCGGGTTAGGGAAGGATTGGGAAGGAAATCGGCCGTGCCCTTTCAAAGGAACCATCCGGGCATTTGCCTGAAACGATTTAGGGAAATCACGGAAAACCTGAACCAGGATGGCCGGAGACGGGATTGAACCGTCATCCTCCCGGATGCGAGTCCAGTGTGCTAACCACTGCGCCACCTCGCTCGGTTATAGCCGAAAAGTCTGAAAAGTATTTAATTAGAATCTCTCAATATGTTCATGTAACAGGCATGGCCACTGAGACTAGTTTCGTTTGGTTGTTTCATTCGACTGAAAAAATCGACTGAACTAAAAAACATTTGACTGACCAATGGATTGTTAAAACCGTCGATTGGCCCATCACTAGGTGCAATCGTACGAGGAAGTGGCATGAACCAGGCAAATGTCCTACGTCCATCCACATAGGCTTCATCCATATCACGTATGTCTCCAACAAGAGCTGCATGGAAACGATTGTGAGAATCGTCTGTGCATGGGCTTTAAGATATGGTACTCCAGATGTACCTTGTATCTTGTTTAATTATGAAGCCACATTTACCAATCCAACTTTCTAAGTAATCTACAAGGACTATTCCATAGGAATCCCAAAAAGCAGTGGCCAGCTGACAAAATAGCTTGGAACATTTCTCTTGGAGAACAGAGGTTTATTTTCCTTAAAAATGAGCATGAACAGTCCCAACCGCAAGAAACTTCTTTTTATGAGATTTCCGGTTTCGGTCTGATTTAGATCATCTTCAGACCTACCCTCGTAATTTGCCAGGATACGACAGAGCTATTGTTATTGCAGGGAAGTTTACTTTCGGAGCGTCTGAAGTATAGACATGGAGGATTGTACCTGCTGAAAGTCTTTTTGAAATATAGCTGGTGGTGGTGGTTGTTTTATTGAAGCCTTCCTCATTCTAAGGTAGGTCTTTCTTGTCGAAGGCACGCTTTACTCCACGGCTAGATTTGGCAGCGTGTTTTCTCGCGTCCAAAAATCTAGAAACATTTTTTATTTTAGTTTTTGATCCTTCGTATTGATCAACGAAGACTGCGTAACTTCAGTTCCTCTTCTGTAGTCGTCACTTCCTATTTTTCCAGTACTCCTTAATCTTCGCCCCACGTTGTATTTTTCTTTCTTCTGTCATTCTTGTTCCTTATTTCTTTTTCCTTCTACCTTCAGGGGGACATTGATGAAACTGACCAAAAAATGTCAACTTTCGATTTATTTTTTATTTGTTAGTACCACTCATGGACAATAAGTTCCTAAAGTTTCAGTGTTGAAATCCATCCGAAGTGCCTGAAAATTAATTATAAGTGTGACGTGGCCTGCGTGCCACGCCATGCTCAGAGGGATAACAACCCCAACATTCACAAGGAGAGGCTTCCAAATTGTACCCTGGATCTTTTCAAGCCCACTTACAGGTTTCTGGCCGATCCTGCACTTCTCAAAAAGTGTGTTCATGGCAAAATCCAAATGAGTCTCTAAATTCACTCATATGGAAATGATGCCCTAAAAACACATTTACATCTGCTACAGTTGTCAGAATTGCAATTTATGGTGCAGTTATTGTATTTAATGATGAGAACTTCGGGAGGATGAAGGTATTAGAAAGAACGGGCTTCAAGATAGGAAGTTTTACTCAAGACATCCTGAGAAAAATAGATTTACAGCGTGTCTCTGCAGCTGAAAAGTCAGTTAAAGACTTGGTAAAGGAAAGAAGACGGACAACAAGAAACCAGAAGAGAAGCCTTGAAGGGAAAGACGACTCAGAGCACAAATGTGGTGCCTTCTGAAGAAGTGACATAAGGAAAAAAGTTAGGTTGAACTTAAATTGCGTTTCCTGAAAAGTTTGTTTTTTAAAGTTTATGTACCTTTTCCTCGGATTCTATGAATGCTAGAATTATGAAAATTTGTACACACATGTCTGTAAACCTAATAAACGTTGTCTCAAGAGTAAATTTTAAAATTATGATTGCAAACTGAGATATGGGGCGAAGTACTTGGAATTTTGCCTGAATTTAAAATTGTACTTGTGGAATTATAATTAAAAAATTATGAAAATTGTCCTATGTGACCCATTCCAAAAACCTCAGAGAAGCTTACAACATATAAAGAGATGAAACAGAGAAATTTTTGTAGAAGTCTCTTGAATACTTTATTAAAAAAAGGTACACACATTTTTTTGAAAATAAAACTTCAAATTTCATTAAAAAGAGTTAAATATATATAATCGAAGGTTTTTATGTGTAAATGTGTTACTTTCATGTCAAGCGTGGTACAAAAGTTCATTGCCATATCTCCAAAACTGTGGATTTGGTGCATTTTTGAAATAGTGTGTGCTTTTCATCAATGTCCCCCATTCAAGGCCTTCTAAATTTAACGATTTGTTCTTAAAGAGATTTTTTCTGTTTTTACGATACTTTGATGTTTCTTCCTATTTATTTTCTCATTTTGTAATCCATGCTGTTGTAGACCTATTCTTCCAGAAATACAGGAATATTTGTTTCGTTAGCCTGTTCTCATTCTTTCGGTAGATGTGTCACATGAAAGTTAATCTTCGTTTTACCGTTGTCTGATATTTTTTCAATATATTTGCTGATCATTTCGTTATTTTCCAACCTGCTGTATTTTGTATTGTACCCATAACTTTTCTAATTATCTGTCTTTCAATTGCCTCTGTTCCGTTCATCTTATAATTCATCGTTAAGCATTCACATGCGTATAAACTTTCTGATCTTACCACTGCGATACAGTGTATTGTTTTTGTTCAGGTATGCATTTCTTGTTTTAGATTGTTTCGTTTGTTTTTCAAACCATACATTCTTTCTATTTTACTAACTCTTACATCTGTTGCAAATTTGCCTAGTCCATTCCGCCCTATAGTTTTCCTGATCTATTTAAATTAAGTAACCCGCTCTGTTTTATCCATTTGTGTTCATGTATTTTTATGCATTTTTTTATATTTGTCATGAATTTTGTTTTCAGCTGAAATTTTGAGACCACTCCCATTCGCTGTTTTTTTCCAGTTGATTTATGTGAACAACAGCTACCGTCAGATTTTCCTAAAACACTGCAAAATCGTCGACAAAAACCTTAATTCCATTTGTCTTGCTTCCCAAAATTACTATTACTATTGAAATCCTTATTTTTTTATCTTCGTATTGACCAACTAGGATCATATACAACTATGTCTATTGGTGTTATTTTTTAGCTGGAATCAAGGCTTGAAAGCAGATTGCGCTGCTAACTCGCGTCATAAAACCGAGAAGGGTGGCGTAATCTGAAGTGAGCGCGTGGCGCGTCGCTCCGGTGTGAGCGTGTGGCGGGTCGCCCGGGACCAGAGGCTGCGGCGGCCAGATAGCGCTGCCCCCACCCCCTCCATAGCCGCTCTGCACACGGCCCGCTGACAGCAGGTAAAGAGCAATCGCAAGATGGCCGCCGCGGCGTGGCGAGCGATTGCGCAGAGCCGCAACCCCGCGCGGCGCAGCTTCGATCTCTCGCGACCCCCGGATCGCGCCCTGTCGCGCCTCCCATTCACCCCTTCTTTGACCGACACTCATCACTTCCGAGGCCGCCCGGTCGATAGTCAAAAGCGCGCGTCGCCGTGTTCGCGCCCCTAATTACTCGTCTCCGAACCTCAACCAAAAGCTAAATCCGCCTTTAGAATTTTTCGGCATTTATCTGTTCACTTTTTTCGTCGTCAATCACGAGAGATATCGCTATCAACATAATTAATGCCGTTTATCTTACGGAAACGAATAATAAGTGAATCTCGTATTTTTAAAAGGGCTGAAGTCAGGCAAATTAGTGAGAAATTGAGAAATACTATTTAATTTGTATAACAACTTTATATGCACTTGTTTACTCATATTCTGCCACATGACGCAGATGTGGTTACACGACAAGACACTAAATTTCTAGTGTTGCATTTTGGTTATCTAATTAATCATTAAAAGTTGGAAACTGATGCCTTTGAGAAAGACACACATAAAATGTACTGAAAACTCTCACTCCTTTTTGTTCACATCAACATTGTCTTGATTGCATATAATATACATTGCATACGCTATACGTACGCGCCGTTCTACGTTTCACAATACTAATGCATCGTTCTACAGCAATAGTCAGTGTTTGACAGTCCATCGATTCGTCGTCTTGGCCGTCGTTATTGGCAGTTTCTTCGTAGGAAGTTTAGTTCTCGTCAACCTGATAACGCTGGAATTTTCCCAAGTCCTTGATTATACTAGACTTAATGGGAACCTTTTCTGATGGAAAGGTAGTTTTTCTCGCGCAACGAATGTATCACGTTGCAGGCCCAGACGAAAAATGTGCGGTAACTAATCGAATAATTGATCGTTTTAGCTGTAATGAAACCCGTTCCTGTGTTATCAAAAACAAGATGTACGAAGAGTGCCAACAGAGATTGTCACATTCTCTTGCCTTTCTGTACTTTGGGTTTCTTCAGAAATTATAGTCCGCCTGTAGTATGCAGACTTGCAGGTCAAGTATTCCAGTTGCAGCAGTCTCTCGAACGAGAAATTTACCTGGTTTCGAACTCTTAAGAATCGTGTCTGTGACGTCATGGACAAACAATTTGTCCTGTGTCCTTAGTTTCCGTTTATAATCCCGAAATCCCTATTGTAGGGTGAAAAGCTGTGTCCTCTCACTGGAAATTCAAGTCAGTGACTTAATTTTATTTTATTTCACAGCAGATGAGTCGTGCATTGTTTTAGGCGTCTTTTGCAGGCCTTTACATCTACTGCGTTTTCTGCGTGAAGGTATAAAAAGTGGAGCTGTCATGACATCACAAACTTAAGTTTGTGACGTCCACCATTACAGTTGCCCCAGATTTTGGTGGAAATTTTTTTATAAAAAATGTCAGGTTGCGTCATTCACGAATGTACTAACTTTTCCGATTGGAAAGTGTAAAGGGATCACGTTTCATTCGTAAGTGGATTCGTTCAAGCGACGTTTTATATTATAACATGAATTTCGGTTGTGCTGCGTACTTTTGCCAAAGTGGTTTTATCTGTGTCATTTAACTTTAGATTTCTTGTCAGTCTAACTCGAAAAGCTCTCTGGGTGAACGCCGTGAGAAGGTGGGATTATAACCAGCCCACACATAGCAAAATATGTTCTCGCCGTTAACTGGGAGGAGGACATAGACCGAATATCTTGTTTCATCAGTTCGTAGTAAGGAAAATGCTGGATTATGTTAGCAACCTTTCCGTATCACATACTTCTCTTCTTGATTATTCGGAGCATGTAACAAAAAGAATGTTACATTAGCGAGATGAAATTCGTTGCAGTAGCGGATCAAATACGCATTTAAGGCAAGGAAACCGTCCTAAAATGTCTTCCAGATGGTGTGTTTTCACGAAAGCACTAACATTTTCTATGTAAGACAACTGCTGCGTCAACTAATCGTAAACGGTAGTGTGCTAATATTTTTGGTCATGTAACAGGCAAGGTACGGAGTAAGTCTGTAGCTCCATCTGCACTTTTTACACCTCCTTGGTTTTTTGTGGGACCATTGGCTCTTCTGAAAGCGCCGGCCTCGGTGGCTGAGCGGTTCTAGGCGCTTCAGTCCGGAACCGCGTGACTGCTACGGTCGCAGGTTCGAATCCTGCCTCGGGCATGGATGTGGATGATGTCCTTCGGTTGGTTAGGTTTAAGTAGGTCTAAGTTCTAGGGGACTGATAACCTCAGCAGTTACGTCCCCTAGTGCTCAGAGCCATTTGAACCATTCTTCTGAAAGCCACAACGGACTCAGAATTCTTGGGGAAACCTTTTCACACTGTCGTATTTCATTTCGTGAATCTGAAAAAGAGCATTGGAAAAATACATTTCTAAGTATTTGGGGTGGCCTTTGTTGGTTTTAAGGAAGCCTATGCTCTGTCGATCAGGAAATAATATTCGACATCTAATTGAATTTGGAGTTAACCCCAAAACAGTAGAAATTATCAAACTCATTCTGTCTCTGCCTGTCTCTCTCTCCCCCCCCCCCCCCCCCCCACACACACACACATAAATCCAAAAGCAAGTCCCTCCTACATGGAACAGGCAAGTCAATGTAACTACACACCAAAGAAGTGTGTTGAGCGCGAAACCCAATGAAATAAAACCCTAAAGTCTGTCGAAGATCAACATAGCCTAGAGAAGTGAACAAGGAAGAAGAAAAGGGAAAGGAAGAAAGGTGGACAAGATACCCCATCCAGGGAGACGTTGGAGGCCCTCAAATGTAGAAACTGCAGTGGGGGACATACTACTCCCACCTCCCACCCCCACACTCACCGCCATTCACAAGAGGCACCTCACTCAGCAAGCAACGCATGGTAAAGACTAGCAACATAGACAGGGCGAGAGAAGTCAAGGAAACAGATTAAGAACACCAAGTCAGAGATAACACTCGAGAAAGGGAAGAAGAGCAAAATAAAGTGTAGGGCGAGGGCTGGGGAAGACCACCAATCTGAGACAGCCATCCTCTAAATGGGCCAACTATGCTGAGGCATCGTCTGGTAACACCAGAGGTAACAAGACATGAAGATTAAGAATCTGACACAGGGCGGCTAGATTAGGACAGTTCGAACTGTGGACCATCATCAAATGGACACCGCAATGACAGTGGGGTGGGTCCTTGTGGCAGAAGAGAGGACCGTAAGTCAGCGAAATATGGCCGATGCAAAGTTGGCAAAGGACGATTGAGTCCTTGCAAGAGGTCCCCACGGAGGACCTCCACAAATTCAATGTCTTCTTTATCGTCTATAATTTGTTTGTTGAAGTCAGAGTATGCCATTCTGTATTCCAGATCCTTAGATATTGATGGCCAACCTGTCAGTTCATTCCCAAGAATCACAATGTGACCTGGGGTTCAGGCAAAGAGCGAGTTTCCATATTGTTTGAGGGCAAAAAGGGAATCCTGAATAGTCGAGACCAAGGGCTGGGGTGGGTAGCACTGGGAAACTGCTCAACAAGCCATGACGGATGAAGGACTCACTGGTGCAGGAACAGATATGCCCTTGAGCATGAGAGATAGTTTCCAGCGCCACAGTGAAAACACTGCAGCCATCTGGCAAGGAATGTAAACAAAACCAGTGTGACCAGCAACCATGTCCGCAGCTCGTGGTCGTGCGGTAGCGTTCTTGCTTCCCACGCCCGGGTTCCCGGGTTCGATTCCCGGCGGGGTCAGGGATTTTCTCTGCCTCGTGATGACCGGGTGTTGTGTGCTGTCCTTAGGTTAGTTAGGTTTAAGTAGTTCTAAGTTCTAGGGGACTGATGACCATAGATGTTATGTCCCATAGTGCTCAGAGCCATTTGAACCATTTGAACCAGCAACCAGCGAGCTATCATCAGTAGAGGCTACTTCCAAAACACCAAACTGTGCCAAGGAGGAGAAGAATTGGCGGCCGAGGACCTGAGGGTAAGTTTGTCAGACCTTGTGATGGATCAGGAGAGCTATACAGGGGAGGAACCAGAGGGGTGTATGTGAGCAGAACAGAAGAGATGGGAGAGTGCTGGAGTTCTGAAAAAAGCGACCAGATGTGGGACCGCCGTTGCAGGAGGCAGCTCTCCGTATGCGGATAGAGGAGACAGAAATTTGGGTGCACCGAGTAGCAGTAGATTTGTAACGCGTAAGTGACCAACTGTTGTTGGTGCATAACCCGCAGCACTGGAACTCCTGCCTCCACAAGGAGGCTAATCGCATGGCTAGTCCGAAAGGTGACAGTTGCCAGTCGCACTCCATAATAGTGTATTAGGTCCAGCACCTGTAACGTTAAAGCGCCGAGCCAAATGTGAGACTCCTGTTATCGAGATGGGACTGGATCAATTTCACTTTGTAGAGCCATAGCAGAGTTGAGCAGTATGAATACCAGTTGATATTGCTGAAGCAGCGAAGAGCGTTGGTGAACGACCAACATGTCCGATTTAAACTTCCTGGCAGATTAAAACTGTGTGCCCGACCGAGACTCGAACTCGGGACCTTTGTCTTTCGCGGGCAAGTGCTCTACCAACTGAGCTACCGAAGCACGACTCACGCCCGGTACCCACAGCTTTACTTCTGCCAGTATCTCGTCTCCTACCTTCCAAACTTTACAGAAGTTCTCCTGCAAACCTTGCAGAACTAGCACTCCTGAAAGAAGTACCGGGCGTGAGTCGTGCTTCGGTAGCTCAGTTGGTAGAGCACTTGCCTGCGAAAGGCAAAGGTCCCGAGTTCGAGTCTCGGTCGGGCACACAGTTTTAATCTGCCAGGAAGTTTCATATCAGCGCACACTTCGCTGCAGAGTGAAAATCTCATTCTGGATGTCCGATTTAGTTGAAGATTGGGAAGCCATGTCAACTAGGCATTAAGACCAGTCCTAAAAAAAGATGAAAATCCACGACATTGAAGAGCTGGCCATCAAGGTCCAAAATCATGATGGGGATACACTGTATGGCGACGACAAAAAGTGCATAATGCAGGTCCTGGCAGCAGAGAGTTGAAGTTATTCGCGTTTCATTGGACCTTATGCGACCTTCCACATGGGATACTCAGAGTTTCGACATCAGCTCAATGAGCCGCAGTCTAGTTTGTCAAGTGAATCGCCTGCTACTCGGTTTTCACAGAGCCTCAGGCGAGCTTTCACACGGATTGCAGTGAGCCTCTTGTCGGCCTCCGCGCACAGTTTCGGTACACATTGTACCAGATGATAAGTGCCTGTACAGCTTTACATAAATGTGTTAATGACTACTGTCATATCTTTGGGGAATGACATACAAAAGAAATTAAAGCATCTGATTATCATACGTCAGGGATATTAAAAGATCTGACAAAACTATATATATAGTGATCCATATAAGTTAACACAAAACTACTACAATAAGAAATCAATATCCATACAAGCAAAGATTAAACATTATAATTCAGTTATTAGGACACAAGCAACATATGGAACAGAGTGCCTAACATTGAATAAGAAAGGCGAATTAAGAGAACTAGAAAAAAAGAGAGAGAAAAATTTTAAGAAAAATTCTAGGTCCTGAGAAAAACAAGGAAAACAGGTGGATTAAAAGGAGAAATGAAGACCTATACAAAAATACAGAAAAGATCACAGATACAATGAGGAAGAGACGGCTAAAATTTTATGGACATTTAAAAAGAATGGAAGAAACACGAATTACAAAGAAAATTTTTAATTACGTTAGTAAGCTGAAAAACACCGTAGGATGGATAGAAGCAGTAAAGAAAGACGCCAACAAAATAGGTGCTACAGAAGAAATAATACGTGACAGGAATAACTTTAGGCTACTTATAGAAAACGCAAACTATGAAGAAGATGCGCCAAAACCTCGACCCAAGAGAGAGTGGACAGATGAGCAGAGACGAGCAGTTGGCGAGAAAATGAAGAAGTACTGGGAAGAACGGAAGAAAAAGAAACACCATAAGTCTAAAGTTGTATGCGGTCCATAGCTGGCCAAATTCATAATTAAAAAAAAAATATAGTGATCCATCACTTATCACCAGTTATTCAACACAAGATGTAAGTAAACAAAATATACGGTACTCCTGTACTATAACTGAATGCAGTCAAGATAATTTCTTTTTTAATGCTGTCACATACATAATTCTTCCCAGATCATACTATAATTTATGTGAAGAAGGAGACACGATTATAAACGATGAAGCTGAAGGGGATAGCAATGAATTGCGACTTAGTATTAGTGAGGGAGAACAGATCTCTTCAAAAACAAGAAGAATTACGGAGGTCCAAAATCAGACAGACAAACTGTACAATGTTTTACACTGAAGAATCATCTGATAAGGATATTTTTTTTTTACTATTGTGGTAAAAGTCGTGAAAGCTATTCGAGAACACAGCAAGATTCAAGCAAAATGTGAAATAATGCAAGTGGTTGCTAAATATAAGCTACAGATTTGAACGACTAAGCATCAGCCAGCAGATGTGACAACGACGTGATGCTCGCCCAGTTGCTTTTTATCCACCCCAGCAGTTTCCCACAAACTCGTTTGAAGCGAATCACTGAAGTCCCCCGCATCCATCCCTGGACGTGGTAAATGGCAGTTACACACAATGTTCCTCTCGGTCCGCTTCAGAAATCGAAAACCAATCTAGTAATTCGTAAATTCTGAGCTTTTGAAAACGCTTTCTGCTTCGTTAATATATACAGTACTTCAGTTGTAGCACAGCCCGGAAAACTTCAGTGACATTAGATTCTACTATGTTGATTGACATTTGTATATGACAAATGACCTATTACAATTCTAATAAAATGTTCCATGTTTCTGCAACAAAGAAGTTTTGTTTTGTACTTACCACCTCAGAGTAGCAGACACACTCACTCTCTTCCACTGTTATACGCTTCCTCGTGTTGGTATCTCACCAACCGAAAGAATGGTTTCAGTGTTGCACACAGTTCATCGATCAAAGTTAATGACATATGAGAGAAATTTATCTGGATCTGCTCGCAGTGTCCCATGAAGGCAATGAAAAGTTCCTAACCTTAACCGAAAACTAGTTATTGCTGTCTTCTCTGTACTTCGTGTTTCTCCATAACCACACCAGCAACAACAGCTATTTTCTCTGCAGGAAATATTTTGTTACTGACTGGTTCTAGAAACAACACACCAACAGGCAGCAGTCCTCTTTAGGTTCCAAGTGACACCTGCAGGGGACGGGAATTCGGCTCAGAGCCGAAGACAGGCTGCATTGAGCAGGACTTCCGCTCTGTACGCCGAAGACTAGCTCACTGCATCCAGACGAATGGCCTCTCGTGTGAAAGGGCCCTAAGAGCCCAAGAGTGTACTCTGTGTAATGCTGGCTGCAGTCTCCTTCAGCAACGTACATCGCGGACGAACAGAAATAAATGCAAAGATCATCATACAACGAGGGGGAAACCGTAGGTCCCGCAGCCGCCATCAGTCCATTGATATCCACTGAAAAGAGAGGGACACTCAAAACAGGACCCTGACGAACCTCATTCTCCTGCAGATGGGAGGTGCAACGGGTGGCGCAAACCTGTACCTGGAAAGAGCGATAGGAAATAAAGTTCTGGATAAAAATCGGGATTGAGCTACATAGCCCCCTCTCATGTAAGGTGGCAAAGGATGTGGTGGCGCCATTCGGTATCATAAGCTTTATGAAGAAGGGTGCAACAAGGTGTTTACTCCAGGTAAAAGCCATTTGGATAGAAGACTCGAGGTGAATTATCCGCAGCAGAATGGCCTCGGCGAAAAACACCGTGGTTCGAAGCAAAAGGGTCCCTGCATTCAAGGATCCAGTACAGCATTTGACTCTCAATGCTGAGGGCATTGGTTAAACTGACGAGACGATAGCTGTCCATCTAAAGAGGCAGTTTACCCGTTTTCAAAACTGGAATAACTACGCTTTTTCGCCATTGGGAAGAAAATTCCCCCCACTCCCGAGACAGTTGAAAAAGGGCAAGTATATGACACTGGCTAATGTAGTGGGACGCGAAATTGAAGCGTCACCCATCCACCAGTGTCAGCCCAGTTTGCAGGTGAATATAAATTTAATTTAGGGTTCTGTTTATGTATTTTTTGTAATATTTGTAATGGTTGTGAAATCTAAAGTTTTGTATTTATTTTTATGTTTCATGTACGGAGAGGACGGCGCAACGAACGGGGACAGCATCTTCACTGCCGGGACCAGAGAGAAAATTGCTGGCCACTATACGTCGCGGGTCGACAGCCAGAGAGCAGCAGAAGATCCTGAAACCGAGTTGTTGCGTCGTGCTTCTAAAAACTGAAAAAATAATAATTTGTAATGTTTCTACGACAACGACGTCATAAAAAGTTTAATCATGTTGTAAATGTTCAGTCCTATCTTGTCAATGCTCAGGTTCACGTCTATATGTAGTATATAGGAAGATAATAAACTAGTTTATACTACAAAAGTTTACATACGTGCTCCGAGAATTTATTTATGACGAATTATATTAAGGAAGGATTATTACTGATTTATTTGACAAGATTATTAATTTTTGACAACGTTCATCGCGAGTTTGAGTCTTAAAAGTGTATTCAATGTGGTTTGAATATTTATTAAAGCAGATAACTTGCATTAATATAATGTCTGAGAAGAAACAAACGACATCTAAATTGAAAAATGTTTGCGCAAACCAATTGGACTGAGTGACGTAATTCTGCGCATACGGCTCAAATGATGTTTTAATTACAGTTTCGTTCAAGAACCATTCAGAGACAACTTTAAAATGAATTTAAATAATTTTGAAGTGTTTTGTAGCTGACGTAGGTGACGAAGTCTGCACATGGTCATATGTCAAAAGAAAATCATTTATACAAAACTTACGTCGTTACACTACACTAACCACCGGTAATTGTTGAAGCATTTAGTTGTGAGCCATGTCTTTGCAGAGAGCAAAGGGTGCTGGCGATTTCCCTTTCGCTAAACAGGGCGTTATAAGGCTCTACACAACAGGGAACGAAAGATAAAGGGAGTCATTCCAGACGGTGTTTGAGAAGACAGAATGGGGGCAGATAATGCATCAATGCTGACGCCTGGGCGAAATGCTAAGAAAATGTCCAGCGATAGAGTCTTAGCAGGTGAGAATAATACCATTCAGGGAATTTCCCAGGACACCTGTAGGAAGATGGTAGCCAAAAATGCTCCTGATCTTTGCCCATACCTGTGAAGAGGGAGTATGCAGGCCTGTGGCAGCGACATCATTCCCAAATAATCCGTTTCCGGCGTTTGATTAAATAATGGATCCGGGCTTGAAGGCCAGGAGGTGGTCGAGAGATGGATGCAGTTTATCGTGTTGGAGGGCATGATGGCTGTCTGTAATAGTCACAGCAATTTCAAGGGTCCACCAGGGGGTACCATTCTTTCAGAAAGAACACAAGGAAGAGGAATTACTGAAGCAGCTGCCAAAAGGATTGCATCTAACAAACTCTGCACAAACTCATTAATGCCATCATATGGTTTAGCAGTTGGGATGGCAGCCAAGGAAAGGCATCCCAATCACATTAGTAAAGGCTCACCTGGGAAGCGTCCAGGTGAATGATGCTTAAGGTAAACTAAGACAATTGGGAAATGATCACTGTCGCACAAATCGTCATGTACTCCCCACTGAATGGAGAGAAGGAATCCAGGGCTACAGACTGAAAGGTCAATGGCCGAGAACGCACTGTGTGCCACACTAGAGTGCGTGGGAGCTCCAGTGTTGAAGAGGCAGAATCAAGCCCTGCCAGCACGTCTTCAACAATCCTGCCCCAGTACACCACCTGACAGAGAGGGTTATGAGCGTTAAAGTCCGCAAGGAGAAGGAAGGGAAGAGGGAGCCGTCAATGGAAGGCAAGAAGAGCAAGAAACATAGGAGGCTGTTCTTGGAGATGAAGGTCGCATATGGATCCAAACGACCACTGATTCCAGTGTATCTTTAACAACCCAGAAACTATGTCCATGTGGACCAATGTACAGACACCATCAGAGGCTCACAAACAGCTGACCAAGCTCCAGCGGAATACTTGGAAGCCAGGAAGAGACAGAAAGTGAGTATGGACCAAATGAGATTCCTGTAATACAACGAAAGCTACAAAGTAAGGAGAAAGAAAAGACTGCAATACCAGGTAGGTGAAGATCGTAACCATGACAGTTCCATTGGAGGAGAGTAGTAAAAGAGCCTGAATGGACGTCGAATAGCCCAGAATCGCTCGTTGTGCTGAGTCAGTGTTTGTCACCGGTAATGATGGGGTGACAGTGAATGAAAGATAGGACCCAGATTGTAGGGAAGGGTGTTGGGGTGGGGTGGGGGGTGGAGACTCATGCAAAGACTTATGTCATCTTCTTTTTCTTCCCCTTCAGAGAGCGAGAGGAGGTGTGATTGTGAAGAGAGGAAATCGCAGCAATATTGGGATCTGTGAGAACGAGTGGCCTTGAGTTTCACAGAATGTGGCTCCTGCTTCTCCTGGAGAAGTCAGGAGAGAGGCTCCTAGAGGGAGCCCCATCCCAGGCTGGTATCAAAGAAGAGGGTTTCTGCTCTGGTCAAGGAGAGGGAGCAGTTCTGTGAGAGGAGAGAGTAGGTATCGCCGCAGAGGAAGAAAAGGATATGGGACAGGATGGAAGTAAGGAGGAAGGAGGATGAGGAAAGGACGTAACAGAAGCAATGGTTGATGTTCTACATCTAAATCTACATTTATACTCCGCAAGCCACCCAACGGTGTGTGGCGGAGGGCACTTTACGTGCCACTCATTACCTCCCTTTCCCGTTCCAGTCGCGTATGGCTCGCGGGAAGAACGACTGCCGGAAAGCCTCCGTGCGCGCTCGAATCTCTCTAATTTTACATTCGTGATCTCCTCGGGAGGTATAAGTAGGGGGAAACAATATATTCGATACCTCATCCAGAAACGCACCCTCTCGAAACCGGGACAGCAAGCTACCCCGCGATGCAGAGCGCCTCTCTTGCAGAGTCTGCCACTTGAGTTTGCTAAACATCTCCGTAACGCTATCACGCTTACCAAATAACCCTATGACGAAACGCGCCGCTCTTCTTTGGATCTTATCTATCTCCTCTGTCAACCCGACCTGGTACGGATCCCTCACTGATGTGCAATACTCAAGTATAGGTCGAACGAGTGTTTTGTAAGCCATCTCCTTTGTTGATGGACTACATTTTCTAAGGACTCTCCCAATGAATCTCAACCTGCCACCCGCCTTCCCAACAATTAATTTTATATGATCATTCCACTTCAAATCGTTCCACACGCATACTCCCAGATATTTTACAGAAGTAACTGCTACCAGTGTTTGTTCCGCTATCATATAATCATACAATAAAGGATCCTTCTTTCTATGTATTCGCAATACATTACATTTGTCTATGTTAAGGGTCAGTTTCCACTCCCTGCACCAAGTGCCTATCCGCTGCAGATCTTCCTGCATTTCGCTACAATTTTCTAATGCTGCAGCTACAGCATCAGCCGCGAAAAGCCGCATGGAACTTCCGACACTATCTACTAGGTTATTTATATATATTGTGAAAAGAAATGGTCCCATAACACTCCCTTGTGGCACGCCAGAGGTTAATTTAACATCTGTAGACGTCTCTCCATTGAGAACAACATGCTGTGTTCTGTTTGCTAAAAACTCTTCAATGCAGCCACACAGCTGGTCTGATATTCCGTAGGCTCTTACTTTGTTTATCAGGCGACAATGCGGAACTGTATCGAACGCCTTCCGGAAGTCAAGGAAAATGGCATCTACCTGGGAGCCTGTATCTAATATTTTCTGGGTCCCATGAACAAATAAAGCGAGTTGGGTCTCACACGATCGCTGTTTCCGGAATCCATGTTGTTTCCTACAGAGTAGATTCTGGGTTTTCAGAAACATCATACGAGAGCAAAAAACGTATTCTAAAATTCTACAACAGATCGACGTCAGAGATATAGGTCTATAGTTTTGCGCATCTGCTCGACGACCCTTCTTGAAGACTGGGACTACCTATGCTGACTTTCAATCATTTGGAACCTTCCGTTCGTCTTGAGACTTGCGGTAGACGGCTGTTAGAAGGGGGGGGGGGGCGCAAGTTCTTTCGCGTACTCTGTGTAGAATCGAATTGGTATCCCGTCAGGTGCAACAGCTTTGGAAAAAGGTGTTTGGTATTTCAGCTTTACGCGTGTCATCCTCTGTTTCAGTTCCATCATCATCCCGGAGTGTCTGGATATGCTGTTTCGAGTCACTGATTTAACGTAAGACCAGAACTTCCTAGGATTTTCTGTCAAGTCGGTACATAGAATTTTACTTTCGAATTCACTGAACGCTTCACGCATAGCCCCCCTTACGCTAACTTTGACATCGTTTAGCTTCTGTTTGTCTGAGAGGTTTTGGCTGCGTTTAAACTTGCAGTGAAGCTCTCTTTGCTTTCGCAGTAGTTTCCTAACTTCGTTGTTGAACCACGGTGGGTTTTTCTCGTCCCTCACAGTTTTTCTCGGCACGTACCTGTCTAAAACGCATTTTACGATTGCCCTGAACTTTTTCAATAAACACTCAACATTGTCAGTGTCGGAACAGAAATTTTCGTTTTGATCTGTTAGGTAGTCTGAAATCTGCCTTCTTTTACTCTTGCTAAACAGATAAACCTTCCTCCCTTTTTTTATATTCCTATTTACTTCCATATTCAGGGTATTGGGTTAGGACAGGTGGTCGAATTTCTGCTGGTTCTCAGATTGGGATTCATGGTCGAGAGTTCTGAATTCCTGAATCTAACTGATACACCCGCTAAACCCGCTGGGTAGAACAGGTAATAGGATTGTGGAAAGGGCCAAGGGTTGAGGTCAGTTTCTGCTTCTAATTGTCATTCATTGTAATTTAATAACCTTTACAACCAAAGCGGCACATAGCCGAATCTCTACCGAATGCAATTCTTTCACAGCTGAAGGCCTCCAACAAGAAATCTTAACAAGATAATAATCCAATTAAGATAGCAACAAAATAATTTAAAGAAGTAACATATGCAAGGAGCAATACCAATGGCTGAGTGCCACAATTACACTTCAAAAATTTAAAATATATTACCATATCTTTAAAGGCAGAAGGCCGCAGTATTTAAGCTTGAAAGAAATATTTAAAAATCAATTTTGCAAAATTTTAAGAAAACAAACAACCATAAGCCTAAAATTTAAAATAGTTGACAACAGATAAACACCGGTGGCACTCCTAAGGCTTCTAGAGAGGTCGGTCTGCCCTCGTTCATGTAGGTGAGACAGGTGGTGAGCCCAACTATACTTGATCCGTCGGAACCCAACCAGGAGACAGCCACGGACCGGCCGAGATGACTTGCTTCCCGTCTATCAGTACGTGAGAACTCAAACCGGCAATGTTACAAACGGATAATCCACAATTGAGTATGTATTAGCTGTCAAAATTACACATCATGTTGGACAGCGACAACAGCTGAGGAAAGGACGCTGCCTGAATTTACGTCAGTTGACCAGGTGACCAGAACAGTAATGGCCACTAGGCAGAAAATTCCGCTGGTACACTCAAATCTTAGTCAACAAAAATAGTTAATTGCACCGCATGGCGACTAAATCTCAGCAGTAGAACCACTCGGTGTTGTTCATCGGAAAACCTCCCCAACAGCAAAACCACCTTGGGGACCACCACAACATGAATAGACGTGGCTTGGGTAGTTGAAACCACTACTCAACTTTGACGTCCTGGGTCGGTGAACCACGAAGCTCGTAGCGATCTGACAGCTCCACACACGCTCCGACACTGCGCAGGGGATGCCAGCGGTCCCAGCCGACTGCACCGCGCGGAGATAACTTCCCTCGTTCGGACGGCCGACCGACTGGCTGCTGGTCCGTCCGCGACTGCTGCTCCGTTGCGGCTGCACTGCTGGTGCGTCTCTCACTCACTTCCAGACACACGACGGCGGAAATACTGTCTCCGACCCAACCATGCAGAGGAAACACGCCCACTGGCCAACCGATATCCCTGCACCAGGAAAGAACCGACCCAAGTTCCACAAGATGGTAATTGAAGGGGCCCAGAAGCGCTCGGAGAACAAGTTACACGTCGCCCATCTCAGAGCCAATACGCCGACAACATCTAAAATAGACGTCAGTGGAAATAACGGCAAGTACACACACAACCTGACAAAAACTTGCACGAAGACCAGAACGAAACCCAACAGTAACTAAGTACACACGAAGAGAAATCGGGACTCGATGCACACACACACACACACACACACACACACACACACACACTGCCGACTGATGAACGATCGGCGAGCCTAAACGCGTCGTCCAATAAGACGACCGACCAACGATCCAGCAAGACCGTGGCCCGGCTCAAGTGATGCGTGGCGGCAATGGTCGGGCGAGCCATGTCGACGCAGACCCCACTGCTGCTCCAACCCAACCGCACTAGTGCCGCATTGCAACTCCCCAACTGGCAGGTCGGGATTGCGCTCCAGACGCGTTCCGACTGACTGGCAGATCCGCACTCCCGACGCGAACTCGCAATCCGTACTCCGAACTTGCGACACGAACTGGTTTACGACAGACAACGACCGGGAAGACATAGCAGTCAAGCAGAGATACTACGGCCGGCCGAAGTGGCTGTGCGGTTAAAGGCGCTGCAGTCTGGAACCGCGAGACCGCTACGGTCGCAGGTTCGAATCCTGCCTCGGGCATGGATGTTTGTGATGTCCTTAGGTTAGCTAGGTTTAACTAGTTCTAAGTTCTAGGGGACTAATGACCTCAGCAGTTGAGTCCCATAGTGCTCAGAGCCATTTGAACCATTTTTTAGAGATACTACGGGAGGGGATATATCAATACGCGATGCTAACGCCGCTCACGGTCAGGCAAAGCAGCAACTCAGTGACAGTAGTAAGTTAAATTAACGTAGCGAGCTGGAAGTACGTTAAAAACAGGTTGTAAATTACATAATTGGCGGGAACACGAGCCACGCAAGGCTCACTACCTTTACCTTTTACAGACTAGGAAAGCTGGCGAGCGAGGAGAATGTGAGCCAGAACAGTTCATGTACTTGGGCAGTGGGGTGCAAGGACTTCCCACATGGAGAGAGTGGTCGCAGTCGCCGCAGATAGGGTCGTCTCACGTCACAAAGACATGTGACCAAAATGAAGACACTGGAAACAGCACTTGCGAAGTGAGACAAAGGTCGTAACATCACAATGGCAAACCACAAATTTGACTTTCTCCAGAAGGGTACCCCTTCCCCAAAAAAATCAGGATGGAAGTACCGGTACCAACACTATTTTCCTTAGGATCTCTCTGGACTCACCTGACGAAATGAACGCCGCACCACGCCAGATTAGTTCAGAGTTCCTTATCTGATTAAAGAAGAATGTCCCCATGGATAATAACAGGACTAGTGAGGAGTAATGCTCACCGAAATTTCTCCTAAGCACTCAAGAAGCACAAAAGGAAGACCCACTTGGTTTGCCGATTAGTCTTTTCTTCGCCTCCCAGAATCTCTTCATTCTTTCTCTGAGATTCCTTTTTTCCTCTGTCAAGATGATCTTGGTCCTTCTACGAGGCTCATTTCAAAAGTCTTGCACACTGCGCATGCGCGACCACTACGGGGGCGTAATTAAGTTGAAATTAATGTCAGCTGTGAGCGAGACTTGAGGCGTGACGCTCGTATAAGAGTATGTGTTTGCTGGTTCGCGTGGTTGTATCTTGAGTAATTCAGTTTTAAAATGGAAACAGAAACCCAGTCAGGTCGGATTACATGTAGTGACAAGAGTTCCTACATGAATTCTTGCGTGGAAAGAACCTAACGGAAATTTACAACGCTTTGAGAGAGGTATGTGGGAATAGCGTAGTGGATCGTAGCACAGTATCACGGTGGTCTGCTCGTTTCGTAGAGGGTCGGGTAAGCACTGACAATGGAAACTCCCCATCGCACCCCGCCCAGCGGATACCCAGTCAATACCTGAACACATATCAAGCATGGAAACAGGAAGAATATGTACTGAACTGTGGAAAAAAAGAAAACTGACCTTCGAAGCACCTCTTTATGGTTCAAATGGCTCTAATCACTATGGGACTTAACGTCTGAGGTCATCAGTCCCCTAGACTTAGAACTACTTAAACCTAACTAACCTAAGGACATCACACACATCCATGCCCGAGGCAGGATTCGAACCTGCGACCGTAGCGGTAGCGCGGTTCCAGCCTGAAGCGCCTAGAACCGATCCGTCACAACGGCGGGCGCACCTCTTTCTCTCAGATCTCTTTCTGACTGATAAGTTCCTCCATGCCCTTTCCTATTTCCTGAATCCATTTTGTGGTCGCATTTAGCTTGGCGACAATAATTATTTGAAATTATTTAAAATAAAAAGTTTTATAATTGAGATCAGTGTGGACAACAAATAGCTGCAGCCTAAACTAATAACAATCAGTAGCTAAATGACTTCTCTCTTTCATACTGCAAAAATGTGTAGTATGCTGCAAGGGCAGCAGTGGAATCAAATGAGCATATTATGTTTAATTTTGTTTGTAGAATTTATTTTCGGCGTACTGTTATGTCAAATTTGTTTGCTATTCTAGGCAAACTTCCTACAAACTAAGATTCTCTTATGAAGGAGGGACAGTTCTCTGGCCTTGCTGCCTAGCATGAGACTGAGGATCCTGCGTTGTTCCGTCCTCGAGCTGTAGTCCTCTGGCACCGGAAAACCACGCAAAATTTTGATGTACGTGGGGGGTCGGGGACCTGAACACCTCTCGAATGCGAGTCCGGAGCCTCAAACTCTTCATCTCCTTTAGTGCCACAAAGGTGTCTAACGATGTATCGAGATCGTGGTTGCTGGAGAAGAATCTTGAGCTTGCTCGGACAAGGATGAGGAACGACATCTAGTATGGTCATGTTTAAGCAACCACCACGATACCTGCTTGCAAAGATTGGTGGCGTAAGGAGACTATATTTTCGGAAACTTTCCATGTCACTTCACATTGTCACTAATTGACATGTGATTAAAACTTTTGTATAGCCAAAAGAATAGTTAAGCACGCCCTGAACCTAGCTTCACTTTCCTGTAGTAGTTTGATGAAAAAAGCGTCGATGAGGCAAGGAAATAGTTTGGAAGAGTGTTGCCATCATCGGCAAATCACGTGAAACGGTATGTTGCAATCGGTGATAAGATTAGCGTGCAGTGTAGGGACTCCATGTTAAGTGTGGCAACACAGCAGAGTAGTGTCTTAAGTCGAAAATGGTGGACATGAGAGCGGACGACGGCTAATGATATGGGAGATTTAATTTAACACCCGCTGATCCGCTCGCGTACACTGTATGGCCTGAAGAGTGTTTCCTTTTTTTTATTTAATGGCATTTTTATGTTGTTCACAAATTTCAACACCTAAGCTTTTCATGCTGATTACGGCCATATGAGCATGGTCTTTTTCGAATGTGCTTCTGGCCGAAAAGCGATCCTGACAGCTGGAGCGTAAGTTTTTGTTATTCATGCCTTTTACATTCGTGTGGAGATATTTCCATAGCAACTTTCATCCTCCAACAAATATTTATTTATATCTAACCGAGAAGTGAAATATCAATTTTCACAAATATAGCTATAATTTTTTTAATGTAACGAAATATTCTCTTAAAAGTTTTCATCCCCTGTTGCACTCCATTAGGGGTTGAATACCCAAGAACACTGAAACACTTATATTTTTATTTCTAACGGAGAAGTCAAATACCAATTGTCATAGATGTAGCCTTAAATATCCTTTAGCAGTTCTTTTGTAATTATTTAAAAAACCTTTCACTCACTATTTTACCCCATTAGTGGTGGTATTTCCAAGAATGCTGAAACATATTATTTCTTGGCTGAGAAACCAAATACCAGTTTTCGTAGTTCTAGCTTCAAAATTCCTTTAATAGCGGCATTCTTTCAAAAAGCCTTTCATCCTCTGTTCCACCCCCTTAGGAGTGGAATTTTGCACAGTCGCTTCTTAAACGATGCATGCAGCATAAGATCCACACTCTCTCCAATTTTTTTCTATCCTTAGCGGTTTGGGCAGGCCAGTGTTGAGTCACTGAATCAGTCTGACCCTTTTAGAAGTTGAATTTCCAAACACAGTGACATGCATATATTTTATTTCTAACAGAGAAGACAAATACAAATTTTCATAGATTTAACTTCAAAATTGCTTGCACAGTGAAATATTTCCATAAAAACTTTCGTCCTCCATTTGACACCCTACACTGAAATGCGTATTTTCTTAGTTGTAACCCAGAAGTCTAATACCAATGTTCATAGATATAGCTTTAAAAATACTTCGGTACTTCTTTGATAATATTTTCAAAATAGCTTCCACCCTGTATTTCACCCTCATAGGGTTAAATTTCAAAAAATGCTGAAAACCGAGAAACCAAATACCAATTTCCGTAGGTCTAGTTTCAAAATTGAATTAGTAGCGACTTTTTAAAAACTCTTCACCCCCTATTTCACACCCTTAGGGTTGAAATTTCGAAAAATCCTTTCTTAAACGACGCCTAAATTAAAAGAAACACACGTCCAAGTTTCGTGTTTCTTGGGTAGGGCTATGATGAGTCAGTGAGTGAGTGAGTCAGTCCATTGCCTTTTATATATAGAATTTGAGACAATTGACAATTTTAGACAGATTACAAAGGAAACAAGATAGTCGTGACTATTGAACAATAAAATTATAGAGCAAGTTTTTTAACAAAGCGTTGAACATAATTAGAAAGGTGATTAAGTCAATAGTAATGGTTAAGGGGAACAGCTGGTGCCACAAAACCAAGTGAAAATAATAAGTTAAAACTCAATAGGAATAACTGTATGTTTATTATTTCATTTAACGCCTACCTACGGATCAACAAGAAGAAAACATCGATGTACTCAACCGGAGCTCACCATCATCTTTTCGTTAACATAAAGCATGTTACACGCATGTGTAGCAGAATACAAAGTAGAAGACACACAAGAACACTAATGATAAAGACATGGGGATTCCAAATATCAAAATTAAAGTCTGTATGTCACAGTTTCTCATGCCGAAGTGTCATTGCTGTAAAAATCTTACTCTTGAACAAAATAAATCTTTAAAAATTAGTACTTGAAAGTTCAACAACAGTAACAAATCAGAAGACCACACATTATAGTTATAATACCGGAAAGTCCAAATTTTGTCCTCACTTCAAAAAAATGGCTCTGAGCACTATGAGACTTAACATCTGAGGTCATCAGTCCCATAGAACTTAGAACTACTTAAAACTATCCAACCCAGGGACATCACACACATCCATGCCCGAGGCAGGATTCGAACCTACGACCGTAGCAGTCGCGCGGTTCCGGACTGAAGCGCCTAGAACCGCTCGGCCACCGTGGCCGGCGGTCCTCACTTCGGCGATATTCATTAAAAGCGAAATGGCGCAGATGGTTAGCGTTTTATTTATTTTTTTTGCTGTACGACAGCGAGCAAAATAATGAAGCGACGAAACAGAAAAAGGAATCAAAGGGTAAACATCACAGAGATGTTAAGGCTTGTGATCAAGTGCTCGGTACGTCCTTTGATTCGGCGCAGTATACAAAGAGAAACGAGGCAAAGAAAAAAAAAACACGATTAGGGTTTAACGACGCGTTCTGCTGATTAATTAATTATTTTAAGAACAATAATTGCGATGGAAATTTGTTGCCACCGCACAAGAGGCACAGCAGTAGTGAGTTCGCTCGGGAGCTTGTGTCTCAGCTTATTTACGCACAGTTACGCATGTATCAGGCAGTCAGGCTTATGATATTTTGAATACACGAAAAATCTGTAACATACAATATTGGATTTTTAAACTATAGTTCTCCTCGCCTTTAAGTTATTTACCACCTCCTCTTCTTTGAAGACAATGTCAGGGCGTCGAGCTTGCTCTGCTTAAATTTCTTGCTTCTCTGTAGTATTGCTGATACCGGTGTCGCAGATCAGGTTAAATAAGGAACTAATAAGTGAAATTGCCTTCGTACTATAAGAGTTAGTGTATTGCCATTATCAGTGAACTAAACAGAAGTCCACGTCCTCGCCGCGCGTGATTAGCTGAGCGGTCTGGGGCGCTGCAGTCATGGACTGTGCGGCTGGTCCTGGCGGAGGTTCGAGTCCTCCCTCGGGTATGCGTGTGTGTGTTTATCCTTAGGATAATTTAGGTTAAGTAGTGTGTAAGCTTAGGGGCTGATGACCTTAGCAGTTAAGTCCCGCCGGCCGAAGTGGCCGTGCGGTTAAAGGCGCTGCAGTCTGGAACCGCAAGACAGCTGCGGTCGCAGGTTCGAATCCTGCCTCGGGCATGGATGTTTGTGATGTCCTTAGGTTAGTTAGGTTTAACTAGTTCTAAGTTCTAGGGGACTAATGACCTCAGCAGTTGAGTCCCATAGTGCTCAGAGCCAGCCAGCCAGTTAAGTCCCATAAGACTTCACACACATTTGAACATTTTTTTTCCACGTCCTCTCTCTCTCTCTCTCTCTCTCTCTCTCATGTACGGGGGAAGACAGATCGATGAAATATCCGACAGGAGTTTTTACAAACATAAGAAAATTAATGTTATTCGTCTTTCCTCGCTAGCTACACAGGCTTGATAGCTATTGCCGTAAACCACTTTGGCGAATTAATGGATAAAAAAAGACAGAAAAAATAAAATATATAACCATATAGGTAAACTAGCAGAAGTTCCAATACACCATCAACGTTGAGGTCACTGAATACTGACGAGAAGCTCGGATTGACGATGATAGGGAAAGAAATCGGCCGAGCACTTTCAAAGGAACCATGCCGGCAATCCGCTTAAGCCATTCAGGGAAATAACGGAAAACCTGAACGTAGATGGCCAGACGGGTATTTGACCTGTCGTCCGACAAATACGATTCCACTGTCTTAAGCACTGCGCACTCACGAGGAGAACACGGCAAGTGTCGTAACGTGATTTCCGAGAAACTTCACTGAGAGATGGGTCAAAATAAGCGAATACGTGTCGTAACTTATCCAGAGATACTCTACTGTTTCTGAGAAAACGAAGGTCAAACATTTCAAAGTAATTTGTGTGCCATGTAGCTAGTAAACAGTCCAACTGAAGCGATGGCACAGAGGCTAGCCTAGTGGTTTCACACTTTTGCTCCCCGTGTTCGATTATTATTTTTATTTTTCATTTATCCACCCATGTCTTTAGAAGATTACAGAAGTGTTTTCCAATGTTTGTTGAAAAAACATTGTCCTTATTCGTCTACTAATTGTATGTCAGGTGAATGAATTAAAAAAAGAAAAAAGGAGAAGGACCAATAAATGAATGGAAAAATTATCTGAAATTGTTTTCGATGAAATTAGTGTAGTGATCAATAATCAGTTGCAAGCGCCAGTCTTCGGAAAAGTGATCCATTATGCGTGTTTTGCCTCAAAATTATTGCAAATGTATGAAATCTTCAGCAATGTTAGCGACGTTTCTTTCCAGAGTGAGATTCTTACGGAGAAATGCCACTGCAAACCTGCCTTCACGCGATGTTCGTGGTGTTCAGAAATGTTTCTAATATTGCTATGATCGGTACCATCTAAGAGAATGCGCTAAACCTTCCTGAAGAACAACCATAAGAATAAAATACAATATTATGAACTGATATAAGAATGAATGATAAGAATATGTGGATTGAAAAAGATTGTAACCCCTGAAAACACCATGAACACACATTATATAATAAATGTTTGACAGTTTTTGTGAAACCCAGTTGTAATTTTATACTTAATATAACTATCTTGTATCCCCTAACTTGATAAGAAACATTCGTTTACTAATCTTCTAAGGATATTTTTATTTATTTATTTATTTTATTTATTTATTTAACCTGATCAGATTAGGGCCATCAGGCCCTCTCTTACATCAGACCAGTGTTCCACACATGCAGCATTTCACACATCAGAGTTACATCATGACCATAGTTTAAATGAGAAAATTAGCTTACTGTAGTGACAAAATGAATAAAGAGTAGTGACTAAGACCTAATAAAGTAAATGCGGCAGTATTTTTACAACAGGTGCTATACATACAGATTATGATAAAAGCAATAATAATAACAGTAAAAAAAATCAAATAATAATGATAAACATGACTAAGACCTAATAAAGTAAATGCTGGCAGTATTTTTACAACAGGTGCTATACATACAGATTATGATAAAAGCAATAATAATAACAGTAAAAAAATCAAATAATAATGACAAACATGAGAAGGATTGGCAATAGTAATGAAGGTTTGTGCAGATGTACATAATATCTTGGTGTGTAAAGTAGATGTTTGCTAGTATAGCGAATTTTGGGGAAGGGAGATTTAAGTAGGGGGAAAGATGGAAGTAATGAGGTGAAGTGCATTCATGTACAGAGGAAGGCATTACTGTTGCTTAAGTAGATACGTCATTAACTGTTTTTAGAAGCCGGACATGTTTTTAAGTTCTCTAACATAACGGGGGAGGTTATTCCAGAGTCGGGTTCCCGCTACTGTAAAGGACTTGGAGAAGGTGACTGAGCGATGCAGTGGAACGGAGAGGATTTTATTATAATGGGAACGTGTGCTTCTGTCATGTTGTTCCGACATGAGCGTTAGGGACGAGGAGAGATATGAGGGACAGTGTACATTTATAAGGCAGTAGATGAGAGAGTGTATGGAAATCTCTGCGTTTGTCTGCACGCAGCCAGGACAATTTTGAATATGCTGGTGAAATGTGATCAAAAAGTCGAACGTCACAGATATATCGGACGCAGGCATTCATGACCAGTTCTAGACGTCGGGAATTTTCCTGAGAGAGGCCTTGTAGGATAATATCGCTGTAGTTAATGATTGGGAGTTTAAGCGTTTGTACTAATTTCTTTTTCAGATCGAAAGGGAAGAGTTTTTTGTATTTTTGTAGGACATGAAGGGATGCTGATGCTTTTTTTCACACTGCAGTTACGTGCTCTGTCCAATTTAGATTTTCATCTATTATTACTCCCAAACTCTTTGCTGAGGGGGAGAAGTTAATATTTGTTCCATTTAGGATAAGAGGTGGTACGGATTCCCGATGTTTTGGGCTAATGAGCTTAGAGTGACGAACAAGTACCGCTTGGGTTTTAGATGTGTTTAGTTTTAGACCTATGTCCTGTGCCCATTTTGACAGTGCATCGACGTCAGTATTGAAATTTTCAATAGCTTTCTTGAGATTGCTTGGTTTCGCACTTAGATACAACTGAAGGTCATCAGCATACATATGGTATTTGCAATAGGTCAGAACCGATGACACATCATTGACATACAGAGAGAAGAGTATAGGACCTAATACTGAGCCTTGGGGAACGCCTGACACTACCTGCCGCCATTGTGATTTTGTATTCCCAGACAGGACGCGTTGCTGACGAGACGTCATGTATGAGCGAAACCATTGCACTGCACTTGGTAAGAAATTTAGACCGCTAAGTTTGGCCAGTAAGATGTCGAAGTCGACAGTATCAAATGCTTTGCTGAAATCTAAGAAGCAAATGATAGTCGCTTCTTGTCTGTCCATGGCAAGTTTCAGGTCATCTGTCACCTTTATCAGAGCGGATGTTGTGCTTCGATGTTTACGGAAACCAGATATGGGTAGATAGATGAAAAAATGAACTAAATGAAGACAATCAGGTTTTTAACACAGACGCAAAAGTTAGAGGCCACGATGCTAGCCACTATGCCACCAGTAAGCTGAATTCGTCGCACGCTGAAAGGCAGCATTACCACGAAAACTATGACGACCGTTGTCTCAAAAACGGTGGAATACTTCCGGATAAGCCGAGACAAGCGTTCGCTTATTTTGCCTCCTCCTCTACTGAGCGAAATTTCTGGGAAATCGGGTTATGACATTAGCCTTGCCCTTCTTGTCAGCGGAGGCAGAAGCGATGCAGTGTTAAAAAATAATAGATCCGCATTCTGGAGTAGTATGCTTGCAACCCCTGTCCATCCATGTTGATCAACGTCTCTCAGCGGTTTCCTTAGTCACTTGAGACAACGCCAAGATGATTTATGAAACAAGGATAATCTCTATTTGCCTTACCATTCTTACCGAGAGCTGAAGCGTTCTCTCTTATAACCATTACGACTACTGAAATTTACACTCAAACATCCCTAGAAGTATAAAAATATTCAAGCTGATCAGCTACAATACGGCTGCCGTACTTTATTTATGTATGGTAACGGTATTTTCAATAGGAAAATTGATTCGAAAACCACAGTGTTAAAGTGGACTTCGTTCTCCTTGAGGACCTACGCTTCCTGCAACAAGACAGGCAGCTAACCCTTCCACTTATGGAGGAAGCCTACAACGTAACGTACGCGCATATCGTTGCGTAACTTCGAACTGATCACGTAGCGATATAAAGTAGAGCGACTACAGAAAAGTAGTAGCAGGTAAGGAAGACGCCGGACAGACAATTGAAATAATTCTCAGGAATTGTGACCCACATACAAAGGAGTTTAGCTTACAAAACGCTTGTTCGACCAATACTTTAATATTGATTGCCATTCAGATCCGTACCAGACAGGACTGATAGAGGAAGTAGACGAGATCTAAAGAAGGCGGGCGCCTTTCTTTACGGGTACATTTAGAAACGGAGAACCGTCGCGGGTTTTTCCCGATTCGCCATCCACCAATGGTGCGACATCGAAAAATTACTTTTTTACGATAGTATTCGAATTAATGTTTTGCAAAATGCTATTGTCTTAGCAGATAGTGATCCACCGAGAAAAGCGAAAAAAAAAAACAAAAAAAAAAGCAGCGCCGTATTCAGTAGTTCATCTACATCCAGATCTATACCCCTTAAGTCACCTTACGTTGTGTGGCAGGGGTACATACGGCTCTACCATTAGTCCATCCTCCCTGTTCCATTCGTGAATGGTGCTTGTCGATAAATTACCGAACGAGTTATAATTTCTCACATTTACTTGTCATTTAGCGAGGCATATATTAGAGGAAATAGACTCTAAGAAGAAAAAAGGAAAAATAATAAACGACGCACCACGAAGGAATTATCGAATTGGTGGGAAATATGTAGATGTAAAGTATATGAGAAATGAAAAAAATTTCATAAAAATTAGATTTTTTCGAAAGAGAGAGAGAGAGAGAGAGAGAGAGAGAGAGAGAGAAAGAGAGAGAGAGAGAGCACTTCATAAATTGAGCAAGTCAATAACGCGTTGGTTCACCTCTGGCCTCCATGTAAGTAGTTATTCGGTTTGAAATTGATTGGCAGAATTGCTTTACGTCCTCCTGAGGGATATCATGCCAGAGTCCGGCAAATTGGCGGGTTGGATCGTTAAAATCCCGAGCTGACTGGAGCTGGAGGGCCCTGTCCCTAAAGCTCCAGTCGTTCTCGACTGGGGAGAAATCCGGCAACGTTGCTGATCAAGGTGGGGCTTGGCAAGCTGCAGAAACTCGCCTTGTGCGGTCGGGCATTATCTTGCTGAAGTGTGAGCCCAGAATGACTTCCCTTGAAGGACAGAAAAACGGGGCGCCGAATATCGACGATATACCGCTGTGTTTTAAGGATGCGGCGGATGAGAACCATAGGTATCCTGCTATGAAAAGAAATGGCACTACAGACCATCACAACTGGTTGACAGGTCGTACGGTTGGTTACAGTTAGCTTGCTTGGTTGGTTGGTTTAAAAGAGGTGGGAGAGACCAAAATGCTAGGTCATGGGTCCCTCGTTCCGATTAAAATAATTCCGCAAGGGTGGGAGTAAAATAATCGAGACATACAAAAAACAGCTGGAAGAAAGGAGAAAACCACAAGAATGACAGAGGGGCAACAAATACTAAAATGGACAAAATCGGACAAGAAAACCATAGAGACACGCAAGAAACATGTAGAAAGAGATCAAAACAAGAGAGCAAATTACCCTGGCTGGCTGACCATGAGAATAAAAAGGAGAAGCCACCCACCCTCCAACACATTAAAACCTCCACCCTAAAAGCACTAGGGTGGAGGACACACAGGGACAAAGCACATGCACTAAAGCTTAGATCAAATGATAAAACGCACCCTCACGAATAGAACGTAAAACTAAAGTTGCTGTTGAGGGTTGTCGCCTAACACCGAAGGTATGGTGCTGGGAAAGGTAAAAAGTCCGCCGCAGAGCGGCTAAAAGTGGGCAGTCCAGAAAGAGGTGAACGACCGTCATTTGTGAGCCACAGCGACACCGAGGTGGGTCCTCGCGACGGAGTAGGTAACCATGCGTTAGCCACGTATGGCCAATGCGGAGCCCGGCAGAGGACAACTGATTATCTGCGAGAGGACCGTATGGAAGACTTCCACACATTCGTAGTCTCCTTAATGACACACAGTTTGTTGTGCGTACTGTTATGCCATTCCATCTCCCAAAGCCGAAAAACCCTGGGGCGTAAGACAGAACGCAGGTCAGTTTCGGAGATGCCCATCTCCAGAAGCGGCTTCCGCGTAGCCTGTTTGGCCAGCCTGTCGGCAAGTTCGTTGCCTGAACGACAGGACCGTTCCAGGGCATAGACGGACTCCTGAATGGACGCTACCAACGGATGGCGAGTGTAGCGCTGGTCGATGGGTTGTAGGCTGCTCAAGGAGACAGTACACAAGACAAATGACTCGCCAGAGCATGAGCGGGTGTGCTCAAGAGCACGAGAAAAGGCCGTCAGCTCTGCAGTGAAAACACTGCAGCCATCTGGCAAGGAGTGCTGTTCAATATGTCCTCCATGAACATGGCTCCAGTATATGTCGAGTATCGAGAGGAAGAATCTGCGGCGTAGGTGTACACCATGGAGGTATACATGAATGGACCTCGAGGAGTGGTGGTAACGGGAAGGACTCCAGTTCAGACAGAAGGGACAGGAGGCGAACTGCAATCGTAAGGCCTGACCTGGGCCGACGAAACGGAACCGCCGTGGTTGGGAAAAGGAGAGGTAATTCGGATGCGCTGGAGAATTACGAATGCGTGAAACTTAACTGGCGAGCTGTTGTGCACGCCTACCCTCTGGCTCCACTAGGACACTGGTCACCGGACTCTTTCTAACAGCTCCCGTCGCTAGGCGAACGCCACAGTGGTGCACTGTGTCGAGTAAACGCAACGCTGAGAGCGCCGCCGAACCGTAAACTAGAATCCCATAGTCAAGGCGGTACTGAACAAGGGCTCTGTAGAGCTGCAGCAGTGTAGAGAGATCTGCACCCCAGTTGATGTTGCTCAGGCAGCGGAGGGCACTGAGGTGCTGCCAGCACTCCTGCTCAAGCTGACGAAGGTGAAGTAGCCAAGTCAATCAGGCGTCGAAAACCAGTCCTAAGAATCTATGTCTCCACTACAGTGAGTGGATCGTCATTAAGGTAAAGTTCTGGATCTGGATGAACGGTGCGATGCGGACAGAAGTGCATGACACACGACTTCGCAGCTGAAAACTGGAAGCCGTGGGCTAGAGCCCATGACTGCGCCTTGTGAATGGCTCCCTGTAGGCGCCGCTCAGATACACCAGTACTGGAGGAGCAGTACGAAATGCAGAAGTCATTCGCATACAGAGAAGGTGAAATCGACGAGCCTACAGCTCCTGCTACACCGTTAATAGCCACTAAAGTCCGCCCCAGTAGCTGCGTGGTCAGCGTGACGGATTGCCGTCCTCTGGGCCCGGGTTCGATTCCCGGCTGGGTCGGAGATTTTCTCCGCTCAGGGACTGGGTGTTGTGTTGTGTTCATCATCATTTCATCCCCATCCGGCGTGCAGGTCGCCCAATGTGGCGCCGAATGTAATAAGACCTGCGATATGGCGCCCGGACCTGCCCCGCGAGGGGCCTCCCGGCCAATGACGCCAAACGCTCATCATCATCATCATCAGCCACTAAAAACAGAGAGACACTTAATACGTAGCCTTGCGAAACGCCATTCTCCTAAATACAGGGGGAAATATGGGAGGCACTGACTTGGAAAGTACGGAGCGAAAGAAAGTTTTGGATAAAAATCGGGAGCGTGCCCCAGAGACCCCACTCATACAATGTGTCTAGGATATGATGTCGCCAGCTCGTGTCTTATGCTTTACGTTCGCCAGCTCGTGTCTTATGCTTTACGTAAGTCAAAAAAGTGGCAACCAGATGTTGGCGTCTGGAAAAGGCTGTTCGGATGGCAGGCTCAAGGAACACAAGATTGTCAGTGGTAGAGCCGCCTAGACATGGAGCCAGTAGGCCACGTGACTCCAGGACCCAGCCCAACCGCCGACACACTATACGTTCAAGCAGCTTACAAAGAAAGTTGGTGAGGCTAATGGGACGGTAGCTATTAACATCAAGCGGGTTTTTACTGGGTTTGAGCACTGTAATGGTGAGTCACATCCCAATGCAAATCTGTAACTTCAAAAAATGGTTCAAATGGCTCTGAGCACTATGCGACTTAACTTCTGAGGTCATCAGTCGCCTAGAACTTGTAACTAACCTAAGGATATCACACACTCGAACCTGCAGCGCAAATCTGTAACTCAACCATCTTTGTGACGTGTTTATAATTATGTATGATTTATATTTTAGGATAACTAATCAGTAAAAAACGCAGCACATATTGTAATGTAAGCATGAAAGCCGTCTGCGAATGAATCGTAATGATTCGAAACCGGTATCGGTACCGGTACCTTTTGAATAAAGGAACTTAAAATAAATTTGTGGCTGGTAGCTGTCTCAACACCATCAACGTTTGTCTTCAAACAACAGCCACAATCTCCAACCATGTCATCATATGACAAAATCACAGTTCTTCTTGTGGTCCAGAAGGACAAAGTATGGTTATATGTACACAATCTATGGCGTCCATGGCGTTTGGGGATCCACCAGTTCGCTGGAATTCCCTTTTGTTCTTCGGTATATTTTCGTGGCTCTGTGGCATGGACAAATACAGGGCTTTAAGGCAATTAAACTGCTTATCACACTGTCAAAAGCTATTCCAGCAGTAGTACGGTGGATATTAATGAGATCCCCTGCTACGATTTGATAAGTACCTGTGCGAAAGATTCGCAGTCCACCTAGAAGTTGCAGCCTAGGAGACAAAGCACGGTTCCTGTCAGAATTATGCTGCAGTAGCGGCTCCAGCATACCAAGCTGTAACTCAAAATATTCCTTACGAAACCCAAACCGCTCTTTGAAATCACTGTCCGTATTGATCACACCTGGGTCTCTTCTCTCCATTACAACCCTCATTCTTGGGATGTTCACCTCTTCCTCCATCTCCATATATTCTTCGTAGTCTAGGTAACCAACAGAATTCGACACTTAAACCATGAATTCAAAGCTCGCACCTTACTCTTACTTTACTCCTACTGCTTGCCTAGGAGTAAATTTTGGCCTTATGTCCTCCTCAAGTTGCTAACGTAGTTGCGTACTCTTCAGTGGCACTCTCCACCAGTAATGGAGTAAATAAATTTACTTCGGAAGTAAATGAAAAATTTACTCCTGGAGTAATTTACTGCTTTAGTTCAGTACTATTGACTGTAAGTCGCCGCTTTTCCTTCTCTCTTAGCAAGTCACTACTTTAGTTTGACTTACTCGTTGTTGGTACTCGCCATTCTAAGTTTCCCACATCTGCCTGGAACATACACTGGTGCAGAATGCCTCTTTTTCAGCTTCTGTCACTGTAGTGTGTTGTGCGTAGCCACAACGCTCAAGCGCTTACTAAACTATTTAGTGTCGGAAGGTGCTGCTTTTCGTTGGATGTTCCTTGCCTCACATAAACGCACGCTCATTTAATATCAGTAGGAGAGCACTAGTCATTAACATTCAAGGCCGTATCTTTAGAGGTATTTACACATTCTTCATAACTGCTTTGCTTTAGTCCGAAACTTTCAAAGTTTCTTACGCTATCTTAGGATACGCAGAAGTTGAGTGCCTTCTATTCTCAAGGAATAATCTGAAACTTGCGTGTGGAATTTTCTGCTGCTATAGAATAGCACCAGGAGGTCCACAGAGCTTTACGTGCCAAGTTGGTGGATGAAATGAAAAGGCCGTCGCCGCCGAGATCATTAGAGGTGTAGTACAAATGAGGGTAGCACAATATTGAGGAAGGAAGTTGGCAGTGTCTTTTCCGGCATTCAAATTCGTCGATTTCAGGAAGCCACGAAAAACCTAAACGTGAATGATCGAACAGGAATTTGCACACCTGCTGCTCCTGGATGACAGTTCAGTGCCTGAATCACTGCTCGAACTCGTTCGGATCGATGGTCATATTCCCAATAACGGCATAGTAAGCCATTCCTGCATCTGACAATGCGTGAGGGTTGCAATTTGTGCTCAGTCTTAACTGAAAAGAACCACTTCTCAGCTTGGTGGCCAAAGGAAGTGACGAAGATTTATTTGACCGAAATACAAGGAGATCCAAAAGTCCATGAATATTTGAAAATTTAATACTTCACGGAATTATATAGGCATAGAGGTAAAAATTGACAAATATGCTTAAAATGATGTGATGTTTCATTGAAACCGAAAACGTGCACAAAATGACCATCAGATGGCGCTTCATACGATACAAAAGCGATAATTAGCATAACAATTGTTGATACTCAACACGTCGGGCGTCATTCACTAACAATACCTGTAGTCGAGAGTATGCTGTGGGCAGCACTGTGTGCATATCAATAGGTGTGGAGAGAAACTGTCGTTCGATGTCTTTCAGCATCCCTACTGAGGTCGGACGATAGCGATAGAATTGCGACTTCACGTAACCTCATGACCAATAATCACACGGGACCTGGGAGATCAAGCATGACGGGCGTGGCGGCTCAGCACGCGATCCTCGCCAAACTATGGGCGCAAGAGATCTTTCACAGGTGTAGCAATAAGGGGTGGAGCACAGTCCCCCATAAAATACTTGCTGGAAGATAACTTTATCAACCAGGCTAGGGATGATTGGACTCCCTTTCTCACTACAGCTCATTTTATACGTGATTCTCATGCGGTGTCACTGACATGTTGCTGTCCACCGCCATCTGTTGGCCAGTTTTTGCACACTCTTTGGTTTCAATAAAACCTAATGTCATCAGACGTGTGTGTCAAGTTTTACCTCTCTATCTACATCCATGCTAAGCCTCTCCATCTCTGAATAACTGCTGCAACCCTTATACATCATCCTTAATCTTCTCATTGTATTCATCTCTCTGTCTCCCTTTACGATAATTACCACCCCCCCTCCCCCCCAATTGCAACAGGCGATCCCTTGATGTCTCAGAATGTGTCCTACCAATCGATCCCTTCTTCTAGTCAGGTTACGTCATGAGTTTCTCCCCCGTTCTATTCAATGCCCCATTAGTTTGGTGATCACCTAATCCTCTTCTTGTTTAAACCGTTTACTTCCGTACGTGGCTACACTCCATACAAATACTTTCAGAAAGGACTTCCTAACACTCAAATCTATATTCGGCGTTAAAAAGTTTCTCTTCAGAAACGTTTTTCTTGTCATTGTCAGTCTACATTTTATTCTCTCTCTACTTCAACAATCAATAGCTTTTTTTCTGCCCAAATGACAAAACTCATCTATTAATGTAAGTGTCTTATTTTCTAATCGAATTCCCTTAGCATCATCCGATTTAATGTGACTACATTCCATTATCACTGTTTTGCTTTTGTTTATTTTCATTATTTATTCTCCTTTCAAGACACTGCCAAGTCTTTTGCTGTCTGACGGAATTACAATGTCGTCGGCAAATCTCTGTCAACTTTAATTTCTACTCCAAATTTTAATTTGGCTTCCTTTACTGCTTGCTCGGACTGATTAAATTAATGATATAATAGATTGGACATTGTCCTAGTCTTGGAAAAGGAAGAAACAAGAGAGGCATATAAAACATTTTATTAATATTTTACCAACGATATTAATCGCATGGAAAGTTTTGTTCTCAGATCCTGTCTCAATTCTACAGTGAAAATTATTTTTTATAAGATCCGCTCCACATTTAATTACCTTTGCTGAGGCGCACGGGTCGTACATTAAACAAGCACACACTAGAAACCACACACTAAGGCCGCAGTTTCAAAGGTTTCTGGGCGTAGACCCTCCTCATGGTTTTCATTTAACTGTCACCGGATTTGTAAAACCGACATTTCGGCCACGGTTGGCATGCGGGAGGTGGAAACAGCCCACTCATCGAGATTTAAGTTTTCCGTGGCTTCCTTATTTTGAAGTCGAATCATTGTTCCCTTTAAGAGAACACCTTCGTCCTATCCGAGTTTGTGATGGTTTCGTTGTCGATGGGAAGTTAAACTGCAATTTTTCGGTCCCGTACCTGAATCGGTAAACATGGAACCCTTATAAGAGCACTTTGTGGTCCCCCTGCCTGACTTAAAAACCCTTTTTCTCAGGAACGGTAGGATGTATCACGTTGAAATTTACGCCACATCTTAAAGTCTACTGTCGCTTGGCGATGTAAAGACGGGAAGCTTGTAAGGCAATGCAATCGAAAGATACCGCTATTTATGTCACATGTTTTGATACTCGTAACTCAGTCAGCAAAACATACAGGGTACTACTTTCCGTTGGTCTAGAACCATGAAATTTGCCAAGAAGCAAGGTTTCACTGTACAAGTATAGGAACGGAAACAGAAAATTGTTAATTTGTAATTACATCAAACGAAAAATTATTTTTGTCATTTGTTATCCGACTTTAAACTCGAAATTGAAACATTCTACGAAGTCTTGGAATCCCTGGCAGTGATATCTTTCCAGTATCAATGTCAATGACAGGCAAAAACCGTCGAGATTCTCGATTCCCGGAATGGACGAATTGTCTACATACACACACACGCATACGTACATACGTAATACATAAGTATGTACGAAACCCTCAGTATGCGAGTCCTACTCGCAACTGGCTACTTTTTTTCCATTCCACTCTTCATTCGAAGGAAGGATGGAATCTGCTAGACTATTCTTAGAATTAGCGAGCTGATTTGGCCATTTATTGTGGAATTAATTTCGGCTGACGAAAGGGTACTTCGAGACACGAGACATCTAACAGAAAAACCAGAAATTTGCTAGTTAGATCAGTAGCCTTTAATTGTCACAACGTAATATCTGCTCCTCCTTCTCAGCGACGCACGGAACATTTTGTCCGACCAGTTGTTTGGTCGTACCAACAAAAAAATACTTACCAGTTATTATCCGCACTGATCCGAGGGTGCAAGAAAGAAAAAGTGTAATTTGCCAGTACACCTACATGTAAACTTATTTATCGTACAGCTTAGTTTTGAATATTAAGAATGCTAAGACAGTATTGCTACAGAAAACAAATGAAATAGATGGCTGCATATAAGATTTTTGTCTTTAGTGAAAAAGAAACAAACTGAAATTCTAACAATTTAAGTACGTGAACAGAAAAGTTATCTTGCTAGGGAGCCTTAGAAATCAATTAATTTGTAATTTCACAATCACAATAAGCACTCGTTCGGAAATGGCAGTTTGTGCTACGGAAAAATATCGTCTTTCGGCAAAAACTAAGATATCTTAGGAAATTTAAAAAAAATGTGAAAATATTTTCAGCTCATGCCTTTTAACAAAAGCACACTTCTCAAGACATCTCTGTTCCTAAACTTTCAGAAACACTAACTCTTTCATAATCGCATAACTTAGTTATGTTCCTCTCAAGTATGTTCTGCAGTGCTTTGCCTCAAAGCACTTTTTGCAAAATTGAAGTGTACGTATATCAAATGAGCAATGCATTACTTTTGGTGAAATTTTGCATGTGTTATCTAGTACCTAATTTATGTTTCTTTCCTATAAAGCCGGCCAGTGTGGCCGAGCGGTTCTAGGCGCTTGAGTCTGGAACTGCGCGACCGCTACAGTCGCAGGTTCGAATCCTGCCTCGGGCATGGACGTGTGTGATGTCCTTAGGTTAGTTAGATTTAAGTAGTTCTGAGTTCTAGGGGACTGATGACCTCAGATGTTAAGTCCCATAGTGCTCAGAGCCATTTGAACCATTTTTCCTATAAATTGTGCAGTTTCAAGTGTTACACAAAGGAAGATAAAAGGCCTACAACAAATGCTTTGTTCTACAAACCCACCGCTCACAGACATGTCTAACTATGCTGGGTGCCCGTAAAAGAAATGGGGTAATGAATTTGGAATTTCTATTTACATAACGTATTACATTTAAAGGCCAGTAAATTATACTGTTAATTCAGAATTGATATCTGCAACACGTCTATAGATACATCCACTGCATGTGGCGTCGGTTCTTCATATTCCTACTGCAGAGAGAAGTGTTCGAGCAAATCCTGAATAAATGACTCAGTTATCGCCGTGTCAGATTCACTCGTCTCGAGCTTTCGATGAATTCCTCCGTTATCGTCACGAGATGTTTCAGTAGGCCTCTAAGCACGTTGGGTTTGACAGCGTTTATTCAAGAGTGTCTCATCGAAAAGCTACGTTCTCAAGTCCCGAATATGTGGAGCCATTGAATATTGTGTTCTAAATAGTCGCTCAGTATGTTTTAACAATTTCTCAAATTTTGATTTTAGTAATTAACATACTTCGCATCATATATGCCTCACATTTACATTATTTCCGTCGTTTCCGGTCTTATTTTAACACAGTTTCTGGTGGAAAATTTCTCTTGTTTTTAGGTTGCTATTGAAAAATTGTCCCCGAGCAATTCATTATTTTTGACTGTAAAAAGGAACGAAATAGACTCAACATCCAGTCAACTGTGACTTATTACAGACGAAGCATGAACGCAGACAAGGATGTGGAAGAAATTCAGCCATGTCCTTCCTGAAAGTGCCTCCGCGTGAGGAAACAGCGAAAAAAAGTGTCTAGATGGACATATGAACTCCTCTTCCCGAACCCCCTCTCCTCCCCGCTCCTTTCTCCTCCCTCCCGCGCTATTACGATTCTTGTGTTTTGTCCATTCACCTGCATCATCTCTGTTTTACGACTGAATGAGTTGGTCTAGCCATAGGACCCGCCTTTTGGAGATACTTCTTCAGTCATCATAGTTTAAATTCCCCAAATCATTGCACGTGAATGTTGGGTTTGCCTCTTTAATAACAGTACAGTATATTCCTTGCTGCACATTTATCAAAATTTAACAAGAAATTTCTCCGTAATGGTTTCTCTCTTAACAGGAAACTAAATATGTAAAGAAAATATCATTTGAACACGAATTTGGTAAGAAAAAGGAACGAACTTGCGCATTAATAATGTTGATCTTGGATTGAAACAGTTAAGTAAACGCTTCGGAATGTAAATTCGAATGGTAAGACAAATGCTTCAACCCAACACCACTCCACTAATTATTATCATTAGAAATGTCCGGTCGACAAACTTGCCTAACAGCTAATTATACGCCAAAATGTGGATACGGAGCCTTCAACTCCCCAATTAGCTGTTCTGAGCTGTAGTGGCGTCCGTATGTACGGATGAAAACTGCTAATATATTCTGCACAAATCGCTCTGATTTGCTCTAAGTTCAAAAATCAGCGCCACATCGAGATTACAGTAATTTTGTAAGGATTATTCATCAAGTACAGGAAGTCTAAGATCTGCAGCTGTACCGTTCCGTATCCTTTTGTTATATAAATCACGTGATCGTCACTAGCGACGGAGGATTTCACTTACAAGGGGGCGTCACGTCGTTGGGACAACAGATTTGCTTCAACCGTAGCAAACCTATAGTAGGCCCTTGAAACAATGTGCAAGTAGGAAGATGCAGTACTCTGGCAATTCCGACAAAACCGCAAGAGAAGTATTACGCGTCTATTATGTGGCTATATATCTGTGCGTAAGTGCCGCAGTTCGGAGTGGTCAAGTGGTCAAGTGGTCAGCGTTCGAGTTTCGTGGGACGAACGGCTCTCGTTCAAACTTAATCTGTATTTCTTTTAAGCACTGGTCATATTTAATTTATATGACATCTGAGAGGAAATGCAATTACAAAAACCAAACGTAATTGTGTGAAGTTTTAGTGAATGTCGTTATTTGACTACTTCCTATTTTTAATTAAATTTAATTATTAGACCAAATATTTATGACTACCGACAAGTAAACGAAGAAATGCAAAGTTTTCCAGAAAATGTATGCCTGTTGCGATTTGCGAAATCACGTATACACTTTGCGCATCGACACGTCGAGCTGCAAGCACAGAGGCAGGCACCATTTGGCAATTAACCTGCTTGGCGGTGGGACGTTGCTAATATAGCAAGGACGAATAGTGTACGTGCAAATCTTAAGTATCATAGAATTTACACTCTTACTACAAAAACTAAATTTCGGTGGGAGTCGAACCTTTGCCCCCTACGCGTTCGTCTTACGAAGCTCCAAAGCTAACCCCATTTTTTAAAATCTTTTTGTTCATTGCATTTGTCTGGAGCGGACGTCCCATGACACCCGCTGAAGTTCGTTGGTGATCCGTTCACTCAGTTTTTTTTATTGCAGGGGGCAGCTAATCCTCCAACCGAAGCCGCTGTCCACTTGACCACCATGAATTCCAACGCGTGGCACCTACGCACAGATACACGAATCACATTACAGACGCGTAAAACTTCTTTTACGATTCTCTTGGAAGTGCCAGAGTAGTGCACCTTACTGTTTGCACATTATGTTGTTTTGATGGCCTACTAAAGGTGTACGAAGTTTGAAGCAAATCCGTGATCCTGAAATCGTGACCTTCCCTGTCGGTCTCTTTGAAAGAGTCAAGGTACGGTACACAGACGGTATCTCGGAATGAAAACGCGCCAATTCGACTGGCGAAGCGACCTATGTCGTTTACAGTGGCGCCGCGCTCCACTGAGGTTTGTACCAATTTAGTTAGTTGGAGAGAGAGAGAGAGAGAGAGAGAGAGAGAGAGAGAGAGAGAGAGAAAGGATGACTTCGAATTGAAACGTGATTTTACGGAGTCATCGACGAAAACATCATTTAGGTACCACTTAATGCCACTTAACATGGGCATAGTGAGGATCGGGTTTATTGACGTTAGCTTCCAACACCGATGTCGCCGTCATCACCATTGATTGGGAGTAGGATAATCCGACGAATGTATCGTGACAATATTTCATTTCCCATTGTGCATTCCGTTGATACATTGACCTTCCCGAGAAAAATTACTTCCCTCTGTGGTCGGATGTTTTCAAGCTTTTTGCACATTTTACGTCGTTAGTAACAAGAACATTCCTGATCTAAAATATCATATTCATACAGAGATACCGCTTCTTCAGTAATTAACACACGCGTGATTGTGTGACGTCAGAACTGCCACAATGATTGACTCATCCGTCAGAGCTTTTATCGTATTCACATCTTTTGTTTAACATTACGTATTTATTGTAAGATTTCAGAAGTCTTTTCCATTAGAAATAATCGCCGGTCGTAATACTTTTCACTAGACAAATGTCGATGCATGACGAAAATTCGGAATACGTACAAGAAAATCAAAACGAGGCGAACGACGTCCCGCCATTTTTTCCTAGATATTTCATATTCATTTCCTAGCTTTTAGGAAAGCGTGCCACCTATGTCACACAGTAAAATTTTTATCTAGTACAGATGACTGTCTCCAGAGTTGTCGTAACACCCCTGTTCTTGCTGCAATAGTGCGCAAATATACATATATATATATATCACAAGTAAATATACTAGATAGGTATTGCTACACACACACACACACACACACACACACACACACAGCGTGCCGCCATTACCTCTCCGGGAGCTCCGTCTCAACATTTCTGCGTGGGCTGCTGTGGGCACGTGAACGTGGACGAACCGGCAATTTCCTGTATTGTGTAATTCCGGACGCGCGCTTTATCAGCGAGGAAGCCACGTCACACCGTAAGCTTCAGCTTCTCCCTCCACAAAACTTTGTCACTCGTCAATTCTCTCTTTAGCCTCGCAGGATCACCTACGAAAGATTAACGGTATAGTGACAATTCTCTAACTGCTGTGTGTACGATTATTCTCAGTCGATATATCGACCGTCGTTGTCGCTAAAATTCCCATCGTTAGTTGCAGAGTATAGTCGACAGTACATTACCAGACCAAACTATCGATTCAAACTATCGATGGTTCCACAGAAATGACGTCACGTAACATCGTAAGCTGCTGTTAAAAGTATTCTTTAATTAACGACGGCTATCGGTCATAACAAAGAATTACATTAAAATAAAATAACATCAAAAATTGAGCACATTATCAAAAGGTCGACTGAAAATTGAATATGGAGAAAACATACTAATGTGGTGCAGAATGCGGTTCTAGGCGCTACAGTCTGGAACCGCGCGACCGCTACGGTCTCAGGTTCGAATCCTGCCTTGGGCATGGATGTGTGTGACGTCCTTAGGTTAGTTAGGTTTAAGTAGTTCTAAGTTCTAGGGGACTGATGACCTCAGAAGTAAAGTCCCATAGTGCTCAGAGCCATTTGAACCATTTTGTGGTGCAGAATGCGTATTACCATGTAAGCATCTTATTCCTCTACACACTTTCAAGTTGACTTTACATTGCTCTCCTGCCGTGATTGCGTTCTAAAGTAACTCTTGCTTTTTAACTTCAGCTGTGCTGGAAAAGGAGTGGCCGAGCGGTTCTAGGCGCTGCAGTCTGGAACTGCGCGACCGCTACGGTCGCAGGTACGAATCCTGTCACGGGCATGGATGTGTGTGATGTCCTTAGGTTAGTTAGGTTTAAGTAGTTCTAAGTTCTAGGGGACTGATGACCTCAGAAGTTAACTCCCATAGTGCTCAGAGCCATTTTGATTTTTGTGCTGGAAAATTGTCTTTGGTGGAAACCGATCGCTTGTTGAAGAATACTTTTAACAGCAGCGTTTCTAAAGTTTATTAAAGCTGTGGAGCACATGAAATATTACTGTTTCACTTTACATGGTGAAGTGGAATAGAGACATGTATCTTCATTTTATAGTGAAGTGGAATGGTGACGTGTGTATCTTAATTTTCTGGTAAAAGTTATTAATTTTCACCTCTGGTGCGAGACAAGGATGCTGCAGGAGCGAGCGTTAATACTGTACATGAGTGTCTTTGAAATTATCTGTTTCCGTTTGTAGTTGAAGCATACGTGCTGACATTAATTCTAGTCTTCGGGGTTCTATGAATCTCGAAACTTGGGTAACTGTAACTGACAGAGTTTTTCCAGAGCTTTGATCAAAATATTTAAAAGAACGAACAAGCCTGCGAAAAGCAACAGCCGGCGTCGCTAGTACGTATGAGAAGTAGTGCTTATAGTTCGCCTTCTTGCAATTGTACATGTCAAACAGAACAGCAAAAGGAGAGTGTAGAATAAGTTACGTACTGCTTTCAGGATCTTACGCCGGAGTTAGCGTCTTGTGACGGAAAAACCATGGCCAGGAAGGGATTCGGACTCCGTTCTTCCACAATACGAGTTCATTGCGGTAGATGACTCGGCGCAAGTCCCACTGACAAGCTAGAACAAGTAGAACCTCAACAAGAGGCGGAAGGTGCGGTCTGTCAGTTGTGGGATTATTGCATGGTCCGTACTAACATTTGCCTGAACAGATTTGAAAAAACACGCGGGAACCCCAAAGTGGAAACTCTAGAGCGTGTTTCTGAGCGATGTCCTGTAAATCTGACAGAGGAAGGTCCCATTAATCCCACAGCCCGAACTCAGCAACTTGCCGGTAGGTAGAAGAGCGGATGGCTCTTATGTAGTGTTTCATTCTATAATAACTACTGCCGAAGAATACTGGAGGTACACACAACAAAATTTTTTCGATATTAATCATGATTTATTTTATTTTCTGTGTGACGCAAATTTTTATTTACGACCGAATCTTCAGAAACTATAATGGAAAACAAAATAATTATAAACACTGAATTTAAAAATCGCGTTTCTTCTATTTGAAGCATCCTTTAAAATTAACATGAAATGAAATATGACCCATACCCGCTGATCAGGATAAGGTATGTGTAATGTAGAAAAGATGGGTTGTGATACTAACTTCAAGGCAAAGAATACGCAAGCATACAGCCGACATAAGCTGCACACAATTTCTCCTCTCACTTCTAGCGCTACTTACGTACGTCCTTTGTATGTGGCTTCAAAGCATTGAAACAATTTTCTTTATAATTATAATTCTCCGTGTCACTCTCAGTGTTGCCAAGCGGAAGGTAAATGGGCGTTATAAAACAGTTTACTATGTAAGATATACTGTAAACGGACAAAAAAATGAAATGATCATATGGTACTTTTTGTCGGGAAATCCCCTCTGGGGTTGTTGGACCACTTGGTGCCAGTGTTCCTATTTGAGTCGACTTGCCCGTCGTTGAGGATGAGGCGAAATGACGAGTACAGCCCAAATGCCCAGTCCGCGAGTGAATAAAATCTCCGACCCTCCCATGAATCGAACGCAGGACTACCGCGTCTAGCCGGCCGCGGTGGTCTCGCGGTTCTAGGCGCGCAGTCCGGAACCGCGCGACTGCTACGGTCGCAGGTTCGAATCCTGTCTCGGCCATGGATGTGTGTGATGTCCTTAGGTTAGTTAGGTTTAATTAGTTCTAAGTTCTAGGGGACTGATGACCACAGCTGTTAAGTCCCATAGTGCTCAGGGCCATTTTTGAACCACCGTGTCTAGAGGCAAAGACGCTAACCACTTTTTTGCCCCTTCCTCATTTTGTTCGTTATTGTTCTCGTCAAACAGATGTCACATGACACCCCAATAAGTTCATCGTTGAATATTTCACACAGGTGTTTTTTTTTATTTCTATTAATTTTTTATTTTTATTACAGAGGGCATGCAGCCCTCTGACGCAACCCACTGAACTACTGTGTCGGATTCCAGTAGACCACCAGCTACGTACTATAATAAAGAACAGAGTATATATCATAAAATAACCTACGTAATAACGAACAAAAAATTTAAGAAATTTAAAAAAATCAAATGGCTCTGAGCACTATGGGACTCAACTGCTGTGGTCATAAGTCCCCTAGAACTTAGAACTACTTAAACCTAACTAACCTAAGGACAGCACATAACACCCAGCCATCACGAGGTAGAGAAAATCCCTGACCCCGCCGGGAATCGAACCCGGGAACCCGGGCGTGGGAAGCGAGAACGCTACCGCACGACCACGAGATGCGGGCAAAGAAATTTAACAAAAAACACGATTTTTCATAGTAGGACAGTGTATGCATCATAAAAGAAGGAAAAGTAAGATCTAAACGTTAAAACAAATAAAACGAGTACAATATGCGTATGTAAAAGGCATATCGTAGAAAGTGATGCCGACCATCGGTAGAGCTCTCCCTCCGACAGCAGGGTGTTCCGGCTGCTGGTCATTTGCTAGTTGCGAGTTGCTGTGTAAGCCGATAGTGGTCCCCCTGGTGAGTGTACTTGGATATGTTGCAGATCTAGGTCTTTTAACGATTGTGAGAGAAGTTGAAAATTTCATTTTCAACAGGACGGAGCACCAGCACACTGGTATCTGCATGTAGAGGCAATTATTAACAGTCAACTGCTTCAGCGTTGACATGACGTTCGGATGTCGCTTTGCGCCAAGGCTGCCTGATATTATGGCATGTGATTAAGAAAAAAACAGTGGTTTGAGAATGATTCCGTCTATGTGCGGCGACGCCGCAACAGAACAACACTGAAAATTCGGACATCTCATAAAAGTATGGACGACTTTCACTATCGTTAGGGTGTTTGTCGTGCGTCTTGTGGAGGGTACATTCAAGAAGCTAAAATGAAAAAATCGGGCCTAAACGTACTTGAGAAGACTACCTCAAGGTTACTTGGGCGTGCGTGTAAAAGATATGCCCTTTTGAAAATAAAAACATTGCAATCCTATATGTAATATTCAGTTTGGTGCTCTCATTCAAACACTATAATGGATCAGAATAGTCGTGATTGGTAGTTGTGCGAGGGAGGGATGTTGTTGGAAGGGATGTTGTCGAACAGCCGTTACGCGCAAATGCAATATGGTTCCGGCAGCAGCTGTTGCACAGTGCCTTACGTTGCGTGTTAACATGCAGTACTGAGTACGCCTTGCTAGGTTCTAATAGTCCTATCATTTTCTTACGCTACTTCACAGTTAGCTTCACACATTCCGTAAAAGAGACATATCGCACAGAAAAACGTAGCATATAACAAATCACAACAATTATGTAACGGTCCGCAATTGTCACCCACAGCTTGAGGGTGACCGACAACTCAGCGATAAGACAACCGTGCACACATCGGAAGGTGCGACCAAATTTATACTCTGATTTTTACTCAGAAGCGGATATAGACATAGTCTTATGAAATCGGATGAATCCTGTTGTAACGGATTGTACGATTAATCAGGTGAAATATGTTCATGTGTTTTTACAATTATTATAACACGATTTCCATAGATGGTATTAAAACGTAACTTTTAACATTTTTCGTTTTTAAATAAAATAAATAAAAATGAATAAAAGGGCGCCGAAAGTTGGAAGATCCTAAAACCAAGCACCGCACATTCGCGGAACTTTGTTAGAGCATGCATTCGGCAGGAGCAGCACAGGCGGCTGTATAGCAGCAGTGGCCACAACGGAGCGTGCCAGCCGCGTATGGTTTTGTGGACTTGTGAGTTCTGCACGCGAGCAAGCCTTCTTGTCACGTTTATAAGCCATACACGGTAGAAGTTTCTAACAACCACATGTTATGCACATAGTTTTAAAAAATTGTCAACTACATTCGCTCAAATGCAAAACACACCGGGATTTCAAATCCTTGCTAGAAGAAATTTGCAACGTGGAGCTTTCTGATATATCTTGATATTATTTACAGAACTGGCTTTCAGCATGCGGATTCTAAACAGATTTTTGTCGACTACTGGATCCAATCAAATAACTTCTGTAAGAAAAAGGAAAGCTTTTTCTTCAAATTGATTAGTATGTTTTAATCCTTTGTGTCCGTTCTGTTATACCATTAGTAGGCTGGGTTTCTATGTTAGTTGCCAGTTGAGCAGTGGTCCGAGGCATTTGTGTCCGCAACACAGCTATTTGGAGTGTACCTCAAGGAAAGACGGTGTGTAAACCTTTCTCGCGTGCCTACGTAATCGGAACCTATATTCATTTCTGATTATTTCTCAAGAGACCGAAATCGAACGGTTGTTTCAACCAAGAATGACGCGATGAGTGAAGTATTTTTCTGATACTCTAAATGACACTCACATGAGTGATAAGAAAAAAATTCTTGAATAACGAAGTGAGAATGCAAAGGAGAATAAGACGGAAGGGCTTCCAGAAAACGTAACAGGGGTCGTAACATTAGAATAATGTGTCAAAGTAAAGGTGGTTTACAGTCCAAGCCTTGATTAACCTATGGTGCTATATCGAAAAAGCGAAAGCTGTCGGAAATTACGAAGTCTTCCTTGTTTCCGGTCTGCTCTTGGATATGATGATCGTTTTTCTTTCATTATTTTGTTCTTTCAAATCTAAAAAAAAACGTTATTGAAACAAATGTGCTCGTATGGAGCGTGAATGAGAAACGCTGATATCAGGAATGTGTTCAGTATAAACGCCAGTATTTAACAATAATAACAACAAGTGAAGAAATGTTGTAAGTGCCTTGGTTTAAACATAAAGAATTAAGACTTGATTGATACACATCTCCACACATCTCCAGCGGGGGGAAGGGGGAGGGGGGGAAGAAGAAGAGAAAAAAAGCAGTCGTGATTGGCAATCAAGTCCACTCGGTACAGCAGAGCAAGGACAGCTTCTGATAGTTCTGTAGTAATCGTAATCGGCATCGTCGGTTTTTTGACGTAAACAGCCAGGATTGGTACAGGCTTCCTTTAGACATCCATCTTGAAGGGCACGAAAGAACTAAGCCAGGCGTACTGTAGGTACACGCACTATGTGTGTTATGTAAATCGTGTAATAACTTTTCTTTGGGTTCACACTTGTTTCTCTCTCATTGTTTGTGACAATGCTTAAAAGAATGTACTAAGTCTGAATTCTAATTTAGTTGAATTAACCTGTGTTTTCATATCTCAATATAACTTCGGTTTAAAACGAGCCTTTTCATTTACTTTTTCCCAGTTCGTCAAGCTTTCCTCTTGATATTTAGAAGTAAAATTTAATGTAACTTTGCTGGCACGCCTTGCACTAGTGCATGGTCACTTAACAGCATGCTTGACGAACAGGTCTAAAACGCAATTACATTTATTTCAGGCATATATAATCCAGAAGTTACATTTTCTAACAGCAAACGGATTCAATACGCCACGCTAAACTGTTGTATCTTTGAATTGTTGATGAGGAAGACATTCGGTGTATTAACCGATAGTTATTCTTGACATTCAGTTATTAATTATTTACAAATTATGGGATTCAGTTTAGAGTAATTAAATTGTACGTACTGGACGAAATTTATGGAGTTAATGTTAATATTCAAATGTGACACTTCTAGGTCACGGTTCACTGGTGACACAGTAATCAGAATTTAGAATATTTCTTTTTGCATTCTAAATCATTCATTAGGAGCTTTTGTTATTGTAGAATGAAACCTTGTTATTCCTTTAGTTCAGAAACGTTTAAAGGAGACGTTGCAACACAGTTGGAACGAGTAACTTATAATTTTGAATCATTACGCCATTACAGAAGCACACAGAAATTTTATGTAGAAGGAAGTATAGTATGTAAAGATTACACAACTGCTAGAGTATACAGGCTATCTAATGATTATAATAAGGAGTACGTTAGAGTAGGAAGTTTTAACAGCGCACATTATTACACTCCAACCAACGGCTTTCGCAGAAGTTCTGTCACGCAGTTTCTCAATGAGAAGTTTACACCTAAAGATTCGATATTAAAGAAAAGTAGCCTACTGTACATAAGTAGACCAAAAGACACATCACTGTTTGACTGCATGATTGTCAGTCGCTAGAAACAATGGGAACTGCCAAGTATCAATAGATATGCGACAGGAGCTATTTAAAGCGGAACGGCCATATTAATTTGTTGTAGGAAAAAAAAAAGAAAGAAAAACAGAGATGCCGGACTGAGATTCGTGGGCAGAGTGCTGAGAAAATGTACCGAGCGAGGTGGCACAGTGTTACCACATAGCACTCGTATTCGGAAGGTCGGCGGCCCGAATCTCCGTCCACACGTCCAGTTTTAGATTTTCTACGATTTTCTCTATATCTGACGTATGCCACGAAGGTTCTTTTGAAAGGGTGCAGTTCATTTTCTTCACCCTTCTTCACACTGCCGAACCTGTGACCCGCCTGTGATGGTTTCGTCGTCGATGATATATAAAACTCCATTCTTTCTTCGTTTTCGTAAAGAACTCTGAACCATTCACGAAAGAGGTAACTTACAGAATACTCGTTCGACCTATTCCCTTCCTCTGTGGTAATGATGAAGGCAACAGTACATTTACTAGCAAAACTGAAAACTGACGCGTTTCGTCACGGATTAGTTTAGTAATCGGGAAAGAATAACGGAGATTCTCATTTATGTCCAGTGACAGAAGCTACAAGAGAGGCGTTGTCCATCACGGATAATTTTACTGCTAAAAAATACGAAGCCTACGTTCCAAAGAACAGATCACTTGCTGCCATAAACAATGCCCGACAAAAAAAAGTGAAGCACTCAGAAGACACGTTCGCTTTGTACATATAAATACCATCTATTGGTATGTAAATCATTGGAGGTGCAATTCTCTGGGAGAAGTAGAACAGTCACGAGAGTACAATAGCGTTGTTGGTCATTAGTGTTGTTACCAGACATTGTAGGAAATATAAGGGACGGGAACAGCGTCAGATATTGAGTGACCACTGTGACGGACGTGGAGATACTGCATACTCGTGTGAGACAGTGTTGTCAGCACCCGTAGGAGTCTGAAATCGACCTAATGGTGGGCCTTCGTTAGGCCAGCTGGTCAACACTTGAAATATCGAGATTTGTGAGACCTTAGGATCTGACAGTGGACCGATGTTGGACTGCTTGGACGCCGGCCGTTGTGGCCGAGCGGTTCTAGGCGCTTCAGTCCGGAACCGCGCTGCTGCTACTGTCGCAGGTTCGAATCCTGTCTTGGGCATGGATGTGTGTGATGTAGTTAGGTTTAAGTAGTTTCTAAGTCTAGGGGACTGATGACTTTACATCTAGTGCTTAAAGCCATATGGACCATTTATTTGGACTGCTTGGGAATATTCTGGCCGACCACGTATGACTGATGTATGGGAGAGATCGTCGTATTGTGAACCAAAACATTGTTACCCATTCTCATCCGTGCCTGCCATCCGAGACGAGTAATGAACTCCCTACAACGTTCTTTCTCATCTCGCGCCATTGTAACAACCAGACGAGGAAATATCTTCGTACGTGTAGGCTGCCGTTAACACCACAACACAAACGGTCTTTCGAAGTGACCGCATGATCGGGAAGTGTAGACTGCTGATGAATGGTGTCGCATTGTGTTCAGCAATGAATCGTGATTCTTCACTACCTTGATGACCATTGTCGGTGAGTATGGTGACGGCCTAGGGAGAAATCTCATTCTTCCAATGTTTTAGAGATGCGCAGTGGTGTTACTCCTGGCGTCGCGGTATCGGGAACCACCGGGTATGACTTCAGGTCACGACTGGTTGTGACTGACGGAACTTTGGAAGCACAGTGGTACGCCACGGACACTTTTCGTTCTCGTGTGCTTCCTTTCATGAGTTTCTAGCAGGAAAATGCCCGTCCACCCACGACGCGTATGGCTCTGAAATTTCTTAATGATGTAGAGGCACTCCCGTGACCTGAAACATCCCCAGATCTGTCCCAATAGGCGATACACTGAGGTGACAAAAGACATTGGATACCTACGGCGGTAGTACCCATGATATAAAAAGTGCAGTGGCGGAACTGTCATTCGTACCCAGGTAATTCATGTGAAAAAGTTTCCGACATGATTATGACCGCACGTCAGGAAATTAAAAGACTATGAACGCGGAATGATGAAAAAGTTTCCGACATGATTATGACCGCACGTCAGGGAATTAACAGACTTCGAACGCGGAATGGTAGTTGCAGTTAGACGCATGGGACATTCGATTTCGGAAATCGTTAGGGAATTCAGTATTCCGAGAAGAACAGCGTCAAGAGTGTGCCGAGAAAATAAAATTTCAGGCATTAACTCCTACCGCAGACGACACAGTGGCTGACGGCCTGCACTTAACGACCGAAAGCAGTGGCATTTGCGTAGAGTTGTCAGTGCTAACAGAAAAGCAACACCGCGTGTAATAACCGCAGAAATCGAAGTAAGACGTACGATAAACGTAAACTACTGGCCATTAAAATTGCTACACCAAGAAGAAATGCAGATGATACACTGGTATTCATTGGACAAATATATTATACTAGAACTGACATGTGATTACATTTTCACGCAGTTTGGGTGCAGAGATCCTGAGAAATCAGTAGCCAGAACATCCATCTCTGGCCGTAGTAACGGCCTTGATACGCCTGGGCATTGAGTCAAACAGATGGCGTGTACAGGTACAGCTTCCCATGAAGCTTCAACACGATACTACAGTTCATCAAGAGTAGTGACTGGCGTATTGTGACGAGCCAGTTGTTCGGCCACCATTGACCAGAAGTTTTCAGTTGGTGAGACATCTGGAGAATGTGCTGGTCAGGGCAGCAGTCGAACATTTTCTGTATCCAGAAAGGCCCGTACAGGGCAAGTAACATGCGGTCGTGCATTATCCTGCTGAAATGTAGGGTTTCGCAGGGATCGAATGAAGGGTAGAGCCACGGGTCGCAACACATCTGAAATGTAACGTCCACCGTTCACAGTGCCGTCAATGCGAACAAGACGTCACCGAGACGTGTAACCAATGGCACCCCATACCATCACGCCGAGTGATACGCCAGTATGGCGATGACGAATACACGCTTTCAACGTGGGTTCACCGCTATGTCGCCAAACACGGATGCGACCATCATGATGCTGTAAACAGAACCTGGATTCATCCGAAAAAATGCCGTTTTGCCATTCGTGCACCCAGGTTCATCGTTGAGTACACCATCGCAGGTGCTCCTGTCTGTGATGCAGCGTCAAGGGTAACCGCGGCCATGGTCTCCGAGCAGATAGTCCATGCTGCTGCAAACGTCGTCGAACTGTTCGTGCAGATGGTTGTTGTCTTGCAAACGTCCCAACTGTTGACTCAGCGATCGAGATGTGGCTGCACGATTCGTTACAGCCATGCGGATAAGATGCCTGTCATCTCGACTGCTAGTGATACGAGGCCGTTGGGATTCAGCACGGCGTTCTGTATTGCTCTCCTGAACCCACCGATTCCATATTCTGCTAACAGTCTTTGGATCTCGACCAACGCGAGCAGCAATGTCGCGATACGATAAACCGCAATCGCGATAGGCTACAATCGGACCTTTATCAAAGTCGGAAACGTGATGGTACGCATTTTTCCTCCTTACACGATGTATCACAACAACATTTCACCAGGCAACGCCGGTCAACTGCCGTTTGTGTATGAGAAGTCGGTTGGAAGCTTTCCTCATGTCAGCACGTTGTAGGTGTCACCACCGATGCCAATCTTGTGTGAATGCTCTGATAAGCTAATCATTTGCATATCACAGCATATTCTTCCTGTCGGTTAAATTTCGCGTCTGTAGCACGTCATCTTCGTGGTGTAGCAATTTTAATGGCTAGTAGTGTATTTTACAGCATTGTGTACTGCGTACAGTAAAGGAACAGTTCGCAGGCGATTATTAATTTTACAACCAAGACAAGTGCACTCTGTAATATGCATCATTGGTGAGGCAATGGTTTTCTGACAATAACATTCCTGAACTGGACTAGTCTGCCCGGAGTCCCTACCTGAAGACAGTGGAACACCTTTGGTATGAGTCAATATCGGTCGAGACCCTAATTATCGTAAACCGGTTGTACTTTGCACAGGGCGACGGCAGAAGACTTCCGACATCGCCTGCCACACCTCTCCTGGGCATGTGACCAAATCGATTGGATCCTAGACGACTGGAAAACCATGGCCTGGTCAGATAAGTCCCGATTTCAGTTGGTAGGGTTCGAGTGTGACTAGACCCTACGAAACCACTGACCCGAGTGTCAACAGGGTACTGTGCAAGCCGGTGGTGGCTCCGTAATGAAATGGATTGTGTTTACATGGAATGGACTGGGTCCTCTAGTCAAATTGAACTGATGACTGACTGGGAATGTTATTGTTCAGTTACCTGGAGACCATCTGCAGCAATTCTGGACTTCATGTTTACAAAAAACAGTGGAATTTTTGTGGATGACCTTGCGCCAGGTCACAGGGCCACAATTGTTCGCTGTTGCTTAGAAGAACATTCTGTACAGTTCGAGTGAATTATTTGGCCACCCAGATCGCCCGGCATGAATCCTGTCGAACGTTGATGGGACGCGAAGGCACCGGCAACACTGTCGCAATTGTGAACAGCTATAGAGGCAGCATGACTCAATATTTCTGCAGGGGACTTCCAACAACTTGTTGAGTCCGTGACACACCGAGTTGCTGCACTACGCTATGCAAAAGGAGGTCCGACATGATATTGGGAGATATCCCATGATGTTCGTCATGTGAGTGTATGTGCGAATAGCTCTACGTCAGCTCTGTCCCAGATTTACTGCCGAGGATCGCTAAAGAGTTGGCGGCCTTTGTGACACATTTACCAACCGAATCAGTGTGTGCATCCAGGCCAGAGAGGTTGTGTCGTCATACTGATAAGTGGGCACATATTGCCACATTATTTCCAAATCTGCGTGTGCCGAGCGGTTCTAGGCGCTTCAGTCCGGAATCGAGCGACTGCTACAGTCGCAGGTTCGAATCCTGCCTCGAGCATGGATGTGTATGATGTCCTTAGGTTAGTTAGGTTTTAGTAGCTCTAAGTTCTAGGGGACTGATGAACTCAGATGTTAAGACCCATAGTGCTTAGAGGCATTTGAACCATTCCAAACCCGGCTCGATTTTGTAATCACTGAAACAACGTCCTGTGTAATCTGTGAAGCTGCATTTAGTTTCCTCCTCCTACTCTGGGTACTTGCAGTGTACAACGAGTGAAGTGGAGCAGTGGTTATCACATTGCACTCTTCTTCGGATCGACAGGGGTTCAGATCCCCATCCGAACATCAAGTTTCAGGTTATCCCTAACTCTGCTACACGCCACGATAGTTCCTTTAAAAGGACACGGTTTATTTCCTTCTTCCTTCTTCCCGATTTCGAAATTATGGTCTGTCTCTAATGTAAATCCCCCACGTGGGCGGTAACATGCAGAACCCTCGTTCGTCCGATTATTGAACAGGCATATCCCTCATCAGTATAGAAGCCTTACCCTGTGGTGCAGGTATGAAGGAGACAGTGAATATTTTAAGAAATGCGTTGGATTTCGTTGTGGATTCGTTTGGTAATTGGGAATCGTGTAGATTGTCATCTAACTCGCGCGACAGTCGCAGCAAGGGCGGTTTTATCTATTACGGATTTCTTTTACTGTTAAAAATCCGAAGCGCACTTTCCAAGAAACATATTAATTTATGCTATATATCGCTTGCGAAAAGATAATGACGTGAAAATCAGAAAAGAGCGCATGTGGATGCTACCATCAGCCGCTGTTTCGACGCAGCATTTGCAGCTGGAAAAGGAGAAACGGTAATGGTACACGACATATCCACCATCGGGCACTAAAAGGTGATTTGCGGACTATTCATGCAGCTGTAGAACTCCAGGTGAAACTTTTTGTGTACGACTAAAGACGTAGCTGGTCCACGGCCATCAGAATATTGGAAACTCAGTGTAAAATGTAAATTTTCATGGCCAGAAATGTCACGTTTATAAAAACATTCTGGGAAATTGTGGATGGACGAATGAATTTCTTGTTAAACCCCAAATGAGATGAAAAGAGCCTTAAGACATCCACGAAAGAATCACAACGATGTACGGGTATCAACAAAATGCAAGGTTTTCCTGCTGTTTATAAATGACAACTCCTACTGCACAGGGAAGATCTTGACCGAACGGAATACAGGTGTAATAAATTAATGCACTTTTTATTACAAGTATTCACTGTAGGCTCCATTCGTCACACGGTATACATCGAGTCGATAGGTAAGTTCTTCTCGAACCTTGGATAGTGTGTCTGGACCACCAATGGAAAGAATCTTCCGAAAGTCCTTGAAGGAGCAGCACTGTTCAGAATAGTACTATTTGTTGGAGAAGCAAATAATGAATTCATTTCTGTTCCTAAAGCTGATTGGCTGAAAGGGATAATTGTTAAGGAATTCCTTGAAGTAGTTCGTAGCCCGAAGAGTGGAGAAATCAGTCAGCACATCTTGTGAAGGTAAAAGGCACGGAGCGAGGCTTATGGGTCGGAAATGTCGTGAAAAGGCAAGAAATAAGCCCTAGGCAAGAAATAGGCCCTTGGCAAGAAATAGGCCCTGTGGGGTGAAAGTGATGTGTAAGAGGCCTTGTGTGCAGAAGTGTTGTGTAAGGGGTAAAGACTAGGCCTCGTAGTGCGAAGGTTACGTGTCAGAGGCAAAAAATAGGCCCTGTGGTTCGGAGGTGTTGTATAAGGGCTCTCATATGGAGGCGGGCCAGTTGGACACCTCATCTGCCGAGCACGTCTGCCTGGACCCGTTCGTCTATGGGCAACGGGTCCCTAGCTGGGTCCATGGTACAGGTGCGTCGGTTTGACATGTGAACCTCTACCTGCTAGCACAAAATCCATTAGTGCAGGAGGATGGCTTCCGCCAAGCAGTCGCCGGTGTCCACACACAGTCAGACAGGTTGACGAGAAGTTCGGCGAGCGAGTCATCGCACCAATCAGCCTGCGAATGGGCTTCATAAGAGGCAAGGACTGGCCCTAGTGCGTCAGAGATGACGTGCAAGAGGCAAGGAGTAGGCGATGTGAGATGGAGGCGATGTGTAGGAGGCCAGGAAAAGGCGCTGTGGTTGTGTAAAAGGCAACCTTGGGGCAGAGGTGACGTGTAAGACGCAAATAATGGGCGCTGTAGGACGGACGTGAGTATCAGAGGTGAGATGTTCTGTGACGTGGAGGTGATGTGTAGGAGACAAAGAGCAGGTCCAGTGTGGGACATGTAGTAGACCCTGGTGACAGAGATGATGTGTAAAATGCAGGTAATATGTCCAGTGGGGAGAAGTTGATGTCTAAGAGGCAAGAAATAGGTCCCATGGGCAGAGGTCCTGTATGGCGAAGGCGATGTGGAAGGGGAAAAGAGAAGGTCCTGTGGTGGGTAGGTGATGTGCAACAGGAAGGGAGTAGGCAATAACGGGTGGAGATGACGTATAATAAGCAAGGAGTGGGCCTTGTGGGATAGAGGTGATGATTAATAGCCGGCCGGTGTGGTCGTGCGGTTCTAGGCGCTTCAGTCTGGAACCGCGTGACCGCTACGGTCGCAGGTTCGAATCCTGCCTCGGGCATGGATGTGTGTGATGTCCTTAGGTTAGTTAGGTTAGGGTAGTTCTAAGTTCTAGGGGACTGATGACCACAGATGTTAAGTCCCATAATGCTCAGAGCCGTTTGAACCATTTTTTTGATGATTAAGAGGCAAGGAGTAGACCCAGTGAGGTGGCTTTTGTATGTCCAGCCTTCTGGCAGGAGGTCTCTGGGACGACGGCCGTTTACTATCGTGACAAAATAAAACACCTACAACCGTCCTTATGATTTTATTTTACTTTGTTGCTACCAGTTTCAACGCTTCAGTGCGTCATCTTCAGGCTGTTTTTGATGTGGTACAGGTTGATATGAGCCCCATACATAACACACCAGTTGCCAGCATTACTGCATACGCAGATAATGTGTCTGCACTCCAACCATCAACTCACTTTTTTTTTAATTTTTCAACGCTTCGGTGCGTCATCTTCAGGCCTGTATGCATAAAACATTAATGATAGCATTATCAACTTATCAATCGAGTTACACAGAAACATTAAAACAGAATGAGAAACAATGGGAAGACTCTACAAATGAATCTACACAGAACTTTTTACAGAAAGATGGTGTGATGAGCTACGAGCAACGAGTATGTCATGTGGGATGGAGGTGATGTGCAACGTGCAAGGAGTAGTCCCTTTGGAGCAGAGATGATCCCTGATGGCATTATAAATCTGATTTTTTCCACATACGAACATTTTTAATAGTTTTCTGCTTTATTGCTCTCTATTTGTCATCAGCTCTTCTCGCCATGAGTAAAACGGGTGTTTCAAAATGAATACCGAGGTTTTAAGGCTTTGCAGCATTTACTACATTCAGCTTACAGCTTTAAATAATACATTAAATCAAAGAGCAACTGAAACAGTTTTTCTTACAAGTGTTCAATGGCGTGAGCACCTTTCGTCATTATGACACACACTGAGTCGAAAGGCGGGTTGTTCCCAAATCTTCATCAGTGTGTCTTGAGTAATTGTATTTACCTCCTTGCTGTTCGTGCTGCAAGAAATTTACTGTTCAGGCACTGCATTAAGCTATTTCTGCAGAGAGACACGAATGATCAATAAATCTCTTCTTAGTAATTTACTTAAACATACAGCGTGAAGAAAAAATGCCATACTTGAAGGTCAGCATGCAGTTCCTCATCCAGATTAAAAGTTTATCTATTAAAATCAAATTGGGTGCATTTTGAAAACACATATATGAAAACTGCAACACTGTCACATTGTGAAGAACATTGTAATGTATGGAGGAACATATATCAGCCCACACTACTGCACCAGCTAACGTAGCTCATTGAGCAGACTGCTGGGACCTAAAACCCATCTTCATCATGGAGGTACGGCTCGAATACTCATCAGGTGTCTTTTTTTTATTTTTCAGACGTCCATTCCCCAGTTCTCATCGTTATCAAGCAGTACATTATTTTGTCACATGACAATATCCTATCACGTGACAGTGGGATCCATTAAACTGCACCAAGTATCTACTGATTGAGCAGTGCACAACCGCAGCTGGTCCTGTCAAGTTCAGGTAGGGTGTCTTCCCAATGTAGCATACAACTGCTGAATATTTCGACACGCTTTTGGTGCTGGGTGCATCCGCTAACCAAGCTGCTGCTGCTCGTACGTATGCTGCATGGCACCCTCAAAGGCGCCATCCTGATTAAAATGTTTTGTGTCGCCTGGAGCAACTCCTTTGGGAAAATCAGCAATCTTTGTTCATAAGTAATGGACACAGGTCTTCAAGGACTAGACGTATTCCACAAAAAGAGAACGTGATTCTTGAAACCAGTCACGTCACCTCGGCGAAGTACCCGTGATAATTTCAAGGCAGTTCCAGATATCTCAAAGACTGGTCGTTGAAGTGTTGCACTACGAAGAAATTCATCCATGTTACTACATGTTAACTCAAAACCAGCGGTCAGGAGACCGCATTCGATGACTACAGTTTTGTGAAAGGCTCTTGCACTAAGTGGAAGATAATCAACATTTTATAAATAACATGATGTGGACTGACAAATCTACTTTCACTCGTTAAGGTATTTACAACCTCCACAACAGCCATTATTGGCCAGAACACAACCCACATGCTATCCGTGTATGTGGCTTTCAGGCACGCTCTGGCATAAACGTGTGGGCTGGAATCAAGGGAGGAGTGCTTTTGGGCCCTTACCTATTGTCAGACAAGTTGAATGCGCCTCTGTGTCGTACATATCTTTGCAATACTTTGCCTGACGCATTACAAAATGCTCCCCTTGATGTTTGGTGACGGCTATGGTTTCAGCATGATGGTGCAGAGCCACACTTTGAAATGTGCGTAACTATTTAAATTTAGTGTTTCCAGTGAAATCTATTGATCGTGGAGGTCCAATGTGCTGGTCTATGTGTTCCCCGGACCTCAGTTCACTAGATTTTTATTTTTGGGCACACTTAAAGGAACGTTTATAATACGCCACCCATGGATGTACATGACCTAACAGCTCGTGTGAATGCCCCTTCGCCAATGGCGGCTACAGGTGTGTTGCAAAGGGTCCTGCGGAATGTGATCCAGCCACTGGGGAATTCTTTGTAAATGCAAGGTGGCTGCTTTGAACATTTTCTCTAAAATGAATGTTGCTCATATGTGTATGTACCGGCTCTGTGAAGAGTTGGACGTCAACTGTACACAATGGAATTACTGTGTATAGCACAATATGCAATCTAGTGTAGCCTACCTACTGTGTTTTTTGTACCTCATTGGATACAGACGATGTTACTGTATTCACTATTATTTTCTGTTGGCTTTATTTTTGTCACAGACGAAAGAAAGTGGTTTCTACGAAGTTCATGCTATATCTTAATGCTTAAATAAAGGTAAGAGTAACAAAAAGAAATACAAATGTACACCATTGTGGATGTGTAAATCGAATACAGTTTGATGCTTTAGCTGAAAAAAAAAAGTTTGGTGTGAATGCGGCTCGAATACTGATGAGTCTGCTTATCTCTCACGCACGGCATTACATTATCTCACAGAGCTAATGCAACAACTCCAGCATATTGCAGACGTCATGTTACCTGTTCTTGGCCACGACGCACGCAGTTACAGCGTTGCCAGTCTACTCTTTTAAACAAAATTTCTATTAAACCTATTGGGATGCCTAAGTTCTGCTCGATACACTTTTGTCTTGAACTGGGATGAGGACCTAAGTGCGACAGTTTTTCTCCACCCTGTATACTGATCACCCCATTAATTAGCTTTTTCTTCATAAGGGTTCCACATACTTAACTGTTCCATATGTTAGTATTTACTACAAATCATATACGTAATCATGATAGGCAACTGACTTCTGTACTGTAATATCATAGTCCTCGAAATTAGGCAAGCTTCAAGAAACAGTTCAGCAGCAACGTTATGTGATGGGTAAAACCAAATATATTTTTCTAATAATTCGTTAACTGATTGAGTTAATGAAATGATTGATAAAATCTGTCCCAGAGGAAATATGATTTTGCGGCCTACACCACATGACGGTCTGAAAATCCTAGGCGCAAAAAACAGCAGCTTTCGAGCAATCATTTGAGTCTCGCAACACTTGAAGGAAATGTGGTCTTTTGTGAGAGATAACGGGCAGGGTTTTCATTGACACAGATTTGTAACACACAATGACAGTACATTCATCTGAGACACGTTTTACACCTTTTTCTGAAAAATTAAGTGCTGTCTCTTTTAGATAAACTATGGCTGCAAAACTGAGACCATTTACATCATATCGTTTCCTGGCTGCACCTGTGGGCTCATGCATTTTCCAACATCTGGGGGACAGTGGTTTTTATTCCGTCTGGAGAAGATGGGACAGTGTTTTCATAATCCTTCTAAATGGTTTGTAGTGTAGACCTATGAGGTAAGTGCTTTCCAGCTCCCATGGGAAAGAAACATCTGAAAGTCTTAGCAGGAAGAAGCACAATTTAGAATAATACGTACTATTTGTTGATGGAAATAGCAAATCCAGTTCTGTTCCTAATGCTGATTGGCTAAAAGAGATAAGTGTTAAGGAATTTCTTGAAGCATCTTGTAGCTTGAAGAATGGAGAAATCAACCAGCTCACCTTGTGAATGTAAAAGATAAGGAGTAAGGCTTCTGGGGCGGAAACGATGTGTGAAAGGCAAGAAATAGGGCCTGTCGGGCGGAGGTGATACGTAAGACGCAAGGAGTAGGCCCCGTGGGGTGGAGGAGATGTGTAAGGGGCAAGGAATAAGCGGTGTGGGGCTGAGGTGTCGTGTATAAGGCAACGAGTGTGTCCATGGGACAGAGGCGATGTATAAGATGCAAGGAATATGCTCAGTGACGTTGAGGTGATGTTTAAGAGGCAAGACGTCTTGTAGTGTGGAGGTGATATATAAGAGCTAAGGAGTGGATCCAGTGGGGACAGATGATGTATAAGGGGCAAGCCGTAGTCTCTGTGAGCAGAGATGATGTGTAGGCTGCAAGTAGTATCGCCAACGGGGCAAAGGTTGTGTTGATTTGGGGGAAGAGACCAAACGGCGAGGTCACCGGTCTCATCAGATTAGGGAAGGATGGGGAAGGAAGTTGGCCATGCCCTGTCAAAGGAACCATCCCAGCTTTTGCCTGAAGCGATTTAGGGAAAACATGGAAAACCTAAATCAGGATGGCGGGATGCAGGATTGAACCGTCGTCCTCCCAAATGCGAATCCAGTGTGCTAACTACCGCGCCACCTCTCTTGGTGGGGGCATAGTCACTGTATAAGTGGCAAGGAGTAGGCCTCACGGACAGAGGTAATGTGTAAGGGATAAGGAGTAGCAGGTGATGTATAACAGGCAAAATGTTGTACAGGAGGGAGGTAGTGAGTAAGAGGAAAGGAGTAGGTCCTTTGGGGTGGAAGTGATGTAGAAGAGGCAAGATGTCATTTGGGTTGGAGATGGTGTGTAAGAGGCAACGAAAAGGTGCTGTGTGGTGAAAGAGACGTGTTAAAGGCAAGGTGTAGGTCCTGTGGGCTGGAGATGACGTGTAATAGGCAAGATATTCTAAGGGATGGATGTGATGTGTAAGAGGCAAGGAGTTAGTCATGTGGTGCATGGGTGATGTATATAAGACAAGATGTCCTGTGGGACTGAGGTGATCTACATCTACATCTACATAGATACTCTGCAAATCACATTTAAGTGCCTGGAAGAGGGTTCATCGAACCACATTCACAATTCTCTATTATTCCAATCTCGTATAGCGCATGGAAAGAATGAACACCTATATCTTTCCGTACGAGCTTTGATTTCCTTTATTTTATCGTGGTGATCATTCCTCCCTATGTAGGTTGGTGTCAACAAAATATTTTCGCATTCGGAGGAGAAAGTTGGTAATTGCAATTTCGTGAGAAGATTCCGACGCAACGAAAAACACCTTTCTTTTAATGATGCAGAGCCCAAATCCTGTATCATTTCTGTGACGCTCTCTCCCATATTTTGCGATCATACAAACGTGCTGCCTTTCTTTGAACTTTTTCGATGTTCTCCGTCAGTCCTACCTGGTAAGGATCCCACATCGCGCAGCAGTATTCTAAAAGAGGACGGACAAGCGTATTGCAGGCAGTCTCCTTAGTAGGTCTGTTACATTTTCTAAGTGTCCTGCCAGTAAAAAGCAGTCTTTGGTTAGCCTTCCCCACAACAGTTTCTATGTGTTCCTTCCAATTTAAGTTGTTCGTAATTGTAATACCTAGGTATTTAGTTGAATTTACGGCTTTTAGATTAGACTGATTTATCGTGTAACCGAAGTTTAACGAGTTCCTTTTAGCACTCATGTGGATGACCTCACACTTTTCGTTACTTAGGGTCAACTGCCAATTTTCGCACCATTCAGATATCTTTTCTAAATCGTTTTCCAGTTTGTTTTGATCTTCTGATGACTTCATTAGTCGATAAACGACAGAATCATCTGCAAACAACCGAAGACGGCTGCTCAGATTGTCTCCTAAATCGTTTATATAGATAAGGAACAGCAAAGGGCCTATAACACTACCTTGAGGAACGCCAGAAATCACTTCTGTTTTTGTCGATAACTTTCCGTCAGTTACTACGAACTGTGACCTCTCTGACAGGAAATCACAAATCCAGTCACATAACTGAGACGGTATTCCATAAGCACGCAATTTCACTACGAGCCGCTTGTGTGGTACAGTGTCAAAAGCCTTTCGGAAATCCAGAAATACGGAATCGATCTGAAATCCCTTGTCAATAGCACTCAACACTCCATGTGAATAAAGAGCTAGCTGTGTTTCACAGGAATGATGTTTTCTAAACCAATGTTGACTGTGTGTCAATAGACCGTTTTATTCGAGGTAATTCATAATGTTCGATCACAATTAATGTTCTAATATCTTGCTGCATATCGACGTTAACGATATGAGCCTGTAATTTAGTGGATTACTCCTACTACCTTTCTTGAATATTGGTGTGAGCTGTGCAACTTCCCAGTCTTTGGGTACGGATCTTTCGTCGAGCGAACGGTTGTATATGATTGTTAAGTATGGAGCTAATGCATCAGCATACTCGGAAAGGAACCTAATTGGCGTACAGTCTGGACCAGAAGGTGATGTGTAAGAGGCAAGGAGTAGGCCGTCTGGGCTGGAGGTGGTGTGTATTTTACAGCGCGTTACAGCCTGTGAGGTGGAGATGATGTGTATTACGCAGGGAGTAGGCCCTTTAGGGGAGCAGGTGGCGTGTAAGAGGCAAGGTGTGTGGCCTGTGGGGCAGAGTTGATGCAAGGCAAGAAGTCATGTGTGATGCAAGTTGTGTAGAAGAGGCAAGGAGTTATTCCCTGTAGAATGGAGGTGGCGTGTAGGAGGCAAGGAGTATGTCCAGTGGGGTAGAAATGACCCACACTCATGGAAAAAGAATCAAAACACCAAGAAGGAGTTGTGTGACATTAACTAATGTTGGTAGGTGTCTTTCTACATCTTCAAGATGATGTCTATTCAGATTTCGCGCCAGTCGCATAAGATGGGCGGTAGTAGCGCCGCTATGAGGATGCAAATTAGGTTTGCTTTAAATACACGCAGTAACGATTAGGTAGCTTTGAGATTGGATGTGGTGGTGGATGTTAGTCAAGAACGCCATTGAGGCGACAAAGACACCACCACATTGGGCTTGAATGAGTAGTAGAGCTACGAGAAGCCGGATGTCTCTTCTGTGATATTGCAGAAAGACTGGGCAGGAATATAGCTACTGTGCATGATTGCTGGCAGCAGTGGTCACGATAATGTACAGTCGCAAGAAGACCAAACTGTGGACGGTCATGTGGCACTACCAAGTGGAAGACCATCATGTTCGATGTATTTCTCTGGTGTATCATATTGCATCTGCAGCAGAAATTTGAGCAGCAGTTGGCACCATAGAGAAACAATGAACTTTTACAAATCGGTTACTCCAAGGACAGCTCCGAGCCAGATGCCTTGCAGAATGCATTCCGCAGACCCTAAACTTCCGCCATGTGCGGCTGCAGTGTTGTCAAGCGAAAGGTCATTAGGCGGAAGACAGGAGGTCTGTTGTGTTTTCTGATGAAAGCTCATTCTACTTTGGTGCCAGTGCTGGCTGTGTGTTGGTTAGAAGGAGGTGAGTTGGGGGCCTGCTATCAACCTGTCTGCATGCTAGACACACTGAACCTGCTTTTGGAATTTGGGCTAAGGTGCAATTTGGAATGACAGCAAGAGCACTCTTGTGATTGTCCCGGGCACCTTATTACAAATTTGTGAATCAATCTACTACTAAATGTCTTTTTCCAAAGCTGTTTCACAGAGGAAGACTGCACTGTAGTTCCTTCTCTAGATTGTCGCACGAATGACAAAATGGTAGATATCGAAATAGACGACAGAGGGATAGAGAAACAATTAAAATCGCTCAAAAGAGGAAAGGCCGCTGGACCTGATGGGATACCAGTTCGATTTTACACAGAGTACGCGAAGGAACTTGCCCCCCTTCTTGCAGCGGTGTACCGTAGGTCTCCAGAAGAGAAGTTTTCAAGAAGGGACATCGAACAGATGTGCTGAACTATAGACCTATATCTCTAACGTCGATCAGTTGTAGAATTTTGGAACACGTATTATGTTCGAGTATAATGACTTTTCTGGAGACTAGAAATCTACTCTGTAGGAATGAGCATGGGTTTCGAAAAAGACCATCGTGTGAAACCCAGCTCGCGCTATTCGTCCACGAGACTCAGAGGGTCATAGACACGGGATCCTAGGTAGATGCCGTGTTTCTTGACTTCCGCAAGGCGTTCGAAACAGTTCCCCACAGTCGTTTAATGAACAAAGTAAGAGCATATGGACTATCAGACCAATTGTGTGATTGGATTGAAGAGTTCCTAGATGACAGAACGCAGCATGTCATTCTCAATGGAGAGAAGTCTTCCGAAGTAAGAGTGATTTCAGGTGTGCCGCAGGGGAGTGTCGTAGGACCGTTGCTATTCACAATATACATAAATGACCTTGTGGATGACATCGGAAGTTCACTGAGGCTTTTTGCGGATGATGCTGTGGTATATCGAGAGGTTGTAACAATGGAAAATTGTACTGAAATGCAGGAGGATCTGGAGCGAATTGACGCATGGTGCAGGGAATGGCAATTGAATCTCAATGTAGACAAGTGTAATGTGCTGCGAATACATAGAAAGAAAGATCCCTTATCATTTAGCTACAATATAGCAGGTCAGCAACTGGAAGCAGTTGATTTCATAAATTATGTGTGAGTACGCATTAGGAGTGATTTAAAAGGGAATGATCATATAAAGTTGATCGTCGGTAAAGCAGATGCCAGACTGAGATTCATTGGAAGAATCTTAAGGAAATGCAATCCGAAAACAAAGGGAGTAGGTTACAGTACGCTCGTTCGCCCACTGCTTGAATATTGCTCAGCAGTGTGGGATCCGTACCAGACAGGGTTGATAGAAGAGATAAGATCCAACGGAGAGCAGCGCGCTTCCGCGCTTCGTTACAGGATCATTTAGTAATCGCGAAAGCGTTACGGAGATGATAGATAAACTCCAGTGGAAGACTCTGCGGGAGAGACGCTCAGTAGCTCGGTACGGGCTTTTGTTGAAGCTTCGAGAACATACCTTCACCGAGGAGTCAAGCAGTATATTGCTCCCTGCTACGTATATCTCGCGAAGAGACCATGAGGATAAAATCAGAGAGATTAGAGCCCACACAGAGGCATACCGACAATCCTTCTTTCCACGAACAATACGAGACTGGAACAGAAGGGAGAACCGATAGAGGTACTCAAGGAACCCTCCGCCACACACCGTCAGGTGGCTTGCGGAGTATGGATGTAGATGTAGATGTAGATTCGAGCTGTTGTCCGCCATTTATGAACAGCATTCCAGGGGGTGTTTTCCAACAGGATAAAGCTCGCCCAGACACCGCTGTTGTAGCCAAATATGCTCTACAGAGTGTCGACATGTTGCCTTGCCCTGCTCGATCACCAAATATGTCTCCTGTCAAGCACATATGAAATGTCATTTGTCAACAACACCAGTGTCATCGACAACCATCATTAACCGTTTCTGTATTGACCGACCAAGTGCAACAAGCATGGAACTCCACCCCACAAACTGACATCCGGCACCTGTACAACACAATGCATGCATGTTTACATGTTTACATTCAACATTCTGGATGTTACACTCGTTATTAATATTTAACATTTGCAATGGCTTATGTCGCTCATATACAACCTGTGATCTTGCAATGTCAATCACTTACATATGTTACCTAGACAAATATATTAGCGAAATTTCATTACTCTGCACTGATTATTTTATACCGTTGCAATTTTTATCAGTCAGTGAATAAAACCATGATATGCTGGCTGACAAAGATGACGTGTGACTTACATAGGAAAGGAAATCCACTATTGTACAACTACAGTATTGATGACAAATTGCTGGAAACAGTGTCTGTCGTAAAATACATAGCAGTCTTAAGTGGAATGACCACATGAAATAAATAGTAGGAAAAGCAAATACCAGACTTAGATTCATAGGAAACATCTTAAGGAAATGTAACTCATCCGCGAAAGATGTGGCTTACAAGTCGCTTGTTCGACCGATTCTTCAGTATTGTTCGTCTATTTGGGATCCTCACCAGGTAGGACTGGTAGAAGAGATGGAGAAGATCTAATGAAAAGCTGAGCGTTTTGTCGCTGGATCGTTTAGTCGGCGCGGGAGCGTTATAGAGATGTTCAACTAACTCCCGTGGCAGACACTCCAAAAGAGGCGTTGTGCATCACAGAGAGGTTTACGACTGAAATTTCGAGAGAGTTCTTTCCTGGAAGAATCAGCCATGATATTACTTGCTCCCATATACATCTCGTAATAAGATCACGATTACACAATTCGAGAAATTAGAGATTATACGGAGGCTTACCGAAAGTGATTCTTCCTGACAGTCATTTGCGAGTGGAACAGGGAAGGGAGCGTCAGTTAATGGTAACAGAAGTACCCTCCACCATACAACCTCATATGGTTTTCGGAGTATTGCTGAAGATGTAGGTGATCTGTAAGAGGTCTTGAAAGGAGGGTATAAGATGAACATCAACAAAAGCAAAACAAGGATAATGGAATGTAGTCGAATTAAGTCGGGTGATGCTGAGGGAATTAGATTAGGAAATGAGACACTTAAAGTCGTAAAGGAGTTTTGCTATTTGGGGAGCAAAATAACTGATGATGGTCGAAGTAGAGAGGATATAAAATGTAGACTGGCAATGGCAAGGAAAGCGTTTCTGAAGAAGAGAAATTTGTTAACATCGAGTGTAGATTTAAGTGTCAGGAAGTCATTTCTGAAAGTATTTGTATGGAGTGTAGCCATGTATGGAAGTGAAACATGGACGATAAATAGTTTAGACAAGAAGAGAATAGAAGCTTTTGAAAGGTGGTGCTACAGAAGAATGCTGAAGATTAGATGGGTAGATCACATAACTGTGGGGTGGAGGTGACGTGTTAGGCGAAAGGAGTATGTCATGTGGGACAGAATAGTGTGTAACAGCCAAGTAGTAGTCCCTGTGGGTGAAGGTGGAGTGTAAAAGCCAAGGAGGAGGCTCTTGTGTGTGAAGTGGTGTGAAAGAGGCAGGTAGTGAGCCCTGTGAGTGGACGTGATGTGTAAGAGGCAAGGAACATGTCATGTGGGCTGAAAATGATGTGTAAGGGCAAGAAGTAGATTCTGTGGCGTTGAGCTGATGTCTAAGAGACGAGGAGTATAACCAGTGGGGCGAAACGGATGTGAGAGAGGCATGGAGTAGGATCTGTGGATGGTAGTGATGTTTAGGATTCTGTGGAATTTATGTGATGTCTAAGAGTCAACGAGTAGACTCTTTGGGCGGAGCTAATGTGTACGAGGCGATGATTTTGTCCTGAGGGGTATAAATGATATGTGAGAGGGAAATGTATCGTCCTCTATTAGTTTTTATATTTATTCCTGTTTTTTAACTTGCTCATGATACGTTGTTAAATTTTGGAAAAACGCTAATCATCACTGTGTTGCAAAAAAAAAAAAAATGGAGAAAATATCAGCACTTGCTTTTCTTGCTTTTGTAATCGGTGATCGAGAGATTTACTCTCAGTTCGTTGGTATTCGTTTATGTTGCCTCATGTTGTACAGCTCACCTTCCAGTCGCACAGTTTTCTTTCTGGCGAACTTCTTCACGTGCAGTTATGATTCTAACAACTATACTTACTACAGGACATGATCAAGGGCCAATAACCATTGTCTTGAGATAATGCGCCCTCATTTTATCTTCCGTAAGATTTCTTCTTGCCTCACTCGCCAAGTAGAAGAGCAATGTCTTTCCAGGAACACACATCATTACAGACTATTACTTACTGAGCTTCCTGCTCAGGCCATACGCAGCATACTCACGGGGTAGGGGTGGGGGTGGGAGTGGGGGGGGGGGGTGCATCGACTTGTTGCTCCCGGGTACATCCAAAGATTTACAAATTCTCTGCCTAACCAGTGTGAGATTATACGCTTCATCTTCGGAATCAAATCAAAGTCACAAGGACTTAAGTTCGGGGAGTATGGTGGATGGTACAGTACTTCCCAGTCCCATCGACCGAACAGAGCAGACACAGCTTGCGCTGTATGCGCCCGCGCATTATCGTGCAAAATGATAGGTGGGTTGCGCAGAAAGTGTCGCCGCTTCTTTCGCAAAGCTGGTCGCAGTTGATGCTCCATAAACGAACAGTAATACGACTTATGTCCTTGCGACTTTGATTTGATTCCGAAGATGAAGGAACCACTTCGCGGCATTCGCTTCAGAACTGTTCCAGAGATTCGACAGGCAGTAGACCGCTCCATTCAAACCATCAATAGAACGAGCTCTGCTAACGGTATACCACGCCTTCCACATCACTGGCAACGGTTTCTACGCAACGCTGGTGACTACTCTGAAGGACAGTAATAGGTGCAAGCATGTAACTCTTTGTATCGATAGTGGATAAGTCACTGTTTAAGTTCCAATCCTAGTAGTTGCCACTATTTAAGTTCCAACCCTCGTATATGAAAAAAAACGTAAATTAGTTATAAACTACGGCGTGCACACACTTTATTCAACATGTAAACGTCACTACAGATATTCGGATTTCGGTTATGACACGTTCGATACGCCTGCCACCTTTGGCGATGATGTGGCGCAGACGAACAGCGAAATTCTGCAAGAGCCGCTGAAGTGCCGGAACGTCAATGCTGTCGATGACCTCCTGAATGGCTGTTTCCAGCTCAGCAACAGTTTTGGCGTTGCTGTACACCTTGTTCCTAATGTAGCCACACAAAAAGGAGTGGCATGTGCTCAAATCCGCAGAATATGGCGGCTAATCGAGGCATATGCCAGTGGGGTCAGGGTACCCCAGAACCAGAATGCGGTCCCCAAAGCACTCCTCCAGGCCATCAAACACTCTCCTGCTTCGATGAAGTTGAGTTCCGTCTTGCATGAACCACATCTTGTCGAATTCAGGGTCACTTTGGATAATGCGGATGAAGTCACCTTCCAAATCTTTCACGTACCGTTCGCTAGTCACCGTGCCATCAAGGACTACCGCACCGATTACTCCGTGACTGGACATTGCAGACCACAGTTACCCGTTGAGGGTGGAGAGACTTCTCAACCGCGAAATGCAAATTCTCAGTCCCCTAAGTGCGTCAATTTTGCTTATTGACGAACCCATCCAAAGGGCTGCGGTCAACCGTGCAGTTTGAACGTCCTAACGCATACCGTTCAGAAGTTATGACGAGTTTATTTCATATAGTTCAGTAATTATAATAATATATTTTTCTTGTGAAATAATTACAAATTAACAATTTACTGATTTTTTTCCCCTTGGTCTTGCCAAATTTCATCATTTTAGATGAACGAGAAGTATCCTATAGGTTTTGATGAGTGAGTTTGCGAGTATCAAAATATGTGACATAAATGACCTATCTTTTGACTGCACTGATTTAGGAAAATGGCTCTGAGCACTATGGGACTCAACTACTGTGGTCATCAGTCCCCTAGAACTTAGAACTAATTAAACCTAACTAACCTAAGGACATCACAAACATCCATGCCCGAGGCAGGATTCGAACCTGCGACCGTAGCGGTCTTGCGGTTCCAGACTGCAGCGCCTTTAACCGCACGGCCACTTCGGCCGGCGCACTGATTTAGGAGATTCAATTTTTTATATCACCATAGGACATAGATGTAAGTATTTCACATAAATTTGAACCTGATATGTGTATCCGTTCCTGAGAGAAAGAGACAGACGGACAACAAAACGATCCTATACCGGTTCCGTTTTTATCGACTTAGGCACGGAATCTTCAAGCGGCTTCAACAAAGCAAATTAAAGCTGTGTTACGTGCATGCAAGTTGACAGTGTAATTACATTACACAAGAAGTACGCACTGTGATGAGGAGACGACGTTTGAAGTGTTGGGTACATCCACACTGGAGTGAGTGATGCTCAGAGATCAATAAAATTGTTTCTGCTAGTACAGAAAGCTCAGAAAGAGCTCGTGAGTGCGTTTCCGGTAACATTTTTCTCCTCTAGTTTACCGATTTAGTGAGAGTGCAGTTTATAGTCCATTGATCTGATCTGGGTATCTTCCTGAGAAAAGTTAGGTAGCTGCAGAGACTTTAGTTATTGACTCAGGAGCAGTGATACTTTTAAGCCTGTCTCGCGGGTTTTAAAGAGAAGCTGGAGATCCTTATTTAGTGCCAGTACAAACAATCTCGGTTCACCAGCCGGCCGCGGTGGCCGTGCGGTTCTGGCGCTGCAGTCCGGAACCGCGAGGCTGCTACGGTCGCAGGCTCGAATCCTGCCTCGGGCATGGGTGTGTGTGATGTCCTTAGGTTAGGTTTAAGTAGTTCTAAGTTCTAGGGGACTTATGACCTAAGATGTTGAGTCCCATAGTGCTCAGAGCCATTTGAACCATTTTTTTTTCGGTTCACCAAAAAAGGTTTCAGAGTAAATATGCGGAGCAGCACGTAGAGTATTTGTGTCGCGTGGCGTAGAAAAGTGCGTGGCTTCTTGCCACGGCCGCGCTGCACCGCGGAATCTCCCAGGACGGACGATAGCAGCGTTTCAGGATGCAGCAATAGAAATCTAACGTAAACCTACAGAATGGAGTTTTACATCCGAAATTTGCCGAAAATCGTGAGAATAATAAAAATATCATGGCTAGAGTCTGTTTATTGCTCGTCAGTCTGGGATCCGCACCAGATAGGACTGACAGAGAAAATAGAGATGACCCAAAGAGGAACAGCGCATTTCGTTGCAGGTTCATTTAGTAAGCGCGAAAGCCTCACGCCGGCCGGAGTGACCGAGCTGTTCTAGGCGCTACAGTCTGGAACCGCGCGACTGCTACAGTCGCAGGTTCGAATCCTGCCTCGAGCATGGATGTGTGCAATGTCCTTAGGCTAGTTAGGTTTAAGTAGTTCTAAGTTCTAGGGAACTGATGACCTCAGAATTTAAGTTGTAAGTAGGCTGTTTAGGTTTTTATGTTGGTAACGCCGCGTAGCGCTCTGTATGAAAATCACTGACTGTGCTGTGTACAGTCTGAGGCTGGTCGGCATTGTTGCAATATTTGCTATTGTAGTGTTGGGCAGTTGGATGTGAACAGCGCGTAGCGTTGCGCAGTTGGAGGTGAGCCGCCAGCAGTGGTGGATGTGGGGAGAGAGATGGCGGAGTTTTGAGAGCGGGTGATCTGGACGTGTGTCCATCAGAGACAGTAAATTTGTAAGACTGGATGTCATGAACTGATATATATACTATGACTTTTGAACTCTATTAAGGTAAATACATTGTTTGCTTTCTATCAAAATCTTTCATTTGCTAACTATGCCTATCAATAGTTAGTGCCTTCAGTAGTTGGAATCTTTTATTTATCTGGCAGTATTGGCGCTCGCTGTATTGCAGTAGTTCGAGTAACGAAGATTTTTGTGAAGTAAGTGATTTGCGAAAGGTATAGGTTAATGTTAGTCGGGGCCGCTCTTTTGTAGGGATTATTGATAGTCAGATTGCGTTGCGCTAAAAATATTGTGTGTCAGTGTAGTGTTGATCAGAATAGGTAAAGAGCGAAATGTCTTGAGTACGTTCAGTTCTGCTCAGCTGTTTGAAAATCAAATAATGTAAGAGGTTTATCAGCACAGTAATTTCTTAATTTTTTCTAAGAGGACGTTTCAAAGTCCTATAGTGCTCAGAGCCATTTGAACCACTCTGTAACATGAAAGCATTTCACTTAAGTATGTACTGTATATCGTATTAACAGGGTCAGCTGCAAATGGATACGTAACAATTTTTATGTAACAAATGAAATTTTAAATGATGATCAACTACCACAGTCATTGGTAGGTAATTTAGAGATAAGGGTACTAATTTCGTGCCAGGTAGAAGCTAATTTCGTGATAGTTGTCATCGATTAGTAGAGTGCATCTGGGTCAACGATATCAGCCAACAATGATGATCCAGAAGACTAAACGCCGAAAGGCGCGTTGGCCCTCCAATAGGGATGGTCGCAGTAGGTTAATAAAAAGGTATCGCAAATACTTGCCTTTGCCTTATTACATGGTCGATGGTAAAAACTTACAAAGGCACTCTAGTCAACGCTTCTCTCATATTTTCGATATTTTGTCTTTTCTTTTGGCACAGTCTGATTTGAAATATGAAGAAGTATTTCAAGACAGGTGATTTCGTGATATGGTGAAATGAAAAAATATTTACTTGAACGTAAGCTAATGATATAGCAATCACTTTTGCTTAGTCCACTATGTTCATAAAATACAAAGAAATCGATCTGTAACCCAGAACAATGGACCGCTCTTAACTTGGCCTTTACAGATCCTAAAAACCAAAAAATTTTGTTCCAAAGCTTCAGCTGTAGGTTTTGTAACGCAAATAACAAAACTAAGTGCTATACGTAACGAACTACCAGAATTTTTGGCTAAGAAAATGATAATTTCTCCTCTTACATTGACTGATCATGTCATTTTTCAGAAATAATGCACGCACAGCTACAACTATTGAATCTTACAGGGAACAACGACACAAATCCTTTTTTTCTCTCAATTGAGCGCTTGCAGACAGGTGACCAATATTTTGTGCTTGCGGTAATGATGTCCGAAGGAACTACAAGCAGAAGTTGGGTGTTACCCTTGCAACAGGTGTGGTCACAGTGAGTTAACGAAAAGATATCTCAATGACTGATTATGTCATTTTTCAGAAATAATGCACGCACAGCTACAACTATTGAATCTTACAGGGAACAACGACACAAATCCTTTTTTTCTCTCAATTGAGCGCTTGCAGACAGGTGACCAATATTTTGTGCTTGCGGTAATGATGTCCGAAGGAACTACAAGCAGAAGTTGGGTGTTACCCTTGCAATAGGTGTGGTCACAGTGAGTTAACGAAAAGATATCTAAAAAATACCAGTATCACGAAAATTCCTTCCTTTATCTTATATCTTCCAAACAGGCCACGAAGAGATTCGACCCACACAGTGGCTTACCAGCAATCGTTTTTCGCGCCAACCATTCGCAACTGGAACAGGAAAAGTGGGGAATGTCACTGGTACGCAAAGTACCCTTCGCCACGCACTGTAAGGTGGGTTGCGGAGTATAGATGTAGATATAGATACAGATTAATAAATATATACGTCAGTAGTGCACATAAACACCATAAACACTCAACATTCAACCAAGTACAGCACTGGCAGGTGCATGTGCACACACACACACACACACACACACACACACACACACAAAGAGGAACACTAATCCAAATTGATAAAGTCAAACAAACTACACATTCATTTCAGAATAACAAAGAAAGTGAGAGAAAGAAGTGTTGTACTGATGGGACAGGATGGGCGTCATCTATGTATTTACTGGAATAATTGAAAATCGTATCAAAAAAATCTACATGACTTCAAGTGATCTTTCAGGGCTGCGCAGTTTTACACAATAAACCGGACTGTGCCCATTGCATGATACCATACACAGTGTAGTAAAGGCAGCAGCAGGCGACGAAATCCAACAAGGCAGCACTTCAGAGCAACATAAATGGAACATCCAAACTCGTTCACCAATGTCGCAAATGCGTCCGCTACAGAAATGTTTATAAACTACAACAGCGTTGCTAAATCTCTTCAACTGATATTGCACACCTGTAGATGGCTGGTGATGGTAGGAGATATGTACAAGATAGACGCAACTAGTGGAAAACGGCTTTCATACTGGCGTGCGCAAGACAATTCTTAAAATAATGCAGCATTATAGTGTCGCCTGCAGCTGACAGGTCGAAAAATTACATACAGTAAAAAGGAATGGATCATTTCAGCAGGTAACCCAAATTCAGTACTGACCGATACGTGGTTTGGATTTCTGCCCACTGTCCCACCAGAGTGCGTAACTTCTTCCATTAGCAAAGGCCAGTATAATTACACCATCAAAGAAGAATGACGCCCGTCCAACAATTTTGTGGCCTGTGCTTCTGTTTACTGCCGCCTGCAGTCGTAAAAACACCCCCATGTTCCGGGGAGACCAGACCGCCTCTAAAAATCCTGTCACGAATACCCCTAGCTGCTGTTATGTGAGTCGATGAAACACGGGCGGTCCGGCGAAACTTTTTTTCTGCTTCGTTCGGGTATTAGACGATTCCGCAATAATAATAATTTAGTAATGAAAATGTTTTAATCCTGGGTATCAGTTTTTCAGAGTAGGTATTAAAATCCATGGAGAAGAAATAAAAACATCGAGGTTCGCCGATGACATTGTAATTCTGTGAGAGACAGAAAAGGACTTGGAAGAGGTTGAACGGAATGGACAGTGTCTTGAAAGGAGGGTATAAGATGAACATCAACAAAAGCAAAACAAGGATAATTGAATGTAGTCGAATTAAGTCGGGTGATGCTGAGGGAATTAGATTAGGAAATGAGACACTTAAAGTCGTAAAGAAGTTTTTCTATTTGGTGAGCAAAATAACTGATGATGGTCGAAGTAGAGAGGATATAAAATGTAGACTGGCAATGGCAAGGAAAGCGTTTCTGAAGAAGAGAAATTTGTTAACATCGAGTATAGATTTAAGTGTCAGGAAGTCATTTCTGAAAGTATTTGTATGGAGTGTAGCCATGTATGGAAGTGAAACATGGACGATAAATAGTTTAGACAAGAAGAGAATAGAAGCTTTTGAAATGTGGTGCTACAGAAGAATGCTGAAGATTAGATGGGTAGATCACGTAACTAATGAGGAGGTATTGAACAGAATTGGGGAGAAGAGGAGTTTGTGGCACAACTTGACAAGAAGAAGAGACCGTTTGGTAGGATATGTTCTGAGGCATCAAGGGATCACAAATTTCGCATTGGAGGGCAGCGTGGAGGGTAAAAATCGTAGAGGGAGACCAAGAGATGAATACACAAAGCAGATTCAGAAGGATGTAGGTTGCAGTAAGTACTGGGAGATGAAGAAACTTGCACAGGATAGAGTAGTATGGAGAGCTGCATCAAACCAGTCTCAGGACTGAAGACAACAACAACAACATCAGTTTTTTAATATGATTTGGGATGTTTGTTTCAAAAGAAAGGTGAAATGATGATTCGTTGCTGTATCAATTCGTCTGAAACCGAATTATTAAATTAGCGTGGTTCATGGGTAAAGGCTGTAGTCATGCAAAATTTAATGTTCTTACAAACAAGAGAATTTAGTAAGTGCCACAGCCTTCCTGATACAAAAAAAGAACTATTCAGTTTAGCTCCCAGTCGACCTTCTTTGTTGGTGAAGGCACTAGTGGCATACAAACATATTGTTCACTGCGTGACCTAAGTATGCTGTTATTAGCCGAGAAGAATGTTCTGTGCAGCACCTGGAAGCGTTATGCTTGTACCCACCTGAGTGCACAGGGGGGGGGGGGGGGGAGGGGGTGGTTCTGTGTCTAGTAGACGGACGTTGATACGCCCCACTTCTAACATTAGGAGCAGACCACCATCCCTAACATCGGTTTGCTGCAGAATCTTTGAACGTATTCTCGGTTCTAATGTAATAAATTGCCTTGAGACCGAGAAGCTTATGACCACGAATAAGATTGGTTTTAGGAAGTATCGCTGATGTGAAACTCAAGTTGCACTTTTCTCACATGATACGAGTATATACTGCGAATTATGGATGAAGGGCAATAGGCAGATTCCGTATTTCTAGATTTCCGAAAAGCATTTGACGTGGTACCCCACTGTAGACTGTTAACGAAGGTACGAGAGTATGGAATAAGTTCCCAGGTATGTGAGTGGCTCGAAGACTACCTAAGTAATAGGACCAAGAGACAAAGGTGTCATCAGGAGTGCCCTGCGGAAGTGTGATAGGACACTATTATTTAATATATACATAAATTACTTGGCAGACAGGATGGGCATAAATCTGCGGTTGTTTGTAATGACGCTGTGGTGTACGGAAAGTTGAGTGACTTAGTCAAAATTTCTAGTTGGGGTGATGAGTATCAGCTAGCTCTAAATACAGATGCTTAATGCGGATGCGTAGCAAAAACAAACCCGTAATATTCGGATACAGTATTGGTAGTGTCCTGCTTGACTCAGTCACGTCGTTTAAATATCTGGGCGTAACGTTGCAAAGAGATATGAAATTCGAATGAGGTTTTTGGTAGGGAAGGCGAATGGTCGCTTCCGTTTATTGGGAGAGTTTTGGGAAAGTGTGGTTCATCTCTAAAGGAGACCTCATATAGGACGCTAATGCGACCTATTACTGAGTCCTGCAGAAATATTTGGGATCCATACCAGAGTGAATTAAGGGGTCTTCCCTTAAGAAATTCACAGGCGAGATGCTCGATCTGTTACCGGTAGGTTGGAACAACACGCAAGTGTATGGAGATGCTTCGGTACTCAAATGGGAATTCCTGGAGGGAAGGCTAAGTTCTTTTAGAGGAACACTAGAAATTTAGTGAACCGACATTTGAAGCTGACTGTCGAACGATTCGACTGCCGCCAACATGATATCCACGTAAGGATCACAAAGATAAGATACGAGAAATTAGGGCACATACGGAAATACATGGACAGTGGTTTTTCCCTCTTTCTGTTTGCGAGTGGTACAGGAAAGGAAATTAGCAGTGGTACGCGGTACCCTCCGACACACACTGTACGATGATTTGGGGACTATGTTTGTAGACGTAGGTGTAGATGGAAAGCAGTTGGTTTGTGCCTCGCTATCGGGCATCAGACGAAGGTGAGAGGGAATGATTCCTTCAAGTTACGATGGCGATTTTAGTAGGAAGCAGGGAGATAGAAGTCAGATCTGGTGCTCGGAATTCTAGGATCATTTTAGTAGGAAATTATTATATATGTATGTCCAATACGGCCCTGCGTGGTTAGCCGAGCGGTCTAAGCGCTGCAGTCATGGACTGTACGGCTGGTCCTGGCGGAGGTTCGAGTCCTCCCTCGGGCATGGGTGTGTGCGTTTGTCCTTAGGGTAATTTAGGTTAAATAGTGTGTATGCTTAGGGACTGATAACCTTAGCAGTTAAGTCCCGTAGGATTTCACACACATTTGAACTTTTTTTGTCCAATACGTAATATTTATTGAATGGAAAATCACATAGAGCTGGGGAAGCGCCCAGCTTCTACCATATGTTAAAATCATCGGAGAGAAATGCGTGGAGTTGCATTCTTTTCCAGCTGCCATACAAAATAATACAGGATTCACTATTTGTAGAATAATACCCTACGAATGTATCATAGAAACTGCCAGTACTTAGCCAGCGTACCTTAAACGTCTCTCTACATCTACAGGTGCCCATCGATGGAACCGATCGAGGTGGCGCAGTGGTTAGCACACTGGACTCGCATTCGAGAGGACGACGGTTCAATCCCACGTCCGGCCATCCTGATTTAGGTTTTCCGTGAATTCCCTAAATCGCTTCAGGCAAATGCCGGGATGGTTCCTTTGATAGGGCACTGCCGACTTCCTTCCCCATCCTTCCCTAATCTTATGAGACCGATGACTTCACTGTTTGGTCTCTTCCCCCAAATCAACCCAACCCAACCCATCGATGACGACAGTTTCCCATAACTGTGGTGGCTGCATGCAGAATAGCCTGATATCCATACATGCTAATAACCTTAGGCTAGAATCTTCTCCCAGCTGTAACTCAGCTCGACCGTCTGTGATCATACCACTGATGGTTATTAATCCAAATGACCATAATCAGTGTTGAGACACTTCTCCCCTTTTTAATTTCACATGAAATTAGACCTCCCCCTTTAAGAGCGAGGTGAACATTCTACTGACTTAACATGAGCTGGAATGGTCTTTCGTTGTTTATCTTGTAAGCAGTTCTCTGTGAGCTATGGCCGGTGGCTACATGACCATTCCCTCATCACATCTCCGTCACAACAACCCACATCACAAATGCCGCGAGTAAACGCTACTGGCAGCCGCCTGATGCTGACTGAGTTGAGTGACTTTCTGAAATTCATATGTGTTAGTGTTCTACATGACATCCACCAATATACTGCTATTTACCTATATGCATCAATTTCCCTGTATACCAATACGACACAGCCATCCTACTATGGGAAGAATAGGCAACAGTAGCGACTTGACAGTGACAGAGATCAGAATGCATATTTCTGTGGAGCTCACAAATGTTAACTTTAATTTTTATTGAGTTATTTTTAAGTTGAAACCAGACCCTTTGGAAGGATTACATTCCCTCAGAATTATTGAGATCATTGAAAGCGCCAGTCATGACAAAACTGTTACACTTGATGCGCATAGGGTTTCCAACCATCGCTCTACATCTGGACCGTCATCGTTATGAACCTTTTTGTCCCGACATCCCGACAAGACCTAGTTTTGCAAAATAATGTTACGAGCTTAGCTCGAATACTGAAGTAAAGCCATCTGTTAGCGCAACATGTAAATGCAGCCTCAGTTTTTATTACGGTCAATAAGTGTAAGTTGACAAGGTCGTCTTATAGATGGCGTTACATGTTTCGTATCCTGTATCGGCGATGCCTTCTAGATCTACCGCCATCATTCGAGAAAATACCAGACTTCTCCAGTAGTGCGGGGCTGGAACTATTGACGCAGCATCACGCCGAAGAGTCGGGCAGTTAGCATTTGAATAGCCATCTGACAAGACGATTCTTTCTAAATGTAGTACGAACAACGAGTGCAAGTTAGCAGTGTTTGAAGTGTTTACTGCGGGTATATAGGGCGTGAAGTGTATGGTGACGCTGACTTCGCTGAGGGCGTTAAGTGTTACTGTACACTTTTACCGTCTAATAAACTTATCATAGCTTACGAAAATGGCAAAGGATGGAAACTGGTAGAAGTCGACCTTGGAGAAGATCAGTTTGGGTTATTGAGAAATGTAGCAGCACGCGAAGCATCCTGACTCCACTGCTTTCCTTAGAAGGTAGTTAAAACAAAGGGCAGCCTAAACTTACGGGATTTATTGATTTCACGAAAAATTTCAACGGTATTGAGTGGAATGCACTCTTTGAGATTCTGTGGGTAGCGGTGTCGTATAAGGGTATCAACAGTTTGCAAGAAAGCCATCATCTCTACTGTTCTTTAAGCGTAAGAATCTTAAGTTTGCAAGAAAGCCGTCATCACGACTATTCTTTAAGCGTAAGAATCTTATGCAAAAATTGTTTTTTGGATGCAAACTGCTCTTTAAGCGTAAGAATCATATGTAAAAGTTGTCTGTTGGATGCTAAATTTTGGGTTTGCTGTTTTGACCAATCTTATGACAAAATTGTCTTTTGGATGCATACTGCTCTTTAAGCGTAAGAATCATATGTAAAAGTTGTCTGTTGGATGCTAAATTTTGGGTTTGCTGTTTTGGACGATGCGCAGCCAGATCATAAAGCGGACAACTTGTGTAAAGATGTGTTGATGACAAAATTCAATTGCGAGAATGCATAGAGTAATCTACCTGCGAGATTTCTAAAAATATCATGCCCTGTCTCAAAATTATTGCTATCACAAAATCTAACTATGAACTTTCATGAAAACTGATTACTTTGAAATTGAAATTGACCGCTTTGAGTTTTAATTGAAGAAAAAACTGTTTGCTGCACTATTTGGCTTACCTTGGTTGCACTGGATAGCGCTGTGCAAACTGCTCTCGTAGCTACAGCGCGTCTTGATAAGAGAGCTGCAAAATCTAGCTATAGAGATACGCAAAGCTGCATTCTCTAAAACATAGCTATCCTTTTGGTTCATAATTTTTGATAATGATTTTAAATAAATTTTTAAATTAATTGACTCTTTCGATGTTGTCAAGGACTCTGATTTAAATGAACACAATAGCAGTCTCATTTCATTTGACTTAATAATATTTAATGGAACTTCAGTAATAGTTAACCTTTCTCTGAAATCACGTAACTATAATCCAAGAATTACAAAAATTAAACATCACATCTTTCCTTAAACAAAATTCCAAAGTCTAATTCTTAAACCCATTTCTTTCACAACGATTGATAATTTCTAGCAAAAAAATAAAAACCTTAAAAGTTCCTGATCTAGACACCTGATGAATCAACAATGCTGCATAATCACACTCCTGCCACAAATAAAATAAATTTAATCGTTACCTGTAATCCATTCTTCTCAAAGAGTATAATTGTATCAAAGTAAAAATCAATTCTTTTTATCTCCACAGTTAGTCTTCCATTAATCCATTAATTCAATTCCCAAAAATCTCCATTGCTTGCTGCTTACTGCTACTAAACCACAACTAAATTTTTCACATCCGACACCGAAGCTCAACTGTCTGTCACCTCTCCTCGTGATCAACCGATAAATCTGGCGCACATATTCGCAGGGCAAAGATCTTATCTAACTCATCTCTGTGCAGAGGAGCTTCTCTGCCCAGGCTGTGCACGCATATGTAAGCAATTCAAACCTTATGGGCGCCGTTCCAGGCATCCAAAACAGGAAAAATTCCTATGAAAATTTACAAACACACCTTTTACTATCTCTCGGCCTCTCCGGCCAGAATTTTCTGGATGAGATTTGTAATTAACAAAGATTAGATTGCAAAATTCTTTAGCGAAGTTAAAATACAAAGATCATAGCTAGAAATATAGAAATGATAACGTAATAGCACAAAAAGATAACATGATTCACAGTATTTATAAATGTTTTTCAATTTTCGTGCACAGGTTCATTAACAGTCTTTGACAAATTTTTTAAAGTCATTGTGTAGAGGCACACGTACAGTCCATAACAAACTGGTTTAAATCATTGTGCATAGACGCATCAACAGTACCATAAGCATTAGCGCACTCAGAGTATCAGCAATAAAAATGTGGTAATACCATTCATGGTAATTGGTTGATCGTTTTACTCTGTACGTAGTATGTGAGTCTACTATTAAGAAATTTATTGTGTCGCAAAGATGAAGATAAAACTTCACTGAAGTATTACACTTTGTTAAACCATTGCAAAAACTATGTTACCATGGCTGAATTATATGTATTCAGTGATAATCGTCCTTAACGTAAGTATACTCAGTACACCACTAAAGAAAACCTGTGGAATGGTGTCTTGAAATAAACATGTTTTATCGAAGTCTAAGTGCATAAACATTATGTGACTTGCATCATTGTATTGGTTTATTTGTGAGGAGGCTTAGAGCAAACTCAAAACAATGCAATGTTGGTCGATAAATATTCTACTGATAAATCAGAGCCAATGTATCTCACAACATGTAGTCTTCCATAGTAAGACCGAAAGGTAGCATTTGTTCACCAAACGACTGTGAAATAATTGCATAAATTCAGCTGAAATGGCCTAACATATAGCTGTTTACAAACAAAAAGGTCCATTCATTTCATAAGAATCTCGCAGTGCAGAAGAGTATGCTTAAATATTTCCATGGACGTTCTGTCTCAGCATAATACATAATAGTCAAACATCGTTTAAAATGAGTGTATACACATGCTAGAATAAAAAATAAAATTGCGTTTTCTACCATACGGTTACGCAAACGAATACCTAAAGCATGTTTCCATAAGAGAATGATTTTGATGGTGGCATTCATCAGTCCATAATATATGACTGAAGTACAATATCTGTCAAAATGCAGTTACAAAAGTAAACGCTTCCTTAAGGTTATCTTATTTACAGTGTACATTAATCATAAAACTCAATGGTATGTCCTACAAAAATTTCTAGCTGGAACTACTATTTAGAAGGAAAGTGGATGAAGGAAGAGAATAAAGGTTTGTGCACAAAATTGTTTTACCTGTCAAAAGAAATTAATTACATTAAAGTGTCAATTATCAGTCCGTCATGAAACATAATAAAAGTGAAAATGTGGTCAGAGATGCGTATTCTATGCACGTGCTAACTGATAATTATCATCGGGAAAAAGTATGCTTAGCATACCCCAAATGGAAGAACGATACAGTGGTACGAAAAAAATGTCCTACAGCTATACGTAAATAAAATAAAGAATAATTGTGCGAAATGGTTAGTAAACATATTCAAATCTGTTAAGTTGAAATGAAAAAGTAAAAAACGTCATCAACTTGTAAGGCAGGAGGGAAAGTTGTCGGAACAAGCAAAACAGTTGCCAAATCAACCACATGAACAAAAGTGCCATCAATCATAAAATATATCACTACCCATACAGAAAAATGCTTACAGGCCAAAAAGTCTCTTCACAGTGTATCAAATTAAGTAGCATCTCGTCTCCATTCATAAGAAATCTCCTACCCAACACAAAAATCACTTAACTACAACAACTCAAAGTGTCCACTACAAGCAAATGGTCATGTAATCTCTAAAAGTCTTTAACCTTACTGCATATCTCCTGAAATCTTAAAACATGTCTACTCAAATGCATAATTAATAAACCCACTAAGAATTACTCAAAAAAGCTCATATGACGTACTCATAGTTCTTACTACGTATGATTAAGTTCAGTGCTGTATGCTGAAAATAAGAAATCCTTCTCCGATTAGTAACAAAAGATTTTAAATCCAACCAAAAATTCTTTACCTGTTCCCCAGTTGCGTACTATACAACATTTGCCAAATACCGTCCAGTTGTTGCGTAATTCAGTATGTCAGCGTCTGATAAACATTCCTTTACTTTGCGCAGTAGCCGATGTTACCATCCAGCATTCATGGTTTTGTACCATTACGCATTTCTACAAGACTATGAGGTGGTGTTATTTTTGCAGAGTAGTTATTGATAGCCTAGGGAGAGCCAGAGATGACAAAACTGTTCCATCTGGTGTGCAAGATGTATGAGATAGACAAAATAGCATCAGACTTCAAGTAAAATGTAATAATTCCATTTTTAAAGAAAGCAGTTGCTGACACGTGTGAAATTTAACGAACTATCGGTTTAATAAATCATTGTTCCAAAATACTAACATAAATTATTTACAGAAAAACGGAAAAACTGGTAGATGCTGACCTCGGGGAAGATTGGTTTGGATTTCGGAGAAATGCATTATCGACCCTATGACATATAGAAGATAGGTTAAGCAAAGGCAAACCTACGTTTATAGCATTTGTAGACTTAGAGAAAGCTTTTGACAATGTTGGCTGGAATACTCTTTCTGAAATTCTGAAGGCAGCAGGGATAAAATGCAGGGAGCGAAAGGCTATTTACAAATTGTACAGACACCAGACGACAGTTATAAGAGTCGAGGGGCATGAAAGAGAAGCAGTGGTTGGAAAGGGAGTGAGACAGGGTTGTAGCCTATCCCCGATGTTATTCAATCTATACATTGCTCAAGCGGTGAAGGAACCCAAAGAAAGATTTGGAACATAAATAAAAGTTAAGGGGAAGATATAATAGCTTTGAGGTTTGCCGATGACTGTAATTCTGTCAGAGGCACCAAAAGTTTTAGATGAGCAGTTGAACGGAGTGGACAATGTCTTGAAAGGAGGGATATAAGATGAACATCAACAAAAGCAAAAGAAGGATAGTGGTATGTAATCTAATCAAATCAGGTGACGCTGAGGGAACTGGATTAATAAATGAAGGAGTAGATGAGTTCTGTTATTTGGACAGCAAACTACACTCCTGGAAATGGAAAAAAGAACACATTGACACCGGTGTGTCAGACCCACCATACTTGCTCCGGACACTGCGAGAGGGCTGTACAAGCAATGATCACACGCACGGCACAGCGGACACACCAGGAACCGCGGTGTTGGCCGTCGAATGGCGCTAGCTGCGCAGCATTTGTGCACCGCCGCCGTCAGTGTCAGCCAGTTTGCCGTGGCATACGGAGCTCCATCGCAGTCTTTAACACTGGTAGCATGCCGCGACAGCGTGCACGTGAACCGTATGTGCAGTTGATGGACTTTGAGCGAGGGCGTATAGTGGGCATGCGGGAGGCCGGGTGGACGTACCGCCGAATTGCTCAACACGTGGGGCGTGAGGTCTCCACAGTACATCGATGTTGTCGCCAGTGGTCGGCGGAAGGTGCACGTGCCCGTCGACCTGGGACCGGACCGCAGCGACGCACGGATGCACGCCAAGACCGTAGGATCCTACGCAGTGCCGTAGGGGACCGCACCGCCACTTCCCAGCAAATTAGGGACACTGTTGCTCCTGGGGTATCGGCGAGGACCATTCGCAACCGTCTCCATGAAGCTGGGCTATGGTCCCGCACACCGTTAGGCCGTCTTCCGCTCACGCCCCAACATCGTGCAGCCCGCCTCCAGTGGTGTCGCGACAGGCGTGAATGGAGGGACGAATGGAGACGTGTCGTCTTCAGCGATGAGAGTCGCTTCTGCCTTGGTGCCAATGATGGTCATATGCGTGTTTGGCGCCGTGCAGGTGAGCGCCACAATCAGGACTGCATACGACCGAGGCACACAGGGCCAACACCCGGCATCATGGTGTGGGGATCGATCTCCTACACTCGCCGTACACCACTGGTGATCGTCGAGGGGACACTGAATAGTGCACGGTACATCCAAACCGTCATCGAACCCATCGTTCTACCATTCCTAGACCGGCAAGGGAACTTGCTGTTCCAACAGGACAATGCACGTCCGCATGTATCCCGTGCCACCCAACGTGCTCTAGAAGGTGTAAGTCAACTACCCTGGCCAACAAGATCTCCGGATCTGTCCCCCATTGAGCATGTTTGGGACTGGATGAAGCGTCGTCTCACGCGGTCTGCACGTCCAGCACGAACGCTGGTCCAACTGAGGCGCCAGGTGGAAATGGCATGGCAAGCCGTTCCACAGGACTACATCCAGCATCTCTACGATCGTCTCCATGGGAGATAACAGCCTGCATTGCTGCGAAAGGTGGATATACACTGTACTAGTGCCGACATTGTGCATGCTCTGTTGCCTGTGTCTATGTGCCTGTGGTTCTGTCAGTGTGATCATGTGATGTATCTGACCCCAGGAATGTGTCAATAAAGTTTCCCCTTCCTGGGACAATGAATTCACGGTGTTCTTATTTCAATTTCCAGGAGTGTATGTGATGGTGGCCGAAGTACAGAGGATAAAAAATGTAAATTAGCAATAGTCAAAAAAGCGTTTATAAAGAAGAGAATTTTTTAACATCGAATATAGATTTAAGTGTCAGGTACTCTTTTCTGAAAGTATTTGTATCGTGTGTAGCAACGTATGGACGTGAACCGTAGATGATAAAAGTTTAGACAAGAAGAAAAAAGAAGCTTTAGAAATTTGGTGATACAAAAAACTGCTGAAGAGTAAATAGGCAAATCACGTAACTAATGAGGAGGCACTGAATAGAATTGAGGAGAAAAGAAATTTCTGCCACAACCTCACGAGAAGAATGGATCTGAGACTTCAAGGGAGCATCAGCTTAGTATTGATGGGAAGTGTGAGGGGCAAAAATTGTAAAGGGACACCAGGATATGAATACAGTAAGCAGATTCAGAAGGATATATGTTGCAGAAGTTATTCGGAGATGATGAGGCTTGCACAGGATAGACTTACACGGGCAGCTGCATTAAAACAGCCCTCGGACTGAAGACAACAACAACAACAAGAGGAGAGAGTATACCGAAAAAAGACGGTAGTTAGAGGCGTAGCAGAAATGAGGTTAGTGATAAACTTAAATCAAAACTGGAACCACGGTGCAGACGAAGTGAAGGAATGCTACTATCTTGGAAGGAGAATAACACATGACGGACGAAGGAAGGACATAAAAAGCAAATTAAGACAGGCAAGAAGAGCATTCCTGGCCAGAAGAAGTCTAGCAGTGCTAAACATAGGCCTTAATAAGAGAAAGAACTTTCTGAGAACGTATGTCTCGAATGCACCGTTGTATGGAAGTGAATCGTGGACTGTGCGAAAACCGGAAAAGAGGAGCTTCAGAGCATTTGAAATGTGGTGATACAGAAGAATTTTTAGTGTTAGGTTGACTGATAAGATAAATAAGAAGGTTCTCTGCAGGATCAACTTGGAGAGAACCATCTGGAAAACATTCACAAGAAGAAGGGACAGAATGATAGGACATGTGTTGAGACATTAAGGAATAAGTACTTAAGGGTGCTTTAGAGGTTAAAAATTAAGGGGCAAAGGGTCCCTATTTCTTTAAATTTCCTTTCAGACCAATTAATAACAACGTCAGTATAACTATTTATTTCTCTTTTCCATCGTGATTCTCCGAAACTCTTTCATTTTCTCAGAATCAGATCTTTTCCTCTCAACTAAAAAGATGGCTCCAGTTGTTTTATCTTCCAATGCCCTTTTGTATTCAGCTAAAAGTAGTGTTTCTGACCCATAGAGGACTTTTTATTTTAAAACTGTATTACAATGCATTAATTTAACATCTTTAGAAAACATTTTTTATTGTACTGATTTCATATTCTCATTAATACTATTTTCATTGTTTCATTTCTGGTTTTAATTCTTCTTTTTCACTTTTTATGTTTATATATTCATTCAGGTAGTTAAAGTTGTCTGTTTACTTGAAGTTGCCATTAGTGTTTTCTAAAATTCTTCGTGAGGTGCTTCCATTGGCCATGTATTCTGTCTTTTTAAACGACATTTGCAGTTTCAGCTGTTTCCTTCGGAAGTTCTAGTCCTTTCTTCGCATCCTCTAAGGTTCATCTTTTACTAGTAGATCATCCTCCAAGACAAAACAATTTTACTTCTTCTTTCGATCTACCAAGTTTATGTAGTTATTAACTTTTTGTTTTTCTTCTTCTATTTTTGATTAAGATATAACTTTTTCCAGCATACAACTGGATAACAGTGGTGACAAACTGTCTCCTTGTCTGTCTCCTGATATAATTTGGAAGGGACTGGAAGTTGTTGAATAAACTTTAACTTTAGGTAGTTTGTAGGTGTTGGTATGGTTACGCCCAATAGTTTCGTAAGTTCTGCAAATCCCTTCAAAGCTTTGAGGAGGGAGTGTCTGTCTATCGAATCATATATATTAACACTGTCTTCTTACATGATAATTTCTTATAGCTGATTATTTGTTTACATTTTAGAATTTGCTCTTGACAGGATGTGTTACTACTAAGCCCAGCTTGATACTCTTCAATTTCTTTCATTTGCTTGAGTATTAAATACGCTCAGAGGAGCTTTCGACAAGATTTTGTATTGTAAATGTAGTAACAAAATTTCTCGGTAATTATTGATGTCTGTTTTGTCTCCTTTTTTTATGAAGTGGATGAATTAAAGCAACTTTCCAGTTTTCTGGAATTGTTGTCCTGTTCCAGAACTTACACAGTTTTCTTTTTGTAATTGTGACAACTAGAATTCCACTAACTTTTAGAATTTCTGCTGTGAGGCCATCTTCACCTGAGATTTTGTTGTGTGTTAACTGTTTGACGTCAACTTTTAATCAATCGATGCTTGGTGATTTTGAATTTCCATTTGAAACGTTGTCATGGAACTGCAGTTGTTTTGTCGGTTTTTTCACAGCTTTTCAAAATATTCTGCCAGTAACTTACAGTATTCTTCGTTGTTGTGCAAGTTTTTCAGTTTCTTTCTTGAAGCACAACGATTGTGGCATGCACCCAGATGTATAGATCTAGAATGTTTGTAATAGTTTCTTGTATCATATTTTTGAGATATTTTCTTATAGTTTTAAGTTTCTCCTTTTCATACGCCTATTTTGTGCGCTAGTTTTTTTTTGTTGTTACAGTTGTTCCAGGCTTTCTTTTTCCGTCTAAGTGCTTCTTCACATTTATTTTTCCAACATCTGCCGTACCTTTGCTTGTTCTCTTTCTTCGGAATCTCATGAAATTCACATTTCTTTTCCTTTATAATTTCGTTATCAGTTACTGGCTTGTTTCACGTTTTTATGTATTGGAATGAATCGGATGTGGAGCTCAGTTGGTTAGTGATCTAAATCTACTTCCATTTCTCTCTTGGTTCTAATGCTTATAATTTCTTGAAAATTATACCTGGAGATGGAGACATGATAAATCTTTTTTTTTTTTGGAAGTGTGTTGTCATGAGTTTAAGATCGGAAGACTTGCGTATATCTGCTAACCTCGAGCCATTTGTGATAGTTCTCTTGTGAAGTGGCTAATTTCCAGTAAGTTAACAGAATTATCTTCTTTTCAGTTTGGGCACTGGTGTCCCCCAACATAATTATTACGTTTGTCTTGTAAACATTGTCTCGGGTCTTTTTGTTGTCTGCCTTTGTTGTTCCATATTGAGTAAATAGACACGAAATAAAATCGGTGTATCGTTGCGTTTTGTGCTAGCAGTTATGAATTTCAACATTAACATTGCACGGGATTAATTTCCAAATAATTTAGCTGCGTACTTTTTGTTGACGTATTATAGTTTGTAGATTCTTCTTACCATAAAAAAAGAAATATATTTTTTGGTAGATTCACATCGTCGAAATATTATAAGACCAAAGATATACTTCTGACTTTTAGCACCCCTCAAAATTAAATAACTTCTTCATATGCATTTAACCAGGCAGTTAAAATTTCGTAATAATGAAAAGTGAAATTATCTTCCTTTTCGATAAATGAGGTATAAATCAGTGAAAATTCTTTATTGTCCCTAAAATATTTTAACTTGTTTCATTCACATCAATGACGTACAAATACTTGGCACTTAATAAAATTTGTTAAGTCGTATCATAAAAGTGAACTTCAGCCGAGAGTGGCCAAGACGAGACTACTTTTTAGAAGACTCGTATGACACTGATTACTCATTCATTAATTTTAATTGTAAGATCACAATCACCTCAGGCTATGTAGTAGAGCTTCAGGGTATTTTTTGCGGTGACCGCCCATCGACCATCTGGATATTCTATCCAGCAATGTGATAAACTTGCGCAGCGCCAAGCTTAGTCATCAGCGCTCGCCGAAACTCTGTGAAACCAAACAAAACACCCTGTAGTTTACATTAAACAAAATCAGTATTGTAATAATTTACATTAAGTACATAACGTACAACGAGGGTGGTCTGCTAAAGAGCAAGAAAAAATATTTGTTTCGCAAACAACTCACCTAATTTCTCGACATAGTCTCCTTTGGTGGGTATACACTTGGTCCAGCGGTCCTCTAGCTTTTTCATTCCGTCGGAAAAATAGGCTCTGTGGAAAACACTCGTTGGCTGCAACTCACTTCCTCATTTGATGAAAATTTCTCCCCAGCAAGCCAAAGTTTCAAAATAAGGAACAGAGAGAAGTCACTTGGGGCTAAGTCTGATGAATATGGTGGATGAGGATCCAATTCAAAACCCAATTCGTGCATTTTCGTCATTGTTATCAGTGATGTGTGGGATGGTGCATTATACTGGTGAAACAGCAGTTTTTTGTGTGCCAACCCTGGTCTTTTTTCAGCAAACTTCAGTTTCAGACGATCCAACAGTGAAGCATAATAGATCCATTTATGATTCTGCCTTTTTCGTCAAGCACTCTATGAGGATTATGCCTTGGGAATCTCAAAAAACAGTGGCCATCACCCTACTGGCTCACAAAATGGTCGTTGCCTTCTTCGATGCACTTTCACCAGTCATTATCCTTTCTTTTGACTGATGTTTTGACTCCGGTGCGTAATGATGGATCCAGGTGTCATCAACAAAAAATCATGCGGATTGCGATTAAACATCACCAGACATCGTGTTGAAATGTTGTGCCGGATGCGCTTTTGGTCGATTGTGAGCAACTGCGGTACCCAACTCGCACACAGCTTCTTCATTAGCAGTTCTCCGTGCAGGATATTATGCCCTCACTCAGCTGAGAAGACGCAAACGAATTATAGTGTCAACAATCTCACGAATTCCTTGTCGGCGGTGTTGCATTACCATATGGATTTTGTTGGTGGTTTCCTCTACTGTGTCCTCAACTGGAGAGCGCTTCGCATTCGGTGCCTGTCCGACCACGTTTAAATTCATTAATCCAAAAGTAAATGATCTTAAGTGATGGTGCAGAGTCCGCCTGAACTTGTTCCAACTGTTTTGATTTGCGCGGCAGTGCAGTCTTACAAAAGAAAATGTTTAGTAATAACACGAAAATGGGTTGTCTCCATTTTCAATCGCTGAACTGTGCGCTGTACCTTGCTGAAATTCTTTATATGGTCCTTGAAATAACCAAGCTTACCAACTACGAAGGCGCAACAGGAATGTCCCATTCTTTCATGGATATTTAACAGACGTATGTAACCCCTTTCGTATACATCATGAAGGCGACAAAATTATCTGCTGATACTGCGCAACTTAAGTATCACTGAATACTGTAGCGGAAGACAGAAGCTCGAATATATCCAATAAATATTTGAAAACGTTGGCTGAAACTGCTACTCGGATATTTGTGTGTGTATGTATGAGTGTGTATATACTCATCATCTCCTAAGACGCTGGATCAATTTTAAGCAAATTTGATACAGATATCAGTTACTATCTGCAAAAATACTGGGGGAGTAAAACCACCGATCTCCCATGGGGTGGGGGTGGGGATGAATGGTAGGGTTACGAACAGAGAAATGTGGGAGGAGGGAAAGGACAGAGAGAGGGGATGAGGGGATGGACAGACGCAGAGGGGAGAGGAGATGGACCTAGATAGTGGGGAGGAAGAGTGGTGGACACTATCAAAATATCACATTGTGCGTTCGGTGGAACCAAAATGGCATTCGTCTTCATGAATTTCAACCAAGAAATGAAACCATAAAAGCTGCTGCGTATACTGAACACAGGGTTGCCATATCTTGCTAGGACCTCTTTGGGACACTCTGAGATGGGGCTGCAGAAATGAAGCGAAAGATTTATTTAATGTAATTCATTTTTATTTAGAATACAATTACATGGAACTCGTTGCGGAAGAAGTAGATGGTACACCATATTTTTCGGAAGATTTCACCTTTTCCAGTAACTCTATTTTCGTTTTTACGTATTTATAAAACTCCATGCATGTTAGATTGTAGTTAAACTGGCATTATAAGGTTGATCCCATAGTCGCTGGCAGCAGTCGATTTATTTCATTAGACAACACTGGCCCGACGTCAGTGAAAATACTGTTTCCACAGTGGCGTCGTGCGCGGGAATAGAAAAAAATACTCGCGTAACTCCAGCAGTCGGCATTTGCGTACAGTATTTTCGGTTCCTTAAGAAAGTAAATCCACCTTTCTTCCATGAAGGGTTTAGACTTCCATTCTTCCGAGTCTCGCTTAGTTTCTCAAAAGCTCTTTAGATACATATTTTCCTGAAAATAATTGTCGCCTGAAACCTTCACATCATTTTTAGTCAGGTATATAACAGTGTTTTCAATCATCACCCAATTTGAGGTTTCAAATAGCGTCACCCAAACAGATATTTTATATTTATTTAAAGAAATAGCCCATTTGTCTATGGTGTAGAAAGCAGTTGTCTCACTCTCAAATTTCGAAATCAGATTAATTATTTCTTGGTTAGGGTTCCCATTCTTTAATTTGTTGAAATTCATTTTCGTTTGCATGCCAATAAAATACGCAGTCTGCCTTTCATTCAGACTTCTTTGAGTGTAGATTAATATATTTCTTATTTCAGTTATCGAGACTTTATTCTTCTCCACGCTTTTTATATTTTTTGCAAATAGATCCAAGTTTGAGTGCAGAAACATGAAGTAAATTTCACTGTTCGGACTGCTAGAAGAGAACTTAAATTATTTTACGTGGCCTATCATCGGCATCAAAAAATTGTTTCAATTAATCAAAACCTTAAGAATTCTCTCAACTGCGAGCATTAACGACAGACATCTTATTTTGATTGAAACATAAGAGTCTGGTGATTGACATCAATGTATAAACAGAACTCTTTCAGGTTCTCTGTGCTTGCCGCGTAAATTGAAAAAAAAAAGAAAATTAGAGATTCCAGCAGCGCATGATATAGCATTGTGGAGAATATGGGCAGGGCATCCAAATTCTTCAACATTTGTTCCTAGTTCTTCTTTAATTTGGCGAAACATATTCCACTGGTCGCGTTGATGAAGCCCTCCGAAGTTGGTACTGATATTGTCTCCACAAAATGCGATTAATTTATCTAATGGAATTTGCAGTCTTAAAGCGTCTAAACAAAACTTTGCCATTGTCTACGATGTTTCGTTATTCAGCGAATCAAATTTCAACAGCTCTTCTGGATTCCGTCAATTTCAGTAAAGGAAACATCTTTTCAGCCTCGTATTTCGATTCGTCGGTACGTATGCCATAAAATGAACCTTTTTGCAATTGCTTTATGGATTCTGACACGGAGTGTGTTGCAAGAATACTTTTAACAATCGCTGCATCTTTGGCCCTGTAGACTGTTTTGCGGCGACTTAGGAGTCAGGATACATTGCGGCATTCAGTTTTACGGTTCAGTCAAGACAACTGAAGGATTGATGATGCTTGACAACCATATAAGCTGTTGTTATTCCTGCAGCAGCAACGAGCAATTCTTCCTGGATATTTTCTTTAGTTATGAATGTAGAAATAGCCTTTTACGTCGATGATACTGCGAATCTATTTGTATGAATCTTCGTAGAAATCTGATGTCTCACATCTGCCTGATCTCCATGAGTTCCTGAGACGAAACAGCTACAAATCTTACTCAACGCTTCCAGAACCGTACATCCTTTCTTGATAAAAGATCACTCTTTCGTGTAATAATCGAAAAGTGACATTTTCTCTTCCAATCCTTAGACCTTTTCGTAAGCTATGATAGGATAAATTTGTTAGATGTAAACAATCAAGAACAACACTTCAGTCACCAAAGTACACGTCACTGTACACTTCACGCCCCGTATGGAAGCAGTAGCACTTCAAACATAACTAACTTGCCTCGTTGTTCGTATTACACTTAGAAAGATTCGTCTGAGCAGATCGCTATTCAGATGGGAACTGCCCGATTCTTTCTCGTTGGGCTTCTCAAATAGTTCCAGCCCCATGCCACGGAGAAGTCTAGTATTTTCTCGAATGATGGCGCTAGATCTAATCTGAAACGCCGATTGAGGATACGCAATATGCAACACCATCTATGAGGCGGCCAAGATTAACTTGTTGACATAAATAAAACTGAGGCAGCACTTACTTATGTCAACAAGTTTATGTTGACAAGGTCGTCTTATAGATGGCGTTGCATGTTGCTTAGTCTATATCGACGATGCAAGCTCCTTCTGGATCTAGAGCCATCATTTCGAGAAAATACCAGACATCTCCAGTAGCACGCGGTTGGAACTACATAATCGGGCAGTTCCCATTTGAATAGCGATCTGATGAGACGATTATTTCTAAACGTAATACGAACAACGAGAGCAATTCAGTAATGTTTGAAGTGTTTACTGTGGGTATATTGGGTGTGAAGTGTATAGTGACGTGTATTCGCTGACTAAAGTGTTATTGTCGACTGTTTACCGTCTAATAAACATATTGTACCATACGAAAATGACTAAGGATGCACAAAAGAAGCGTCACTTTTCGGATGATTACACGAAAAAGTGGTCTTTTGTCAAGAAAGGACGTACGGATCACGAAACGTTGTGGGAGATTTGTAACTGTTTCATCTCAGGAATTAACGGAGGAAGGCAGATGTGAGGCGTCACATTTCTGTGAAGAATTATACAAACAGATTCGTGGTAACATCGGTATCAAAGCCTGTTTCTACATTAATGATTAATGAAGGTACACAGAAAGAACTGCTCATTGCTGAACTAACTGCAGAACTGACAACAGCTTGTAAAATTGTAAAGCTTCACCAGTTCTTCAGTTCTGTTAGCTGCGAGGTAAAACTAAATGCCGCACTGAATCCTGACTCCAAATCTGGCACAAAGCAGTCTACAGACAGAACTAAAGCTACAGACATTGCTAAAAAATATTCTCGCACCACACTCCGTGTCCGTATGCATAGAGCAAGAAGTTTTATTTTACGGCGTGGGCACCGATGCATCGAGCCAAAAGGCTGAAAAGATGTTTCCTTTAGATTTTCATTACTTTACTGAAACTGACGAAATCCAGCAGAAGCTGCTGAAGTTTGATTCAGTGAATAACGAAACATCGGAGACAATTGCAAAGCTGTGTCTAGACACTTTAACACAACTGCAAATTCCATTAGATAAATTAATCGCTTTTTGTGGTGACAATACCAGTACCAACTTCGGAGGGCTTCATCCCGACGCGGCCAGCGGAATATGTTTCACCAAATTAAAGAAGAACTAGGAACAAATGGACAAGGGATTGGATGCCGTGCCCATATTCTCCATGATACTATATCAAGGGCTGCTGGACATTGACATTGAAATAATAGTCATGAAAATATTTAATTATTTTTCAAACGACTGAGAAGCTGAAAGAGTTCTGCTTACATGTTGATGTCAATCATCAGAGTCTTCTATCTCTCTCAAAAACCAGATGGCTGTCATTAATGTCCGCAGGTGAGAGAATTCTCAAGCTTCCGATTCGATTAAATAATTTATTGGCACTGAAACAACTATTTGATGGTGACGGCAGGCCACCTAAAAAATTTCTCATTTTTTGAGTAGTCTGATCAGTGAAACGTACTTCATGTTTCCGCAGTCAAACTTGGCTCTGTTTGAAATAAAATAAAATAAAAGGCATGGAGAAGAATAAAGTCTCGATAATTTAAATAAGAAATATAGTAATCGACACTCAAAGCTGTTTCAGTCAAAGGAAGACTGCCAATTTTACTGGCATACAAACGAAGATAAATTTAAACAAATTATGAATGAGAACCCAAAGCAAGAAATAATTAATTTGATTTCGAAATCTGAGGAAAAGACGCGTTTCTATACTATAGGACTTGAATGCTTAGAGAAAGGGGCTATTTCTTTTAATAAATATCAGGTAATTGACTGGATGACACTGCCTGACACCCCAGATTGGGTGATGATTGTAAACACTGTTATATACCTGATTAAAATGGTGTGAAGATTTCAGGTGACAATTGTTTTCAAGAATATTTGGATATGTATCTGAAGGGCTTTTTAGAAACTAAGCGTGACTCGGAAGAATGAAAACCTAAACAATCAGCGAAAGAAAGATGGCGTTACTTTCTTAAGGAAACTGAAAATGCTGAACAGATATGTCAGCTGCTAAAGCTATGAGAATATTAGTTTTCTTTTCCCGCACACAATGCCACTGTGGAAAGAGTACTTTCGCTGATGTCGGCCCAGTGGGCTGATGAAAGATATCGACTGCTGCTAGGGAATGTGGAATCAATCTTACAGTGCCAGGATAACTACAAGCTAACTTGTATGTTGCTTTATAAATATGTAAAAGGGAAAAAAGACTTGCTCGAAGAATATGACGTGACAAACTACTTCTGCCGCAACAATTTCCATGTAACAGTGCTCTAAACAGTAAGCAATTGTATTAAATAAATTTTTTAGTTCATTTCTACACCCCTATCTCAGACTATTCCGACGAGATCCCAGCTAGATACGGCAACCCTACTATTGAGGAAATAGAATATGTATTTTTTTTTTGAAACTTTGAAATAATGGAGTGACACAGTCACTCTTGACCTGTTGGGTTTGAGTTGAAATCAGCCTGTTTGTTAATGCGAGTAATGCCGAATTGCACCACGGTTGGAATCAAAGTAATCTGTCTGGGTAAGTCAATTCAAAGGCCGGCGGATGACAACGGCATACCACCTCTAATAAGACCATACTTAGTACAGTTCTGTGGTGCTTGAACCATCCTACGGGTTGATGACATCATCACCTTTTATCCCTTTATGGTAGCAAAACATCTAACTACATCGGTAAAATTCCGAAGAATATTAAACGCCAGTATAGCCCCACCACTAGATCTGATACTGGGATAGAAACAGCTGAGACAGACCACGACTCGCACGGCTGGATACCACAGTATGACGTAATCGCCGAGAGTGTTCTCGCGAATGAGTCCGGCAATCACGGCGGCCGAGTGCTCTGTCTCAGGTGACGTCACACAACGGTTGCTGTCCGACTGCGATCCGCAAGCTGCGGCGACCTTGACCCTAGCGCGAAAACAAAGGCGCAATGCGACTACCAGAAGCGGTACCATCATCAAGAACGAACGTTATTCCTTTTTGGACGACACATTCGTCCGTAATTTAGTAGACCGTTTACAAATGATTCAGAACCGAAAGCTATAGTGGTTGTTTACATTTCCGATTTTTATACATGTATGAGAACCTTTTACCCCAGTACTGTTCCATCTGCTTATGACATACACGATAAACGATTATTGGTACTCCCTTGCACAAGCCCCTGTTTGTGTGATTCTAGCACCGCGATTATTTCGTGAGATGTACATAGTGGTGACCATAAGTTCCCGGTCTAAAGTAATAATAAATTAAAAATCAAAGCCCTATGACCGAGCGAGGTGGCGCAGTGGTTAGACACTGGACTCGCATTCGGGAGGACGACGGTTCAATCCCGCCTCCGGCCATCCTGATTTAGGTTTTCCGTGATTTCCCTAAATCGCTCCAGGCAAATGCCGGGATGGTTCCTTTGAAAGGGCACGGCCGACTTCCTTCCGCATCCTTCCCTAATCCGATGAGACCGATGACCTCGCTGTCTGGTCTCCTTCCCTGAACCACCTGAAAGCCCTATGTGTTTTACCTGTTAATTCACTCAAAATCCGACGCGATATATTCTAATCTATTCTTACTCACAGAGATGACTTCTTTACTGGATATTTTGATTTTTCAGTCACAGCTACCTGCATATACAGGGTGACACAGAAAAACGGGAACATTTCCACAATCCAATAAAACTAGAAGTGATGAAGGGAAGAAATTGCGTTCATAGTAATTGAAACCTTACAACTTTACCATTTATAAAACATCGATGGCATTTATCGTATTTTAAAAATGATGTCCTCCCAAACGAATATATTCGTGAAATCTGCTGTTGAGATTCCTCATTGACCGCTGCAACGTCTCAGCTGGGATATTGTGAATTGCATCCCGAATTCTCTGTTTTAACTCATAGGGTTCTTGGTCGAGTCGTATAGACTCTGCTCTCGAGGTAGCCCCACAAGAAAAAATTACAAACGGACAAATCTGGCGATCTTGGGAGCCAGAGAATGTTACCGAATCGTGAGATCGCACGGTTGCCAAACAATTCTCGCATATTTGCCATTGATTGCCGTACAGTGTGTGATGTCGCTCTGTCCTGTTGAAACCAGCCTTGAACGTTTGGATAGTTGTTCAGTGCAGGTGTAACGAAAGCTCGTATCATCTCTAAGTAGCGATCGGCATTGACAGTTATTGTTTTTCCCTGTTCATTTGCGAAAAAATATGGTACGATAATCCCATTGAAGAAACACCACACCATGATGTCACATTACTTGCGTGTAAAGGCCGCTCATGAACGTCATTAGGATTTGTGTTTGTCCATTAATGGTACTTCTGTTTATTCACATTACGTGTGAGATGAAAATGTGCCTCATCTGAGATCCACAACTTGTTTAGAAATTCATCGTCATTGTTTGTTTTTGTTATCATTTGTTGACATAATCCTAATCGTATCCGATAACTGTTGTCCTTCAATTTTAGCACCATCTGTTGTTTGTTCGCATGAAATTTTAAATCAAGATGAAAAATTCTGCGAACACTCTCCGGGGACATTCCAACTACTGCTGCTTGCTTACGAATTGAAGACCGTGGGCTCCGTAAGACAGACTCGCGTACAACTTCAATGTTCGCTGGAGAACGCACACTTCTTGGTCGTCCTGTTGGTTTCTTCTTGAGGGCAGATCCAGTCTCTTCAGTTATTAATCCAACATTATATCACGTGTTTCGACGGGACAGCATCATAGCGTCCTTAATTATGAAAAGGTCGAAACTCCCTCTGCGCCGCTGCCAAACTATCATTGATTTTATAAAACATTTTATGGCTAACGCACGCTGTGGTCCGTTCCACTGATCCATGGTTACTGAAATGGCGGACTGTTTACTCGCTAATTGTCACGAACCTGCAGTGCTGCCACCTGCCCACGGCTGCCACTGCTCATTTCAAACATTCCCGTTATTCTGTGTCGCCCTGTACGTCTACAGCTATTATCCGCAAGTCACTATACGGTGTGTGACGGGAGGCACTTCGGGTACAACTATCATTTGCCTGTATCCCTGTTCCATTAGCGAATAGAGCGTGGGAAAAAATGTCTGTCGCTAAGCTTCCTACTTTCTTGTCGTGGTCATTTCTCGAGTCATACGTGAGAGTAAGTGGAAGTTTACGCGACTCTTTATGGGACGAACGCTCTAGGAATTTCAACAGTAAATCTGTTCGTGTGATAAGCTCTCTGTTCCTAATGTACACTATGTAATCAAAACCATCCGCACACCCTCAAAAACATATTTTTTCGTACTAGGTGCATTGTACTGCCACCTACTGCTAGGCACTCCATATCAGCCACCTCAGTTGTCATTAGACACCGTGAGAGAGCACAATGAGGCGCTCCACGGAACTCACGGCTTCGAATGTGGTCACACGATTGCGTGTCACTTGTGTCATACGTCTGTACGCTAGATTTCCACACTCCGAAGCATCCCTGGGTACACTGTTTCCGATGTAATAGTGAAGTGGAAACGTGAAGAGACACGTACAGCACAAAAGCGTACAGGCCGACCTCATCTGTTGACTGCCAGAGTTCGCCGACAGTTGAAGAGGGTCGTTATGTGTAACAGACAGACATCTATCCAGATCATCACACAGGAATTCCAAACTGCTTCAGGATCCACTGCAAGTACTATGAAAATTAGGCGGGAAGTGAGAAAACTGGGATTTCATGGTCGAGCGGCTGTTCATAAGCCACACATCACGCCGGTAAATGCCAAACGACGCCTCGCTTGGTGCAAGGAGCGTAAACATTGGACGATTAAACAGTGGAAAAACGTTGCGTGGAGTGACAAATCACGGTACACAATGTGGCGATCCAATGGCAGGGTGTGGGTATGGTGAATGCCCGGTGAATTTCATCTGCCAGCGTGTGTAGTGCCAACAGTAAAATTCGGAGGCGGTGGTGTTATGGTGTGGTCGTGTTTTTCATGGAGGGGGCTTGCACCCGCTGTTGTTTTGCGTGGCACTATCACAGCACAGGCCTACATTGACGTTTTGAGCACCTTCTTGCTTTCCACTGTTGAAGAGCATTTCGGGGATGGCGATTGCATCTTTCAACACGATCGATCACCTGTTCTTAATGCACGGCCTCTGGCGGAGTGGTCTGACCAGTCCACTACATCCCTGTAGTGGAATGGCCTGCACAGAATCCTGACCTGAATCCTAAAGAACACCTTTGGGGTGTTTTGGAACACAGACTTCAAGCCAGGCCTCACCGACAGTGCAGCAGTCCGTGAAGAATAGGCTGCCATTCCCAAAGATACCTTCCAGTACCTGATTGAACGTATGACTACGAGAGTGGAAGCTGTCATCAAGGCTAAGGGTAATCCAACACCATATTGAATTCCATCATTATCGATAGAGGGCGCCACGAACTTCTAGGTCATTTACAGCCAGGTGTCAGGATGCTTTTGATCACATAGTGTATTAAACACTTTAGGAGACAATCTGAACACCCCTCTTAAATTGTTTGTAAATGATGCTGTCATTTGCCGTATAATACAGTGACCAGAAGATCAAAACCAATCGTAAAACGACTTAGAATGGTTCAAAGGGCTCTGAGCACCATTGGACTTAACTTCTGAGGTCATCAGTCCCCTAGAACTTAGAACTACTTAAACCTAACTAACCTAAGGACATCACACACATCCATGCCCGAGGCAGGATTCGAACCTGCGACCGTAGCGGTCACGCAGTTCCAAACTGACGCGCTTAGAACCGCACGGCCACATCGGCCGGCCAAAACGACTTAGACACGAGATCTGTTCGGTGAGAAAGGTGGCAACTAACTCTGAATGATTACTTAAGGAATCCGTTCATATTTAGACTGCATGACTAATGAAACATATCTAAATGCTGTCAATTCAACTAAATACCTGGGAATTGAAATTACGAGCAACTTAAATTGGAACGATCACATAAGCAATGTTGTGGGGAATGCAAAACAAAGACTGCTTTTTATTGGCAGAACACTTAGTAGATGCAACAGATCTACTAAAAAGACTGCCTATGCTACGCCTGGATTTTATGACCCCAAATTCTCACATTATGGTGGTGGCAATGGACTGCCATCTAGCAGACTGCAACATAGAACATTATTTCTCTTGTGGTGTAGTCGCCATGTTACTACTAACAAGTAACAGAGCAGCTTGTCAAAAGTTTGAACCTTCCTCTGTCCATTCACATGCGTAATGTGTTTCTATCTTTTATAGTTTGTCTGTAATAAACAACTGAGAGCAGTTTTTTCTTTCTGAATCACCAGGTATTTTATATAAAAAACTTGTACCGGTTATCTGGGAAGTAAGGAATAATTTGAAGTTTGCGCCTTTTTGTCATATGCCAGCCGTGGTTTTTTCATGTTTGTTATCTGCGATCCTTCCCATTAGTAGCTTGATAGCTGTTGTGCGGTGAGTGTTGTTGTGTGTGTCAAATGTGTGTGAAACCCTATGGGACTTAACTGCTACGGTCATCAGTCCCTAAGCTTACACACTACTTAACCTAATTTATCCTAAGCACAAATACACACACCCATGCCCGAGGGAGGGCTCGAACCTCCGCCGGGACTAGCCGCACAGTCCATGACTGCAGCGCCTTAAACCGCTGGGCTAATCCCGAGCGGCAGTGTTGTTGTTTGACGTTTATTTTCGTCATTGAGCAGATGACAACTGAGTAACGTATCCATGTGATAAAAAGTTAATACAAAATCAGTGAAAGTCCCACGGCAATTGTTCGTGAATTGCGTGTGACACTCGGACACAATGCTGCTCCAACCGAATCATAAGTCGGAATTGTTCCGGAAGATTAGACCATGGTGTTATTTCAAACGTTAAGAAAACAGGACGACCGCGTTCTGTTCAGACAATAGAAAATATTGCTGCGAAAGTGTGACCTTAAACCCCAGTAAATTGGTTCGCCGACGAGCTCAACAACTGAATTCATCACCAAGTTCACTGCATGAAATCCGTTCTAAAGATCTGAAAATGCTTGCGCACGAGATTCAACTTGCACAGGAGTTGAAGCCTGTAGATCATGGAAAGGGACATCGATTTGCTGAATCGTTTTGGCTGGACAAGCGGAGAACGAGAACTTCACAAAAAGAACAATTTCCTCATATGAGGCGCACTTCGACCTGAGTAGGTACGTCAGTAAGCAGGACTGCAGAATTTCGGCTAGCGAAACTCCGAGAGTAGCTGTGAAAGATGAGATGCGTCCACAATGCACGACTGTGTACTGCGAGTCTGAGCAGGAGGAATGGTCGGCCCGTACATTTTTGAAAATGATGAGGGAGCTGCCGTCACGGTGAACGGCGACCGTTAGCGAAACATACTTTCTGATTGGTTTTTCCCTCTTACTGATGAAAATGAAGATTTTTTGTTTCACCAAGATAGTGCAACACATCACGAGACGATTGCTCTGCTGAATGAAAAGTTTCCTTAAAAAAATTATCTCTTTGCGTGGCAACCAGGAATGGACAACCAGATCATGCGATCTTAGGCCTTGTGACTTTTTTGTGCGGATTTGTGAAATCAAAAGTACTCGTGAACAAAACACAAACAATACACCAATTAAAGGATGAAATTAAAAGGACTATTAACGGCATACTACCAGATGCTTGTGAATACATCATCGAGAACTTAAACGAACGCGTTGCTCGTTGTCGCGCGGCCTTTGGTGGTCATATGGAGGATATAAGTTTTCATGCATAAATTGGAGAAATTACTTAATGGGTTTGTAAAAAAGTTACATTTTCAATAAATTTCGTATGTTCTATAGCACTTTAATTTTCGTCCCTACTTCTAGGACACACTCTATTTTCTTAACTGAACTGTTTATCGTTCACGTTTCACACCCGTACAAGGAATCGCTCCAGACAAATACCTTATTTTATTACGATGATCATTTCTCCCCATGTATTGTGGCAACAATTAAATCACATTCAGAGGAGAAAGATGGTGATAGAAATTTCATGAAAAGCTCTCGCCCCAACGAAAAAGCCTTTGTTTTAATGATTCCCATCCCAGTTCGCTTATCAGATCCGTGGCACTCTCAGCTCTACTTCGCTATAATGCAAAATTCTTGGTCAATCTCTAACGATCCCATACATAAAAGGGACTCATTGAAATTGAATATGGTCTGCGCTTTTTCTGTTCACAGAATTTATGGACCTTTCTCTTTTGCGGAGGAAACCGTGCTAGGAATGTCATACATGGACATGCTGCAAAATTGGTTGTTTCCTCAACTTCACGAAGATTCCAACGACTTCATTTTTATACATGACGACACCCCGGTTTGTTTTCGTCTTAAAGCGGCGTTATCTTGACAATACCATCCAACAACGTTGGATTGTAAGAAGTGGGCAACAAGACCTGATCTCATACCTTGCAATTGTTTCTGGAGAGGTGGGAGGAGAGGTACATAAAAGACAGTCTTTGTCCCACCTATGGCAGCGTCATACACTTCAAGAACTGAGAAACTGAATTGTTTTAACAGGGACCTGTTGATTTGTGCGTGGAATGAAATGGACTACCATTTCGATGTTTCTCTAGCAACGCATTGTGTTCATGTTGAGTGTATGGTGCGAACACAAAACTTTCAACCTTCTTCTATCCAGTGACATGCGCCATCTTTTCTATCTTTCATAGTTTGAAATAAACAACTGAAACCTGTTCTCTGTTTTTGAATCACGCTGTATGCTGCTACAGAAGAACGCTGTAGATTGGTAGATAGGGTAACTAATGAGGAAGTGATGAATCGAACTGGGTAAAAGAAATTTGTGGCACGTCGTGCAGGCTTTTTGTTTCAACTACTGTCGCAAATAGCATGGTAGGTTCAACGACCTAGTCTTTTCTCTAAATAATTATCTCTTATTCGTTTTTGTTTGCCAGTAGATAATATATTTGCCTTTACATTCGTTTTAGGCTGCACATAGCACATTTTACCTTAAGATTTAAAATAAGAATGTTATGGACGATGCAACGTCCTTGTACAGTGCGAGTGAGTTTATGATACTAAACTCTGTATGCTGATTCCCTGTAATTTTTTTAAAAGGAAGCCAATAGCAATTTTTACATAGCTTTGTTACTTAAGCCAATTTTTCTTCTGAACTGTCTGTTCTCGGATCTGAAGATGGCTCTTAAACTGTCGAAACTGCTCATCACAAAAAAAAAAATGTTAAATGCAATGGACTGAAAGTTTAAAAAGTTTACAAATTATAAATATCGTATTAGCCTTTTCTATATCCGATTTGCGAGGACGAGCATTCTCTGAGAACATTGTGGCTGATGTATCTTCGATTTTGGCAGGCAACTCGTCTTCGATTCCAAAGGGATTTCAGTAACCTAAAATAAAGAAAAAACTTCCTGCGTGTAGTACACACCTGATACATTAAAGGGAACCCTACAATTCTGCACCCGATAGCGGACGTCGAGAAATTCGCTTCCGATACATTCGCACAGTCGTCAGTTCCTCTGGTTTAGATCTTCCACTCGGCTTCAAACCAGAGGACCGTGATCGACGCTGGGTGCGTTGCTACAAATAGTCAACTTAGCCTACACCCCACGTGTGATGCTAGTACTCTTATCCGAAACAGGCATCTGAAAACAAGAAAGAAGGATTGACTCAGAACCCAAGCGACAGGCGCCATTCGTGAAGACATGTGCTACTATTTACGGACGGTTGCACCCAGTGCGCTCAACAGCCGCCGGCAGAACCTCTTCTACGTCACGGACGAGACCCACTGGTAACATACCGGGTGCACACTGGCATTCTTTCCCGTCGTGCATGCTATTACCCTGAGGGACTCCTTTACCTGCCTATCGTTGGAGCTCCCAATAACTAGCAAACCCATCCTCTGCGAAATGGACAGGAAAATCGGCCATTGGCCCGACACGAGAGGCAGCCCTTGCTGGCTGAGAAATATAATCGCCATTGTGGAGCACCTCGTACCTGTTGCTAAGGCATAAGGAGTCAGCCGTGAAGCCCATTCCCTCTTTCGCCTTTCGTCCATTGACACGTGAACCCACCACTGTCCGCCATTCACTATCGAGCGAAGACCAACTGGTCAGCTGTTTCATTTCACAAGACACAGTGACAAATTCGTCACCAGGGAATTGCAATAGTACCGAGGGTGTGGCAGGTCTCGTCACTGGTGTCCTGATGCGCCTTTGGCTCGAGCATTAGCCAGAAGCCTGTCGATCGTGGCCAACGCAGCCTCCAGCTGTTTACGGACAGCAGCCAATTCCCCTTGAGTCCGCTCACAACAAGCACAGTCCCTATTCGTATTGTACTGTATACAGGAAACGAAATAGGGCGTCAAAAATACAAACAAAGCGCTGAGGAATAACCGAGTACAAATAGACCCCTCCAAAAGAGAAAATTACCCAACTCAGGCGCTACTGAGATTGGAGTGTAGGCAAAATATAAACGAGAGAATAAACTGATACTAGAATCTGTTGTGCAGAGTTCTCACTACAGCTTAAGATCGATGTATCCACCAGCTCTTAAAACAAAAATACATTCCTCTACTGGAAATGGTTGTACCTTCAGTTACTTTTTACTCGAAACTATGCTTACACGAAAGCTACTGCAGGAAGTAAAGACGCTAACTCTAAAGAGCTGATCGAAACTATACGCTGTGAAATAACACGTGATTTAAAAGGAGTGGCGTGACGTTGCTCTTTAGACGACGGACCACTTCACACAGATATGCACCAGGATTTACACTAATACAGCTTAAGAGTAAGTTAGTAAAAACTGGGATACACAGTAAAGTACCCAAGTGAAATCACTGCCTCGCGGAAATACGTGAGAAACAAACTAAACTAAATTACTGTGTATCAGACAACTGCTACGGCTACAGGCATCCTTTGTCTTACGTCGACATCAATTGATTTTACAAATGCTGAAACCCAGAAGGGGCTGCTTAACTGTTCAACTAGTTTATTTAACCGCTGGGATTAAACCGGAATAGCTCCACGTGAACATGGCCACTTATCTCACAGGCTTTATCTTATGAGTTAAACACGGAGTGGAAAACCAGGAAGTCCGTAACCTAGATGATAAGCAGCGGTGTTCAGATTATCGGCGGTTTCGTAAGCCGTAAGGCGATATTTTATCAGGGAAGGAACCGTGATTTCGGAATTTAAAAAACGACAAGGCGCCCGATGCACCTAACTCCAATACACGAAAGTTTTAATATTTACTCAGTGTGCCAGACTGTTGATTGAAGTTGATCTAAACAGGCGCCAGAGCCGTGAGATTTAAGTAATTGAAAATTGGTCATTACTTCTTGCTGTCACTACTGAGTGCCTCGATTTCTTTCTTTGATCAGTTGAATTCTTAATCAAATAGGCGTGATCATAAGACCCTAGCATATTTTAAGTTATAGTCTACTAGGGACTACAACATTTCGGCGCCTTCTGAACACAGTTCACACTTCTAAAAATTTTAGAACTGTGGAAGTATGAGATTGTATGTATGTATAGCACATTCTTAATGACATTTTTCGACAGAATGGACGACTCTTATTATTACTCAGTTGTAGTTTGAACATTGTATGATATTTTGAATGAAATGAGCCCTCACGGCTGGTACATTTGAAGCGTCCGGAGAGAATGTAGAACGACTTTATATTCTCTAAGGACTCCTGCCTTATACCACTGGATAATGCCCTTGGGCGCCGAACCTGGCTGTGATATTTAAAACAAAACTGCAACTGGTGCTGGCATTTTATTCAGAATTAATACTATACTTGCAGAACAAGCATCAACATGCTGCATATGCTGGACAAGAAATTAAATGTTTTGGAAGCGTTCCTAGCTGCAACATCATAATGTTAGCAAATTGGTTCTGCTTGAAAACCGACTAGCCTTTCATCAGAGCAGCAGTACGAAACGCTTGGTGCTGAAAACCTTGAACCTTGTCCTTCATGGTCCCAATACTAAATACGAGCTGCTGTAAATACTGACAGAGTAGTAGATATACCTATATGGATCTTTTAGCACTTAATCAGAATGCAACTTGTCGACCTTTACATAACGCTGTCTCGATTGTTGCTACTGACTGAGAAGTGCTGACCAAATGTTTTCGGCTGCATGTATGATGTAGCAATACTGTATTGACGAGATACGGGGGAGAGGGTGCATAGCGGTGTAATTATCTTCTTATGAATAAATCCAAGACTGAATTTCTGACCTTCAGCAAGAATCGAGTCGGTACAAGAGGGCTAATACAGCTGCTGGTAATTGGAAGGCGATGCCGCAAAACACTCAGGGAACGTAAGTACCTTGGAGCACGTGAGGTCGTTTAACTGTGTGAACTTTCTATAAAAAATTGCTGTATGAGTGAATACTGAATATTTTGTTTTCCAGAACTTTCTCCTCGTGTAACGTGTACCTCAGGTATCGTGAAATTCAATACCGAAGTACATTATGAAAGGTGCGTGATATGAAGTGCAATGTCTCACTTGGAATAACCACAAAAATAAATTAATGCTCTACACAGAAAAATAAGAGTGTGAAGTTACCAACACTGTTAACTGAAAATTAATCTACTTGCTTAGCACAACATCTGATAATTCTGACTACGTACTGTTTCTTCATAAGAGTGACTTACCTCTTGCTCAACATGCTATTTGTGTCTGATGTACTGATGATATCGAAAGCAAATACAAATCAGCAGATACTACAGATAAAAATAATAATCTACTATTTCCTTTTCTTGTCAGAAACAACCTGTCGCTGCGTGTGCCGTAATGCGCAAAACTTCACTAAGAATTATGGAGGTGGGTTTTACTTTAAAGAAAAGTCTTCTTGAAAAATTAAACTCTGATTATTGACAAAAAGAACTGTACAACATAAGAAGATTGTAACAACTGTCAAATACCCTCATTGCAGAAATTACAGGCGTCTCAACCAATTGGGTAATTTGTGACGTCGTGAAAACAAAGATATCAACTTAACACTAGTCATAAATATTATTAGTATGTGGGGCACAAAGATTTCCTTCAATTAATAATTCTGACGAACAATCATCTTATTCCTGTGCTCAGATATGTTACTTTTAAATACTCTACCAAAAATCTTCTCCGTTAATACGAAGAATGAAATAACTTTATAAACATGTTTTCATTTCCATAATAAAGTATTCCAGATAGTTTCTCCCAGCTTCACAAATAAGTGATTTCATTCACTGAAAAACTCAACTGCTTGCTACTATATCTCAAATAAGAATGTCCCAGCGCCAAACACCTAACGACTAGCACGAGAACCATAAAACTAAACATACAGTCACGAATCTTATTCACTTTTCGCGAAGTGCTCATTCATCTTTGTCCCAGCACAGTAAAGGTGAATTATTTGCAATAGCAGACAACATATTAAAACCTTACAGTGGTATAAATCTAATCGAGGATTCATGTCAGTAATCGAACATAAATCAGCATACTACAATCTTAGTCAGATCATCGATGTAATCTTCAACGTATTTGCAAACTTCTTTTGTATAGGATGTTCACACAACCATTAATGTTGTATCGATATGAGACCTGTCTCATTGCTACACACCATAAGGTGGCATGCAGAGTATAGATATAGATGTACATATGTAAGCAAATCACCGGTTTTGATGAGCAGCAAACAACTTATGTTCACGTGGGTGCCCAATTACGTCATGAAAAAATCTCGATTTTGTTTCCAGTGTACACTGAGGTGACAAAAGTCATATCATGTCGTGCCGCCTTTGCAGCTCGACGTGGTATGGACTCAACAAGTTATTGAAGGTCCCCTGCAGAAATACTGAGCCGATGACTCTATAGCCATCCATAATTGCGAAAGGGTTGCACGAACTGTCCTCTCCATTATGTGCCATAAATGTTAGATGAGATTCATGTTGGGCGATCTGGGTGGCCAAATCATTCTCTCGAACTGTCCAGAATGTTCTTCAAACCAATCGCGAACAGTTGTGGTCCGGCGATAAGGCCCAGTGTCATCCATAAAAATCCCATCATTGTTTGGGAACATGAAGTCCATGATGGCTACCATTATGGATCAACCACCAGCTGGCACATGGCTTCGTAGAGTCTGCGCTACAGTCGAACCCTACCATCAGTTGTTAATAACTAAAATCGGGACTCATCTGAGTAGGTCATGCTTTACCAGTTGTCTAGCATCCACCAATATCGTCATGTGCCCAAGAGGGGCGCTGCATGCGGTTTCGTGCTCTTAGCCAAGGCACTTGCATCAGTTGTCTGCTGCCATAGCCCATTAACGCCACAATTCTCAAACTGTCCTAATGGATTACGTTCGTCGAACGTCCCACATTGATTTCTGTGGTTATTTGACGAAGTGTTGCTTATCTGTTAACACTAACAACTCTACGCAAACGCCGCTGCTTTCGGTCGGTAAGTGACTGTCATCTGCCACTGAGTTGTTCGTGGCGAGAGGTAACGCCTGAAATTTGGTATTCTCGGCACTCTCTTGACACTGTGGATCTCGGAATATTGAATTCGCTAACAATTTCCGAAATGGGATGTTCCGTGCATGTAGATCCAATCACCATTCCGCGTTCAAAGTCCGTTAATTCCCGCCGTCCCGCCATAATCACGTCGGAAATCTTTTTACAAGAATCGCCAGAGTACAGATGACTACTCGACCAATGCATTCCCCTTTTATACCTTGTGTACGCAGTACTACCGCCATCTGTATATGTTCATATCGATATCCCATGACTTATGTCAGGTCAATGTAAGTAGACTGACTACAGGGCAGTGCGATGGTGCCTTACCTGCATATCCTATCAAGTTCTCGGAGTCTCGTAATTCCATGTCTGCCGCGCGGGGTTAGCCGAGCGGTCTATGACGCTGCAGTCATGGACTGTGCGGCTGGTCCCGGCGGAGGTTCGAGTTCTCCCTCGGGCATGGGTGTGTGTGTTTGTCCTTAGGTTAATTTATGTTAAGTAGTGTGTAAGCTTAGGGACTGATGACCTTAGCAGTTAAGTCCCGTAAGATTTCACACACATTTGAACATTTTTTTGAATTCCATGTCTGGGAGAAATAGCTGAAAACTGTTTTCTATGATCGTGTAAATGACATACATGACACAGATAATACTGTAACGTGGCCCTCCCCACATTTGTTGGCACTGTAAACGACCTGATGGCCAGGCACGGTTTTACATTCACATGCTTTGCACAAGTAGGAACCTCACACTCTTATCTCTAAACATAAGCTTAGCAACATCATCTCAGTGAGGTGGCACAAAAATCGATGGACACGAAAAAGAACTGACACAGTGTAGGATAACGAAAAGAGCGCTGTACTCGAAAATGTCTTCAATAAAACAACATCGACGAAAGGCTCAATTGATGAACCAATCACAGCACAAATTCTAATGTTAAGTGGTAGATATTCGAGTCCAGACCTCTTAATAAATAGTTACACATAGATGTTGGGTGGTTACTAATGCACCCAGTCTCAGCACTGGTGTTCGTTTACTCGCTCGACCGGGGCTGGGACTCTTTCGAAGAGGTTAGCATGTTCACATTCGAGGGCTGACTTTCACATAGATGTTACGTGGCTACCTTCCGGTCGCAGATTGACTATTTTGGGTTAGGTCTGAGTATTTCGGAAAGTACACTATCATTTGAAATACTATTAGATTGAATTTTTTCCTTGGAAGTATGACAGCGAACCAGAACCCACTCACGCTCTAAATGATCAAAGTGCTCCTCTGTTTGGAGACGTTTGCGACTCAAGACGCGCTATAAGTACTGACAAAAATTTGATTCGTGAAATACATCGTGTTTTAGGAATTTAGAAAAGTTTATAAAACTACTCCAAGCATCAGCGTTGAGAATACCCTACTTACGCCCGCCCGGCTAGCCGCACTGTCTAACGCACTGCTTCCCGAGAGGGAAGGCGTGCCTGTCCCCGGCTGATTACTGTCGAGATCCAGTGTGCCGGTCAGCCTGTGGTTGATTTTTCAGGCGGTTTTCCATCTGCCTGGGCGAATGCGGTCTGGGTCCCCTTATTCCGCCTCAGTTACACTGTGCCGGCGATTGCTGTGCAAACACCGTTTCCACGTACGCGTACACCATAATTATTCTACCACGCAAACATTTGGGGTTACACTCGTCTGGTATCAGACGTTCCCGAGGTGAGTCCTCTGGGGGCCGAACCGCACAATAACCCTGGGTTCGGTATGGGGCGGCGGTGGGGTGAGGGAACTGCTGTAACCGGTTGTGGGCTTGTGAACCACTGAGGGCTACGGCGGGGACGAAGCCTCTCCGTCGTTTCTAGGTCCCCGGTTTAATACATACAGGTGCAAGGACCGTATTAAAAATTACGGTAAATTATGCTAAAATCTTAATTAATGACTTAATAAAGTAAGGAAGTACGTCAGCTTGTGCGTAAAAATCAGGTCAACAAAAGCACAGAAGCACAGAGGCAGAATCTGCAATGGAAAATGTAACTGCTTCTGAAATGTACTGTTAATTATTTTGTACGCTTCACAGAATTTGAACTACGTTGCTGAAAAGTCGGAATTCCAGTCTTTATAACGAGTGGTGTCACTCATTCCATAAATACCCACTAGCTGCTACGGTACCCTGGAATAAAACGTTTAATTATTCGTATCTTTTGACTAGTAACACTCTCATGAAAACTACTTTCAATCTAATAACTTGAACATTGATTCTAAATCGAATTCAGCCTAGATAACATTTCGTAATATATACAAACTACGTAAGCATTGTATCCAGATAGAATGAAGGTCGGGAAAAGGTAAAGTCATAACACATGGGGTAATTCCAACCTGATATGTCTCAATAGACCAAGAGGAAGATGGAGAGCTGGACCCCGTAGGGACATACTGAAAAGAGCTTTTTGTTCGCTGAATTTTTCTTTATTGCTGAGCACCCTAGTTTTGAATCGGTAAACTTCAAGAAGAATGGGACACCCTGCTACAACTCCATCTGGAGAACATATGTAGCATACACTGTGGTTTGAAAACTGCAGTCCTTTTGCTTTTGGCGTCACGCAACATAGTGGACTCAGGGCAGTGGATCAACCTGAAATTATATTTTGCCTATGATTGCTATTAAAGGAGAAGTTTTTCCACTCGTTTCTACAAGTCTACGAGGGATTTCCTTTTGATGCCCTTGTTTTCACACATTTTCTACGTCTCGAAATGCGTATGAGGATCGTAACAACTTCCACTTGATACGGAGTCTTTATCCTCTGCTGGCTTAACTGATGGAGCAGATTCTGCAACACTCACCACACTCGCCATTATGCGTTCCAGTAGTCGTTCCTTAAGAGTAAATGAGTGCAATGCTCGTAAGAACGATGCAGATTTAAACCAGCACAGCACGGTACCTCTTGTGCAATGCCGTTCTGACAATAAAGACAGTGCCCGCCAGAGGACGCATTGGTCCAGTTTACCGAATAACTGTGTAATTCGAATTACAAGGGCGCCAACCATTGTTTATTCTACATCTCTCTGAACAAAACTCTACTATTCGCAGTAATGTGGTAGACATAATTTTACGATTTCGTTTTTCAGCTCACCTGTGTGACTGGATTGAAGAGTTTCTAGCAAAAAGAACAGCATCCCATTCTGAGAGAAGTCTACAGTCGTAAAAATAACTTCGGGCTTGCCCCCACTGGAGTGTTGCAGAACCATTACTTTTCACAATATACGCTACTACCCATTAAAATTACTACGCCAAGAAGAAATATGCAAATGATAAACGGGTATTCATTGGACAAATACGTTATACTAGAAGTGACATGTGATTACATTTTTACGCAGTTTGGGTGCATAGATCCTGAGATATCAGTACCCAGAACAACCACCTCTGGCCGTAATAACGGCCTTGATACGCCTGGGCATTTAGTCAAACAGAGCTTGGATGGCGTGTACAGGTACAGCTTCAACACGATACCACAGTTCATCAAGAGTAGTGACTGGTGTATTGTGACGAGCCAGTTGCTCGGCCACCATCGACCAGACGTTTTCAATTGGTGAGAGATTTGGAGAATGTGTTGGCCAGGGCAGCAGTCGAACATTTTCTGTACCCAGAAAGGTCCGTACAGGGCCTGCAACATGCGGTCGTGCATTATCCTGCTGAAATGTACGGTTTCACAGGGATTGAATGAAGGGTAGAGCCACGGGTCGTAACGTAACGTCCACTGTTGAAAGTGCCGTCAATGCGAACAAGAGGTGACCGAGACGTGTAACTAATGGCACCCCATATCATCACGCCGGGTGACACACCAGTATGGCGATGACGAATACGCGCTTTCAATGTGCGTTCACCGCAATGTCACCAAACACGGATGCGACCATCATGATGCTGTAAACAGAACCTGGATTCATCCGAAAAAATGACTTTTTGCCATTCGTGCTCCTAGGTTCGTCGTTGAGTACACCATCGCAGGCGCTCCTGTCTGTGATGCAGCGTCAAGGGTAACCGGAGCCATGGTCTCCGAGCTGATAGTCCATGCTGCTGCAAACGTCGTCGAACTGTTCTGGCAGATAGTTGTTGTCTTGCAAACGTCCCCATCTGTTGACTCAGGGATCGAGATGTGGCTGCCCGATCCGTTACAGCCATGCGGGTAAGATGCCTGTCATCTCGACTGCTAGTGATACGAGGCCGTTGGGATCCAGCACGGCGTTCCGTATTACCCACCTGAACCCACCGATTCCATATTCTGCTAACAGTCATTGGATCTCGACAAACACGAGCAGCAATGTCGCGATACGATAAACCGCAATCGCGATAGGCTACAATCCGACCTTTATCAAAGTCGGAAACGTGATGGTACGCATTTCTTCTCCTTACACGAGGCATCACAACAACGTTTCACCTGGCAACGCCGGTCAACTGGTGTTTCTGTATGAGAAATCGGTTGGAAACTTTCCTCGTGTCAGCACATTGTAGGTGTCGCCACCGGCGCCAACCTTGTGTGAATGCACTGAAAAGCTAATCATTTGCATATCACTGCATCTTCTTCCTGTCGGTTAAATTTTGCTTTTGTAGCACGTCATTTTCGTGGTGTAGCAATATTAATTGCCAGTAGTTTACATAAATAACCAAGTAGATAACGTCGGAATTCCCAAGAGGCTTTTCGCGAATGATGCTGTTGCATTTAGAAAAGTCACGACGCTAGCAAAATGCAGTGAAATGCAGGAAGATCTGCAGAGGGTGGACGTTTGGTGCAAGGAGTGGCAGTTGACTCTCAACATAAACAAATGTAACGTATTGCGAAAGACTCATTATTGTTTGATTCCATAACTGCAGAACTATCACTGGAAGCAGTTATTTCCGTAGCATATCTTGGAGTATGCGTACGGAGCAGAATTGCACTCTTCCAAAGCTATGGTTGGTTGGTTTTGGTATACTTCATAAATGACGTAGTAAGTGGCAGGATTATTGGTAGTATTCCTAGGACTGGTGTGGAAAGAAACATAAATAATGTGTAAGAGGAAAAAAGGGAGCCAACGACTTCTCTTTGTTTTTTTGTTTGTTTGGCACATAATTAGAACTGCACATCATTCAGTTTTAGTCCGTTATCTATTTCATATCCTTACAGAATGTAAATTGCATATTGTAAGTAATAAGAAGGAACATTAATACTTTGTATTCAAGATTTTAATAATAAAAATTAGTTGACCATGTAACTTCTTCGCTTTTATCTACATCTACATCTACGTCTACATCTACATAGATACTCCGCAAGCCACCGTAAGGTGCGTGGCGTAGGGTGCACTGTAGCACTATTTATCGTTTCCCCTCCTGTTCTACTCGCAAATAGAGCCAGGGAAAACGACTGTCTGTGCGCCTCCATATGAGCCCTAATTTCTCGTATCTTATCTTCGCCGTCCTTACTCGCGATGTATGTTGGCGGCAGCAGAATCGTTCGGCAGTCACCTTCAAATGGCTCAAATGGCTCTGAGCACTATGGGACTTAACATCTGAGGTCATCAGTCCCCTAGAACTTAGAACTACCTAAACCTAACTAACCTAAGGACATCACACACATCCATGCCCGAGGCAGGATTCGAACCTGTGACCGTAGCAGTCGCGCGGTTCCGGACTGAAGCGCCTATAACCGCTCGGCCACCGCGGCCGGCCACCTTCAGATGACGGTTCTCTAAATTTTCTCAGTAGTGTTGCCCGAAAGGAACGCGGCCTTCCCTCACACGAGTACCCATTTGAGTTTCCGAAGCATATCCGCAAAACGTTTTGTTCGAATCTACCGGTAACAAATCTAGACGCCCTCCTCTGCGTTCCTTCGATGTCTTCCTTCACTCCGACTTGGTACGAATACCAAACACTCGAGTAGTACTCAATAATAGGTTGCACCAGCGTCCTATAAGCAGTCTTCTTAAAAGGTGAACTACTCTTTTCTAAAATTCTCCCAATAATCCGAAATCGACCATTTGCCTTCCCAACCATAGTTTTCACATGCTCGTTTCATCTCCTATCGCTTTGCAACGTTACGCGCAGATATTTAGACGACTGTGTCAAGCTGGACATTAGTAATACCGTATCCGAACATTACAGGTTTGTTCTTCCTATTCATCCGCATTAACCTACATTCTTCCACATTTAGAGCTAACTGCCGGTCATCAGACCCACAGGAAATTTTGTCTAATTCGGCTTGTATCTTCCTACAGTCACTCAAATTTGACACCTTACCGTATACCACAGCATAGTCAACAAACAACTGCAGACTGCTGCCCACCCTGGCCGCCATATCATTTATGGATACAGAGAACAACAGCCGTCCTTGTCCTTACGTAGTCAAAGCAATCACTTCAGATACAATTACAGTTTACATGCACAAACAGAAACACACACACACACACACACACACAATGTTATAAGAGATGCCTGTTAATAAATGCGAAAGTTGTCTATGAACAACAGAAAAATGTTTTTTGTAAGTTTGACAAAGTATTGAAACGATGTTTGGCATATGCATTTTTTATTTTATCTTTTCGTCGAGGAAATTGCGTTTTCTAGCGCTATAAGATAAATCTGAATTCCTTTCTATATTTTTACACAACATCTCTCTCTTTCACGTTACAGATGAAACATTTTCGAATAAAACCTGAATTAAGCATTGACAGATTCAATTTTCTATAAATACTGTTTATTCTTAAGTAACAGACAAGAGGACAACTATGTGGAACAAAAATGTACTGTAGGTTACCCGTCCCGTTATACACTCCTGGAAATGGAAAAAAGAACACATTGACACCGGTGTGTCAGACCCACCATACTTGCTCCGGACACTGCGAGAGGGCTGTACAAGCAATGATCACACGCACGGCACAGCGGACGCACCAGGAACCGCGGTGTTGGCCGTCGAATGGCGCTAGCTGCGCAGCATTTGTGCACCGCCGCCGTCAGTGTCAGCCAGTTTGGCGTGGCATACGGAGCTCCATCGCAGTCTTTAACACTGGTAGCATGCCGCGACAGCGTGGACGTGAACCGTATGTGCAGTTGACGGACTTTGAGCGAGGGCGTATAGTGGGCATGCGGAAGGCCGGGTGGACGTACCGCCGAATTGCTCAACACGTGGGGCGTGAGGTCTTCTCAGTACATCGATGTTGTCGCCAGTGGTCGGCGGAAGGTGCACGTGCCCGTCGACCTGGGACCGGACCGCAGCGACGCACGGATGCACGCCAAGACCGTAGGATCCTACGCAGTGCCGTAGGGGACCGCACCGCCACTTCCCAGCAAATTAGGGACACTGTTGCTCCTGGGGTATCGGCGAGGACCATTCGCAACCGTCTCCATGAAGCTGGTCTACGGTCCCGCACACCGTTAGGCCGTCTTCCGCTCACGCCCCAACATCGTGCAGCCCGCCTCCAGTGGTGTCGCGACAGGCGTGAATGGAGGGACGAATGGAGACGTGTCGTCTTCAGCGATGAGAGTCGCTTCTGCCTTGGTGCCAATGATGGTCGTATGCGTGTTTGGCGCCGTGCAGGTGAGCGCCACAATCAGGACTGCATACGACCGAGGCACACAGGGCCAACACCCGGCATCATGGTGTGGGGAGCGATCTCCTACACTGGCCGTACACCACTGGTGATCGTCGAGGGCACACTGAATAGTGCACGGTACATCCAAACCGTCATCGAACCCATCGTTCTACCATTCCTCGACCGGCAAGGGAACTTGCTGTTCCAACAGGACAATGCACGTCCGCATGTATCCCGTGCCACCCAACGTGCTCTAGAAGGTGTAAGTCAACTACCCTGGCCAGCAAGATCTCCGGATCTGTCCCACATTGAGCATGTTTGGGACTGGATGAAGCGTCGTCTCACGCGGTCTGCACGTCCAGCACGAACGCTGGTCCAACTGAGGCGCCAGGTGGAAATGGCATGGCAAGCCGTTCCACAGGACTACATCCAGCATCTCTACGATCGTCTCCATGGGAGAATAGCAGCCTGCATTGCTGCGAAAGGTGGATATACACTGTACTAGTGCCGACATTGTGCATGCTCTGTTGCCTGTGTCTATGTACCTGTGGTTCTGTCAGTGTGATCATGTGATGTATCTGACCCCAGGAATGTGTCAATAAAGTTTCCCCTTCCTGGGACAATGAATTCACGGTGTTCTTATTTCAATTTCCAGGAGTGTATATCCTCACTCAGTTTTTGGACCGTTCACCGCTTCCGGTTTTTAGAGGATCTAGTAAAACACTGACCGCATACGTAAAGGAAGCTATCGTTATGACACAACGCCTGGTAGGTATACCACGCACCCAATGTATAGGTAACGCGGGTACGATCTTAACTGACCAAAGCTACCGGGGAAACTACCGTTGAGTACCGTAACCTACGGTAGTTTTACAACTCTAGTTGGGAGCGATTAGAAGTGTAAGACCGAATAAAATTAATCACAAGTATGGTAGATGCCAGCGGAGAATCATTGGAAGAATCCTCAGAAAATGTAGTCCATCAGGAAAGGATCCAATTTGCAAAATACTCGTCGGACCAATACTTGAATACAGCTCGTCAGTATGGAATCCATATTAGACAGGGCTGATAGAGGAATTAGAGAATATCCTAAGAAGGGCAGCGCGTTTCGTTACAGGTTCATTTAGTGACCACAGGAGCGTCACAGAGAATATCAACCAACTCCAGTGGCAGATGCTGCAAGAGAGGCGTTTTGCATCACTGTGTGGTTTATCGTTAGTTACGATAGCGTACTTTACTAGAAAAATCAATTGATATGCTGCTTCCTTCTAGGTGTATCTCGCGAAAAGACCATGAAGATAAAACCAGAGAGATTCGAGCCCACTCGGAGGCTTACCGGCATTCGTTCTTTCAGCGAACTAATCGCGACTGGAACGAGAAAGGGGATAAGTGACAATGATGCACAAAGTATCTTGATATCGCTGATATTCGGCAGAACACCGGACAACCCAAGATGTCATTAGATCGCCGGGAAAACCTGAAGAATTACATGCACAAAGTACCCTGCGCCACACACCGCAAGGAATGCAGATGATTTTAGTGCCGCCACGTATATCCGCCCACCATAAGCTGGCATCACTTTTTCGCTAATAATGCAGCTGAGCCAGATCCTCACTTGTGACAACTTTTTTGACAACTATGAGAGTATACTTTTCTCTTCCCCGACAAACGTCTCCAAATTGAGGAGCACTTTGACCATTTAGAGCGTGAGTGGGTTATGGCTCCTGTCATACTTTCAAGGAACAACTGTTACGTGAGTTTCAAGAATGTGCATCTGTACAAAGCGGTGGAAGGCCATCCATTTCCATGCTCTGTACGCTACTCGATAACTACAACCACAGGTTCGAAATAGAAGCATGCTCGTACCATGATTCGTCACGACTTCATAGTGTGTTAAGCCTAGTTCATACTAATAGAGTCGGCCGGAGTGGCCGTGCGGTTCTAAGCACTGCAGTTTGGAATCGCGAGACCGCTACGGTCGCAGGTTCGAATCCTGCCTCGGGCGTGGATGTAAGTGATGTCCTTAGGTTAGTTAGGTTTAATTAGTTCTAAATTCTAGGCGACTAATGACCTCAGGAGTTAAGTCGCATAGTGCCCAGAGCCGTTTCAGCCATACTAATAGACGTTTTGCGTGTTTTGTGTCTAGGTGGTCTCTGTAGGCAGTGTAGTGAGTGACTGTCGGCTAGATCGAGTGACCATACACGATTTTGCATCATGCTCGACATTGCTGCGTGAGGAACCAGTGCAATCTTGGTAATAATTTTGTATATAAAATTCAAAAGGCCTAAACTTCAGTGGACGCATGAGATGTTCCGAGCACTTACATTCGGAAATACATTTTAACGTAGTTAAGACTGGAACACGGTATGGATTTACAAAAGCTCACTCGACTGGTGAAGACTTTTTTCGCATGAAAAAAGGTACAAGATCGAGTGGAAATATTGTAGATTCCTTTCATATGTCAGTCACACTACCTTACCTAGCACGTTGAGATCATTTCTACCATTCTCTGTGTCGTCATCATTGCAATCTATTAGGTTGGTGCATAAGTTCGTAGCGTTTCTGTTTCATATGTTGTTATTCCGGTTGTTATCGGTTTCTTTATCGATTGTCATTTTTTATTTGTAGTGCACTGTTGCTATTTGAACTTAAATATTATCATTTCGTCATTTGGAGATAGTAAGTGGAAGTGTGGACGCTAGAAAATGAAGTTCCAAGCGGAGAAATCTGAACATTTCCGATATATACTTCTTCTTGAGCTCAGTAGAGGGATGACAGCAGCGGAGGCAACCATAAAAATTTACGCCGTGTATGGGGATAATGTCCCTGGACAAAGTACTACAGCAAAATTGTTTTCTCGTTTTAAGGAGGATCGTTTTGACATTAGTGACTATCCACGTTCAGGAAGACCATCGGACTTTGGTGAAGATCGTTTAGAAGCATTAATCCACATGTCTCCACGTCATTGTATACGACAATTGGCAAATGTGATGAACTGTGATCATCCCACAATCGTGCGACGATTCCGTGCAATGAAGAAGGTTCAAAAACCGGATGTATGGGTACAGTATGCTCTGAGCCAAAAATCACAAATATCAGCGAGTGGCCATATGTGCATCTTTGCTTGCTCGTCATCAATTAGCTTGTGAACAAAAACGATTCCTGTCTTATATCGTTACTGGTGACGAGAAAACACGTCTTTATGCTAATATGAACAAAGGAAACGAAAATTTGAACCCAAACAAAGCAGCAGTTCCCCGCAAAAAAGCCTGCGCGCATTCACAAAAGATGATGTTATGCTTCTGGTTGAACGGCGACGGTGTGGTGTACTCCGAATTGCTTCCACGAGGTGTAACCATCACTGATGACATTTGTAGTGAACAACAGAGACATCTTGCAGACGCAATCCAAGAGCAACGACCAGGAAGACTGCGTGAAGTGATGCAAGTCCACGATAACGCCCATACGCATTCTACTAGACTGACAAAAAATAGCATACAGGAGTTGTGTTGGGAAGTCATTCCGCACGCACATTATTCATCTGATGTTGCGCCCTCACATTAATCTTTTCCTCTCTCTACTGAAAATCCTTCAAGAAACTTGCTTTCGGAATGAAAATGCACTCCGAACGTGCCTCGACGAGTTCTTCGCCTTAAAACCACGTGATTTCTACGGTCGCGGAATGGAAACGTTACCCCAGCATCGGGGTAAATGGTGAAGGAGAATATATTACTGACTACTGCATTGGCAGACCGTTGTTAATAGAGAAGGAGAATATATTACTGACGACTAAAGTGTCTCTTATGTGTACCTGTTGTGTTTATTAAACCTGTAGGAAAACGCACCAGTCCAATATGTTCCGGTTGTCCTTGAATTCGTTAAATTGTACCCTCCGTATTATACAGGGCGATTCAAAAAGAATACCACAACTTTAAAAATGTGTATTTAATGAAAGAAACATAATATAACCTTCTGTTATACATCATTACAAAGAGTATTTAAAAATGTTTTTTTTTCACTCAAAAACAAGTTCGGAGATGTTCAATATGGCCCCCTACAGACACACGAGCAATATCAACCCGATACTCCAACTCGTTCCACACTCTCTGTAGCATATCAGGCGTAACAGTTAGGATAGCTGCTATTATTTCTCGTTTCAAATCATCAATGGTGGCTGGGAGAGGTGGCCGAAACACCATATCCTTAACATGCCCCCATAAGAAAAAATCGCAGGGGGTAAGATCAGGGCTTCTTGGAGGCCAGTGATGAAGTGCTCTGTCACGGGCTGCCTGGCGGCCGATCCATCGCCTCGGGTAGTTGACGTTCAGGTAGTTACGGACAGATAAGTGCCAATGTGGTGGCGCTCCATCCTGCTGAAATATGAATTGTTGTGCTTCTTGTTCGAGCTGAGGGAACAGCCAATTCTCTAACATCTTCAGATACTGTAGTCCAGTTACAGTAGCACCTTCGAAGAAAAATGGACCAAAAACTTTATTGACTGAAATGGCGAACAAATGTATAACTAAATGAAACTTTATAGCTCCCTTAATTCGCCGACAGATAGTGCTTAGCTCTGCCTTTTGTCGTTGCAGAGTTTTAAATTCCTAAAGTTGTGGTATTCTTTTTGAATCACCCTGTATTTTGCGCTGCCGGCTGAATGAAGTTTTTATTTTATTTTTAATTCTATTTTTTGATGCGATTTTTATAGGCGCATCTCGACACGTTCCAGAGACAGACAACCACATGGTGATTTTAAACATATTTTAAACATTTTTCGTTACACCACTACTCAATGTCGACAAAAAACTTGAAGGCGCGTTGGAAAGCTTCGGAAGCGGGTGACAAACTGGGGTCCCGTTTCAGAAAACGTCTACACTGTCGGCAGCTGTGCAACGTGTTTACTATTGCGTGTCGCCTGGCGCCCTTTATCCCCGCGACTAAGGCACATTACATGTTAACGAGCCCCCTCTGAGAGTTTACTACTGTGACTGACGAGTCGAACTAACTTGCCCCAGAAAACAGTTCATTAAAAAACTAACGGAAAGATGTGGCTCCGTCTTTTGGGTCGATTGCTTTGAACTACTTCTGGAATATCTAGCAGTCTTGGCGGAACCAAGCCACTTGGTGGTGTGTGGCGGAGGGTACTTCAGGTATCACTAACATAACACGCAACGCCCTAGTGTACCAATTGAGCCACACCCGGATTGAACGCTAGCAGTGGTCTAGTATACTGCTCAGACTGAGTGCGATTGTCAAGCAGTTAAAGTACAACTAAAGCTTAGACGATTCGGAGACAGATGGTGCACGCGACTTTCCACCCTTAGGTTAAGTGCTGACTGTAGCCACACGACGGGTATCCGGCCACGCTGTCAAAATAAAAATAAGTTTCCCAAATCATTAAGGGAACGACTCCGTACGATGAGATAAACGCTGGAAAAGAGAGAGAGAGAGCGTTCACAACTACACTGCTTGACAAAAAATTTAATGTGTGGTCCTATGCCAACCTAACTTCTTATACGTACTCTACATCGGCGGGTATCTGCATCTACATCAATACTCCGCGAGCCACCTGACAGTGTGTGGCGGGAGGTACTTCTGGTATCACTAAGTGGTCCACCCTTACCCATTCCACTCGCGAATGCCGCGTGGGAGTAATGACTGTCGGTAAGCTTCTATATTTCAGAATGAGATTTTCACTCAGCAGCGGAGTTCTGGAAACATCCCCCAGGCTGTGGCTAAGCCATGTCTCCGCAATATCCTTTCTTTCAGGAGTGCTAGTTCTTCAAGGTTCGCAGAAGAGCTTCTGTAAAGTTTGGAAGGTAGGAGACGAGGTACTGGCAGAAGTAAAGCTGTGAGGACGGGGCGTGAGTCGTGCTTGGGTGGCTCAGTTGGTAGAGCACTTGCCCGCGAAAGGCAAAAGTCCCAAATTTGAGTCTCGGTCCGGCACACAGTTTTAATCTGCCTGGAAGTTTCAGCTTCTATATTAGCCATAATTTCTCCAATTTTTTCATGTTGGTCATTTTGGGATATGTATGTGGGAGGAAGTAATATGTTGTCCGACTCTTCCCAGAAAGTACTCTCTCGAAATTTCGGCTACAAGCCTCTCCATGATGCACAACGCCTCTCTTGTAGCGTCTGCCACTAGAGTCTATCTCTGTAACGTTCTCGCACCGAATAAATGATCCCTTGATTAAAGGCACCCCTCTTCGATGAAGAAAACGATTTAGTGACATATAGTCAGCACGGGTTCAGAAAATATCGTTCTTGTGAAACACAAGTAGCTCTTTATACCCATGAAGTAATAAGTGCTATCGACAGGAGATGTCAAATTGATTCCATATTTTTAGATTTCCAGAAGGCTTTCGACACCGTTCAATCACAAGCGTCTTCTAACCAAACTGCGTGCCTACGGAGTATCGCCTCAGTTGTGCCACTGGAGTCGTGATTTCCTGTCAGTAAGGTCACAGTTCTTAGTAACAGACGGAAAGTCATCGAGTAAAATAGAAGTAATATCCGGCGTTCCCCAAGGAAGTGTTATAGACCCTCTATATTGTTCCTGATCTATATTAACGACATAGGAGACAATCTGAGTAGCCGTCTTAGATTGTTTGCAGATGATGCTGTCATTTACCGTCTTGTAAAGTCATCAGATGATCAAGACGACTTGCAAAATGATTTAGATAAGATATCTGTATGGTGCGAAAAGTGGCAGTTGACCCTGAATAAAGAAAAGTGCGAAGTTATTCACATGAGTACGAAAAGAAATCAGCTAAATTTCGATAACGCAATAAGTCACACAAATCTGAGGGCTGTAAATTCAACTAAGTATTTAGGGATTACAATTACAAATAACCTAAATTGGAACGATCACATAGATAATATTGTGGTTAGAACAAACCAAAGACTGCGATTCATTGGCAGAACACTTAGAAGGTGCAACAGGTCTACTAAAGAGACTGCTTACACCACGCTTGTCCGCCCTCTTCTGGAGTACTGCTGTGCGGTGTGGGATCCGCATCAGGTGGGACTGACGGATGACATCGAAAAAGTACAAAGAAGGGCAGCTCGTTTTGTATTATTGCGAAATAGGGGTGATAGTGTCACAGACATGATACGCGAATTGGAGTGGCAATCATTAAAACAAAGGTATTTCTCGTTGAGACGGGATCTTCTCATGAAATTTCAATCACCAGTTTTCTCCTCCGATTGCGAAAACATTATGTTGGCACCCACCTACATAGGGAGAAATGATCATCACGATAAAATAAGAGAAATCAGGGCTCGCACAGAAAAATTTAAGTGCTCATTTTTCCCGCGTGCCGTTCGAGAGTGGAACGGTAGAGAGACAGCATGAAGGTGGTTCATTGAACCCTCTGCCAGGCACTTTGTTGTGAATAGTAGAGTAATCGCGTAGATGTAGATGTAGATCTTGTCCATCTATTCTATCAGTCATACCTGGTAAGTGTCCCATATTGATGAACAACACTCAAGAGTCGGTCGAACAAGCGCCCTGTATGCCACTTCCTTCGTAGATGACGTACACTTCCTTAAGATGTTTTCTATCAATCTCAGTCTTAGAATGTGCTTTTGCTGCAACTCGCTTCATGTGGTCATTTCACCTACTTTCTCTCTGGGTACTTACTTCTAGATATTTTACAATAAATACTGTTTCCAGTAATTTATCAACAACAGTGTAGCTTGTCACACATAGGAAAAGATATCCTCTTTTCCTGTGTGTGCGTAGTACGTGACACTTATTTAGGTTCAGGGTCAACTGGCAGAGACTCCACCATTCATCAATCCTCTGCAGGTCCTCTTGCAAGTCGGTACTGTTTTCTGGAGTTGCAACCTCTCTACTAGGCAACTGTATCATCTGCGAGCATTCTAAAGGAGCTTCCGACGCTTTCTACTACATCATTTGTATACAATGTAAAAATTAACCGTCCTATCATACTGCCTGGGCTACTCAGGAAATTATATTCACATCTATCGATTTTGATTCGTTAAGACCGATGTGTCGAGTTCCTTATGCGAGGAAGTCCTGAATCTAGTCGCAAATCTGGTCCGATACTCGGTAAGCTCGTATTTTTTTCACTAAACGACAGTGCGGGACGGTGTCAGATGCCTTCCTGAATTCAATAAAAACGGCATCAGCCTGAGCTTCGTTGTGTACAGCGCTAAGGAAGAGAGCGAACTGAGTTTCGAGAGATCTCTTTTTTCGGGATTAATGTTGATCTTTGTAGAGGAGATTTTCGTTCTCAAAAACGTCATAATTCTTGAGCATAAAACATGTTCCATAATTTAACAACAGAATGACATCAACGATACAGGCCCACATTTATGTCCATCTGCCGCATGGGGTTAGCCGAGCGGTCTAAGGCGCTGCAGTCATGGACTGTGCGGCTGATCCCGGCGGAGGTTCGAATCCTCCCTCGGGCATGGATGTGTGTGTTTGTCCTTAGGATAATTTAGGTTAAGTAGTGTGTAAGCTTAGGGATTGATGACCTTAGCAGTTAAGTCCCATAAGATTTCACACACATTTTTTTTTTATGTGCATCTGTCCAACAAACCTGATTGAAAACAGGAATAACCTACGCTTTTGGTCCTAGTACGGATGCCTTCTCACTACTAAGCTATTGTTGCTTTTCTGTACCGCGATCGGTTATTTCAATATCTGCCATTTTGACGTGACTGACTGATAGGTGGGACTGTATTACGATCTTCCGCCGTGAAACAATTTTGGAAGACCGAATTCAGTACTTCGGCAATCTATGGTCTTTCGTTCCGGCGCCTGTATGGTCACTGAGTGAATAGATGATTTCAAACCGTTTGCTGACTTCATGTAATACCAAAAACTCTTAGTGAGATCTGCTGATGAAATTTTACTTTCAAACTCACTGAACGCTTGTCTCATTGCTCTCCTTACAATCATTTTCGATCCTTTCAGCTTTTGTTTGTGTGCTAGATTGTGACCCCATGGGGTCTTTCCTATCCCTTACGACTTTATCTAACGAATATTGAACAATACTTCTCAATTATTCTTCCATTTGTACTCCACATCTTCGTCCTCAGGACTGAATATTTTATGCTGACTACTCAGATACTCTGCAATTTATATCCTGCCACTCTTGGTTTATTAATATTCCTTGTAATAATTGTAGTCATAGTCACTGTCACAGACGTTGATCACTGATACTCTCCGCTACGTTAACTACACTCCTGGAAATGGAAAAAAGAACACATTGACACCGGTGTGTCAGACCCACCATACTTGCTCCGGACACTGCGAGAGGGCTGTACAAGCAATGATCACACGCACGGCACAGCGGACACACCAGGAACCGCGGTGTTGGCCGTCGAATGGCGCTAGCTGCGCAGCATTTGTGCACCGCCACCGTCAGTGTCAGCCAGTTTGCCGTGGCATACGGAGCTCCATCGCAGTCTTTAACACTGGTAGCATGCCGCGACAGCGTGGACGTGAACCGTATGTGCAGTTGACGGACTTTGAGCGAGGGCGTATAGTGGGCATGCGGGAGGCCGGGTGGACGTACCGCCGAATTGCTCAACACGTGGGGCGTGAGGTCTCCACAGTACATCGATGTTGTCGCCAGTGGTCGGCGGAAGGTGCACGTGCCCGTCGACCTGGGACCGGACCGCAGCGACGCACGGATGCACGCCAAGACCGTAGGATCCTACGCAGTGCCGTAGGGGACCGCACCGCCACTTCCCAGCAAATTAGGGACACTGTTGCTCCTGGGGTATCGGCGAGGACCATTCGCAACCGTCTCCATGAAGCTGGGCTACGGTCCCGCACACCGTTAGGCCGTCTTCCGCTCACGCCCCAACATCGTGCAGCCCGCCTCCAGTGGTGTCGCGACAGGCGTGAATGGAGGGACGAATGAAGACGTGTCGTCTTCAGCGATGAGAATCGCTTCTGCCTTGGTGCCAATGATGGTCGTATGCGTGTTTGGCGCCGTGCAGGTGAGCGCCACAATCAGGACTGCATACGACCGAGGCACACAGGGCCAACACCCGGCATCATGGTGTGGGGAGCGATCTCCTACACTGGCCGTACACCACTGGTGATCGTCGAGGGGACACTGAATAGTGCACGGTACATCCAAACCGTCATCGAACCCATCGTTCTACCATTCCTAGACCGGCAAGGGAACTTGCTGTTCCAACAGGACAATGCACGTCCGCATGTATCCCGTGCCACCCAACGTGCTCTAGAAGGTGTAAGTCAACTACCCTGGCCAGCAAGATCTCCAGATCTGTCCCCCATTGAGCATGTTTGGGACCGGATGAAGCGTCGTCTCACGCGGTCTGCACGTCCAGCACGAACGCTGGTCCAACTGAGGCGCCAGGTGGAAATGGCATGGGAAGCCGTTCCACAGGACTACATCCAGCATCTCTACGATCGTCTCCATGGGAGAATAGCAGCCTGCATTGCTGCGAAAGGTGGATATACGCTGTACTAGTGCCGACATTGTGCATGCTCTGTTGCCTGTGTCTATGTGCCTGTGGTTCTGTCAGTGTGATCATGTGATGTATCTGACCCCAGGAATGTGTCAATAAAGTTTCCCCTTCCTGGGACAATGAATTCACGGTGTTCTTATTTCAATTTCCAGGAGTGTAATTCGCTAAGTTCAGTAAAAGTAATACATACTGTTTGGAGAACGTTACATTTATTTCACTTATACAATTATCCTCTGTTCTCTTGAGCGTTAAGAACGAAACATAAATTTCCTGAAACCAAAACACTTCATTTGCTTCAGAGAGAATTTGCAGAATATCTTTACTAGCTTTCGTGATCACGCCGTTGTAGCTTGCCATGCATAGAGCCATGTCATCAAAACTGATGCCAGAGATTTTGACATTGTTCTGAATGTCAGGTCCGAAAATTACTTCGAGCAAATAATTAGAGAACCAATTCGCGAACGTAACATCTTACACATCCTAGGAATGGTAGTTGGAATTAGACGCTTGGGACAATCCATTTCATATATCGTTAGGAAATTCAATATTCCAACGCCCATAGTAACACGAGTGTGCCGAGAATACCAAGTTTCGGGCATTACCACTCACCACAGACAACGCATTGGCCGACGCCCTTCTCTTACCGAACGAAAACAGTGGCGTTTGCGTAGATTTGTCAGTGTTAACAGACAAGCAACACTGCGTGAAATTAGCCCAGAAATCAACGTGAGATATACGACGAACGTACCCGCTAGGACAGTACGAAAAAATTTGGCGTTAATGGACTGTGGCAGCAGACGACCGACGCGAATGCCTTTGTCATCAGCGCGACATCGCCTGGAGCGCCTCTCTTGGGCTGATAACCATATCGGTTGAACCCTATACGACTGAAAAACCGTGGCCTGGTTGATGAGTCCTGATTTCAGTTGGTAAGAACTAATGGTACAATTCGTATGTGGCGCAGAACCTACGAACCCGTGGACCCATATTGTCAACAAGGCACTGAGTAAGCTGTTAGTGTTGGCGGGGCCAGTGTTTACATGGAGTGGACTGGGTCCTTTCGTCCAACTGAATCGATCATTGACTGTAAATGACTATGTTCGGCTACTTGTTGGATACCATTTGCAGCATTCGGGGACTTCATGTTCCTAAACAAATTTTATGGGTGACAGTATGCCTTGTCACCAGGCCACAATTGTTCGCGACTCATTTGAAGAACATTCTGGAGAATTCGAGCGAATGATCTGGCCACCTACATCGTCCGACATTAACCCCATCGAACATTTGTGGGACATAATGAAGAGGTCAGCTCATGCATAAAATCCTCCACTGCCAAAACTTTCACAATTATGGACGGCTATAGAGGCAGCATGGCTCAATATTTCTGCAGTGGACTTTCATGACTTGTTGAGTCCACGCCACGTCAGGCTGCTGCACTACGCTGGGCAAAAGGAGGTCCGACATGATTTTAGAAAGTATCCTATGACTTTTCTCACCTCATTACACAATGGCCGCCAGGGTGCATCATTGTTGTTATAAACCTGGAAAGATGCAAAAGGCGTGTGAACAGCTTCAGATCGTGAGTGATCCCTGTGAAGAACACAGAGATGCCATGTTCTCTTATGTGACAGTGTTATCAGCACCTGAGAAAGTTTGAAAGTGGCCTCTTTGTAGATCTCAATTTGGCCAGCAGGTCGAATCGTTCAATATCCATATTTGTCGTGCATTCAGTGGACACCGTAGCCCGTTGCTGGGCTGCATGGGAACGAGAGAGCAGACATGTTCGTAATCTATTTTTTGGTCGTTCACGTTTGACCATCACAATGGAGGATCACCATATTGTGCACCAAGCACATTGTAGCCTCTTCACGTCTGCACCTGCCAGTCGAGAAGAAGTACTGGAGCCTCTGCAACATCCCGTGTCATCCCACACCACTGGTCAGAGATCATCATCAGCTGGACTTGGGAATAATCGTCTCATGCTGTTAACACCACAACTTCCGCCCCCTGTAGCTGAGCGGTCAGCACAACAGAACGTCAATCCTAAGGGCCCGGGTGAGATTCCCGGCTGGATCGGAGATTTTCTCCGCTCAGGGACTGGGTGTTGTGTTGTCCTAATCATCATCATTTCATCCCCATCGACAAGCAAGTCGCCGAAGTGGCGTCAGATCGAAAGACTTGCACCCGGCGAACGGTGTACCCGACTGGAGGCCCTAGTCACACGACATTAATTATTTAACACCACAACAGAAACGGCTGCATTTGGTTTTGTGCCATGACCTGGAAGAATTGACTGCTGGTGAATGACACTGCATTGTGTTCAGCGATGGAGCGCGCTTCTTTATTACCATAGATGACCATTGTCAAAAGGTATGGCGGCGACCTGGGGAGAGGTCTCGCTCTTCCAGAGTTACGGAGAGGCACAGAGGTGTTACTACTGGCATCATGATGTGGGAAGCCATTGGGTACGACTTCAGGTAGCGGCTGGTATGACTGTATTCTGACGGCACTACTGTGCGGCATGGATATTCTGCGTCGTCATGCGTTACCTCACATGCGACAGTATCGTGGTGACATTTTTTGACAGAACAATGCTCATCCACACGTGGTACTTGTCTCTATGGACTATCCACTTGTTGTTAACGTACTTACGTGGCTATCTGTATCCTCAGTGTTAGGGGTTCACTACCCTGATGGACCAAATGTAATTTCGATGTATTGCTCACGCACTACCTGGGACAGAAAATATCTTTGCTGCAATACAGTCGCAGGTCAGAGCAGTCTACAAAGTTGTTGCAGTCGCTCGCTGCTACAGAGCAGTTGCAGTCTGTCGCTGGTACAGAGCAGTTCATAGCCATGTATTGTAAGGTAAATTTTATTGCTTTTATTGGCATGCGCGTAGTTAAGTCGTTTGTATAAGATGTTAATATGAATTTGTTTCAATTTTTTTTGTGATTCGTCAGCACCAGTTGGCTCAGATTTGCAATATTCAGTTTTTCACATAATGGATTGCAGATCTTTATCAATAATGTAAAAGATTTTCAGAATATAATTTTTACCAGTCAACAAAAAAAGGAAGGAATAATTTTGCCTTAAGTCATTACCAGTCCCGATCCAGTAATTTATTCAAATTTAAATATTGCATGGGGGCTTTACGCAGTGTCTCGTAATCGGCTGGCCCTGACTAGTATTATTACGCTATCTGACTGCAACAAACAATGTAAGAAGATTTTCGTAAACACAGTTAATTAATTAAGTCCCCAGCAACTATAAAACCTACAAAATCCAAGCACAAATGTAACTGTTCTGTATGTGGAGTGTGACTCAACGTACGCATCTGGCACGGTTCTTTTCCAACAAGACAAGAATTCTTAAATACCAACTATACTGACGTGACAAAAGAAATTTAGAAAAACTATAATTACGCAAGAAAACCAAAATTCACTCTAATACAAGAACACAAGCCAGATGCTTTGTTGACTGAACCTGTAGTGACGCATTATTTCAGACACACAATCAATAAAAGAACATTGTATTTTTTTTTACCTTCATATATATTGACGAAATGCACACAATAACATCTGCTATCTCTCCCATCAAATAACTGCATAAAACATGGAACAACACTCTTTACTACAACATCTTACTCCGACTTCACGACACGACAAGCACTGACTTCTACGATCTCTCGACAACCACTGACTGCCATGAACTCTAAACACACACTGCCTGCTACGAACTCCCAACAAGCACTGTGGAGGCGGCTTAATAGTACTCTTTGGCGCAATCTCTGGCGCAGTGGCACAGTGCAGCCACCTTTCATATGCCCCTCCTCCACAGGCCAGAATTTGATGGTATTTTTGCCAGCATTGGTGGTGAAAATACCACCAAATTCGTCCACAAAAATACAGACAAAAACAAAAGATAATATTAATACCTAAACATCACATAATTAGTTAAAATTTTGGCTTTGCACTGACCTTTTACTAACCTAATATATGAAATACAGTAAGCAATACAACTTCTTTTCATACATGTGACTTTACATAATAGTTTACACAATATACAAAAAATCAGTTTATACAAATGTTCACATAAAATGCTTTCAATGATTAGTTTATACAAAAAAAGAACACCAACAGGTAACATCTTTTCAGTAAAAGCAGTCCATCAGTTGCACCCAGTAAAGTTTAGCAGGTACACCCAGCAACAAGTCACATTAGTTCAATAGAAGCAATCCATCAGATGCACCCAGCAATGTTAAGCAGGTGCAGACGCCAACAAGTGACTTCATTTCAGTAAAAGCAGTTCACCAGTTGCACCCAGCAATGTTGAGAGCAGGTGCAGACACCAACAAGTAATACCATTTCAGTAAAAACAGTCCATCTGTGGCACCCAGCAATGTTGAGTAGGTGCAGACAGCAAAAAGTAACATCATTTCAGTAGAAACAGTTCTAACAGTGGCACTCAGTAAAGTTCAAAAGGTACACACAGCAACAAGTCACATTAGTTCAGTAGAAGCAGTCCATCAGAGGCACCCAGCCATGTTGAGTAGGTGCAGACAGCAACAAGTGACTTCATTTCAGTAAAAACAGTTCATCAGTTGCACCCAGCAATGTTGAGTAGGTGCAGACAGCAACAAGTGACTTCATTTCAGTAGAAACAGTTCATCAGTTGCACCCAGCAATGTTGAGCAGGTGCAGACACCAACAAGTGACATCATTTCAGTAGGAGTAGTCCATCAGTTGCACCCAGCAATGTTGAGCAGGCGCAGACAGCAACAAGTGACTTCATTTCAGTAGAAACAGTTCATCAGTTGCACCCAGCAATGTTGAGCAGGTGCAGACACCAACAAGTGACATCATTTCAGTAGGAGTAGTCCATCAGTTGCACCCAGCAATGTTGAGCAGGTGCAGACAGCAACAAGTGACTTCATTTCAGTAGAAACAGTTCATCAGTGGCATCAGCAATGTTGATCAGGTGCACACAGCAACAGGGGACATCTTTTCAGTAGAAGCAGTCCATCAAATTCATTAGCACTGATCACAGTGTTCATCAGAGTTTATGAGCAGAAATTAAACATGTCCTAGTGGCACCAATCACGTAGAAAAGGTACAGGTAACAGTCCATAATTTTTTTTTTACAATCACTGATCACACAGTTCATCAGCAGAAATTGAACATGACTAAATGTCACACATCACGTTGAAAAGTGCAGGTAACAGTTCAGAATATTTATCTTCACTAAGCAGACAGTTCAGGCATGAACAATAGTTTGAATGCACATACAAATGCTTTTACAGTAACATATAAATCATAACAAACACACAAATGATATCAGATAATTGTCCTATTAACTATTACAATACACAAATACCAGTAAACCTATAATATTTATGGGTGTCAGTGCAAGCCACTACAAACAAATAAAATAATATTTAGGAGATAGGTGGGTGGGATTAGTAAAGGAAAACACACAGAACACACTCACTCATCCTTCATCCACATTAAGTACTACTGTGTAATTGAATAGTGTTAATTGTGTAAATGTAATTCTGTCAAAATCTGATGTTCCTCATGTGTATCAAGTAGTACTGGCAGCAATGTATAACAGTCAATAATAGTTAGTCAACGTCATAGTCATCATGTCAAGACCAATGTTTGCCAAGCCAGATCAAATGTACTGTTGTTGAACATCTGTCAGTGAGCCACGATATGCAATTACTTCCTCTCTTCAAAAAAAGTATATACTGCTTAGTTATTTAACAAAGTGTGTGTATAGACTATCTTCCTTCTATTTTAGTGTTCTAGTCTGCTATTTTCATCCTCCTTGTTCCATAAGACCAACAAAAAAAAATATGCTCCTCACTTACTTTACCTCTTATACACCAAAACTCCAATAATCATCAACTTAATCTCAATACGTCACTAATACTTCTTCAATACGTCGATACATATAACTCTTATCATCAATATCATTTACCTTACCTCTTGTCCACAAAAACTCCAATAATCATCAACTTCATATACTCTCAATACCTCAATAATACGTCGATAAATATAAACCTCAGCACCAATATCATTTCACTTCCAACACAACTCTTTCCTCTAGACAGTCTCCTCGAACAAGTACAGATAAAATCCTAATGCAACTTCAATTCAGCATCCCATACAATCCGAAGACACAGTGTCCACACACAACCTCTGTGTAATCCATCTGACCCAAATTTTCTACTCATTATAAATTATAAGATACATTTTGGTTCCTTGTCCATCATTAAATAAAAGAAATGCATACCTGACCTCTAACAGACTTAGTTCGAATAACTCTCAGTAATTAAGTACGATTACGGAGTGTGAATGATCATAATATTTCACAGTGTGCACACCACTTCAAGAATCATAGCAGAAGCAAAACATGTGGAGTATTTCTTGTGTCAAGTGTCACTTCCTATTTCAATTGCTTACAAAAAAAATGCAGTGTAATAATTGTCAATGGTCTAAACCTATTTTTGGTATGTCATGTCGTCATCCTCCTTCTTATTAGCATAAATTTATACAGCTTCCATAAAACCTCAGCTCATGTGACTTCTCTGAAGTTTCTTGTACTAATGTCGTTCGTCGAATTATAGCAGTTCATTTTCTTATCTTAAAATGTAAGGCACTGAGCGTAAGCAAAACAAGCAATAGCGAGTAAATATACCAGTAGAGAACAGAATGTCAACAAGTGGATGCAGCACAATTCCTACAACGAGGCTCTGTCAAGCGAACAATCTATAATTAATACAGTAGTGTGACCTAAACTCTATGTTTGTACACTGTACATCAGCATTGCTATACTCTAAATTGAAGAGTAGTTATGACAACAAAACAGAAACGTGTAAATATGCAATCCACGCGCATAGCAGCAAACATATGTCATCTAACATAATAAACAGGTCATTAGCATCATATCAGCATAAACAAATAAATGTTCATATGTCATTTTAATAAGTAAACATGGAGGCGCAAGCAGATAAATCACAAAGTATAACTTACATACCTAAACACATCAGCACAATAAATCAGGTTACAATTATAATTCAAATAAATAAGCACAGCAGGCACATAATAAAAAAAAACATGACATCAGTGAAAAAGCATTGCACCCAAGCGATGCATAATATATACAAGTCACAACCCAGTTCATTAATAATCATTGTCAAAATCAGTTAACGTACGCAAGCACGTCGCTTCACAAGTAAATTCATAGAACATGAAAGTAGCACATCACGTAATCGCGAGCAGCAAATTACGTCTAAAGTACGTACCTAAGTGGAAATATGTTACCTGAAAAATAAACTCAATTAATAGTTACCCCTTTTTTTTTTTTTTTAGTTAATTAGTTTCTTCTTCGAAATTACATTCTTCCTAAAAATCTCTCGATAGCAAGTCCTCTTAACGTCGGAGACACACAGAATTTACCTGAAGTTCTTAAATATTTTATACAACCGTATCCTGAAAAATACTGAATGTTAATAACATAATTCATCAAGTCACTATAGCTTTATACTGAATTTATTCGGAGTAATTAAACTGTGTATTTGTTTACTGCTGTCAGTGCATTCGCACTGAGCGCTCGATCAGCTGTAGGCGCGTGACGTAGGAAGCAATTGTTTGCGGTCAACGACTGCCTTGTGCGGCGCGCAGACTTGACTGTTGCTTTGAGTATGTGCCGCCGCCAAAACACAGCGCGGTATCCTTGTACTCTCCGCATGTTTACATCTAGCTGTTGGTTTCTCAAAAGTATGTCATTCCACAAAAATTTTTACGTTGGATATGTGATGTATTCCTTTAGAGCGTCGTGATTTAAGAGTTTCTACTTCGACAGTGTTATCATGAATAATTTTGCGAATTCTGTATGGACCGTTATAAAGCAGAAAAAATTTGCGACACAAGCCTTTTCCTTTGTGAGATAAACGGTGGGACTTAATTAACACCTTTTGGCCAACTGAAAAAGTTTTTAAACGACCAGGACGTTTAGCTGATTTCTCTCTTCTAGCAGCCGCAGATGCAATATTTCGTAGAGCCAGGTTGACAACTTCAGAATGCCGCAGTTTCCGTGAAGGCGGAAAAGGAACGATTTCAGAAATGCGATTTGTCGGCGCTTTGTTTTTTAATATCAATAGAGGCGGTAAAGAAGTTGAATGATTAGGGAGTTCATTCAGAATATTTTGAAAAATATGAAGATACTGATCCCAAGTTCTGTGATTCTGATGACAATAAAGACGGCACAATTTATTGATTTCCTTCATCCATCTCTCTGAAGCGTTAGATTGAGGGTGAAAAAGTGAGATGAAGATTGGTTTAATTTTACGACGCTGTAGAGTACGAAGCCAAATTTTAGAGCGAAACTGTGATCCATTATCTGATATAACCTTGTCAACGTGACCGACTTCTTTAAGAAAATGTTTGATAAAAGCATTAGATACTGAACGAGCTGTTGCTTTGCGTAAAGGTGTAAAACACACATATTTTGACGTCAACTCCACTGCTACGAAAATGTACGCAAAACCATTAGTAGAACGAACCACTGGACCAAACAAATCGACTGCAGCCATCTCCTTTAATTTCGCTGGAATGACGGGAAACAACGGTGCTCTGTGAGAAATCGTTGGAGGCTTAGCCATTTGACATAATTTGCATTTGGCAAGAACAGATCGAATACGTTTTTCCATATTACTGAAGTAACAATTTTCTCGTAATTTGTGAAAGCATTTTCGGGGACCAAAGTGTGCATAACTGAGATGCGTATACCAAATCAATTTATTGACCCACTCATCAGGAATACAAACTAACCAAACGAAGCTGTCGACCGATTTTCGTTTAAAAAGAACTTTCCAGATAGATCGCAAAAACGAGGTGTGGCCAAATCGTCCAATTTAACAAAGCGTCTAAGAAAATTACAGACACCAAGAAAACTACGAACATCACGTTTTGTGGTAGGAACAGCATAATTACGAATAGCGTCTAATTTCTCTGGATCAGGAAGAATACCTTCTGTAGAAATAACGTGACCGAGAAATTTCACCTGAGAACGACCAAATTCAGTTTTTTCCAAGTTCACTGTCATGCCAACTCGTGCAAAGATACGTAACAATGAATCCAAAATTTTGCTGTGCTCACTCCAAGAATGTTTAGCTATAAGAATATCGTCAACATATGAAGTAATGTTGTCACGAAGATAAACAGGTAAAATTTCATTTAAGCTACGAATGAATGCTGCTGAAGGTACAATAAGTCCAAATGGTAATTTACGAAATCACTTTTAGGTACAGTTAGTCAAATCCGGTTATTGTTTACTTACTGTCTAGATAGATTGATAGTCGAAGAGTTGTTTTGACAGATGCAAAGAATAGTAAAAGAGTAGGCAGCGGTACAGAAAACCAAAAGAGAAATAGCACCACTACAGCTCGGGGCCCTATGCTCGCTACGGCACATATTCACTTAGAGTAGTGAATCCCCTGAGGACTTTAATAGCTGCACATAATTTCAAGTTTGTGACTTAATGGCAACTTTGGCGGAAGTGCGTACGCAAATTGACCTGACCATGAACATGGATGTATGTCATCCTTAGAATTACGAAAGATCTTAAATTTCCGGACAGTCAAAAAGTGTTTATAATCAAAGTTTTCGCCTCGTGGCGACAAAGACCTACCGCGTCTGTCCCGGTCCGAATGTCGATTATTGTAAAGTTCGCGCGCCTGGCGCTCTCTTGTTGCATCCCGTAAATGAAACAAATTATTTTCTTCAAACCCTTCTGCTACCTGTGATTCCAAATTTCTTCTGCTATCTTTTCTTACAATTTCCCCTTCGATCTGCTTGACTTGCTTTCGTAATGCCTCAAATTCCCTTTTCACGCGTTCATTAAATTTTCCCTGATTTTCAACATGCTTATTTATGTTCTGGTATTCTTCGGTTTCTGCAAATGGTAATGGAGCTGTATCATCCGAATCTCTGTCCCCATGTAAACTAAGATTTGTCAATTTATCTGAAATTTCCTCAACTCTTTCCGATAAGTCACCTAATTGTTCTTTCTGTTTATTTACGTCTTCCGTAAGTGTCGCGACTCGGGTTTCAGTATTGTCACATTTGGTAGTTAAGTGTTCACACTGTTGCGTTAAGTTATTTATTCTATCATTTGGTACGGATTCCTCAATTCTTTCAATTATTTCTTCCTTGTCTTGTGCACGTTGTAAATTTAACTCTGAAAATTTCTGTACTATCACGCGATCTCTTTCTTCCTGTTCTCTATCCTGTTCCCTTTGTCTGATTTCTACTGCAATTAATCTATTATTGTGAGAATTCAGAATCGGTTGTACTTCTTCCCTGATTTCTTTCTTTAATTCATCTTTCATATTTTTGAAACATGTCCCTATTCTTGCATCTAACCGTGTTTCCATTGTTCCCATATCAGTTTTTAATTCAGATCGTAAAGTTCCCATCTCTGTTTTAATTGTTCCTATCTCTGTTTTTAATTCAGATCCAAACCGAGTTTCCATTGTTCCCATCCGTGTTTCCATTGTACCCATTTGTGTTTTAATTGTTCCCATCTCAGTTTTAATTGTTCCCATCTGTGTTACCATTGTTCCCATTTGTGATCCCAGATTTAATATTGCACCCATCAACTGCTCCATAGTAGCCGGTTCGCAATTCTTTTCGCGCCTAACATTTCCCGCAAAACCAGTTTCCTTCGTAATAGCTGTAAAGCTATCTGTGTTCGATACTATTTCAGAATCTTCTGTCGTTAATCTCAGATTCTGTGAATTTTCTGATTGAGAAAAATTTTGAAATGGTTCCGGACTGTCTTCCCGACTTATTACATTGTTTTCCACTTCCTTATCCATCATGCTGTTTTCCTCTGTTGGCGAGTTCGCCATGTCAACAACTTCGTTATTCTGACTATTCATCAATTTTGCCTGTTTCATCGACCGCGTAATCATTTACAAAACATAAAAAAAAATTTGTCACTGTACGAAAATTACACACGGTGACTCTTTATCTCAACAATACCATTCAAATGCAATGACTCCCTCAAACACGATCAATCGAACAATTGAAATAATTGCACAAAATTGTCAAACGCGTATACAAGACAACAACAAAAAAATAAATTTGAAAAATACCATTAGAAGAATGCCAATTACCAAATCTACACATTCAATACAGACTACAATTACTGAACTACAAATTACTACAACAATACTACAGTCTACAATTTTCACAATCAGAAAAATTCCAAGGGACGATCCGAAGCAGCGGTCGCCACGTGCATGGGGGCTTAATTAAATATAAGCTTGAAAATGTTTTTAATTTTTGTAGCTGTTTGTCCGATTACGCTGTGTCTCGTAAACGGTTGGCCCTGACTAGTATTATTACGCTATCTGACTGCAACAAACAATGTAAGAAGATTTTCGTAAACACAGTTAATTAATTAAGTCCCCAGCAACTATAAAACCTACAAAATCCAAGCACAAATGTAACTGTTCTGTATGTGGAGTGTGACTCAACGTACGCATCTGGCAAGGTTCTTTTCCAACAAGACAAGAATTCTTAAATACCAACTATACTGACGTGACAAAAGAAATTTAGAAAAACTATAATTACGCAAGAAAACCAAAATTCACTCTAATACAAGAACACAAGCCAGATGCTTTGTTGACTGAACCTGTAGTGACGCATTATTTCAGACACACAATCAATAAAAGAACATTGTATTTTTTTTTACCTTCATATATATTGACGAAATGCACACAATAACATCTGCTATCTCTCCCATCAAATAACTGCATAAAACATGGAACAACACTCTTTACTACAACATCTTACTCCGACTTCACGACACGACAAGCACTGACTTCTACGATCTCTCGACAACCACTGACTGCCATGAACTCTAAACACATACTGCCTGCTACGAACTCCCAACAAGCACTGTGGAGGCGGCTTAATAGTACTCTTTGGCGCAATCTCTGGCGCAGTGGCACAGTGCAGCCACCTTTCAATATTTCACAAATTTTCTCAGATCATAGTCATGTGTTCTTTAGTAATCAAAAGACCAGTGCAGCTATGTCAGTAAGCAAAGTCAGTTTTTCTAATAATTCAGATCTCAGACAAATGATGTCCAGTATTAGTAGATAGGCCAGCATTGCACTGAGCTGTGCCATTTACGAGCAGATATATAGACAGCGTTTTCTGGCGAAACCATCACGAGGTAAGAATATTTCAGTTTATTTCTCGTGGACATATTTAGATTCATTTCACTGGGCCATGGGGTAGCGCTGCTTACGTCAAAATTTGCCAGTTTTCATGAGTTAAGATATTACAAAAAATATTTTTTAATACGGGGAGATTACACCAGATCTGTCTCCAATATGTGTGAGCCCTGGTCGGACACCAACTTCGTCACTGTGCCAGTGTCCAGGATATCAAGGACCAGTTACAACAGTTGTGGGCCAACTTCCCCCAGGAGAGAATACAACGGCTTTACCCTTCTCAACCGAATCACTGCATGCCTCCAGGCCAGAATGGGTGTAACATCTTAGTGCTTAGTGGTCTCATACTGCCAAGTTGTCTGTAAATCACCCGATTTTGTAATGACTGAAATAACATCTTGTGCAATCGCAGCCTGTGTAGTTCCATGTCGATTCCTCCTCCCCTTCTGGTTGCTTCACCTTTTTTTTCTCTGGCAGTGTATTTATTAATTTATTAAAAATACATACCACCAGTACCAGAACTTCTAAGGGAAATGATCTGAATCTATTACGCAAACTGGAACTTAAAATAACGTCACTTATTGAAGAAAAAACCACACACACACACACACACACACACACACACACTTATATAAGGTGTACAAATTTGCTTCCGCCGTTTGCCTTGGGGTGGTGACAACGGTAATTAGCGGTCGAAAGAAACAAATCGCAGACGTCAGGAAGTTAGCTTGAACCTCGGTCAACATAACCTCATTCAAACTTTAGTCCATTTGTGTCTGCATCATAAATTTGTTCTTGATTGAAAATGTCAGCATACGATCCTAATTCTCGTCATCTGCGGGAGGTATTACTGTTTTGTTTCAGTATGAAGAAAACAGCGGCTGAGTCTCATGGAATGCTCTCAGGTATGTATGGTAAGGACGTTATTAGTGAAAGAACGTGTCGTGAGTCGTTTCAACGCTTCAAGAACGGTGATTTTAACGTCGTAGACGAGCATAGTGGTGGCAGAGAGAATGTTTTCAAATGGTTCAAATGGCTCTGAGCACTATGGGACTTAACTGCTGAGGTCATCAGTCCCCTAGAACTTAGAACTACTTAAACTTAACTAACCTAAGGACATCACACACATCCATGCCCGAGGCAGGATTCGAACCTGCGACCGTAGCAGTCGCGCGGTTCCGGACTGCGCTCCTACAACCACGAGACCACCGCGGCCGGCAGAATGTTTTCGAAGATGCAGAATTGGAGACATTTCTCAGTGAAGACTCACGTCAAACTCAAGAAGAATTTGGAACGATTAGTGGGAGTGACACAGCAAGCCATTTCATAACGTCTCAAGGCTACGGGCATGATTCAGAAAGAAGGAACTTAGGTCCCGTGTGAGCAGAAACCAAGAGACGTTGAACGGCGTTTGTGTGTTTGTGAACAGCTACTTCAGAGGCAAAAACGGAAGGTATTTGTGCATTGTATTGTGACCGGGGACGAAAAATGGGTTCATTACGATAACCCTAAACGCAAAAAATCATGGGGACATCGCGGCCATGCTTCCACGTCGACGGCCGAACCGAATATTCACGGCTCCAAGATCACGCTCTGCATTTGGTGGCACCAGCTCGGCGTCGTGTACTATGAGGTATTAAAACCAAGTGAAACAATCACAGGTGCTCGTTATCGAACGCAATTAATGCGTTTTAGCGGAGCATTAAAAGACAAACGGCTGCAATACAGCGAGAGGCACGATAAAGTGATTTTGCAGCACGACAACGCTCGACCCCACGTTACAAAAGAGGTCAAAACGTACTTGGAAACGTTAAAATGGGAAGTCCTACCCCACCCGCCGTATTCTCCAGACATTGCTCCCTCTGACTATCACCTGTTTAGATCAATAGTGCATGGCCTGGTTGACCAACACTTCCGATCTCATGAAGAAGTCACAAATTGGATCGATTCGTGGATCGCTTCAAAAGATGAACAATTTTTTCGACGCGGGATTCGTACACTGCCCAAAAGATGGGAGAGAGTAGTGGCCAGCGATGGAAAATACTTTGAATGATACATGTGTAATCAATTTGTTTCATGAAAGCCTCAAATGTTGGGGAAAAAGGGCGGAAGCAAAGATGTACACCTTATATATACACACACACACACACACACACACACACACACACACACACACACACATATATATATATATATATATATATATATATATATATATATATATATATATTAAAAGTACGGTACGTACTGCTAGAACCAGAAGGAAGAGAAGTTATTTGGATCTTTTATGCAATAACAAGTCCAGAACAACTTCACCTTTTCACATAACAAATTCGCTTCGCAGCTTGTGGGCATCGTATTGGAATGTAATGTGCAGAGTTGCACTTTGCTTGGTTACTTTCATCCTGCTATCCGCTGAGGCAGGGGCTGAGGAGGGCTGTTATTTTCCTTTTCCTTTTACCAGGAGTTACTGAACTACTGAATTACAGGTCATAGTCGTATCGTTTACGTCACACTTATTGTACTTTCAACACGGCATAAAACACGAATATTATTCATATTACGTGCCACATCTATTATTACACTGGTACAACCTGCATAATCATATAAACGCTTTCCTATCAGCGAAATACACGACACAGTATGCATGCGTCTGGCTACGCAGCGGACTCTCGCGAAGTTAAATCACACTGTTGCCAGGAGTACTCAGAGGGTACGCGCCCAAATTGTGAAGGAAAGCTGTGGTCTACCAACTGTTGATTCTAAAAGTTTCAGCCATAGTCTGAAAGAACTCTACCATTATAAATACGGAAATGTCTAAGGTATCAAACAACTTCCAGCATAACTGAAGCTCCTCAGAAATGATTTCACGAAGTAAACACCCTTACACTGTGCAGAAAGTAATCCAAATTTTTTAGCATTTCTCTGTAATGTGTTACATCTATGTACACACTGAGGTCACGGGATAGCGATATGCCCATACACAGATGGCGGTGGTACCACGTACGCGAGGTATAAAAGGACAGGAATGTTAGTTGTCGCTAGACACATAGGAGATTCTGTGGTGTCACCGCCAGACACCACACTTGCTAGGTGGTAGCTTAAATCGGCCGCGGTCCATTTAGTACATGTCGGACCCGCGTGTCGCCACTGTGTGATCGCAGACCTAGCGCCACCACAAGGCAGGTCTCGAGAGACGATATAGCACTCGCCCCAGTTGTACGAGGACATTGATAGCTACCATACGGACGAAGCCTTCCTCTCATTTGCCGAGAGCCAGTTAGAATAGCCTTCTGCTGAGTCCATGGCTACGACCTAGCAAGGCGCCATTAGCCTTACCTACTTTGAGAGTTATAGTATAAATGTCTCAAGAAGAACGCTGTAGTCATCAAATAATAAAGTTAAGTATAAAGCAGCTACGTACTTTTCTTGCTACCATTCAATAGTTATCCTGTTCCAGAATTGACGCCCGTCGGCGTGTGTGTGTACGCGTGCCTTCCTTTCTTTCGGCTACCCGTCACTGTGGACTGACTGCCTTGTCAGTCCACTTCAGATTCCATTCTGGTAATCGTTAAGGAATTCAATATTCCGAGATCGACAACGTCAAGATTGTGCCGACAATACCAAATTTCAGGCACTACCTCCCATCACGGACATCGTAGTGGCCGACGGCTTTCATGAAACGACCGAGAACAGCAGCGTTGTCATTGCTAACAGACAACCAACACTGCGTGAAATAACTGCAGTGATCAACGTGGGACGTACGACGAACACACCGGTTAAGACCGTGAGACGGAATTTGGTGTTAATGGGCTATGACAGCAGACGACCGACGCGAGTGGCTTTGCTAACAGCACGACATCGCCTGCAGTGTTTCTCCTGGGCTCATGATGATATCGGTTAGATTCTAGACGACTGGAAAACCGTGGCTCGTCAGATGAGTCCAGATTTCAGTTTGTAAGATTTGATGGTGGGGTTCGAATGTGGCGCAGGCCTTACAAAGCCATGGGCCCAAGTTGTCAACAAGGCACTGTGCAAGCTGATGGTAGCTACATACTGGTATGGGCTGTATTAATATAAAATGGTCTGGATCCTCTGGTCCAACTGAACCGATAATTGACTGGACGTGGTTATATTCGGCTACTTGGAGACCATTTGCAGCCATTCATGGATTTCACATTCCTTAACAACGATGTGATTTTCACGAATGACAATGCGCCATTTAACCGGGCGCAATGTTTAAAGAACATGAGGACAATTCGAGCGAATGATGTGGTTACCCAGATCGCTCGAGATCAATCTCATCCAATATTTGCCGGCCGGAGTGGCCGAGCGGTTCTAGGCGCTACAGTGTGGAACCGCGCGACCGCAACGTTCGCAGGTTCGAATCCTGCCTCGGGCATGGATGAGTGTGCTGTCCTTAGGTTAGTTAGGTTTAAGTAGTTGTAAGTTCTAGGGGACTGATGACCTCAGAAGTTAACTCCCATAGTGCTCAGAGCCATTTTTTTTCATCCAATATCTATGGGACATAATCGAGACGTCAGTTCGTTCACAAAATCCTGCACCGGCAACACTTTCGCAATTATGGGCGCCTGTAGAGGCAGAATAGCTCAGTACTTCTGCAGGGGACTTCCAACGACTTCTCGACTCCATGCCACGTCGGGTTGCTGCACTACGCAGAGCAAAAGGAGGTGCGACACGATATTAGGAGGTATACCATGGCTTTTGTCATCTCAGTGTAGAGTATAGCAAATCTTGTGTTTTGATGTTCTTCTGTTTCCTCTTTTTTAGCGACATTGTGTGAACTATGTGGTTTTCACATGATGATAAAATGGAAACTGAGGAAACAAAACCAACATATATACCAAATCAGTGAGCATTTGCACCGAGAGTGAGCCCAGAATCGAACAGTTTTCGATTCGACGAAAGTTTGCAGAATATTTAGAACGTTGCAGCAGAAAATTTACGTCTTTTTGAAACGCACTGGAGAAGTGGCCTTCAGCACAACGCCAAACTGATCACTCACGTTGCTTCCTTCATGTGATGCTACCGTAAGTTACCTTTCCGAGCGACTTTAACCATGTGTACAACATAATATTGTTATATTACTTACCTTTTTCCGGATGTGCATGGATTTTCGGAATAGGGAAAGAAACACACGCTGGTCATCCTCATCCCTAGCATGCCTCAACATGTTTCTATTAACGAGGAAAATCGTTTTGTAAATTAGTGTACTTTTCATCTCTTTTCGGCACGTGCCGATTAGCACTCTTACATCACTGTAGTCCTTCAACTGTTCTGTTTGTCTGACCTTCCATATACCCATAAAATGCTATGACGATCAGATTTGTTCTCGTATTAATTACCTGTCATATCATGAGGTGACCATATAAATCTTTCCGTACTCCTTCCTGAATCTTGATCTATTAAGTGTCTTGGTCAGAGTATAAATGTGTTGAGGTGATTGAGATGATTTGGTACTTCCATGTTTTTCTGCTCTTCCACAATTTACTGTGGTCGACATAGTCAAAATTTTAGTGTAATAAATAAAGCAGAGATACACTTTCTGGAATTCTCTTGCAGTCAAAAGTTTGGCATAATCGATAAGGCAGAGATACACATCTTTCTGGAATTCTCCTGCGTTCTCCATAATCTGTCGGGTGTAAACATGACTGTATTATCAAATAATAGCTCTGAGCACTATGGGACTCAACTGCTGAGGTCATTAGTCCCCTAGAACTTAGAACTAGTTAAACCTAACTAACCTAAGGACATCACACACATCCATGCCCGAGGCAGGATTCGAACCTGCGACCGTAGCGGTCTCGTAGTTCCAGACTGTATTATTATGTGAGGTAAGTGCGGTAGTTCGGTGATTCAAAACACTCTGTAGAAAATCCTTTCTCTGGAATCGGTATGGATACTCAACTTTTCCAGTCTTTTGGCCACTGTTGGGTTCCCCGTATTTGTTGACACATTGAATGAAGTATTTTGAAGGCATCTCTCCAGCGACTTTGAATAATTCTTCTCGAATTTCATGAGTTTCAATTGTATTGTGTTTAGGAACATTTACTACAGTTCTTTTAAATTTCTGAAGTAACAGATCTTCATTATTTTTCTGCTTTCTTGCTTCGTTCGCAGATATCGGTAACCCTCTGCATGAACCTGCGTTTCGCTAACTTCAGGGTCTTTATCATTAGACGAGATGCATATTGGAGAAAGTAATACATGAACGTATGCACAATGTCGAGTTAGGAAGTGTAATAAATAATTAGAAACAAGATGTAATTACAATTTAATTCCATATCAACAGTTAATAATGCATTTCTTGAATGAGATCAGTTGTGTTTTATGGTGCAATTTATGTAACAACAGAAACTGTATTGTGGAATTATTGTATACTTTTTTTCTGTGGTAGTTAGTAGGTTTTGTCATAGCCACAAGACAGCAGGCCATATACGGTGGTAGATGCAAAATAGGTTTAGTATTTTGCAGCGGATATTACTTTTTTTAAATTGGTGTTGGCATCACAGGAAGCTGAGAATTTTAAATGCATGTGAGGGAATCTAGCTCGCGATTTTCCAGAAATTGTACTTAATTAGCGTTGTGCTGCTGTATGCTATTGCTTTGCTAATCGTTTATGTATCTCATTTTTTCGCCAGTCAGCTGAAATACGTCTTCTCTCACCCAAGGTTTCTTCGAAGTTTCTTCGCATGTTAACAAATTTCTCTTCTTCAGAAATGCTTTCCTTGCCATTGCCAGTCTACATTTTATATCCTCTCTACTTCGACCATGATCAGTTATTTTGCTCCCCAAATAGCAAAACTCATCTACTACTTTAAGTATCTCATTTCCTAACCTTATTCTTCCAGCAGCAGCTGGTTTAATTCGACTTCATTCCATTATCCTTGTTTTGCTTTTGTTGATGTTCATCTTATATCCTCATTCAAGACACTGTCAATTCCGTTCAGCTGCTCTTCCAGGTCCTTTGCTGTCTTCTCCATGGATTTTAATTCATACTCCGAACTTTTCTTTTGTTTCCTTTACTGCTTGCTCATTATACAGACTGAGTAACATCGGGGATAGGCTACAACCCTATCCTACTCTCTTCCCAACCACTGCTTCCCTTGCATGAGCCTTGGCACTTATAACCGCCATCTCGTTTCTGTACAAATTGTAAATAGCCTTTGGCTCCCTGTATTTGACCCTTGCCACCTTCATAATTTGAAAGAGAGTATTCCAATCAACATTGTCAAAAGCTTTCTCTAAATCGACAAATGCTAGAAACGTAGGTTTGCCTTTCGTTAATCTATCTTCTAAGATAAGTCGTAGGATCAGTATTGCCTCAAGTGTTCCATCATTTCTACACAATTCAAACTGATCTTCTCTGAGATCGGTTTCTACCAGTTTTTCCATTTGTCTGTAAATAATTCGTGTAAGTATTTTGAAGCCGTGACTTATTAAACTGAGAGTTCGGTAACTTTCACACCTGTCAACACTTGCTTTCTTTGGGATTGGAATTATTATATTCTTCTTGAAGTCTGAGGGTATTTTGCCTGTCTCATACATCTTCCTCACAGGCTGGTAGAGTTTTGGCATGGCTGGCTTTCCCAAGGCTATAAGTAGTTCTAATGGGATGTTGTCTACTCCCGGGGCCGTGTTTAGACGTAGGTCTTTCAGTGCTCTGTCAAACTCTTCACGCAGTATCGTATCTCCCATTGCATCTTCATCTATGTTCTTTTCCATTTCCATAATATTGCCCTCGCGTACATCGCCATTGTATAAACCTTCTATATACTCCTTCCACCTTTCTGCCTTCCCTTCTTTGCTTATAACTAGTTTTCCATCTGAGCTCTTGATATTCATACAAGTGGTTCTTTTTTATCCAAAGGTCTCTTTAATTATCCTATCTATCTTACCCCTAATGATAAATGCCTCTACATCCTTATATTTGTCCTCTCGCCATCCCTGCTTAGCCATTTTGCACTTCCTGTTGATCTTATTTTTGAGACGTTTGTATTCCTTTTTGCCTGCTTCATTTACTGCATTTTTATAGTTTCTCCTTTCATCGATTAAATTCTATACCTCCTCTGTTATTCAAGGATTTTTACCAACCCTCGTCTTTTTGCTTACTTGATCCTCTGCTGCCTTCACTATTTCATCTCTCAAAGCTATCTATTCTTCTTCTACTGTATTTCTTTCCCCCGTTCTTGTCAATCGTTTCCTAATGCTCTCTCTGAAACTCTCTATAACCTCAAGTTCTTTCAGTTATCCAGGTCCCATTCCCACATTTTTGCAGTTTCTTCTGTTTTAATCTACAGCTCATAATTTACAGACTGTGGTCAGAGTCCACATCTGCCCCTGGAAATGTCTTACAATTAAAACCTAGTTCCTAAATCTCTGACTTACCATTATATAATCTATGCTAAACCTTCCAGTGTCTCCTGGCCTCTTCCACGTATACACCCTTCTTTCATGGTTCTTAAACAAAGTGTTAGCCATGATTAAGTTATGCTCTGTGCAAAATTCTACCAGGCAGCTTCCTCTTTTATTCCTTACCCCGCTCCATATTCACCTATTACTTTTCCTTCTCTTCCTTTTCCTACTATCGAATTCCAGTCCCTCATTACTATTAAGTTTTCGTCTCTCTTCACTATTTGAACAATTTATTTTAACTCATCATACATTTCTTTAATCTCTTCGACATCTGCGGAGCTAGTTGGCATATACCCCTACTGTGGTACGAGTGGGCTTCGTGTCTGTCTTGGCTACAATAATGCGTTCACTATGCTGTTAGTAGTAGCTTACTCTCGCTCCTATTTTTTTTATTCATTATTAAACCCACTCCTGCAGTGCCACTATTTGATTTTGTATTTATAACCCTGCATTCATCTGACCAGTAATTTTGTTCCTCCTGCCACAGAACTTCACTAATTCAAACTATATCTAACTTTAATCTATCCATTTCCCTTTTTAAATTTTCTAACCTACCTGCCCTATTAAGGAATCAGACATTCCACGATCCGATCCGCTGAAGGCTTTTTCTTTCTCCTGATGACGACATCCTCCTGAGTAATCCCCGCCCTGAGATCCGAATGGGAGACTATTCTACCTCCGGAATATTTTACCCAAGAGGACGCCATCATTGTGTTAGTAAAGCTGCATGCCCTCGGGAAAAATTACGGCTGTAGTTTCCCCTTGCTTTCAGCCGTTCGCAGTACCAGCACAGCAATGCCGTTGTGGTTAGTGTTACAAGGCCAGATCAGTCAATCATCCAGACTGTTGCCCCTGCAACTACTGAAAAGTCTGCTGCCCCTCTTCAGGAACCACACGTTTGTCTGGCCTCTCAACAGATACCCCTCCGTTGTGGTTGCACCTACGGTACGGCTGTCTGTATCGCTGAGGCACGCAAGCCTCCCCACCAACGGCAAGGCCCTGGGTTCACAGGGAGGGGGAAATAACTATAGGATAAAGAGTTTTCGGCTTCTTACAAGAACACAATCATTTTGTTTTGTTTTGTTTAATCCCCAAATATGCTTCACAGCAGTTATGGCATCGTCAGTGTGTTTTTCTTTTGTTGTATCTGAAATGTATACACACAAATTTTATGTAGGTTATGAATATGTTGGCACCAGATTTTGTTGTTTTTTAGATTACAATTGTACTTTACCTTTTCTTATATTATATTGGTCTGCTATCAGATATCATGCACACTTATATACACTGGTGCTCCAAAGAAATTGGTATAGGCATGCGTATTCAAAAACAGAGATATGTAAATAGGCAGAATACAGCACTGCGGTCGGAAACGCCTATATAACACAACAAGTGTCTGGCGCAGTTGTTAGATCGGTTACTGCTACTACAGGGGCAGGTTATTAAGACTGAAGCGAGTTTAAACGTGATGTTATAGTCGGCGCACGAACGATGGGACACAGGATCTCCGAGGTAGAGATGAAGTGGGGACTTCCCCGTACGACCATTTCACGAGTACCAGGAATCCGGTAAGACATCAAATCTCCGACATCTCTGCGGCCGTAAGAAGATCCTGCAAGAACGGGACCAACGATGACTGAAGAGAATCGTTCAACGTGACAGAAGTGCAGTCCTTCCGCAAATTGGTGCAGATTTCAATTCTGGGCCATCAACAAGTATCAGCGTGCGAAACATTCAACGAAACATCATCGATGTGGGGTATCGGAGCCAAAGGCCCACTCGTGTACCATTGATGACTGCACGACACAAAGCTGTACTCGCCTGGGCCCATCAACACCGACATTGGACTGTTGATGGCTGGAAACATGTCGCCTGTTCGGACGTGTCTCGTTCCAAATTGTATCAGGCGGATGGACGTGTACAGGTATGAAGACAACCTCATGAATCCATGGATCCTGCATGTCAGCAGAGGACTCTTTAGCCTGGTGAAGGCTCTGTAATGGTGTGAGGCGTGTGCAGCTGAAGGTATATGGCACACCTGATAGGTCTAGATACGACTCAGACAGGTGACACGTACGCAAGCATCAGTGTCCATTGTGCATTCTGACGGACTTGGGCAATTCCAGGAGGACAATGTGACACCCCACACGTCCAGAATTGCTACGGAGTGGCTCCAGGAACACTCTTTTGAGTTTAAACACTTCCACTGGGCAGCAGACTCCTAGACATGAACATTATTGAGTATATCTGGGATGCCTTGCAACGTTGTATTCAGAAGAGATCTCTACCCACTCGTACTCTTACGGATTTATGGACAGTCCTGCGGGATTCATGGCGTCAGTTCCCTCCAGCACTACTTCAGACATTAGGCGAGGCTGTGCCATGTCGTGTTTTGGCACCTCTGCGTGCTCGCAGAGGCCCTGCACACGATATTAGGCATGTGTACCAGTTTCTTTGGCTCTTCAGTGTATATACTAGGGTAAGTCAATTATTATCCTCAATTTAGTTATATTTTTGTTTATTCTGGTAGTACTATCATTTTAAGTTAATGACGCATTCTTTATTTATTTGTTGTTATATCTTTGCAATTTTCAAGCTGCTAGGTTAGTTTCGTTATCGCTGCCGTGCTGTTAATCATGGCTGCTCCACTGTCTATTTGCACCAAAGAAGAGCAACAATCAGTGATCCATTTTTTGTGGCCGGAAGGCGTATCAGCCCGCAGCTCGCGGTCGTGCGGTAGCGTTCCCGCTTCCCGCGCCCGGGTTCCCGGGTTCGATTCCCGGCGGGGTCAGGGATTTTCTCTGCCTCGTGATGGCTGGGTGTTGTGTGATGTCCTTAGGTTAGTTAGGTTTAAGTAGTTCTAAGTTCTAGGGGACTGATGACCATAGGTGTTAAGTCCCATAGTGCTCAGAGCCATTTGAACCATTGCCAAGGCGTATCACGGGCCGAAATTCATCGAAGAATTTCGGTACGGTACGGGAACAGTGTTTTTCGCCAACGGGGTGTCTACGAATGGATTGAAAAATTCTGAAATGGTCGCACAAGTGTTACGCACGATGAAGGAGACGGACGACCGTTTACGGCCACAAGTGCAGAAACCATTGAGAGTTCACGTGAAATGGTTCACTATTAACTATTGACGAAGTGGTACATCGTCTGCAAATTAGTCACGGTTCTGTCTACGAAATCAGCCACAACAGACTTGGATTTCATAAAGTTTGTGCAAGATGGGTCCAAAAACAACTCACACAGTTGTATAAACAAACGCGCTTAGACATCTGCAAAAAACATTTGGATCGCTATGGTAACGGAGGGGACAACTTCTTAGACAGGATCATTACTGGTGACGAAACATGGAGCCATCCTTACGAGGCGGAGAGTAAGCTTCAGACTATGGAATGGAAACATCTAAATTCACCGTGCAAGAAAAAGTTCGAGACACAACCGTCCGCAGGAAAACTGATACTTACAGTTATTTGGGACGCACAAGGTCCAATACTGGAACATTATGGGGAAAGGGACACGACAATAAACAGTGTACGTTACAATGGGATGCTTACTGCCAGGCTAAAGCCTTTAGTTCTAAGCAAACGCCGAGGATTGATGTCAGAAGGTGTGTTGTTTCACGACAATGCCCGTCCGCATACTGCTGCCCACACTGCTGAAACGCTCCAGAAACTCAAATTTGAAGTACTGGGTCATCCTCCATATAGTTCCGATCTTACCCTTCTGACTGTCACTTGTTTGGTCCACTCATACAGGCATTAAGGGGCCGTCGATTTGCCTCTGACGAAGCAGTGAAAGAAGAGTGCATTCCGGGCTCGCAGCTCAACCGAGAACCTTCTTTTATGAGGGTATCAGGAAGCTTGTACAACGATGGACCAAGTGCGTCGAAACGCAAGGAGACTATGTCGAAAAATGATGTTTTTTAAGTTTCTTATTTGATTACAATAAAATTTTATAACTATATTTCGGATAATAATTGACTTACCCCCGTATTAACACGGCGTGTCATCTGCAACACAGGGTTATTAGAGCGAAGTCTGAACTGAATTTTTGTTTAGAATATACGCTTTAAACTATGTATTCCGGTAAAATAGTGGTGTGTGTTCTATTTTTGACACCTAACAATCCCATGGTTGACCTGTCATAAGCTATACTTGGTTATTTTTTGCCTGCTAAATGTGTTGTTGCTATAGTTCTTATGTTCGAAGTGATCTCTAGGTATTTGTAAAATTTCGTGAAGTTTTAGTTTGGAAAAGTGTTTGAATGATTTTCCACTAGTAAACTGTGTTGCATATTTTTAACAGCGTTTAATTACGTTTTCTCGAGATGACTGGCGAGTTCTGGATGTTACTGTGTTGCGGTGTCTTAACACAATTTTCACTGCACATTACGTTTCAGATACATTGTTGATAGTCGTTTGTTACACTGTTTTGTTTTCGGTTGACTGCTGCGAAATTTGAATTTGTTCAGATGTATACGTGTGTGGGTGGGTGTGCGAGTTTATTATGTGTGGTTTGATATTTAACTTTGAGTGTGGAATAATGTTCTGCTGCAGGGTACTTTTTGATCGTTGATGACTTTATTGTCCTGTATGATAGCTTTTGAGATGTGTTAATTTTCTTCTGTTCTTAATAAGTGGTACATATGGTTACTGTGTTTTAAGATACGGAGGTCTGTTTCTGTGCTACTAGGGTGGTGGCTGTTTTTAATGAAGTGGTCTCCAATAGTAGAGTGTCTGCCGTCTCTTTTCAATGCTGTTAAATGTTCCGAGTAGCTTATTCTGAAATTTCTGCATGTCTGTTCAACATGCGCTGAATCACAGTCTTTGCAGGGTAACTGGTGTATACCTGTTTTGTTGAATTTATCTGTGATAATGTTGCATGTGTTTCGCCTTTTCTAGAGTGTACGTACTGCTTGTTGTGTATGACACAAGTATTTATCGTTTTCTCATATTGTTTCCTATTCTGTGGGTTATTTTGTCGTCAAATGTCAGTGAGTGGCATGTTTTCCTGTTGTGTACTTTGTCTGTTCTCTGGCGTATGATCATTACTAGTGTGTTGTGCTTAATATTGTTATGTGTGCTGTGTTTCTAATTTTTGGTTTTATTTGTTTACAGTGTGTAGTTTGGAACCATTTTCTATGGCAATCTGTTTGGATTTAAAAAAATTGTGTTCTTGTGAGAAGGCGGACCACCTTTAATTCATCATTATTTTCTGAAAGCACGGGGACAGAGGTTACAGTTCCACTGTGATAATTGCGGACTACTTTGCTTGCACGCCGTTTTGTAAAACAACAAGCGGCTCTAATTGGAAGCAGGCGTATGCGCGGCGAGGTCGTTACAGACGGTGTGACAGGCGTTCCCTGATATAGGCGCCCTCCGCTGCTAGCTGACCGCTGGCCTCACCAGCGAACTTACAGAATTGGCTGGATCGCTTCCCGGCTGCGCTTAACATTTTTGCAGGTAGGCAGCGCCACTGCTGCGTCATGACGTCAGCACGAGTGGCTTTCACGAGATTGCCACGGTGCTTCCCGGGCTTGTTATCTGCCTCATGGCACCGTCAGAGGCAGTCAATTTCGTAACGGCCACGAACACAAGTATTTGTGATATACACACTATTTATCAGAGAGGGTCCGATTGTTCACTGAAGCTGCAATTGTCTAAAGGGAGTTTCGTCTTTGGATGATCATCCGTATATATAAAGAACAGCATCCGTTTATTTGTTTGTAATTCGTACATATCTACAGTTCTATTACGATATTGATGAAATTTTGCACACTTTACCTTCAAGACAAGATGAAGAGCACTTTCTGCGTATCATTTCATAAATGAAACTTCCATGTAATATATAAAGAGGAAAGGTTATTGCCAAAAATCTCTAAAAGCTCTTGGACGATTTACTTAGATTTCTACACAATCCTCCAATGAACATCTGGGCAGACAAAGGAGAAACATCATACAAAACATCTCGAAAAGTACTTGACCGAGTTCCTTCAAAGTTCCTAGCCAATTTGCTTCAAATCTCTTCAGATGGAACAATGAAGAAAATTGAGGAAAAATTAAATGTCTGGCAAACGATATATATATATATATATATATATATATATATATATATATATATATATATCGTCGTAAAGTGACTATAATACTCGTCGAGAGAATACGTAGCAGCTGCAGCACCCGTTTGGAGATAGTGCCATCAGCCGTCACTAGATCGCGGAACTAGAGAAAGCTCGACAATTTGACAGAAACATTATTGCAGACTCTTATTTATTGATTAGTTGCCTTTGTTGCATATGACATGTACCTCAGAAGATATCTGATTAGTTGCCGTTGTTACATATGACATTCACCCAAGAAGACATAAAGCGCGTGTTTCACTGTCATTTTTATTATTGATGGCCAAAATGCTATTCAAACGCTTAGGCAGGTCATTGGTCAAGTACCAACAAAAATCACCAGATTGCGGGCCGATTAAAAGACAGAACAGAACCCGAGGTTTTCCGAACTGTAACGTAAACTGTTCGAACATTTTGAGTCGTGCTCAAACATAGCCCTACTTGAAATAGTGAAAACTGAGCTAGAAAAGTAGAAGTTGTATTTAAAGCGATTGCAGTTTACCATACGGCTTGCATTCGCTATGAGTATCAACAGAATTTCCTCTCAGTTTAATGAATGGCAGCTCTGTTTCAATGAGAATATATGGAAGGCAATGCCTATAACGAAGAGAAAGAATCCGATAGTATCTGATTACGAGATTGGTGGCACAGCACATCGTTTAAATATTTTCGGCGTAATACTAAGAACCGATACGCAATAAGACGATCAAGAAAAATTAGTACATCTCCATTTATATACACACTTCGGAAGATAACGTACTATCCATGGCGGAGGGTATCTTGTATCACTACTATTCATTCCTTTTCCTGCTCCTCTCGCAACTGGAGCGACGGTAAAATGGCTGCTGTATGAGCTTTAATTTCTCTTGTCTTCCCGGACGCAAAATGTACATCAGCATCAGTAGAATACTGTTTCGCGAAATGAACGTCGTCCTTCCTCCAGGGATTCCCATTTGTCTTTACGGAGCACCTCCGTAATACTCACGTGTTGATGGAATCAAATTTAGCAGCACGCCTCTGTATCGCTTCGATGTCGTCCTTTAATCCAAACCTGGCAGGGATTACAAACATTCGAGCAGTGCTCAACAGTGTGTCGTACTTCAGTTCTAATACGTGGTTCTCCTCTGTAGGTGAACCACACTTCCCTAAAATTCTCCCAATAAACCGAAAAACCATTCGTTTTCGCTAGTACCGGCTTTCCGTGCTCGTTCCATTTCATGTGACTTTGCAACATTATACCTACATATTTAATCGAAGTTACTGTGTCAAGCAACACAACACTAATATTGTAATCGAACATTACAGGATTGTGTTTCCTACTCATCCGCAATAACTTAATTTTTCTACATTTAGAGCAAGCTGCCATTCATCACACCGAGCAGAAATTCTGTCTAAATTATCCTGTATGCTTCCAGTCACTCAACGACGATACTTTCCCATCTACTACAGCGTCACAATCTTATGACACAGCCATAACCGGTTTCGGCCATACAGTGACCATCTTCAGATTCTAAAGGCGGCATATACTGAAGACAGGTTCAGGTTTGACAACGCATGAACCTGTGTTCAGTGTATGCCGCCTTTAGAATCTGAAGATGGCCATTGTATGGCCAAAACCGGTTATGACTGAGTCATAAGAATGTGATTCCATCTATAAATAAACAAAAAAATTTACAAAATAATCAATCACTCACTCCATTGACAAAATGTCGTTTTTTCCAAAATACTACAGCGTCATCAGCAAAGAGTCGTAGACTGCCACTCACCCTATCCCTCAGATGGTTGATGAACAAATATCGAACAGCAGCGATCCTATCACACTTCCCTGGGGCACTCCTGTCTGACTAGCACTCATCGTCCAGGAGAAAGTACTGGGTTTCATTTCTTAAGAACTCTTCGACCCACTGACAAATCTGACAATCTATTCCTTGAGCTCGTCCCTTCATTGGCAGTCTCCAGCAGGGCACTGTCTCAAAGTCTTTCCTGAAATCTAGAAATACGCAATCTGCCTGTTGCCCTTTATGCATGGGTTGCGGGATATCATGTGAGGTATTAGGGAAAGCGAATGTAAAAACCTAGATTTTTTATGGAGAGTTCTGGAAAACTGAAGTGTATCTGTGAAGGAAATCGTACGCAAGACGGTAGTGTGCGCAATTACAAAATATTGCACCGCCTATTCGACTCCGTATCATCGCGAAAGAAAAATACGAAAGGAAAATAGAGATACTCTGGGAACTTAAATGGGAAAATCTGAAATAAAGGGAGCGTTCTCCTGTTGATACCTTTTTTGTCACATTTGCAGACCTTGTATGCTAGGAAGTTTGTGCGAACAATCTGTTGCTGCCGTTTCGAATCACTGAAAAGACAAAGCAGAGAGAACTGAACAGCGTTGAATTACGTATTGAATTTGATTAAATTGCAGAGTATAAGCTGACTTAGTTACGATTAGTTTTTAATATAGGTCTTTTTAGAAATAAGACTTGAGAGTGACCAATTGTGCTCATTTTTATAACTATAGTCCTACGTATTGTCTCTAAATATGAACTGCGAAAGGTGAATTGTTCCCAAGTTATAACACTACCTCGTAGTAAAGTGCACTTCTTTAGTTAAGTACAAGTTACTCTTGGAAGATCTTGACAAGTTTATGGACGGAAGGAAGACTGTCATTCTCGATGGCTTACGGATCGCATCTCTCATACTGTATGTCAAAATTAATCTGAAAATTTCCTCAAACGTGGCTAGTTCCGAAATGCAGGTTCGTTTCACTAGTCCACTTTCCACTAATTCCTTCCATCCTCAAAGCGCCGATAGTGCAATTAAACACAGAATCATGGAATACTGAGGAATAGCTTTAAAACATACAAGTGTTTTATTCACTTTGATCGGAAACACTTTTCCCTACTACTTATTGTGACATTAGTATTCAATCTCGTCCATTGTTCGGACCAGGGAGGCCGATTCCGTTAGTGCTCCGGTGCTAGAGCACCCCCACGAATTTTTATGGGGTGCTCAGCTCCCACACGGAATGGAGCGGGAAAATAAAATTTAGAAAAGAAAAAAAAAAATTCGGGAAAATTCAGAGCCATCAGTTACGATAATTATGACGTCGCGCTCTCGCGTTGGCCCATGCAAGCACGACCAAGCCCTTCTCAGTCCTCTAGAAACAAATGACAAGTGCTGGGCGCTACTCTCGCGGAAACGTCGCGTAAATTTTTGAACGTTCCGCTCAGCGGTCAACGGCCGACAAACCTTCTGCTTTGCATCCTTTGTGGAGCAGTAAGTTTTAGTTTACGTTTTTCTATTGCGTAATACAGTATCATTTACAATTATTTACAATTACAATTTGTTTTGTTTATGCCTTCGTTGCAATTTTTGTAATGGATAAATTCGTTGCTCGCTCATCAGTGATGAGAAGCTAGGGCATATGCAGATATTGCTTCAGGTGGCACCGATTCAGCTATTGTATCGAATGAAACAAAGAAAACTGGTTATGCTGGTGGTGGCCGTTCTTTTCAAAAATAGTGTAAAAGCAAATACTCGTATAATTGGATTTTACACGACTATAAGTGTGATCAAGTGTTTTATTTGTATGTAAGAAAATGATTTTCTCTACTGGTCCTTTGCCAAAGAAAACATAACGAGGCGAAGATGTGGTAGAAGCATTCGTTCAAAGCTGCTTGACTCACTTAAAAGAAATAGAAACATTTCTTCTTTCCAAACTGAAGATTGCAGTTATGTAACATAATTTTATACGGATGACTTTAATTCAGAATCACTAACTTTAAACAAAAATATGTTAGATATGTGTAAATTTAAAAATTATATCGTTGAAAATACGATGCGCTTCTTTTTCTCAAATACACACGTCTGAGAATTGATTCTCGAGAAGATGAGAGTGATAAAGATCGCTTTACCTGTACTAGTTTTTACATGTACAGCAGAACTTTCATTATCTACCCTTAGAAGATTAAAGTCTTACCTGCTCAACACCATGACGCAAGAGAAATTGAACGAGAACGATATCATGCATGTCCATAAACAAGAAGCAAAAAACTTGAACTTTGACGCTGTGACGAACATTTTTATCAAACGATCCACTGTCCGCAGTCTTTACGAATCAGGAACAGAAATTACTCAAAGACTGGAAAAAATAAAACAATTCTGTGTGGACTGGGGAAAACGTTTCTTTTAATTAACGTGGGAAAAGCACCTAATAAAAAATTCCTTACCTTTATAAAGTGCTGCTGGTTCAAAAATACCCGAAACTGAATTTTCGGTGGGTTAGTTTCCAATATTTGTGAACTGTGATTTATAGCACCCACATTAATTTTCAAAAGCCGGCTCTCCTGGGTCGGACGAGTAAAGTCTTGTTACAGTCGACAGAACATCTGTAACATTGTTTCTCAGTGGAGGCGACAGTTAGATGCAATCTCTGGTGTGCAGCTGGCAGCGCGTTCGTAAATTATTCAAACTACACACAATATTTACAAGATATACTACGACCGTAGTATATATTGTGAGGGCACATGAGAGCAGAGAACAGATTAGGAAGAAGACAATCGCACACTGACAATCATTCACTGGAACAGGACAGAAAACCACTAATATTGGTACGAAGTATCATCGGTCAGGCACTGTACTGAACATATCAAAATGTAGACATAATTGTAATGTCCTCTCCCATCCAGCACTAGCTGATGTCTTGATGTCTTGTACCGAGGATTGGGGAGGTTATGAGCGGGGAGGACAGGGTAGAGGCGTTGGTATCTGCGTCTGTGTGTGAAGATGTTTGTATGTATGGGTTTTAGTCTTGGTTTTAAGCTTCAGGGCAACGGATTAGTTTTTCCAGGTTAAATTCTTTAAAATTCTTGAAAAAAGGTTGCCTGCTAAATCGGGTTGTTCATTTAAGATTGTGTGGGACGATTTCTGATCGTGGGTGAAACTTTCTAATTGTTCTCTTGTCTACAGTATGTAGGATACGGAGATTGCTTTTTATATCTGTAATGGAACGATTATTTTGTGATATGCGGAGAACAAGATTTTATTTATTTAGTTGCTTCAAAGGAGTACGTCAACATACTCTTTGTATCAGATTTCAAACTTTCCTCCAGTTTGGCCCATGCAGTGACGGAACAGCTGTACAACTCAGCTTATATACACCAGATTTGTAAAAGTGTGGTTTACACAGCTTTTGGAGTTGATATGAGATGTTACTGCGAAAGGGCATAGAGGCATATTTAGTTTTTGTTTGTCACTGAGGACCGGTTTGGATACTGTTTGAATGGTTTTCATTTTTGCATCTACTTTTTTGAATTGCGGATAGATAATAAGCATTATTGTAGGCTACTGTGTTCAGTGCAATTTAGCCGCTGAACAACATAAATTCTTTGACAGAGTAGTAAAGACAATAAACATTAATTTGTAATAACACAAAATTAGAATTGTAGACTAACCGGCTTAATGTTGTCATAAAACGTGACACAAAGAATGTTGACAACACAGAGTGGTGGGCTTCATAAGACATCCTGTGAAACTTCACTAAATGCCTTCTCTGGAAACTACCTAGAACAGATAGTTAGGAACCCCACTCATGATGGAAATATATTGGATCTAATGACAATAAACAGACCCGACTTCTTTGAGGATGTCCACATCAAAACTGGTATCAACGGCCATGACGCGGTTGTGGCAACAATGATTACCAAAGTACAAAGGACAACTAAAACAAGCAGAAAGATATATATGTTCAGTAAACTAGATAAAAAATCAGTAGTGTCATACCTCAGTGAAGGATTTGAAACTTTCAGCACAGGGCAGGAGCATGCAGAGGAGCTCTGGCTCAAGTTTAAGAGAATAGTTGACCATACACTAGACAGATATGTACTCAGTAGAACAGTTCGTAATGGGAGGGAGCCTCCATGGTATACAGTCTCTTCTAAAGCAACAGAGATTACTGCATAATACGTGTAAAATAAAGCGTTGTGCTGTAGGTAGAGAGATGCTGAATGAAACGCATTTGGCTGTCAAGAGAGCAATGCGTGATGCCTTCAGTGTCTACAGTAGCAGAACATTGTCAAGTGATCTTTTACAGAACCCAAAGAAATTCTGGTCGTGTGTAAAGTCTATTAGTGGCACCAAAGTTAGTTTCCATTCCATAGTGAATAAGACAGGAACTGAAACTGAGGGTAGCAAAGCAAAAGCTGAAACGCTTAACTCCTTTCTCAAATGTTCCTTACAAAGGAAAAGCAAGGAGAGAATTACCCCAATTTAATCCTCATACCACTAACAAGATCAATGAAATAAGTACTAGTGTCAGTGGTGTTGAGAAACAGCTGAAATCGTTAAAACTGAACAAAGCCCCGATGAAATTCTACTAGATTCCAAATCGAATCTGCAGTTGAGTTAGCCCCTCTTCTAACTGTAGCCTATCATAGTTCCTGTGAACAAAAAACGCTGCCCAGCTCTTGGAAAAAGGCACAGGTCACGCCCATCTACGAGAAGGAAAGTAGAAGTGATCCACAAAACTACCGTCCAATATCCTTAACATCGAATTGTTGTAGAATCTTAGAACATATTCTGAGTTCAAACATAATGAGGTATTTTGAACAGAATAATCTCCTCAGTGCCAACCAGCATGGATTTCGAAAACATCGATCACGTGAAACCCAACTCGCACTTTTTTCACATGGCATACTGAAAGCCGTGGAACAAGGCAACCACGTACATGCAGTATTTCTCCATTTCTGAAAAGCATTTGCCTCAATAGCAGACCTACACTTATTGTCAAAAATACTATCATATGGGGTATCAAGTGAAATTCGTGACTGGGTTAAGGACTTTTTGGTAGAGAGGACACAGTTTGTTAGCTTGGTTGGAGAGTCATCATCAGATGCAGAAGTAACTTTGGGTGTGCCCCAGGGATGTTTACTGGGACCATTGCTGTTCATGTTGTATATTAATGATCTTGCAGACAATCTATCTATCGCTAGTGCCTGTATCCCACGGTTTTTCAGGGTCGCCATGGTTAGTGTTGGGTGTGGCAAGGTCGTGGCAAGGTGTGGCAAGGTGGCAAGGGATGGTCGGATGCCCTTCCTGCCGCCACCCCGTATCCCCTGGGATGGAAGTAGTGTACCCCAGCATTTAGTGTAATCCATGGAATAGTAAGAATGTGTTCAGATGTCTGCGAATCGTGTACCTGAGGTGGGACGTGGGGAACAGCCTGGTATTCACCTAGTGGGATGTGAAAAACCGCCTAAAAACCACATCCAGGCTGGCCGGCACACAGGCACTCGCCTTTAATCCGCCGGGCTGATTCGATCCGGGGCCGTCGCACCTACCTGAGTCCAGGAGGCAGCGCATAAGTGCTCTCAGCTAACATGGCGGGTACGATCTCGTAGGCAACATTAATAGTAAAATGAAGTTCTATTTAAAAGAAGCTGTGTAAATATTCAGTCAGCTCTTGATAAGATTTCAGTGTGGTGCAGAGATTGTCAACTTGATCTAAATGTTCAGAAACGTAAAATTATTCACTTCACTATGACTATAATATCAAGGAGTCACTTTTGGAATCGGCCAACTCCTGCAAATACCTTGACATAACACTTTGGAGGAATATGGAATGGAATGATAACGTAGATTCAGTCATGGGTAAAGCAGGTGGTGGATTTCGGTTTATTGGTGGAGTACTGGGGAAGTGCAATCAGTCTACAAAGGAGATTGCTTACAAATCACTTGCGCGACCGGTTCTAGAATATTGGTCAAGTGTGTAGGATCTATACCAGATAGGACTAACAGGGGATATTGAACGTATACAGAGAAGGGCAGCACGAATGATCACGGGTTTGTTTAATCCGTGAGAGAGTGTCACAGAGATACTGAAGGAACTGAACTGGAAGACTCTTGAAGACAGACGTAAACTACTTCGAGAAATTAGCAAATTTTGAAGAACCGGCTTTAAATGATTAAGGATATACTAGAACCCCCTACGTACCGCTCACATAGCGATCGTGAGGGTAAGATTACAATAACTACTGCACGCACTGAGGGATTAAAACCACCATTCTTCCCGTGCTTTATACGTGAATGGAACAGGAAGAAACCTTAATAACTGGTACAATGGGACTTACTCTCTGCCATGCACCTCACGATGGTTTGTAGAGTCCATGCTTTAATGCAGAATCTTTGAATATTAACTTTAGTCAAACTCTTCGCTCTCGAGATTGTTTACATCCCATAAAGCATACAGGAATTGTTGCCCGTGTCGAGGTTTACAAAGTGCTGTGAACTTAACTGTAAAACATAAATTATGTTTTCGAGACTATTGTGCGTACCAGGATTAAACCCATGTATGCTGATAACTGAAAGTAATGCTTTGAAGTGGATCTTATGGTATAAATAAATACTGATAACTCGCCACATTCAGTGCTTACCAGTTTCGTTTGTTCTATGTTGCCACAGCTACACAGACACCCACAATGCTACACTCAGTCATTAAAAGTATTTACCATCTGATGATGAGTCACTAGGTGACTTGACGACGGTCATGATATAATAGAAACTGAACCATAAAAAAGCGACTGGTTGAAGTTGCTTCTGAAAACTTTTACTGCTCAAAGACGCCGTGTTCCTCATCCATAACGAATAAAAGTTTTATTCCGATACCTAGATAGATAAAAGGAACACTCGTCAGTAAATTTAACAAGCAATGTATCTCCCAGAATGTTGTTCCTAATTATGTGAGAGCTGTAATTAAAGAGCACAGTATGTAAGCACACGCAGCCCAAAGCAAAGGAGAAAAATGAAATTGGGTCTCACTATAAACAAAAGGACTTACTCAACAAAGACATCTACAGACTGCACCTGAGGTGAAGCAACTACTTTATTCTGCAATATCACCGGTGTTTTCGGCGACAAAAATTTTATGTCTATGATATGCACACCCTCCGATGAAGTGATTATTTTTTTCTAATACCGTCAAAGCAGATCATCCACAAGGTACTTAGTTTGTGATTTTTCTCCTTAAGTGAATTTTTTGGTGCTGTTTCACTGAGCTTGTTATCCAAAACAGAATTTAATTCAGACTTGGTTTCCAGCTTTGCGTTTTCTGGAACCTAAAATAAATGTTGTATTGTAGCGTCTCGTTATACAGATGAATAATTCATAAATAACTGTCGTCTTCTGTAATTCTAGGTACCTTCAAAATAAGAAGAACGGTTACAAAAAAAATGGTTCAAATGGCTCTGAGCACTATGGGACTCAACTGCTGTGGTTATCAGTCCCCTAGAACTTAGAACTACTTAAACCTAACTAACCTAAGGACATCACTCACATCCATGCCCGAGGCAGGATTCGAACCTGCGACCGTAGCGGTCGCGCGGTTCCTAACTGTAGCGCGTAGAACCGCTCGGCCACCCCGGCCGGCCTAGTTCGTATCTACTTCATAACCCTATTTTTTAGAACTCTCGTGTTTCGTTCCATAATACAGAAAGGCACTCCACTTTCTGAATTAACAGTTGTCATCTTTCATTAGTCTAAACGAATGAGGTGTGTGAGAACAGTAGTGAGACTGATATTTTATCTACCAAAACTTTTACTTTTTTTCAAACAACAATATTGTCCCTTTTCAGAGCAGTTCCTTTCGGCAGCTATACACCGGCTGAATCTTGATAGCAGCGCTGAAAGGCTTCAACTGGCAGGGTCTTTAACATGTCGGCCACATGCTTTTGATTGTTCTCCACAGACCCCGGATGACGTCTTTTAAGACATTTTTCAACTTCGGGAAAAGTAAAAGCCCAAAGTACTCCGATTTAGTGAATAGGGGAAGCTGTGGAACAACAAGAATGTCTTTGTAGGTCAAAAATTCCGTGATAGACGTGGCCATGCGACATGGGGCGTTGTCAGGATGCAGCACCTAATTGTTTGCCATGTCCGGTCTCCCTCCATTCACCCTTTCCCTGAGCCTTTCAGGGACGTATTTGTAAAACACTTAGTTGTCAGTTTGACCAAGAGGAACAATCTCACAAGAGCACACACACATCCGACATTTTCGCCGGTTTTTGAAGTTGAAGGTCTCCCTCAGTGACATTAATCTTCAACGTGTTCTCGGCCTTCCAAAAATGATTCGTGGCAACGAAAAACTTTTGCTCTTGATAAGGAACGTTCCTCATAGGTCTGTTTCAATTTTTCAAAGGAGGTACTCGTAGATTCCCCAAGTTTAACACAAAACATGATGGCATAAATTTGCTCTAAATCCCGCTATTCCATTTTCGTAACACAGAACAAAAACGAGGCTTCACTGATGGCATTCTCAGAATGCACGTGATGGTTCTGCGGAGCTGAAATTCCGACTGAGTCTGTTCTCAGTCTCATCACTTTTCTCACACATCTCTTGTTTAAGTATGAGACAAACTTCCAGCGGCTGGCAAGCTCAACATGTAATTGGAGCAAGATGCACGAAAATGTTTCCAGGAAAGCTACTTCTGGAACTTGATGAAACTTGCGGAAGTCCATTTGCTGGAGGTGCTTCCAAGCCAAAGAAATTGCAGAAGTAGCTCCTCCAAGTGACTTGCGGAAGTTTACGGGCTTCTGGACACACACCTTCACCCTTTCGCTACCTTTGGGGCGTGTGTGTCCCGCAGTAGTTTATCAGAGAACCTAAGGGAATTTGCTACATAGTATTGCTATGTGTCATTATTCCACTGGTAAAGGAAAGCCCGCTAATGGTGTGCAGAAGTATTATAATTACAGATTGCGGCTGTAGGTTGTGCTGCATTCAAGTATAATTGTTAAACCTCTTCTCTGTATCGTCGCATCGAAACAGTTTGCGCCTGCAGATAGGCAACACAGTGAACAAATTTGCAAAGCGGGCTGCTGTCTTGCCTTCCCGGACAGTTCGTGTGAATGAACTTCACGCACTGTTGACGTATGCCGAGTCGCAAACGGTGCGCTTACTGAGCTCCTGTGAAATGAGCTAAACATTTGGAGGGATGCTCTGTCTACTGATGTGTGTCTGTTTACCGTATGTATTGTAATTTTTGTGCAGTGCTGTGCCGAAGCCACAGAGGTACTTAATTAATGCTATAGAGGCTGGTTCCTTGATGATTTTACAAACTTTCAGGGATGACGGAGAAGCATAAATGCAAGTATTTGAGGTAAGGAACCCAGGTCCAGAAACGACCAAAACGAAAGGTATAAGCTAAAATAGTTCTGAATCCTCTGACAGTGGAATACATATACTGGTAATGTTGTCGCTAAGATTCTAGAGTAGGTAACTTTCAGAGGTGGTACTATGAACAAAAACAAGAAAAAATGTCTGGTGAACATGGGCTATAAAATGGATACCTTTAGAATTCAGAGCACTTGTTCATCTTTGATACTGTGAAATATTTCTTCTACTCAAAAAGAACCCATAGATCTTTATTTACTTCGTTTACAGTCCACGTTTGCTAGATATTTCTTTCTTTTCTTCGTCCATACTACCACCTCTGAAAGTTACCTACCCTACAATCTTAGCAATATCGGTTCATCTATTCCACACTCAGAGTATCAGAACGATTTTCGCTTATTAATTTCGACTCGGTCGCTCCCACATAGAGTCCCTTACCTCAAATTGATACATTTACACTTCTCCAACACCACTAAGAATTTTTTACATCACTGTGGAAGCACCCTGCATGTCCTACCCCTTTCGTACCGTGGCAAACGAAATGGCGGTAATTTTTTTTTCATGTTGTTACTTCTAAAATAAGCATAAAGTAATGCCTCCCACACTGAAAAAAATACTGGTAATGAAAGGATTGATGAGAGATAGTTGCTTATGACACCAATGGGCAGGTTCAGCCACGTAATTTTCAATGGCCTCTGTGTATAGCAGTTGTGACTTCAGTGTATCAGTAGAGTGTAGGGACTCTAACGGGGGTGTGTGCAGTGTGGCGTCATGTTCGTCTAGTATGATGATATAAAAGAGAGATTGTAAGCCAGTGCAGATACACAGCCTACACCTCTCAAAAAGCACCAAAGGTGCCCTCCGACAAGGATCACTATCAATGCCTCCCTCTATGATAGTGTTTGTACATCCACGACAAAGTTCTACGTCGTGCCTGTCCAAGTAAGCTGATCGTGCGATTGTTCTCGCACTTACCTGCCTTTCGGATTGTCCAGACGAGGAATTCCTCTTGCACTCTTAATGTTGACGCCTTTGCTTTCAGTCTCACCAAAGGTTGTTGATTTTTCTATACGCTAACTCAAACTTCCCAACAACCATTTTCTCATCGATTTCTTAAAAATTTTCTTGGTGCCATTTTACTTTGGCTTCCTTGTACTTTCCATTTATTTCACTCGTAAGTGACTTACATTGCTGTATAATTGTCTTTTTCTGGATGTTATTGTGTTTCCTTCTTTGTTCGGTCAAATGAAGTATTCTTCCGTCACCCAAAGTTTCTTCACTGTTAGCTTCCTTGTTCCTGTATTTGTCTGTCTGACTTTTGTGATTTGCCTTTTTAGGCATGCCCTTACTTCTTTAAATGAACTGTCTATTGTGGTATTTATACCACATAGAAACGCATTTTATTTTGATGGCATCGATGTGATACTCAATCAAAAGCTTGTCAGATGTTTAGAAACATCGAAAATATATTTTTTTTGTCTGTGGCACTGAGGATATAGTGTGTGTTCGATATTTCTAGAGCCAAGTGCTAAAGTCGAATGTGAAACTATATGTCTCCAGAGACCTATACAAGCCTCAAACATTTATGATGTATATATGCAGACTAAAGCGACGAATGAAAATTTGTAAAAAAGACTGGGATTCAACCCAGGTTTCCTCATCACTAGGCAGACACACTTATCACTACACCACCGTGGAACAGTGGCTTTGTGCAACTGCGTGGACTCCCCTAGCACGCCTCCCTCCTCCATCAAAATTCCTGTTCCCACCTCAGTCCACTTGGTGTACCCCTAAACTCGAACAGGACTGCAGAGGCTGTATTGGATTAGCACCTCAGGATCGAACGAAACGGGTGTTCGAATCCTGGCCTTGCTACAAATATTCATTTGTAGCTTCAGCTGCATCAATACATCATAAATATTTGACACTTGAAAAATTCTCTGGAGCTGTGGAGTTTTATTTAATTAAAGCACATACGCGTCCCCATTTCATTCGATGCTGAGGTGCTATTCCAGGAGAGTTAGCGAGCCTCTGTAGTAAGGAGAATGCCAAGTGGACTGAGCCATAAATGGGAATCTGAACTGAGGAGAGCGGCATGCTAGGACAGTACGTGCAGTTGCGCAAAGCCACTGTGCCACAGCAGTATAGTGGTTAGCACATCTGCCAAGTGAGCAGAAGATCCACGTTCGAATCCCGTCTTGGCACAAAATGTAAATGAGAGAGATTCTGGATGGTTGTTCTGTGTATCAGTTCCAATTTTTTATCCGTGTATGGATGTAATCAGTGCATTTTTTGTCGCAGAGAACCTGCCTGTGCCTAAAATATCTGCGTTAAATTATAGTCAAGAGTGAAGCTAAGAAGTTACCTGCAATCTTCGCGTAGAACTTTACGGAGACTCCTTCAGATCCTGGAGACTCACGACGCGCAGTCATAATGATCACCTCAAAGAATAATGTTACATAATTAATTTTTTGTTTGCTTGCACATAGATGGCTACAGTCAAGGTATACTTTGGAATCTCCACACAACAATCCTGTATCACGTCACGAAACGAACCAAAACAAAATGGCGCAGTCCACTGATAAAGTGAAGTGTCGTATGATACTTCCTTTACTGCAACTGAAGGGCAACAAAGCTGCAGTAGTCCATGCAGAACTGGAGAAGTGGTATGGCTGCAATGCACCATCTTTTAACACAGTGCTTCGGTAGAGTATACCCTTCCAGAGCTATCAAACGAGTCTGAGTGATGAAGGATGAATGGAAGACCGACTGGCCGGCCGCTGTGACCGAGCGGTTCTAGGCACTTCAGTCCGGAACCACGCGGCTGCTACGGTCGCAGGTTCGAATCCTCGGGCATGGATGTACGTGATATCCTTAGGCTAGTTAGGTTTAAGTAGTTCTCAGTTATAGGGGACTGATGACCTCTGATGTTAAGTCCCATAGTGCTTAGAGCCATTTGAACCATTGGAAGGAACCATTTGAACCATTTGATTTAACTGAGACAAATAGGACAATACCTGAAAGGAATGACCATGAAATTCTTCAGTATGAAACATGGAGCAAGAAGATACAGTTGGGGTTCCGCTTTGGAAACTGTAGGATGTAATCTGTCAAGACAGTCAGGTTCTGTAGTTAAAGATTCAGGTTTTGTATCCACAACTATTGACCAAACTGAGCCAATCTCTACCCCTTCCTGAAGTAATGCCAAAGATGGGAAAATATTCTGAAGGGATTGTCAGATCGCAATAAAGAAGTGGATAGAAAATTTGTAGAACATGACAGAAAGTTTGACAGCGATCTAGAACAGAATAATAAAAAAGAGAGGAACATTTGGCCGATTTAAAAGAGAAAACTAAACAGGTTAAGCAAGATGTACATGAGGAGCTCATCCCTGTATAAAATTATCTAAAGTCAAGGGTCGAGCAGACTGAAACAGTCGAAATTTCACAGCTAAAACAGCAGGATAGTCAGTTTGAAACCCGGATTCGAAGTCTTGAAGAGTAGTATACATCGCTAAAGGCTAAAGAGACAGAATTTACTACCTCAGAATAGTTAAGTGCAGCTACCAAACAAGTAGACTAGCTTTCTGTAACTGTGATCCAACCGTCTAACGCAGACAAAAATTCTGTTACACAGCCTGTTGCCGTTGCAGAGTGGGAAGAATATCTTCCTCTTCATCGCTTTAAACAGATACAAATGACCATTAACCAACAGCACAAGCCTGATGAAAAAAAAAAGCTTGAGCATCGACTATCAGTCACAGGTATGATGCTGCAAATCGTCATAATTTGCGTTTTAATAATTCTGAAAAAACTTCTGATTCGCGGCATGTACATGAACTGATACGTGAACGCAATGCATTACGGAGACAAGATAGCGCGGATGCCCCACACAGGGCGGAAAATAGTTTCTCCTCCCAGCAGAATTATTCATTTGATTACAAATGTTTTCTTACACTTCGGAAATTTAAATTTTTTCAAAATTCTCCCAACTACATGCACCCCAGAGAGTGGCTACAATAATTCCAATACTGTCTCCCACCTTCGTGGTCAATTGGTCATAAATTTGACTATATGTGTGGCTATTTAGAATCGGAACCAGCATGAAGAATGACAGCAATAGCACGAGAATGGCAAGCGGAAGGTAAATTTTATCACGCATTCCTGTCGGCATACTGGTCTGAAGCAACACAAGACAGAGTCAAAAACAGTATCATCACAATATTAAAGAATTTTGAACAATCAGCCGGGCAGACTACTTTCAGCACATGATACGCAAGAATCGCTTCTTATCGAATCCGAACAGTCACTCTGAATTAATAAGAATGACCTGCTCTTTTTTCCAATAGGTAGGTACTCTTCGTTGCTGCAACGATCTACGGCAGATCTGCCACTAGAAAGAGAACAAGTTTTTTGGCATAATCTCTGTAGAACCTGAGAGGTTCTCATCTGGTCCAGAAGCCTCTTGAGCGAACGAGAGTTGCTTTCCTATTCCGAGATCACTTATGTCTGTTTCCACCATCTTGGCTTTCGTCCAGTGATTGAAAGGAGGATCCGTATTACGAATTTACGTAGTGGAACAGAATTCAGTATTTCGACCTTCACTCTGTCGTCGCCCGTTTCGGTGCCAGTATGGTCACTGAACGACTGAATAGATGATTTAGATTCGCTTACTGAGTTTACTTGAGACCAGCGTTTCTAAGGAATTTTACGCAAATCGATTGAGAAAATATTGCTTTTAGATTCATTGCATACTTCTGCCATTACCCTTCTGAGGTTCATTTTCGCTTCATTTAGCCTTTTTTGTTCGTCAGCTAGACTTTGACTTCGCTTCAGTCTGTGAAAAAACTCTGTTTCTGTAGAAACTTTGTAATAAAGCTGAACTCGTAACCTAATCTAAAAGCCGTAAATTCAACTAAATTCCTAGGTATTACCAGCAACTTAAATTGGAAGGAACACACAGAAAATGTAGTGGGGAAGGCTAACGAAAGACTGCGATTTATTGGCAGGACACTAAGAAAATGTAACAGACGTACTAAGGAGACTGCCTACACTAAGCTTGTCCGTCCTATTTTAGAATACTGCTGCGCGGTGTGGGATCCTTACCAGATACGACTGACGGAGTACATCGAAAAAGTTCAAAGAAAGGCAGCACGTTTTGTATTATCGCGAAATATGGGAGAGAGTATAACAGAAATGATACAGGATTTGGGTCGGACATCATTATAAGAAAGGCGTTTTTCGCTCCTCTGAATGCGAAAATATTTCGTTGACACCGTCCTACATAGGGAGGAACGATCACCACGGTAAAATAAGGGAAATCAGAGCTCGTACGGAAAGATATAGGTGTTCATTGTTTCCGCGCGCTGTACGAGATTGGAATAATAGAGAATTGTGAAGGTGGTTCGATAAACCCTCTGCCAGGCACTTAAATGTGATTTGCAGAGTATCCATGTAGATGTAAACCACGATGGACCTTTCCCATCCTTTGAAACCTTGCTCGCAACATGCATGTCTACGACGTACAGAACGATGCTTTTGTATTTGTTACTTCAGCCGTTAGATGAACCCATCACTTGACGTACGTTACTATACACTATCTGATCAAGAGTATCCGGACACCCCTATGTAATGCGAAATTGACCAGGAGGAGGTCACATTTGGGTGTTACGTGAGTAAGAAATTCGACAGGGGCATTTTAAGTCTTATAAAGGTACCCAAGTCGACTACTGATGATGTGGTTGCGAAGTGAAAACTCGAAGCAACAACAGAAGCTAAACCAAAACCACGAAGAATTCAATGACGGACAGGGACCGTGGAGCACTGCGGAGGTTGGTTGTAGAAAATCGTGTGAAATCAGGCGAAGGAATCACTTTTGAGTTCCAAAGTGTTACCACAAGTCGAGCTAACACAATGTCTTTGAGTAGGGAATTAAAAGGAACTTGATACAGTGGTCGAACAGGTCGTCGTAAGCCACACATTTCTGTACTCACTGCTATGCGACGCTTAAGGAGGTATAAAGATCGATGCCACTGGATAATGGATGACTGTAAATGAGTGATTTGGAGTGATGTATCTCTCTACACCCTGTGGCAATCCGATGGAAGGGTTTGAATTTGGTGAACGCCTGGAGAACGTTGCCTGCCATCATGTGTAGCGCCAAAAGTTAGGTAGGGAGGAGGTGGTGTTACGATATGAGGTCTTTTTCGTGGTTATGGTACAGTCACTTTACCGCACTTAGGAAACCGATAAATGTGGAAGGATATGAGCACATTTTACAGTAGTGAGTACTGAGTACAGTTGAGAAACAGGTCGGAGACGATCTACATCTACACCTACATCTACATGGATACCCTGCAAACCACATTTAAATGCCTGGCGTGGGGTTCATTGAATCACCTTCACAATTCTCCATCATTCCAATCTCGTATAGCGCGCGGAAACAACGAACACCTATATCTTTCCGTACGACCTCTGATTTCCCTTATTTTATCGTGGTGATCGTTCCTCCCTATGTAGGTAGCCGTCAAAAAAATTTTTTTGCATTCGGAGAAAAAAGTTGGTGATTGGAATTTCGTGAGAAGATTCCGTCACAATGAAAAACGCCTTTCATTTAATGATGTCCAGCCCAAATCTTGTATCATTTATGTGACACTCTCTCCCATATTTCGCGATAGTACAAAACGTGCTGCCTTTCTTTGAACTTTTTATATGTACTCCGTCAGTCCTATCTGATATGGGTCCCACACCGCGCAGCACTATTCTAAGAGAGGACGGACAAGCGCAGTGTAGGCAGTCTCCTCAGTAGGTCTGTTACATTTTCTAAGTGTCCTGCCAATAAAACGCAGTCTTCGGTTAGCCTTTGCCACAACATTTTCTATGTGGTCCTTCCAATTTAAGTTGTTCGTAATTGTAATACCTAGGAATTTAGTTGAATTTACGGCTGTTAGATTAGATCGATTTATCGTGTAACTGAAGTTTAAAATGATTCGTTGTAGCACTCATGTGGATGACCTCACATTTCGTTATTTAGGGTCAACTGCCAATTTTTGTACCATTCAGATGTCTTTTCTAAATCGTTTTGCAGTTTATTTTGATCTTCTGATGACTTTATTAGTCGATAAACGACAGCGTCATCTGCAAACAACCGCAGACGGCTGCTCAGATTGTCTCCCAAATTGTTTATATAGATAAGGAACAGCAAAGGACCTATAACACTACCTTGGGGAGCGCCAGAAATCACTTCTGCTTCACTCGATGACTTTCCGTCAATTACCACGAACTGTGACCTCTCTGACAGGAAATCACAAATCCAGTCACATAACTGACAATATTCCATAACCACGCAATTTCACTACGAGCCGCTTGTGTGGTTCAGTGTCAAAAGCCTCCCGGAAGTCCAGAAACACGGAACAGATCTGAAGTCCGGTTGATTGCTTGTATCAGTAGCACAATGCAACCTATCACAAAGCAGCTTCCGAGGGAATGGACTGTAGATAAAAACATTACTGAAATGGACTGACCTGCCCAGTGTTACTACCCGAATCTGACGGAACACCTTTGGGGTGAAGTACAACGTCGGCTTCGCTCCTGACCTCGCCGTCCAACATCACCATCTTCTCTCGTTTCGTCTCTTGAGGGAGAATGGGCTGCCATTCCTCCACAGACATTCAGACAACTCACAGAAGCCGCGCGCTGTGGCCGCGCAGTTTGAGGCACCATGTCACGGACTGCGCGGCTCGTTCCGCCGGAGTTTCGAGTCCTCCCTCGGGAATGGATTCGTGCGTTGTCCTTAGCATAAGTTAGTTTAAGAAGTGTGTAAGTCTAGGGTCCAATGACCTTAGCAGTTTGGTCCCTTAGGAATTCACACACATTTGAACATTTGAACCTGGTTGAAAGTGTTTCCAGCAGAGTTCAAGCCATTGTAAGGACGAATGTTGGACACGCCCCATATTAAGATCCACTAATGCCTCATTTCTTTTGATCAGATAGTGTACTTGTTATTTCAGTCTAAGCGTAGCTTTATGAGTGTTTTACGCTAAGGACTTTCCTCCCCATACATTTACGGATACGTTTTATGAATGAAGCAGCCGTGCGTGGCGCCCCCAGATTGCTCCCTATTGATCAGATTCCGGCTGCACGTGCCGCGAGCAGTTCTAAACAGGGGCGTGCCGTGCTGCACGCGTGTGGAGCTGGAGCTGGAGGTGGAGGTAGAGAGAGCCAGAGGTGCACGCCCATCGATTGATACGTCCGCGGCTCGCGGTCGCCGACTGCGCCGACCCGGGGACGCTTAGCGTGTCATATCCGGCGCCGGAGGCTGCCATCCGAACACAGACATTGCCACAGCACCCCTGGAAACACCGTGCAAAAGTCTCGAGGAATGGGAATTACCTTTCGGGAGATACCCCTTTTTGCCACCATTAAAATCAGACAACATACTACTAGCCATTAAAATTGCTACACCAAGAAGAATTGCAGATGATAAACGGCTATTCATTGGACAAATATATTATACTAGAACTGCCATGTAATTACATTTTCACGCACTTTGGGTGCATAGATCCTGAGAAATCAGCACCCAGAACAACCACCTCTGGCCGTAATAACAGCCTTCATACGCCTGGGCATTCAGTCAAACAGAGCTTGGATGGCGTGTACAGGTACAGCTGCCCATGCACCTTCAACACGATACCACAGTTCATCAAGAGTAGTGACTGGCGTATTGTGACGAGCCAGTTGCTCGGCTACCATTGACCAGACGTCTTCAATTGGTGAGAGATCTGGAGATTGTGCTGGACAGGGCAGCAGTCGGACATTTTCTGTATCCAGAATGGCCCCTACAGGACCTGCAACATGCGGTCGTGCATTATCCTGCTGAAATGTAGGGTTTCGCAGGGATCGAATGAAGGGTAGAGCCACGGGTCGTAACACATCTGAAATGTAACGTCCATCGTTCAAAGTGCCGTCAATGCGAACAAGAGGTGACCAAGATGCCTGTCATCTCGACTGCTAGTGATACGAGACGTTGGGATCCAGCACGGCGTTCAGTATTATCCTCCTGAACCCACCGATTCCATATTCTGCTAACAGTCATTGGATCTCGACCAACGCGAGCAGCAATGTCGTGGTACGATAAACCACAATCGCGATAGGCTACAAGCTGACCTTTATCAAAGTCGGAAAGGTGATGGTACGTATTTCTCCTCCTTACACGAGGCATCACAACAACGTTTCACCAGGCAACGCCGGACAACTGCTGTTTGTGTATGAGAAATCGGTTGGAAACTTTCCTCATGTCAGCACGTTGTAGGTGTCGCCACCGGCGCCAACCTTGTGTGAATGCTCTGAAAAGCTAATCATTTGCATATCACAACATCTTCTTCCTGTCGATTAAATTTCGCGTCTGTAGCACGTCATCTTGGTGGTGTAGCAATTTTAATGGCCAGGAGTGTATAAAACATTAGTCAACCCTTATAAACTGAAGTAACGAAATTAGTGGAATACCTCCTAATATCGTGTTGGACCACATTATGTCCGGCATAGGGCAGCATCTCGACGTGGCATATACTCAACAAGTCACTGGAAGTGAGCCTTGCTGCCTCTATAGCTGTCCATAATAGCGAAGATGTTGCAGGTGCCGGATTTTGTGCACCAACTGACATCTCGATTATGTCCCATAAACGTTGTGTAGGATTCATGTCGGGCGATCTGGGTGGACAAATCATTCGCTGGAACTGTCCAGAACGTTCTTCAAGCCAATCACGAACAGTTGTGGCCCGGTGACATGGCACATTGTCATCCATACCGTAAGTAGGCTGTTTGGGTTTTTATGTTGGTAACGCCACGTAGCGCTCTGTATGAAAATCACTGGCTGTGCTGTGTGCAGTCTGTGGCTCGTTTGCATTGTTGGAATTTGCTATTGTAGTGTTGGGCAGTTGGCTGTTAACAGCGCGTAGCGTTGCGCAGTTGGAGGTGAGCCGCCAGCAGTGGTGGATGTGGGGAGAGAGATGGCGGAGTTTTGAGAGCGGATGATCTGGACGTGTGTCCATCAGAGACAGTAAATTTGTAAGACTGGATGTCATGAACTGATATATATATATTATGACTTTTGAACACTATTAAGGTAAATACATTGTTTGTTCTCTATCAAAATCTTTCGTTTGTTAACTATGACTATTAGTAGTTAGTGCCTTCAGTAGTTAGAATCTATTATTCAGCTGGCAGTATTGATGTACGCTGTACTGCAGTAGTTTGAGTAACGGAGATTTTAGTGAGGTAAGTGATTCATGAAAGGTATAGGTTATTGTTAGTCAGGGCCATTCTTTTGTAGGGATTTTTGAAAGGCAGATTGCGTTGCGCTAAAAATATTGTCTGTCAGTTTAAGCAAAGTCGTTTATAATTTTTCTAAGGGGACGTTTCAATACCAATTTCATCGTTGTTTGCTGCAAGTGGTTTCCGAGTAGCCGAACATAACCATTTCCAGTCAATGATCGGTTCAGCTGGACCAGTCCATTCCACGTAAACACAGCCCACACCATTATGGAGCGACCACCAGCTTGTAAAGTGGCTTGTCAACTTGGATCCAGGGCTTCGTGGGGCCTGCTCCACACCCGAACCCTACCATTAGCTCTCAACAGTTCGGGGCTTACCCTGACCATGCCACCGTTTTCGCGCCGTCTTAAGTCCAGTCGATATGGTCACGAGCCCAGGAGAGGCGCTGGAGGCAGTTAGCAAAGACAATCGCGTCAGTCGTTTGCTATCGTGGAGGATTGACGCCAAGTTCGTCCGCACTCTCTTAACGGATACGTTCTCATCACGTACCATACTGATTTCTGCGGTTATTTCACGTAGTGTTGTTTGTCTGTCAGCCCTGACAATTCTATGTAGATGCTGCCGCTGTCGGTCGTTAAGTGAAGGCCGTCAGCCACTGTATTGTCCGCAGTGAGAAGTTGTTGCCTGAAATTTGGTATTATCGGCACATTCATGACTCTGTGGATCTCGAAATATTGAATTCCCCTACGATTTCTCGAAACGGAATGTCCCATCCGTGTACGCTCCAACTACAATTTCGCATTCAAGGTCTGTTGTCTCCTGTCGTGCGGCCATAATCAAAAATGGTTCAAATGGCTGTGAGCACTATGGGACTTAACTACCGAGGTCATCAGTCCCCTAGAACTTAGAACTACTTAAACCTAACGAACCTAAGGACATCACACACATCCATGCCCGAGGCAGGATTCGAACCTGCGACCGTAGCGGTCACGCGGTTCCAAATCGACGCGCTTAGAACCGCACGGCCACACCGGCCGGCGCGGCCATAATCACGTCGGACGCCGTTTCACATGAAACACCTGAGTACAAATGACAGCTCCGCCAGTACAGCGCCCTTTTATACGCGTACGCGTTACTAGCGCCATCTACATATGTGCATATTGCTATCCGATGACGTCTGTCACGTCAGTGAATTTCTGTATGCCTATCCTTGTGCCTGGAGGTCTGGGGGGCTACGGCCGTTCACTATTATAAGAAAATGAAACATCTATAACCTTCCTTATGACGTCATTTATTGTGCAGCTATCAGTTTTGGGGCTTCAGTGCACCAACTTCAAGCCTTATTTGATGCTGAAGGGGTTATTACGATCCATCTATACGATGCACCAGTGGCCAACAACTGGTTTACACGTACCATCTACAACTCCTATATCTCTCCAACTGCGACGACGTCTCAGTTACAGGTAGTCTGCGTAAATCAGTTGTTGGCCACTGGTGCATCGCATATATGGATCGTGATAACCCCTTCAGCATCAACTAAGGCCTGAAGATGGCGCACTGAGACGCCAAAACTGGTAGCTACACAATAAATGACATCATAAGGACGGCTGTAGGTGTTTCATTTTCTTACATTAGTGAATTTTTCATACTGTATCAGCGTGGGGGCAATCTGCAATAGTGTGGACTCTGAAGAAGCTTGCGAACGCAAAGGTCGCTAGTGAGGCATTTATTAGATTTAGATAACCTGTTTCGGCAAGACTATGTTGCCATCATCGGATTTGCAATAGCATAGAACCGAAATTGGGAGGATAAACAAGATAACCGACGTGATACAACACTGTACACAAATATTTGCAATTACCACAATATAGCTTATGCTTTATAACATTACAACATCCTCTTCCTCAGCACTGTTAGTGGTGTTATACCCCCTCATATATATATATATTCAGTGTTGTGAAATTCGTTGGTAAACTGGCATGTCAAACATAAAATAAATACTATGTACAAACATGTTACTAACATGCTCACTGTGAGTGCTCACAGACATCAACAGCTGACAACTGACTGAGAATCATCACAAGCATCCTAACTGTTACATAAGCCCACCATAAGGCAGTGTGGTGATATGACCTGATGATACTGTGTGCCATTGGACTAAACCATGGATTTATTTTTCCATGTAATCGTTTTGTGTTTAATGAAATCCGTTTGTTATTTACAATATACACCAAGTCAGAGAACATAATAATTTTGATCTTTAAACAATTTCTTTTATAAAACCATATATTAGAAAAATTAAAAAAAAATATGAATTTAAAACAATTACACTGTCAAAAACTGGAAGACGTTTGGTTTGGGTTCTTTATGTATACCTAAACTTAGATTTTATTATATCTGCAAGACAACATCGATATACAATGGTATAGTTATTATCTATTTCATGGTTAAAATTGACTATTTTCTCACAACAAATGGAGGGAGTTTATTCCTATTTTAGTGTCTTATGTAATTCCGCTAGGAAAAAAATGATGTTTTGAAAAGTTTTTTATTACAACATGTTGCCTGATGTAAAGGTGATATTAAGTACAAGTCACATATCGATAGGATAGAAATTTAGATAGTTGTCCTTTATAATCGATGTATTGTTGTGTATGACATGCTGTAATAAAAAAAACTTGTCAACACAGCATTCTTTTTCGATAATAATATCGTACAAGACACTACATTATGGGTAAACTCCCTCCATTTGTTATGTTGTGTATGACATGCTGTAATAAAAAAAACTTGTCAACACAGCATTCTTTTTCGATAATAATATCGTACAAGACACTACATTATGGGTAAACTCCCTCCATTTGTTATAAGGCAATAAAGTACATGTATTCTATAAAAATCTTAGTCAAGACATAGATAATAGGTGTACCCTTGGATATCGATGTGACCTTGGATATAATAAAATTTTAGCTTCATACATGTTACTATTAGGTATACATAAAGAGCCTAAACGGAGTGTCTTCTAGTTTTTGACAGTGCAATTTTTCAAAATAATAAAAAAATCCTAAATATTTTATTTTATAAAAATTTTTGTAAAGGTAATTTCAACCTTATTATATTCTCTGACTTGGCTTGTGTTTTAAATAAAAACTGGATTTTCCTTAACATAAAATTATATAGAATAGTATATCCACATTTTTGTCCAGTGGAAGACGGTATTATCAAGTCACACCACGACACAGCTATCTGGTGAGCTTAAGTAACAGCTACAATGTTTACTCTGATTCTCAATCAGTTGTCAGCTGTTGATCTGTGTAAGCACTCGTAGTCAGTGTGTTAGTATTATGATCGTACATAGTTTTTCTTTTATGTTGGATATGCCAATTTCCAGCGTATTTTACTACAGTGACACATACAGGGCGAATCATCTAGAACTTGCATCGCAAATATTGCGGAAATTGAAAGTGCTATTGACGTGCGGTTTTCACAGGATGGGTCGGTAGTCAGGGACTTATTTTGTTAGCCAATAAACAGACTGAAATAATACCTAAAAAGTGTATTTTTTGTATATGTACACTTTTTAAATGGAACAATCCCTATTGACATCAACAAACTAAAGGTAGGGTAAATTGGAATGTCAGTGGTATTTGTTGCAGGATTCTGTTGCGAGTCGTTTACGAGATATCGTATTTTGAAAAGTTTCCGCATTGAGACTTGTTTATGGCATTCAATTTTCGTAGTTGCTAGGTACGATGTTGTTACGTTTGCTTATAATTTGCTTGTGTGTTCCTTGAGTGCAGTGCGACTTGCTAGTCGGATAGTGTGTGACAGTCCAAGCGGTAGGTCGTGAGTGGACGGTGGGATTTATCAACGCAGGAAAAGCCGACATGCTCATGGTGTAAGGAGAGCGTAAGAAGAATGTAGTTTGTTCTTGTATGGTGCATGCAGCAAGATATCCCAAGATAAGTCAACCATCTCTGCAATTATTTATCAACCTCTTTAACCAGTTACGTGAAAGTGGTTCACAATCTAAGAAATGGAAACAAGCTTCTGTGCAATCGCATGAGGAAGTGGCGTGTCAGACAAGTGTCCTTAGCATTCTCCTTCAACATAGGTTCCACCCAATCATGTTAACCTCTGTACATTGGCATTAACACAGGATACTCCAGATGTGTAATTAATCTTGTTTAGTGATGAAGCCACATTTACCAATCACAGTCAGATAAACCACCAAAATATGCACTCTTGGTCTGTTGACAACCCTGTTGGCTACATCAAGTGGAGTGTCAGCAACCAGATCAGCGGCCCGTTTTTCATAGATGGAACACTGGATGCACATGAGTATCAGAGCGTCTTAAGAGACCACCTTCCACAGTTGCTAGAAGACGTCCTCTACAGACAGGGAGGAACCTGTGGTACGAACATGATGCTAGTCTGGCCCATAGTGCATGAAGTACTAGTGTATGTCTTCACGAATTGTTTCCAAATCGTTGGAATGGACGCAGAGGACCTGTGCCTTGGCTGGCTCATTCCCTGGATTTGACAGATGTAGAATTTTGTCTGTGGAGCAGGAAAAAAGACGCTGCCTACAAGGATATACCAACCACATCCGAGGATATGCAGCGATGGTCTACTGAATCCTGCTCGGAATCTCCACTGAAAAGCTAGCACTGCGGAGCAATCATTCCGTACCAGACTGAAAGGGTGTAGTGCTGCTGTCAGTGGTCATTTTGAAGACAGCCTGTGATTGTCAAATGTCTCGTTACTGGTCAGAATACAGATAACTAGTGTATGCACTTGTGTTATTCTTTAGTGTGTGCTACCATAGGTATGATACAAGTGTCGGTATGAGAACTTTTCAAAATCTCTCATAAACAACTCGCGCTAGAATCCTGTAGCAAACACCATTTACATTCTAATTTACCCTTCTTTTGCTTTTTAATGTCAATAGATATTGTTACATTTAAAAAGTGTGTGTTTGTACAAAAAAACACTTTCCAAGTATTATTGCAGTCTGTTTATTGACTAACAATACGAGTTCCTGACTACCAATCCATTTTGTGAAAACCGCATATCAATAGCACTTTCCATTTCCACAATATTTGCGGTGCGAGTTTTAGGAGATTCACTCTGTATATACGTACTGTAGCACCACATACAGTAATGAGGAAAAAGATGATCTAATGTTATAAAGCATATAGTACGTTGCTGTTCCATATATTGTGATAAATAGAAATGTTTGTGTACAGTGCTACATCATTTCGATTCTATCCTATTGTAGATCCGAAGGTGGCAACATAGTCTTGACAAGACCAGTTGTCTATATCTAATAAATGCTTTGCTAGCGATCTTGGCATTTGGAAATTCCTTCACAGTCCAGATTAGTCAACCATTTAAGAGAGAGCTCTGGTCGGTTTGTAGAGCTCTAGATAGTGTAGAACTGCCAGCAGACTGCCACAATGACAATCCAACACTGACCTTCACCTGACAGTGAAGTGATGTGTATGTGCCGATCGATTATAAGAACTGTAGGACGGGTCGTCAAGAGGTGACATTATGGAAAGGAGCTGTTGTGTTTGGACGTGTGCATGATCAGACAGTGAATGAAGTTGCCCGATTTGTTGATGTATCATTGTGGACAGTCCTATGTGTCTACTAGGAATGGTGTACCACTAGGTGCCAGAGATGAGTTACACACCGTCATGGTGCCAATCGGTTTGAGACCCTACAGATACAGTTTCTGCCAGTGAGTGCACGCCCACCACAACCAGTTTCCAAGCGAACCTTGGCAGGAAACTGCGTGTAATGGACGTTTGGAGCGGGGTACCGCGATAGAGGCAGTCGCCCACAGTGGACCACGAAGCTGCACGCCTTTCATTGACCAGATAACACAGAAACCAGACAGCAGATCATTGGAGCATGTACTGTGGTCTAACGAGTCGGGATTTTGCCTCCTTTTAAATAAATCAAGAGGTCCACTGTAGCGACTACTCAGTAACACGTTGAAAGGCAGCATGCGAAGCGTGAATTCCAGACTAGAAGTGCCTTCTGTGCTGTGGGGGGGGGGGGGGGGGGGGGGTGTTCCTAGTTCCATGACTTGGGCCCACTCGTTCAAGTTGCAGTGGACATGGGCCATTATGTTTCTGTCAACGTTCTCGGTGAGCTAGTGTTGCCCTTTCTTCTACATCTTCATGATGAGTGAGCTGTGGATGTTTCCATCTCCCAAAATAACAACAACCCCATTCACTGAGCTACCTTGCATCCTGGTTTGTCGAACACTCAGGAAAACGTAACAGTGTACATAAATAAAAATGTAAATGAAACTTCCTGGCAGATTAAAACTGTGTGCCCGACTGAGACTCGAACTCGGGACCTTTGCCTTTCGCGGGCAAGTGCTCTACCAACTGAGCTACCGAAGCACGACTCACGCCCGCTACTCACAGCTTTACTTCTGCCAGTACCTCGTCTCCTACCTTCCAAACTTACAGAAGCTCTCCTGCGAAGGTAGGAGACGAGGTACTGGCAGAAGTAAAGCTGTGAGTACCGTCCGTGAGTCGTGCTTCGGTAGCTCAGTTGGTAGAGCACTTGCCCGCGAAAGGCGAAGGTCCAGAGTTCGAGTCTCGGTCGGGCACACAGTTTTAATCTGCCAGGAAGTTTCATATCAGCGCACACTCCGCTGCAGAGTGAAAATCTCATTCTGGAAAAATGTAAATGTTCACTTGTTGAAAATGGTACATTGGCGCAAATTCTTCACCGACCTTTTTGAAATTTGGACAAAACGCCTCATTCGAATGCACGCGTGTTTTCTTTACACTTAATGGAGCGCCATGTAATATATAAATATATACATTATAGACATTATATACCATATGGAGTTCCAGTAGGTATGTAAAATATACACGTATTTGCAAGGGTAAAGAATTTCTGGAGATTTAAGCTTTTGAACAAAGAACATGAAATTTTTGCTAGCGACGTATCTAGTTTATATATTGTTAGCCACAGGTTAGTATCCCCTGTACACACTAAACATTCGTCCAAGATCTACCTTGGCGGGGGCGGGGTGGGGGTGGGGGTGGGGGTGGGAATGCCGAGTGAGTTGCGGCAGATACGGAAGCTATCGCAACACTGAGCACTGAGGAACGGCCGAGTGCCCTAGTCTGCAAGACAAGAATAACGACGTCATGGAATCTGAGAGATGTCGTCATATTAGTGACAAAGCAGAGTGTCGTAAGGAAGGCTAGGGAAACGTAGCCACATGTATTCAGGTGTCGAGGCAGCAGAAAAGAGCCTGTGAAAGGCTGTTTTCTAAACAGTAGTTGACAGTCAACCCATGTGAGCCAGCGAGTACTTCAGGTTGACGTGGACCAAGACAGCTGAGCGCAAATCATCGATATCCGTGAGAGCACTTTGGATATCGATACGCAGAGTTGGAGGCCGGCGTATTCCACAGTCGATGATCGCCCCTGACATAGCAGATGCTTTCCTGTGCTGGCGATATTGCAAGACGAGTGCAAGCCGGTCTTCCGCTGCTAATCAAGCACTACACTGCTGGCCGGAAATGGTGTTTTGAAGGGAATCCTGTATTGCTGCCTGAGGAGTGTGTTACTGTCAATCATTTTTTCTTGCTGCTCTCGAGCGTAACTAGGATCTTACCACAGCATCCCGCCTAGCTCTCTCCTGATGAATGTAGTAGTCTGTGACCACTTATAACATATACCATATGGCGCTTCAGTAGATATATAGAAACACAGATGTATCCGAATCCGACGTTGTGTTAAAATTTCAAAGCATACGATAAAGAGCTTTCGGAGACCTGCGATTCGGAACGAACTAACGCTTAAATTTACGCAAATAAAAGTATAAATATTTTTGTGTTCAAATTTTTAAAATCTCCGTAAGTTGCTTTGAAATTTTGACACAATGTTGCAGCTATATACGCGTGTGTTTTTACAGAGTATATATCTATACAGCGCCACAAATGACATATAAATATATATGTAATAATTATAGAGGAGAGCTAGAAAAATATAAATGTTTGTATAAAATCGTTAGTTTCCGAAAGTTCTTCACTAATTGCTCTGAAATTTTTACACTACCTTGTATTCGAATTCGTGTGTGTTTTTGTATATCTATTCCTTAATATATTTTAATATATGTAATATGTGAATAAATATGTAGTATACAAAGGGGAAACGTTATTAACAAAAATCTCGAAAAGACCTTGACCGATTTATCTAAATTTTTACACAATATGCTAATGAAAATTTGGATGGATATGTGCTATATATTTTTGACATATGTAATGTATAAATACATAAAAGATACAGAAGGGAAACGTCACTAACCAGGAAAGTAGTATTTATGGCTTATCGGCTTATGATCAGAGTATTATTACAGAATATGAATATGCAATAACAATAAACAAGTTTCAAGTTCATAGAGAGGGGCGAAGGAGAGATAGACAGAGCAATGGGGGGACATGGATATAATAAGCACAGAGGTTGAGGAGAGCAGACAAAGGGGGCAGGAGAACATAGACAGAGAGGAGGAGGAAGAGGAGATGGACATAAAAATGGGGGAGGTGATCAACAAAGAGCGGGACAGAGATGGGGCAGGAGAAGATGGAGAGAGAGGACGGAGGAAACGATGGACAAAGGAGGGATGGAGAAGGTGATAGAGAAAGAGAGGGCCATGAGGAGATTGAATAAGATGGGGGAGGAGATAATGGAAGGAAAGAGTTGGAAGGAGGAGTAGATGGAGAAATAGAGGTGGAGAAGGGAATGGACAGAGACAGAGGAGAGAAGAGGATTAGGGTGTCTATACATTTTCCATATATATTAGAATTGTGTGCTTCCTCTTTTCTTTCTTATTTAACTAGACTGTACCATGGCAACCCATGACTGGGAACACCTATTAACCAACAACCATCCCTGCAATTTGGTAACGTGAATGTGTGCTTTTCAGCTGCACGTGACATATCTGAAGGACATGTGGGCTCTATTCCTCGCCGAGTTGATGCTACACGATATTAGCATGGTGTGCCAAGGTAGTGGGTAATTATTTGTCCAGTGAGCTTATAAACATTGTAATGTTTGCACCATATTTTTTTCTGTTTGGTACTTAGCTCAACTTTACCTCCCGCTCTATAAAAGTCTATGTATTACCAAGACTATGTACCCACAAACTATTATCCAACGTAAGCTCGTATGGTAACCTTTGACTAAGCAGACCCTAATTTGAATGAAACTGTAACTGGTCTGAATACAATTTGTCTTTATGTTAAATGAACTGTAGTACAACAATAATCTGGCCCTAATCAGATTTTCCACTTACCTCGCATCTTGACAACATTGTGGCAGATTTCGCAAAAGCACAACAGCGAACAGCTAGCAGGCAGCGACTAAGCTAGATGTCTATTTCTAAATAAAATTTCCATCTGTTGCATACCACATGTGGTAATGCTTAATGATAAACAGTGGGGTAAAGAGAGGGGCATGAGGAGATTGAATAAGATGGGAGAGAAGATAATGGAAGGAAAGAGTTGGAAGGAGGAGTAGATGGACAAATAGAGGAGGAGAAGGGGATGGACAGAGACAGAGGAGAAAAGAGGATTAGGGTGTCTATACATTTTCCATATATATTAGAATTGTGTGCTTCCTCTTTTCTTTCTTTCTTATATAACTAGACTGAACCATGCCAACCCATGGCTGGGTCTATCTAACATATACGATCACAAGTAACAGTTTTAGAATGAAGGCCGGCCGGAGTGGCCGTGCGGGTCTAGGCGCTACAGTCTGGAGCCGAGCGACCACTACGTCGCAGGTTCGAATCCTGCCTCGAGCATGGATGTGTGTGATGTCCTTAGGTTAGTTAGGTTTAATTAGTTCTAAGTTATAAGCTACTGATGACCTCAGAAGTTAAGTCGCATAGTGCTCAGAGCCATTTGAATCAAGCCATTTCAGAATGAAGTATATAATCAAAAAGAAAGAGTAAAACTTTGCATGATCTTCACACATAACGTAGGTCTGAACATTACTATGCTTAACCATGTGAACAACGACTTAAAGAGGATATAATGTTAACTGACATCAAACTACTTAATCAATTATCATGTTAATGCATGACTCAGGGAAGTGCGGTGGTCTTTCTCTCAAGTGAACAAATTTACCTAGCTCCCAAAAACTATTTCTTCAAATTATGTGCTCAGTGCTGAAGTATTACCTATATTCTCTCTGCTTTCTAATATATACATCTTATTCATCATTGCTGTCCTTTACAATAAATCTTTCTTCATCTAACAGATACAATCACAAGTCAACACGACGCTACAGAATACATCCTTCACCTTCCACGCATCAACTAAGGATGTATCAGACTGCGCAGATTCAAAGACTGTGCCACGACAAAACCAAAATTTGTTGAACAGTAACGTAACTTGCTCTCTCTCTCATGTGCATGTCCGTAACATACAGAAATCAAAATAACATGTCCATCTTACAACAAGTACTCTTTGAAGTATGAGTCATTGTGTCCCATGATAGCCAGTACAGGAGACCGTCAGTGTGTTCAACCACTTCTCAAAAAATCACCAACTCTTGAGGTCATATATGGCTGTCGTTAATTGGGACACTTATATGAGATACAATCTCCCGTCATGTTTTTACTGTAGGTTCGACTTCACTGCGCGAGGATGAAATATTAATGGATGAATATGTAGTGGAAAAAAAGGTGAGTGATGTAGTGCTTACAGAAAAAGTTTCGGCTCTTTGGCGGGTAATAGGAGTTTCTCTTTCTTTCTAGAGAACTTTATAGTGGAGGCACGAATTCCAAGAGTTCGTCCACACATGGAGCACCTTCTTCGTCCAGACCACACACGGGCGCTGCGATATCTGCAGCAATCCTACACCCTGGGTTCACTGCCATCCATCATCCTCCACACTGTCCCGACTAGACCCCACGCGATTTTCTTCTGTTTCCAAAACTTAAAGATCACCTTCATTTTCTAGTGATGAGACGTTGCAAGCAGAGGTGAGGTTGTGTCTCTGTCGGCAAAATCAGGCATTCTACAGTGGTGGTATTAACAAACCTCTCGTTAGGAGAAATGTGTTCGTCTCCACGGTGAGTACGTTGAGAAATAAATATGTGGACAAAAAGAATAAAGCTGTAAAATATTAATAATGTTTGTTTTATTTGAAGGCCTTAAGAGGTTTCACACAAAAAATTTGTAGGCATTGATTTTCAGCACGTCCCCATGTATTCTGACTTCTGCAGTAGCTTCGCCGATGAAACTCACAACGTAACACGTATCTTCGAACGTTGGACAGATGCGAAAATACACAGACGGAGATTAAAAGTGTTATCCCATGATCACCTTGACCAATTGCTGCCAGACTGAGGCTCTCGTGTTTCCAGGCCAGAGGACTTGAATGAAAGTTAAAATTTCATTCTTATGCGAGCTTATTGTCTATATTTGCAGACCAGAAAAGAACACTGCTACAGATGAAGAAAGGTGGTAGGGAGACACGATATAGAACAAACAGACGCAGAATGTTAGAGTATGCGATGGCTGTTACGTGTATCTCACATCACTGGAACCATTTTAGGTGGAGCTCGCAACACGGCACCAACGGCCTTGTCGCAGTGGTAACACCGGTTCCCGTCAGATCACTAAAGTTAAGCGCTGTCGGGCTGGGTTAACACTTGGATGGGTGACCATCCGGTCTGCCGAGCGCTGTTGGCAAGCAGGGTGCACTCAGCTCTTGTGAGGCAAACTGAGGAACTGCTTGACTGAGAAGTGGCGGCTCCGGTCTCGGAAACTGACATACAGCTAGGAGAGCGGTGTGCTGACCACATGCCCCTCCGCAGCCAGTGATGCCTATGGGTGAGGATGACATGGCGGCCGGTCGGTAGCGTCGGGCCTTCATGACCTGTTCGGAAGGAGTTTAGTTTCTTAGTTCGCAACACAGCATGGAGGGATTTCTGGGGTTCCCCAAGGTAATGTTATAGGAACTCTATAGTTCCTCATTTGCATAAACGATTTAGGAGACAATCTGAGCAGCTGTCTTAGGTTGTTTGCAGATTACGCTGCCATTTATCGTCTAGTAAAGTCACCAGAAGATCAAAACCAATTGCAAAACGAGTTAGATATGTGTTAGTCCAGACAAATTAGAAAAAATGGGGGAAAATTTATAAAGTTTTGAAACTTTGGGAAAACACTCTTGGGGGTTGAAGAAGCAGAAAACAGAAAAGTTGCCTCACCTTTCGGGGGGAGCTTCACCCTCCCCCATCCCTTAATGTAATTTATTTTTCCTTTTTCCTAGCTTTACGAAAAACGGTTCATTTAACGAAGTTATCTATATAAAAGCAAATATTTCTGGTGAAATACTACTCAGAGAAGGTCAAATGCATGTTCAAGTATGGTAATTAGCTTACAAATGCCAAAATTTGTAGGTAAAAAAACTGAAATTTATTTTCAACAGAATTTTATTTATACAGAAAAATTTTGCTTTATAGTCTTTTACTTTAGATTTATGCAATTTAAATTATTGGAATTAAAATCATTTTTCATGAAAATTAACTAATCAACAATTACTTTTTTTGTAATATATTTACAATCATATACAGCATGTGGACAACGAAAATACCACAATATCTATCAAACAAATAAATTCTTGTAAATATTTTTTTATATAAAACCATCATCCATATCTTCTGTCAAGTCACTGCGAGGCACATTAGCACAGCTTTGCCCACGACAGTATTTGCACATTGTTGAGCAATGTAGGTCAGCCTTCACACATCCGCACTTCCTTCCGCAGCCTTGAGCCCAGCTGTATGAAATCAGTAGCAGTACTTTCTCTGGAGCAGGTGGTCGTTTCACGTGAATCGGGGGGAAGGGATGAGTTTGATTCCTTCCAGGCCCAGTTTCTGGGATCCAAGTTGCTCCTCAGCCATAGCTGGACTTGTAGGTAAACTTCGTAAGAGTGGAGGCGTCCTACATCAGTAGTGGGTGGCAAACAATACATTAAAACATTTAAAGGGAATGGCATTTAAGTTATCATCAGGACTCTCTACTGTTTTTGTGTAGAGAGAGAGTATAAATTTCTCTCCTGCTTTTGCAATGGTGTCAGGAGAGAAAGCAGGATCGTTGAATGTCTGTGGAATATTGTGAAGTTGGGGACACCAGTTGAATAGTTGGAAAGCTTGCAGCTTTCCTCTCCCAAACAAGGCTGAAGTGCTGTCGCGACCACATGCTGCAAGAAGAAACAGTATTGAATTCTTGCATTCATGAACGAGTGAGGAGTTACGAATATCTTTATGACTGTAACACCTTGGTATGATACTACCTTTACCTTCAGAAATGGTTCGAATGGCTTTAACAAGGGGAAGGCCTCAGACACGGCCCACCGATTCGGCTCAAACTTGGCAGGTCGCTTGTGTACAACATAAAACGAAGGACTCTAAGATATTTTGGGCAACACCCACCGCAATTTTGGGAAAATCGCCCCTAAAGGTTGTGACGAGCAATCGACTCAAAATTGGAGGGATCGATAGATGATTGTAAATAGAGAATTTTTCATCATCAGGTATGGGGTCCTCAATCGCAAAATTTTCCAGAAATCGAGGAAAGAAACTTTTACAAGCCGACAGCGCCGATAGAGCAATGGCCAAGGTAATTGGCTGGGAATCGGAAAACTCGGGTTCGAATCTCGAAGAAACGTAGTGGATGGTATTCTTTTCGTTTGTATTTTGCCATATCTCAATTGATAGGGATAGAAGGGTTAATAAGGTAAGTAAATCAATAAGGAATGATAACAATACTTACCTTATTAACCCTCCTATCCCTATTAATTGAGATATGGAAAAATACAAACGAAAAGAACAACGTCCGCTAGGTTTCTTCGAGATTCGAATCCGGGCTCTCCGAGTCCCAGCCAGTTACCTTGGCCGATGCGCTATCGGAGCTGTCGGTGAAAAGCGTTTACCTTGTGGGTACATAAGCGGCAGTTGTAAAAGTTTCTTACTTCGATTTCTGGAAAAGTATGCATTTTCGGACCCTATATCTGATGATGAAAAATGCTCTATTTACAATTATCTATCGATCCCTCCAATTTTGAGTCGATTGCTCGTCATAACCTTTAGGGGTGATTTTCTCAAAATTGCGGGGGTGTTGACCCAAAATACACTCCTGGAAATTGAAATAAGAACACCGTGAATTCATTGTCCCAGGAAGGGGAAACTTTATTGACACATTCCTGGGGTCAGATACATCACATGATCACACTGACAGAACCACAGGCACATAGACACAGGCAACAGAGCATGCACAATGTCGGCACTAGTACAGTGTATATCCACCTTTCGCAGCAATGCAGGCTGCTATTCTCCCATGGAGACGATCGTAGAGATGCTGGATGTAGTCCTGTGGAACGGCTTGCCATGCCATTTCCACCTGGCGCCTCAGTTGGACCAGCGTTCGTGCTGGACGTGCAGACCGCGTGAGACGACGCTTCATCCAGTCCCAAACATGCTCAATGGGGGACAGATCCAGAGACCTTGCTGGCCAGGGTAGTTGACTTACACCTTCTAGAGCACGTTGGGTGGCACGGGATACATGCGGACGTGCATTGTCCTGTTGGAACAGCAAGTTCCCTTGCCGGTCTAGGAATGGTAGAACGATGGGTTCGATGACGGTTTGGATGTACCGTGCACTATTCAGTGTCCCCTCGACGATCACCAGTGGTGTACGGCCAGTGTAGGAGATCGCTCCCCACACCATGATGTCGGGTGTTGGCCCTGTGTGCCTCGGTCGTATGCAGTCCTGATTGTGGCGCTCACCTGCACGGCGCCAAACACGCATACGACCATCATTGGCACCAAGGCAGAAGCGACTCTCATCGCTGAAGACGACACGTCTCCATTCGTCCCTCCAGTCACGCCTGTCGCGACACCACTGGAGGCGAGCTGCACGATGTTGGGGCGTGAGCGGAAGACGGCCTAACGGTGTGCGGGACCGTAGCCCAGCTTCATGGAGACGGTTGCGAATGGTCCTCGCCGATACCCCAGGAGCAACAGTGTCCCTAATTTGCTGGGAAGTGGCGGTGCGGTCCCCTACGGCACTGCGTGGGATCCTACGGTCTTGGCGTGCATCCGTGCGTCGCTGCGGTCCGGTCCCAGGTCGACGGGCACGTGCACCTTCCGCCGACCACTGGCGACAACATCGATGTACTGTGGAGACCTCACGCCCCACGTGTTCAGCAATTCGGCGGTACGTCCACCCGGCCTCCCGCATGCCCACTATACGCCCTCGCTCAAAGTCCATCAACTGCACATACGGTTCACGTCCACGCTGTCGCGGCATGCTACCAGTGTTAAAGACTGCGATGGAGCTCCGTATGCCACGGCAAACTGGCTGACACTGACGGCGGCGGTGCACAAATGCTGCGCAGCTAGCGCCATTCGACGGCCAACACCGCGGTTCCTGGTGTGTCCGCTGTGCCGTGCGTGTGATCATTGCTTGTACAGCCCTCTCGCAGTGTCCGGAGCAAGTATGGTGGGTCTGACACACCGGTGTCAATGTGTTCTTTTTTCCATTTCCAGGAGTGTATCTTAGATTCTGAATCGGTTGGCCGTGTCTGAGGCCTTCCCCTTGTAAGCACTATGGGACTAACATCTGAGATCATCAGTCCCCTAGACTTTAGAACTACTTAAACCTAACTAACCTAAGGACATCACACACATCCATGCCTGAGGCAGGATTCGAATCTGCGACCGTAGCAGCAGCGCGCTTGCGGACTGAAGCGCCCAGAACCGCTCGGCCACATCGGCCGGCTGCTTTACCTTCCTTCATCAGGATTGTGTCTGTGTCGTATGGAGCAAGAGCGATAAGTAGCACATGGTCATCTACGTCTTGACCAACTACCGTCGTTTGGTGTTAAAATTTTCAAGCATTTATTGCTTTTGCAACAATTTCAACATCTGCATCGTCATCCGCAATTTCTCGTGAGATCCGCTTCATAGTTCGCGTTTGGGGTTCTATATTTTTTATGTTCAGAAAGCTTTCTGAATATCCGTCAAATACAACAGCAACATCATCTTTATAATGTCTCTGAATATAGGCTATTAACGTTTTATAAATGTCACCAAAAGTTCCATTCTCAGACCACACGACGTGGTGGATAAGAAACCCTCAATCTACAAGAAAGAACTTCTATTGATTATTGTCAATATTCCTTTCAGGTATTTGATTGAAAATATTGTACAACGACGACTTCTTTGTTTTCCTCATCAATCCACTGCTGTCAAACAGAGACATTGATACACTCGATAATTCGTACGTGAAGCAGTCTTTTAAATCATCAAGTGAATGAAACGTGCACAGTATTTTCTGAAATACCTGAGTCGTATCTACTTCAGTTACATTTTTATTCAAACCTAACAGTTGACATGCACATTGTCCTAACCATGCTGGATCACTTAAGCTTCAGAGAACCAAATTTTGGCGGGACAGTAACTATTGTTCGAAGAGCTTCTTCACAAACAGACACAGCTTTGTAGCAGTTCCTGAGAAGCCACTAATCCAGATCCTAATGAATACAATTGCTCCTTATAAGCAAATGGAGTGTGTTGTTGCAACCATAGCCGAAATCTTCTGAGAATTTTCTCGTCAATTTCTATCCTCCCACCCCTCAGTTCAACATGTTGACCACTCAAAACCGAATGTAAATTGCAGAACTGTTCCATAGCTTCACATATGTGATGGGCTATAGGAATATCACAAATTCATCGGTTCAGCACACTATCGGTGAAGCCTCATCCGTGCGAAACCCCTCCACCACTCTTCAGGTTCTTCATAAGCGTCTGTTCTATCGTCATTTCGGTCCACACTCCACACCAACGCTTATCAGAGCGTCGAACCGTGAAGAAGCTGCCTTGGTGAATTTATTAAGTCCGCGGGTTTCATTGTTTCTTTCAGTTTTCCATGTCCTGGAGGTACAAATGACACACCTTAGCATTAGGATAGTGTCCAGTTGGATGGAATATTAGAAGCGTAGCTCTCACACATTCTATATGGAGCTCCCAATTCCTCATACGCTCTGTCCGGATGAAATGCAATGCCAAGATGACAAGCTGAATGTACTGTACCAATACTGGGAAGTTTCCCCTCTTTGCCTTATACCATCCATTGTGTTGACAAACTTATTTTTCAGCTTTTCAATCACGTGACCTTTTCCCAAATTACCGAAAGATGCACCATTTCCACTCATATCAGAGATACAGTCTTTAATACACTCCTGGAAATGGAAAAAAGAACACATTGACACCGGTGTGTCAGACCCACCATACTTGCTCCGGACACTGCGAGAGGGCTGTACAAGCAATGATCACACGCACGGCACAGCGGACACAACAGGAACCGCGGTGTTGGCCGTCGAATGGCGCTAGCTGCGCAGCATTTGTGCACCGCCGCCGTCAGTGTCAGCCAGTTTGCCGTGGCATACGGAGCTCCATCGCAGTCTTTAACACTGGTAGCATGCCACGACAGCGTGGACGTGAACCGTATGTGCAGTTGACGGACTTTGAACGAGGGCGTATAGTGGGCATGCGGGAGGCCGGATGGACGTACCGCCGAATTGCTCAACACGTGGGGCATGAGGTCTCCACAGTACATCGATGTTGTCGCCAGTGGTCGGCGGAAGGTGCACGTGCCCGTCGACCTGGGACCGGACCGCAGCGACGCACGGATGCACGCCAAGACCGTAGGATCCTACACAGTGCCGTAGGGGACCGCACCGCCACTTCCCAGCAAATTAGGGACACTGTTGCTTCTGGGGTATCGGCTAGGACCATTCGCAACCGTCTCCATGAAGCTGGGCTACGGTCCCGCACACCGTTAGGCCGTCTTCCGCTCACGCCCCAACATCGTGCAGCCCGCCTCCAGTGGTGTCGCGACAGGCGTGAATGGAGGGACGAATGGAGACGTGTCGTCTTCAGCGATGAGAGTCGCTTCTGCCTTGGTGCCAATGATGGTCGTATGCGTGTTTGGCGCCGTGCAGGTGAGCGCCACAATCAGGACTGCATACGACCGAGGCACACAGGGCCAACACCCGGCATCATGGTGTGGGGAGCGATCTCCTACACTGGCCGTACACCACTGGTGATCGTCGAGGGGACACTGAATAGTGCACGGTACATCCAAACCGTCATCGAACCCATCGTTCTACCATTCCTAGACCGGCAAGGGAACTTGCTGTTCCAACAGGACAATGGACGTCCGCATGTATCCCGTGCCACCCAACGTGCTCTAGAAGGTGTAAGTCAACTACCCTGGCCAGCAAGATCTCCGGATCTGTCCCCCATTGAGCATGTTTGGAACTGGATGAAGCGTCATCTCACGCGGTCTGCAAGTCCAGCACGAACGCTGGTCCAACTGAGGCGCCAGGTGGAAATGGCATGGCAAGCCGTTCTACAGGACTACATCCAGCATCTCTACGATCGTCTCCATGGGAGAATAGCAGCCTGCATTGCTGCGAAAGGTGGATATACACTGTACTAGTGCCGACATTGTGCATGCTCTGTTGCCTGTGTCTATGTGCCTGTGGTTCTGTCAGTGTGATCATGTGATGTATCTGACCCCAGGAATGTGTCAATAAAGTTTCCCCTTCCTGGGACAATGAATTCACGGTGTTCTTATTTCAATTTCCAGGAGTGTATGTTGCTTCTCTTCCTCCATGACTGCCACTTCCTCCAGTATTATGATGCAAAGAGCACACATGACTGCAGAGTGAGCTTGAATTGCCCTCGTGTATGCACGACCAGAAAATATATGGGGCACAGAAGATGCAGCATATACAGTTTCCAAACGTTGAGAGAGTCCACTGTTGCTAATTAAGAAACCTATTGCTCCTAGAAAAGACATTATTAAGTGAAAGCCTCCTAATCGAGTAATTACCTTAGTGAATAGCTCATTCCCTCCATTAGCCTCCACTGCAACTATACCTTTAGCTTTAATGTAGAGTGGTTGACAAGACGTCTGAGGGACAACAGGACTGTTTTGGTATTTACTGAAGGAAGTCTGAATGCTCGTCAATTTGTGGCAAGAATGGTAAACCGTTTTATCATACCCTTCATGACTAGGGTGCCAAATAGCTTATTCTGTCAGTATAATGCAAGACATCCACATACCAACATCCACCCAACAATCTTGATGAACTGACACAGCCTGTGTTTCAAGCACGGCAAGAAATTCCTAAAAGGTGACATTTGGAAACTGTGTGCCTCTTATGTCACGACAGATATAAGAGTGTACTTGTGCCTGTGGGGGTCGCACCTCATACGGGGGACATTCAATAAATAATGCAACACTTTTTTTTCTCTGCCAGTTTCGCTTGAAAAAATGCGGAATTTGTTGTGGAAACTGTGAAAAACTTCCGCATCAGCACCTATAGTTTCATGTAGTTTTGCAAGGCTGTGTCGCTATACATAGCCCTCAAAATGCGTCTGCAACGGAGATGCGTCGCGAGCAGAGAGCTGTAATTGAGTCTCTTTTGGCGGAAAATCATGACGTCGCAGATATTCATAGGCGCTTACAGAATGTCTGCGGAGACGAGGGACCTTTCATCATCGAACCTAGGCCGCACAAACCTCTCCGACTTCCCGCGTGCTGGTCGGCCACATACAGCTGTCCTACCATCAGGAAACTGAAGAAGCGACTTGAGCGTGTTCATCGCCGCAAAAATGCGAACCTCCATAACGACGCAAAGCCTGTGCACCCTAGAGGACCTCACAAAACTTCATTGGACTGTTCCTCCTCATCCAACCTACAGGCCGGATCTCGCACCTTCAGACTGCCATCTGCTTGACCCAACGAACGATGCACTCCGCGAGAAGCAGTATGTGGATGATGGGGTGGTTATTGATGCAACAAAACGTTGGCTCTGACGTCGTCCAGTGAAGTGGTACCGTCTGGGAATACAGCCTCCCCCCCCCCCCCTTCCCCAGTAAGGTGGCGTAAGCATAAGGTTTTACAGCGAAAAGGTTGGGTAATAATATCGGCTATTGGAATCCTGAATAAAGACAACGAGCATTCAGAAAAAGAATATGTTGCACTACTTATTGAACACCCCTGGTACTCATATTCATGTGAAGGGTATTTGTTGCAGATGGAATGAAATTTAATCATTTAATACCCCTTCTTAATGAACGTCTTCACGAAGTTTGGTGAATATAGAACTGGTGTTTCACGGCGCAGCACTTTCTGGTTTCATCAGTACAACTAAAACAAACAAGAGATTATGGCCAAGGTATTTCCCTTGTGTGAGACACAGTCAATTCAGTTACACACTTATGTCGTTATTAACTTATGCCTCGTATATAATGAAGTTAAACCCAAATATGGTACCTGCTCTAATATTTTTTCTTTCTGTTCACTAAACCGTTGTACAATCTTTGGCCGCAAGCCAATGGAAGCTATTGAGAACATTTTCTGTTTGACGTCACGCTGTGGACCAGAAGGCTCGTAAGCACAGACCCAGTGAGTCAGCGTCACAGACGTAATTCCCATCACAGTGAGTCAACCGAAGTAAATGAGTCAACTCAGACGGGCAGTGATTGTAGAAGATGACAAGTTAAGGAAATATTCCAGAAAGATATCGCATGAATAGTACAATATTAGCCGCGGTTGACAGTTTTCGATTTTGTAGTCGAGAGGAAGCATTGGTTAAGCGCTAAACCAAATCATCGCTTTGACAAGCCGATGAATTCGTCAGACATCTTCCTTGATGCTGTTGTAAATATAAGGAGCGTGGCCAAAAGGTAACCATAAAAGCTTTTTTATCCATCAGTCATCAGCCACGTAATTAATAACTTCTGTTGATGCTACACTGTTTAATCTTCAGGAAGCATACCACTAATCCCTGATTCAAAGAACGTGGAAGTGGTTTTCATTCTTTCCGAAATATGGCAAATTCACATTTTATATGAACTGACCTAGCACGCCGTCCGTCCCGATAGCTGAGTGGTCAGCGCGACGGACTGCCGTCCTACGGGCCCACGTTCGATTCCCGTCTGGGTCGGTGATTTTCTCCGCGCAGGGACTGGGTGTTGTGCTGTCTTCATCATCATTTCATCCCAATCCGGCGCACAGGTCGCTCGATGTAAAGTCGTATGTAATAATACCTGCACCAAGGCGGCCGGACCAGGCCCGCAAGGGGTCTCCCAGACAATGAGGCCAAACGCTCATTTCCATTTACCTGGCACGCAAGTGAAGTTCCAAGTTATCACCTCAGAACGGTTTCATGTCGCAACTTCCAACGTACTAAAGTATTATCTAATACGTTTTCATAAACATCTGCCTTCGTTTTTCCCTGGTCAAAAATATATAAAATTACTCTTTGGAAAAAAGCGACTTTGATTCCGAAAATGGAGATTAAGAATAGATAGGCGAAATAAAAAAATTCTGTCTTCCATAAATGATCAGAACACAGTTCCGTCCTCCAAGCGTCGTACGGATACAAACGAATATGTGAATAAGTGAAATAAACAATTGAAACCATCTCAAATCGCTCGACACAGAAAGGCTCCTACAGCTCATAGAGTGACAGGTTATACACTGGTGGGCCGAAACAGTGTGACCATCTTGTTAACAATGTGTTAATCCACCCTTGGAAGGCAGTACAACAGGGATTCTGCGTGCCGTGGATTGAGCTAACCCTTGATAGGTTTCTCGAGGCACATGGTACTAGACGTCAACTCACAGGTCACATAGTGCCCGTAAATTGAGGGTCGGTGGTTTAGGGCACGGAGCTGACGCTCGATAGTATTCCAGATGTATACCATCGGCTTCAGATTACATGCTTGGGTGGCCAAGACATTAACACTCCACCGGCGAACCTTTGCATTCTGTACAACACTTGGCTTATTTTAACTGCCCATCTCTTCCTGTCAGCGTCTCGGAATACTAGTGCCAGCTATTCATTACGACAATGCTGTTCTTCTAGCCCGATGTGCCCTACCCCATTTGTTGCGGCTGTTTTCCTGCCCATAAACAATTTAGTCAGTAAATGCCTGGATGCTGTACATAATAAATCGTGCGACCGCTCTCGGTCATATTGTTTTTGGACACTTATTTCTCATTATGTTGATTATGTAAGCACATTTATTTTTCGATTTCTTATTTTTAATATTAGTGATAGAATAGTAGACATTCAGAATGTTTTTATTACGTGGAGCCCCGTAAAACTTGAAGATATCCTTGTAGTTATGCAAGATACCATTATATAGACAGAGATTCAGGAACCAAGTTTTAAATTGTAAGACATTTCCAGAGGCAGATGTGGACTCTGACCACAATCTATTTGTTATGAACTGTAGATTAAAACTGAAGAAACTGCAAAAAGGTGGTCATTTAAGGAGATGGAACCTGGATAAACTGACTATACCAGAGGTTGTACAGTGTTTCAGGGAGAGCATAAGGGAACGATTGACAGGAATGAGGGATAGAAATACAGTAGAAGAAGAATGGGTAGCTTTGAGGGATGAAGTAGTGAAGGCAGCAGAGGATCAAGTAGGTAAAAAGACGAGGACTAATAGAAATCCTTGGGTAACAGAAGAAATATTGAATTTAATTGATGAAAGGAGAAAATATAAAAATGCAGTAAATGAAGCAGGCAAAAAAGAATACAAACGTCTCAAAAATGAGATCGAGAGGAAGTGCAAAATGGCTAAGCAGGGATGGCTAGAGGACAAATGTAAGGATGTAGAGGCTTATCTCACTGGGGATAAGATAGATACTGTCTACAGAAAATCAAAGAGAACTTTGGAGAAGAGAAAACCACTTGTATGAATATCAGGAGCTCAGATCGAAACCCATTTCTAAGCAAAGAAGGGAAAGCAAAAAGGTGGTATATAGAGGGTCTATACAAGGGCGATGTACTTGAGGGCAATATTATGGGAATGGAAGAGGATGTAGATGAAGATGAAATGGGAGATAAGATACTGCGTGAAGAGTTTGACAGAGCACTTAAAGACCTGAGTCGAAACAAGGCCCCGGGAGTAGACAACATTCCATTAGAACTATTGATAGCCTTGGGAGAGCCAATCCTGACAAAACTCTACCATCTGGTGAGCAAAATGTATGAGACAGGCCAAATACCCTCAGACTTCAAGAGGAATATTATAATTCCAATCCCAAAGAAAGCAGGTGTTGACGGACGTGAAAATTACCGAACTATCCTTTAATAAGTCACAGCTGCAAAATACTAACGCAAATTCTTTACAGACGAATGGACAAACTGGTAGAAGCCGACCTCGGGGAAGATCAGTTTGGATTCCGTAGAAATACTGGAACACGTGAAGCAATACTGATCCTACGACTTATCTTAGAAGCTAGATTAAGAAAAGGCAAACCTACGTTTCTGGCATTTGTAGACTTAGAGAAATCTTTTTACAATGTTGACTGGAATACTCTCTTTCAAATTCTGTAGGTGGCAGGGGTAAAATACAAGGAGCGAAAGGCTATTTACAATTTGTACAGAAAGCAGATGGCAGTTATAAGAGTCGAGGGGCATGAAAGGGAAGCAGTGGTTGAGAACGGAGTGAGTCAGGGTTGTAGCCTCTCCCCGATGTTATTCAATCTGTATATTGAGCAAGCAGTAAAGGAAACAAAAGAAAAATTCGGAGTAGGTATTAAAATTCATGGAGAAGAAATAAAAACTTTGAGGTTCGCCGATGAGATTGTAATTCAATCAGAGACAGCAAAGGACTTGGAAGAGCAGTTGAACGGAATGGACAGTGTCTTGAAAGGAGGATATAAGATGAACATCAACAAAAGAAAAACGAGGATAATGGAATGTAGTCGAATGAAGTCGGGTGCTGCTGAGAGATTAGGAAATGAGACACTTAAAGTAGTAGGTGAGTTGTGCTATTTGGGGAGCAAAATAACTGATGATGGTCGAAGCAGAGAGGATATGAAATGTAGACTGGCCATGGCAAAGAAAGCGTTTCTGAAGAATAGAAATTTGTTAACATCGAGTATAGATTTAAGTGTCAGGAAGTCGTTTCTTAAAGTATTTGTATGGAGTGTAGTGATTTATGGAAGTGAAACATGGACGATAAATGGTTTAGACAAGAAAAGAATAGAAGCTTTCGAAATGTCAAATCTTAATGCTCTAGTGAAAACTACAGTCATAACTGACGATGTCGCTGAGTCAACATGGGAACACGTAGAGGTTGTCTGTTGCATAGACCCATGTTCCACCACGTGAGGTGAACACTGTGCGCGTCCGCAGCTCGTGGTCGTGCGGTAGCGTTCTCGCTTCCCGCGCCCGGGTTCCCGGGTTCGATTCCGGTCGGGGTCAGGGATTTTCTCTGCCTCGTGATGACTGGGTATTGTGTGATGTCCTTAGGTTTGTTAGGTTTATGTAATTCTAAGTTCTAGGGGACTGATGACCATAGATGTTAAGTCCCATAGTGCTCAGAGCCATTTGAACCATTTGAACACTGTGCGCCGAAACACATCGTATTCTGTTGTCAGATCGGCCACAGATCGCTGCCTATCCTGCAGACTCCGAATTCCTTGTTCTGTCATGAGGCGTGGACGACCAACGCGTGGTTCCACCGTCCTTCAAGCAATTCCAACAGATGTTCACAGTAGAACACACGAACAGGGAACCTGCTTCGCAGTTTCCGAGGTGCTCGTTGCGATGTGCCTGGGCATAACAATCTGCTCTCTGTTAAATTGGGTGATGGTAGTAAATTTCGGCATTTACGCCCCTTTCGCCACTAGAATGATTTCTCATTTGGCTTTCTTCCGCTTATAAACATACTTTCAGGGTCACATGCCGGCATCGCCAGCAAGCAAGCAGCTTTCGATATGGAGGTTGGCAGTGCTCATCATGGTCATGGCGTTACTGCCGGGGGGCGTCGGGGTGGGTTGAGGAGTGGGGGTGGGGGTGGGGGTGGGGGGAGGTGATAGGTGATGTGCCCCCACCGCCCGTCCCAATACTTTTTGCAAAGCAGTTTCAATTTTTTGAGTCTTAGTTGACAAAAAAAAGAAATGATCTATCCCAAGCTTAATTAATTATACGTACTGAAACCTTTTGTGCAGTAAGAATTAATGGTTTGCAGGATCTACTAACGTGCCAGTAAACCAAATCCACTGACGTTTTGCAATAAAGAGACGTATTCCATGCTCTAATGCACTGTGTTGGTACGACTTCGAATCATGAAGGAGCGCGGTAGACACGCCTGAATCTGCACGATTTTGCCGTAAGTTTGTAGTAGGGATGAAGTAGACAGACTACTAGCAGCTGAACACTGGGAGATAATCACTTACTGTCTGGTGTTGGTACAGTAATAACGTTATAGTTAGGGCATATGCCAACAGAAATTACTATGAAGGCAGATCAAGGTAATTCATCAATACTGTCTGTTTCTAAAAGGCATAAGAAGGATGGTAAGTAAATATTTATTACAAACTACATTCCATTTCACTCAGGTTCCCTACTACACGTAGTTCATAAGAATGTATCAAGCGTTTTTTAAATTGATCTAAATATAGCATATAGCCTATTATGTTCCATACATACTCGTATTAGTTTTGTTCGATCTTTCCCTACATAAAGGGAATACATGACCAATCTGGCAAGAAGAGACAAGTTCCCTCGGAAAAAATGTTGCTGGAGAGAAAAGGAGATGATCTGGTAGCTCCATATCTGAAAATCGATGTTCAATCTTTGAAAACAGAGTTTGAACTCTCTCATCTACGATACAACGTAAAATGCCTGAAAGACGCAAAAGATGATTTGGCTTCTATGAAAAAAAGTTCAAGTATTATTTGCTAATTCTGACGCATTAGTAAAGCTTATAACGATGAACTTTGAAAGATTACTGTCCTTATTCACTTGACACAGTATTTAATTATCATTTCTGACTTTTTAACCACTCACATTTTTTCCTAGTCTTTCTAGCTTTCCATTTGCGTCTTTAAATGCATTTGTCATGTTTGGAAAATAAACTAAACAAAATCGCTTATGTTAGAGGCTATTTATTTTAATTTCCAATAAAAATCAATCAGAATTTAATTTGAAAATCTGTTCAGTTTGAAATAGTTTCCATAGTTGTTTAGAAGATAATACGTAATTATAACACATATGTTACGGTGCTCGCTTATTTCCAAATCCGCATCGATCCTAGTGCTGAGTTTTCACTCAGATGGCGCTTTGGCGTTAGGCGGTTGTTTCCGTGTGTGATCGCTGGCCGGAGCTTAGCTGGAGCCGCGTGAGGAGGAAAGAGGGGGCTACCTTGGCGTGGAGACAGTTCGGCTCGGCTGGTGTTGTTTGCGTCTGGACGCCGCGTGGGGCCCGATGGAAAGACCGGACCGTGATTTTACGGTTAATAGTGTGGACAGCGGCGTGGTGTGCCGTTTAACTTGTTTCGCCTGTTGTAGTTTGTCGGGCCTGAGTTTGAAATACCTTCCATGTGCGGTGGGATGTCATTTCGTACTCTTGTCTCTCCGTCGCTGGGATTGCTATCCTCGTTTACCGTCCCATGGATGTATATCGATAGGGTACGCTGTTCTCCGTACTCTACTAGACGCTGGTGATGGAAGTGCGTCGTTCAGCGGCACGTTAGTCTGGGTGCTTTATGTTTGATCTTCAAGTGCATAGTCTTCGAGTGGCACTCCTTAGAGTTAACCTTGCGCAGTTAGATTGGAGTTTATTTTGTCTTGTGGTGCTTTCGCTTTAGCTTAACGAAGCGTAAGCTTGATTCGGCACTCCGTACGACGCTTGGCACCTCAGCTGGAGAGTCGGAGTCACCTTCGCGACTAAACGGAAGTCTTTGGTCTGAGAGGTCTTGTGTTTTGCATATTGTTCATAAATTGTTGTTTTGGTATTAAGTTGGCTGAGGTTTCTTATGGATTTCCCGGCATTTCGTCTGTTGTCCGGCCCGGGCTAGGTCCCGTTATTTTAAAAGTCGGTCCTTGTTTTGGCTTAGTACGATTTTGGTTTACTGTCTGGTGGTTCTGGAAGTACGCCGGGTCGCTGTGGTTGTGTTGCATTTTGTATGGGGTTGTGTGCTCGGTACCGTGGAGTACCATTTGTGTGAACTGCTTCACTGGGGAGTACTGATCGGGCCATTCTTGGTCCTTTGCTGTATGAAATGATTTTATTATTATTTTAAAGTAACATTATCACTTAAATGATTTAGTTCTTGTTGCGTTAATTGCAACTTGGGTACTGAGAAATTTAGTAGTGTAATTACGGAAGATTTAATAGTGGCACATGCCCCTATACCTGTTTCGTAATCTGTTAATTACCGAAAGACCTTAAGCTCAGTCATATCATGTGATTTTCTTAAATTATTGTATTTTTATGTCATGTTATTGTTTTTTTAATTTGTTGATCGCTGGTGTACTGTTCCAAGTATTAAAATGTTTCAGGTAGCTATTACTTGGGTGGAACGCGCGGAGCCGCAACGGAGAGAGTAGTTGCGTGCCTTACGTGTCCGTTGTTGGCGCGGCCTGGTGTCCGTTGTTTGTCTGTGTGCACCTAAGTTAAGTATCGTGTTGCCTCCTCCCTTGTGGCCTCGTCGTGTTCTTCTCATAAACATTTCCTTGAAGGCACTTTAGTTAATTTTATTCTAGTATAATTTTAATTTCTTACTTTGGTAAAATTGTGCGGCCTTCATTATGCACACTGTTTGTCATAGCGGAGTTGATGTGCCATTGTAATTTCTTAAACTCCATTGTGTGTGCCCTTCGTGATACATTGTTTGTCATAATAGATTTGAATATGGCAATCATAATGTCTCATTTACTGCTAGCGACGCCCGTGGTGGTCATAATGTTTTGCCTCATCAGTGTATATTGAACATGCGAGCAACAGTCTATTAGTTTACCGTAGGTAGCTGTGAAAGCAGAGCGTACCAAGTGTCTCTTCTTTCCAGGCACTTTCCAAGGTCATGTCTTCCCATTTCATAAGAGGGGTCGCAAGGCCTACGCAAAGAACTAAGCCTTACTCATAAAACTCCGACTGCTCACGTTCCACGGCAAGTCAAGAGCCCTAGTATTTCCTCTGCAATGGACTCGTTGCTAAAATCGGTGAAATGGCCAAGCGAGGTGACGCAGTTGTTAGCACACTGAACTCGCGTTCTAAAGGATGACGGTTCAAACACGCGTCCTGCCATCCTGACTTAGGTTACCCATGATTTCCCTATATCTCTTCAGGTAAATGCCGGGATGCTTCCTTTCAAAAGGCACGGTCGACCTCCTTCCCCATCCTTCCCTAATCCGATGGGACCAATGACCTCGCTGTTTGGTCCCCTCCCCAAATCAAACAACCATCAATACAGGAGTGCGCTAGGGACCTCGGCTGCGGAATGCCGTAATTCTGGAAGAATTGGGGACGCCAGCTGCTAATAATTTTATTTGTAGGATAAAAATAGTGTATTCTCCGTCACACATCTTTTGTCACTGATGTCGAGGTAGATGTAATGGTCCCGCGAGAGGAACAGATTCAGCAATGAAACCACCTTCACAGAATTTCGCAGTCGCCAGGGACATGCCATCATTCGCCCTCCCTGTAGAAGTCGTACTGACATTGGACAAATGTATGGGAACAACCAAACACATGTTACCATGCCTAGTACTGTGTAGGAAAACAGTTGACATCAAAAAACTTCCAATTGTCTCAGAATTAGTAAACGCACGTCCTGTATGGTATCATTGCTCCTGCAAAATGATGGTGGATACAGCTCACGCACACTTCTCTCCAAAGTAGACCAAAAATGCTCAATAATATATAAAAATGGTGACTGATGGCCCAGGGGAGATGCGACAGTTCATCCTCATGCTCACAGAACCAGTGACGGTGCAAGCTATGTGAACACATGGCCTTGGCACACAGTATCACCAATGGGGAACACACACTGCTCCCTACGATGGACTTGATCAGCCTGAAAGGTCACATAATACTTGGCAGTAATGCGACTTTGCAGAGTTTTCATTGGGCCCACGGAATACGAGGTGTCCAAACCATTACCCAACTTCTGCCAAGTTTCACCCTTAGGACGGAAACTCGTCTAGAAGGTAGAAACATTGTGAAGTGAGTCATCTGACCAAAAGACTTTCTTCCATTGCTCCACAGTCCAAGTTTTGTGACTTCGGCACCACGCTTTCTCGCCCTGGAGTTCCCTGCCTCTGGAGTACCGTTCGTGTTGTTTCGGTGCCGACAGGGTTCACGAGTGCGACATTCAATTCTGCAGTGACTTTTGCAGCTGTCGTCACAACACCCTTACACTGACCGCTCAACAGTTTTTTCCGCCTTGTGACTTATCAGGTAATAGTTTTCCGCATTCCCTCTATGCGATACGGTGCCTATTGAAACACAAAACATCTCGGCTACCTTGGTTGCAGAAGCACCACCAAATGAGCACCAAAAATGCGTGCATTTCGAATTCCCTTTGCTCCGACATAATGCACTCGCATGTACACAGAACACTGTTCTGACCACGACTGACGCACAGAGGACACTGCACAGGTGTCGTTAGCGTTCAAATACAACATGACAATGTGCAGCCTAGGCTAGCACCTACATTTATGTTCAAGCAAGTGTTTGTAGTGGTGTTTCCATATTTTTGCATAACCTTTGTACGCCACCTGTGCTGACTCAGCGTCTCATGAAACCTCTCCTGTCTACTGTGCTAGCTTTTTCTAAATATGTCCTACTGACACTGGCTTCTGAGTGTCAGAACGACTTGGCTCTTATTTTTCCAATTTTGTTTTTGCCTTGCGCTGTCCCCTGGTTTGGTTCCATTCTACAAAAAAATGCTTAGTGTGTAATTTGGGATCGGTACGGAGTGGGGTGCTCCACGGCACCCACATTTGTTGACAAAAAGTAGAACCACACAAAAATCGTATTTATTTCTTATGTCAAAAACTTGTCGCGGCTTCCTTTTCTGTGACTTTCAAATAAGATTTATAATGCGAGTCAAAATTTGAAGATATAAGCTTTTATATTGTTTGGTCGGGTGAACCTCCATTATTAGCAGCATAACATTAAAATCTCCTTAAAATATTAATTTACCACTAGAAAAATCATGACTGGGTTTATAGAATACACTTCTGACAACGTGAATAATTTTCCGCCGCCCCAGGAGTGACTCAGTTCTAAAGGATACAAACAGTTAAGACACAGAATATATGGTGTCATAATCTCGCATAGTAATTACTAATAAAACTATACACTGCACTCAATAGGAAATAAGTAATCTCACTGTTACATATATCATCTCAATAAGACAAACGACAGTTCATTGTGTCATAAATCTCGGGTAACAGCCTGCTAAGGTTGCAGAATAAATAAGATTTGCACCTTACATGAGAGCTTTATACATTGCAACAGGAAGGTGAATATTACACCTAACTTAATTCGGCGGTTATGAGCAAATTTGCCTATCAGTATGTAATGCAAAACAGGGATGACACTCATTCAACAGTAATTAACACACCATTCCTATATAATGTCTATGAGCAGAAGGTGCAACAAGCAGCGAGATGCATTTTAGTTTGTAATTTCAGAGGGGCGAGTAGAGGCAACGCCGTGCTACAGGGGGTACCATGGAAACCACTTAAAGGGGAGTCCCAGACAGTAGGTCAATGACCGACCAGGTGACTCAGATGGGGAGAGCAAGTACAACGGCCCATCTGAGGGTGGACAGGAAAGTAAGGTTTTAAAAACTGTGTTTCGGAATTCCAAAGGAATATGATCAAAACCAGTGATGCATTTTTGATCATGTGTCCAGCAAGTGCTACGCATGTGAGAGGTGTCTGGAACGGACACAAAACGTCCGATTGGCGGAAACGTGCTAGGAAAGAGAAAAGAGCCAAAGTTTCAATGCAGTTTAGGCACCTTGAGATTGGTAGAGAGAGTTTCCACAAAACAAGAGGAAAGCTCCTATTCGTCGAAAAAAGCCGTGACGTGAAGAACGAAAGAATCCACGTGGGGAGACAGTTTGGTTATGAGTAAGACAAGAGGGAAATTTTCGGGAACTCTTCTCTGAACTGGCGTCAAGTGCAGAACAGAGTTCATAACGCTCTGTACGACGCAGAGGAGTAATTTGTGTGAACACTGCGTTCACAACGGCTGACATACAGCTATAAATTAGCTGTAGCATCAATTAGCTCCAACTATAGAGAAACGAAGCAGCCAATTCCTGGAAGAACTGCGACGGCATTATAATATGCGCGCTGCTCCAACCAAGTGTGTGTAGATTGCCACATTCTAAGACTAGGGATGAGTACATGTTCTCTCACATAATGAGAAACATAGGGAAAGTTTCTGCTGGAAAATTCAGCAAAGGTGTAATTAGTTTTATAGGAATTTCAGCGTAAGAGAGCGGCCTAGCAGACAACAGCTCATCGCAGCTTAAGGGGGGTAGGACGTCAAACGGGCCGACTTGGAGTAGGAGAGGCATCACAGGATATTTTAATTTCCACTGTCTATACTTTTACAAATAAATTCCTAAAACTTTGTCAGCATCACCAGGAAGGATTCAGGATTCACACTTATTGCAGTGGAAGATCGAAAACATAACAAAATAATTTTTTTTACGTGCGAATTTCATCATTCTTTCACTCACTAATGGCTGCATTTGTTACTATAGGCACACTTTTCTTCATAAGTTATAGAGATTTTTCGATGAATTTTGCACAGCATGCAAACCATACTTACTGGTGTATGAAACTCTAGAATTTATTTAATTTATGAAAAAACGAATGAGCTGTTATATTTTCAACTTCATGTTTAGACAAAACAAAAATTTTCTAGTTAATTACCTTAATTTTACCACAGTTTTTAATAGATTTGTAAAATTCTAGAGTTTCATACACCTTTGAGTATAGTTTGTATGCTGTGCAAAATTCATTGAAGAATCTCTCTTACTTATGAAGAAAAATGTACCTATAGCAACAAATGCTGCCATTAGTAAGTGAAAAAAATGATGAAATTTCACATGTAAAAAAAATTATTTTGTTATGTTTTCGAACTTCCACTGCTGTGAGTGTAAATTCTGAATCCTTCCTGGTTGCATTTATAATTATTTATCTTTCTGAAGGGTAAGATTTAATATTGTTGTGTTTAGGATTATTTCACTTTTTGATGTTGACGAGATGCATTATCTTGACAACTGCTTTCTGTTGTCACATTGAAAACTGTGTAAAAGTGTGTATTTTTGTGCTAATATTGCGACATTAAACATGTCACTTCAACTTACACCAGTTGTCTTCAATCCTAGAATAAGAAAAACCGAAAAAATATTGCACCTTACAAATGGCGACCCTGCCAGGATGGTAATTGGTCTGCCTGGATGGCAATTGGTCAAATTAGTAAGAAAAATAAAGATTTTTGAATTTTGAAAAAAAAATCGCGTTGTTTTGTGACGAGGTTACCCAATGTATGTAAATAGTGGACAGAATACATTAATGTGTGATCGAAAGTGTAGAAAAGTTGTATTAGCAAGTAGAAAAACACTTGGCATTGTGTAGAAGTAGCTTGCGCGTGACCTTGCTGGCGTGCGCGAAGTTATTCACGGCGTTGTTGGGTTGGGTTTGAAAATCCACAAACAGTGAACAGCGTTGCTAATGATGTGTACATAGTACAAGAAACTTTCTATGATATTTTGAAAACGGGTAAGATCATATAACTTGATGTTCACGAGAGCGCAAGCTCGCGCAATACAAGAAAGACAAAGGTTTGTTAGACAATCGGAGATGGCGGAAGAATAGAGTGTGTCGCAAATAGGTCAAACTGAAGATCTTGTCACGATAGAGATAGACGTAGAACAAAAAGTATCGAGTGAGAGTCACGGAACGGAACGTAGTGAAAGTGCAGAGGGAATGGTAACAAATGGTTCAAATGGGTCTGAGCACTATGGGACTTAACATCTATCGTCATCAGTCCCCCAGAACTTAGAACCACTTAAACCTAACTAACCTAAGAACAGCACACAACATCCAGTCATCACGAGGCGGAGAAAATCCCTGACCCCGCCGGGAATGGTAGCAACAGATGCGGGATTAACAGACTTAAAAACTGAAACAAATGCAGGGCTAGCAGATTTAAAAACACAAACGAATTCTGCCTTAAATAGTCACCAATTTGAAACTTACGCAAAATTTGAAAAAGTCCGCGAAGATCAGCAAAAACTACGAACTGAATTCAATGAACAGTTTACCGAAGTCAGGAGAGAGGCGAGAGACTCGTGCGAGCTTATACAATCGATAACTGCTGACCAGAAAAAGATGCGTTCTGACATTGACGAGGTGTAGGATGCAGTGTCTATCGTTAATCAAAGAGTGGATAAGTTAGCACATGAGACGTCTGGTGAGGCGCAACAAATCATGGAAGAGCTCAATGTCAGAAAACGTGTCACGCGAGCCGCATTAAAACGATTCGACACACGCATTGGAAATATATTCTCGAAAAATCAGAAACAGCATGAAGACCTTCGTACAAAATTGAAACAGTGTGTCGAGAATCGTACAGACAGCAATAGCAAGGCAACGTAATCGGTTGTATCATCCGACATAGTGATGGACAGAAATTCAGAAATAAACAAGCCAGTTGCGAAATCTTCCGAGCAGTAGTGGAAACAGAAAAGCGTCATGAAATTCCAGTCGTATATCCACAAGAGGTTGCGTCAATAATTACAGAAACGAAACAGAAGCAAATAGGAAACGAACATTTAACACAGCTGGGCGAAGCATGTGAGGTGCGGTCACAGCAGATAAGGGAGCGGGAAACGGTGAACGCGCGCATTCCAACAGAGCGGCGGCCGACGCTCCGAACGTACGCGAGTGACCCGACAGCAGAGCAAGTTACGGTGACATATGTACCAATTTCGCGATTTTCAAGTTACAGTACAACAGGTTATAGACCCCAAGATAATGTGAATATAATAGAAAGGCAAAACACTGAACCATTAACGGGAAATGTAAACGAATCTTTCAGTCCGACACACGAGGGACGGTACGGTTTAGATAACTGCACACCGCGGCATAGATACGATGCTAAATGGAACGTGCGTACGTCATATCAAGACCTAAATGTGGTAGAACGAGTACAAGAGAACATGACACAGTCGAAGCGAACGAGTGATGTTGTAAAAACACAAACGCCTTGTGGTGAAGGAGAAAAGTTTGACAGTGATCACTTTTTGACAGTCAGAAAATTCCAACATTACACAGAAAGCGGGAACGGCTTACATCCACGCACATTTATAAATCAATTTCAAATCGGTTTACCAGAGCATTGGCCACTTAGCCATAGACTTGACTTCATTTGTGGGCATATGGACGGCGCAATAGCAGGAACCATGCAAAGAGAAGTTGTAAACTGTCATTCGTATGACCAATTTAAATCCGCAATCTTGGAGCAATACTGGTCCACAGAAACAGAAAATAGAATAAAGAATAGAATAAAGTATGAGTTATTACAGAAAGAGTTGTTTGAAAATTCAGGAGAAAAGAAAAAAGTACGATTTTTCGAAGAAGTGACAAAAAACAGTGTTTAGATAATCCATACAGTGATGGGGAACTGCTAAGGATGTGCACAATGAAGGAGACAATATACAAGCATTTAAAGGAATGCTAAGGGAACTTGATTTCATTTTCAGTGAAGAAAGAACGTAAAATCAGAGAAAACAATAATAGGGGGAATAATAGCAACCGATCAGACGTTAATAATAATTACAATAGAAATAATAATGTAGGAAAAGGTAATCGTTTTGGAAGGAGTGGTAATCGCCCATGGGATAACAACAATAACTATGGTTTTGGAAATACACAGAGGGCAAATAACAATTATGGTTTTCGTGGGCTGCGGAATTACACTGGTGGATTTGGTCCTAGAAACTACGGTGGTAACTATGATCCGAGATACAATCCCCGTGCGAACGAAGGTGGAAGGTTTAGAGGTTTTCAGCAGCAAAATCCAGGTTATGCAGGTGGAAATGGAATGGCCAGGACACAGAAAGACTGGGAAAATCAAGCTTCAGCGGGAGAAAACACGCGAAATGAACAGGTAGAAGAAGTCGGGTTGAGGTCACCAAACCCAGGTAAAAGACAGAATTGACGATATGAACGGTACGAAGACCAATAGTAATACCTAAGATAGAAGTAAAGTCCCTCCAGTACCTACAGTACAACATCGACTTTTTTAAAAATTTGCACCGAGAAATAGGAAGGTTACAGCGTTGAAAACAAATTCTTTTCTATTTACAAAGGCCCCATGGAAGTAAGTAGTCCATGATAATGCAGTCGAATTGGTTAATCTAAAAAACAGGAAAATCATTAGGTTGGCACCATGTGAGTCATTTAAGAGTGTACAAAGGTTTGACAAAAAAAGTCACTCCACACGAGAATTTAGTTGTATTAAATGTCCAGAAATCAAACAGTATGAATGATAGCAAAATGCACACAGATAAAACTTTTATCTCAGTTAAATAAATAAAATAAATGTTGTTAGGAAGGTAAAAGAATAATGATGATGAAAACACAGAAAAGTAAGACCTAAAGTAACTCTTCTGCAAACGAAATGTGTTATGGGGAATGAGTTGAAAATAAGGAGAAAATCAGAGATCAGCATGCGCTTGTGCAATAGAAATGTGGAAGTACAACTGTCGATGAAATGTTTAAAGAAGATTTAACAGACCATACATTTAACCAACGGCACTAGTACACTATCTGGTATTCAAGAACTGTACGCTACCATCTTCTTCACTTAGCCAACCAAACACTAACTATAAAAAGTTTGTTCACTCCCCAGAGAATCGAACTGCATATTTCTAAGTCGAGCGCTACCATAAAATCGTGGCGTTAGGCTAAGGAGAAGAGTATTTCTGGTCACATTTTGCTACGGGTGGTATATACAGCCAACAACTTGGAGCAATCTCGACGCATCGATAAAATAAGACACATGCGACGGGACAAATAGCGCACTGTAGAACAAGTTGCTTCACTGCAATAACAAGAGCCAATTTCTGGAAGCGAAAGTCTCTCAGAACGACGTTGTTTTGAGGAACATGGATGGATCCATTACTCCGATAACCATCTTTACACGTACAGCTGGAATCGATGCCGAAACACGTTCTGCCGGCTTACACGCGCGGTGTGAGTTACTGCGCAATTACGCCTGCATCAGCACCGATCGACGTTCCTACACCCCTCAGCACGCTCCGTGAAGCAAGCTATCAGTTGCAACTACTGCACGATAGATGCTCGTATTCGCCATCACAGACTAAAGGTGGACTTGACCATACACGGAATCCGACACTAATTCCGAGTTATTCGATACAGCTCGATAATAAGCTTTGTACTGGTGTTAGAATAATACATTCACACAAATGGTAATTCACAGTTTCAGCCAAAGTATATAAAATATTTGAAAGTTGGTTGCACCTCACGGAAAGTATAGTCTTGATTTAATGTACGCCAGCAAATTGTTTTGTCTGTGTTGGGGCGATGTTAAAGCTTTCCTTTTTTTAAACTCTGAAACTAATATTGATATTTGTTAGAACTATTGCGCAATTAATCATGCCAACCACTTAATGTCCACAGTGCTGTCTTCAGCTACTTGTGTGTGTTTTAATCTTACATACTAACGCCATCTAGCGACCTGTTAACAGATCACCGCGTCGTATCTTCTTATCTCTTGAAATCCAGCAAAGGACTTCCCTGGACCATCTCCCACCTATTCCTCTGGCTATTTGTCTTGACGGCCAAAATTTCGCCATTATTACGGATGTAATCAGGTTTTCCACCATAGTGTGTTCTCTAATTCATTCAGTCTACGTAAACGATTTCGGAGATAATCTGAGCAGACTTCTTCGATTGTTTGTAGACGATGCGGTTATTTACCGTCTAGTAAAGTCATCAGAAGATCAAAACAAATTGCCAAATGACTTAGACCGATATCTGAATGGTGCGAAAAGTGCCAGTTGTCTCTCAATAAGGAAAAATGTGAGGTCATCCGTGTAAGTACAAAAAGAAATCAGTTAACATACAAATCTATAGGTTGCCAGTTCGACTAAATACTAGGAATTACAATTAGGAATAATTTAGGTTGGAACGATCACATATATAATGTTGTGCGGAAGGAAACCAAAGACTACGTTTCACTGGCAGGACGCTTAGAATATGCAACAGGTCTACTAAAGAGACTGAATAAATTACGCTTTCTCATCCTCTGTTACAGTACTGCTCTACTGTAAGGGATCCTTACCAGATGGAATTGACCGAAGATATCGAAAAAGTTCAGAGAAAGGTAGTTCGTTTTGTGTTATCGCGAAATAGGGGAGGCAGTGTCATTGATATGAAAACGAGTTCAGATCACAATAACATAGGCCAACGATGGAAAAAACTTTTTTGCTGAAAATAACTTGTTCTTATGTTTTTTGGGATGGGAAATCCAAATATGATACTTAAAAAACTGTATCACCCATCATTTCTTCACACTTCACAGTTAAATTTATTAAATTAAGCGATTTTTTAAAGAATTTAACAGCTTTTAAATGGTTAAAATAATTTAAAAAGCAGGTGTTATGAATGTAGATGATGGTGGTAGCACTGCTGAAAAACATTTGCTGGCAAAAAAGGTCGATTCTATTTTTGTGTTAACAGATAGTGTTTTGTTTACTGTCAACCTAACCTCACTTTCCCATTTCCTGTGCATGTGCTCAGTACAATGTCTAATCGTGGTTGTAAAAACTCTGCTGACAGTTTTTGTTATATTTGTGGTGAATTTGTGATTAAAAAACGCCACAGAAACATTATAGACTTTGTGAAAAAGGTTTATCTATCATACTTAGGATCTAAACTTGCTGATCAGGAAAAATCTTGGCCACATAAGGTATGTTATGTGTGTGTTGAAGATCCGATAAAATGGTCGAAAAGGAGAAAAAAAGCCTGTAGATTTGCTGTTCCTATAATATGGAGAGAGTCAAGAAATCATTCCTATGGTTGCTACTTTTGCAGTGTTGATATTACTGGTCATAATTCGGAAAACAAGAAGATAATAAGCAACCCTAACCTTTCGTCCGCCATCAGACCAGTAGGGCATGGTGTAGATTTGCTGGTTCCTGAACCACCAGATTATTTAAATTCTATTCCAAGAGAAGTATTTTCTGATGTAAAATCTGTTTTAAATGAACCAGATGATGATGAAATCCATTGTAATACAGAAAGTCTAGGGCCCAAATTGTTTACTCAGACTGAGCTTAACGATTTGGTTAGGAAACTGGGCTTAACGAAAGAAAAAGTTGAATTGTTCGGCTCTAGATTAAAAGAAAAGAACTTATGGGGAGTTGGAACCAGCATATACATGTATAGAAAGAGAGAGCAGCAATTTTCCAAGTTCTTTTCAAAAAGAAGGTTATGTAGTGTACTTCTCAGACATACACGGCCCGATGAATGAGTTTGGTATTGACTACAAAAAGGAAGACTAGGCTGTTTTATAACACAATGGTAACATGTATGCAGTTCACCGAGAAGTTCAGCAAGCGACTCATCGTAGAAAAAGCTACCCAAGAAGCTTCAAAGAAAAAAGAGAAAGAAAATACAAACCAATTCCAGCTGAAAGTGAAACCTCTATTAACACATGTCATTGTTTTAAGTAGCTTACAGTAAACACAAACCATGCTTATGTTCTAATGAAACGTTTCATAAAATTCGGCGTTTATCCTATAGCATAGGATTTTTATACTATATAATAAAAAGTGTATTGTTCGAAAACTATGGGTGATACCAAAAAAAACTAAGGCTAGGTTTGAATTCAGCTCATAAAAATCTATAAAGACCAGCTATCAAAGTAAAAAAAGTTTTTTAAAAAAAATTTTTCGTCGGCCTGTGTAATTAAAACAAAGGCCTATTTCGTTGCAGATATATTCACAAATTTCAATCACCAACTCTCTCCTCTAAATGTGAAAATATTTTGTCGTCGCCAACCTGCAAATGGAGAAATGATCATCATAATAAAATAATAGAAATCAGACAACGCAGATAATGATTTAAGTGTTCACTTCCCCACAAATTGTTACAGAGAGGAACAGCAGACAAATAGTCTGAAGGCGGTTCTAATAACCCTCTGCCAGGCACGTAAGTGTCGATCGCAGAGTAGTCATGTAGATGTAGATGTTTACTCACCTTTTTTTCTATTAAATCACTAAATGTATCTCTGTTATTTGCTGAGAAACTCTGTTTCAGATTGGTCACTTAGTGCGGCATTAAAAGTGCAGCTTTCATTACTGCGTGTCAAAATTTATAATGTATATCACTAAACGGCTAAAACAGTCAAACGGCTCCTTATCTAACGACTTCTAGGGGGCAACAAAAATTTGATTTTCAATATTTCATATAATTATTAATTGACAGGATTTAAATATTTAATGTGTTATCATTAACACATATAAATCTTACATTCACAATAAGTCAAGTAATAAAGTTAGAAACTATGCAGTACACAGGGTGCACACGTCTTAATGCAGCGTAACTCATGGTGTGCGTATTACCCAGACTATATTCATCCAGTACTTGAGGTGAGAGCTCTTAGCGAATTCCAACAAACTTAACAAGTCCTTTTATACTTTTTCAAAAATTTTTCTCACTGATACGCCACAATAATAATGATAGAAAAAAGTTTATTGCTTACTACATTTTCATTGTTTATGCACTAACACTTCGGCATCAGGCATGACATTTTAATTTACTACTTCTTTACAACTAACTCTATTTGCAACACATTTTGCAGACGCGATCCACACATTCCTCTGAATGCACCTGCAAAATTATGTGATTGTATGGCTCATAGTTCAGAAGATATGGGTCAATAATCCGAAAAATAATAAAACCAACATAATAACGGTTGGTGTCTTCAAGTTAAGGTTTTACATGCTTAACGTCAAGTACTTAACACATCAAATCTTTTATAAAGCAATCAGACGTTTGGGGCTGTTCTATACACGGCAGTTCGAATCTTTAAACAGTCGCATTGTGGTCTGGTTACTGTTTCACACTGATAGTAAACTTGTTGCCTGACATGCGTCAGAAGGAATACGTGGTAGTGGAAACTATCTGAACCGTCTCCTTTTGCTGCTGACACTGTGGCGTTTCCCTCAAGCGCAGATAAACTCCAACATGGAATGGCAAAATTAATAGAACGAGTCTGAAGGAATTGCTTGACATAGGTTACATTTATTCCTCTGTACGTACAGCTGCACCATACTCCGCAAGCCCCCTAACGGTGTGTGACGCAGGGTAATTATGGTACCATTAACTGATGCTAACTTCCCTGTTCCACTCGCGAATGACACGTGGGAAGAATGATTGTCGGTAAGTCTCTGTATTAGTTCTAATATCTCGTATTTTCTGCTCGAAGTCATTTCGCGAGATGTATGTGAGAAGAAGTAACATGCTTTCCGACTCTTCGCGGAAAGTGTTCTCTCTAAATTTCAACAGTAATCGTCTTCGTGAGGCACAACGCCTCCTTCGTAACGTCTGCCATTGGAATTCCTTGCCTGTCCAATCAGTAGTTGTCTACAACTCATCAGCTAATTACGTAGTTTCGTTGCTAAATAACAGCCCGAACACTTTCTGCTATAGGGTGTCTGAAGAATTACTTTAGTTGTATTGTAACCCATATCAAGGAATTCCTTCACACTCGTTCTACTAATTTTGCCATTCCATGTTGGAGTTTATCAAAAGATGACGGTTCAGATAGTTTCCACTAACACGTATTCCTTCTCTGTTTGCCCTGTTTAAGGATCTGAAAAGTCTCTCAACTGCTGCTAGAATCATTTTGATTGTACGGAATGTCCTTGGCTGACTTCGATTCTGAGTTCCCCACTATCCTAATGAATTCTAATATCTTTGATTAAATAATCATGACTATAGCAACGTAATTTATTCACTGTCTTGTTTCTTGGAGACGTACAGATTTGGTTAAAGTGCACTCAAACTCTTTCCTGAACTGTATCAAACCCAGGGCAAGGCGTGGGTCCTTCGCGTTGCTGATTTCTGTAACAATGATATCAGTTTCTAAAGGACGATTGTACTGTATCCATTTCCTAAGCTAATAGCTTGTTCCATTTACGCGGTTGGTGATAGTTTTTGTGCCCTTTCCGGAGACCAGCTGATACATCGGTATTTGTTACATCATTTCTGTCTCATGTTTTGTGAAGTACAACAATAATTACGGTATTGATTCAGTTTCGGGGAACTGACCTCCCCCTCAGACTTCCCGCAGATAATGCTGCATATTGTTTTGGTAGATCTTTTCCTCAAACTTTAATCACCCTTATCTCTAGGTGTTTTCCCTTTCTTCAGATTTCGATTGATTTTACACATTTAATCTGATATTGCTTCCAGAATTTAATTAATTTCAGCCGGTCGCTGTGGCCGAGCGGTTCTAGGCGCTTCAGTCCGGAACCGCGCTGCTGCTGCGGTCGCAGGTTCGAATCCTGTCTCGGGCAGGATGTGATGTCATTAGGTTAATTAGGTTTAAGTAGTTCTAATTCTAGGGAACTGATGACCTCAGATGTTAAGTCCTATAGTACCTAGAGCCATTTGAACCATTTAATTAATTTCACTGCCAACTATCTGTTTTTGTGATGTATCTCGTGATCTGTACAATCTTTTAAGGAACTCGTTTAACGATTGGACGTGTTTCTTTCTATTGTTATGTACTATGACTTTTTAACTAGTGCAGTAAGTTGTCTACCAAGTCTATGTTTCCGTCTAGTCCTCATCATATTCTTCTTATTTTCAATCGTTCCTCTAATTAAGTTTTCCACAAATCTTAACTAGTCCTCTCTACATCTACATCTACATCTATAATATGCAAGTCATCTGTATCTCAACTCGTCCTCTTTATATCTACATCTTCATCTATAATTCCCAATCCAACTGCATGTAAGAACATTTCTTAATAATGATTACCTCAACGATGTGGCCGTGCGGTTAAAGGCGCTGCAGTCTGGAACCGCAAGACCGCTACGGTCGCAGGTTCGAATCCTGCCTCGGGCATGGATGTTTGTGATGTCCTTAGGTTAGTTAGGTTTAACTAGTTCTAAGTTCTAGGGGACTAATGACCTCAGCAGTTGAGTCCCATAGTGCTCAGAGCCATTTTAGCCTCAACGATGGCTGGGCCACAAGGGGCTTGAGAATCCCGCTTGGCCTCCAGAGTGACCTGATCCTACGGTATACGACTTTTTTTATAGAGGGAGGTTGGGGTCGGGGAGGGGGGGAGGGAGGGCGGTGAGAGGAGGACTGAGAAAGAGTCAGTCTATGGTACTCTACTTACAACTAGTCTGTGTGCACTGCGACGCTCCATAACTTAAAACTTGCTTGCAGAAGTATGGGATGAGTTTCACTGTTGTTTGGCTGTTTGGTGCGTTTTGTGGATGGGCATTGAACATTTCTGAAACATAAATGAAAACTTTGATACCAAAACCGAAGGTTGTGTCTGCATGCATGTAAAGTGGGGGCCGGCCGGTGTGGACGAGCAGTTTAGGAGCTTCCGTCTGGAACCGCGCGAACGCTACGGTCGCAGGTTCGAATCCTGCCTCGGGCATGGATGTGTGCGATATCCTTAAGTTAGTTAGGTTTAAATAGTTCTAAGTTCTAGGGGACTGATGACCTCAGATGTTAAGTCCCATAGTGGTCAGAGCCATTTGAACCATTTTTGTAAAATGGGATGGTTCTTTGGAAAAGATAAATTTTGTATAATTGCGTAGGCTTCCGCAATCAGAGCCAGTCAACATAAAAGTTTTCTGGACGCGGTACCAAACACAGAAAGCTTTTGTCGATAAATTTTGTAGTCTTATGGGTACGTGAAAATTTACCCAAAGTTTCTACAGGCTAAGTGACAAAGGTACGAAAGAAAGCGCCAAGCAGAGGACAATGAAACACGCAAATAGCCCTAATGAACATAGGTCCGAAAACCAACGGGATCGCAGGTCTGTCTTACGCACAAGTGCACCGGGGACCGCGAGAAATACGGGGCCGACAACGAACCTGTGACGTCACACGAGTCTCCTTGTCCGCCATACTTTGCTGACGCTCGGCTTCGTGCAAGGCCCACAGAAAATAATACGCCAATGAAAAAGTATCCAGTAAAGGTCTTAACTTTTGCCGCGTGCTATCGAGAGCTTCTATACATTTAAACGGGCAGTTAAGAATTATTAAACTCGACTGAAATAGTTACTCGCTCCCCGTCGGAGACGGCTGCTGGCACTCGTTAGACCCACAGTGTCACGTGTTGTACGCGCCGCGGCCTGTCTTTCTCGTGGGCGCCGAAGTGCCCTCGTACCTATGTTACAAAACTCTTTAAAGGTCTAAGACTACGTATATTTCGGGACACTTTAAGTGAGTCCGCAGGTCGTGGTCGTGCGGTAGCATTCTCGCTTCCCGGGTTCGATTCCCGGCGGGGTCAGGGATTTTCTCTGCCTCGTGATGACTGGGTGTTGTGTGCTGTCCTTAGGTTAGTTAGGTTTAAATAGTTCTAAGTTCTAGGGGACTGATGACCATAGATGTTAAGTCCCATAGTGCTCAGAGCCATTTGACGCTTTAAGTGAAGCGTAAATTACAAAGTAATAAACCGCCTTCGTTTGGTTTCATCATCATTCCCGATACCTAAATATCGGTAAGCAACATTTCGATTAGTGTATCGCTCGTGGCACGTCGGTAACATGGATTCCCAAGCCCCCCCCCCCCCCCCCCCCGACTTCAACCCGTTGGATTTTTTTATGTGGGGATGTTTATAAGTATTTGCGTACTCCAGCCCTACTGATAGCGTCGATAAACTCCGGGAACGCATTGTGGATGGATGTCAACGCACACGGAACACACCAGTAGTTTGAAACAAATACGGGACTCGAAGTGGGGCTATGCTGAAGCCTGCTTTCACGTGAACGGTGGCCATATAGAACATTTATTTTTATTGTGTTTGTCCTCAACTCCATTTCTGCAGTGCGGATCCTCGGGGACTCTGTTATAAGGTGTCCATGCTCTCTCTCGTAATACGTCGTATCGGGGAAACAATTATTGGTTTCTGGAGGTACGTTTACTAGAGTTGTTTGCCTGTTTCATTGTCCTCTGCTCGCCCCTTTCATTTTACCTGTAGTATTCATTCATGTGGAAGATATAGTCTTATGAGATGGGACAAATGTTTTTGAGATACCATGTATAGAAATGTGAGAGGTAATAAAACAAGAAGTTATCTAGATAACGGAAATAACGTGCCTTCCCAACTGCGTCCTTTCCCTCCTGTGGTTCCCGGTACGCTGCTTATCTAAAGCGTGGGCACTATCAGCGCTGACACGCGCTTGACCGTTGGCGACACTCTTTTCGCTAATTTAAGGCTGCTTTCCTCGAAAAGGTGGCACACCCGCGCATTGAGCTACCGTACAACAGTATTAATCGGTATCTGACAAAACAGGGCACGCTATAAAAGCGAATAAGAAGGCTGAGTTCGTAGGATTATGCTCTAGAACGGAAGCCGCTATCACACAAAACAGCAGGGGCCTTACTCCGCCAAATGTGACCATTTTACGCAGTCACAATCCCTAGCATGCAATGATAACAATTATGGATATTTATTTTTAATTATAAAATGTTATTCACTAAAATCACAGTTGCAAGTTGATTCAGGTGAAAATAACCAATTTCAGCCTTGAAAAATGGGCGCTTTTCCGATGGCTTTATGAAAATTAGTGACCGCATCTACTTCCTCCAGTAATGTTGCAACTCGCTCTCATCGTTTTATTATTTTATAAAATTTAAACGAAGCTTTCGAAATTGTTAACCCTTCAACGTATTGTTGACATTTGTTTTATTCGCAGATGGCACGAACAATAAAAGGAGGAATTTACTTAAGCATTAATAAATGATTTCTATACAATTGTTATTAAACTTCGAATAAAAGACTCACTTTATACAGTCCAGAATCTGTAAGAGGTTTCCACTCAGCATAAGCATAAAAATTTCGACATGCAGAAAAAGGAGGTTGGCAGTGTTCCATTCCTGGGACTTCGACTTAATAATAAATTCGTTTGAGAGATGCATACCACAAAACTGCTGGAACGACTAAACGCATCTTTGCTTACCAAGCGAAAACCATCAGAAGTCATACCTTGACCTTATCAAATTATCATATATAACCCGTTCTCTACGTCAAACGATAAACCAAATGCTCCCATACTCGCCCACTTACGCCTATTTCTCTTTTCATGGCTCAGTTTGCCTTACTTGTTGAGACACCCTGCTAAACACGCAGGAAAGGACAAGTAGTTTAAGTTGTGGAAAGGGGCCAAAATAAGCGAACATACCTTTTATTTGATCAAACATTACAAGAGGCAAGAATTTTTTTTAAAACACACAGCTTTAGTTTTGGAACTTAATTAGCGGCTGAATGCGCCGTATTCTCATGCCTTAAGGGCAAGACCACGTTAAGTTTAAAATGGCTGAAAGCCAATAACTTAAAGCTCAACCAAAATTAGGAATTCAAAAGGGAAAGCCTTATCTTAAAACAGTTCGTTAATTAGGCTGAAGGCCCAAAGAATCTGACACTTTAATAGCAAAACAACTTAAATTCAAAATCGGCTGAAGGCCCAACACTGACGACTCAATAACATTAATTTTAAAAATGCCAAAGCTTTACGTAAAACAATTCTTAAATTAGGCTGAAGGTCCAAACCATTTGACACCTTAAGGGCACAACAACCTTAATCTAAAAATCGGCTAGAAGCCATACAAGTACAAACAACAAGAACAAACAAGAAAGGCAGTACACCCAAGGGCTCTCAGTTGTTCCGAGGGTCGGCCTGAAACTCAAACACTAACGCTCTCTTAGGTGAGACAGGCAGTGTGCACCACCATTGACGATCCGACGACAACTCAACCGACAGACAGTCAACGGACCCACCGACAAGATAACCTCCGCTTCACCCGACCAGCATACAACAGGGAGTTCAATGGAACAACGTAGAAGGTATTGGCGCCCACAACCAATTATACATTGAGCTGTCAAACTACACACCCTGCTGGACAGCGACAACACGATGAGGAAAATACACTGCCTGAATTTGCGTCAACGGCCAGGGCATGTAACCGCAACGTTAATGGCCACAAGGCAGAAGATTCCGCTGGTGCACTTCAATTCAAATAACCAACTCCACCAGAGAGTGGCTAAAATTTCCCAACTTGAAAACACACGTTGTTGCTCGCGGGAATATACCAACAGACGACAACGAACTGCTAATGACACAATGTGAACAGTCGTGACTTGCTGGTAGATTAAGTCAAAACTTAACTTTCACGTCCAGGATCGGTGAGCCACGAACCTCGTAGCAATCGGAAGAGCACCACACACTCCGACACCGTGTAGAGGCCACCAGCGAACCATCTTTTATTCTACATGTTTGAAAGTTTTACAGTGTGTAGATACATCTTTTGGGAACAATATTTTCATTTATCCACATAATATCCATCCCTCTCAACTGCCTTACGGCATCTTGGAACCAGCGCCTATATACCCGCACGGTAAAATTCTGGGCCAACCTGTTGGAGCCACTGTTTGGCAGCGTACACAAGGGAGTCATCATCTTCAAACCTTGTTCCACCAAGAGAGTCTTTCAGTTTCCTAAAGAGATGATAGTCACATGGAGCCAGGTCAGGACTGTAAGGCGGGTGTTTCAGTGTTGTCCATACGAGTTTTGTGATCGCTTCCACGGTTTTTTGACTGACATGTGGCCGTGCATTGTCGTGCAACAGCAAAACATCCTGCTTTTGCCGATGTGGTCGAACACGACTCAGTCGAGTTTGAAGTTTCTTGAGTGTTGCCACATATGCATCAGAATTTATGGTGGTTCCACTTGGCATGATGTCCACAAGCAAGAGTCCTTCGAAATCGAAAACACCGTAGCCAAAACTTTTCCAGCAGAAGGTGTGGTTCTGAATTTTTTTTCTTGGGTGAATTTGCATGATGCCACTCCATTGATTGCCTCTTCGTCTCTGGTGAAAAATGATGGAGCCATGTTTCATCACCTGTCACAATTCTTCCAAGAAATTCATCTTCACCATTCTCGTACTGTTCCAAAAGTTTGCTGCATACCGTTTTTGCTGTTTCTTTGTGAGCCATTGTCAACATCCTGGGAACCCACCTGGCACAAACCTTTTTTAACGCCAACACTTTCAGTATTCTGCAAACACTTTCTTCCCCTGTTCCAACGTAGCGTGACAATTCGTTCACTGTGATGCGTCTGTCAGCAATCACCAATTCGTTAACTCTCTGCACATTGTCTGGAGCGTGTGCAGTACGAGGCCTGCCGCTGCGAGGACAGTCCTCAATGTTGCCGTGCCCGCTTTCATCACGTAACCTGCTTGCCCATCGACTAAATGTACTGCTATCGACAGCAGCATCTATAGCTACAGTGTCTGCAAATGAAGTAAATACTGATGTAATGTTGCCCAATACACTGTCCTCAGCGATCAATAGAAATATATGCACTCATGCCCTTAACGCCCTACGAGACGTCAGACAGATATCTGCAATTTCGTTTTTGCAGATATATAGCTGGTGTAATCTGCCAACGCCTTTGCCGCAGTGGTAACAGCCATTCTCTTCAGATCACCGAAGTTAGGCGCTGTCGGGCTTGACTAGCACTTGGGTGGGTCACCGTCCAAGTTACCGAGCGCTGTTGGCAAGCAGGGTTCACTCAGCCCTTGTGAAGCCAGCAGAGGAGCTACTTGATTGATAAGTAGCGGTGCTGGTGACGAAAACTGCCAACGGTCATGAGAGCGGTGTGCTGACCACGTGCCCCTCCATATTCAGCATCCAGTGACGCCTGTCGGCTGAGGATGACACGGCCTCGGTTTATACCGTTAGGCATTCCGAGGTCTTTTCAGACGGAGTAGTAGTAGTAGCGGGTGTAAACTATTTTCGTTTATAGTGAAACGGCCCCTTCGAAAATTAAGAATGACAGTGCTGGAAAAACTCTTACGTTATTTGATACAGAAACAGCTGAGTAAAACTCAACGTACTCACACAGTTTTCTCTTTACTTATTCTGATCGTCACTAAACTAACAATCAATATTTTACCGCAACGCAATCTGACTTTCAATAATCCCTACAAAAGAATGGTCCTGACTAACAATAACCTATACCTTTCATGAATAACTTACCTCACAAAAATCTTCGTTACTTGCAATACAGCGAGCGCCAGTACTGCTAGCTAAATAAAAGATTCTAACTACTGAAGGCACTAACTACTGATAGGCATAGTTAGCAAATGAAAGATTTTGATAGAGAACAAACAATGCGTTTACCTTAATAGTGTTAAAAAATCATAATATGTATATCAGTTCATGACATCCAGTCTTACAAATTTCCTTTTTCTGGCGGACACACGTCCAGATCGTCCGCTCTCAAAACTCTGGCATCTCTCTTCCCACATCCACCACTGCTGGCGGCTCACCTCCAACTGCCCAACGCTATGTGCTGTTCACATCCAACTGCCCAACACTACACAAGCGAATATTCCAACAATGAATCCAACCAGCCACAGACTGCACACAGCGCAGTCAGGGATTTTCATACACAGCACTATGTGGCATTACCAACATAAAAACCTAAACAGCCTACTTACAATAGCTTTCGACTCCGTAATTTCTGGACAATGGTACCTTACCTCAAATTGACACATTTACCCTTCTCAATAATCCCTGAAAGTTTGTAACATCATCACGGAATGAAGCTGTATGCTAACTTCCAATTAATTTTATGTGGTCTTTCCACTTTAAATCGTTACATACGCATACTCCTAGATATTTTATGGATGTAACTGCTTCCATGATTGTTCTGCAATTGTGTAATGTTACAGTAGAGGATATTTCTCCTTAATTATGCACAGTACGTTAATTTCTTTATGTTGTGATCAGTTACCTGTTGTTTCACCAAGCGCCGATGTTCCGTAGGTCTCCTTGCACTACAATTTTCTAACGTTGCGAATTATCTGTACATAACAACATTAACCGCAAAGAGCTTCACGGAACTTCCGAAGTTATCCACTAGGTCATTTGTGTGTATTGTAACAAGTAATGGTCCAACAACTGTCCCATCTGGTAAGCCCGAAGATACTTTTACATATGATGATTTCTCTTTCTTCAGAATGACACGCTGTATTCAGTTTGCTAGAAACTCTTGAATCTGACATCACACAGTTGGTAATACTCCGTACCTTCGTATTTTGTCCATTAGCCGGCAGGGGAAAACTGCCTCTAACGCCTTCTGTCCGTATCTCCACTGTGTCAAAGGGCTCAGTTTTTTTCTCCTCGAGTGGCGTGCAACTAATTTCAAACGGTTATGTAGTTCGTACATTAGTTCGTACTGTTTTTCTTTTGCATGTTGGTATTTCGGTTGCTATGGATATATTTATCGATTATAATTTTTTTTATTTGCAGTTCTCTTTTGCTATTTGAGTTTACATATTGTCAATTTGTCATTTGGAGATAGTGAGTGAAGATGGGGACGTTAGGAAACGGGGTGACAAACTGAGAAATCGGAACATTTCTGACATTTTCTTCTGTTTGAGTTCAGTAGAGGGCTGACAGCAACGGAGGCAGTCAGAAATACTTGAGCCGTGTGTGGGGATAATGCCATAATGGACAGAGCACGGCAAGAAAATGGTTTTCTTTTCTTAAGAAGAATCGTTTTGATATTAGTGATCCTCCACGTTCAAGAAGACCTTCAGGCTTTGATGTTGTTGCTGTTGTGGTCTTCAGTCCAGAGACTGGTTTGATGCAGCTCTCCATGCTACTCTATCCTGTGCAGGCTGCTTCATCTCCCAGTACGTACTGCAGCCTACATCCTTCTGAATCTGCTTAATGTATTCATTTCTTGGTCTCCCTCTACGATTTTTACCCTCCACGCTGCCCTCCAATACTAAATTGGTGATCCCTTGATGCCTCAGAACATGTCCTACCAACCGATCCCTTCTTCTAGTCAAGTTGTGCCACAAAGTTCTCTTCTCCCCAGTTCTATTCAATACCTCCTCATTAGTTATGTGATCTACCCATGTAATCTTCAGCATTCTTCTGTAGCACCACATTTCTATTCTCTTCTCGTCCAGACAATTTATCGTCCATGCTCCACTTCCATACATGGCTACACCCCATACAAATACTTTCAGAAACTACTTCCTGACACTTAAATCTATGCTCGATGTTAACAAATTTCTTGCCGGCCGGAGCGGCCGAGCGGTTCTATGCGCTACAGTCTGGAACCGCACGACCGCAACGGCCGCAGGTTCGAATTCTGCCTCGGGCATGAATGTGAGTGTTGTCCTTAGGTTAGTTAGGTTTAAGTAGTTCTAAGTTCTAGGGGACTGATGACCTTAGAAGTTGTCCCATAGGGCTCAGAGCCATTTGAACCATTTTGAACAAATTTCTCTTCTTCAGAAACGCTTTCATTGCCATTGCCAGTCTACATTTTATATCCTCTCTACTTCGACCATCATCAGTTATTTTGCTCCCCAAATATCAAAACTCATTTACTACTTTAAGTGTCTCATTACCTAATCTAATTCCTTCAGTATCGCCTGACTTAATTCGACTACATCCCATAATCCTCGTTTTGCTGTTGTTGATGTTCATCTTAGATCTCCCTTCCAAGGCACTGTCCATTCCGTTCAACTGCTCTTCCAAGTCCTTTGCTGTCTCTGACAGAATTACAATGTCATCGGTGAACATCAAAGTTTTTATTTCTTCTCCATGGATTTTAATTCCTACTCCGAATTTTTCTTTTTTACTGGGGTTTGATGAAGATCCTTTAAATGCATTAGTCCACAATGATCCATGTCAGTATACTAGAGAACTGGCAAATGTGTCATTTTCAGTCAATGGGGAAGGCTCAAAAATCATGTTTATGGGCACCGCATGCTCTAAGCCCAAATCACAAAAATCAGCAGGTTGACATACGTTCATCTCTGCTTGCTCGTCATCAATTTGCTCGTGAACAACACTGACCATTCCTATTCTGTATCATTACTGGTGATGAGAAATGCTCTCTTTATGCTAACGTAAGGAAAAGAAAGGAATGGATGAGCCCAAACAGTGCAGCAACTCTCCACATAAGGACGTACACGCATCCACAAAACATAATGTTGTGCATCTGGTGGAACAGCAACGGTGTTACGTACTGCGAATTCCTTCCCCGAGGTGTGACCATTACTGCTGATATTTATTGTTGACAACTGAGACGTCTTACAGACGCAGTCAATGGTCACGAACACTACGTGAAGTGATGCTACTCCACGAAAATTCCCCTCTTGCATTCTGCTAGACTGACAAAAAACGCTTTACAGGAGTAGGGTTGGAACGTCATTCCGATTCGCATTTTTCACCTGATCATGTGACCTCAGATTTTCACCTTTTCCGCTCTCTATCGAACAGCCTTTAACAAACTTCCTTTCCGGATGAAAATGCGCTCTGAACATGGCTCGAAGAGTTCTTCGTCTCAAAATCACGTGATTTCTGCAGTCGCGGAAGCGAGAAGTTACCCCGGATTTGCCAGACTGTTGTGAATAGTGAAGGAGAATATGCACTGAAGCTCGAAAGAAACTGGTATATGCATGCGTATTCAAATACAGAGATGTGGAATACGTGTATGGCGCAGTTGTTAGATCGGTGACTGCTGCTACGATGGCATATTATCAAGATTTAAGTGAGTTTAACGTGGTGTTACAAAAAAAATGGTTCAAATGGCTCTGAGCACTATGGGACTCAACTGCTGAGGTCATTAGTCCCCTAGAACTTAGAACTAGTTAAACCTAACTAACCCAAGGACATCACAAACATCCATGCCCGAGGCAGGATTCGAACCTGCGACCGTAGCGGTCTTGCGGTTCCAGACTGCAGCGCCTTTAACCGCACGGCCACTTCGGCCGGCCGTGGTGTTACAGTCGGCGCACATGCGATGCGACACAGTATCTCCGAGGTTGCGTTGAAGTGGGGATTTTCCCGTATGACCATTTCACGAGTGTACCGTGAATATCAGGAATTGGGTACAACATCAAATCTCCGACAGCACTGCGGCCGTAAAAAGATCCTGCAAGAGTGGGACCAATGATGACTGAAGAGAGTCGTTCAACTTGACAGAAGTACAGCCCTTCCGCAATTGCTGCAGATTTCAATGCTGGGCCATCAACAAGTGTGAGTGTGCGAACCATTCAACGACACATCATCGATATGGGCTTTCGAAGCCGAATACCCACTCGTGTACCCTTGATGACTGCACGACACAAAGCCTTACGCCTCAAGTTGGCCGGTCAACACCGATATTGGACTGATTGATGTTGCCTGATCGGAGGAGTCTCGTTTCAAATTATATCGAACTGATGGACGTGTATGGGTATGGAAACAACCTCATGAAACTATGGATCCTGCATGTCAGCAGGGGACGGTTCAAGTTGGTGAAGGCTTTGTAATGGTGTGCGCGTGTGCTGTTGTAGTGATATGGGACCCCTGATACGTCTAGATACGACTGTGATAGGTGACACATACGTAAGCATCCTGTCTGATCACCTGCATCCATTGATTTCCTTTGTGCATTCCGACGGACTTGTGCAATTCCCGCAGGACAACGCGGCACCCAACACGTCCACAGTTGCTACAGAGTGGTTCCAGGAACATTCTTCTAAGTTTAAACACTTCCCCTGGTCACCAACCCCCAAAACCCTGAACGTTATTCAGCATATCTGGGATGCCCTCGCCGACCGGAGTGGCCGTGCGGTTCTAGGCGCTGCAGCTTGGAGCCGAGCGACCGCTACGGTCGCAGGTTCGAATCCTGCCTCGGGCATGGGTGTGTGTGACGTCTTTAGGTTGGTTAGGTTTAATTAGTTCTAAGTACTAGGCGACTGATTACCTCAGAAGTTAAGTCGCGTAGTGCTCAGAGCCATTTGAATTTGGGATGCCCTCGTACTCTTACGCATTTATGGACAGCCCTGCAGAATTCTTGGTGTCAATTCCGTCCAGCACTACTTCAGACATTAGTCGAGTCCATGCCACGTCGTGTTGCGGCACTTCTGCTTGCTCGCGTGAGCTTACACGATATTAGCCAAGTGTGCCAGTTTCTTTGGCTTTTCAGCGTATTATTGATGACTGAAATGTCTGTTATATGTATTTGTTGTGTTTATTAAACCTATGGAAAAACGCTAAGAACTTTGCACCAACATTGATTTTTCGGGATGCTGGTTAAAATTTTATTACCACCCCTCCTATGCACAAGTTGAAATTTACTCCCATATTCTATCGCCATTGATGTAGAAGATAAGGGCTTGCGAAGTCGGAGGAACTTTTTTGTAACGCCCTGTAGCCTGTACAGTAGTTGCTGCTGTTGTGTGGCGTATACCTTGGCAGTGCAGAGCGTTAACACGGCCAGGTAGCCAGGCCGCGCTTTCCGGAGGCAGGCAGATGCCGGCTGCAGGCGGCAGCTGGCGCCCTCTCGCCCTCTCCCCTCGACTCCCCCCCCCCCCCTCCCCTCTCACTCACCATCGTTTTTTTTAACTATAATTCGTCCCTGCATATTACCTGCGCCGAGCTCCGCCATTGTAATGTCTCTTCCCTTCCGCAGTGCGGTTGTTCGCAGCCCTCAAAGCTCCGCTCTAAAGAGCAGCTCGATTTTCCGAAGTTGGCGCGACAGCTGTCTGCGTACCGAAACGCGAAATGCTTACTACGAGATGAGTTCTGTACCAGATGTGTTAAAGAAACAGCCGAACACTTTTTTTGATAATATTTGTACTCGACTTAAGAGGAAGCACCACCGAATAATTTTAAAAAACCATTTTATTGGCTTAAAAATGTTTTGAACTTTCTAAAATATGAGGCAAAAAGACTAGTTCATGAAAAAAATTGTTTTATGGAATTCCGAGCTCCTCCTCTAGCTACTCGGAGACCCGAAATAACGACCTGCGCCAACTCGATACTCCCTGTAGTGTCTGGATGTAGTTAGAAGCATTTCAAAACAATAATACATTATGTTAGAACAAATAAGCCCTCGGTCACAAATATTAAGTCAAAATTGACCAGGTTTCGACGCTACTATGAGTGTCGTCTTCAGAATTAGACTAACTGTTCTAAAACATATTAGGTATATAATACATTAATAAAATTAAAGTTTGTACTGACTGGAAAAGATGCAGTACTTACAAGTCACATATTAAAAAAGATCTAAGCCGGAAAGGCGACGTCATGAATAGTTGTGAGATGGCGAGCCGCTAAGGGCTGCTCGTACTGTGAACAAGGGTTGCAACAAAACTGAGGTGCCCACTTTAGAAAGTGTGGCCAAGTAAACATGGTGTTTCTACGAGCTCCATCTAGTCGCCGCAGAAACAACTAGGCTACTGTACATTCAAAATTAGACACATGAAATTGTGATGCAGCTGATTCAGGCATAACGTAAGCACTAATAATAATAGGATGAAGTTACATATTTATCTGCTTTAAATAGAGATACATTTTGTGTTATTTATGTATTATATACCTAATATGTTTTAGAACAGTTAGTCTAATTCTGAAGACGACGCTCATAGTAGCGTCGAAACCTGGTGAATTTTGACTTAATATTTGTGACCGAGGGCTTATTTGTTCCAATATAATTCTGTGTCCAAAAAAAAAAAAAAAAAAAAAAAAAACATTAGCTTGGTGTCAGCAAGCGTCAGCGCCGGTACGAAAAAAACAATTCTTCCCTTCGAATCTCGATTTTTGTGTGCAGTTATGACTTCTGATATATTATTTGAGATCTTATAGTATATAATTTTGTTCAAATGTGTGTGAATTCCTAAGGGACCAAACTGCTTAGGTCATCGGTCCCTAGACTTACACACTACTTAAACTAACTTATGCTAAGAACAACACTCACAGACATGCCCGAGAGAGGAGTCGAACCTCCGGCAGGAGGGGTCGCGCAGTCCACGACATGATGCCTCAAACCGCTCGGCCACTCCGCGCGGCTATAATTTTGTCTTTCAAGTAAGAATGAGTGGTAAGAATGTGCTCGGGCAGAAAAGGTACGAAAACATCGAATCCAACGCGGCGTCGAACCAGTAATCATCAAAGCGCCCAAAACATACGTTCGAGGCTGAGAGGCTGCGAGCAGTTCGCTAAGGTTCTGCTAAGGAAGAAGAAGAAGTTAGTTTATGTAGTGTGTAAGTCTAGAGACCGATGAAGTCAGCAGTTTGGTTCCTCAGGAATTCACACACATTTGAACATTTTGAAATTGAAAGACAGTGATCTTGATTTTGATGTGAATTACGGATTGAGATAATGCAGCTGTAGGGACATGTGAAACGTAAAACGTGCAATGAAGACATCAAAAAGAACGAAGTCGTCAAGGCTTAAGTCTAAAATTTCCAGAAGTTGTTATGCAATTTATTCGGAACTCGTATGAAATCAACCGTCGAATCGTCCTAAGAATGCGCCTGCTTAGAGCAGGGCTAAACGGAAATGTAAAGTTTTGTGCATTCATGGGTCTGCCACGACCGATATTTCAATCGTTGTGTGATAAGCTAGTGGATATGATTTCTACTGCAACGGCCACAACACAGCAGGCCAGTCCTGGCATAGCAGATTAATGGTAAGAATTTTCTAAAAGTAGAATTTTTGCAGTTGTTCCTGTCTGTATGACGTTTCAAAACTTCAGACGAGTTTTTCTCGGAATATGATTTTTCAGAACGGCACGCAGCGTAACTCCAACAATTTTCAGCTTTTTTATTTGAAAATTTAACCACAACTTTGAGATAACATTAGTCGATTTAAACAACATTTATTAACAAATGACTGTCCTTTATTTTTGGTGAGAATGACACGATGCCGTTCAAACACTCGACAATTACGCAACAATCAATGTCTGTGAACTCCCCTACGTGTTTCACCGGCTACACTTATGAAAATTACACAGATTCTATTTCCTTTTTCTAGATTCAAACTGACAGGAGTTACAGCGCGTGCCGCTTACTGCCTGAAATTCAACATGCCTGTATAATATTTTCCGACAATTCTTTTTATTGTACTTAAATATATGCTCAGTATCTCCCACAAATATTGTTTCTCCATCACCTCTTCTTCCGAAATAAAACCAGCGCTTTTTTGATCATTAGAGTGGTTTTACCCGTTCAGGAGTAATGGATTCTTCCATCACTTAATGGTAGAACATCTAAGGGTGAAAAGGGTGCAAATTACCTTTGGTCCTATCAATAATTGTTAATTACGAACAATTTTTCGGCTTATGAGGCCATAATTAGGTAACAGCTGACTAACGTCCACAAGAGAGACGCAAACCTTGGAAATCACACTGCGAGACGAAAAAAGTGAAGCACCCAGAAGGGAAGGAGTGAGCGATATGAAACTTTACGAGCTGAGAGGGTGTATGATGTTACTTCAGTGATTACAAATTCGTGCCAAACTTACAAAGAATTTGGAAGTGTAAATATGACGTAGCACACCATACGCCCTGCATGTATGAAGAAGGTATCTTTCTTTCGGAACAATGGCCGGTTAACCTTAACTATATGAAGACATGTCCGAAAGAACAGATACCATCTTCATATAGTTAAGGCTAACCGGACATTGACCTTCTTCTTCTGTGCTGGATGCACACGCATTGCCCGAACTGTTATGGGACTCGGTAAGATTGTCTGCCGCGAGTAATGAGTGTAATGGGCAGGGGCACTACGAAGGTAATGTGTGGACATTAAGTTGGGAGTGTGGGTGTCACGGGGACAGGGCAAGGGATAAATCCCTGCTGTCGCACTATCCTCTGTGCCCTCGGTGGCTCAGATGGATAGAGCGTCTGCTATGTAAGCAGGAGATCCGGGGTTCGAGTCCCAGTTGGGGCACACATTTTCAACTATCCTCGTTGATGTATATCAACGCCTGTGGACAGCTTAGGATCTTGATTTAGTTATCATTTCATACGCCCTGGATGCCTGCACTGATTCGGTTGGGCTTGGTTAGTGGTGTTGAACGTCCCGTCGATAACGAGGTCATTAGAGACGGAGCACAAGCTCGGGTTAGGGAAGGATGGGGAAGGAAATCGGCCGTGCCCTTTCAGAGGAACCATCCCGGCATTTGCCTGAAACGATTTAGGAAAATCACGGAAAACCTAAATCAGGATGGCTGGAGACGGGATTGAACCGTCGTCCTCCCGAATGCGAGTCCAGTGTGCTAACCACTGCGCCACCTCGCTCGGTGATTCGGTTGGGAATGATGTCATAAAGCCGTTGTGTCCTCTGCTGAGGCAAGCTGGGCAACATTCGTTGTTACTTGCACTTGATATGCTGGATACTGGCACTAGAACAGACTTAACATCCCAGCTGGTATCACACTTGCTCTATCGGCGACAGACTTGGGGATCGTGTCAGCCACCATACAAAAATTTCATAGAAACACTTACCATGTTTTATTGAAAAATTCCGTGTGAGAGGTAACACAGGAGGACGTAGGATGTCATGACGTATGTTATGCCCCCTGAGTTGCTTCTGCCACTATCAGCCACATTCGATGGCTCAGCATGCCATCACGCCAGGAGTACGACAGCTGTGCCTTCCCAAAACACTGCAGGATGGGGACCTCACCTCAGCTCGCCTCCATAGTCGCCGATGATGCTTGTCCGTCATCAGGGATGGTCCAGGACCGTTATTCACGGCAGAACAAAATGCGACGCCATTCATCAGCTTCACGGTCTCGATACCACTCAACACACATTACTTTAAGCTATCTCATGCACGTACAGTTACATCTACATAGATACTCTGCAAATCACGCTTACGTGCCTGGCAAAGGTTTCATCGAACTACCTTCACAAAATTCACTATTATTCCGCCTTGGAACAGGGTGCGGAAAAACCGTACACCTAAATCTTCCCGAGCGAGCTCTGATTTCCCCTATTTCATAATGATGATCGTTTCTCTTTGTGTAGGTCGGCGTAAACAAAATATTTTCGCATTGGGAAGAGAAAATTGAAATTTCGTGAAAAGATTCAGCCGAACGGAAAACGCCTTTGTTTTAATGATGTCCACCCCAAATTCTGTATCATGTCCGTGACACTCTCTCCCTTATTTCGGGGTTATACAAAACATGCTGCTCTTCTTTGAACTTTCTCGATGTATTCCGTTAATCCTATCTGGTAAGGATTCCAGGCCTCGCAGCAGTACTTCAAAAGAGGATGGAAAAACGCAGTGGAGGCTATATCATTAGTACATCTGTTACATTTTTTAAGTTTTCTGCCAATAAAACGCAGTTTTTGGTTCGCCTTCCTCACAATATTTTCTATGCGTTCTTTGCAATTTAAGTTGTTTGTAAATGTAATTCATGAATCTGCAGCCTTTACATTTGACTGATTTAGTTCAACTGAAGATTAACAGATTCCTTTTAACACTCATGTGGATGACCTCACACTTTTTATTATTTAGGATCAGCTGCCAATTTTTCGCATCGTACACATATCTACATCGTTTTGCAATTGGGTTTGGTCTTCTGAAGACTTTACTAGACGATAAGTGACAGCTTGATCTGCAAACAACCTAAGACGGCTGCTCAGACTGTCTCCTAAATCGATTATGTATATAAGGAACAGCAGAGGACCTGTAACACTACCTTGGGGAACGGCAAAAAATCACTTCTGTTTTGCTCGGTGACTTTTCCATCAATTACTGGGAACTGTGACCTCTCTGACAGGAAATAACGGATCCAGTCACATAACTGAGACGATATTCCATAAGCACGCAATCTCACTACAAACCACTTGTGTGGTACAACGTAAAAAACATTCTGAAAATCTAAAAATACGGAATTAATTTGAAATTCTTTGTCAATAGCACTCACCACTTCGTGTGAGTAAAGAGCTAGTTGTCTTTCACAAGACAGACGTTTTCTAAATCCGTGTTGATTGTATGTCAATAGACTGTTCTCTTCCAGGTAATTCATAATGTTCGAACACAATATATGTTCCAGAATCTCGCTGTATATAGACGATAATGATATGGGCTGTAATTTAGTGGATTACTCCTACCGCCTTGTTTTGTATTGGCGTGAGCTGTGCAACTTTCCTGTCTTTGGGAACGGATCTTTCGTTGAGCGAACGGTTGTGTATGATTGTTATGTGTGGAGCTATTGCATCAGCATACTCTGAAAGGAACCAAATTGATATACGGTCTGGACCGGAATACTTGCTTCTATTAAGTAATTTAATATCCTTCACTACTCCGAGGATATCTAATTCTAAGTTACTCATGTTGTCAGCTGTTCTTGATTCGAATACTAGAATATTTACTTCGTCTTTTTTGCTGAAGGAATTTCGGAAGGCTGTGTTTAGTAACTCTGCTTTACCAGGGCTGTCGTCGACAGTGTTTCCATTGCTATCGAGCAGAGAAGGCATCGATTGTGTCTTGCCGCTAGCATACTTTACATACGACCAAAATCTCTTTGGATTTTCTGCCACGTTCCGAGACAGGGTTTCGTTGTGGAAAGTATTATAAGCATCCCGCATTGGAGTCAGGGCTAAATGTCGAGCTTCTGTAAAAGATCACAAAACTCGGAGATTTTGCGTTCGTTTAAATTTGGCATGCTTTTTTCCTTGTTTTTGCAACGTAGGATCACTGCGACCTTACACTAATCACTCGTCATCTGACGCTATTCACGCCCCTTACATACTTCACCCGGTTTGTGGTTACAACACTAAACACGAGATACACTAACGCACTCCGGGGGCCTTTATACCTGTGACACAGAATTTCAACTCTCATCATTTAAGTTCCCACAGATGGTGCTTAGGTGTGTGATTTCACACTGGCATCCGACCACGTCTTCTGGGCGGATCCGACCTTCTGCCCTTTTTAGGCAGGGTGTAACGGGTAAAAGTGCAGATATTTTTATATGTGGTACTTTAATATGTACACAAATCAGTACGTTGGTTGTTTTTTTTCTCTGTGTCGAACTTTCTACAAACTTTACAGCCTAATGTTTTCTGCATGGTCGTAACTGCACCACTAAGTGGGCTACGCCTGTCAGTATAGACCAACCATTTTGCGTCCACGCGTCCACACTTCGGCACTTGATCTGCAGCCGAGGGGAAAATAAACATTAATGTCTTGCTCTTGCCCCATGTATGTACTTGAAGGTACCAACCAACCTAAAAACGTACGACTTGTAATGGCTCTAATTATTAATCTACAAATGACGTAAATACGAATGTAATATTGTTCAGTGCACCATCCTCAGTCACCAAATGTCCGCACTTGTACCTGTCAAACCCTTTATGCAGGATTCACCTGCGCTATTTCTACTCGCTTGTGACTTTGCGCTGGGTGACAGATTAGCGATAAGTGCAATCTATGTGGCGGTCTCTTGCCGTAAAGTGACTCTGCGAACAAAGTTGAGATTCAGTCAGGACAGGGCGACTTTTTTCAACACTTTCAGCTGCTTCTCTGTATGTGGGATGCCTGTTACTACGTCCTCCATACGGTAGTCTGTGCGACGGTCAAACGACGGCATGTTTGTACGATTCTTCTGCGTGAATGATTTCTTAAACGCGCAACTGAATACTTCAGATGGCCGTTTGTCGTTTTCTACTGCTACCCATGGTCTAGGGAACGCCAGCACGGTAGCTCAGCGTGTTCGGTCAGAGGGTTAGCTACCCTCTGCAATAAAAAAACTGAGTCAACAGCGCAACACTGAACTTGAACGGCTGTCATGGGACATCCGCACCGAACAAAAGCAACGAACAATATCGAAGAAAATGAAAATAAAAAAAGGGGGTAGTGCTTCTGATTAGAAACCAAAACATCAGGGGTTCGAAATCCGCAACCGCTTAAAGTTTCATTAATAATCAGCATTACCGGCAGAAGACTTCCGGCATAAGAAGTCACCCTAATTCTGCCAACGGCCTTGACAAAGAGGGCGAAGGAGCGGACTGAGGTGCTGGGCATTCTCTTGTCCTTGGGGTGGGAAATTGCCCCTAAAGGCGGAAGAATCAGCAACGATCAACGGCATGAGGATGCAGAAGGCAATGGAAGCCCCTGCATTAATGATACATAACGTGTATCCACAGGACATGTAGCCTAAAACTGAAAAAGTGCCTTGATGATTTCTCCACTGACAAAAGATTTCTTAATAGTCCTCTATTCGGATATCTGGGAGGGGACTGCCAAGGAGGAGGTGACCATGAGGAAAAGATTGAATAACCAACTAAAGAATAACGTTATACAAGTCGGGGCGTGGAATGGCAGAAGGTTGAACATGGTAGGGAAGCTAGAAAATCATAAAAGGGGAATGCAAAGGCTCAGTCTAGATATAATCAGGGTCACTGAATTGAAATGGAAAGAAGACAAGGATTTCTGGTCAGATAAGTATAGGGTAATATCAACAGGAGAAGAAAACGTATATCCGGAGTAGGATTCGTTGTGAATTGAAAGACAGGGCAGAGACTGTGTTACTGTGAACAGTTCAGCGACAGAGTTGTTCTTATCAGTATCGAAAGCAGACCAACACCGACAACGTTAGTTCAGGTATACATGCCGACGTCGCAAGCTGAAGATGAAGAGATAGAGAAAGTATGTAGGGATATTGAAAGGGTAGTACAGAACGTAAGGAGAGTTGAAAATCTAATATTCATGGGGGACTGGAATGCAGCCCTAGGGGAAGGAGCAGAAGGAACGGTTATGGGAGAATATGGGCTGGGGACAAGAAAGTAGAAATACTAATTGAGTTCTGTAATAAACTTCAGTTAGTAGTAGCGAATACTCTGTTCAAGAATCATAAGAGGAGGAGGTAAATGTTGGAAAAGACCGGGAGATACGGGAAGATTTCAGTTCATGGTCAGGAAGAGATTCCGAAATCAGATGCTGAACTGTAAGTCGTATGCAGGAGCAGATGTAGACACATATCATCAGTGTAGTAGTGATGAAGAGTAGGCTTAAGTTTAAGAGAGTAGTCGGGAAGAATCAATATGCGAAGAAGTGCGATACGGAAGTACTGAGGAATGACGAGATGCGGTTGAAGTTCTCTAAGGCTATAGATAAAGCAATAAGGAATAGCTCAGTAGGCAGTACAGTCGAAGAGGAATGGACATCTCTAAAAAGGGCAATCACAGAAGTTGGAAAGAAAAACGCAGGTACAAAGAAGATAACTGCGAAGACACCATGGGTAACAGAAGAAAACTTCAGTTGATCGATGAAACAAGGAAGTACAAAAATGTTCAGGGAAATTGAGGAACACAGAAAAACAAGTCGCTGAGGAATGAAATAAATAGGAAGCGCAGGGAAGCTAAGAGGAAATGGCTGCATGAAAAATGTGAAGAAATCGAAAAAGAAATGATTGTTGGAAGGACTGACTCAGCATATAGGAAAGCCAAAACAACTTTCGCTGAAATTAAAAGTAAGGGTGGCAACATTAAGAGTGCAACGGGAATTCCACTGATAAATGCAGAGGAGAGATCAGATAGGTGGAAAGAGTAAACTCAAGGCCTCCATGAGGGGAAAGATTTGTCTGATGTTATAGAAGAAGAAACAGGAGTCGATTTAGAAGAGATAGGAGATCCAGTATTAGAATCAGAATTTAAGAGAGCTTTGGAGGACTTAAGATCAAGTACGGCAGAACGGATAGGTAAGATTCCATCAGAATTTCTAAAATCGCTGGGGGAAGTGGCAACAAAACGACTATTCACTTTGCTGTGTAGAATGTATGAGCCGGGCGACATACCATCCGACTTTCGGAAAAATATGATCCACACAATTGACTGCTAGAGCTCACAAGTGCGATAATTATCGCACAATCAGCTTAACAGCTCATGCATCCAATTTTCTGACAAGAATAATATATAGAGGAATCGAAAAGAAATTTGAGGATGAATTTGATAACAGTCAGTTTGGCTTTAGGAAAGGGAAAGGCGAAAGAGTTGCAGTTCTGACGTTAGGGTTGATAATGGAAGCAAGACTAAAGACAAATCAAGACACGTTCATAGGATTTGTCGACTCGGAAAAAGTGTTCGACGATGTAAAATGGTGCAACATGTTCGAAATTCTGAAAAAAATAGGGTTACGATGTAGGGAGAGACGGGTAATACACAATACGTACAAGGCCCAAGAGGGAATAATAAGACTGGACGACCAATATCGAAGTGCTCGGGTTAAAAAAAGGTGCAAAACAGGCATATAGTCTTCCGCCACTGCTGTTCAGTCTGTACATCGAAGAAGCAGTGAGGGAAATAAAAGAAAAGTTCAAAAGTGGAATTAAAATTTAGGGTGAAAGGATGCCAGTGATACGATTCGCTGATTACATCGCTGTTCTGAGTGAAAATGAAGAAGAATTACATGATCTGCTGAATGGATTGATCAGTCTGAGTACAGAACATGGATCTAGAGTAAATCGAAGAATGACGAAAGTAATGAGAAGCAGTAGAAATGAGAACAGTAAGAAACTTAATATTAGGATTGAAGGTCAAGATGTCGATGAAGTAGTGCTACTCGGAGATGAAGAGGTTGGCACAGGAGAGGGATTTGTGGTGGGCCACATCAAACCAATCGGAAGCCTGATGACTTAAAAAAAAAAAAAAGAAAACTGCCACACAGGAATGGTCGACGAGCTTCGACCATAAATATAATAGACTGGCCCTGACGTCATTTTCGTGGCTCCAACATCTCTGGGTTAAAGTCACGTGAATGTTGGCAAAACATGGTTGTTTCGTGTTGCGCTTATGGCTGTACTCAGCGTTTTGTCGGGGGAAATGGCATTACATTTCACGCGTGTTTCTATGATAGTGCAGATGCGTTTATTGAAATCTGCTGAAGTGACTTTTATATTTTTTTTTACACTTGAAATAGAGTATAACGTAAATTAAAGTGTTGAAAGTGATGCCTGTAAAGTCAGACTCATATTACATTTTGGAAAGTATCTGTGATAATTCGGTTACAGAAATAAGTATAACTGTTTCTCGTTCCTACTCATAGGTTTCCTAAGAATGAAAACCGAAGGCAGCTTTGGAAACAGGTCCGGAAACGGAAAAACTTTAAGCCATCTGCACATACGCGCCTTTTTGTATATACAAGTGAGATTATAATAAAGTAAGAGCACCTATAGTCGACACATTAAGAGGATGTTTTTCTACCTTCTAATACTATTAAATAAACGTAGATTCCAAAATTATTTTCTGAAACTCCGAAGTCTCACCTGTCATCTAAAATGTCATTTTTTGAAAACTGATAGTTTAAACTTTTGTAAAAATAGTAGGATCTGAACTTTTGAAGTGCACCTAAAATTGATACTCTAAAATGGATCTGCTCCTAAAGTCGACAATTTTGGCACCTACAGTTGACAGAATTCCCATATCCCATTTTCTTTTATAAGTGACTAGAGCTCGAAACGCGGCGAATCCAATATTTAAAGTTTTGACACGAGCCCACTCTTACTGTTTAAAAGAATTTTAACGACATTTTACTTTGATTGATAGTTTATAGTAATTTCGTCCCACTGCCCACCAGAGGGGCGTTCGATCTACTTGTTAGATTTTATAAATGGTACTGTGAACAAATCCAGGTCAAATGTAGTTCTGACATAATTTTTCGCAAATAAAAAAGTAATTTTTGTTGAAAGCGTTTCGCAGTCAATTGAGAAATGTGGGTAAAATATGATACAAGCATAGGATGGCAGACCGCTGATTTGAAATCTCGCCACGTATTGCCAACAGTCACGTGGTTTATGTTGGAGCCACACCAGCCCTATTGCTTCTGCACAGCAAGGCCAGTCTACTAGTATCTATGGTCGAAGTCGACGAGTCACTGGATAGAAGCCTCCGACCCGCTTGGTGCTTTTACACAGGACACAATTTTCTCCGGTTCTTGGCACGGTCTTTCGCCAGGGTATTACGGTGGAAATTCTGCGTTTCGAGCTCTCGTGGAAACACTGCAGCGATCTGTATTTTCTAATTGTCTAAATAATACAATCTTGATGACAATCTAGATGACGACAGGCAACAGTCGTTGTTACGACGAGATTTTTAATTTGTAGATCGGTTATACTAATCGAAACCGGTCATCAAAATTAAACTACTGCATGACCGCACCAACTGTTGTGGCACTCATAGTTACGTATACATATCCACTTCGGCAAGGTCGTACAATACCAGACGGGAAGAATCGGTTTTTAATTGCCCTGAGGATAAAAACTACATAAAAAGCAACAATGAAATCGGTTCTTAAGTGTCGTGAGACTGGCGCAAGACTATTCAATACGCTAATCCACCATTTTCGGTCACTAGTTGAAACCGAGAAAGAGCATGTTCTACAACATATCGGGGTGTCTCAGAGATCACGTTCAGAATACGTTGCGCAATGCGTGACTTCAGTTCAGCTACGTTTGCAATCGGAGCACTGAACAAAACATCTCTGAGATAACCTCACAGCCAGAAGTCAGTGGATGAAGGACAAGTGATCTGGGCGCTCACGCTGTAGAGAAATGACGGCTGATAATTTTAGCATTACCAAAACGCCCATGCTGCAGCCGCTTTACAGGTTTTGTAATGTGCGGAGGAGCGCCATCTTGGATAAAAATGATACTACCAACACAAAAAAATGGCTCTGAGCACTATGGGACTTAACTTCTGAGGTCATCAGTCCCCTAGAACTTATAACTACTTAAACCTAACTAACCCAAGGACATCACAGACATCCATGCCCGAGGCAGGATTCGAACGTGCGACCGTAGCGGTCGCGCGGCTCCAGACTGTAGCGCCTAGAACTGCTCGGCCACTCCGGCCGGCTACTACCAACACATCCACGCCGTTGAAGTGCTAGAATGACAGTAGTGCGCAAAAGACTCTTACAGCGTTTATCACTGACCGTGCAGGCAACAGGACCCGAGGGACTCATTTCTTCGAAAAAATAGTGCCTTAAAATAAACGATGCCGACAACCTATACCTCACAATTACCTTTGCAGAATGAAGCTATGCCTGTAGATGACCGAGTGGACTTTTAGTTGGTACGTATTCTGCAGTTCTGTGTATCGTCATGTCCTTGGAGATGGAAATGCGCTTCGATTGTCAACGGAATGTTCCAAGGCCATTCACTGTCTCCTTCCATGCGATCAAGAAATTCTAGAGCGAACGTTTGTCTTATGGATATGAATATGTGTAATTTTGTATGGATAGCAATGCAGGATGTTTCGTAGGATTTTATGCACCTTGCTCGCAGACGTGCCCAAAGTTCAGGCAATTCCCCGTGCACTGCATGTTTGCACGCCACCGATCTACCCCTCCTGCATTGCAGTGGCCGTATCTTCTACAGACGTCGGACCAATTTTTGGTTTTCATAAGAATTAGGTGTGTAATGGAACACAATGGTGTGTGCATACACACGATGCCATTTTGATCGATAGAGAACAGAGAACCGGTAACAGATCTGTTCGACGTTAATAACGCTATTCATTAACGTCGAACAGATCTTTTACCGGTTTGCGAGCGACACATTCATAGTCAATCACATGTTCATGTTTACTTTTTTATGTACATTACGCTGCATAGAAGACGTTGGCTTTTTTTAGTTGCGGCAAGGGTTGTGCTGACGCAACAGCAAGATTCATTATTAGGACGTCGGCTACTGTACTGTGATTAGAGCTTATTAGTTGAAACAACGTAAGCAACATTATAGGCTTGACGTCACTCAGGTATGGGGCTGATTTAGAGTAATAGGAAATACAGATGCAATAACTTCAATAGCCAGGCTTGCGTATTATAATTTTATTTATGATGATCGGTTTCAACAAAACTAAGTTTCCATCATCTTATGGAAACGCATCTCAATAAATCTTCATATGTATAGTGTCAAGTCGTAACACGTCATTCCAGGAACATGAATAAAGTAATACATCGGCATGTCAATAATAAAACAAGGTTTTCATTGTTATTTAGTTAAGGACGGGTCCACCATTTTGCATGTACACAGTTACTGTTTTTTTGAATTACCAAACATGTTTAACCACAGTCATGGGGTCCTCAGTGGCTTTTTATCTTTAATTTTTCTGAAGTACATACATACAGATTATGTTTAGTTTAGGAAATATATTACATCGATGTAACAGATTTCCTAAGTAAGATTATAAAAAAAGCGATCTTGGCTGTTGAAGTTATTACTTTTGTTTTTAATCTTTTAAGGTAAGTTATGAAATCGTTTTACGCTACTTACATCGAAAATCTTACATTAACTTTTTGGCAGAGTTGACTAGAATTTAAGAGCTTCATACTCCACAGAATATTATATAAGACTCGACACTTTTAGTGACTTTAGGGTGTTAAATATTGCGGATAATTCTACAGAATATGAAGCTCTCCATTAACAGTCAAGAGCGTATAAAGTAATGAGGGAGTTTAGACGTAATGTATTAAGTAATGAGGGATTTTAGATGTAAGCACCACAAAATATATTCAGACACCTTTTATTTATGTCTTGTAGGATTTATCTTGCATCGTTGCGCAACACCCGTTTCAGCGTGGTAATTTTCGACAAAATAGTGGTGTCACACGGCATTTTTACGGACAGCTAAATGCTCGTTGGAGCAGAAGTTGTACTATCCACCTTGTCTAACAGCGCGTTGGAAACCAAGATCTATACGGAAGGCTCATGTGCCCTACGATTTACTAGGCTGCATAACTAGTCCAGGGCACGGATACACTACATGATCACTTATATCCAGGAACGCCTTTGTAGTACTGAACTGACCACTACGTGCCACGAGAGACCAACTGCCAGTAGGAAAAGAGGCGAGAATCTCTGTGTTGCCAGTAGGGAACAAGCAACAAGAGAATCGGTCGGTCAGTAACGTCGAACGGGGACTATTCATTGGATGTGACTACAGTAACAAATCCTACACGGACATTTCAAGTCTTCTAAAGCACCCTAAACGACTGTTGGTGATCTATAGTGAAACTGAAACGCGAAGGAACAATCACAACTAAACGAAGACCAGATAGGCCTCATGGACTCATAGACATGAGCCGTCGATCATTGCGACGGTGGTTTTAAAAAATCACTTTAAATCAGTGGAAGACATCACTTGTGAGTTACAAAGTGGTACCAGCAGTCCAGCTAGTACAATGACCGTGCATAGGGAGTTAAAAAGTATGTGGTACAACGGTCGAGCGTCTCCTCATAAGCCATACACTTCTGTACTGATTGCTGCAGGTAAGCGACGCTTGAGGTGGCGTAAAGATGGACGGCACTGGACACTGAACGACTGGAAACGAGTGATTTGGAATGAAGGTTCACGTAATCTGCTGGTAATCCGATGAAAGGGTATGGGTTTGGCGAATGCCTGGAGAACTGTACTGTAGTTCACTGACTATAAGACGCTATGGGCAATAAGGAGCGCCCTAATTTTTAAGCAGTTTTTAAAAAAATGACATTTTTACCATTTTTATTATTAGGTTGCAAAGCCAGACTAAAAAAATTCTTAATTCATAAAACCGAACTGACCTTTAAAATCTCTGAAAATCGTAATCTGAACTTACTTCTTCTTCCTCTTCGTCGTTATCGTTGTCAACTTCATACTCTATGTGATCAAAAGTATCCGGACACCTGGCTGAAAATGACCTACAAGTTCGTGGTGCCCTCCATCGGTGATGCTGGAATTCAATATGGTGTTGGCCCACCCTTAGCCTTCATCACAGCTTCCAGTCTCGCAGGCACACGACCAGTCAGGTACTGGAAGGTTTCGTGGGGAATGGCAGCTCATTCTCCACGGAGTGCTGCTCTGAGGAGAGGTATCGATGTCGCTCGGTGAGGCCTGGCACTCGGAGTTCCAAAACATCCCAGAGGTGTTCCATAGGATTCAGGTCAGGAATCTGTGCAGGCCAGTCCATTACAGGGATGTTACTGTCGTGTAACCAATCCCCAACAGGCCGTGCATTATGAACAGGTGCTTGATCGTGTTGAAAGATGCAGTCGCCTTCCCGGAATTTCTCTTCAACAGTGAGAAGCAAGAAAGTGCTTAAAACATCAATGTAGGACTTTGCTGTGATAGTGCCACGCAAAACGACAAGTGGTGCAAGCCCCCTCCGTGAAAAACACGACCACACCACAACACCACAGCCTCTGAATTTTACTGTTGGCACTACAGACGTTGGCAGATGGCGTTCACCGGGCATTCGCCATACCCACACCCTGCCAACGGATGGCCACATTGTGTACAGTGATTCGTCACTCCACACAACGTTTTTCCACTGTACAATCATCCAATGTTTACGCTCCTTAACACCAAGCGAGGCGTCGTCAAGCATTTACCGGCGTGGTGTGTGCCTTATGAGCAGCCGCTCGATCATGAAATCCAAGTTTTCTCACCTCCCGCCTAACTGTCTTAGCTCTTCCAGTGGATCCTGATGCAGTTTGTATTTCCTGTATGATGGTCTGGATAGATGTCTGCCTATTACACATTACGACCCTCCTCTACTGTTGGCGGTCTCTGTCAGTCAGCAGACGCTGTCGGCCTGGACGCTTTTGTGCTGTACGTGTCCCTTCACGTTTACACTTCACTATCACATCGGAAACAGTCTACCCAGGGATGTTTAGGAGTGTGGAATTCTCGCGTACAGACGTATGACAAGTGACACCCAATCACCTGACCAAGTGAGTTCCGCGGACCGCCCGATTCTGCTCTCTCACGATGTCTAATGACTATTGAGCTATTGAGGTCACTGATATGGAGTACCTGGCAGTAGGTGACAGCACAATGTACCTAGTATGTTTTTGGGGTTGTCCGGATACTTTTTATCACATAGTGTATATAAGATGGTCGTCACTGCCATCTAGAGCGCTACTTATACCGCACTTATGAAAGATTTAACAATTACGTCTTCTCTCACTCTAGCTCACGGCTGTTTTATCCATTGACACACTTGTTTGATTGTAGGTAGTTTTAAAGCTCCCTCCGACGTGAATTCATGCTGGGTATCATTCATCATCCATCTGTTCCATTCGTCTGTCAGAAAAATGTAAATGGTTTATTTATCGAGACATCAAGAGGTTGCAGTTGTGAAGTAAGCCCTCCCGGAATAACAGTAAGCTCTGTATTTCCCTGTTTCAATTACTCTTTGACAGAATTTTTCGAATGACTACTTGACTGATCTTACCTAAAAGGAGAACTCTTCTTCAATAAAGCACCTGTCCTTCTCTCCACATTCTGTTAAACCATAATTTCACGCCAATCCTTGTTATGTACGTGAACAACAACACCTGGCGGTATATCAGAAGCTTTTGGCATTGTTTTGCGCTTGAAAATGATCATTGGATTAAGTTTAGTACCGTCAGCATAACATGAAACAACAACAGTGTAGTGAATTCTTTCATGTCCACTATTTTGTAGTTACAGTTATAGGACATTTCATGGCAACATGTCTGTCACTCGTGACATCAAATGTCAGAGCAGTTTCGTCCATATTCGTTATTTGACTTAGTTCCACGTTGGTTGCCTTTCGATGTTGAATAACGAAGTGATGGAAAGACAGTATTTTCTCTTCCTACTCTTGTGACATTTTCTGAGATATTTTGGTTTTGATTCGCATGCTAAGTCCATGTCGTTTCATAAACCTGTAGCGCCAATCAACTCCACCCTTAAAGTCTGTTAAGCTCCACTGTAGCGCTAGCTTAAGAGGACGTAGTTGAATCATTTTGGTATTAATCCATTTTAACGGTGTCCTTGAATCCATTTCAGTTCATCATCTTCTAGTTTTGGCCATTTTGGATTAAGTCGATTTGCACATTTAGTCTTCCTCATTTTTTTCAGTTCTTCTTTATTATCCCGCCAGTCGCGAATGGTTTTTTCTGTCGATGGAGGGCCGAAATGACCCTCAGTTGCTCTGCTTCCATGTTCATCTGCATATGCTATTACACCACTGACCATTAAAATTGCTCCACCACGAAGATGACGTGCTACAGACGTGAAATTTAACCGACAGGAAGAAGATGCTGTGATATGAAAATGATTAGCTTTTCAGAGCATTCACACAAGGATGGCGCCGGTGGCGACAACTACAACGTGCTGACATGAGGAACGTTTCTAACCGATTTCCCATACACAAACAGCAGTTGACCGGCGTTGCCTGGTGATATGTTGCTGTGATGCCTCGTGTAAGGAGGAGAAATGCGTACCATCACGTTCCTGACTTTGATAAAGATCGGATTGTCGCCTATCGCGATTGCGGTTTATCGTATCGCGACATTGCTGCTCGCGTTGGTCGAGATCCAATGACTGTTAGCAGAATATGGAATCGGTAGCTTCAGGAGGGTAATATGGAACGCCGTGCTGGATCCCAACGGCCTCGTATCACTAGCAGGCGAGATGACAGGCATCTTATCCGCATCGCTGTAACGGATCGTGCAGCCAAGTCTCGATACCTGAGTCAATAGATGGGGGCGTTTGTAAGACAACAACCATCTGCACGAAGAGTTCGACGACGTTTGCAGCAGCATGGACTATCAGCTCGGAGACCATGGCTGCGGTTACCCTTGACGCTGCATCACAGACAGGAGCGCCTGCGATGGTGTATTCAACGACGAACCTGGGTGCACGAATGGCAAAACGTCGTTTTTTCGGATGAATCCAGGTTCCGTTTACAGCATCATGATGGTCGCATCCGTGTTTGGCGACATCGCGGTGAACGAACATTGCAAGCGTGTATTCGTCATCGCCATACTGGCGTATCACCTGGCGTGATGGTATGGGGTGGCATTGGTTACACGTCTCGGTCACCTCTTGTTCGCATTGACGGCACTTTGAACAGTGGACGTTACATTTCAGATGTGTTACGACCCGTGGCCCTACCCTTCATTCGATCCCTGCGAAACCCTACATTTCAGCAGGATAATACACGACCGCATGATGCAGGTCCTGTACGGGCCTTTCTGGATACAGGAAATGTTGACTGCTACCCTGGCCAGCACATTCTACAGATCTCTCACCAACTGGAAACGTCTGGTCAATGGTGGCCGAGCAACTAGCTCGCCACAAAACGCCAGTTACTACTCTTGATGAACTATGGTATCGTGTTGAAGCTGGATGGGCAGCTGTACCTGTACACGCCATTCAAGCTCTGTTTGACTCAATGCCTAGGCGTATCAAGGCCGTTACTACGGCCAGAGGTGGTTGCTCTGGATACTGATTTCTCAGAATCTAGGCACCCAAATAGCAAAAATGTAATCACATGTCAGTTCTAGTATAATATATTTGTCCAATGAATACCCGTTTATCATCTTAATTTCTTCTTGGTGTAGCAATTTTAATGGCCAGTAGTGTACTTTTAGTTTAGTCCGCATCTATGAACACCTTTAATTTTTTCCATTACGAAATTGGCTACTAATAAAATTTTTTACCGAGAACGCAAATCACTTTGAATTCAAGTTCACTGGCACCGTCGACTACAATGATGCATCACAAGCTGGGCAGTGTTCTGGGTTTGTGATGGCAGGGCGGGAGGGAGACAAGTGTTCTTACCAAGCCTGTGAATCTCTACAACTCGTGTTCGTCGCATCGGTGCGCTGCTGCTGCCAACTGAATCCAGTGTTGCCAGATAGACACACGTTATCCGCAGAATCGAATATATGACCATTTTTGAGACTGGCGGGAATTTTAAATCAACACTGGACATTCTTATATTAATCTCGAATGTAAGGCGGACCTGAATTCTGGAAACAATTTTTCGAAGAAAAATGTGCGTGTTTTTCGCGATTAGCGTGTGATTCTCTTATTGCGCGTAAGGAATATGAATATATTTTGAAGTATTGTGTACAGTGTTGAAGAATGGAGCTGTTCAGACGCATTTATTGTTTGTATTACCTTGACAATGCACGTTGTCATAAAGTAGCATGTGTGAGGCAACGATTTCTGGGCAATAACGTTTCTGAAATAAACTGGATTGTCCAGAATCACGGGTGGAACCTAAGGGGACGCCTTTCGGATGAGTTGGAACGTCGATTTTGCTACAGACTCCAGCGTCCATCACAACCTTCTCTGGTTTTGCTCTGGAGAGAGAATGGGCTACTATTCTTCCACGGGCATTCAGGCACGTCACTGAAAGTGTCCTGGGCAGAGTTCAATCCGACATAAAGACGAAAAGTGGACACACTTTATATTAATGTCCACTGACAGACGTCGTGATACTTTTGATTAGGTAGTGTACGCACCTGGTCTAACAGCACAATTGAAACTCAGACCTATACGCAGTGCAGTAATCGATTCTACGCCCCACGGTTTGCGGGGATGCGTATACGTGCTAAAAAAAAAGTTTCGGGTACTTTGAGATGTGGTAGTGCTCATCGAAACAAGAAAAATAAGTTCAATTAACATGGGTCAGGAAGCGCATACTTTCCGAGATAAACACACGTATTTATAGGAGGTGTTGCGCGACGCTTGGTTGCGGATATTAGCATAGTCGTTGCATTGGCGCTCCGTGAAATGTGTCGGCAGGGTATTATGATGTCTTATTTACAGTACTCTACCTGACATTGAGTGGTCTGCTGTCAGTTGTGTGGTTCGAGGAGTGTTGTAGGCCATGTTAGTTTTCTTTGTGTTTGTGGCCTTACTGTAAAGAATTGTTAACCCTGGGTACGTATCGTTGTGTTCTATCTTCTCCCAAACGCGGATTCACTTACGTGTTGCTGGCCGCGGTGTTCTCGCGGTTCTAGGCGCTCAGTCCGGAACTGCGCGACTGCTACGGTCAAAATGGCTCTGAGCACTATGGGACTTAACATCTGAGGTCATCAGTCCCCTAGAACTTAGAACTACTTAAACCTAACTAACCTAAGGTGATCACACACATCCATGCCCGAGGCAGGATTCGAAGCTGCGACAGTAGCGGTCGCGCGGTTCCAAACTGAAGCGCCTAGAACCGCTCGGCCACAGCGACCGGCCACTGTTTCTAGGTACAACTGATGAGGTACATTAACATTTTCTCTCTTCCAGCACTTGTTAGCAATGGAAGCCTGCTACTCGCCAAGTGAAATGGCGGATATGATATTGTGCTATGGTTTAGTAAATGGACGTAGTCTATAAGCCCGTGCCCTCCACGCTACAAAATATCCACAGCGCAGAGTGCTCTTTGATAAGCTGTTCGGCAAACTTTTCCAGCGTCTGAGGGACACACGTACTCTTTTGCACCTCCGAACGCTGAGAGTGGGAGGCCCCACACAGTCCTCACGCCTGATATGGGGTAACGTGTGCTACGTTCGTTGGAAGAAAGCCTTGGGTCAAGTGTGCGGCGATTAGCAACAGTAGAAGGCGTGTCCCACTCTCTTATCCGGGGGCACTTCTTCAACAATTGCGGTACCCATACCATCTACAGCGCGTTCACGCCCTAAGGCCTCAAGATCATAATGGCAGACAGTTGTTCTTTCAATGGCTGTTGCAGAAGTGTACCGCAAATCCGCTGTTCACGTCCAAGATTTTATTTACCTATGAGGAAGAGTTCGCAAGAGATGGTGTTGTAAATTTACATAACCAGCATGCATGGGCAGACGTAAGTCCCCAAACAATTCGGGAAAGAGGACATCAACACCGATTCTCAATCAACGTATGGGCAGGCGTACATGGCGATAGATTAATAGGGCCGCGCGTGCTACCACAAAGGTTAACTGGAACGCAAGTATTACACTACTGATCATTAAAATTGCTACAGCAAGAAGAAATTAAGATGATAAACGGGTATTCATTGGACAAATATATTAGACTAGAACTGAGTTGTGATTACGTTTTCACGCAATTTGGGTGCATAGATCCTGAGAAATCAGTACCCAGAACAACCACCTCTGGCCGTAGTAACGGCCTTGATACGCCTGGGCATTGAGTCAAACAGAGCTTCGATGGCGTGTACATGTACAGCTGCCCATCCAGCTTCAACACGATACCACAGTTCATCAAGAGTAGTGACATTGTGACGAGTCAGTTGCTCGGCCACCATTGACACGACGTTTTTAATTGGTGAGAGATCTGTAGAATGTGCTGGCCAGGGGAGCAGTCGAACATTTTCTGTATCCAGAAAGGCCCGTACAGGACCTGCAACATGCGGTCGTGCATTATCCTGCTGAAACGTAGGGTTTCCAATGAAGGGTAGAGCCACGGGTCGTAATACATCTGAAATGTAACGTCCACTGTTCAAAGTGCCGTCAGCGCGAACAAGAGGTGACCGAGATGTGTAACCAGTGGCACTCCATACCATCAGGCTTCCAATGTGCGTTCACCGCGATATCGCCAAACACGGATGCGACCATCATGATGTTGTAAACAGAACCTGGATTCCTCCGGAGAAATGGCGTTTTGCCATTCGTGCACCCAGGTTCGTCGTTGAGTACACCATCGCAGGCGTTCCTGTCTGTGATGCAGCCGTGGTCTCCGTGCTGATAGTCTATGCTGCTGCAAACGTCGTCGAACTGTTCGTGCAGATGGTTGTTGTCTTGCAAACGTCCCCATCTGTTGACTCAGGGATCGAGACTTGGCTGCACGACCCGTTACAGCCATGCGAATAATATGTCTGTCATCTCGACTGCTAATGATACGAGGCCGTTGGGATCCAGCACGGCGTTCCGTATTAGCCTCCTGAACGGAATGATTCCATATTCTGCTAACAATCTCGACCAACGCGAGCAGTAACATCGCGATTCGATAAACCGCAATCGCGATAGGCTACAATCCGACCTTTTTAAAAGATGGAAACGACTGATGGTATGCATTTCTCCTACATACGCGAGGCATCACAACAACGTTTAACTAGGCAACGCCGGTCAACTGCTGTTAGTATATGAGAAATCGGTTGGCAACTTTCCTCATGTCAGCACGTTATAGGTGTCGCCACCGGCGCCAACTTTGTGTGAATGCTCTGAAAAGCTAATCATTTTCATATCACAGCATCTTCTTCCTGTCGGTTAAATTTCACGTCTGTAGCACGTCATCTTCGTGGTATAGCAATTTTAATGGCCAGTAGTGTACCTAAGTTATCTTGCCAACGGCCTTGCCGCAGTGGTAACACCGGTTCCCGTCAGATCACCGAAGTTAAGCGCTGTCGGACTGGGTTGGCACTTGGCTGGGAGCCATCCAGCCTGCCGAGCGCTGTTGGCAAGCGGGATGCACTCAGCCCTTGTGAGGCAAACTGAGAAGCTACTTGATAGAGAAGTAGCGGCTCCGTCTCGGAAAATTGAAGTACGGCCGGGAGAGGGGTGTGCGACCACATGACCCTCCATATCCGCATCCAGTTACGCCTACGGGCTGAGGATGACACGGCGGCCGGTCGGTACCGTTGGGCCATGGCCTGTTTGGGAGGAGTTTACCTTGCTGGAAGCTGTGCCACTGCAGCAACGAATACAAATGTGATTCATGCATGATGGTGCACCAGCACGCTTTCGTCACAGCGTGCAGGAACGTCTGACACAGGTATTTCAGGGCTGCTGGATTAGTCGTGGTGGTGGTTGGTGGTGGGTGAGGGGCGGGGGGGGGGGAGAGGGTGCACTCCTTGCTCGTTCCCCGCACCTCAGTCCCCTAGACTTTTGGTTATGGATCGCTTGAAGGAATTGACTCCGCCACGACAATCAGCAACGTGCGGACACAACAGGGTCGCGTTTTCAATGCGTGCCAGCAACTACAGCCGGGTGTACTTCAAGGGGTGAGTCATTCATTGCGCCGGAGGCCGGAGAGGTCCATCGTGATGAGTGGAAGCCACGTTGAACACCTCCTCTAAACACGAGTTTATCGCAGCAAGCATGTTGATTGGGCTTATTTTTCTTGTTTCGATGAGCACTGACACCTCTCAAAGTATTCGACACTGTTTTTTAAACACCCTGTTTTTCTTCGATCAGCCCAGAGACGATTCCCTTCTCCAACCGAATTAGTGCTCCCCCTGTGGCGACCGAGACGTGGCCGGGACGTTAAACTCTTAGCACTGCGTCTTTACGACACTCGTTTTTGAGCAGCCGGCAGCAGGGCCGGTAGGCGCCCGCCGGAATCCACGTGGGGTGAAGCGATGCGACGCGCTGATGCGAAGAGGCGCGGCGCTGCGCGGCTCTCCGCGCGAGCTCAGCCGTTGGCCGCCCTCTGGGAAATAACGCCGGCGAAGGGAGGAGAGGCACAAAGGCATTTATGATGGCGTGCCCTCCGCCCTGCTCCCCTACCCCCTGCCAGTAATTACTCAGTCGATACCACCGGGTTTTATTCCACGCGAGCCCTCAGCAAACCACCGCTCTCCGCGTCGCGCCGCCTAATGGATGGAAACACCACCTTTCTCTCTCTCTCTCTCTCTCTCTCTATCTCTCTCTCTTTCTCTCTCTATCTCACACACACGCACACACACACAAACGCCTTCACCACTGCGCCTTGTCTGTGAAAGAGTCTTTGCGGAACTCTGCCCGTTATTATACGTCCACACAGAGCGTAGGTAAGGCCACAAAATACGGCTCACATCTCCGCGACACCGGTTGTAATTACAAGCAAAGTTATAAAAATAATACCACTCCTGTAAAAAGAAAAAACAAATACACAACGAAGAATGGATTAACGTTATCGATCCGTTGCGGACAGTATCGTAAGAGGTCGAGCAAAAGTTCACATGGTGTGTGAAATCGGCAGTGGGATTTTCAGATTTTCATCTAAATCTACATACGTATTTATACAGCGACCCGCTATTTTGGCTGTTACTTAATATATAGTTAAGGCTAGGCAGCTGGGTTCGATCTGTATGAATTTCAGTAAAGTCCTCAGAGAAGAGGCACAGGGAAAAATCCGCAATCTCATATGCAGTGACTTAATTAGGTTGAGGAGTTAGAGGAATCTTCGATGTGAAACGGTTTTTGCAGATCTTGGTTATTACGCTTTTATTCAAGTAAGTGCTTAAAGTGATATATACGGGTATCTCTTTCTATCTTCAGAATAATTCTAACGTATTTATGTACCTACAAAGTGTTTCACAATTCATGTTACAGGCTTCTAGTGATTGTGAAGTAGGGCCTCCGCGAGCACGCAGAGGCCGGCCGCTGTGGCCGAGCGGTTCTAGGCGCTTCAGTCCAGAACCACACGATCTTACAACGTGTCTCACATGGGCAGGCATGTGTGTACCTCTAACGAACCGCTGTCTCGCAATAACGCTTAGATGCAGAGCCACCACTTCATGGCACAAATTTGAAAATTGAACGCAACGGATTTTAACGCAAGTGTCTGTCAAATGTAGTCCTGTGTAGGGAAACTGAGGATGACTCAATGCATTTCTTACTGCAAGACTAATCCTATTATCTTCCACATCAGTAACAAAATAACCAAAGTTATGACACGATGCTGTGGATTTGAATGATAGATAGAACTAAATATCAAGACAGAATTATTCGTAAAAACATGACTTATGTGGAATACGGCTCAACATACACAGAAGAGCCAAAGAAACTGGTACACCTGCCTAATATTCTGTAGGGCGCCCACGAGTCGCAGCGGCCGAGCGGTTCTAGGCGCTTCAGTCCGGAACCACGCGGCTACTACGGTAGCAGGTTCGAATCCTGCCTCGGTAATGGGTGTGTGTGATGTCCTTAGGTTAGTTAGGTTTACGTAGTTCTAACTCTAGGGGACTGATGACCTCAGATGTTAGGTCCCATACTGCTTAGAGCACGCAGAAGTGCCGCAACACGGCGTGACATGGACTCGACTAATGTCCGCAGTAGTGTTGGAGGGAACTGACACCATGAATCCTGAAGGGCTGCCGAAAATCCGTAAGAGTACGAAGGGATGCCCAGCACTGAAGTCTGCAGCTTTTTGCGGAAGGATTGCACTTCTTTCACGTTGAACGATTCTCTTCAGTCATTCGTTGGTCCCGTTCATGCAGGATCTTTTTCCGTCCGCGGCGATGTCGGAGATTTGATGTTTTACCGGATTCCTGATATTCATAGTAGACTCGTGAAATGGTCGTACGGGAAAAACCACACTTCATCGCTACTTTGGAGATGCTGTGTCCCATCGCTCGTCCTCCGACTATAACACCACGTTCAAACTCACTTAAATCTTGATAACCTGCCATTGTAGCAGCAGTAACCGATCTAACAACTGCGCCGGACATTTGTTGTCTTATATAGGCGTTTCCGATCGCAGCGCCGTATTCTGCCTGTTTACATATCTCTGTATTTGAATACGCATGCGTATATCAGTTTCTTTGGTGCTTCAGTGTAATACATCATAAACGTAAAGTAAAATGATGTGACTATTCGTTGAAAAAGTCCAATTAAGGGTGATCAGTATACTTTAACTGTAATACGAACGAATGACAATGATTGTGAACTGAAAACGGAAACAAACTACTACAACATACTTAAATGAGACAACAAGTGCTGCTTTTGTGGGCGTGCGGTAGAATAAGAGAATTCATTGGTAGAATTTTGGGAGGATGTGATTCATCTGTAAAGGAGACCGCTTATAAAACACTAGTACGACCTATTCTTGAGTACTGCTCGAGCATTTGGGATCCCTACCAGGTCGGATTGAGGGAGGACATAGAAGCAATTCAGAGGCGGGCTGCTAGATTTGTTACTGGTAGGTTTGATCATCACGGGAGTGTTACGGAAATGCTTCAGGAACTCGGGTGGGAGTCTTTGGAGGAAAGGAGGCGTTCTTTTCGTGAATCGCTACTGAGGAAATTCAGAGAACCAGAATTTGAGGCTGACTGCAGTACAATTTTACTGCCACCAACTTATATTTCGCGGAAAGACCACAAGGGTAAGAGAGATTAGGGCTCATACATAGGCATGTAGGCAGTCATTTTCCCCTCGTTCTGTTTGGGCGTGGAACAGGGAGAGAAGATGCTAGTTGCGGTACGAGGTACCCTCCGCCACGCACCATATGGTGGACTGCGGAGTATGTATGTAGATGTAGATGAATTCACTCTAAAGAGTCATAGCACCGGCGATGCAAAATGCTCACCGTACAACTATAGAAAACTCGAGTTGTAATGTCCAGTGCGCCTCGTTCTCGAGTTAGAAGGTGCACCTCCATCACCTCTTCTCAGTCGGATTCATCCCAGACTCCAAGTCCAAAAACCAAATCTCCTCCGTGGAGCATGACCGAATCTCGTCCGCACTCCTCCACTCAGATGGTAGAGCACTTGCCCGCGAAAGGCAAAGGTCCCGAGTTCGAGTCTCGGTCGGACACACAGTTTTAATCTGCCAGGAAGTTTCATATCAGCGCACACTCCGCTGCAGAGTGAAAATCTCATTCTGGAAAAATCCTCCACTGTTTACCACCAAAACTCTGCCCCTCACCTGCGTTTTCACGCAGGCCGTTGTGGCCGAGAGGTTCTAGGCGCTTCAGTCTGGAATGGCGCGACCGCTACGGTTCGAATCCTGCATCGGGCATGGATGTGTGTTACTGCCTTAGGTTAGTTAGATTTAAGTAGTTCTAAGTTCTGGGGGACTGATGACCTCAGATGTTAAGTCCCATAGTGCTCAAAGCCATTTGAACCATTTTTTGAGTTTTCTCCAGTATACTCAAACCGCCGATTGAAAACTCGGAAAACACTCCTACGCCAATTGCGCATCAATTCGTGTACCGTACAGCCTCCCACCATAAGACAGGAAAAAATTGTTCCTCCAATCCCAGCACACCTACAGGTATCCGCTATGAGAATTACTGACGTCACGGACAGTGGTTCAATCAAAAAACTTTATTTTCCTTTCACGGGAAATCGTGCGGTTCGGAGTGTCTACATGACCTGGGAAAAACGCCGCAGCATTCTTGGCCCCCAGTATCTGGCCACCAGCAGTGCTTCCGCCCAACCTTAGCGGAAGCGGGAAATACTATGTGTCCGCCCCCCCCCCCCCCACTTCTCCCCCGCCCTCTTGCCATAACAGTGGCATGCGCTCCACTTCGGCCGGTGACAATAATTGCTACTTTCATTCCTATGCAACTCTGTCGAAGAAGTTGTGAGGTTTTCTTTCTCTGTCTATAGGGACAATACATCGCTGCTCCCAGCTCTTCACTCTCGGTTGCCACTGACTGCCCACGCCTTCGGCCGCATCCTCTGCGGCGGCTTCTCAGAACTGGCATCACTAAGGTAAGCCTCACCTGACCTATGGCTGCCCGAAAAAAAGTGCTCTTCTCATCAACCTCAAGTAACTGCATGCATCTGGTTACGATTGAATTCAGCCATACAACCACTGTCAACCCCCTATAATAATCTCACTCACCATAGAGCATGTGACTATCAGTTCGATTGAGTAAATAAAGTGGAAGAAATGCGGGTTGAAAGGATCTGTCATCTTTCAGTCTGATAAGGAACCCATATCCGGAAATGTATAGTCTGTATACAAAATGTTTGATAATCGTATTATTTTCAAAAGTCCTGTTTTTTTTTTCTTTATTGTGATTTTAAAACCTGTACAACAGGCAGGCTGGCAGCAGCATTCTACACTGCTCTTCAGCCGTAGAATAGACAATGAGAAAAAAACATAAGGAATACACATAATTTACATAATGGCAGGTAATAAAACAGTAGACACATAAATACAAAACCACGGAGCCGTTCACACTCGACGATAATCCACACTACAAACAGTTCACACGACGCACAAACACTGATGATGTCGATGGCACATGTGAACGATGGAGTGTGACAGTGAACACTAAACACAAAACACGACGGCACACACGAGAAGCGGATGGCGATGATCTCCGGCGCGCGAATGTTCACGTAGCGTGTGCGAGTCAGGGGACCTGCCAAAGGGGGAGACGGGTGAGGGGGAGGAGATGGGAGAGCAAGGATGCCAATGGCAGAGGAGATGGGAGGAGGAGTAGAGGGACGGGGGTAGGGGAAGCCTGGGGTAGGAGTGGGAAGAAAGGGAGGAGGGAGGGAAGGAGGAGAGAAGGGAGGGAGGGTGCCCAAGGGAGAAAACACAGGAAGTGGGAGGGGAGGATCGAAGTTGATAGGAGGGGTAGATGGAGGGGAGTTGGGCATCATCATGGAGGGGGAGCTGGTGGAAGCCACCTTGGGAGAGGGTAGGGAGGGTGGAGAGATGGAGACTGGGTGGGACATGGGAATAGAGGGGGGCAGTGGGCGGGGGTGGGAGAGGATGGGTGAGACAAGTGGGTGAGGAGGATCGAGTTTACAGGAGGTGTAGAGGATCTGTATCCATTCGAGGAAAATGAGGAGGTGGGGGAACAGAATTAGCTCGTACAGGATCCGCGTGGGGGAGGGGAGACGGATGCGATAGGAGAGGCGGAGAGCATGGCCTTGAAGGATCTGAAGGGATTTGTAAAAGGTAGGGGGAGCAGAGATCCAGGCCCGATGGGCGTAACAGAGGATAGGGCAGATGAGGCAGTTATAGGTGTGGAGGATGGTGGAGGAGTCCAGACGCCACGTACGGCCGGAAAGGAGCTTGAGGAGACGGAGTCGGGAGCGTGCCTTGGCTTGGATTGTCCGGAGAGGGGGGGTCCAGGAGAGGCGACGGTCAATAGTGACGCCAAGGTACTTAAGGGTGGGGCTGAGGGCGATAGGATGGCCACAGATGCTGACATAGAAATCGAGGAGGCGGAAGGAAGGGGTGGTTTTGCCTACAATGATCGCCTGGGTTTTGGAGGGATTGACCTTAAGCAACCACTGGTGGCACCAAACGGAGAACCAGTCAATATGGGATGAAAGAAGGTGTTGGGAACGCTGCAGGGTGGGGGCAAGGGCAAGGAAGGCGGTGTCATCGGCAAACTGGACAACGTGGACAGGGGGTGACGGCGGCGGCATGTCCGCCGTATACAAAAGGTACAGAAGGGGGGAGAGGACGGAGCCTTGGGGCACACTGGCGGAGGGAAAAAAGGTGTAGGAATCCGAGTTATGAATGGTGACGTAGGAAGGACGTTGGGAGAGAAAGGAGCCGATCAGACAGACGTAGTTAATGGGAAAAGCGAAGGTTTGGAGCTTGAAGAGGAGACCGGAATGCCAGACGCGGTCATAGGCACGTTCGAGGTCCAGGGAGAGGAAGATTGCGGAGCGACGGGAATTAAGCTGTTCGGAAAGGAGATGAGTGAGGTGAAGGAGGTCATCGGAAGAGAAGGACGGCCGAAAGCCACACTGGGTAACGGAAAGGAGGTGGTGCTGGCGGAGATAAAAGTCCTGCTTCACGGTTCGCTATATAATGGTAGAGCTGCACAACACGTGTATCGAGAACGCAAGAGTCTTATCACATACCGTTTTCGTCTGACTACAACAATTCCTTACTACGAGGATTGACAGCGGTGCTTCATGGACGAGTGCCAGGACTCGCGGGTCGTTTGTATGAAAGCGTGCGTCTCACATACACCTTTACGCAACGAACAGCTGGGTCGGCACGTGGAGCAACCCCTGCAGAGCACACAGGTCAGAGCTCGTTGTTTCTGCTGTGTGCGAACCGTGAAGCTGGAGATTTGAAAGGTTTCAAACTTATTTTACTCCAAACAGAACATTTTAGGACATGTGTTCCTTACCAGAACTTTATCTACTAAGACTCTCGACAACCCCTAGGAGACTGTATTAGGAGTAGTGAAAGACCCTGTGTGTCCCTTACTTAAACAGAGGAGTAATAACCACTTAATTCCCTGTAAAACAATAAACTTGTAGCCAAGATCGCAGGAATTCTTTTTATTCCATGATTACCGGTTTCGGCGAAACTAAAGTCGCCATCATCGGATCTAGGGCGGACAGAAAACACTATAAAAGTGGGCATGGATTCCACTTATAAAAACATGTATACATATAAATTTAGTTACATACCTTAGGACACATACAGGTTAGAACATCAAGGCAAACAATGGTGATATTAATAGTTGCCTATAACACGCAGACCTTACAAAACTGTCGTAAGTAGCACATGGTAGGCGTCCAAGAGAGATGGCATTATAAATGTTCAAGCGCAAGCTAGGTACTACCGCAGCTCCGGCTCTGTTCTTACACTACAGGCCACGTCGCGAGATGGCGCTAGCAGAAGAGGCGCCAATGAATGTCACAGCTCGCGTCAAAACAGGCTCTGCGTGAGTGGTGACACTACGTCATTAGGGCTTGTACATAATTCTAGAGATTACTGTATCATGTAAACATATACAAAACCTATGAAAGCTGTAGACCTACACAAATGCACATCTGCCTGGTCGCATATAAGACACATTGAAAAGCAAATACAAATTTCATGAGAGCTGCAGAATTACAAAAATGTACATCTGTCTGGTCCTATATGTAATAAGATACGATTATACATAGATATTTTATGGGCTCTGCAGGGTTATACACAACACATCAGTCTAGTGATATATAAAATCTTCCGAGAGTGTGTACAAATTTGAAGAACATTACATGGTTACACAGTGCATACCCGTCTGGTCATATATAAAAATGCCAATAAAACACACCTTGCGTACGAGCGCAGATTTTTCCGGTCGTATCAAATGCACATCTGTCTGGTTACATATAAAACATACCGAAAAGAAAAGCAAATTTTCTGGGACTGCCGAGTTACACAAGTGCACATCGGTCTGGTCACATGTAAAACCTACCAAAAGTCATATACAACGTCCGAGGGCTTCTCCGCGGTCATTTCCGGTGCGGTTCTCCTCTTGCTACCTGCGACGGTCGTTCGCTGCAGTACGGGAAGCCAGGATCCGTTGACCTTAAGGCTTTCCTCTTTCTTGTTCAAACTGTTCGCGTGTTTTTGTATTTCTACAGCTTCTCTGAACAAGCGCGTGTGATAGTGCTTCTCTACAGCCAGAACTTCCGTGTCGGCGAATTTTATTACGTGGTCGGTCTCATTGAGTGCGTGCTCTGCCACGGCCGATTTCTCCACCTGCCCCAACCTACAATGTCGCTTATGCTCGTTGATCCTGGTGTTGATGGATCGTCCAGTCATTCCGACATAAACTTTTCCGCATGTGCATGGTATACGGTATATTCCCGACATTGCAAGTGGGTCTCTTTTCTCCTTCGCCGATCTAAGACACTCTTTGATCTCCCTTGTCGGTTTGAAAATCGTCTTTACGCCATGTTTGCGCAATATACGGCCGATTCTGTCTGTCACTCTGGGAATGTATGGCAGAAAGGCCGTACCCGACATTTCTTTTTCTGGTTCCTAACTTCGCCGAGTGTTTAGCTCTGTTACACTTCTAATATAATTTTTGGAGTACCCATTGCTCCTCAGGACAGTTTCCAGGTGTTGCATTTCTCTTTTGAGGTGTTGCGGCTCACATATTCGTCCTGCTCTCGTTACGAGCGTACTAATCATGCCTCTTTTCTGGCTCGGGTGGTGGTTTGACAGTTTGTGCAGGTATCGGTCCGTGTGTGTCGGTTTTCGATACACGCTGTGTCCCAGGTTTTCGCCGTCCCTTGTGACCAGCACATCTAGAAATGGCAGTTTCTTGTCCTTTTCTACTTCCATGGTAAATGTTATGTTGGCATGGAGGCTGTTCAAGTGTCTTAGGAAGTCACCGAGCTGTTCTTCACCATGGCTCCACACCACGAAAGTATCATCGACGTACCTGTACCACACCGTAGGTTTGCAAGTCGCCGAGTCCAGTGCCTGTGCTTCGAATTGTTCCATGAAGAAGTTGGCCAGCACTGGACTGAGAGGACTACCCATGGCCACGCCTTCCAGCTGTTCGTAGAAATCTCCATTCCACGTGAAATAGCTCGTGGTGAGACATGCATGGAAGAGCTTTCTGATGTCCTGCGGGAAAATGGAACCGATATGCTCCAGAGCGTCACTGAGTGGCACTTTCGTAAATAACGAAACAACAACAAAGCTGACCAAGATGTCGTTTGGTGCAAGTTTCAGTTTCTTCAGCTTCTCAATGAAATGTCCTGAGTCCTTAATGTATGTGTCGGTCTTCCCCACGTGTGGCTGGAGCAGAGAGGCCAAGTGTTTTGCCAGTTTATATGTCGGTGATCCAGGAGCGCTAACGATCGGTCTCAGTGGAACGTTGTTCTTATGGATCTTGGGTAATCCATACAGCCGAGGTGGTAGGGCTTCTGTGTTGCGCAGGTTTCTCTGTATGTCCGCCGGCGATTCGTATTCCGTGTGATACGCTGCGTCGGATCTGCGCTTAGTTTTCGGTACGTCGTCGGATCTAATAGGTCTCGGATCTTTTGCTCATGATCTTCGGTCTTCATTACGACGGTCGCATTCCCCTTATCGGCAGGCAGGACCAATATACTCTTGTCGGCGTTGAGATTCTTAATGGCTTGTACCTCTTCTATCTTCAGGTTGCAAGCTGGTGGTTTTGCTCGGCGCAGTATCCTGGCTGTTTCCGTGCGTATTTCCTCTGCCCTTTCACAAGGAAGGGTCCGAATGGCTGCTTCGGTGTTGGCAATGATATCCTCCATAGGTATAGTTCTCGGGATGATAGCGAAATTCCCTCCTTTTTGAAGAACAGACACTTCCTCTTCGGTCAATTGTCGTTCAGTGAGGTTGGCCACTGTGTGTGACATGTCGGGAATCGCCTTGTCGGTCTGCTTCCGGCATCTTTCAAACTTTTTCTTTTGCCGCTCGGTGCAGCGCTCGAGTTCGTTCTGCATGCTCCTGTGAGTGATGCTGTCGATCTTGTCCCAGTCGTCTCGATGCATTCTGCTACTTAGTTGATAGAAAATGTCCAGAAGTTCCTGATCCGTTCTCGCCAAGTCTCTCCGTGTTGTATGTTTTCGCTCACGAAGAAAAGCTCGTTCCATTCTGTCGTAGATACGATGTGCTTGGGCGATAGTGAATAGGCGCTTACATCTCAAGAACTTCGGTGTAGCATATTCATCTCGGCACCGTGACAGAAAGGCGAGAGAGGACATCAGTCGCGCTTTCTTCTTCCGTTGTTGGTCAAGGCGTCGGTACAATCTGCAAATCTCCTCCCCGTAGAAGCGTAATACAAAATTGTTAAGGCTTTCGTGGCCACTTGTTGACAAACTGCCTATTGGCTTCTGTCTCGGGTTCTTCGGCCGACGTTCATCTAATGATTTTTCTGACGTTTCGCCAGCACCAGTGGCTGGCATTGTCAGAGCTTCACCCTCCATTGCCGGTGGTGAACTGGAGCCGAGCTCGCGGCCGCAGACTATATGTACCTGGCGCGCCAACGACCGAGGGCTTCTCCGCGGTCATTTCCGATGCGGTTCTCCTCTTGCTACCTGCGACGGTCGTTCGCTGCAGTACGGGAAGCCAGGATCCGTTGACCTTAAGGCTTTCCTCTTTCTTGTTCAAACTGTTCGCGTGTTTTTGTATTTCTACAGCTTCTCTGAACAAGCGCGTGTGATAGTGCTTCTCTACAGCCACAGCTTCCGTGTCGGCGAATTTTATTACGTAGTCGGTCTCATTGAGTGCGTGCTCTGCCACGGCCGATTTCTCCACCTGCCCCAACCTACAATGTCGCTTATGCTCGTTGATCCTGGTGTTGATGGATCGTCCAGTCATTCCGACATAAACTTTTCCGCATGTGCATGGTATACGGTATATTCCCGACATTGCAAGTGGGTCTCTTTTCTCCTTCGCCGATCTAAGACACTCTTTGATCTTCCTTAACAATTTTGTAAAAAATATACCATTAAAATACACATTGCGTATGAGCCCATGGGTTTTGGTCTTAACAGAACCACTTAATATGAGAAGTACAACTATGTGGCAGCCTCATGTAAATGAACCACAGTCATCTAACAAAACCAATATCAAAAAGTTATGCCACCTTATGTCGCCTATATACTTCTGTAGTCACAAAAGACCCTGTTCTGTGGAATACGCGGCGATCACCGGCATAAAGCTAAGAAAACGTAAAACTTGCCGGGGGGAGGGGGGGGGGGCGTGCCTATCGCCCTAAAATAGGACATTCTCTCCACATTCATAAAAGAACTGACTGCGTTCCCATGGTTCACTGTTGCTTCAAACCCAGTGGAGCATTAAATCATCTGTTAGTTATTTAGGGTATTCAATCTGTAACTTGTGTAGTATAATTTACGTCTTCTTTGAAAAAATAAATTTTGCCAACATTCTCAGTCAGTTGAATAGTCCAAACAAGTTGTAACCTCCCCGTGAGAATTTTTTTATAAATGACAATAATTGAATAAAAATGCAAATAGTGCCAAATGTTAGCTTCCCACAGTAATAAAACTCAATGATAATAAAAATGTGCAAAAATATTAAGTCCCCACAAAATTAACGTTAAGATGAACCTGATAAATTTTATAAGGGCAGCTGCGCTGACCTTCGGCCCTGTGCAATAATTAAACCTGAACACAAAAACCAAAATTCTTACCTCAGTAAACTGCATCTATATCTGCTCTTATTTTATGGCACAGCTTCGTGCAATGCTGGCCCATGTTTAATTTTGATTCTTGGAGGGAATGCATAGGAAATATTATTTAACTTGAAATGAATCTTTTTCTTTAAAAAGGTTACTTTGTAGATAAATTATTATTGGGGCAATTCTTGAACAAATTAATTACAATTGACACATGTTATTAGCTGAGCGCAATGCTGCTTCATTACCTTCGATAACAATGTACCTCGTCCAGAACCGTGACCAGAGACCCATGTCGACGCCCTCTCAACAACCGTCCACTCGCTACAGCTACTGCCGACTCCTCACACACAACAACTGTTCCTGCCGACTCGCTACACGCAACTGAACTCTCGCGCAGTCAAGCGCAGACTAGCCACGATAAATAACTCTCTGGTCAGAGATTCTGTCATGCCTCGCCATCGCTGTTAATGAATACACTGAATACATACGTGTTTCAAAGTTATCCATCATGCTTCCCTAATAAATGAAAGAAAACTCAAAAAAATTATTTCTTCTTTCTCTACTTAAAGATCAGTGCGCAATCCGCAAGCTGGTCTCACTATTCTCATGGACCAAACTTGTATGGTTTTTAATGGAATCTAATCTACTGCCTGCCGGAGTGGCCGTGCGGTTCTAGGCGCTACAGTCTGGAGCCGAGCGACCGCTACGGTCGCAGGTTCGAATCCTGCCTCGGGCATGGATGTGTGTGATGTCCTTAGGTTAGTCAGGTTTAATTAGTTCTAAGTTCTAGGCGACTGATGACCTCAGAAGTTAAGTCCCATAGTGCTCAGAGCCATTCTAATCTACTTCTTGCGAGTAGATTTCTCGTTTAGGTGATAAAGTACGTGAACTACCTTTCTTATTACATCTACATCTCTAGCTTCGTTAATTTGGTGTCACCGTCACACACCACACTTGCTAGGTGGTAGCTTAAATCGGCCGCGGTCCATTTAGTACATGTCGGACCCGCGTGTCGCCACTGTGTGATCGCAGACCGAGCGCCACCACAAGGCAGGTCTCGAGATACGGGATAGCACTCGCCCCAGTTGTACGACGACTTTGCTAGCGACTACACTGACGAAGCCTTTCTCTCATTTGCCGAGAGACAGTTGGAATAGCCTTCAGCTAAGTCCATGACTACGACCTAGCAAGGCGCCATTAACCGTATCTGAAGATAGTCTTATTTGTATTATCCAGAGCGATGTACCACAAGGATCGAATAAAAGTTAAGTATTCGAGGAGGTGCATACTTTTCTTATGAGAATTCACTACTTATCCTGTTCCAGAATTCACGCCCGTCTGCGTTAGATCTCGGCCTCCTCTATCTACAAGGTGTTGGCACATTTACCAACACATCAGTTAACAACTATTGCATATTCACAATTAACCTCAGAAGCACTATAAATCTACTTTCGTATACATGCATAAACTGTCAGCGTGGTATCCGCATCACAAGAGACCTTATTTCAGCTGAATTCAGCTGGACGATGATGTCACTGCTGCAGATGATTGTAACTAAGGCTATGGCGTCATGGCACACAGTGAAGAGTAGGGCAGACCGCGTGTAGCTGTTTGAGAGCACAACATGTTGTGCAGCTGGGCGCTACATTACCACAATTAACATTAGACACATTACTTGCACTCTCGGTTTCAGACACACAGATCGTCTATATTTATATGCAGTTAACGAGGCTAACGCCTGATCCTGTGCTCCACAACATCGCTCAAGGAAAACTCGGAGTACAGATGCCTTTAGATATAATGATCAGTATAGTTAACGCACTACGCAGACGTTAGTCGCTTGGTAACCTGCACAGAGAATTGTCTAGAATGCCTTTAGTTCTGTATTCTAGGTACCTTGCACTTTAAAATACACAGATGGCCATCAAAATTTCAATTCCAGGAAGGGTAGCACATAACGAAATTTTATTTATTGTGCCTATAGAGTACAGCAGAAAGAATTATGCGATTTGGTAAGTGATTTGGGAGTATACAGTGTGCGAAATATATTTATTGCACACATCGGACACCTCTGGCAGCAACTCTCTAACCCAGCCGTGTACCGAGTTGAAAACTCTACCTGGTAGACAGATAAGGCTACGTCATTCCACGCCGCTTCAGTCCTGTCCCATAGTTCATAATTCGAAGTGGCTGGCGAGTGGTGGTGCCTCAGACTCTCGGCAATCCATGACCATACGTTTTCAGCGGGCGAGATCACTGGACAACGTGCCCTTCAGGCAACATGCGAACACCCTCTGTATCAGGGCAGATCAGGACAGCACGGAAAACACAAGGACTCCCGTTTTCTTGTTGAAAGATAACGCAGAATACTTGAACATATTCCCAGTTCCAATGTAGCAAATGATCTTGAGACCGAGAAGCTTATGTCAAAGATGCAGGGCGGTTTTAGAAAGCATCGCTAGTGCGAAACTCAGTTTACTCTTTTCTTACATGACATAATGTAAACTACGCATGAAAGGCAAGAGGCAGATTCCATATTTCTAGACTTTCGGAAACAATCTGGCACGGTGCCCCTGCGCAAACTGTTAACGAAAGTACAAGGAAGAGGAAAATATTCCTAGTTATGTGAGTGGCCCGAAGACTTCTTAAGTAATAGAACCATATGTGTTGTCATCGATGGAGAGTGTTCAACAGAGACAAGCGCTCAGGGAAATATGATGGGACCGCTATTACTTTCTATATACATATGTGACAGGCTGGGCAGCAGTCTGTGGTTATTGGCCGATGATCTGTGGTGTACGGGAAGGTGTCGGCATTGAGTGACTGTAGGAGGGATACAAGATGACTTAGGCAAAATTTATAGTTGGTATGAGGAAAAGCAGCTAGCTATGAATGTAGAAAAATGTAAGTTAGTGCGGATGAGTAGGAAAAAGAAGCCATACTGTTCGGTTACAGAATTAGTAGTGTCCTGCTTGACACAGTCACGTCGTTTAAATATCTGGGCGTAGCATTGGAACGTGATGTGAAATGGAACGAGCATTTCATGATTGTGGTAGAAAAGGCGAGTGGTCGACTTCGGTTTATTGGGGGAGTTTTAGGAAAGCGTGGTTCATCTGTAAAGGAAGACCGCATGTAGGACGCTAGTGCGAACTACTCTTGAGTATTTCTCGAGTGTTCGGGATCCGTACCAGGACGGATTAGAGGTAGACGCTGAAGCAATTCAGAGGCGGGATGCTACATTTGTGACTGGGAAGTTCGAACAACACGCAAGTGTGAGGAAGATGGTTCGGGAACTCAAATGAGAATCCTTGGAGGAAAGGCGACATTATTTTCGAGGAACACTGTTGAGAAAATTTAGAACGCCGGCATTTGAAGCTGACTGTTGGATTCTCCTGCCGCCAACATACATTCCGCGTAAGGACCACGAAGAATACAACAAATTAGGGCTCATACCGAGGCGTATAGACAATCGTTTTTCCCTCGCTCTTTTCCCTCGCTCTTTTTGCAAGAGGTTCAGGGAAGGAAACTACTAATAGTGGTACAGCGTACCCTCCGCCACGCATCGTACGGTGGCTTGCGGAGTATGTACACTTATTAGCCACATTATGACCACCGATCTACTATCGATATAAACCCGTCCAGGCGATAGCAGCGTCTTCTGGCGAGGAATGACTGCTAGTCAGACACAAGCACCGTGCGTGTAATATCAGTAAGCGTGCTGACCGTGTGTAGAATGGGGAAGGTGCGCAATCTATCTGAGTGTGACCGAGGGCAGATTGTGATGTCCCGGAGGCTCGGCACGAGCATTTCGGAAACTTCACGATTTGTCTTTCGTGCTGAGTTGAGTGTTTTCAACATGTGGCAAAACGGAGGTGAAACCACGTCCAGACGTCGTAGGGTTGGGCTGCCACCTTCATTACAGATGTCGGGTGTCGTAGGCTGCACAGCTGGTAAAACAGGACAGGTGACGAACTGTGCAGGCACTAACATCAGACTTTAATGCTGGGCAGGGAACAAATGTTTGAATCCACAGTGCACTGAACGCTCTTAATGATGGGCCTCCTCCGGCCGGAGTGGCCGAGCGGTTCTAGGCGCTACAGTCTGGAACCGCGTGACTGCTACGGTCGCAGGTTCGATCCTGCCTCGGGCATGAACGTGTGTGATGTCCTTACGTTAGTTAGGTTTAAGTAGTTCTAAGTACTAGGAGACTGATGACCTCAGAAGTTAAGTCCCATAGTGCTCAGAGCCATTTGAACCATTTTGATGGGCCTCCGCAGCCGACGACCCACGTATGTTCCAATGTTAAAAGTACGACATCGGCAACTACGACCGAAATGGGAACGGTACCATCGGTACTGGATGTTTTCGCAGTAGCAAAGCGTTGCATGGTTTGATGAATCCCGAACCTACTTCATCATGCCGATGGCCCGGTGTGAATTCGTCGTCATCCAGGGGAACAGACCTTTGACACCTGTACTGCGGGACGGAAACAAACTGGTGGCAGCTCCATTGCGCTCTGGGGGAGCGTTCACGTGGGCACCCATGGGTCCAGCGGAGCTCGTGCAAAGCACTATGACGGCCCAGGAGTATCGCACACTAGTTGCAGATCACACACATCCCTTCACGACGATCGTGTTTTCCGACGGCAGTGGCGTTTATCAACAAGGTAATATGCCGTGTCACAAGGCGGAGTGTGATGGAGTGGTTCGAGGAGCAGAGTGGCGAGTTCCAGCTGATGTTCTGGCCTCCTAGCTCGCTAGATTTGAACTCGAGCGAACACATCTGGGAGGTGATTGAACTTGGCGTCATAGCTCATCGCCCTCCTTCCCGGAATTAACGGGAATTAGGTGAGCGGTATGTGCAAATATGATGATGCCAGCTACCTCCATCGACCTACCAAGGCCTCATTGCTTCCACGCTATGAAGCGTCGCTGCTGTTATCCGTGCCAAAGGTGGTCATACCGGCTATGAGGTAGGTGTTCATAATGTTCTGGCTGATCTGTGTATATAGATGAAGATGCAGAATGCCAGGAGACTTCAAAGAAATGGGACAGCGACTGGCGTTAAAACGTCAAAAATGCGACGCCTCCTTTCCATATTACCGGCTATGTGATCCAGAGATGACCGTGTTGTATAGCCAACTATCGCACCAGGAGCTGTGTCCTTATGACGATGACAGATGCAATCGGTAACGTTCGTTTTTTTCCGAGCCTCAAATGGTTCAAATGGCTCTGAGCACTATGGGACTTAACATCTGAGGTCATCAGTCCCCTAGAACTTAGAACTACCTAAACCTAACTAACCTAAGGACATCACACACATCCATGCCCGAGGCGGGGTTCGAATCTGCGACCGTAGCAGTCGCGCGGTTCCAGACTGTAGCGCCTAGAACCGCTCGGCCACCCCGGCCGGCTCCGAGCCTCCACACACGGATTCGTCCATCGTGATGCTGCATGCAGAGCCTGGACGCCTCTGCAAAGACGATGTGGAGCCACTTCTGTGTCCACTACTGGTGTTACATGCATCACTGTCGGCGTCTCTGGAACAGAGTGGAGGGAAGCTGCAACAGGGATTGCTGTACTGACAGTCCACGGTGGTCCGTATGTTCTGGCTCTATCCGTGTGGATGCTGACCTTATTTCCTAACCCAAGATATACAGGGTTGAAAGCAGTCTGCTACAGACACATTTCATGATACGTATTCATACGCTTGTCGATTGGCACTTGCGCGTCTCAAAGAACTTCTAGTCACTCTTCCGTCTGCTAAAGTAGCTTTATTGGTTGGGAACCGCAATGGCATGTCTTAATGAGGTTGCTTAAAATCCGAGATTAGCCAGCCAGGGTATTGCTTCTCGTGGAGAATCAACAAGATCCCTATGGCTTGTGGACGAAGGAACACTCCTCGCTTTCGCTGCTGTGAACACGTGCTGCTTTCCTGCATGCTACTGGATGGACGTGCCGAAACGTTTTATACAAAATCTTTGTCTTGTGATATTGAAATGAGCACTCGGAAGTGACTACGTTATGGATTACGATGAGATGATCGCCGGCTTGCGTCGGCTTTGTGTAACGATACGTTACATGTTTTTACAGATTAATTTACGCTAGATACTTTGCAATTGTATTTCACGCAAACAAGTTTAGTGCTTTGTTCGTTTTTACAACTTTGTTTGAGCGCATGGTAATCAACATCCACTTTCTTTCGCTCATTCAAGTGTGGGAAATCCTTATCTCATTGTGTTTCCATTCATTAAGCAATACTGTGGTGGTTGATACGAATAGAGGATTATTTTTCTTCTATTTTAAAAATATGGTCGTACAAAAGAACGTGGTCCGACGAAGATCACTTCCGTGTACGACATTCTACTAATTTCCTACATGCTTGTTCAGAATTCGTATAACTGGCGACTCTTATATTGTTATTTTTCACTCCTCTGATCTTTATCCAGAGTGTCATGTGTGTACACTTATGATTGGTTGGTTTGTGGGATTTAAGGGACAGACTGCTACGGTCATCGGTCCCTACACTTAAGAACTTCGCTCACGAGAGAGTTATGTTCGGCTTGACTATATGTAGAGACGAGAGAGAAAAAATTGCCTTCGCCATTGATGATGCTTTCTTATCTTTAAACGAAAGTTTCAGTTATCAGGCAAGTGTGTGTTGCAGTGGAGCTTCAAGGCACTTGTTTGCCGGGACGAAGACGTCGATATTTGGATGCCATACAATCTAATTTTAGGTTATTAGGTGTTATAGGATACAGTAACAAGTCCATTTACATTGCACGAATCACTCCTGCAACGTGTCATTCATTAACATAGATAGGGAGTAGCTACGTGAGATCTGTTGTACAGATTATGGTTTCAGATTAAGTTGGGCTACCTTATGTTTAATCCTCCTTTCATTATTCCGTTGGATTATGAGAGAGTTTCGGTCAGCACAGCGTACAACGTAAGTTTAATTAGACAGCATTTTCTTCGCCTACGGGTCATATTTCATACGGGGATGCTTTCAGGGTATTAAAATCAGAGTCGAGGGAAGCCACAAAAACGACGCACCATGAAGGAGCTATCCGCGTAGGACAGGAATCGTTACATGTGGTGTACATGTACAGACGGAAAAATGATTACAGTTTCAGAAAAAAACTGGCTGATTTGTTAAGGAGAAACAGTTTCACTAATTGAGCAAGTCAATAACGCATTGTCCACATATGGCCTTATGCAAGCAGTTATTCAGCTTGACAGCGACTGATAAAGTTGTTGGATATCCTCCTGAGGGATAAGGTGCCAAATTCTGTCCAATGGGGCGTTAGGTCGTCAAAATCTCGAGCTGATTGGAAGACCTGGCCATAATGCTCCAAACGTTCTCAAGTTGGGAGAGAGCAGTCTACTTTGTAGGCCAAGGCGATTTCTGGCGAGCACGACGTCGAGCACTAGAAACTCTAGTCGCATGTGTGCTGGCATTATCTTTCTGAAATGTAAGCCCCGGACTGATTGCCATGAAGAGCAAAAAAGCAGGGCGTAGAGTACGATCGAGTAGCCGTTGGCTGTAAGGCTGCCGCGGATGACAAACAAAGGGGTTCTGCTATGAAATGAAATGCAACTCGACACTGTCAGTTTTGGTTGTCGGGCCAAATGGCGGACGACGGCCAGGTTGGTATCCCACCAGTATGCGGCTTGTCCCGAGACACGTATTCGGCCTGGAATCTCATTGACTGGAGTAGAATTGTCTCCAGTGCTGAGTCCCGCTTCGAAATGAGCCAGATGACCAGCAAAGGCGTGCATGGAGGCGTCCCGGACAGGTATACCAACCTAGTTATCACACGCGTTCGGCCCGACAACCGGGAGTGATGGTTTGGGGTGCTACTGGAGCTCTTTGTCTTGAATAAATCACGCAATTTTTCTACCGAGCGAGGTGGCGGAATGGTTAGCACACTGGACTCGAATTCGGTAGGACGAAGGTTCAAACCCGCGTCCGGCCATCCTAATTTAGGTTTTCCGTGGTTTCCCAAATTCGCTTCAGGCAAATGGCGGCATGGTTCCTTTTAAGTGGGGTAGGACGTCAAACGGGGCAACATGGAGCAGGAGAGGCACCACAGGGCTTTTTAGCTTCCACTGTCTAAACTTTTACAAACAAGTTCATAAAACTTTGTCAGCATGACCAGAAAGGATTCAGGATTCACACTCTTGGCAGTGGTAGTTCAAAAACGTAACAATTTTGGTTTTTTTTATGTTTGAAATTTCATCATTTTTTCACTTACTATTGACTGCATTTGTTACTATAGGTACACTTTTCTTCATAAATAGGAGAGATTATTCGACGAATTTTGCACAGCATACAAACCATACTTACAGGGGTATGAAACTCTAGAATTTCTTTTGTTTACGAAAAAATGAATCAGCTGTTGCATTTTTAACTTCGTGTTTAGAAAAAACTCAAATTCTACAGTTTATTATCTCAATTTTTACCGCAGTTTCTAATAGATTTGGAAAATTCTAGAGTTTCATACACCTGTGCGTATGGTTTGTGTGCTGTGCAAAATCCATGGAAGAATCTCTCTTACTTATGAAGAAAAATGCAACACATGCTGGCAATAGTAAGTGAAAAAATGATGATATTTGACATGAAAAAAAATTATTTTGTTATGTTTTTGAACTCCCACTGGTACGAGTGCGAATCCTGAATCCTTTCTGGTCATGCTGACAAAGTTTTATGAATTTATTTGTAAAAGTATAGACAGTAGGAATTAAATTGTCCTGTGGTGCCTCTCCTGCTCCAAGTCGGCCCGTTTGACATCCTACCCCCCCCCCCCCCGCAACCCCCACCCCCCCCCCACCCCCTTAAAGGGCACGGCCAATTTCCTTCCTCATCCTTCCGTCAGCCGCTGGAATCGACGATCTTACTGTTTGGTCCACTCCCTCAAATCAACCGACCGACCAATTTTTCTGAAATTGTAATCATTTGTATTCCTGTACATGTACATTATATCAACCGATTTCCGTCCCATGTTGACAATTCCTTCGTGTATATCATGAACTCATAGATCACAATTTAATCTCTTCATGGGCTTTCAGAGTGTCTATACGAACCTACACAGCTCACTGAAAAATATATCCTCTCAGGCGCTAGGCACTGGGGTCACAGGAATCGTTCATGGCGTTGAGTATTGCCCTCCTCAGACCCAGCGAGTCCGTATGTTCACCACAGCTGTACGATCCCGATTAACGCTAGCTGTAATATAGCAGTACGATAACCGGCAGTTTCCACAGGCCCGGATCCTAATTCATTATTGTTCCAACACGTACTGGCAGACTTCTCTCCTTGCTAAACGAGACGTAAAACGGTCTTCTCACACTGAACCAACATTTAAATGAGATTTCTGAATGAGAAACCCACTGCGTAATCATAACTTACATACAAAATGTAGATGGTATTACTCGTTACCTACTTGCTGCGATTGCGCTGAAATGCTTTCATTTGCTTTGGGAAGCATGTGGTACAATTCATGACAATTGACATTTGTTCCATGCCGCTGCCATCGTGTTGCAAAATTAACGGCCAGCTAAGTACATTATGCTTTGGAGCTCCACATACCTTGCAGTTGCACTGTGGCATAAATATTGTAGATAAGTACCGTGTCCAGTCAGAAAATGATTTCTGGATTAATGATTCATTTTCTGTTCACCTCAGATATTTTAGAAGGCTCCGTACACCTGATGATCCTTATCAGAAGTGTCACAGTCCCTCTACCGAATACACATTCTCTAGTGTTTTAGCTGTGCGGGAAACGCAAACGGGGTATTAAGTGAAGGTGCAGTACGTTACCTCCACTGCTAGCGACAGAGGCTCGTTACGTAAGCGTGACGTCAGAGGTCGCGCTACGACCGGCGGACGTTGCACCGCTGGTTTTTGCGCCACTTGAGCAGAGGGGCTCACGCCCGGACTCCAGCCAGTGTGGGCAACGCACCGACCAGTAGCCTGGCTCATAATAACCGTGTTATACTGCGTTACGCAGTTAGTGGTTTCGCCTGATGACAATTTCATTTAGGCATGAATGTAGCTGGAAGCTACTGCATTACCAGGAGGAGCTCAGCATAATGTCATACTTCTTGACGTCCACAAAGCCCAGGACTGGTTAAAGAACATTTTTCCACACGAGCGAGATATCATATGGCACTCTCCCCCCTCCTTCGGTCCATTAGGCGACCCCCTCCCCCACCTTTCTGGGTCCCTAAGATATTAGTTTGTAAGGTGTCAGGCAAATCCAACACCTTGCATGGAAACCCTGACATGATAAGCAAATCCAGTAGTATGTCTCATAACTCCGAATAAATCGTGACATTAAATTAACCAAAGTAATACGAGTAACGAGTGAGCAAATGGAATACCACAGACTAACACAAGAATGCCTAAATGCATGTCATACCTTCTCACCGTGAACCAGACGCAGTTCCGAGGGGAGAAACGAGAACAGAAGCCGAGAGCAGAACCGTGTTAAGCTGGAAGGCCCTACGATAAGGGACGGACACCCACGTCGCCAGCTAACCGCTAGGACCACCCCCAGCCCGTGTTAAAAGCTAGAGCCCTCCAGAAGAACAGTATAGATCTTACGATAACACAAAAAGGGCCACACCACCCGCAAGTTTTAGCGTGAGACTTTTTCGCGACTCCGTTACGTCAGGACCACCTCCCAGCCCATGTTAAAAGATAGAGCCCTCCAGAAGAACAGTATAAATCTTACGGTAACGCTAGAAGGACCACAGCAGCTGCAAGTTTTAGCGTGAGACTTTTTCGCGTCTCTGTTTCGTTGCAAATTTTAAAAACATTGCCTCACCACGAAAAGTATAACGTTTCTCATTGGATAGACAGAATTTTTGTAGGCAGAGCTTAAGGTTAACATTGAGACCCTGATTGGTCAGATGAAAACACAGCCAGATAGTTTTTTTAAACCAACTTCGGTAAATTGTAGTAAGGGGAAGTTAGAAGAGAGTTGCTTTCGAGACGGCGAGGTGAGCGGAGCTGTGCTGCCCGCCACCCCCTGACTAACACCGACAAGGTAATGAATGCATGCGATGCCACATAACAGCGCATAAAGCTTCACTCAGAACTGCAGAAGTCTCATCTGTTACACCCCCTTTTTGCGTAATACTAGTGTCGATCGTCAATTAAAGCTCATGGTGTTCACATTTGCCACTTGAAGTAAAAATTTGAAACGCGATGATTTTTCTGTTATATAGTTATTGAGAAGCCACATCAGCCACTGTAATTTACGACAAGTTAGATAAGTAATTAAAGATAATTGAGGGTCACTGTAGACCATTTTGATAGTTTTCTCTCTTGTGAAACTTAATTTAAACCTAGATTATAGATGTGATATGGCATAGGTCATCCTTCAATCCATTGTAGAGCTTGGAAACCCACTCAGGGAATATTCGTTCACATTTTTGTTGAACGCAGTTGGTTTTTATGATCCTGTATTAAAACATTTCCTTTTATCATTAGTGCAATTTATAAATAATGTTTTGTGAGTAGAATAAAATTTCCAGTGGTAAAGTTAACTGCTTTTTCGACGTTATTTTACCAGCTAACTAAAAATAGGAAAGCCTTGAACCCCTTCCACTAAATTTAGTTAGTATTAAGATTCTACTCAGAACCGTTTTTCTCAGGATGGGTAGACTTATCAAGTTGAAATTTGTGTTACATATTAAGGTCTACGGTACTTTGGGAATGTGAAAAACTGAAACGTTTAAGTCAGTGCAATCAAAAGATGCTCACCGAAATGTTATCCCCACTGCCCAACGCCTGGTTGATTTGCGGGCGCGTGGGGCTGTAACAAAAGTGTGTAAGCGGAGCAGATACGAACTGAGAATGACGCTAGGGAAGATATGGGCTGCAAATGGGGAAAACCATTGACACAAGCGACTTTGACGAAGGGGGCCTGTTAACTAATATCTCGAAAACGGCGAAACTTTTCGAATCTTCACGTGCTATTATCGTGAGCGTCTATGGGGTTAAGTAGAAGGACAGTGAAACTACCACTAGGCGCTAAATGGTTGGACGTCCACCATTCTTGACAGAACATGGAGTTCAGAGGCTTGTCTCTTTGCAAAGTGGGGTAGAGGGTGGTCTGTGACTTGTCTGTCGAGAGAGCACAATGCTGGCTCACGCACAAGTGTTTCGCAGTACACCGTTCATCGTACATTCCTACGTGTTCAAATGTGGACCCAACAACATCATCAATTACGACCGTCGATTAATGGAAACGTGTCGGCTGTTCGGGTGAATCACATTTTTGCTACATTAAGTCGATGTCGTCTCCACAAACGCCGTCGTCGGGGTGAACGGCGGCTCGAAAGGTACAGCGCGCCACGGACGCAATCTGGAGGAAACAATATTATGCTATGGGAGATATTCTCGTGTGCTTGCATGGCACCTGTGGTAGTAATCGAAAACACGCTGCCGGCCGGGGTGGCCGAGCGGTTCTAGGCGCTACAGTCTGGAACCGCGGGATGTCAGGTGCCGGCCGCTGCTGCGACGATCGCAGGTTCGAGTCCTGCCTCGGGCATGGATGTGTGTGATGTCCTTAGGTTAGTTAGGTTTAAGTAGTTCTAAGTTCTAGGGGAGTGCTAAGAGCCATTTTTTTTAAACACGCAGACACCCGCGAGCCTCCTGCATCGCTTCAAGCTTGATATCATTCCCGACGGCGATGCCTGACGATCGTGTGAAACCCAACTCGCGCTATTCGTCAACGAGACTCAGAGGGCCATAGACATGGCTTACCAGGTAGATGCCGTGTTTCTTGACTTCCGCAAGGCGTTTGATGCAGTTCCCCACAGTCGTTTAATGAACAAAGTAAGAGCATATGGGCTACAGACCAATTGTGTGATTGGATTGAAGAGTTCCTAGATAACAGAACGCAGCATGTCATTCTCAATGGAGAGAAGTCTTCCGAAGTAAGAGTTATTTGAGGTGTGAGAGTGACTTCAGGTGTGCCGCAGGGAAGTGTTGTAGGACCGTTGCTATTCACAATATATATAAATGACCTTGTGGATAACATCGGAAGTTCACTGAGGTTGTAGTATATCGAGAGATTGTAACAATGGAAAATTGTACTGAGATGCAGGAGGATCTGCAACGAACTGGAGCATGGTGCAGGGAATGGCAATTGAATCTCAATGTAGACAAGTGTAATGTGCTGCGAATACATAGAAAGAATGATCCTTTGTCATTTAGCTACAATATAGCAGGTCAGATCCTGGAAGCAGTTAATTCCATAAATTATCTGGGAGTAGGCATTAGGAGTGACTTTAAATGGAATGATCATATAAAGCTGATCGTCGGTAAAGCAGATGCCACACTGAGATTCATTGGAAGAATCCTAAGGAAATGCAATCGAAAACAAAGGAAGTAGGTTACAGTACACTTGTTCGCCCACTGTTTGAATATTGCTCACCAATGTGGGATCCGTACCAGAAGGGTTGGTAGAAGATATAGAGAAGATCCATCGGAGAGCAGCGCGCTTCGTTACAGGATCATTTAGTAATCGCGATAGCGTTACGGAGATGATAAACTCCAGTGGAAGACTCTGCAGGAGAGACGCTCAGTAGCTCGGTACGGGCTTTTGATGAAGTTTCGAGAACATACCTTCACCGAGGAGTCAAGCAGTATATTGCTCCCTGCTACGTATATCGCGCGAAGAGACCATGAGGATAAAATCAGAAAGATTAGAGCCCACACAGAGGCATACCGACAATCTTTCTTTCCACGAACAATACGAGACTGGAATAGAAGGGAGGTACTCAGGGTGCCCTCACCGTCAGGTGGCTTTCGGAGTATGGATGTAGATGTAGATGTCATCTTTTAGCAGTGTAACTGTCCGTATCTCGGAACCAGAACCGTGCTACAGTGGTTCGAAGAGCATTGTAGTGAACTGACTATATATCAATATAGGCGACCAATTTCGCCAATCCTGTGGAACCTACCTGGGTCGCTATTGTGCGCCATCACCGTGTACAAATCAGCGGCCCGTCATTTACGCTAATTACATGACCTGTGCGTTGACATCTAATGTCACATACCCCCACAAACCTACCAACAAGCTGCCGGGTCCCTGATATGCAGAATCAGAGATATATTTCGTTCCTAAGACGGACAAGCAAGCTATTAAGCAGGTGGTCATCATATTTTGCTTTATCAGTATGTATGTCACATATTTTGATACTACCAAACTCACACATCAAACGCAACATACTTCCCGTTGATCTATAATCATGAAGTTTGGCAAAAAGCAATGTTTCACACTACAATCAAAGGAAAACCACCGAAAATTGTTAGTTTGTAATTATTTCACACGAAAAAAATACTTTTTGTCTTTTGTCATTGGACTGGCAGCTTTGTCCGTCCGTCTGTTAAAACCCTTTTCGTCAGCAACGTGTGAACGTATCGAGCTGAAATTTGTATGACATAGCGAGACCTACAGTCACTTGCTGATAAGCGAATGCAACGGTAAGGTACGGACATTTATGCCAGACATTTTGATACTGCCAAACCCACTGATTAAAACCTACGGGGTACTTTCCCTTACGCAGAATCATGAAATTTGGCAAGAAGAGAGATTTCACTGTACATGTAAAGGAAAAAATCAAAAGATTGTTAATTTGGAATTTATCACATTAAGCAATTTTCTTTTGCCATTTGTTATCTGACTACGAACTTGGAATAAAACTTTCTCGTAAATCCTGGAATCCCAGGGATCGATATCTTGCTAGTATCGATGTCAATAACAGAAAAAAATTGTTGAAATACTCGATTCCCGAAATGAATGAACTGTCTATATACACAATAAAGTTTATATTGAACTCTCAGTGCACGAATCCTGGTCAATATTTTTCTTTTAAAAGTAAGTACTACATAGACATGCCTCTGTAACATGTATAAATTTCTTAATTTTACTACGGTGTTAAATATTAAAAGAAGAAACAATTAATTTACATTAAGGTAATTACTGAGTTCTTTGTAAAGCTTTTAAAGTAAGCGAAATAAGTAGACCTATCGTATTGTTTTAGCTTCAATATGAATGTGGTATCTAGTACACTTTGTGGAAAATACTGACTTGTTAAGCATAAGACACCGCTTAACTGCATACGTTTTATGTTGCACGTGAAGAAACCTCGTCAGTAAGGGGTTAAACTTTTGGCAATTAGCCATGAAAGTAATGTAAAACTAATGAACATGGTCAAAACTTTTATGTATCCAACTGAAAAGGAAAACAAAAAATTGTGTGTGATACGAAGAAATATTCTATTAATAAAGCGATGCACAATTCCTGTAGTTGTTCAGTAAATGATGTAGTGCTTCAGATTTTGATACGAAGCACCGTCTTATATTCCCGCTCGAGTGATGTCTGGTGCAGGCCGCTGCTGCGATGATCGCAGGTTCGAATCCTGCCTCAGGCATGGAGGTGTGTGGTGTCCTTAGGTTAGTTAGGTTCAAGTAGTTCTAAGTTCTAGGGGACTGATGACCTCAGATGTTAAGTCCCATAGTGCTTAGAGCCATTTGAACCATATTGATGTCACGTAAGCTGGAAATATTAACAGTTAGGTAGAGTGTTGTGTCCAGAATACTTGTATTAAATAAATATTTGTTTCCTTTTGTTGGTTTCCTGTTGAACGAGCGACTTCCTGACAAGATGGTCCAGTGACGATCTACCGACACAGCTAGCGGCAGTGCGGCTCACAAAAAGGAGTAAAGCCGGAGGTCAGCGGGAGGGAGAGCTGCTGGACTGCATTCTCAAGAAAGACTGTGTTCGTTGTCATTCACAAAACTTGAATGAAAAATGTTGAATATTGTATCAGTTACTGTAATGTCTTGTCATACGTAACATCTCTCAAGGTGTGCATACTAAAAGGTACATCTACAATATTTTGTGTTGCATACACCTCCTCAGTTGTGCAGTACCTCACAGATGTACTCCACTATTAAGGAAAAAATTTGTAGAGCATCACACCACGGTGACAAGCACAGTGGTAGCGGACATAAACATTCCGTAACATTTACAGTTCTATGTGTTGTGTTATTCTTTGATTTTCAAATAGCCGAGTATTCCAGGGTTTATGTATTAAGAAATCTGATGTACATATTCATCCGAGTATTAATGTTAGTGACTCCGACATGATCTTATTTTTCTGGATCTCCATGCAGTTTCTGACAAATTTATTACGGTCTGCATCCATTCCTGCCCGGACAAAACTGTGTTTGATTAACTTCGCCGTGCCACGGACCCCGGGATGAACCAGGTTGTTCATTGACGCAATTGCTTGTGATCGAATTTGGTGAGGTATGAACTGTCGTACTTTTGTGTCAGACCTGTCACAGTACAATACAACATTTGTTTCTAGTACAGTCGTGCGTCGTAACTTCAATCCCGCTAGCTTATCCAACAAAGTGCATAGCTCATCGTTGTGCTGCTGGAATTGAGCTAGGATCTTGTAATCATTTGCAGTGGCTAGAGCTTCAACACGTGAGAGAGCGTGTGCTGGTACATTTCATTTTCCTTCTTTCAAACAGCATATGAGTTTTAAACTGGCTAATATAGTCGAAAAGTCGAAGCTGTCTCGGTGATGCTTTCTCTGGTTTCATACTGAAAGCATATGTCAGTGGTTTGTGGTCCATGTATATGGTATATGGAATGGACGGTGTCTTGAAAGGAGGGTATAAGATGAACATCAACAAAAGGAAATTGAAGATAATTGAATGTATTCGAATTAAATCAGGTGATGCTGACGGAATTAGATTAGGAAATCAGACACTTAAAGTAGTAGAGAAGTGTTGCTGTTTGGGCAGCAAAATAACTAATGATGTTCGAAGTAGAGATTATATAAAATGTAGATTGGTCATGATAAGAAAAGCGTTTCTGAAGAGGAGAAACATATTAACATCGAGTATAGTTTTAAGTATTAGGAAATCTTTTCTGGAAGTATTTGCATGGAGTGTAGCCATGTATGTGAGTGAAACATGGACCATAAACAGTTTAGACAAGAAGAGAATAGAAGCTTTTGAAATATGGTGTTACAGAAGAGTGCTGAAGATTAGATGTGAAGATCACGTAACTAACGAGGAGGTACTGAATAGAATAGGGGAGAAGAGGAATTGGTGGTACAACTTGACTAGAAGAAGGGATCGGTTGGCAGGTCACGTTCTGAGGCATCAAGCGATCACCAAATTAGTATTGGAGGAAAGCGTGGAGAGTAAAAATCGTAGAGGGAGATCTAGAGATGAATACACTAAGCAGATTCAGAAGGATGTAGGTTGCAGTAGGTACTGGGAGATGAAGAAGCTTGCACAGGATAGAGTAGCATGGAGAGCTGCATCAAACCATCTTTGGACTGAAGAGCACAACAACAAGAACAATAACAACAAAAACATATGGTAAGTAAAGTGTCCGGCTTACGGCGACTGCCGAAACTTCCTGAACGCGGCATATGCGGCGTACAGTTCTCGATTGTAAGTTGTCCAGCGTTGCTGTGACGGTGACAGCTTGCGACAGAAGAATGCATGTGGCTGCCAGCTATGTTCCACTTGTTGTTGAAGTACGGCACCAGTTGTGGTAGGTGATGTATCTGCCATGAGCGCAAGTGGGGCATGTGATAATGGATGAGCTAAATGTTTAGCCTATGCTATTGCTGTTTTTACAGCTTGGAAAGCAGTACCAGTTTCACCTGTTTATTGCACTTTATTATTTGGTTTCAGTGCATCCTTCACGAGTTCATTCAATGGGGCTGTTATTAGTGCATGGTTGCGTAAAAACCAATGACTGATATTACTGATGCGAAGAAAACGGCGTAGCTCCAATTGCAGCAGGACAGAAATACCTGAGTATGGCTTCCACCTTATTTTTGGAGGTCGGATGCCATGAGCGTCGGTTGTATATCCCAGAAACTGAACTTCTGTTGCCACAAAGGTACACTTTACTGTGTTGATAACCACGCCTTGCATACGTACACGGTCAAATATCCCGTTTAACTATTCCAGATGTCCCGCTTCTGACGCAGGTACCACTAAAATGTCGTCTTGTAGACATAACAGAAATCCAGATCTCTTGTGATTTCGTCCGTAAAGTGTTGAAATGTCTGCTCCGTATTACACAGTCCGAAAGGCATTCTTACAAACATTGAACAGTGTTGTTACAGCTCTCTTGTGTATGTCTTCCGGTGCAAAGGGAATATGATAGTATGCTCGCAATAAGTCAATAGTAGAGGATAGTAGAGAATATTGTCGTAACGTGTGTGTTGAAAGCGAAATCTTCTATGTGTGGCAATGGATACTGGTCAGGAGTGGTCCTTGCGCCATCCACTATTCTTCTTTGGCACCACGTGTAAAGGAGCTGACCTAGCGCTACTGGAAGCTCGACAGGTGCCTTGTGTTAGCATGCTACAGAATTCCTGTTTCACGACTTTTAATTTTTCTGGTGTTAGTTGCTGAGGACGTGCGTAGACTGGTGGTCCTAATGTGGTAAGGAAATTGGAAATTTGTGGTAAGTTCCTATGGGACCAAACTGCTGAGGTCATCGCTCCCTAGGCTTATACGCTACTTAGTCTAAAACTAACTTACGCTAAGGACAACACACACACCCATGCCCGAGGGAGGACTCGAACCTCCGACGGGGGTAGCCGCGCGGACCGTGATAAGACGCCTCTGACCGCACGGTTACCCCGCGCGGCAAGGCAATTGGATATTTGTGGTAAGTTCCTGTAGGACCAAACTGCTGAGGTCATCGCTCCCTAGGCTTACACCCTGCTTAATGTAACTTAAACTAACTTACGCTAAGAGAACATAGACGCGAGGGAGGACTCGGACCTGCGACGGGCGGAGCCGCGCGAACCTAGGCAAGGCGCTGTGGTAAAGATACGATGTTCTGTGGTGTGCTTCACTGGCGCTAGGGTGTGCGATTGTTTTGTGATCTAGAGGAACTTGGAATAGGTTTACGTGTGGAGTATCCCCTGAAATCGTACGTACTGTCGTCTGAGTGACACAGCATACCTTCTTCGGCTATCCGGATTAGTAGTAGAAACTATCAGCCCCTCAAGTTGTAGGTCGGGGACTAGGCCTTAAATAACAAGAAATCAGATCCCAGAATAGGCTCCAACACATATGCAATTGTAAACTGCCATTAGAATCTGCGACGTAATCCGAGATTAAGTTCTAGTGTCACGCACCCATATTTCCTGATCTTGGAGTCGCAGTTGCCGGGCACACTGACAATCTACATCTACATCTACATCTACATCCATACTCCGCAAGCCACCTGACGGTGTCTACCAGATAATGTATCTTTGTGTCACGGTCCTTGACGAAAAGGCGACGTCTGCCACTGCCAGGAGTCGCTGCTCCAGATATGGACATTTATTGAACTACATGAAATAAAATCAACATAACTTCTGAACGGTTTAGCTAAAAAATGGTTCAAATGGCTCTGAGCCTATGGGACTTAACAGCTATGGTCATCAGTCCCCTAGAACTTAGAACTATTTAAATCTAACTAAGGACAGCACACAGCACCCAGTCATCACGAGGCAGAGAAAATCCCTGACCCCGCCGGGAATCGAACCCGGGAACCCGGGCGTGGGAAACGGTTTAGCGTTAGAACGTTCAAACTTCACAGCTGGCCGCGGGGCATGATGGGAATCAGTATGCGCATGCATAGTTTGGTTTAGCGACGAAGCCCACTTTCATTTGCATGGGTTCGTCAATAAGCAAAATTTGCTCATTTGGGAGACTGAGAATCCGCATTTCGCGATCGAGAAGTCTCTTCACCCTGGTGGTGTGCAGTGTCCAGTCACGGAATAATCGGTGCGATATTCTTTGATGACACGGTGATTACCAAACGCTACGTGAAGGTTTCCTAAGATGATTTCATCCCCATTATCCAGAGTGACCCTGATTTCGACGAGATGGAACTCGACCCCATCGAAGCAGGAGAGTAATGTCCTGGAGAAGCACTTTGGGGACCGCATTCTGGCTCTGGGGTACCCAGAGGATTCTGGTATGGGCCTCGATTGGCCGCCATATTCTCAGGATCTGAACACATATGACTCCCTTTTGTGTGGCTATATTAAAGACAAGGTGTACAGCAGCAACCCCAAAACCATTATTGATCTGAAATCTGCCATTCATGAGGTCATCGACAGCATCAATGTTCCGGGTAACGGAGAATTTCGCTATTCTGCGTCAGATCATCGCCAATGATGGGAGGCATATAGAACATGTGATAACATAAATCCAAATACCTGTAGTGACGTTTACATGTTGAATAAAGTGTGTGCCGTAGTTTGTAACTAATGTCCGTTTTTTCATGTAGTTCAATAATTGTCACCCTGCATGCACTCTGTGTCGCTTTTTCCATTTGAATGGTGGCGTACATTTTCGGACGTCGGTGCGGACATTTTATGGTGCCAGCAGATCGTGGCATTTGATCGACTGCGGCTTCGCGAAGATCGACGTCATAGCCGACGAGTATGCATCGTTTGCACTGTAGCGATTTGTGTAGTCAGTTCAGCTACCTGCAACTGCAGGGATTAAAGAGTCATTACGGGCACGTTATCTTGTTGTGAAACTAGTGCTGACTCACTCGCAGGCGGATACATTTCCAATAATCTGCTGTCTATACTAGCGCATTCAAATCACCGGCATAAACTGTTAAAATGTTCTGTGTATCGGAAGATAGGCGGGGCAACTATATGTTCCATAGTACGTCATCACTGACTGTATTACTCGCCAGTGTCCGTAGACTAAGCTGCGACAAGGTGCGATCGCTGAGTTCTTCCGTACGCAGTTTTTCCAATCGCTTCGCTTCTGATTGGGATAGGCTTGTCACTAAAGCGTTTTTAATAGACGTATATCGTGCGGTGTTCGGGGGCAGCGAGTATGTCCTGCAGTTTTGCGACTAGATCTTCATATAGTGATGCGACGACATAGCTATATTTGGTTCCATCTGGCCATATCTGTGCTAATACGAACTGGCTTTCCACTTGCGCGAACCATAACACAGGATTATATCGCCAGAACGACGGAGGTTTAATCTCGATTCTGCCGATCCCAGTGCTTGTAGCTGATTTTACATTTATTGTTAAGTCTGTCATTTCGAGCGTGAAAATAAACTCGACGCTGCTGGCGCTGAAGGAACGAGCCTGTGTGTTCCGATGCGATACGGCGCAACGGAGCCGTCGCAGTTGTACTGACGTCACGAAAATATGTGGTTACTTCGCATGTTAAGGGAACATTAGGCACCTTTCTGCCTCAACGCTCTGAACATGCCTCCCAGGATCAGAAGGCTACAGCTACTGCCTCACCGTCGTGGATCGATTTCCAAGATGGCCTGAAGCTTTCCGTGTGGAAGACATTACAGTCGCGACGGTAGCACAAACGTTTATCCTTGGATGGATCACCCGGTTTGGCGTACCGGTACGCATTATGTGGTGTCACCGCCAGACACCACACTTGCTAGGTGGTAGCCTTTAAATCGGCCGCGGTCCATTAGTATACGCCGGACCCGCGTGTCGCCACTGTCAGTGATTGCAGACCGAGCGCCGCCACACGGCAGGTCTAGAGAGACTTACTAGCACTCGCCCCGGTTGTACAGCCGACTTAGCCAGAGATGGATCACTGACAACTACGCTCTCATTTGCCGAGACGATAGTTAGCATAGCCTTCAGCTACGTCACTTGCTACGACCTAGCAAGGCGCCATAGCATTTGATATTATTTTATATTGTGGTTATAACATGTACCGTCAAGAGAGATGTTCTACAGTTGTGGATTAAAGTTAAGTATTACATCAACTACGTACTTTATTTGCTCTATTAATTCCTTTAACTGTTCCAGACCTCACGCCAATCTGCATGAGCTTAACGCGTGCCTTTCGGCTTCCTCTCATTGTGACTTGGCTGTCTTGCCAAGTCACAACACATTACAACAGTTAAAGACGCCAATTTGAGGCTTACGTATTCAAAGCATTGGCCAGTTTATTGGCACTAACCGCATTCGTACTGCTGTTTATCATCCGGCAGCGAATGGAATAGTAGAACGCCACCACCGCCAACTGAAGTCAGCCCCTCGGTGTCAGGCTACACAAAATTGGATGGACACATTACCCATTGTGCTCCCTGGTATGCATACATTACTGGCCATTAAAATTGCTGCACAACGATGATGACTTGCTACAGACGCGAAATTTAAGCCACAAGAAGAAGTTGCTGTGATATGCAAATGATCAGCTTTTCAGAGCATTCACATAAGGTTGGTGCCGATGGCGACACCTACAACGTGCTGACATGAGGAAAGTTTCCAACCGATTTCTCATACACAAACAGCAGTTGAACGGCGTTGCCTGGTGAAACGTTGATGTGATGCCTCGTGTAAGGAGGAGAAATGCGTACCATCACGTTGTAGCCTATCGCGATTGCGGTTTATCGTATCGCGACATTGCTGCTCGCGTTGGTCGAGATCCAATGACTGTTAGCAGAATATGGAATCGGTGGGTTCAGGAAGGTAATACGGAACGCCGTGCTGAATCGCAACGGCCTCGTATCACTAGCAGTCGAGATGACAGGCATCTTATCCGCATGGCTGTAACGGATCGTGGAGCCACGTCTCGATCCCTGAGTCAACAGATGGGGACGTTTGCAAGACAACAACCATCTGCACGAACGGTTCGACGACGTTTGCAGCAGCATGGACTATCAGCTCGGAGACCATGACTGCGGTTACCCTTGACGCTGCATCACAGAGAGGAGCGCCTGCGATGGTGTACTCAACGACGAACCTGGGTGCACGAATGGCAAAACGTCATTTTTTCGGATGAATCCAAGTTTACAGCATCATGATGGTCGCATCCGTGTTTGGCGACATCGCGATGAACGCACATTGGAAGCGTTTATTCGTCATCGCCATACTGGCGTATCACCTGGAGAGATGGTATCGGGTGCCACTGGTTACACATCTCGGTCACCTCTTGTTCGCACTGACGGCACTTTGAACAGTGGACGTTACATTTCAGATGTGTTACGACCCGTGGCTCTACCCTTCATTCGATCCATGCGAAACCCTACATTTCAGCAGAATAATGCACGACCGAATGTTGCAGGTCCTTTACGGGCCTTTCTGGATACAGAAAATGTTCGACTGCTACCCTGGCCAGCACATTCTCCAGATCTCCCACCAATTGAAAACATCTGGTCAATGGTGGCCGAGCAACTGGCTGGTCACAATACGCCAGTCACTACTCTTGATGAACTGTGGTATCGTGTCGATGTTGCATGGGCAGCTGTACCTGTACACGCCATCCAAGCTCTGTTTGACTCAATTTCCAGGCGTATCAAGGCCGTTATTACGGCCAGAAGTGGTTGTTCTGGGTACTGATTTCTCAGGATCTATGCACCCAAATTGCGTGAAAATGTAATCACAAGTCAGTTCTAGTGTAATATATTTTTCCAATGAATACCCGTTTATCATCTGCATTTCTTCTTGCTGTAGTAATTGTAATGGCCAGTAGTGTAGATCATTTAACAGCGCCGGCCGGTGTGGCCGTGCGGTTAAAGGTGCTTCAGTATGGAACCGCGTGACCGCTACGGTCGCAGGGTCGAATCCTGCCTCGGGCATGGATGTGTGTGATGTCCTTAGGTTAGTTAGGTTTAATTAGTTCTAAGTTCTAGGCGGCTGATGACCTCAGAAGTTAAGTCACATAGTGCTCAGGGCCATTTAACAGCGACCTGAAGGCTACAGCAGCTGAATGAGAGTACGGACAAACACTGCGCTTACCAGGGGAGTTCATGCATGTGACAGATGATGCAGTTGATGCGTCAGGCTTTGTCACAAAATTACGATCGCGTATTCGACAACTCCGGCCAGTGACACCTAGACAGCAGAGTGGACGACAGCTGTTCGTATTTAAAGACCTCTCCACCTGCAACCACTTCTTTACAAGAAATGACACGGTGCGAAAGCAACTGTAGCCGCCTTACGAAGAACCATATGAAGTGCTTGGTAGAAGCCACAAGACTTTTATGATAAAATTCAGAGGTGTACCACCGTATCCATTGAAAGACTCAGATCTGCCTTCTACGATATACAAGAGCATCGAAGACGGCCGGCCCCGCGACCGCTAAAGATAAAGGTGCAGTACCTGAAATTTCACGTGTCCAACAGGATGCCGACAAGATGCGACAGCCAAAGGGCGCTCTAACGAAGAAGATGACGCCGAGTGAGGCGCCCCCATGAAAAGCTGGTACCACCGAATTCAGTAATACAATACCTGGTTTCCAGAAAATAGTGACAACGCGTGCTGGACGTCATGTTAGATTCAATCTCAGGTGCCATTGTCACTGGGGGAGAGGAAGTCAGCCGCGCGGTGTAGCCGTGCGGTCTGGGCATCTTGTCACGGTTCGCGCGACTCCCCCCGTCGGAGGTTCAAGTCCTCCCTCGGGCATGGGTGTGTGTGTTGTCCAAGTTAGTTTAAGTTAGATTAAGTAGTTGTAGGTTGGCTGTTCAGGTTTTTATGTTGGTAACGCCACGTTGCTCTCTGTATGAAAATAACTGACTGCTGTGTGCAGTCTGTGGCTGGTTGGCATTATTGGAATATTCGCTAGTGTAGTGTTGAGCACCTGGATGTGAACAGCACGTAGCGTTGGGCAGTTGGAGGTGAGCTGCCAGCAGTGGTGAATGTAGAGCGAGAGATGCTAGAGTTTTGAGAGGTTGCTATAAGCGGACGATCTGGACGCGTGTCCGCCAAAAAAAATGAAATTTGTAAAGATGGATGACATGAATTGATGGATGTATGTATGATGACTTTTGAATGTTATTGAGGTAAATACATTGTTTGTTCTCTATCAAAATCTTTCATTTGCTAACTATGCCTATCAGTAGTTAGTGCCTTCAGTAGCTAGAATATTTTATTTAGCTGGCAGTACTGGCGCTCGCTGTATTGCAGTAGTTCGAGTAACGAAGATTTTTGTGAGGTAAGTGATTCATGAAAGGTATAGGGTGTTGTTAGTCAGGGCCATTCTTTTGTACGGATTATTGAAAGTCAGACTGCGTTGCGCTAAAAAATATTATGTGTCAGTTTAGTGATGATCAGAATAAGTCAAGAGAGAACTGTCTGAGTACGTTCAGTTTTACTCAGCTGTGTTTGTATCAAATAACGTAGAATTGTAGTAGCACAGTAATTCATATTTTTTCTAATGGGACGTTAAATAGTGCGTAAGCCTAGGGATCGATGACCTCAGCAGTTTGGTCCCATAGTCCTTATCACAAATTTCCAAAAAAAAAAAAAAAAGGAGAGAGTCATGTAGAGCACCACACCACGACGACAAACACAGTGGTAGTGTCTGCATAAATATTCCATGACATTTACAATTCTTTGTGTAGTGTTATTCTTTGATTTTCAAATGGTTAAATATTCCATGCTTCATGTATTAGGGAATCAGATGTACCTATACACGCGAGTATTAATGTAATGTAAGATGTGGAAATAAATTATTATCTCTCAGAAGTTAACCTCATATTGTTCAGTTTACATAAATTTTATTAAAAGTGGACAACCTTGCAAGTAGTTTATTTAAAAGATAAGAAATATAGGAAAGGCGCTGGTCTGAATCAGATTATGAGTTTTAAGCCTATTTGATTTGAAGAAGTCAATCACGAAAGAATTACGCTAATATTAAGAATAGCATCGAAGAGTAGCCTCTCTAGAGCGTGAATCTTAACTTATTCAGTGTTAGAAATCTCTCTGAAGGTGGTCAAAAGGGAAATTATAGAGCATGATTGGAATTATTTTGCACAGAATGATCTTAATAGATTCATCAGATCATACCTTCAACAAATATTTGTAAGGAAATAATTCAGAGACATATAGTCAAATAGCATCTGTGAATTATCGATCTTAGCAACGTCACGTTGTTGTTTTTCACAAATGAGCTCTTATCGAAATGAAGCATTAACGCGAAGTAATTTGAACGATTTCCGATGTCTTCTCTTTCGATAAAAGAATCTGTGTCTTACTTAGAATGCTCAAATAACAAATTTACGACCTGTAGAGACAATAAATTTAACTAAAAGAAGATTAGTATCCCGTGAGACGACAATATTGCGCACGTCCAACCAACCACTTCAAGCAAATATTTTGTCGCTATCGTATAGAGAATAAACTACCACGATAGTTATACACCGAGGTGAAAAAAGTCATGAACTCATGGGTACCTCCTAATATTGTGTCGGACTTCCTCCTGCAAGGAGTTGTGGAGCGACTCGCCGTGGTCATCGCCTCAAGTCAGTAGAAGTTCCCTGCAGAAATATTGAGCACTATTGCCTCTATAGCCGTTCATAATTGCGGAGGGGCTGCCGATGCAGAATTTTGTTCCATAAATGTTCGGTAGGATTCACACCGAGCGATATGTGTGGCCATATATTTTCGCTCGAATTGTCCAGAATGTTGTTCAAACAAATCGCAAACAATTGTGGCCCGATAACATGACATTGTTATTTGGGAACATGAAATCCATGAATGGCAACAAACTGGTCTCCAAGTAGCCGAACATAACCATTTCCAATCAATGATCGGTTGAGTCAGACCAGAGGACCCAGTCGATTCCATGTAAACACAGCTCACGCCATTATGGAGCCACCACCAACTTGCACAATGCCTTGTCGACAATCTCGGTCCATAACTTCGTGGGGTCTGCACCAAACTCGAGCCATACCATCAGGTCTTATCAACTGAAATCAGGACTCATCTGACCAGGCCACGGTTTTCTAGTCATCAAAAGTCCAACCGGTATGTTCACGAACTCAGGATAGACACTGCAAGCGATATTGTGCTGTCAGCAAAGGCATTCGCGTCGGTCGTCTGCTGCCATAGCCCATTAAGGCTAAATTTCGCCGCTCTGTCCTAACGGATACGTTCGTCCCACATTGATTTCTGCTGTTATTTCACTCAGTGTTGCTTGTCTGTTAGCACTGACAACTCCATGCAAAGGCCGCTGCTCTCGGTCGTTAAGTGAAGGCCGTCGGCCACTGCGTTTTCCATGATGAATGGTAATGCCTAAGATCTGACATTCTTAGCACACTCTTGACACTGTGGATCTCGGAATATAGAATTCTCTAACGAATTCCGAAATTAAATATCTCATGAGTCTAGCTCCAACTACCATTCTGCATTCAAATTTTGTTAATTCCTGTCGTGCTGACGTAATCACATCGGAAATCTTTTCACATGAATGACCTGAGTACAAATGACAGCTCTGCCAAATGCACTGCCCTTTTATAGCTTGTGTACGCGATGCTACTGCCATCTGCGTATGTCCATATCGCTATCAAGACTTTCGTCACCTCAGAGTAATTCACATAGGTCCATGTGTATATAAAGCATTGACGCTTTTTAGATACCGGACTGTTACCGAACAGTGTTATTTGGTACCGAGCATTGCAACTGAGTCAATGCAGCTTTCCGTTGGATATAAAGAATATATATTTTTTTAGGCTTTGTCTTAGCAAAATCTTTCGAAATGGAATCTGAATCTAGCGACTTCGAGGTATCGCTTCCAATGGCTAATGTTGACAGTCCACGCTATCGTTCACGAGAAAGTTTTGACTAAGGTATGTCTTTATGAACTCGAGTTACGGAAAACTCGTTTCATCACTAGCTGCTGATAAAGGGAAACACAGGGGAATTCGCATGTTTACAAAAATGTAGACCTTGGGTAAAATTTAATTATATTGGAAGTTAGTCAAAAAGTTTACATTTCAAGTACATTTGTACTAACTAGGGCACCAGCTGGTACAGAAAGCGACGCCTCGTAGTTACACGTCAGTTATCTCTCAAACGGTTTGTTTGCAGACTCTGTTTTCAGTACACCCTTGTACAATAACAAACGTTCCATTTAAGATGAGCCTTCGAATATTTTTATGCTAAAGCTTTTTAAATGAAACAAAGGCTGTTAACATTCTACATCTTTATTCTTCATGTCTACATATTTGCAGCCGCTGCCGCTAGAGGACTCCGAATTGTCCCGCACGGGATTAGCCGAGCGGTCTAGTCATGGACTGTGCGGCTGGTCCTGGGGGAGGTTCGAGTCCTCCCTCGGGCATGGGTGTGTGTTTTTGTCCTTAGGATAATTTAGCTTAAGTAGCGTGTAAGCTTAGGGACCGATGACCTTTGCAGTTAAGTCCCATAAGATTTCACACACATTTGAACATTTCAACTCCGAATTGTGGCGTGTAACGTGGCGGTGTGTGAGAAACACCGTACTGTAATCGAGTTTCGGATTCGAAAAGTTCGTCCACATATGCAGGAAAATCTACTTCAACATGACAACGTTCTACCACATATGAGCGCTGCGAGATACTCGTATGCTACAATCCGACATCTTGAGTTCACTGCCTTCGATCGTCCTCCATATAGTCCCGATTTGGCCCAGCCGATTTTCAGCTGTTTCCAAAACTTAAAGTACACCTCTAAGGATTTTATTTTGATAGTGAGGAAGCGGTGGAATCAGAGGTGACGTTGTGGGTCCGTCAACAGTCAGACATTCTTAAGTGCCGGTATCAACTAAATGGTCTCTCGTTGGAAGAAATGTGCTCGTCACCAGGGTGAATATGTTGAGAAATAAGTATATAGACATGAAGAATAAAGATGCAGAGTGTTAATAAAGTTTTCTTTATTTAAAAAGCTTTAAGAGTTTTCACATAAAAATCGGAGGCTTTACTTCCCAGCACGCACACGTATTGTCGTATTCTTTCACCCAAGTCAGTTTTCGCTACTAATTCTGTATAAAAATGTTGCCTGTGCCTGTGGCGTCCCTTTCGGCTTGGAGCCCCACACAATTCTTAATTTCGCTTGTGCCTTGGACCGGCCCTGATATACCTTCAATACCGTTCGGAGCTGGCACAACAAACAAAACAGGTACATACGGAATATCCGTGGGGACACGTGATTGTATTGAGGACTTCTTAATAAACGTAATTCAGTACGTTCCCAATGGAGAGACAAAGACAGTACGTGTCGTTCGTTAAGGTTGCGTGACAGGCGCGCTGTAGTTCAAGATCTGGTGGATAGCGTGTAAGTCTATGTTATCGTTTGCTTTTAAGAGACCTGATGTGAAATTAAGTATTATGTCTATTAAGAGGAGGTCTGTCACCAGGTTCTTAGCCGTATTTCTGGTCGAGGCACATATTGAAGGAATGAACAAGAGAGGAAGAAACATGAACAAAATTAGTTGTGTAGTCAGTTATGATTATGATCTGCGAGGGCATACATTAAGAATGCATCGTAATGCTATCCTAACTGCTATCACAGGATACAGTGCGAGAGTCTGGGCCCACAAACTTCTGCGCGTAACACCAGCGCAGGTAGTTAAGAGAGTGCAACGCGGAACACTTCTTCGGTTGACGGGAACTGAAGTGCAGGCGTTGCAAGTAATATTTAGTATATGTTCCTTCGATCTGCAGATAAGGAAAAAAGTGACGATGTAATGGCTGAAGAAAGAAGAACAGCAATAAGAGCAAAATTTAAAAGGAATGCGGGCCACAAGCATGCAGCAAATTCACAATAAAATTCTCCTTCTGTGGCAGAAACGATATGCTGATTGCAAAACAGCGAGAAGCAATTACGGTTTGCTCCCAAACATAAAACAGAGACTCGAAATGAGGCGTCTGAATCCCTCGAAATGTCTGACTCGCTTCTTGACGAATTACGGACGTTGTGCCACAGACACGGATCGAAATGGGTAAAGACAAACCTCCCAACGTTCCTGAGGCAAAAAATGCTGAAGCACTGTCTTGGAATGACCGTAGTATGGCGATGATCCTGGAATGTCCGCTCTATATGTTGCTGATACCGATCAGAAGCAGCTGAATTAGCGTGGGAGACTCGATGACAATAAGATTCTGCGTTGTGAGATGACATGGCAGAGCCTGGAGACTATCGCCGGATTCGGTCGCACCTCAAGTCATCAATAAGTTGCTCGTTGCGAGGGAAGATCGAGAAGCAAGGAACGCAGCGGGATCGTCTCTTGCGACAGGGATCCATCACTCGATCTAATCATGTTACCACCCTATGTTGCTGTTGTCTTCAATCCGAAAACTGGTTTTGCTGTTGTCCATCACGTTAATCTATCCAGTGCAAGTATTTTCATTCCTGCATACCTACTAGAACCTACATTCATTTGAACCAGCTTACTGTAGACAGCTCTTGATTTTCATAACAATTCCCCCCCCCCCTCCTTACCCTTCTCCAAGTACCAACCCTTCAAATTTAGTACATAAAAAATATGGTTCAAATGGCTCTGAGCACTATGGGACTTAACATCTATGGTCATCAGTCCCCTAGAACTTAGAACTACTTAAACCGAACTAACCTAAGGACAGCACACAACACCCAGTCATCACGAGGCAGAGAAAATCCCTGACCCCGCCGGGAATCGAACCCGGGAACCCGGGCGCGGGAAGCGAGAACGCTACCGCACGACCACGAGCTGTGGACGAGCACATAAAAAAAATTATGTGTACATGCGTCAGGATGTGTCCGGTCAATTTACCCCATATTTTAGTAAAGTTCAGCCATAAAACTATTTCCCCTCCACCTCGATGCAATACCTCTTAAAAAAAATGGTTCAAATGGCTCTGAGCACTAAGGAACTTAACATCTGAAGTCATCAGTCCCCTTGAACTTAGAACTACTTAACCCATTAAGTGCCAGTGTCTTATTTTGAGGACAGAGCACATATTTATTTATAAATAAATAATAAATTATTAATTTGCAACTACTACTGATTGTTGATGCTTTTCATAACAAATCTATGCTTACAGGAAATTAAAAGCAATAACTCCTACCATTAATTTATTATTGAATACTAAGGCAAACTTTTCGTTATTACAGGTATTTACCTATTTGTTCGATGGCACAACAACAGATGCGGTACAAATTTTGACGAAGTTGAACCTTTGGGAGCAGCTACACGGTACAGGAGACAAGCAAGTAAGAAGACAAGTGCAACAACCTGCCGTTTTGAAGTCGCATAACGCGTCCATGGAAGGTGTTGACCACCATGACTGGTTAGTTGCAAAATATGCGACGGTAATTAGAGGGAAAAATGGTACTGGGTCCTATTTACAAAAAAATGGTTCAAATGGCTCTGAGCACTATGAGACTCAACTGCTGAGGTCATAAGTCCCCTAGAACTTAGAACTACTTAAACCTAACTAACCTAAGGACATCACACACATCCATTCCCGAGGCAGGATTCGAACCCGCGACCATAGCGGTCGTGCGGTTCCGGACTGTAGCGCCTAGAACCGCTTGGCCACTCCGGCCGGCGGTCCTATTTACACGTATGCTGGAAATGGCCTTCGTAAATGCCTGGCTATTGACAAAAGAAGCTCGCAAAGAAGATGTGTAAGAGCTAAATGCAACGGGAAAGCAAAAACATATTATGTTAAATGCCGTGTAACACTGTGTGTGAGGTGTTTTGTACCATTTCACAAGAAATAAATAGTGAAGACTTGTATACAGTTTAGTATGCTATACAATACTGTTAGATCCCAGCGTCCTATTTTGAGGACTGCCATTATATCAGCATGTATAAATATTCTTTGGCAATTTTTGTACTTATTGTGGTTCATACACTATGTACATTATAATTAAGGAATTAAAAATTCAATTTAAAAAAATTAATTTGGGACTTAATGGGTTAAACCTAACTAACCTAAGGACATCACACACATCCATGTCCGAGGCAGGATTCGAACCTGCGACCGTAGCGGTCGCGCGGTATCAGACTGAAGCGCCTAGAACTGCTCGGCCACAACGGCCGGTTAATACCTCTTCATTAAGTGCCCGAACTACCCACCCAATCCTCAGCATACTTCCGTAACTTTACCTTTTAAAAACTTGTGTTGTATTCTCAACTATTTATCGTCCGCCTTTCAGTTCTATGCAAGGATACCGTCCAGACAAACAACTCCACAAATGACTTCCAAGCACTTACATTTATAACTGTTATTAACAAACTTTTCTTTTTCAGAAACGCTTTTTTTCCTATTGCCACTCTCCACTTTATAGTCGTTCTACGTCATCCATCGTCAGTTATATTGGTATCCAAGTAGCAAACAATTCTACGACTTTTTGTGTCTCATCTGTAAGCTAATTCCTTTTGCATTATCTGATTCAGTTCGACAATATCCTATAACACTTCTCTGAATTCAGTCTGTTCCACCTTCTAGCCCCTTTACAACACCTTATAAATTAGATTCATCTTATCTTCCAAGTCCTTTACCGCCCCTGAAAGAATTACAGTGTCATCGGCAAACGACAAAGTTTTAACATGTTTGCGTGGCCATCATCCACAGCACGCAGAGAAACATTCGTTTTGTAAATAAAAACCGCCATTTACTTGCTGCATTCCATTGAAGATGCCTTCAAGTAAGGGGCGAAACGCGTCTGGAATAAATAAAATACACTACTGCAAGAAAAGGGCGGTTTTTATTTAGAAAACGGATAAAGTTTTAACTTCTTCTCCCTGAACACCAATACCCTTCAGAAATTTCTCCTTGGTTTCCTTTACTGTTTGCTAAATGCACAGATTAGATAATATGGGAGATAGGCTACAACCTTGTCTCTCTCCCTTCTTAACCTTTGGTCCCTTTTATGTCCTTGGACTCTCGTAGTCTGATTTCCGTAGGACTTGTAGATAACGTATTGCTTCCGGCATTATATTTAAAATTTCAGACTGCTAAAATTTTACAGTCACATAACAATACTTAAAGATGTTGTTTTACTTACTCAGTAACACTAAGAAATTTTCTAACGAGCGTTAGCCGCGCGGGGTAGCCGTGCGGTCTAGTGCGGCCGTCCGCGGTGGGCGAGTGGTTCTAGGCGCTTCAGTCCGGAACCGCGCGACTACTACGGTCGCAGGTTCGAATCTTGCCTCGGGCATGGATGTGTGTGATGTCCTTAGGTTAGTTAGGTTTAAGTAGTTCTAAGTTCTAGGGGACTGATGACCTCAGATGTTAAGTCCCATACTGCTCAGAGCCATTTGAACCATTTGGTCTCGGGCGCCTTGACACGGTTCGCGCGGCTACCTCCGTAGGAGGTTCGCGTCCTCCCTCGGGCATGGGTTTGTGTGTTGTCGTTAGCGTAAGTTAGTTTTTGTTGGGTTAAGTAGTGTGTAAGCTAGTGTGTAAGCCTAGGGACCGATGACCTTAGCGGTTTGGTCCCATAGGAACTTACCACAAATTTATAATTTTCTAACGAGCGTTGGAGAGATTCATAACATGTAATTACTATTTTTTTCTGTTTGATTACTTTACATTTTAGCCATCGACCAGACGAAAATTTGTGACAGTTTCTTTCCCCTCAAACCACTTTCTGCTTACACAGTGTAGGAGGAAAATGATGAACAATGCAGACAGAAGGAAACTTATATATCTTCTGTTGATGAACTTTAAACTACACTTCACATATTGTGACTAGGACATACAAACAAGCCCAGTAAACTAAGGAGAGATCTTTGTAAAAGCTATTGACACTGTTACTTTAGTTCATGTAGTTTAAATAGCTGAATAATGCCTGGTGGCGCTGCAAGCTCGTGACACAGCAAAGAAAGTGTATAAGTGGACAGATTGTCTTGGGCGCAGAAATCTGTATGTTTACAAGCCCTCAGCTAACTGCAGTGCAGTCCCGCAATGGCGGAAAGAGACGCTCCCAGAAGTTCCAGAACTCATACTGGCGCTCCATGTTCGTTGCACCTGTTGTCGCGATGCGGCGTGGAGTGTTCCCAATAATGCAGACTGGTCCAGGTCACCTGCAATGCCTGCAGAATGGGTAGAAAGACAAGTGACTGAAGGTCACCAGAAAGAACTGGATCACCTGGATGTATCCTTGAATGGGAGTTCTTCGATAAAATGATATATGTGGCAGACGGGTGCCAAAGCATCCTTGAAATTGACTCGTACAATTCTGTGAAAAGAATTTTACGAACACGAACACCTTTTATGGAAGGGAGACTGGTTAAGTGCTGGACTACTCGACTGAGATCTCAGGACGCACATGAGAGTCACGAGTATATGAGCTACCACCTGGGATACGGTAATCATCCATGCACCTGTCTGGAACTATCAATTCCCTGCAATCTAAGAATTTTTAGCATATTGCAGCCCCGTGAGCAACTGTGGAAGACTAATATTTTGAAGGATCAGTCTCAGTTGCGCAAATTTTCTGGTCTTTGCCAGGTTTTGGCTAAATTAATCTAGCCTTCTTCAGCAGCATGAAATTACTATAACATGTCAGAGTAAGGCAAAGTCAACATTACAATTAAAACCTATAGTATCGTGGCACCATGTCGAATTAAAACTACTTTACTGAAGTCCAGCCCCGGCATCTCTTCATCACGCCGTCGGTTGGCAGTGGCAACTACATTGGCACAACTACAGTGCCAATGTAGTTGCCGCTGCCATCCGACCACGTGGTGAAGAGATGCCGGGGCTGTAGTAGTGCCAATGTAGTTGCCGCTGCCATCCGACCGTGTGGTGAAGAGATGCTGAGGCTGTAGTTGTGCCAACGCAATTGCCGCTGCCAACTGACCGCATGGTGAAGAGACGCCGGGGCTGTAGTTGTGCCAATGTAGTTGCCGCTGCCATCCGACCGTGTGGTGAAGAGATGCTGAGGCTGTAGTTGTGCCAACGCAATTGCCGCTGCCAACTGACCGCATGGTGAAGAGACGCCGGGGCTGTAGTTGTGCCAATGTAGTTGCCGCTGCCATCCGACCATGTGGTGAAGAGATGCTGAGGCTGTAGTTGTGCCAACACAGTTGCCGCTGCCAACTGACCGCGTGGTGAAGAGATGCCGGGGCTGTAGTTGTGCCAATGTAGTTGCCGCTGCCATCAGACTGTGTGGTGAAGAGATGCTGAGGCTGTAGTTGTGCCAACGCAATTGCTGCTGCCAACTGACTGCGTGGTGAAGAGATGCCGGGGCAGTAGTTGTGCCAATGTAGTTGCCGCTGCCGCGTGGTGAAGAGATGCCGGGGCTGGACTTCAGTTAAGTAGTTTTAATTCAGCATAGTACCAGGGTGCTATAGGTTTCAATTGTAATGTTGACAGTGCCTTACTCTGGCATGTTATAGCAATTTTACGCTTCTGAAGAAGACTAGATTAATTTAGCCGAAACCTGGTAAAGACCGGAAAATTTGCGCAACTGAGGCTGATCCTTCAAAATATTAATATTATTCCCTGCAATCCCTGGTGGTGCAATCTAAGAGAGATAGAGAGACACAAACACACACGACACACACAGTGAGAGAGAGAGAGAGAGGGAGAGAGAGAGACAGGCAGACAGACAGAGAGAGAGAGAGGCAGACACAGACCACGAAGGAATTTCCCGAATGGGACGGAAATCAATAGATATGATGTACATGTACAGACAATCTAATGATTACAGTCTCAGAAAAATTGGTTGATTTATTCAATGGAAAGGTCTTCACAAACCGATAAAGTCAATAATGTTTGATCCAGCTCTGCCCCTTATGCAAACAATTATTCGGCTTGGCGTTAATTGATAGAGATGTTGGATGTTCTCCTGGGGGATATCGTGCCAGTTTCTGTCCAATTAGCGCGTTAGATCGTTATAATCCCGAGCTAGTTGGGGGTCCCTGCCAATAACGTTCCAAACGTTCTCAATTGGGGAGAGATTCGTCTATCTTGCTTGCTCAGTTAGGGTTTACAAACACGAAGTGTGCTCCCTGCCGCCGTTGGATAAGCAGCTGAGCAGCAAGTCGTATACTCCTAGCTCACTCATTTGTTACGTAGTTTAATTCTTAATTTCTTTGCGTGTTTTTGGTACTTGCATTGTTTAATTCATAAACTTCGGGCGTATTATAGTATTTGAGAGTTGTAGCATCGCGTTTTAGTACCTGAATAGTGTAAATTCGCGTAGTCGTTTGTCTACTGTTTTTGTTTTGAACGGCCAGTGTCGGTTGGTCAGTCAGTGTGCTCCCTGCCGCCGTTGGATAAGCAGCTGAGCAGCAAGTCGTATACTCCTAGCTCACTCGTTTGTTACATAGTTTAATTCTTAATTTCTTTGCGTGTTTTTGGTACTTGCATTGTTTAATTCATAAATTTCGGGCGTATTATAGTATTTGAGAGTTGTAGCATCGCGTTTTAGTACCTGAATAGTGTAAATTCGCGTAGTCGTTTGTCTACTGTTTTTGTTTTGAACGGCCAGTGTCGGTTGGTCACAGTCAGTGTGCTCCCTGCCGCCGTTGGATAAGCAGCTGAGCAGCAAGTCGTATACTCCTAGCTCACTCATTTGTTACATAGTTTAATTCTTAATTTCTTTGCGTGTTTTTGGTACTTGCATTGTTTAATTCATAAATTTCGGGCGTATTATAGTATTTGAGAGTGTAGCATCGCGTTTTAGTACCTGAATAGTGTAATTTCGCTTAGTCTCCTTCCGCCGCCGAGCAGTGTCAGCAGTGCACAAGTAGCAGCATTACTGCATTTACTAGGCAGTCTTGTATTTTAATAACCGTTTAAATTTTGTCGATTTGTTTGCGCTCTCTGTAGATTAGTGGTGGTGGTGGTGGTTAGTGTTTAACGTCCCGTCGACATCGAGGTCATTAGAGACGGAGCGCAAGCTCGGGTTAGGGAAGGATTGGGAAGGAAATCGGCCGTGCCCTTTCAAAGGAACCATCCCGGCATTTGCCTGAAACGATTTAGGGAAATCACGGAAAACCTAAATCAGGATGGCCGGAGACGGGATTGAACCGTCGTCCTCCCGAATGCGAGTCCAGTGTGCTAACCACTGCGCCACCTCGCTCGGTTGTAGATTAGTTCAGACGTTTTTTTGCATAACAGTTTTTAGCATGGATAGGGACTGCAACTGCTGTGTTCGGATGCAGGCTGAGTTGGCATCCCTTCGCTCCCAGCTTCAGGCAGTGTTGGCTTCGGTCACACAGCTTGAGGCTGTTGCCAATAGGCATCACTGTGGGGGTCCGGATGGGGGTTTGTCGGGGACGGCCAGCTCGTCCCACGCATCCCCTGATCGGACTACGACTGTGGTTGCCCGGGATACTGCCCGCATTGAGGCTGATCCCTCACCTGTGGTAGAGTGGGAGGTCGTTTCAAGGTGTGGCAGGGGGCGAAAGACATTCCGGAGGGCAGAACGGAAAGCCTCTCCAGTTTGTCTGACGAACCAGTTTCAGGCTCTGTCTCAGGCTGATACTGATCTTCGGCCTGACATGGCTGCTTGTCCTGTTCCAGAGGTTGCCCCTCAGTCTGCAAGATCCGGGCAGTTGCAGAGGGTGGGCTTACTGGTAGTTGGGAGCTCCAACGTCAGGCGCGTAATGGGGCCCCTTAGGGAAATGGCAGCAAGAGAGGGGAAGAAAACCAATGTGCACTCCGTGTGCATACCGGGGGGAGTCATTCCAGATGTGGAAAGGGTCCTTCCGGATGCCATGAAGGGTACAGGGTGCACCCATCTGCAGGTGGTCGCTCATGTCGGCACCAATGATGTGTGTCGCTATGGATCGGAGGAAATCCTCTCTGGCTTCCGGCGGCTATCTGATTTGGTGAAGACTGCCAGTCTCGCTAGCGGGATGAAAGCAGAGCTCACCATCTGCAGCATCGTCGACAGGACTGACTGCGGACCTTTGGTACAGAGCCGAGTGGAGGGTCTGAATCAGAGGCTGAGACGGTTCTGCGACCGTGTGGGCTGCAGATTCCTCGACTTGCGCCATAGGGTGGTGGGGTTTCGGGTTCCGCTGGATAGGTCAGGAGTCCACTACACGCAACAAGCGGCTACACGGGTAGCAGGGGTTGTGTGGCGTGGGCTGGGCGGTTTTTTAGGCTAGATAGCCTTGGGCAAGTACAGAAAGGGCAACAGCCTCAACGGGTGCGGGGCAAAGTCAGGACATGCGGGGACCAAGCAGCAATCGGTATTGTAATTGTCAACTGTCGAAGCTGCGTTGGTAAAGTACCGGAACTTCAAGCGCTGATAGAAAGCACCGAAGCTGAAATCGTTATAGGTACAGAAAGCTGGCTTAAACCAGAGATAAATTCTGCCAAAATTTTTACAAAGGTACAGACGGTGTTTAGAAAGGATAGATTGCATGCAACCGGTGGTGGAGTGTTCGTCGCTGTTAGTAGTAGTTTATTCTGTAGTGAAGTAGAAGTGGATAGTTCCTGTGAATTATTATGGGTGGAGGTTACACTAAACAACCAAACTAGGTTAATAATTGGCTCCTTTTACCGACCTCCCGACTCAGCAGCATTAGTGGCAGAACAACTGAGAGAAAATCTGGAATACATTTCACATAAATTTTCTCAGCACGTTATAGTCTTAGGTGGAGATTTCAATTTACCAGATATAGACTGGGACACTCAGATGTTTAGGACGGGTGGTAGGGACAGAGCATCGAGTGACATTATACTGAGTGCACTATCCGAAAATTACCTCGAGCAATTAAACAGAGAACCGACTCGTGGAGATAACATCTTGGACCTACTGATAACAAAGAGACCCGAACTTTTCGTCTCTGTATGTACAGAACAGGGAATCAGTGATCATAAGGCCGTTGCAGCATCCCTGAATATGGAAGTTAATAGGAATATAAAAAAGGGAGGAAGGTTTATCTGTTTAGCAAGAGTAATAGAAGGCAGATTTCAGACTACCTAACAGATCAAAACGAAAATTTCTGTTCCGACACTGACAATGTTGAGTGTTTATGGAAAAAGTTCAAGGCAATCGTAAAATGCGTTTTAGACAGGTACGTGCCGAGTAAAACTGTGAGGGACGGGAAAAACCCACCGTGGTACAACAACAAAGTTAGGAAACTACTGCGAAAGCAAAGAGAGCTCCACTCCAAGTTTAAACGCAGCCAAAACCTCTCAGACAAACAGAAGCTAAATGATGTCAAAGTTAGCGTAAGGAGGGCTATGCGTGAAGCGTTCATTGAATTCGAAAGTAAAATTCTATGTACCGACTTGACAGAAAATCCTAGGAAGTTCTGGTCTTACGTTAAATCAGTAAGTGGTTCGAAACAGCATATCCAGACACTACGGGATGATGATGGCATTGAAACAGAGGATGACACGCGTAAAGCTGAAATACTAAACACCTTTTTCCAAAGCTGTTTCACAGAGGAAGACCGCACTGCAGTTCCTTCTCTAAATCCTCGCACAAACGAAAAAATGGCTTACATCGAAATAAGTGTCCAAGGAATAGAAAAGCAACTGGAATCACTCAATAGAGGAAAGTCCACTGGACCTGACGGGATACCAATTCGATTCTACACAGAGTACGCGAAAGAACTTGCCCCACTTCTAACAGCCGTGTACCGCAAGTCTCTAGAGGAACTGAGGGTTCCAAATGATTGGAAAAGAGCACAGATAGTCCCAGTCTTCAAGAAGGGTCGTCGAGCAGATGCGCAAAACTATAGACCTATATCTCTTACGTCGATCTCTTGTAGAATTTTAGAACATGTTTTTTGCTCGCGTATCATGTCATTTCTGGAAACCCAGAATCTACTATGTAGGAATCAACATGGATTCCGGAAACAGCGATCGTGTGAGACCCAACTCGCCTTATTTGTTCATGAGACCCAGAAAATATTAGATACAGGCTCCCAGGTAGATGCTATTTTTCTTGACTTCCGGAAGGCGTTCGATACAGTTCCGCACTGTCGCCTGATAAACAAAGTAAGAGCCTACGGAATATCAGACCAGCTGTGTGGCTGGATTGAAGAGATTTTAGCAAACAGAACACAGCATGTTGTTATCAATGGAGAGACGTCTACAGACGTTAAAGTAACCTCTGGCGTGCCACAGGGGAGTGTTATGGGACCATTGCTTTTCACAATATATATAAATGACTTAGTAGATAGTGTCGTAAGTTCCATGCGGCTTTTCGCGGATGATGCTGTAGCACACAGAGAAGTTGCAGCATTAGAAAATTGTAGCGAAATGCAGGAAGATCTGCAGCGGATAGGCACTTGGTGCAGGGAGTGGCAACTGACCCTTAACATAGACAAATGTAATGTATTGCGAATACATAGAAAGAAGGATCCTTTATTGTATGATTATATGATAGCGGAACAAACACTGGTAGCAGTTACTTCTGTAAAATATCTAGGAGTATGCGTGCGGAACGATTTGAAGTGGAATGATCATATAAAATTAATTGTTGGTAAGGCGGGTACCAGGTTGAGATTCATTGGGAGAGTGCTTAGAAAATGTAGTCCATCAACAAAGGAGGTGGCTTACAAAACACTCGTTCGACCTATACTTGAGTATTGCTCATCAGTGTGGGATCCGTACCAGATCGGTCTGACGGAGGAGATAGAGATGATCCAAAGAAGAGCGGCGCGTTTCGTCACAGGGTTATTTGGTAACCGTGATAGCGTTACGGAGATGTTTAATAAACTCAAGTGGCAGACTCTGCAAGAGAGGCGCTCTGCATCGCGGTGTAGCTTGCTCGCCAGGTTTCGAGAGGGTGCGTTTCTGGATGAGGTATCGAATATATTGCTTCCCCCTACTTATACCTCCCGAGGAGATCACGAATGTAAAATTAGAGAGATTAGAGCGCGCACGGAGGCTTTCAGACAGTCGTTCTTCCCGCGAACCATACGCGACTGGAACAGGAAAGGGAGGTAATGACAGTGGCATGTAAAGTGCCCTCCGCCACACACCGTTGGGTGGCTTGCGGAGTATAAATGTAGATGTAGATGTAGAAGACAAACAGTGTGGGGGCGGGCATTATCTTGCTTAAATGTAAGCCCATGATGGCTTGCAATGTAGAGCAACATAACGGGCCGTAGAATATCGTCGATGTACCACTTTCCTGTAAGAGTGCCGCGGATGGCAACCAAAAGGATCCTACTAGAAAAAGAAATGGCAGTCCAGAAGATCACTCCTGGCTATAGGGCTGTATGGAGGGCAACAGTCCGGTTGGTATCACACCGCTGTCCAGAGTGTCTCAAGATAATGTTCGCCGGTCATCGGGGCTCAGTTCATAAGGCTAAGGACAAATCTACTTCCGTCAATGACATTCCAAGCCGGCGATCTGAATTATTGAGTTTCCTGCCATTTATTAGCACACTGCACATATAGGGCATCTTCACATTACATCTGTGGAAGTGTTCGTGTTTCTCTTTCCACAACTCCGTTTTCTTGTCGTACAAAGAGTGACGTAGAAAGAAGAAAGGACAGTTAAGGAATCAAACTGGCTGACAACGACGTGTGCTGACCAGAGAGTTTCATAATTAACGGAGCTTCTTGGCCAGTGATTTTTACTTAAATTGAATGTTAAACTGCACCTGTCTGAGTAAACAGGTCAAAGACCTTCGTACTTCTTTTTTTGCATAGCTACAGCATGGCTGTCACGAATTATCAACATAATGCAGTGTTTCAAACATTTAAATACTGGATAATATACTAACGCCCTCTGCAGTGTACTGTTAATTCTTCATGTACATATCTTTATGGCGGGGAAATACTATATATTTTTAGAGCTATTCGCGTAACGTGTTCACAGTTAAGTCATACATTGGGGGTTGAGAACCATCATGTACCTTGAAACAGAAGAAGATCTTTTAACAAATTTTACCTGTCTTCAAAATGGAAATTTTTGTTAGTTTCTATTAGCTCCTGTTTCAAAATTTATCTTGTAACTAGTTTTTTATAATACTTCTGTTTCATTTGATGTCACTTTCTGATTACTGGTGTGCAATAGAGTAATGATATAACAGATAGCAACGCTTTTAAACTTCAGCCAAATATTTGTTCCTACATACATAAACATGTTGAACTTTGGAACACGTTTTCGCATTTGAAAAAGTCTTCATTTTCTGGAGTAATTTTTGTAATTTCAGGAAAGGCTGCAGCACGTAAAAAGTGATAATTCTGTACAATTTGTACAGAAACCAAATGGCAGTTTTAAGAGTCGAGGGACATGAAAAGGAAGAACAGACCAAAAAATATTTCCAAGCTGTGAGCAAAAAATTGAAGTCCAGATAGCTCACAAATTTTTGAAAGATATTGCAGAGTATTTCAAAACCGACTTTACAACTTTGAAAATTCATAAAAATTAATTCGTAGTACCTGCAGAGGTGATTGTAGTCTCAATTTTAACGAAATACATTAAGTTCTGTATTACGTAGTTCGTTAGTGTCGAATCGCACCGCAGCTGGGTTAAAGATGGCTGCCTTCACTGGACCCGAGCTGTGTGTTTTGGTTTGAAGAATCGAAGTCGGTGACAACAGTTCAGCGTAATTTCCGTACCAAGTAGGCTAAAGATCTTCCTAGTAGGCGTACAATTTATGAGTGGCATAAACGTTGTGTAGAAACTGGTGCTCGATAAGACATGAAAATTCATCAGGTCGTCCAGGTACATTTGATGAGACAAAATTTTGTCAACAGCCCTATGAAATCAAATGGTTCAAATGGCTCTGAGCACTATAGGACTCAACTGCTGAGGTCATTAGTCCTCTAGAACTTAGAACTAGTTAAACCTAACTAAGGACATCACAAACATCCATGCCCGAGGCAGGATTCGAACCTGCGACCGTAGCGGTCTTGCGGTTCCAGACTGCAGCGCCTTTAACCGCACGGCCACTTCGGCCGGCCCTATGAAATCGACCCGGCACTCATGATAGGGATTCATCAAGGATATCGTGTTTGTACCCCGTGTGCCGATTTCTCTACCTGAACTTAGAGCAAGGATTTACGCCGCCATTGAGCAAGTTACACCCGCAATGCTACAGCGAGTTTGGGAAGAAACTGACTTCCTTTCGGATGTGTGCAGGATGACCAAAGGAAGCCAGATACAACATCTTTAGTTTAAAGAAAGGACATTGATGTGTTTCCCTACAAAATAACACTAAACGCTGTTCTATATCTTCTTTCAATAAATTTATATGAATTTTTAGAGTTGTAAAGTCCTTTTTGAAACACCCTGTACATTCGTCTTATACTCACGTACTGTAGAGGGGAAGTTTCATTTAGCGCTACTTTCTGCCCCGAACATAAAATGTTCCCCGTTAAAAGCTAGCATAATATAGTGATTCGTACGCCGCTCGCGTCTGGAAGAGTTAGTTTGAACACTTCGCAGCAATCCATATTTACGATTTCAGGCCCTCCGGGCAAAATTGGGACTGTTTCTCTATTGTTCATTAATTTAAAATAAAAATAAATTAAAAATTTAAATGGTGAAATCGAATTGCAAAGGTGAAGGAAACTTCTAGGGTTTTTAAGTGATTCGTCCCATGTGTGATAACCACGCATCCTCCGGATGGTGAGGCACTGCTTCTGCCCACTGCTGTCCATTCAAAATACAATATCAGCATGGTAACATGAAACAAACGTCAAATTGGCACGAATTGTACTACAGGTTTGGATATTGTAACAAGCCGCTTCAAATGAGTCTATACAATGACGTGTCCACTAAACGGACTTTCGTCACTATTCTGAAAAAACGTGTAATTAAATGGCATGTCAACTTTACTAATACATAATTCTTTTGTTCAGCTGATTGTCTTGAAAATGGGCTCGTCATCCTCTTGTCAGGGCTATGATTGTATCGAATATTTTCTATACGAAGAAATTTACTGTATCGAGGTTTGTCGAGTTTATGGGTTGTAAAGTCAGGGGAGTGCAGTAGGTGGTATAGCACTTAGCAGCCCCATCAGTCAAACAAATCAGTAACAGCTTGCATTGTACGTGCTTGAGCATTATTCTGTAAAATGATGGTCAGGTCCTGCAGAAAGTGTAGCCACTTCTGTCTTTATGCTGGTCACAGGTTGTGTTCCATAAATGGACAGCATAGAGACAGAAGTGATGACACTTTCTGCAGGACCCGACCATCATTTTGCGGGTCAATGCTCAAGCACGTACAGTGCAAGCTGTTACTGATTTGGTTGACTGATGGGGCTGCTGAGTGCTATACCACCTACTGCACTCCCCTGACTTAAGCCTTCGTGAGTTCACCTCGATTTCTTCACGGCATTCGCTTCAGAACTGCTACAAATTCGTCTGCCAACAGACCGCGCCGCTCGAACCGTCAACACAACTGGCTCTGCTAAGAGTACCCTACAACTTCCACATCGCTGGAAACAGGTTATACACAATGCTGGTTACTACTTCTAAGGTCAGTAAAACTTTGAAACATGTATCTATTTTGTACGAGCTGTAAATAAATAGTTGCCAATATTAAAGTTCCAAAACTCGTAAATTCAAAATAGAGGAAATTTATTGATATGGTCAGACAAGACGCTCTTTGCACACTGTACTAAAAGCTTAATTTGCTAATGATCAGAAACAAGAGAAAATCAGTCTGAAGTTATATACCATCTTCCGGCTTCCATCGAGACAGCTACTCCTGTCAGTCACTGCTCCAAGAGTTTTCTCCCAGTGAACAATTTAGACTTTTTGTGCCAGATCATGGGAGTATACAATGGCGTTGGAGATCATGTACAAATGACATTCTCTGCTATAAAATAATTATTACCAAAATAAAACATAGTATTAAATAACGACGACTCTATTGTGAAGCTTATGCCGCACAGTATCATTCGATCACCATAGTTAAGAGCAAGAATTATCAACAATAATAGCAGCTCTAAATCCGGTGACTTCTGCCAATTCAGTACTAGGGAGACGACAAGCGAAGAAAATGTGGGAGCATTGTCCAGTGATCGAGGATAAGAACTGTACGGACACAAAAACGATGAAGCTGACTCACCTTGTGTGAGCCCGCGAGACTCTCTTTCATTAATGGTCTGTCCGCAACGGCTACGATATCTGATCAGACCCCAGAATCCAGTGCTGAATAATTAAGTTGCACGACAAAGCTGAAAGTCTGAGTGTGTCTCACTTAATTTTCTATTAATTCTGCCTAAGGACAGGGAGGGGTTCATTAACTATGAAAGGACATCGTGGGGTACAATACCCTCAACATTTATTTCATAAATAGCACAGAAAGAATTAAAGCAATGTAGGATTCATTACAAACAGTTCACTGTAAACAATTAGAGCATAAGTGATCAAAACTGATTATTATAATTAATTGCTGGCAAGTTTCTGAGGTGGATGGGAGTACTAAAGTGAATATGCCGATTTTCAATCATCGTTATCATATCATGGGGTCAAACGCGTAGTATGCAGTGATTGCAAGAATGAAGGATGACAGCCAATGAAGTTAGGCATACTACCATGGTAGAGTGAATGGCCGAGGGTTTCCTAATTCCTCAAATTTACCGTCTTAACGCGTCTGTTCTGCCCCACCATGCAGTTCCTGCAATGTGTTGTTACCATAGTCAACTGGAACAGTGCCAACTCCACGGTTCCCGCAACACATTCCAGGTTTAGAAGGCAGTTTGCAGCTGAGTCTGCGTAGGTAGTCAGAAGGCTTCCTGTGTCTCTATTCAGAGTCAGTGTTTCAGGTGTAGTGTCCTCTCCAGAGGACACAATCTAGGTCATCCTCTCTCTCTCCCGTGTATCAAGCCTTAGTGTCCACAAAACACAACTTTCCCCATTCTAGCGGCGGTTTTCCGCGTTTGTAAAGTTTTGTGACAAAATGTTAAATTTACTGACAATACAGTAGAGTATCGATAGTTCGAGTCTCGATAGTTCAAGTCTCGATAGTCCGAGTTTCCAATAATACGAGCCTCTTTTTTTTCTTTTCTTTTTTTTTAAAAAAAAAGCACGTTGCAACGATCTACTTTCTTTTTTTACTGACATGATGAATAATGAAAACATCATTGCAAAAGATAGATAGTGAGAGTACAGGTCAGTGACAAAGCAGACAACAATGCAATCAACACCGACGATTAGCTCGCTGCCCTGTTGTACGAACATCTGTTGTCAATATGGCACGAAAAACCCCGACTGCTGCCGGCTGCTACCGATCGAAACTGTAGTTCACAGTACCTGTGCTGTACAGTGTTGTATGTCGTTTTGTTTGTTGACTGTGTGTTCCGTTGTACACCTTACAAAGATGAGTGCTGTAACAAAAAAGAGGAAATTTGTGCATTTGCATCTAAAATTAGAAGCTCTAAGACGACTTCACAAAGGAGAAACAATAAAAAAACTTGCTCTCGAATATGGTGTCGGTTAAGTTACAGTTGGTGACTGGCGAAGAAACGGACTTAAATTGGAACAGTTTTCTGCACAGAAATGCTCACACGAATCTCTCAGTCGAAGAAGTATAAAGAAGTCAGACTTCGAAAAAACAAGTGAGGCATTGTTCATGTGGTTTACCCAACAGAGACGGAAGGGTGCTCCGATTTCAGGCCCAATCTTGCAAGAACTTTGTTTTTCAGAAACCAGCTGCAGGAAGGAGATGACAATTTCGCCGATAGTGTGGGCTGGCTCGACAAGTGGAAGAAGAGGTATGGAGTGCGTCAACTAGACGTATGTGGAGAAAAGTCTCTGGTGACGCTCAGGCCGTTTGAGAATTTATCGTCGAGTTTGAAAAAATCATAACTGACGAAAATTTGTCTAATGAACAAATATATAACTGTGACCAAACTGGGCTAAATTTTAAAATGTTACCAGCGAGGTCACTTGTTTCTTGTGAATGAAAAAGTGCTCCTGGGCACAATAAAAGCAGTGAGCGGCTCACAGTTATGGCAGCTTCAAATGCGACTGGAAACCACAAACTAAAACTAGTTGTGACTGGGAAGACTGCCAAGCCAAGAGCATTCAAGAATGTATCCATATCAGCTCTTCCGGTTGCCTATACACATCAGAATAATGCCTGGATGAATCAGGAAATCTTCAAGAACTGGTTTTTTAACTCATTTGCACCTGACTGCAAGAATTTTTTAAAAGAAAGGGGACTGCCATGCAAAGCAATTATGCTCATGAATAATGCGTCCTCACATCCAAGTGCAGGAGAACTGCAGTGCGACGGTATCCGCGCCTTGTTTTTCCCACCAAACGTTACCTGTCTCATTCAGCCCATGGATCAGGGCGTTCTGGAATGTCTAAAAAAAAGTATGGACGGCGATTGCTACAGTCAATCCTGCATTCCGAAGACAACGAAAGCATTGTAGGAGCTTTAAAGAAAGTGACTTTGAAGGACGTCGAAGCGAAATAAAGTCAGACACAATTTCTAAGTCACGGAGGAAAATTCTACAGGAAAGTATGCCAGACACAGAAACTGAAGATTTAGCAGATGAGGCCGACCAACCATTGTGTAATTTAATCAGAAGATTGCCAGGGTGTGAGGAGGCAGAAGAGGTGGAAGTAGGGGAGTGCTTAAATTCGGACGAACAGTTGGAAGTGACAGATTCTTCTATAATTGACATGGTTGACATTCCATCGCAGTGTGAGAGTGACGAGGATGACGAGGCAGAGGCTGCACCGATGATGAGACACGGATGGCTAGCTGCTCTCGAGGCCGCCATATGCTACGTGGAACAGCAGCCTGAGGCGACACCAACTGACCTACTGCTCCTGAGACGGTGGCGTGACATTGCCGCGAGGAAACGTTGCAGCTTCGCCAAACAAAAGACACTTCACTATTACTTGTCTAAATAAATAATTATTGTTATTCTGCCAATGCAAATGTATGTGTAAATACTTTTATTTTAATAAAGTTCATATTTTGACCCGTATTACTTACAATATCGTAATATTTCTTTTTCCCATTTAAATTTCGATAGTCAGAGTTTTCGATAGTTCGAGGTGGTTCCGGTCCCGTTCACATCGAATTATCGAGACTCTACTGTACTGGTATATTTTTGTAAAGGTTGGAATCCTCATTCCAGTGACTCCGTGAAACATTTTCTCCGACCAAATGACTTACCAGCCTCTTCAAACTGAATGTGTTACTCAGGACCCACATGACATATCATCCACCAAAGTGTGATTGTCTCATACCCGCTGCTGTGTTTTCACCCCAACGGGAAAACAAAAAAGAAAAAATCGTCCTACTTCTCTTGGCGTCGGCATGGTAGCCACCAGCCACGCCACAAAAGCTAGGTAATATTTCAGAACGCTGTCTGAAGATGGTATCTGCAACCGGAATCTATGCTTCCGTAGTCTCTGTCATTTTTCACGTCATCCTGTGAGTACGCGATACAGCCAACAAGCTAAAATGGGAGAGCAGGGATCGGGGGGCTGTGTCTTAATATAGTAGCGGATTCTCTGTACATTGTCCCGTGGCTCTGGAGCTCCTGTTGTCTGGTGCCCAATCCCTCCACTCCCCTACTTGGCTGCAAGTGCACTGTCCGATCTGAAAGGAGGCTGCCTTCTCCATCCTGGTTCGTCCTGAGGTGTGGTCGGCGATCTTCCTCAAGTGCCCACTCATCACCAACGCTCTCCTGTCCGCCTCAATACACAATTTCTGCCGCATGCAGGTAATCAAAGTACACAGTTAGTAATGTCACTGAAATCACTGCCACATCCTCCGTTTAAATTCCAAGTGCGATTGTCGAGTCTAGTTCTCATTAACCCGCTAATTCATCCCATTATCTCACACACGAATGAGATGGAGCTAGCCGGAATGACTAGCCACTTCTCAACCTTATTTCGTTATATGTAAGCAGAAACAGCAATTTCAAATTGCATCTCATTCTGTTTACTAGGTTCATGTGATATTAAAGGTAAATTAATGCTCTGACAAAAATACAGTTCAGTGCTTGAAATTTGTCTATAATGCATTAGAAATTCTTATAAAAGGGAATTATTTCTTATCGAATTTGCATGAAAAATCTGTGTTTCAAAACGCCATGGTGATACACTCGACTTGTTAAACCTTATCTTTATGAGCACTTGACACGGGCCGGCCGGAGTGACCGAGCGGTTCTAGGCGCTACAGTCCGGAGCCGCGCGACCATTACGGTCGCAGGTTAGAATCCTGCCTCGGGCATGGATGTGTGTGATGTCCTTCGGTTAGTTAGGTTTAAGTAGTTCTAAGTTCTAGGGGACTGATAACATCAGATGTTAAGTCCCATAGTGCTCAGAGCCATTTGAACTTGACGCGAGTTTACAGTAGTCTGATTTGTCTGTAATTCCGAGATTTATAAAATACATACTGCTCCTACACAAACTGTCTGACACAAATCACGATAAATAATCTGGATGACTGGTTTGCAAAATCAAATAACTGTGAATATAACTGCAGTGTCGAAGATCTGCGTATACATTAAACATACAGTGACAATTTATGTCACGTGTCCACAGAAAGGTGCAACTGAATTGACAGCTGTGTTTTTGGTGGCATGGGTTAGCAAGATTCAGATGTCTGTTGAAGGTTTGCCTTCAGATCGCTATAGTTGATTTCATGGGTTTCATTAAATTTTGCTGAATGGGGTCGGAAACATTCATGTTGTCCGCAAGTACTCCTGGGTCAAGTTGATGCTAAGCAACGGCGTCGGCCACTACAGAGACGCTTCTATTGTTGACAACTGTGACACGTCACTGCAAAGGGTGTCCTAGGAGGAAAAGTCAGTATTCAACAGTACGACAGGAACGATGAAGCAATCATTACCAAAACAACCAAGTAAGAGCAAACAATAGCAAAAGAACCCAAAGAGTAGATGTGAGTAGGCTAAAAGAAGAGGATGTGAACAAACAGTTTAAGACTAAGCGCAGAAACTGATTCACAGAATTAGAGAACGAAAGTAATAAGAAAGAAGGTGAAGACATCAACACAAAATGGAATAAAATAGCAATATGGTTCAAATGGCTCTGAGCACTATGTGACTTAACTTCTGAGGTCATCAGCTCCCTAGAACTTAGAACTACTTAAACCTAACTAACCTAAGGATATCACACACATCCATGCTCGAGGCAGGATTCGAACCTGCGACCGTAGCGTTCAAGACAACAATAATTGTAAAGGAGACAGCACAGAAATAACTACGAGATAACGATAATAGCAACGTCAAGCGCATACCATGGTTCAATGAAACATGTAGAAAAGCAGTTCAGGACAAAAAGACAGCGAGACAGGCAATGATGAGCGATAACAAATATGAAAACCAAATAAAATACAGGAAAGTCACGAGAGAAATGAAGAGAACAATCAGACAAGAGAAAAGATCATTCATAAACAAACAGATAGAGAAGGCAGAGGAGGATTATAGCCAGAACAATAGTAAACAATTTTACGGGACAATGAGATGCTTAGAAAGAAGTACAGAGCTAAGCTTGTGATAATGAAGGATGTGAATGAAAAACTGATCACTATAAATGAAGGGAATCTAAAGAACACGAGGAGATACTTCAAAGGACAGCTTAACAGCCCGGTGGACGCCTACGACAACGAAAAAAAAAAGAAAACAACCAGAACGTACAACCACTAGACGAAGAACGAACTCTGATGGAGTTGAAGGAAACAATAATAAGACTGAAAAATGTGAAGAACCCACGCATAGACATGATATCAGCAGAATTCATCAAGGAAGGGGGAGACAAGACATATGAATGGCTAGAAAAATTGATAAAAGAGATGTGGGGAAAAGAAGTGATGCTGGAGGAATGGGAAACTGTTGCTGTATGTGCCACATACAAGATGGCAGACAAAATGGTGGCACAGAACTATAGAGGATTATAGGTTGACTCCTACACAGAAGATTACAGAAACCGACACTTTTTGCATTGCTGTTTATTTATTTAAACAGCCCCGTTACCGGTTTCGAAACGACAGATTCATCTTCAGACTGCTAGTTCACATTTTACATTAGATTTCGTGTTTTGTTTCCCCACCTGACGGAACTTCCTTGGGGTGGTGATGACCTACAACCAAAATAAGATGTGAGAAACGTCTTTTTAATTATAATTGTGCCTCACGACGATTTTAAGTGATGTGAACAAATTATTAGTATTAAATGAAAGATGTTTCGGTTACTTACAATGAAGAATCTGCCCCATTACGTTCCAGTGCAGGTTGCTTATCATCTTGCAGCAGCAAAAACTGTATAATGCACTTTTTGTGTATTATATGCACATAATGTAAAGCACTACTCATGTACTTAGAAGTTTCATCACATGGAGGTATGTATACAAAGATGGCGATATTACAACCACAACAGTGACAAAGACTGCCACTCTCAGAGATACTTCATTATGTAGATATATGTGATAGTAGAAATTCACAAATTACTAACGTTATGTAAATTACTATTTACATTGAAAGAGAACTGATTAAAATTAAGATAAACAAATAAAGCAGTCAGTTATAAAGTGTTACTGCAGTGATATTACGTAAATATTGTGGTATACTTTGGAACAAAAGTGGATGATAAGGGGCAGATGTACATAAATAAATATTACAACTCTGGACATATTATGTCATACATTGAGAGCACAGTAAAGGGAATTGGGATGGATGTGCACATAAATATTACAAATATTACAAGAGTGGACTTTTTTTACTTTAAATTGGAAAGCAGGTGAATGAAATTTTGAAGAAAGGCTGCATTGGCTAACTCAGTTCGTTCATTGACGAGATTTTGTGGTGATTTGCTTTTATTTATATATAATTAAACCTCCTCAAGCAAATTCATAAAGCTACCTTTCTCAGCATGGTGCAATACTTGTACATGGTCTACAGTGCTCTTTATTCTATGACTGTTGGTAGTTGTGTCCATGGCAAATGTGGATTTTGAAATGTTGTTCAAATGTATGGCATCTATATGCTCGTTGAACCATGTCTCAATGCTTTCTCCAGTTTGTCCTATATAGTAAATGCGCCAACTTTGTCAGCTGAATTTGTATACGCCAGATTCTTTGTATGGGGGGTTGTTATTTTTTAAGTTGTGAACTACTAACTGCTGAAGTTTGTTGTCTGTGTGGAAGCTTATTTTAATGTTTGTGTTTTTAAATACGTTGCTTATTTTGTAGGACATGCTCCCTAAGAAAGGTAGTGCAATATATTTTCTGCTTTTTTCTGCTGTATCTCGTGTAAGTTGCATGGTTGTCTGGTGCATAGCTTTGTTGGCTGCTGGTCTTTGGACTTTTTGGTGATAGTTTGTCTATCATCTGTATCCATTGTTTGAGGCTGTGCTTTTAATGATACTGATTTCTTTTTCTTTTTTAACTGGTTAAAGAAGGATTTTGTGTAGGTGATTCAGTGTGGATCTAAAGTATGCCATCTTATGCTGGTTTGGATGGCCAGATGAGCTGTTGATACATACATCAGTGGATGTTGGTTTTCTATACATCTCAAAATGATGTTTATGGTTTTTGTTGGTGATTTTTACATCTAGGAAACTGATGTTGTTGTTGGTCGCATGTTCAATGGTGAATTTAATGGTTTTGTGCATGCTACTCAGATTTGTTGCTAATGTGTATATTTCCTCATTGGTGCTACCAAAAAATATAATTGTATCACCAACATGCCTTTTGTAGTAGATGATTTTGCTGTTGATGTGACTGTTAGCTTCAAAAAATGTCTGCTGTAAGTGATTATGTAAATATCTGCTAACATACCAGCTAGGCTACTACCCATTGCCAAACCATCTTCCTGTCTGTATATTTCGTTATTAAAACTGAAATAATTATATGACATTACCAAGATGAGTAACTCAATGAGCTCATAGATCTCTGCCACACTTATTTTCTTATGTTTGAGTAGATTGTTTCTGATTATGTTTATGGTGTCCTCTACAGGGATGTTAGTATAGCGGTTTACTACGTCACGTTTTTGATGAAGAATTTGTTTTCAAAGGTACAGTAGGTATTAAGCAGAGCAAGCAGTTTGTTATTTAACCTATATGAAGGGCTGTTCCTAGAGTTCACACTGGCCTGATGGGAAAGATTTCCTCATGGGTCTTAGGCTGTGACCGGGGCTGAGGTGCAGTGGGGTTCATGGAAATGCAGTCACATACTTTCCAATTAGTCAGGAGAAAGTTACAATTCTTAAGTGTTTTCTTAATTTTGACCTGAAATTTAGAGGTAGGAACAAAATCCAATATAGTTATGTTGTTGCTGCTGAAGAACGGCATGGTTTTGTAAACATAGTCTTTTTCATACATTATCACTGCACAATTACTTTTATCAGCTTTGACTATTAAATCTTTATTCTTAGAAAGTTTGGAATTGATACAATTTAGAACATTTAGGTTACTGTTTCTGTGTGAACTGCTGTTTTCGAGGTGTCTCGTTATTATTTTATTGGCTTTGGAGGCTAAGGCATTGATTTCCCTGGAATTTAATTTAGCAGCATCACATGCAAGTTTAATAGATGCAGTAAGACTCTTCAAGTTATTGGCATTAAGTCTGGGCTCTATGTTATGCTTTAGACCTTTGTTTATGAGAGCAAGTTCATTATGTGTAAAACTAATATTAGTTGAGTTAATAGTTCTTTCATGGAACTGATGTTGGCTGTCATGTGAATTTTTGGAGGGGAGGTTACCTTTCTTCATTTTCAAAGTATCTAGTTTTTTCTTATGCCTACACAATATTTTCTGCTGTCCTTTTTCAGTGATGTTCTGTATGTACTGTAAGACGTAGGAGAATTGAAGGATGGAGAGGCAATTTGTAGTTTGCAAGTGTAGACTGTACAGCTGCTTGTTGAGAAGCTGTTTCATTTTGTACAGCATTTTGATCTCTATCTTGAGACAGAGAGACCATCGTCACGAGGCACAGTTATAATTAAAAAGCCGTTGTCTCGCATCTTGATTTGGTTGTAGGGTATCACAACCCCAAGAAAGTTTCGTCAGGTGGGGAAAAAACACGAAATCTAATGTAGAACGTGAACTAGCCGTCTGAAGATAAACCTGTCGGTTCGAAACCGGTAGATGCGCTGTTTAAATAAATAAACAGAATTGTAAAAAGTGACTGGTTGCTGTAATCTTCTGTTTAAGTGTCAATCTATATTTCGTACACAGTCAAGGGGTTCAAAATGTCAGTTTTTGACAAAATAGCACTATAGAGGAATCTCTCTACCATACATGTACTATACAGTAACATCAAGGATTAATGCTGAACAGGCTCAAAACGTACAATGAAGAAATATTAGACAGAGCGCAAGGGCGGTTCACAAAGAGTAAGTCAACCATCGACCAAACATTCATGCTAAGATAAACACTAGATAAGAACTCAGTGCACATTCAGAATATCTTCTGTACATGTATAGGCTTCAACAAAGCATATGCAGCAGAGTGAGAGATGCAATGTGGAGAGTAATGGCTGATTGTGGGATAGCGGACAAACTGATAAAGCTAACTATAATGTGTGTGTGTGGAAAGAAAGTGTAGAGTGAAAGTACAGAGAGAGTTCCCAGAAACATTTGATGTAGAGACAGGAATGACCCAGGGATATATTATCACCAACCCTGTTCAATTTGGCACTCAGTAACACCTTGAAGAGAGTAACATGTGCAAGAATCACCATAGGGAAAGAGATAAATGTCCTGTATTTCGGCCGGCCGGGATGGCCGAGCGGTTGGCTCTAGGCGCTACAGTCTGGAACCGCGCGACCGCTACGGTCGCCGGTTCGAATCCTGCGTGGGGCATGGGTGTGTGTGATGTCCTTAGGTTAGTTAGGTTGAAGTAGTTCTAAGTTCTAGGGGACTGATGACCTCAGAAGTTAAGTCCCATAGTGCTCAGAGTCATTTGAACCATTTTGAACCTGTATTTCGTGGATGATATCGTGGTGGTAGGAAATTGCATGGAAGACCTAGAGGAAATGAGAACTGTACTGGTGGAAGAAGCTAAGGGAGTAAGTCTAAATATAACTGAAAGTAAAACAAAGTTCATAGTAACAGCAAGAAAAGCTCAGCTAGGACCAAACCATTTAACATTCAGGAAATTAACAATACAGAAGACAGACACAATCAAATACCTCAGTGTCAACTGAGCCGTGGTGCGCCTTTTCTGGTACTCCAGCTCTTGGCGCGACTATCGATCACCCGGTTGTACTACAATCTTTGCCCCTGTTGTGATCTGCCGGCGTGTATTGGCGGTAGGGCAATTGGTCGTCGGACTCGCTACGAGGCGCTAGGACGTGCTCAAGGGGACGACTGAGCAAACACGCGGTCTCGGCCAGCGGTGGCGCGGCCGGTCTACCTTGCAAGACGGTCGTTAGTTGTGGTGGACCTGACTGATGTGAACTTCGGGCGCTGCTCGTCGCATTGCTTTGGGGCCTGTTTTCTTGGAGAGACCCATCCCTCGAGACCATCTCGAACAACGCTCTCCATCGTACGTGTAAGTGGTTTTGGTGCCTTCGTTTCGTCAAACGATTTGCGTTGCAGCGATTGTATTTGTTGGTCGGTTGTATGTTGTCGAAGTAAGAGCAGCCGGCAGAGTCTGTGTGACTGTATGCAGCATTTATTATTTGCTTTAAAATCCGCTGGTTAGATTACTATTAAAAGGCAGGTTAGCACGAAGGCGTGCGTATGATTTAGGGTTATTACCATCAAGCGATTTCCCTGGAACATTGCTGTAAAAAAAAAAAAAAAAAAAGTTTCAACCAGTTATTCTGTTATTAGTAAAACTTGTACTTGTAAAGCTAGTCGTATGTACTTCCTTACGAATGTGCACTTATTGAATGCACTCTCTCAACAGTAATTGGTTTGCGTATTTCATTGTTTATAAATTTTTTAACCTATATTGATTGATGTTTGATTGGTGTTTGCCGTGCCTTCTGCGATCTGTTTGTTTCCAGTTTCTGTGAGTTGGGGTGCATGGGTGCGGCCCCACGTTCCCCTTAAGTGCACAGAAGCTGTGACGTATCGTCTAAAGGGAAGTGACTCCCGGCTGGACCCCGGCGTTTGGGTGTTGTTTTGGACGGCTGGTTTGCTGCTTCCGGCATTTTAAGTCACCTTTTGCCCAGGGAAGCCTGGCGTCACTGTCCATTTGATAAACACCTAATATCTCATGTATTTTTTTAAAGAAATTTAAATTTGTTCGCCAATTAATTATATTATGTGTACCGTGTTGTGCTGGTTGTGTTGTTGCACAAAAAAATTGTCTGAGCCATCTTTAAATTACTTCAGGTTTATTGTTCATTAAGTAATTCCAATTTGCTGCTTGCATGAGAATGAAGCAATTGGTCATTTTGGACTGTTTTTAAGACAGCCAAATGTTGACTGTATGTTAGCTGTTTTATAAATGTGGTCTTGAATAAATTGTTAATTTATTGACCTACTAGTTGTTGTTGTTTAAGGAGTGACATTATAGAGGCCTTGTCCTTCGATGATAATCCCGACTTCCTAAGTTACATCAACATTATCCAACAAAACTTTGTAGAGAAAGAGATTGTAATGAGGATTCAATCCGGGGAAGATGTCTAGGACCTGTACAAAACATCAAAGATGTGACTGCTATCCAGGCAGGTAAAAAGAAGAATATATCAGACCATCACCAAAGCAACAGCATGCTACGCAATCGAGACACAGACCTTGAAGAAAAAAAAAAGACTTCATCACTTTCGAAAATAAAGTACTGAGAAAAATTTGTGGACCAGTGATGGAAAATGAACAATGGAGAATAAGGAAAAAATAAACCAGAGACTTCAGAAAGATATAAACCTGACATCATTGTGAGTGTGAAAACTAAAAGAACTCAGGTGACACAGACATGTGAGAAGGAAAGGGGAGAACATGGTAGTGAAAGCAGTAATGGATGCAGAAGCCAAAGAAGGGAGACCCCTAGGATGGCCGAGCACGTGATGGAAGGCTAATATCATGGGAGACATGTAGATACTGGGTCTGGGAGATGAAGCTCCCGCTGACAGGAAGGTGTGGAAGGTAGGACTGAGTGAGGCTGCAGTTTGTGTGGCCTCTGTAAGTAAGCACGACAGAAGCAGTGGATAATAACCGTTTGTGGCGCAATTTTAGTGTGTATTGCCTCCATCAGGAGCAGGTATGTACTCAGCAGCAAACCTGTTGTTCTCCTTTGATTGACAGGTACTTAACCTATTGTACTGCTAAAAAGATCCTTCCTTTTGATTGACAGGTCCTTAACCTGTTGTCCCCCCCCCCTCCCACCCCCCCCCCCCCTCAGGAAATCTCCCACCCACCCTCTCCCCCTCGCTGCTACAGGTACACTTTCAGGTTTGAGTTATTCGAATATCCTCTCTCACTCTTATCAATTTGATTGACTACTTAATTAAATTGATCAATTAATTAACCTCTCCACTTCTGATGAGCCCCCCTCCCCTCCCACCCCCCTCCCGGAAATTGGCGCTATAAAGACTCGATTGCAGTCTATGGAATATTGTTTAAACAATGTAGACATTGTATAGAATATTGTTTAGTTATTTATGGCAGTGTATGGACTATAGTTTATTTATTTAGTAAAAGAATTTGTCCAGAAATAGATTGCTGTGTATGGAATATTGTTTAAACAATTTAGACAATGTGTGGAATATTGTTTATTTAAACAATTTAGGGGATTCAAGGCAGTGTATGGAGTATATGGAAATTGGCGAATCTTTGGTAGAGAGGAAGGATCTCATAAGAGGAAATTCAAGGGTATATTGTTTATTTATAAAAAATTCAATTTGTGGGGGTTGGATTTCTGTTGCTCAGCATTCTCTGTTCTTTGGAAACATTTAGATCTTGTAAGAAGAAATTACCTGGGGCAAACATGTTGCATAACCTAAGTTCGGCACTGCTCTAGGTGTCTTAACCTAATATTTGGCCCTTCGGCAACACTTAACTTATTGTTCTGTTAAGTGGTTTTCCATGTCACCCCCATTTCGTTAAAGTATTGTACCGCCTTTGCTACCAAATTAAGCAATTAGTTATGTCCTTCCACCATTTTCTGGTAAACTTTTCGAATTCAATATGCTTTCCACTATTTATGGTGCATCTTTCTTTGTGACCCACCCTCTTAAACTATAGTACTGTGTTTTACATAAAAAATTATGCAAATTAACCTACTGTTTTGCACTTAACCTGCTGTTCTGTTCCATGTCAGCCACTCATACACACCCTCCCCTTAACTATTGTACCACTAACACCTCACTGACATAAAAAATTAATGCAAATTAATTAAAAAGATGTTCTTCACATATATGGGGTAGTTTTTTAATTTGCAGCATCCTATTGGTGAGTGAAATCGATAGAATATAGTTTAAACAAAAGATCGCTAATAAAAGATACATCCTGCCACCTGATGCCTGACGCTGATGCCACAGACTCTGCACATGCCCCCAGGAGTTGGGGTGCACCATCGGCCCCCGCAAAGTGATGAAGCGACCATCAGATGCCGAGTCACACACAGTGTTCATTTGGGTCCCACAAGCATGAGGTGGCTGCATAACTTTCATACTTGACACCTGAGAAATTCCTGTCGAAACACATGTTCATCTAGGCACCATTGCTGGTGCAATACCTCTCTACCTGTGGATACAGACGTCACAGATTGCGCTATAGAAATCCGATCCAATGCTTCCCAGAATAACACAGGGTTCTTGTTCCTAGTAACTCTAATGGGACAGCCCATTCGTCACTGAATTTACCCATCAAACTCTGCTGCTGCCAGTGTGGGAGCAGCGTCCGCCATTGTTTTCTGCAGATGAGACTTTCGGTGGCAAAACTATTTTGTACAGATCACCACATTGAACTGACAGGTAAACCCCGCAAAAGTTGTCTACAGATCATCACATAACTACGAGACTCACAAGAATATTGGGAACCAGGAACATATTTACCAGTGTAACTACAATTAAATATTATGACTGCTGTTGAAGTCTGACACCGATCGATGTACAGATAATGTCACCTATTGACGGCTGTGGTTCTGGAATGAATCTCAGTATCTATAGTGCGCATTTTCAGATAACAGATGTCACAGAATTACACTTAATAGCTTGCAATAATACTCGATCTTAGGCAATAACAGTCGACATTCGGCAACACCAATCAAAACAAGTGTTGAGTTCCTAGTGGAAAACAAAATTTCAAATGGTAATTATAAGAAGAAGGACAGCGCCAAAAATGGCACAAAAACACAACATGTAGAACAACATCCACGGAACCTGTAATTAGAATTCTAAATTATTACTACGTCATAGAAAAGCCAACCACGAGATCTATTTATAACTTATATACACCTCATCTCAAAGTGTAAACTAAATAGTATAAACAAAAATATGTACATATTACAGGCCACTGAAGGCGTCTTGCAAACAAGAAAGGCGATACGTGTATGGCACGAAACTTATTTCATTGAGTTGTAATCAGACGGTTCAGAAGCAAAAATTATCAACATAACGAAATATTACTCGCAACTGAGGACGACAGGACTACAAAACTTGAAGATATTTTTAATGTTTGTGATTTATAGTTTGGATTGCTGAAGTGATAGTGGTACGCAGTCCCGTCGCGGATTTACTGTTAAAATCTCCTATGTCAAATACACAAATTTTTACAGTAGATGCAAAAAACATTTTGTTTGGGAGATAGTAGAAAATAGATATTTTGTAATAAATAAAAATTAAAAATAAAGCGATATTTAACTAAAGGGAAGAAAATACATTCTGTAAAAGAAAAGATTTACTTATTTTTCAAGGCACAGAAGGCACTGCGGAATTAAAAGAAGAAAAAGGAAGACACAGAAATTTCTGCTAACACAAATCTATTCACCACCTAAAGACAAAAAGACTTGAAAATAAATGAAAACCAGAACCAATCATACATTTCTGCTGATATAGATGGCTAAAGAACCCTTAATGTTCTAAAACTAACTATTTCTGTATGGCAAAGTGCCACATAACAATTGAAAAAATTCAGGAATCACATGTTTTAGCTGCTAGAGATGTTCATATTTACTTTTTATAACAGGCCCGGGTTCTTTGTATAGTTCCTTTATGTTACCATTCTCGTGAGTTCTTCGTGACCTCTTCTCAACAACTTTCCACTCATCTATAAATCACAGCTTACAGCAAACTGTCCTGTCAGTTGAATGCCAAAGTGCACAGGAATTGTTGACTCACCTGCTTGGAAACGTGGACGAATTGAAGAATTGTATTTCAGTTTGGAGAAGTCTTTAAAAAAATTATGTGTTAAATATTTTAGTATACGTGGTTTAAGTTTTATTCTTGTCACGATGCAAGTAGAAAGGTACCCTGCAGCACACTAAATCTCTACTTTCCTTAGTTTACGTGCAATTGTCGAATGTATACTATCACACTCCATTTGAGTGCGCCTTGACACTAAGTATATTTGGGTGATGATAATGTTCTTCTTATACACCCAATGCAGGAGTGAGTTTGAGATAATGACATTCTTATTCTGGCACCAACAGTCATCACTCTCCTTTCTTCCTCAGCAACATTCTATTTCTTCATCGTTTAAGTGATACAATTAGCAGTGACACCACCTTCTGCTTTGTGGCACCAAAAACAGTAATCATATTTTGTGTTGCAATTGAATAGAGTGAAATTATGGATGACCAACTGTTTCTTGTAATACATGGCAGAAGCTGTCAACATGAAGCAAAGTGGTGTACAGTGTAGATCCATGGCGGAAATACGTTTTGCCGTTTCCTTATCTTGAAGTTCTTGCTTCCAAGCGTAATTTTTTTCCAGTAATATGTTCATTATATTTATCTTCTGAAACATTACCTGCCTTGAAGCTAATACAAAAATCACATTGATTCTTTTTGGGGCTGAAGAGACTAAAATTACCAGAGAATTCTTCACGAAATTTTCATGGATAATGGTGCAATATTTCTTTTCTTTTACTCTATTGGAAGCATTCCATATATAAAGATTGTTTAGAAGCCCGTATAGGTTCCAAATAGAGTTTGGTAGAGGAAGCCCTGCAATAGTAGATTCCATCTTTGGTAAATCATCTAAAAAAATGTTTAAAGCAAAGCTCCTCGTTCTCCAGTCCTGAACTTTGCTTCTTGTCTTTTCTTTGTCAGCAGACCGCTCACCACTAAAAGATTTTGCCCTGTTCTGTATACACTAACCGCCAAGACACAAAGCATTGCTGAACATAGTCTTACATACTCTCACACGGAATGTGCTTTCATTCAAGTAACAGTTGAAAATATTTGACGTGCGTGGCACTTCATTCAACTGGTTTTTTATCTTTCACAGGAACAGCGTCTACCACGCTTGCAACATACACTTTTATTTGTGACCAATTCATATTATTCCAGAAATTATCATAAATCTTTTGTCTGCCTTCTTCTGTAAATATTCTGTATTTAATTTTTGTATCTCTTGCACTTTCTTTGCTATTACGAGTACAGGAGATAGGCAAAATAATGTGAACAGTGGTAGTAATCGGGTGGTTGTATTTGACAATGAACGACATAGGTAAGGCACGTGTAGTGCTGGACCATGCGTGTTCAGTACGGCCTAGGCATCAGTGCTGTTTGTTTACGAGTAGTCCACAGTTCGTATTTGCAGTCAGAGGCCGAGATCGACGTGCAATGAAAGACCTAACAGATGTCTAAAGAGGGCAGATTTTGGGCGCCCGATTAACTGGAGCGTCAGTAACTAAGACAGCCAACGTATTGAATATTTCCAGATCATCTGTTTCAACAGTCATGACAGCCTACACAAAACATGGAAACACATCATCGAGTAAACATACTAGTGGACGCAAATTAAAACTAAATGACAGAGATCGCCGTACGCTAATACGAATTGTGTAAAAACAACACAAAACTACGGCGGCTAAAGTCACTGCATATCTCAACAGCCATCTTCTAGACCCTGTATATATCAACACTGTCCGCCGAGAACTCCATAAAGAGAAAATTCATGGACGAGCTGCTATAACGAAACCATTAGTGACGACAACCAACCCAAAGAAGCCTAAAACATTGTGTCAGGAGCGTAGATACAGGACAGCTGATCAGTGGAAACACGTCATATGGTCCGACGAGTCAACGCTTCCGTTATTTCCAACATCGGGCCGGATTTACGTCTGAAGAACTCCAAAAGAAGCCTACAATTCTGATTGCTTGATTCCAGTGGTTAAGCATGGAGGTGGAAGTGTGATGGTGTGGCCAGCCGTATCATGGTATTCTGCTGGTCCCATCATTACTCTCAAAGGCTATGTTACAGCCAACGATTATGTAAACATTTCAGGTGATCAGGTACCGCATGTTTCCAATGTTGTTCCCCAACAATGCACCCATTCACACAGCCAGGACAGTACAATCGTAGTATGAGGAGCATGTAACTGAACAGCAGCGTCTTCCTTGGCCAGCACAGTCCCCGGACTTGAAAATTATCGAACCCTTGTGGGCAGTACTGGAGCGCAACTCGGGAGCAGATTTCCGCCTCCCTCGTCGCTACAGGAGTTAGGAGAGGTTCTGATCGAAGATTGGCGTAACATTCCATTGGAGACTATGCAGTCATTATATGTCAGTATCCCAAGCAGTATCGCAGCTGTATTACGGGTAAATGGGATTCCAACCCCTTATTAATAAACCATTCCCAGGTAAGTACAGGTGTTCATATTATCTTGCCTATCCCCTGTACCTTTCATTTTACGAGCTTTCCTGTCTTGGTTTCCTAACCATTTTCCATTGTCCTCTCAACTCATTCCTTTGTAAGCGCAGCCCTTTTCTCTCTTCATTCTATTCGCTTCTCTATTCCAGTTACTTTTGTCAGGTTTGCGTTTTCTGTTTTTTTATGGGATGTTTCTTCTTTTCTAAGCCCAAAATATCGTTTTCTGCTGTGTTTCTCTTACTTGGGACATCATTTGACTTATAAGTCTCATCATTCATTTTTCTTCACAGGAATTATTTGTCACAAGATATGATACATTAATATCTTAACTTTTGTTACCAACTTCACCCATTTGTGATGCATCTCCATGACTTACATTCACAGAAAAGTAAATCTTGAGCTGCCTTAGACGACCCGCAACATTCTTTTTCCTGTGACATTTCATCAGTATGCGGTGGTTATGAACTGCAGTTTCCATTGTCCTCTAACATAATACAAAGGCTTCATTAGTTGCTTTTACTAAATCAGTCGCAACTGCTTCAAAATGCGATTCGAACATTTCATTTCCTCATGCTTCTCCAAATTCTTGTTTTCGGCTACGAAAGCAATATAGTGTCCCCCAGACGTAAAGTTTTCCCCACAAAAAAGATAGGTCTATATAAAAGAAAGTATATATCTAATATTGCACCTTAAATCATATATGTAATCAACTGATTATCGTAAGTAAATGAAAAGAAAGCTGCAGTATTAAATACTAGTAACTGCACTGCACAGGAACAAAACCTGTAACAACTTTTGTCAGTGGTTCAATTAAAAACGTTATAAAATGCAATAGGTATTGTAAAACTTTTATACACTACAAAAAACATATTTATCTCTGACTTATTTTCTGTGAAATTGTCCGTTTCCGTCCCGGTATGTAATATAAATACTCACTACAATTCACGAAGAACACTAGCACTGGAGGTCAATATCATGCTTTAAGGTTCACAGACAGAGAAGTTTAGATTTCGTAGTACAAGAGTTCAAAGACCTAAAGGTTTCAGGTAAGTTCGATAAATGTCCATGCATCCAAACGCCGACTTGGAGGTTTTGCAGGCCTGAATGCCAGTAATTTATGAAGCTCAATCATAAAAAACACCAAAGTCTAAAAATTCAGACTTAGGAGCTTTTGATAGAAAGCCGACGATATGCAGATTATTAGTTAACATTATTTCAATTAACAATTGCGTATTCAATGTGGATTTATTTTTGCCACGGGTGTGGGTGACCTGCCTCTTTGTGCGTCCAGGATCAGAAGCGTGCGGATTTATTTTAGCCACTACTGAGGGTGATCTGCGTCTAGGATCAGAAGTTCGTGAAGATGGACAATGTGCGAACATTTAACAGTCACCTCCCGATAGGGAGACCGCCACAATGTCCTGCGGCTGGTTTCTCTGTCAGTTGCCTTTCGCTCTCTTTATTTTACACCAGATAAGTTCAGATTTTCGAAGACAGTGTATTCCAGTCAGCATTCACAGTCTGTAGAAGACTCCCCAGTTAGAAAAATATACTGAGACCCGCTTGCCTCCGGCCACGGTGACTGAGCGGTTCTAGGCGCTTCAGTGCGGAACTGTGCGACTGCTACGGTCGCAGGTTCGAATCCTGCCTCGGGCATGGATGTGCGTGATGTTCTTAGGTTAGTTAGGTTTAAGTAGTTCTAAGTTCTAGGGGACTGATGACCTCAGATGTTAAGCCCCATAGTGCTCAGAGCCATTTTGAACCTGCTTGCCATATAATTTTGGATCCAGTCGCAGATCTGGTTAGACCCCCACGTGAATGTATATTCCTTAGATAGTTCTTGTATCCTCTTAGGGGTAATTTTGTACATACTGATAATATAAACCATTTTCGACTCTTCCTTGAGAAGTATGTCAATTCTCCAGCCACTAGCATGGTCAGAAACCAATATGTACACTCACAATTAATTTCGTAACTAGGAAAGTTGCCATAAAAGGTTGTTATATTTCTGTTTAAAAATAAAACTGCAGACTACTTCTGTTTTGCGTTCACCTCTTTGCAGCATCCAAGAAGAAGACATCGATGTGTAGAATTTGTTTTGCAGGTTCACTTCCTGTGATATCTGCACGTGGGGCGCGGGCATGGACACTAACTCAAACGAGTCGCCTAATAGTCATCAACGCAGAAATCCGTCATAAGAAAAGATCGATAGTGAGATGGTGCTATACGGAAAGGCTTATGTCTTAGTGAAGGTGTTGGTATCAGATTGTTTCCAGGAGGGTCACATCACCAACATCCCATTAAACAATCATTTTCACATTTCTCAAGTGAAGCGTCGCCTTCGATATGTAGGCTTTTTGAGAAGGTTGGCGACAGTTTTTTTTTCTGGAGAACAGAGATGGGAGCTTTCAAGTCAATATTTCATACGCTGTAAAGCGATTGGATAGGAACGCTACACCTGTGAGAGAGGCGCAAATAACGACGCAAGTATTACGTCGGACGCGCGTCGGCTGCCGAGGCGCGCTTTCCACAGAAGCAGCGAGGAGAAGGCATAGTGGTTTATCAGCGGAGGAGAGCCACCCCAAGCACCCAGCGGAGCGCAGCGAACACGGGGGTCAATGACCCCGGCCTCCGTGCCGCGCAAGAAGTGCTACCGTGACTGATACTTTCGTCTCGGCTCGCGGCTGAGTCACCGCCCCCCAGCTAAGCTCTCTGACGCCACAGCCCATGTGTCGATATGTTCTACCCGAGCGCCTGAAGGGCAAGTACAATCATGAAATGATACCGTATTTCGTGATGTGGACGTACAGGGTGTCCCAGTAAGAATGGCCAGTATACAGGTATATGACAGGAACGACCATTTGAATCATAAGAGTCTAGTAAACATGGGCTCCAAAATACATACTTTAATCGCTATCAGCACTTGTTCATCTTCAGTACTGTAAAAACACATCTCTTTTATTCCAAGCTCTTTCCTTTCCATATTTTGAGAGGTAGTAGTATGGATAAAACAACAAAAAAGTGCAGTAAAAAGGCGCTCTAAATGCTTCCTTAGTACAAGAGATATGTTTCATAGTAGCGATGATGAACAAGTGCTTTAGAGCCCTTTTTTACTGCACTTTGTTGTTGTTCTGGTCCATACTACTACTTCTCCAAATATGGAAAGCAAAGAGCTTGTAATAGAAGAAATTTCTTTCACAGTATTTAAGATGAAGCAGTGCTCATAGCTCTTAAGGTATTCATTGCAGAGCCTACTTTTACTAGACTTTTTTGGTTCGAATAATCGTATCTATGAAATCCCTGAATATTGAGCATTCCTCCTGGGACATCTTATATACACGCATCATGAAATACGCTTTTATTTCCTGATCATTCTACCTCCTCAGACACCCTGTGTTAAGTGTTACATAACAACTTTGAGGTTTGCCGATAACGTTAATTCCATCAGAGACAGCAAAGAGAATTGAAATAAATAGATAGCGCCTTGAAAGGAAAATATCAGATGAACATCTACAAAAACAAAACAAGGATAATGGAATGTAGCCGCATTTAATCAGGTGATGCTGAGGGAATCAGATTAGGAAACGAGACATTTAAAGTAGTAGACGAGTTTTGCTATTTTTATGCAGAAAAATAAATGATGATGGCCGAAGTATAGAGGATATAAAATGTAGACTGGCAATTGCAAGAAAAGAGTTTCTGAAGAAGAGAAATTTATTAACGTCAAATATAGATTTAAATGTTAGAAAGTCTTTCCCAAAGGTATTGTCTGGATTGTAGGCATTTATGGACGTGAAACATGGGCGATAAGCAGTTTAGACAAGAAGATAATAGACGCTTCTGAAATGAGATGTTACAGAAGAATGCTGAACATTAGATGGGCAGATCACGTAACTAATGTGGAGGTACTGAATAGAATTGTTGAGAAAAGAAATTTGTGGCACAAGCCGACTAGAAGGAAGGATCGGTTGATAGAATACATGCTGGGACATCAAAGGATCGCCAGTTTAAAATTGGAGGGAATTGTGATGGGGGGAGGGGGGGGGGCAAATCGTAGAGGGAGACCAAAAGATGAGTACAGTAAGCTGGTTCAGAAGGACGAAGTTTGCAGTAGGTACTGGGAAATGAAGAACCTTGCACAGGATTGAGTAGCGTGGAGAGCTGCATCAAACCAGTCTTCTGACAAAGACCACTAAAACAACAATAACAACAAGATAACACTTACTCAAATAAGAATTTCCGAAGACGAAGTGCTTGAAATATTACTGCAGGATAATCCTCTATCTGGAGAATCAAATAGTGATATTAGTGATATAGTTTCTGATGTCTCATGCAGCGATGGAGAAATGACGTCTTAGACGGGAATATTCCTCAATCTGACGGAAGTTCAGAAGAAGATTTGGACAGCCCAGATGCCCAGCCTGAACAGGAAGTAACACATATTTCTGACTGTTGTATGTAAGTACACATTGTATTTTTGTAAATGTGCGTTAAGGTCTAGCGCCAAGATATAGCCTTTGTATTTTTTTGTTTTTTTTTTTTAATTTTGTGTTGGTCCATAAACAAAGAAGAATTGTGGCACAATCACGAGTTGAGAAGAGCTTGGGAAAGAGAAGAGAGATGGAACATAATGCGAGTAAAGCCAGGTCCAACAAAATTTGCAGTGAAAAATGTAGACTCCATAGAATCAAAATTGTTAAGGCTTTTGTGGCCACTTGTTGACAAACTGCCTCTTGGCTTCTGTCTCAGGTTCTTCGGCCGACGTTCATATAATGATTTTTCTGACGTTTCGCCAGCACGAGTGGCTGGCATTGTCAAAGCTTCACCCTCAGTTCACCACCGGCAATGGACGGTGAAGCTTTGACAATGCCAGCCACTCGTGCTGGCGAAACGTCAGAAAAACCAGTAGATGAACGTCGGCCGAAGAACCCGAGACAGAAGCCAATAGGCAGTTTGTCCATAGAATCAGCTTTTCAGTTGTTTCTTAGGAGAAACATTGTTGATGTAATTCTAAAGTGGACTAAAAAACAGGGTAGTCTTGTTTACGGTAGTAAATGGAAACCAGTAGACCATTGAACTGAAGTGCTTTATCAGTGTCTTGACCCTAGCAGGTGCTTACAAGGCCCATAATGAAGCAGTTACACATCTGTGGAACAAAGAGGATGGTGGACCCATTTTTAGTGATGCAATGGCTAGAAATCGCTTTGCGCAAATTTCAAGGTGCATCCGATTTGATGACGCAGATGTGAGACGTCACAAACGTGCTCCTGACAAGCTGGCTCCCATTAGAGAAATATTTGTAATGTGGGTACACACATTGCAAGAAGCATATGTTCCTCACAGCAACGTAACAATCGATGGACAACTTGCGGAATTTCTTGGTAGATGTCCATTTCGGCAATGTATTCCTTCAAAACCAGGAAAATATGGGTTGAAATTATGGGCTGTATGTGACAGTGCAACGTCTTACATTCTCAATCTCCAAGCTTACACTGGTCGACAAGAAAATGAATCTCGTGGAGTTGGCCAAGGCAACGGAGTTGCTTTAGATGTGGTGAAAGGCTTAGAAAACAGTGGCAGAAATGTGAACTGACAATTTTTTCACTAGCCTTAGTTTGACGAGAGAACTTCTGAAAATCAATCTCACACTCTTAGGAACAATTAGAAAAAATAAAGGAGAACTACCACAAGCTTTCACTCAAACCAAAGTTCGAGTCAAATATTCATCTATTTTTGGATCCCAAGAGCTTGCTTCAATTGTTTCATATTGTCCAAAAAAGGGAAAAGTTGTAACTTCGCTCAGTACAATGCATTCAAAGAAGGAAGTGGAAGATCGTGAAGAATCTAAGCCAGTAATGATTCTGGATTATAATAAAACAAAATCAGGAGTTGACACTATGGACAAGCTGGTTAGAATGTACACTACAAAGACGATGAGCAGAAGGTGGTCAATGGTATTATTTTACAACATGATTGATATCAATGCACTGAATGCATTTATCATATGGCATCATCTTACACCAGACTGGGCAGAAAGGACCAACTACAAGAGACGGGCATTTCTCATAGAATTAGGAACGCAGCTCGTCGGAAGAAAGCCAGACAAAATTATTTCCCCAGTATTTCCATCAACAATACAGACAAAAATAGAGGAAGGTGTCCATTTTGTAAAAGGTCTCAGGATAGAAAATTCACCGATAAATGTTCAAAAACCACTCTGCAATTTATTGCTGTAAGTGTAATGCATCACAAATGTCAATTCGGAATTTAATCAAAAATGTTTGTAGTTTCATGAGAATCGTTTCTAAATTTTACGAAAATAAATAATTTAAAAAATATGCACTTTAATTCAATATAATGTCACTGACATCATGTTTTAGATTGTGGGAAAATAAGGAATGTGATTTTATTCTACCATTATTAAAACTATCCTTAATAAAAAATAAATTCCGTTGGGGTCACTAAAGACCCCACTGGTACTCAGTGTAACAAAAAATACTCGGTATTAGAAGGGCTAGAAACGCTGCTTCCTGTGCAGGTTGTCTACGGAAACGTTGCGCTGGCCTGATCCACACATACAGAAGTAAGATTTGTCGCTGAACATCACAGAAGTCTGGATCTACACCTTTTAACTTAAGACTCACTGTACTGTTGTCCGTGCGCTCGGTGTTAGTCTTATGGTAAGCTGAATGTAATCTGAGGACAATCTGAGACGAAAGTGTGAGTGCATCGGCTTAAAACGACGCATGGACCAATCACAGTATTGCAGGCAGCAGCGGCTCGCAGCGGCCGGTTTAAATGTTTCTTTTGCGGAAATATGAGAAGCACACGAAGCGCGGTGTATGGTCGGAGAAGACACCGTGCATATCGCAGAAATAATGAAAATATAAAATTTCTGCAAAATTTTTATTTTAACAATGAAAATTTTTTATTCTATAGTTAACAGATAATGGGAAAGAAATAAAAAAAATCATGTAATTTTTTGTTGCACTGCCCCTTTCCTCTTCTCCTGACGATTGTTTATTGGGCAGAACGATTGCCCATATTCCACCAGCTCAGATCTAATTAGTCTCACTTTACCGTCATACATCTAAATCTATATCCATACTCTGTTAACAGCTGAGAAGTGCATGGCAGAGGACAAATAATATCATGATTGTTCAGATGCCTCTGTGTGTGTTTCAATTAGTCTAATATTGTCTTAACGATCCCTATGGCGGCGATGTGCAGGGTGTCGTTCAATAAGCAATGTAACACTACTTTTTTCTCGGCTAATTTTGGCTGAAAAAAATGTAGAATTTGTTGAGGGACATCGAGGAATACCCCTACTTCAACGTCTATAGTTTTATGAATTTCCGAATGGTGGTGGCGCTATATGTAGCTCTCAAAATGGCGTCTCTAAGGAGGTGCGTTCCAAGCAGAGAGCTCTCATGGAGTGTCTTTTGATAGAAAACCAGAGCACCGCAGTTATCCACGGGCGTTTGCAGAATGTCTACTGAGACCTGGCCGTGAACAAAAGCACAGTGAGTTGTTGGGCGAGGCATCTGTCATCATCGCCAGAAAGTCACCCAAACCTGTCCGATCTCAAGGGTACCGGCCCGGCGCACACAAATGTGACTCCTACAATGTTCGAACGTTCGGACACTCTCATGCAAGGTGATCGATTGATCACAATCAAACACCTCGCTGCACAATTGGACGTTTCTCTTGCTAGTGCTGACACAGTAGTCCACCATTAGGGATACTCAAAACTATGTGATCAAAAGTATCCGGACACCCACAAAAATATACGTTTTTCATATTAGGTGCGTTGTGCTGAAACCTACTGGCAGGTACTCCATATCAGCGACTTCAGTACTCTTTAGACATCGTGAGAGAGCAGAATGGGGAGCACCGCGGAACTCACAGACTTCGAACGTGGTCAGGTGATTTGGTTTCACTTGTGTCATACGTCTATACGCGAGATTTCCACACTCCTAAGCATCCCTACATCCACTGTTTCCGATGTGATAGTGAAGAGGAAACGTGAAGGGGCAAGTAGAGCACAAAAGCGTACAGGCCGACGTCGTCTATTGACTGACAGAGACCGCCGACAGTTGACGAGCGTCGTAATGTGTAATAGGCAGACATCTATCCAGACCGTCACAAAGAAATTCCAAACTGCTTCAGGATCCATTGCAAGTACTATGACAGTTAGGCTGGAGGTGAGAAAACTTTATGGTCGAACCTCTGCTCATAAGCCACACATCACATCGGTAAGTGACAAACGAGGCTTCGTTTGATGTAAGGAGCGTAAACATTGGACGATTGAGCAGTGAAAAAAGGTTGTGGGGAGTGACGAATCACGGTACACAGTGTGGCTATCCCATGGCAGGGGCTTGCACCTCTTGTTGTTTTGCGTGGCACTATCCCAACACAGACCTACATTGATGTTTTAAGCACCTTCTTGCTTCCCACAGTTGAAGAGCAATTCGGGGATGGCGATTGCATCTTTCAACACGATCGAGCACCTGTTCATAATGCTCGGCCCGTGGCGGAGTGGTTATACGACAATAACATTCCTGTAATGGATTGGCCTGCACAGACTCCTGACCTGAGTCCTATAGAACACCGTTGGGATGTTTTGGAACCCCGACTTCATGCCAGGCCTCATCGACATCGATACCTCTCCTCAGTGCAGCACTTCGTAAAGAACGGGCTGCCATTCCCCAAGAAACGTTCCAGCACCTGACTGAACGAATGCCTGCGAGAATGGAAGCTGTCTCAAGGCTAAGGGTGGGCCAACACCATATTGAATCCCAGCATTACCGATGGAGGGCGCCACGAACTTGTAAGTCACTTTGAGCCAAGTGTCCGGATACTTTTGATCACATAGTGTATGTGCCTAACGGAAGACCATACAGAGCAACGAAGTTCCATCTGTGCAGAACGTTTTGTGCGTTACTTGGCTGATCGTGACAATTTTTTCTCGAACATCGTCACAGGCGATGAGACATGAGTTCATCACTTCTAACCGGAAACAAAACGGCAATCCATAGAGTGGCGCCACTCCACCTCTCCCCTGAAGAGAAAGTTCAAAGTCGCACCCTCAGCCTGTAAAATGAGGGCGACGGTCTTCTGTGGCTGTGAATTGGTTAATCAGTTTGACATCTTCTGACATGGTGCAACGATCAACTCGAAAGTGTACTGTGCTACTCTAAGAAAACTGAAGAAACGACTTGACCTTGGTCGCCCCACAAAAATGCAAACGAACTTCTCCATGACAACGTAAGGCCCCACACAAGTCTGCCCTCTCGAGAGGAGCTCACAAAGCTTCATTGGACTATTCTTCCTCATCCACCCTACAGCCCGGATCTCGCACCTTCCGAATGCCATCTGTCTGGCCCAATGAAGGATGCTCTCCGCGGGAAGCAGTACGTGGATGGCGGGGAGATGATTAAGACGTTGGCTCCAATGTTGACCGGTGGTGTGGTATCATGCGGGTATGCAGGAATTCCAGTAAGGTGGCGAAAGGCCGTAACAGTGCACAGAGATCATCTTGAAGAATGGGGTTTTGTGGCCATGAGAATGGAGAATATTGTGCTGTATTTCAATCCTGAGTAAAACCAACCCACTTTCAGAAAAGAAATGTGTTGCATTACTTACTGAGCGTCACTCGTACTTACCTCCTAGAGTCATCATTTAAAGCCGGTTCTCGAAACTTTGTTAGTAGGACTTCCGGGGACAGTTTACGAGATCTTCAGGAATCTGCCAGTTCAATTTCTTCTGAATCTCTGTGACGCTCTCCCACGGATCAAATAAATCTGTAAGCATTCGTGCTGTCCTTCTATGCACTCGTTCAGCATCCCCTATTAGTACTAATTCGCACGGGTCCCACACTCTTGAGCAGTATTCTAGAATGGGTCACATAAGTGATTTGTGAGCAATCTCCTTCGTAGACTAAATGCATTGCCCCAGTATTCTACCAACAAACCGAAGTCTGCCGCCTGCTTTACCTGCGACTGGACCTACGTGATTCTCCCACTTCATGTCCTTGGACAGTGTATTTGTATGAGCTGGCCGATTCCATATGTGACTAGATGATGTTATAGTCAAAGGATAGTAGGTTTTTTCGTTCTGTGAAGTGAGCAGTATTACATTCCTGAACATTGACAGCAAATTGCTAGTCTTTACCTAATTTGAAATCTTATCAATATCTGCCTGAATATTTGTGTAGCTTGTGTCATACAGTGCTTCATTATAGATAACTGCATCATCTGTGAAAAGTCTAACGTTATTCCAGAATGAAGTTGTCACTCTACAGCGGACAGTGAGGTGTTATGAAACAATATCCTTTCTTCCAGGAGTGCTAGTTCTGCAAGGTCTGCAGGAGAACTTCTGTGAAGTTTGGAAGGTAGGAGATGAGGTACTGTCGGAACTGAAACTGTGAGGTCGGGTCGTGAGTCGTGGTCGGGTAGCTCAGATGGTAGAGCACTTGCCCGCGAAAGGCGAAGGTCCCAAGTTCGAGTGTCGGTCCTGCAGACAGTTTAAATCTGCCAGGAACTTTCACATCTCACGTTATTATTGAAATTGTCCGCATGGTCGTTAACATACAATACGAACAGCAAAGAGGCCAACGCATTTTACTGGTGCAGACTCGAAGTTACTTCTACATCTGTCGATGATACTCATCCCAAGATAATTTTCTATGTCCTCGCTACCAAAAAATCCACAGTCCAACCACAAATTTCGCCGATACCCCGTACGATGGTAATTTTGATAGCGATCTGACTGCCTTGATCCAAGTCTTCCAGTATGTTACATAAGAAAAGCGCAAGTTGGGTTTCATATGATCGATGTTTTCGGAGTCCATGTTGGCTGGCGTGGAGGAGGCCATTTTTTCAAGTTGCCTCATTACCTTTGAGCTCAGAATAGTTTTAATAATTCCGAGAGATGAATATGATAGGATTTAACTTTTGCGCGACTCTTTTTGGAAAATGAGTTTTGGAAATTTTAACAGTGTACCTCCCGATGAGGCCTACTTGTGAATGTTTAATAGTCTGTTAGTGGACGAATATTTTCTTGCCACTCTCGCACGTTCTAAAGAAACTCGTGATGAAAATGTAAATGTCGTGTGACTATCGCCTCCCATCGGGTATACCATTAGGTAAGAGACCGAGACTAACAACATGTACTGATCGAACGAATGAAGCCAACGGTTCCCGTCGGGTCACCGTTGTTAAGCACAGTCCGGTGCGGCCAATACTTGGATGGGTGACCGTTCGTGAATGCCGTGTGCTGTTGACAGTGCTTTACGGCTGAGGGGACAGGAGGCGTGGTGACTGATAACCAGTCTTTGCGCCAATGGTCGTATTAAATTACGAACCTCTTGTGAACCCAGTAAGTTGTCCCCAATGGTGAGTGTTCATCGGAGGTGAGGGTATCATCTGGAGTGCCCCAGGGATGTGTGGTAGGTCCGCTGTTGTTTTCTATTTACGTAAATGATCTTTTGGATAGGGTGGACAGCAATGTGCTGCTGTTTTCTGATGATGCTCTGGTGTACGGGAAGGTGTCGTCGTTGAGTGACTGTAGGAGGATACAAGATGACTTGGACAGGATTTGTGATTGGTGTAAAGAATGGCAGCTAACTCTTAATATAGATAAATGTAAATTAATGCAGATGAATAGGAAAAAGAATCCCGTAATGTTTGAATACTCCATTAGTTGTGTAGCGCTTGACACAGTCACGTCGATTAAATATTTGGGCGTAACATTGCAGAGCGATATGAAGTGGGACAAGCATGTAATGGCAGTTGTGGGGAAGGCGGATAGTCGTCTTCGGTTCATTGGTAGAATTTTGGGAAGATGTGGTTCATCTGTAAAGGAGACCGCTTATAAAACACTAATACGACCTATTCTTGAGTACTGCTCGACCGTTTGGGATCCCTATTAGGTCGGATTGAGGGAGGACATAGAAGCAATTCAGAGGCGGGCTGCTAGGTCTGTTACTGGTAGATTTGATCTTCACGCGAGTGTTACGGAAATGCTTCAGGAACTAGGGTGGGAGTCTCTAGAGGAAAGGAGGCGTTCTTTTCGTGAATCGCTACTGAGGAAATTTAGAGAACCAGCATTTGAGGCTGACTGCTGTACAATTTTACTGCCGCCAACTTACATTTCGCGGAAAGACCACAAAGTTAAGAGAGGTTAGGGCTCGTATAGAGGCATGTCGGCAGTCATTTTTCCCTCGTTCTGTTTGGGAGTAGAACAGGGAGAGAAGATGCTAGTTGTGGTACGAGGTACCCTCCGCCACACACCGTATGGTGGATTGCGGAGTATGTATGTAGATGTAGATATAGAAGTGTAGTATTACTGCTCAAACGAAGAAATTAATGTTTTAAGCTGGTAATATTAAATTCGTTGTTATTGAACTAGTGTGTGTAGTGTCTCTGTATGTCAGTGAAGGACGATATCCCAAGCGGCGTCGCCTACACCCCAGAGCGTACGTAATTTCGTACATGTAGAAAAGTTACTCTCGTGGTGTAGAAGCATCTGCTGACTCCTACGGTTTCCTGTAAAATTCTTGAAATGTATGAAAAAGAAAACTTCCATAGGATCTTTTCGAATTGGAACACTGCCATTCGCATTTGGTTATTCGAAGATTGTCTGCGAGTGAAATGAGTTCGTTTTAGCAGAGAAAACTTTCTCTATGCTTTTGACCGCTTTATTGAAGCAGGTTCTACAGCAAACATCGATCACCAAATGTTCGACGTCTTATACAAGCTCGTAGTGCGTAACAGTTGCCGGCCGATGTGGCCGTGCGGTTCTAGGCGCTTCAGTCTGGAACCGCGTGACCGCTACGGTCGCAGGTTCGAATTCTGCCTCGGGCATGGATGTGTCTGATGTCCTAAGGTTAGTTAGGTTTAAGTAGTTCTAAGTTCTAGGGGACTGATGACCACAGATGTTAAGTCCCATAGTGCTCAGCGCCATTTGAATCATTTTTTTTTTCGTAACAGTTCATCACAGAATCCTTTGATCACAATTTAATACACGCAATTAACAGACTGTATTATGGCTTGTGAATCTCAAAAAACACAAATTATACGATATGGTGGCTAACAATGACTAGCTGACAGCAGACATTTTCTTCATGTCCTCTCGTTATCCTGTCTCGTAACAAAGTCCAGTCGCATTCCGATATGCTTACTTTTCTTCCCTCGGCATGGAGCAACGCGAAGTCAAGGATAAATATTTCGCTCGCGCGGGCGAAACGCACCACCTCGCGATCTATGCTGACTTTAAACCAATAAGAGAAGGATGGTCGTTGAATGATATAAAAGGCTTGAGACACAGCATGGTGATCTCCGACGGATAGGTACGCTAAGCTCGGCGAACATCCGCCGCTTTTCGCAAGGAGCAGGCCGTGCACCGCGCCGGTCCCCAACCCCTCCCATCATGTCTAACATGAATCTGAAACTACACAACACGCATACTCATAACAGCCACCCATGCAATTAACAGACACTACTCCACACACTTCCAGACTTCGCTTAGGAAAGGTGTCTGCTTGTGCGAAGGAGAGAAAGAATCCTTCCAATTAGGCGACTGAACCCGTCCTTAGGCGTCTCGCAGCCATTCATGCCATACGACTTAAACACCTTTGATCGAATGAACGCTTTTTAAGCTATCCCCCTCGTGCGTCAACTGCATTTAATTTGGATTCCTGTAAGGGATCTTTCCAGAATCCGCATTTTCCACTCACTTAGCAATTTGCATTTGGCCTTTCCTCCTCAAGTCACTGCGGACGTGTAATCCCACAACTGTGTATGCACTTAGGGTTTGATCGAAAGTTATACACTCGAACAACAACGTGTCTTTCTGTTTACGTACAATATGTTAAGATTTATTTACGTTGAGGATCAACTGCCAGTCGCTGATGCAATCTTCTGCAGGACTTCCCGTATTTCGCTATACTTTTCTGGCGTTGCGACTTCCCTACGTACAACAGTATCACCAGCTAAATGCCACATTAGAGCTTCCAACGTCATTCACCATCGTGAGCTTGTAATGTTACGAGGCACTATCTTAATTCCCTTTTTATTTTTGGAAATTTGTGGTAAAGACTATGGGAGCAAACGGCTGAGGTCATCGGTCCCTAGGCTTACGCACGGCTACCCCGCGCGGCTAACTCTCCTTTTAATTCCTATTTGCGCCGATCAACGGAGTTGAGTTTTCTTGCACTTTGTTGAAGGCTTTCCTTCACTCCAACAATGTTTTCTATTGTTCGAACGCTTTTCGGTTAGTTTTGGTTTTTATTTGTCACTGAACCCTTTCCGCACCATTTTACCACTAAGTTTCTCATTGCAGACTTTGCTAGAAGTTTTGGCGATGCGCATCCAATACTGAACTCTAGTGCAACAGTATTTAATAATCACTTTCTGAATATAGCAGGTGAACTAAATAGAAACCTAGTCCCAACAGGGAATCATATAGCGCTCTTAGAAAAAAGTGTTCCGAGACTGTTACCTGAAATGATCCTCCATGATACTGACAAGAGGGAGATTGAGTTAATAATTAAATCACTAAAGACCAAGAACTCTCATGGATATGACGGGGTATCTAGCAAAATACTGAAGTATTGTTCTATGTATATTAGCCCAGTTCTCAGCCATATCTGTAACTTTTCCTTTGGGAGTGGTCGGTTTCCTGACCGATTAAAGTACTCGGTAGTGAAGCCACTTTATGAAAAGGGAGACATTGATAATGTTGCCAATTTTAGACCTGTAACTCTTCAGGCTTTCCCGGCGATCTAATGACATCTTGGGTTGTCGGGTGTTCTGCCGGATATCAGCGTCGTACTTGCACGATATTTCGGTCACGTAGCTCGAGACCTTCATCAGGTGCGACCTGAGACTCAGGTCGCACCTGATGAAGGTCTCGAGCTACGTGACCGAAATATCGTGCAAGTACGACGCTGATATCCGGCAGAACACACGACAACCCAAGATGTCAATTTTAGACCTATTTCTATGCCATCGGTGTTTGCTAAAGTTATCGAGAAGGTCGTATATACAAGGTTACTGGAGCATTTAAATTCACATAATTTGCTGTCAAATGTTCGTTTTGGTTTTAGAAAGGGTTTAACAACTGAAAATGCTATATTCTCTTTTCTCTGTGAGGTTTTGGACGGATTAAATAAAAGGTTGCGAACGCTAGGTGTTTTCTTTTATTTAACGAAGGCTTTTGACTGTGTTGACCACAAAATATTACTGCAGAAGTTGGACCATTATAGAGTAAGGGGAGTAGCTTACAATTGGTTCGCCTCTTACTTTAAGAACAGAAAGCAGAGGGTAATTCCCCGCAATATTGAGAGTGGTAGTGATGTTCAGTCTCAATGGGGCACTGTTAAGTGGGGCGTTCCCCAAGGGTCGGTGCTGGGGCCACTGCTGTTTCTTATTTATATAAATGATATGCCTTCTAGTATTACAGGTGATTCAAAAATATTTCTGTTTGCTGATGACACCAGCTTGATAGTGAAGGATCTTGCATGTAATATTGAAACAGTAACAAATAATGTAGTTCATAAAATAAGTTCGTGGCTCGTGGAAAATAATTTGATGCTAAATCACAGTAAGACTCAGTTTTTACAGTTTCTAACTCACAATTCAACAAGAACCGATATTTTGATCAGACAGAATAGGCATATTATAAGCGAGACGGAACAGTTCAAGTTCCTAGGCGTTCGGATAGATAGTAAGCTGTTGTGGAAAGCCCATGTCCAGGATCTTGTTCAGAAGCTAAATGCTACTTTATTTACCATTAGAACAGTATCTGAAATAAGTGACATTTCAACATGAAAAGTAGTATACTTCGCATATTTTCATACGCTTATGTCATATGGTATTATTTTTTGGGGTAATTCTTCTGATTCAAAAAGGGTATTTTTGGCTCAAAAACGGGCTGTTCGAGCTATGTATGGTGTAAGTTCGAAAACCTCTTGTCGACCCCTTTTCAATAGTCTGGGAATTTTGACATTGCCCTCACAGTATGTATTTTCTTTAATGTCGTTTGTTGTTAGCAATATTAGCCTATTCCCAAGAGTTAGCAGCTTTCACTCAGTTAATACTAGGCAGAAATCAAATCTGCATGTGGAATGCACTTCCTTGGCTCTTGTGCAGAAAGGAGTGCAGTATTCTGCTGCATCCATTTTCAATAAGCTACCACAAGAACTCAAAAATCTTAGCAGTAGCCCAAACTCTTTTAAGTCTAAACTGAAGAGTTTCCTCATGGCTCACTCCTTCTATTCTGTCGAGGAGCTCCTGGAAGAGCTAAAAAATTGAGCAAATTCCAGTGTTACATTGTTGATTTTCTTCATTTAAACTTACGACTTGTCATCTGAATATGTTTTTTTATATTTCATTTTATCTGTTTCTAATATAGTGTTATAATTTCATGTATTGACTCGTTCCATGACCATGGAGACTTCTCCTTAATTTGGTCCCACGGAACAATAAATAAATAAATAAAAAATAAATCCGCACACTTTTCCATGACTTGCCTTTCGCATAACACCCGACGATCAACACAAGCTGTCGCGGTGTTTTATCTTCAGCAGCATATTTTACGGCATTGAAGTCGTCGCTAAACACGTTTGCTCATCTCACTCAAATGTAGTAATAGCTAAGTACTCGGGACGGAGCTATAAATAATAATAATGTCGTGTGACGAGGGCCTCCCGTCGGGTAGACCGTTCACCTGGTGCAAGTCTTTCAATTTGACGCCACTTCGGCGACTTGCGTGTCGATGGGGATGAACTGATGATGATTATTAGGACAACAACCAGTCCCTGAGCGGAGGAAAATCTCCGGCGCAGCTGGGAATCGAACCCGGGCCCTTAGGATTGACAGTCTGTTGCGCTGACCACGCAGCTACCGGGGGCGGACCGGGACGGAGGTTGCGGCAGATATGCATGCGCAGACACGTGAAGGAGTCGACTGGTACATCGAATCAGTATTTTCTGTAATGGCCAGTTCTCCTCTTTATTAACAAGTGTCAACTCCGCTGCAGTCTCATAAATACTTTCTGGACACATGTTTCTCGCCTTCGATACAGAGTTTTACAGCTGATGGCACAAATATGGTTTCTTAAAACCTGTTATTAAGTGGTTTTATTAAGAGGTATTTCAATTTTTATAAAAACTGATTGCACCTAAGAGACATTACGCAAGTGAATGAGTATAGCATCTTCAAAAGCCTACTTACATATACCAGTTACATACGTGTGCGTCTTCGCTCTTAAGTTATGTAATAATTAATTCAGTTTCCTTCATACGTTTATTCCTGTAACTTCCTGTACATAACTGTCTCTGAACATTACGTTCTAAGAGATCAGTATTCAGTGCTCAATTTAGTAAAATGTAGAAACTTAATATCCAACACAACAGAATACACGAGAAAATAATCTACCCTTTTCGATTTCGTCGACTTCACAATACAGAGGGCACAAAATAATAAACTACAAATAATAATACAACAGTGAAAGAGAACAAGAAAACGCACACTAAACAATCTTGTTCAAGAATACAAAATCCTGTAATACACCCAATCAAAAACCAACGGCCCGTCTAATATTAAACAGGCAGTTACTAAGGGGATGGAATGTAAGTAACAAATCACACAAACCCAGTTACCTCTTGTGGTAACAGTAAATACGAACAAGACAATGAAAAGCAACAGAAAGGATAGCTCAAAATTTTACTGTGATCCCTTGTTCCTCTTAAATCGGGAAAGCTAGACAGAATCATCTGCATTACAAAGACTTGCACTGATCACAACTGGCACAACCTTTTTTAACTGTAGTGGCCAACACACCAGCAGCTAACACAGATTCAGTCCTGGTTGCATCTTATTCCCAAGCCCCATGAAAGCAAGCACTGTCTGTTGCTCCACCAGGATCAATGCCCCTTGTTGACAGCAAGCCACCAAAGACCAAACTGCAAGTCCATCAGACTGCTCTCTGCGCTGCTCCGCGACTTCCCTTCACCTCGTCTAGCCAGCAGCTCGCTTGGAAGGCAGCTAGACCTTTCGGCATTTCGATGGCCGTCTTGATAATCTACGTCTCCGTTGTGGCTGCCTCTGATGGCGACATTGGCCATCCCATCCTCCATCTACATGCGGTTAGTATTATCAGCCAAATCCCTGTCTAGCCACGCCGGCATGTAAACACAGTCCGGTGTTGAACATTCGCCGCTGTCCACAGCCCTCAGTACTGGCCCCAAGTTGAAGCTGCTGGTTCACTCATGTCCACCAGCCTGCCCCTCACTGTGGCAGCATGTCGGTCCTCATCTCGCTGCAGCACTACGAGTGGTTATACAGAATATTCCGAAACTCTTCGTTCAAGTTAATATAAGAGGTAGTGGACATCAAAACAAATATAGTTATATATCTGATGTCTGTTTTTTATGATCCAGCAGCCATGAAGACGTAAGCGAATTGCACACATTGCTGCAAATGGGCATTGAATGAAATCAATTGGCAAAGTTAAAAGTTTGTGCTTACTGAACAGATTCACTGACCATTGCGCCATCCGGTCACAATGGTCATCGCAACTGGACGAACTATCCTAGCGCGCCTCTCGACATGTACAAAAGAACAGACATCACATATACAGGGTGAATACTAATAAAACCCACAAACTGCATGGATGGATTCGTGACTGGCTGACTGGAAATGGAGGAAAAAGAGGTCCTATGAGCGCTTGTCTGGAAACAGATGGTGTGCATGCAGCGACAACAAATCGTCCTGGAGCACAGTACATAGCTGCATCGCATCCACGTCACAACAGACGTTCAAAATGGACTCCACGGAATTGCAGGTGGTAGAAATAGTAGCGGTGGTCAGGCAGGATACACATAATGGCAATCTGGCTTACACCATGTTTGCGGACCACTTAGCAGGAGCTGGCAGTTGGGTTCATCTAAATATCCTGTAGAACCTAGTCCTCCAGATATGGAGATATGGTGCACGCACAGTCTGCCACCTCCCTGCACGTTCGTCTGAAAGGGCCCATGATCACACAAATTGTCCAAAACGACTTCAAATGTTGTGTGATGTGGTTGGTGTCTGTAAGGGCCGTTCCCATCTGCTTGGCCATACGCAAACATCATCTCGGTGTGTTTCCGACGTGAGTATGGTTCAAATGGCTCTAAGCACTATGGGACTTAACATATGAGGTCATCAGTCCCCTAGACTTAGAACTACTTAAACCTAACTAACCTAAGGACATCACACACATCCATGTTCGAGGCAGGATTCGAACCTGCGACCATAGCGGTCGCGCGGTTCCAGACTGAAGCGCCCAGAACCGCTCGGTCACAGCGGCCGGCCTCGGGTAACATTTGTGCCAATCTTATTAATAATTCGTAACCTACGTAAATTAACGCTTATTTAATAATGCGTTTCACTATTTTGGGGCAACTTCAGATTATATTGTACTCTACAAAGAGGGATTCTTAAAAAACAAAAAAAAAAACAAAAAAACGGTGAAATAGGGCGTGGACCTTAAACACACCAGCATCCGCAGACGCGCTTAAGGTCCTCCCGTATCTTGATGTTTTTGACGAATGCTTCTTCTGATAATGCACCAAAGGATGAAACGCATTACTAAATAATCATTATTTTGCAATCAGAACTGTTTTCTTTGAGAAATAATTCCTAACAGTTGTTGTCCAGCCAGCCAATTGAGAGGAAAAATATTTTACCTACATAAATTAATACGTCATGAGCCTGCAATATACTAGCATTAGAAAGGGCACGCGAAGTTGGCCGCCAGCGACCGGGAACTGATCTTGAAAGGTCAACATTTTTCCTGACACTTCGTGTCGAATGTTCTCTGTTCCGTATTGTTGCCAACCCCAGCGATCCCAGAGCTGTGACACTCTATTGTTGTATTCTCTGTATGAGCAGATGATTAACTGGTTGATAACAGTACGCATATTCATATTTAAATGCAGTGTGAGACACGATCACAGATGTTTACTAAATATCTTGAATGTCTTTTTCCTTTGTTTGTTGTGATGTATTGCAAAAGTCTTAATTTCATATTCCTCGACATAAGTACGTACCGCACTTGAAAATGACAGTCTCTATAATGCCTATTCATGGCGCTATGTTACTTACTTTTGATTTATACAATAGCAGCTAATCGCTACGAAGCACAAAGGTCCCTGAATTTTCAGAACTGGAAGACAGACAATAAGGCATTCTCCTTCTCACATCCTCCCTATCTCCGCAGTGGCTGCGCTACTTTCCCTCCTACGTTATTTATCTCACTGAATTCACCAACTTCAACTAAAATTAAACACATCTTAAAATATTATTGGCTCTTTAAGTATTTTTGTTTGTTTCTGAGCAAGATAACTACAGCCTTAAGAATCTCTTAACGTTAAATGATGTTTCTGGATTCACCTGCTAGTTGCTAGATGCATATTGTAATGAAATACGATTGAGAACCACTGGCCGTACAAATACTGTATTCGCGTCGCATGCGGCCCACGGGTCGCAAAATGTTCAAATGTGTGTGAAATCTTATGAGACTTAACTGCTAAGGTCATCAGTCCCTAGGCTTACACACTACTTAACCTATATTATCCTAAGGACAAACACACACACCCATGCCCGAAGGAGGACTCGAACCTCCGTCGGGATCAGCCGCACAGTCCATGACTGCAGCGCCTGAGACCTCTCGGCTAATCCCGCGCGGCCAAGGGCCGCAGTATGATGACCACTGCATTAGTGTGTCTACGTCGGACGATAAAGAATGTTCGTATTTTGCTGAAAGCCGGTTCTTAGGATTTTCTAAACAAAGCTTAGCAAGATATTAGTAAAATGATTCCAATTTCCACACATCACTGGTATGATTTCTTTCGAAATTACGCAGAACGAGTGAATTTACACTACGTGTATATGATTTTGTTTCTGTGTATGCTACATACCGGTAATTTTCAGTGTCCTGAACAGTTCAGTGTGTTACATTTAATAAAAATCAGCATATTCGTCCTTCTCTCTACTCGCGTCACTAGTGAAATATATTTACAGTATACATCTCTCCTCAGTTATCTGCAAGCTGAGATTTTTCATTGTTTCCGTTTCACTCTGTCGCGAGTCAAATAAGTTTATGACCAATTGTTCCGCCCTCCTTTGAATACTCTCGGCGTGCCTTGGTTGTCTAACGTGATCTGTGTTCACACAGTTGAGCATTTTTGTAGCATAGATTGTAGAGTTGTTTCGCAAGCAGTCTCTTCCTACCAACCTATCAGTGGATCGTGGATACCCGCAACTGAACCGAATAAGAGGTAGTTCGGCCTCGTATTCTCACGCAGTTTACTTACTTGACGTAACAGTCTCCACTTGGATCTCATTACAGACATGGTGAAATGCCATTTCATTTTTTTGTGTTATGCAGAGAACAATTTTTCATTAAACGCTAACTGCTGCTATTTGCAGCAGTACCTGACTGGGCATTACAGATGTATTTATCTGTAAGACTTCCTTATAGATAACAACGCGACGTGCGAAAAGTCTGGGATAACAGTTAACTCTTGCCACGAAATCCCTGGTGTGTAACTCGGTCGTTGTATGTAAATTGAAGGTGGAGGAGGGGGGAGAGAGGAAAGGTTGGGATTAATTACGTCAGCTGCAAAGGGACATTACGTGGAATCAGTGGCGATGAACAAAAATGTTTTCCGGACCGGGATTTGAACCGAGGTTGCGCTGCTTACTAGGCAGGTTCGTTAACCATTGCACTACCTAGGGCACAGTGCTATCGTAACCGTGGGGACTGTCCCGGCACGCCTCTTGGCCAACCCAAATGCTCACCGCAGTTCCTGTCCATTCCATCCATGTTCGCTACTCCGATATTCCCGCAGAAGGTCTGATGTTCATCCGCACTGAAGAAGGTGGATCCATTGCCCATATGGGCGAATCTGTTATATGAATGCGCGGTGTCTGTTCTTTCCGACATGTCAGAAAGAACAGACACCATGAATACATACAATTAACTAAACCGTCACAGTTTCCTGGAGTACATCGCGAATTACATCCACGCCTGTGAATGGCTCTCTTCAAATAATGCGCTACGTTCTGCCTGTCGAAAAGCCCTAATAATAGTCGCATACCTGTGCAGAGATCTCACGCGAATGTAGTGTAGCAAACATCATGCACGGTGCTGAACCGAAAAGGGAAATTCTAGCAGCGCCGAGTCGTCAAGGCACTTCTGTTCGCGACTTCGGTACTTAAAAGACTCTGTTCCAGAAGGAAGAAAAATTGAAAAGAAGAAAGAATGACAAAATCGTTGCACCTAATCGTAAATTACGCTCATTGTGCCACAGATATTCCTGCATTCGTGTTAGAATTTCACCAGTTTTAGCCGCTGTCTTCAATTTATGTAAATCAAAACTCGTGACGACTTAAAGTGAAATGTTTGTTCTCTCTGAATTGCTTAACCCTACTACAACAATAAAGCTTTGAACTGAACAAATTAAAAAAAAACCTACGCACAGAAATAACATTTGTTTTAATTAATCTGTTTCGTAAGGTACAATAGGTCAGCTTTCATTCACTGTCAGACAAAAGTATTTAACTTGTCTGAAACGTTTTTTGATTCGTGTGGAATTGCTTGTCTCTGAAGTGAGCCAGGAGTACAGGTAACATTCCAACCAAGCAAACTATTCGATAACTCAGCTTACCTTCCATTCAGAATGCTGTTGCACGCAGTGACTATTATATTGACTTGTAAATAATAGATTTCAGCTATCATTCATCCTTTTTAAATTTTATTGGCAGATATAGATTTCAGCTAGAAACTAGCAATTCTCAATGAACTATCATTTTTGATCAATGCACGTAATGCCTGTTGGTCGGGCTTCATCCACAGTTCATTGAACAACTATCTGGAAAACCTGCACAAGAAAAAATCTCTGCTAATTTATAAAGTGAATACTAGACGGATTTTGCTATGGAGAAATAGTAGGGCTGAGAAGGGTGGCTGTGGAGTGGAGAGGGTGATACTACATTACTTTACGAGCCACATGCGGCACTAAGGAAAATGTATTTCATCCTCGCGCTCCCACGAAATTCATACTACTGTCCAAAACTTCAAAATGGGAAGAGAGGCAAATGGATAAAAAAAAAGGTAGGCGAGCACTTAACTTTCAGTCATGATAGCTCTATAAAATGGAGTTCTGCCATCTGCATAGGAAAGAAATACTTCCTGCGTTGAACAGAGGCTTATTTCGCAGAAAATGGACAACACTGAATTAGAATCATCTACACAAACAGATTTTCTTTATTTATATCGCAATTTTCGGTTTTCCTAGTGGTGCGTTTCGTAATTGCCACCATGAGATCAGTAAAGAAGAGATACAGAGAACAAAAAAATGCGGAGTCTACCTGAAATCCATCGACAAAATTTGGGAGGTTGTTCAGGAGTATTTTCTGATTATTTTGGTAGAAGTAAACGTGGTCTTTAGTGGCTGGTTACAGGTTCATTGGCTTCAGTTTGGTGTTTTGCCTCTATTTATCTTTATATCTGGTCTTGTAGTGGTCTTCAGGCTGCAGACAGGTTTGATGCACCTCAAACCGCTAGTCTACTGTGTGAAAGTCTATTCACGAATTTAAAAAATGACATCAAGCGCTACTTGTTTCCGGATGGCACATGCAGATGTGAAGGGGTCACTGCGTGCTCGGTACACAATACTGCGATCCTCCCTTGTGGTGATGGAACGTGGTCAGCTGGAACCTGGACGACGAGTATGCCTGCTCTTACATTCCCTTGTAGTCAAACATAGGGCGACTGTCTGATTCAAATGACCCACAAATTTGGATAGCGCACGATTCGACCAGCTCGCCAAATGGAGACCCACGATCAAGGTTCCTTTCAGTCAGATGCGGATAACGCCGTCTCACACGAGTACGCAGCATCTCCGTGTCCTTCACAGTCAGCACGCTGTTGACACCTCTTATACACTGAGATGGCAAAAGTCATGCGACAGCAATATGCACATACAATACATGGCGGTAGTATTGCATACACGTGGTATAAAAGGGCGGTGGGTTGGCGGCGCTGCCATTTGTACCCCGGTCATTCATGTGATAAGATTTCCGGCGTCATTACGGCCGAACGACTGGAAGTAAAAGGATTGGCAGCTGGAGTTAGGCACATTTCGTCAGGGAATTCAGTATTCTGAGATCCACAATGTCAAGAGCGTGCCGAGAATACCAAATTTCAGGCATCACATCTCCCCACAGACAACGCAGTGGCCGACGGCCTTCACTTTGATGACCGAGGGCAGAAAGGTTTACGAAGAGTCAAGAAATACCGCGTGAAACAACCCGTAATAGACGTGGGACGTACGACAGACGCATCCGTTAGGACAGGACAGCGAAATCTGGCGTTAATGGGCTATGGCAGCAGACGACCGACACGAGTACCTTTGCTAACACACGACATTGCCTGCAGAGCTTCTCCTGAGCTCGGTTGGACCCTAGACGACTGGAAAACCGTGGCCTGGTCAGATGAGTCCTGATTTCAGCTGGCAAGGACATCAGCGTTCGATCGTGGCGCAGACCCCTCGAAGCCATGGATCCAAGTTTCCAAAATGGTACTGTGGCTCCGTAAAATTGTGGTCAGTGTTTACATGGAATGGACTGGGCCCTCTGGTCCAACTGAACTGGTCATTGATTGGAAATGGTTATGTACGGCTACTTGGAGACCGTTTGCAGCCATTCATCGACCTCATGTTCCCAAACAACGATGGAATTTTTGTGCTTGACAGTACGCCATGTCACCGGGCGACAAAAGTTCGCGATTGGTTTGAAGAAAATTCTGAACAATTCGAGAGTATGATTTGTCCACCCACATAACCCGACATGAATCCCATCGAACATTTATGGAACATAAGCGAAATGTCAGTTCGTGCACAAAAACCTTGCACCGGCAACACTTTCGCAGTTATGGACTGCTGTAGAGGCAGCATGGCTCAGTATGTCTGCAGAGACTTCCAACGACTTTTTGAGTACGTGCAAAGTCGAGTTACTGCAATACGCCGGGCAAAACGAGGTCCGACACTACATCAGGAGGCATCCCATAACTTTTGTCACTTCACTGTGTGTACTGCCAGGCCTGGTAATGACACAAACACGAACAGTATTAATGCACACTGGTGGCTTTTCAACCTGTCACTAAGAATTCCAACTCCATTTATTTACATATCGACCGATGATGTTTACATGTACGAAGTAACGTTGACATCCGATCATGTCTTTTGTACGCTTCAATTTTTCTGTCAGTCAGGACCAAGGAATAAGTGGGTTGCTAGTGCTGGAAACTTAGCTCTCGGAATTTTAGCAATAAGCCACAATGCGATGCAGGACGTCGTTCTTGTAACATCTGATCAGTGTGCCCTCTGCCTTTCTAAGATTACTTTTACGAGGACTTTCCTATTTATATCACCACTTACCAATACTCCAAATGTTTGAGAGGAATTACTGCCTCCAATGATTGTTCAACAACCACGTAACCGAACTGTAGCTTGTCTTTCAGTTCTCTTACGCGATAGTATCCTATTAGGGGCAGCCAAATGAAAACTAGACAACAGGGAAAGAACTGAGTAAACTGTTTATTATCATTAAAGTAATCGCAACAACTGTTAATATATTTATCCCACTATGAGGCAAGACGGTCAACAGTATCATGGAAAAATGTTTGCGGTTGCCTGTGGAACCATGGCTGTACCAAGGCATGCACCTCTTTGTCCGAAGGAAATCGACGGCCACGAATATCTTTCTGCAGGGTTCCAAAAGTATGGAAATCGCATGGGTGAAGACTGGAACTGTAGGGAACATGTGTAAGGGCTTCCCAGCGATACTTCTACAGCGTAGTTGAAACGACAGACACGCCACTTCCGGGATGTTCTTGATGACGTTTTTATTTGACTATATGGGCATGCTGCTTATCGACCTTCTAGAACATGGTGTCACAAATAACATACAGTACCAAGTCGAAACAACCAGGAATATCGACGGACGGTATCACTCTGTTGTAGGACAATGCCCGCCGAAATATTGCCAAGGTTATTTTCAATACGCTCCAGAAGTTTCTCTGTGTATACTTAGCATATCCTCCATATTGTTCCGATCTCTACCCATCCGATTTCTATATTTTCAGCGGTGAGGAAGGCATCTGCTTCGGACGAGGAGGTGCATGTTACCGTAATCAACGATAAACGTTTTTCCATGAAAGCACTGACCGCGTTATCTGAAAGAGGAATAATTTATTAGCAGTTATAGCGATACTTTTGAAATAATAAACAGTTTAGTTACTTTTCCTTCCAATGCCTCTTTTCATTTGAGTACACTTTAGAGATTCCTTCACATTCAGAGTCAGTTGCGGATCCCTGCAACAAGCGTCGTTATTCTGCATACATTCTGCTCTACGTTAACTGAGTCAAGCTGTTCGGGACTGTTTGTGACCAGTACACCTAAGGCCTCGGGGTGAGAAACTGCCCCTAAAGGTGGAAGAATCAGCAATGATCAACGGCATGAAGATGTAGAAGGCAATGGAAACCACTGCATTTAAGACACATAACGTGCATTCACAGGACATGTGACCTGTAACTGAAAAATGTGTCATGACGACCTCTCCATTGGCAAAAGATCTCTGGGAGGGGACTACCAAAGGGGAGGTGACCATGAGAGAAACATTGAATAATTAACGAAAGGATAGTGTTCTACGAGTCAGGGCGTCGAATGTCAGAAGCTTGAACGTGGCAGGGAAGCTAGAAAATCTGAAAAGGTGAATGCAAAGGTTCAATCTAGATATAGCGGGAGTAGGATTCGTTGTGAATAGGAAGGTAGGGCAGAGAGTGTATTACTGTGAACAGTTCAGTGGTAGGGTTGTTCTTATCAGAATCGACAGCAAACCAACACTGACAATACTAGTTCAGGTACACATGCCGACGTCGCAAGCTGAAGATGAAGAGGTAGAGAAAGTATATAAGGATATTGAAAGGATAGTAGAGCGCGTAAGGGGAGATGAAAATCCAATAGTGATGGGGGACTGGAATGCAGTTGTAGGGGAATGAGTAGAAGGAACGGTTATAGGAGAACATGGGCTTGGGACAAGGAATGAGAGAGGAGAAAGCCTGACTGAGTTCTGTGCCATTATCCATTTAAGAAATGAAGTTTAAGAGATTAGCCAGGAACAATCAATACACAAAGAAGTGGGATACGGAAGTACTAAGGAATGACGAGATACGCTTGAAGTTCTCTAAGACTATACATGTAGCATAAGAAATAGCCCAGTAGGCAGTAGAGTTGAAGAGGAATGAACATATCTAAAAAGGGCAGTCACAGAAGCTAGAAAGGAAAACATAGGTACAAAGAAGGTAACTGCGACGAAACCATGGATAACAGAAGAAATACTTCAGCTAATCGATGAAAGAAAGAAGTACAAAAATGTTCAGGAGGAATGAAATAAATAAGTGTAGGGAAGCTAAGACGAAAAGGCTGCATGAAAAAAAAGAAGAAATCGGAAAGGAAATGACGGTGGGATGGTCTGACTCAGCATATAGAAAAGTCAAATCAACCTTCGCTGAAATTTTTAAGCAAGAGTGGTAACATTAAGTGTGCAACTGAAACTCCAGTGTTAAATGCAGTGGAAAGAGAGGATAGGTGGCAGGCCTCTATGAGGGGGAAGATATGTCTGATGAGAAGAAACAGGAGTCGATTTAGAAGAGATAGGGGATCCAGTATTAGAATCAGAATTTAAGAGAGATTTGAAGGACTTAAGATCAAATAAGACACAAGGGATGAATAGCATTCCATCAAAATTTCTAGAATCATTCGGGGAAGCGGCAACAAAACGACTATTCACGTTGGTGTGTAGAGTACATGAGTCTGGCAACATACCATCTGACTCGGAAAAATATTATCCACACAATTCCGAAGATTGCAAGAGCTGACAAGTGCAAGAATTATCTCATAATCAGCTTAACAGCTAATGCATCCAAGTTGCTTACAAGAATAATGCACAGAAGAATGGAAAAGAAAATTGAGGAGGTGTTAGATGAGAATCAGTTTGGGTTTAGGAAAGGTAAAGGCAACGAGAGGCAATTCTGACGCTGCGGTTGATAATACAAGCAAGGCTAAAGAAAAACCAAGACACGTTCATAGGATTTATCGACCTGGAAAGAGCGCTCGACTATATATAATGGCGCAAGATGTTCGAAATTCTGAGAAAAGTAAGGATAAGCTGTAGGGGAGACGAGTAATATACAAAATGTGCAGGAGGCAAGAGTGGACGACCAAGAACGAAGTGCTAAGATGAAAAAGGATAAGAGACAAGAATACAGCCTTTGGCCCCTACTGTTGAATCTGTACGTCGAAGAAGCACACCCTTGACAGCGGAAAACCATGAACTGTTATTACAGTTGCATTTTCGTTCAAATAACAGTAACTGAGCCGAGCCATAATAATTTTTTATTTGTACCCACTCTTATTTTTTGATCCGTCGCTTAGGCTGTCTGGTCACTTTTGATAATGCGCATGAAATCACCTTCGAAAACCTTCACGTACCGTTCGATAGTCGCCGTGTCGTCAAGGAGTATCGCACCGATTACTACGTCACTGGACATTGCACACCACACAGTCACCCACTGGGGGCGAAGAGATTTTTCGATCACGAAATTTGGATTCTCAGTTCCCCAAATGCCCCTTGAAGTGCTCTCGTTGTCAAGTGCTGGATGAAAGATATCTGGTTATTCGTGCGACGTGGTATACACACTTCTTTTTTACACGCAGCCGCAGCCCTTTGATAGCGAGGTGGTTCTCAACTCCCCCCCCCCAATAGCCATCCTTATCAGACAGTAAGTGATATTTGTAATATGTACCAAGTTTGGATGAAATCGGTTTAGGAAGAGCCGTGGAACATACAAACATACTTTTTATAATATATAAATATTTACTTTTTATAATATATAAATATTTTTTCTGTGATACTATTTTCATTAAATATAGCCTATTCGGTGCCCCTATCTACGTTGGAGTTACCCTTGAAAACACCATAAATGTTCGTCTGGCAGTTTTTCAGTTTAGCCTGTTCAGACAGACAGACACACAAGAAAATTTTAGTAAAATGTTAAATCAGGGTATCTTTTTGTTCCGTGATCCAATTTCGATGAAAAGCCTATACGGTACCCTAATCTATGCTCAAGTTACCTGCAAAAACCCCATGAAAATTCGTCTAGTAGCTTGTTCAAAGACAAACAGACACGACGGTTTTACAGATTTATTATTAGTATAGATTAAACAGCCTATGATTTTAATGCAATAAAGCCTGTAGGGTTGTGCGTTTGAAAAATCTCAGGAGTAGTAAGCGAAAGATGCTTCTAACAGATCTAGTCTGGATAAAAGCCGAAATGAACTAGGCCCACAGTGCAAAAGTATCGTTCTAAGAGACTAAGCGACCTTTGAGTGTGGTAATGTACGCTAACGAGATGCGCATCATAAATAATGATCCCGGAGAAGCACAACGATCGCAGGCCACACAGGTCAGTGCGTTGACACAAAGGACATACTTGTCGTATTTGATACTGGAGTACTACCACTAAATGACAGGGAATTATGGGATAATACGCCTGTGACGCGTGCCACATTAGGGATTGATCTTCCAACGATAGTCATAAATAGTAACAGACAAGTAATAATTTGACATACAATAAATTCTGCCTCTGCATCTTTTCTGTAAGCGGCAGTGCAGTGAGTGGAGGAGAGTACTTATTTCTTTTGCTAGTATAGTGTTAATACGTGTCCCGCTCGACTACGGTTGGAGTGAGGGGTAAATGAGTATCTTTATTACCCATATTTGCTTCTTAGGACTATAATTTACTTTTTTCATTTATTTATGCATTTATTTCACTCGGGAAAATTAGGGGCTTCAGCCTTTTATTTATTTATTTATTTTTTTTTACATAGGCTTATATCCATAGATTCTTAATGGGTTGACGTAACAATATCTCAATAATAATAATGTCAAATGGCTTAATGGTCGGGTTCAAGTCATTCAATTTTACGCCACTTCGGCGACTTGCATGTCCCTAATCTACCCCAGTTACCCAACCAGGGAAACTAGACCTCCAGTTTGACGTGATATCCGAACCACGCGTCGTTCCTGGAACATTGTTGAATGCTTAAGGGTAGATTAAAGGCAAACTAAAAATTGCCGTGACATTCCATCTCCCGACCTCTCAGTTTTGAAGGCAAAATAAAGAAAGAAAGAGATGGTCTTAGCTGACCAACGGAGCGGTAAAGAACGAAAGTGAGGGACTGATTTTTGCTGCACAGGAACAAGTCATCACAGTCAGTGCCGTCAAAACCACACTCGAGAAATTAGCAAAAGAGCCAATGTGAAGACTCTGCAAAAAGCCGTCGTAACAACTCACTATATCTTGAACTGATGCAGAAAGATCGTTCAGACTGATTACAAACATAGGCTCAGTGACGTGGCACGAATGGTCTATTGCAACTTATGCTAAAATTATCATCCGCCGGTGACAGGAAACTGGTGGGACGACCAGCCAGAAAAAGCTGTCGAAAAGGAACATGCCATATTACTGTGGGCCTTCCGACTCCAGACAACTCGAATGCTGGAACATAATGCACCAGATATCAGACCTGTGGAGAAAAAGGAAGTGTGACTCATTGACATTGCCATCTCAGATGTTAGCAGGATTGACAAGAAACCACTTCAAAAACTTGGCAGTTACGAGGTCTTGAAAATCGAACTACAGCGACTCTGACGTAAACCAGTGAAAGTGTTCCACGTGATTCATATTCAGATTGTTCATTCAGATTCTTCATTGCCGTTGACCACATAGAGTAAAATAGATATTTCCAGTGATAGCAAGCTACAGTTTCAATCAAAGTATTAAAATTAATACTTACCTTACGTCAACAGATCAAGTATCTTGTACACAGCTATAATCTTAAATATTAATATTATCACTATACTATCACAGAGCTCTTTTATACTGATTTTTTGTCAGCCAGTCATATCATTTAAATTTGAAATTTTTAAATTGCAACGATCTAATAGCGAGAGGAAACTTGTTAGACATTTTGAGGGCATTCACTTTATGGGAGTTGTCTTTTACTGCTAGCCTGTGCCTTGCAATGTCAACGTTTGCCTTATTTCTAGTGTCATTTTCGTGAATTGTTTCCCTGATGACACATTCTTTAACGTTGGTCTTGACAAAGAGTGCAGACTCATAGACGTACAAATTCACCAGTGTTAGTATCCTAACCCCTGTAAAAAACGGGCGGCAGTGCTCTGTAGGACCGGCCTTGCACATTACGTGGCCTTTTTTTTTAACTTTTAAAATGTTACTGATATAAGAGAATGCCCTCGTTGGTCTAGGCCATATGATATTTGTGACTGAAAGATAGCGAAATATGGAGATAATTAGTGCTGACCATACCTCTCTGTCTCCGCATGAGGGAGAACGCACGTAAAATCTTTTTATAGACTTAGATGGTTTTGTATCCCGGCTGGAAGGCGGCGCGTGGGTCTGCTCCTGTAAACTGAAGGGTAGGCCGAATGTAGGAAGTGAGTAGAAGCAGGAAAAGACGAAATGCTTCGGTACTGCGTTTATCGGTTGCAAACCAATTTAATGGTGTGTTAAGAGTTTCTTGCTAATCTTATCAAGAGGAGGGATGTCGTGATGTGAAGAGAGTAAAGTTGTATCATCACAATAGCAGATGACCGACTGTGATAGACAATGCGGCAGGTCATTGAGAGTCAAAATGAAAATAAGGTACCAATTTCTACTAAGAGCACACTGGGAGCAATGCCAAAAGATGTTAGTGGGTTAGTGGGCACTTAAAATCGATTGCCATTGATAAAATATCCATTTGCCAACGACAAAAAGCCACTTCATCAATCTGCAGGAAGTATCCGCCAATATACCGCTCAGGCCTAGACGCTAGGGATGTGTCTGGTTAGTGAAAGAATACGAAATACAGCATAGCGACCTAATTTTCTGTGTTTACTCTTCTTCTTCTTACGTCTTCAGCCATCAGGTTGATTAGCTGCATTTCGCCAAGCTTATCTGACTTCAGATGACCTTTTGAGAGCGGTATACGCGGTGCAGCTGGTATTTCTCAGCTTCTCCGACGGTTCCTATTTCACTTCCGTATAGCAGAGCACTCCAAAGAAACGTCCTTATCAGCTCTTTCCTGAGATGTTTGTTTTTGCAGCTGTATGTGAAAAGTTTCTTCTCTTGATAAATGCAGCTCTTGCCTGGTGTACTCGAATTGTAGTATTCTTCTTTGACCTTCCATCTGATGTAATTTTACCCTCTAGGTAGGCCAAGAATTCGTTGTCTCCAGTCGTTCATTGTTAAGTGAGAACTGGGCAATCTACTCACCACTAAGATTTTTGTTTTCGCCTTGTTTATTTTGCGTTTTATAGGGAAAGTTGAGGGTGGTATCCATCTGGGCTAGCATCGCTTCTAATTGCTCCGCATCACTTAACACTGCTGTATTATCAGCAAATCTCTTATGTCTTTTTTATTACCATGGGTTTTAATTCCTCTTATAGCTCCCAGTTTCAAAGTGTGTTGACTGATATAGTACTTGTAATAATGATAATAATAATAATAAATACAGTAATGAATACAGCGGGCTCCAGAAAAATGTAGACGCTCTTTGATAGTCAATATTAATGGAACAAAATGATACACTGTTACAATTCTTGCAAGAGGGAAGGTTATTTTATGTGTTCAAAGTGAGCCCCATTAGCAGTCAAACTACGTCGATGTCGCTGGACGTTGACAGAACTAAGGCTCTCCAGTGTGCTAGCCTCAAAGGACGTCTCGATGGTTTCTCGTAGCTCGTTCAGTGTAGCTGGCTTCTGCTGATAAACTTCATTTTTCAAGGTCCCCCATAGGTAGAAGCCAAGAGGTGTGAGGTCTGGAGACTGTGGCGGGTACCCAACAGCTGCTCTTCGATTTATCCATCGCCCAGTTAAATTTTCATCCAAGAAGGCTCTGAAAACCCTGTGGTAGCGAGGCGGAACACTATCTTATTGTCCGCAGCTCGTGGTCGTGCGGTAGCGTTCTCGCTTCCCGCGCCCGGGTTCCCGGGTTCGATTCCCGGCGGGGTCAGGGATTTTCTCTGCCTCGTGATGACTGGGTGTTGTGTGATGTCCTTAGGTTAGTTAGGTTTAAGTAGTTCTAAGTTCTAGGGGACTGATGACCGTAGATGTTAAGTCCCATAGTGCTCAGAGCCATTTGAACCATTTGAACTATCTTATTGTAAGTAAAATCTTTCATCTCGAAACGCCTCTCGGAAGGCAGCTAACATCGATGTTTGTAGCATATGAAGATAAACCTCACCATTTACGGCACTTTCAAGGAAGAATGGACCAATAAAATCGCTCGATGACAGACCAAACCACACATTAACACTCTGTTAACATGTTTGTCCATCTGAAAGTGAGGTTTCTCAGGAACCCAGTACAGGCAGTTGTGGTGGTTTAGACTATCATTCACTTTGAACTGTTCCTCGTCAGACCAGATAACCATCCGTGCAAACTGGTCATCCTCCCGAAGCATGCCTTCAAACCACTCCAGTATTCCATCCTTCGATCTGGATCGTCCTCGTTCATAGCGTGCAGCGATCGTGGAATGTACACTTCCCACTTTGCAGCCTTCAGAATTCGTCGTATGCTTGATAGGCTTACCCACTTTCACGTGCACCGTACTTCACGTTTTTGGTCGGCCAGATCTTTTCCTATGCACATAGTGGACAGTGCCGTCGGATTCAAATGTATCCTGAATACGATAAATTGTTGTAAGTGTTGGTGGCTGAGTTCCGCACACATTACTCCACTGGCGTGCTGCCTCCACCGTGTTTTCGTACTTCCAGTACCACTTCATATGGTCTTGCGTTGCTCTAACGACAGTCTTACTTCATTCACTGTTGCACTACCATCTGCTGGAAAACGAGATCTGTTAAGATCTGTTAAGAGAACAATGCACTACGTGCTTCACAAAAGTGCGACGATATATCACTTTGTTCCAAACATACTGACTGTCAAAGAGTGTCTACATTTTTCCGGACTCCTCTGTATTTGGTACGTCAGTAATGTCAATATTACTTAAAATTTGTTACACATCTACCTTATTATGTTCCCTTCGAATGCGAGTAATGGAAAGTTAACAGAAATACACTGCAGCTGTTCAGAAGGAATCACATCTTGATAAGCTGACTGTTCCGGGAAAGAGAAACAGAAGAAAGGAAACGGAAATAGTCAGGTACGAAGATAGTGTTCACGATGTGGAACATACACTGAAGCGCAAAAGAAACTGGTATAGGGATGCGTATTCAAATACAGAGATATGTAAACAGGCAGAATACGGCGCTGCGGTCGGCAACGCCTATATAAGACAACAAGTGTCTGGCGCAGTTGTTGGATCAGTTGCTGCTGCTACAATGGCACGACTTAAGTGAATTTCAGCGTGGTGTTACAGCCGGCGCACGAGCGATGGGACACAGCATATCCGAGGTAGCGATGAAGTGGGGATTTTCCTGTACGATCATTCCACGAGTGTATCGTGAATATCAGGAATCCGATAAAATGTCAAATCTCCGACATCGCTTTGCAGCCTCAAAAAGATCCTGCAAGAACGGGACTAACGACGACTGAAGCAAATCGTTCAACGTGACAGAAGTGTAGCCCCTCCGCAAATTGCTGCAGATTTCAATGCTGGACCATCATGAACTGTCAGCATGCGAACCATTCAAGGAAACAGCCCCGACATGGGCTTTCAGAGCCGAAGGCCCTTGATGACTATACGACACAAAGCTTTACGCCTCGCCTGGGCCCGTCAACACCGTCAGTGGACTATTGATGACTGGAAACTTGTTGCCTGGTCGGACGAGTCTCGTTTCAAATTGTATCTAGCGGATGGAAGTGTACGAGTATGGAGACAACCTCATGAATCCATGGGTCCTGCATTTCAGAAGGGGACTGTTCAAGCTAGTGGTGGCTCTGTAATGGTGTGAAGCGTGTGCAGTTGGAGTGATATGGGACCCCTGATACTTCTAGATACGACTCTGACATGACACGTAAGCATCCTGTGTGATCATCTGTATCCATTCGTGTCCATTGTGCATTCCGACGGACTTGGGCAATTCCAACGGGACAATGAGACACCCCATAGTCCAGAATTGCTACAGAGTGACTCCAGGAACACTGTTCCGAGTTTAAACACTTTCTCTAGCCACCAAACTCCCCAGAGATGAACATTATTGAGCATATCTGGGATGTCTGGCAACGTGCTGTTCAGAAGAGATCTCCACGCCCTCGTATATGCATTAATGGACAGCTCTGCAGGATTCACGGTGTCAATTCACTCCAGCAGTACTTCAGACATTAGTCGAGCCCATGCCACGTCGTGTCGCTGCACTTCTGCTTGCTCGCGGGGTCCTACACTATATTAGGCAGGTATACCAGTTTCTTTGGCTCATCAGTGTATAATAATTGGCTGTTACACCGAAGAAAGACAGCCTGAATATGCTGAGAAGGTAGGTACGCCGATGATAAGAGGGAAGAGCTTTCGTCTTATCTTGAATGCAGCGTGTTTATGGATCAAACGGGTATTACTGGGTAGTTTGTTCCATAATCGTATTGGTGAAATGGATAAGAAAATGGAGAAAGAGTTTCACCCATGGGCACAGCTAAGTTCTTGCGCATATCTGAGTTTGTATTGCAGCTGTGGAACGATACAGGAGGAGAGCTATACAGTACACCAGTGACTAATGAACCGATGAACTAAGACTGACAATGTGAGGACCACGTCTCCTATCGTGTCTCTTCCTCCCTAAAAGCGCACAGGAATGACTGGCGTGATCAGGCAACTCAATGTTTCATACATATCGTACAACTAGCTGCAGCGACCGGCATTGGTCGTAGTGTCCACCGGCCACACAAAGTTATTGCCCCTGTGCTTTGTTGATATTCATAGCGAATTCAAGCCGCGTGGGAAACTGCAGTCGCTTTAAATCGAAGGGCATATCTAAATCACTGGGTATCAACGGAATGCGACGACTGAATACGTCTTCACCTTTGGCATAAGCTTGCAATCACGTTTCTGTCAAATTCTCAAACTATCGCTCGTCCCGCGCTCTAGTGACGTTTGATGGTACTATCTTCAAGACCAGTACTGCCGCTGTAATTTATTCTACCTGAGACAAAGAAAAAGCTTGTTCAGTATTACAGTCATTTTACCGCAACACATATCATTTGTTAAGCATTTAACGTAGAAATTTGAAATAAATCAGCCAAGTACTTAGAAGTAAATCGGTCAAGTACTTTTCTAGATATTTGGTAACAACAATAAAGAAACATATAGCCTACGTCCGTACAAACGTTCATTAGAGGATCGTGTAGAAATTTGAAGTAAATCGACTAAGAACTTTTAGAGATGTTTGCTAACAAACTTTCCCCTTTGTCTATTACTTACATATATGTTTCAAATCAGATTACGAAATATTATGTAGGCAGTGATGTTTCTCTTGTCTTGACGGTAAAGTGTAAAAAATTTTGTTCCCGGCGGGATCAGGGATTTTCTCTGCCTCGTGATGACTGGGTGTTGTGTGCTGTCCTTAGGTTAGTTAGGATTAAGTAGTTCTAAGTTCTAGGGGACTGATGACCATAGATGTTAAGTCCCATAGTGCTCAGAGCCATTTGAACCAGCCACTTTTTTTGTGAAAAATTTCATCAAGAGCGGAATAAAGCTGTAGATTTGTGTGAATTACAAACAAACAAACGGACTCTCTTCTTTATATAGCTACTTCGAGTGGTCTGAAGTTTTCATATTTGTGCTGCTTTGAACTACATCATAGGATTTAATTCTGGACAAGCTTGTTTCAAGAAGAAGAATTTTACTAAAATTTCAATTACGTTTAGCCAAGAGAGACAGTTCATACCACTCTGACAGGTTCTTTTCCAGTTTAGATGTTCATTCAAGATCATTCCGAGATTTGTTACAGTTTTTTGATAGGGCAGGTGGATGCTATGGTTGAGCATAGAAGGAACTGTTTCATGAAGATGTCCGCTAGACAAGGTTCAATGTGAAACAAGGAGAGTATGTCGACTTCTTAGGGCTTAATTGAAGAGGCACGTTATGTACCCATCGTGGTAGTGAACAAAGGTCTTCATTCATACCTGATTCAACAGCAGCATTGTTCTCAGGGACGGCGATTAGATACACTGAATATGTGTATAACTGATAGTTACGGGCATGCAACAGCGGCAAAAAGCAGCGGGCCTAGGACTGAATCCTATGAGACGCAAGAAAGTACATCTTTCGTTGACGACATCTCTGTCACACATAAAACCCGTTGGTATCCGTTTAAAGGTAGCTGTCAAATTACAGTAGTGCACTATAAGAGAAATTCAACTTTTTAATTTTCATAAATAAAGTATCTAAGTCAAAGGTCTCAAAAGACTTGCCGAAATAAACCAGTCTTAAAATAGTAGAAATATATTTATAGAAAAAGGAATCAGTTGCGAAAGAGCTGTCTTATTCCTGATAATTCATCAAAACTTGAGAGCGAATCGGTATCGAGAACAAGTTGTTTTATTCCTCTGCAGAAACTTAAAATACAGCAGTGGATTTTACGTTTCCTATGCCGAATCTGGACATTTTTTCCACACTGCTGCAGCGTTCGCCTCGCTGCACACAGAGAATGAGAGTGACAGATTCTGGTGTTGCGCACGTTTTGATTCACTTTGTTCTGCAGACTGCCGTGTACATCAAAGAGCTCATCTGGTGGATTTCGCTTGAATTCCCACGTGCCGAGTCTCGCTTATCCACTATTGGGTTTATTTCCGTACCCAGTCATATGCAGGCAGAGTTGAACCGCTGTACGGTGATGGGCACGTTTCTCATAAAGTGCACCAAATCTGCCACTCAATTTCAGCACTTAACTGTCTAACGTCGACTCGTTGGTAACATACTGCGTTGAAATATCTGAACAGTGTTTTTCAGAGCATCGCGATTGACCGGTTTTAAATTTACGTTAAGTTATTAGGGGGTCGTTTTTCTGATGGTCTGAACTTAGCACATTAAGGTAATCACATCATAGGCTGAAAGCTAGGAACTTGGCGCGAAATGCTTTAAACGTTTCCTTCGTTGCTGTATCTATGAGAGTGTGGCCGTTTGGCGTGTGGTAGGTTGGATCCAGTTACAGATCCAGTTACACAATGTTCTCAGCATCCTCTACAGTTTTCTGTAGACTGAGGATTCAGTCGCTGGTCTATATTTGTGAGTCCCCTTACGCTACTAGGTACGCGATAGAGGGACTTGAAGCGTTTCGCAGTGTATATAACGCTGCCATTCTCTAAATATTTCCATCTTTCGCTACTAAAGTGTGCTCTTCCTTTCAAGTATCTTCTTTTGTATCCAAGTATATCATTTTAATAATTTTGTTTATTTGTTTTTCACCGCTCTATCCCTTCGTTCCAAGGTAGCAGTCTTTTCGTCTCTTCAGTCATACTAAATAATATTTCCACGATTTTGTTATACATGTTGAACCATTGGCTTTTGCTGCAGATCTTTTCGCCCTAGCGGTACTTCCATCTATAACGTAACAGTTCCTTTAGGTCTTAGCAGATATCTCACCAAACAGTCTTCTTCTTACAGTTAAGATTTTCCCAGAGACAATTTCCTATCTATTTTTTACAATCCGTATTCATTTGTTATTTAACCTGTCTCTACAGCTGTTCGATTCATTTTCCACAGCGTCCTGTTAACTTGCATAAAACGAGGCTCTCGAAACTTACAGACCCAGAAATACATTCCCCAGTTCTCAGTACTCTTGTTTCGTGTCAGTATGTTTATGGTGTTCTGCGGGTTGCATCTAACTGAGTGCTTTATTGATTCCTACACTGCCAAATTCTTGCACTTTTACAACATTATCTTCGCGAACTTCTCCTTTTTACTACTCTTCACAACTTAAGTCTCTAATTTGTTATTCCCTAACCCGCAATGTGTTGAGCCAGTGAATTAGAGAGAACAACCTATCATCTTGCGCTCCCATCCTCCCGATAACTATTATTTCTTTTTTTGTTATTATTGCTAGAATCACATTTTTATTAACCATACCGTTATGATGTGCAGCTTAGAACAGTCTGGAGTCTATATCCTATTGCAGACCACATTTTTCTAATTACGTAACTAAATTTTCGATGGAACGCGACTGTCTCTATTGCCCGCCAACTGTGTTTATTATCCAAGCTCCTTAACTTCCGATTCCCAGGAAGCTATCCTCCTGGGTCCAGAGGATTTTAATGTGGCTGCAACGCGTGTGATATTTTTGATAATTGATATAGAAGTCAATAAATCTAAGAAAGATGTTAAAAAGTTAAATGAACAAGTGAACTAAAGAAAACTAAATAATAAAACTAATAACCCTGCCACTGATAAACGACCATCAGCCTCCCTATGTTTCATTATTAAAGAAAAAGAAATGTACTTTTCAGGTCTTTTTTTCACACTTGCGTTTTGTATTCATTTCCAGCACACGGAAAGTAGAAACCAGGAGGACAGACAGCCGTACTCAGATAGGTTAATGTTCTTCATCTTACCAGTTATGTGGGTGGTATGGTCATCTCTCTATCTTCCGCACCTGCACATAGCACTCATGGCAGCAGATGTAGGACGACCGTACTTGCCGAGACCGATTAAGGTGTCTGTAAGTGCAACGCCATTCTGTTGTACCGGATTAAAATACACCCGGTAGGTTTGCTCCGGGAGGAGACTTGGTGGATGCTATAAAACATAAAACACTAGCTCACTTTGTTACACTGTAGGTAAGAAAAACTACTAAACTTTGTATAAATACATTTTGAACACTACCGTATCACGGGATACAAATTTTCTCATTCAAAGAACATTTAACAATAACTTTCAGGCAGTGTTCAGCCTATTTCATTGACCACCATGTTAGTCTACTAGGAGACGATGTTGTCGTCTCACTCGATAATCGCGGACTGAACAGAGCGTTCCTGTGCTTGACCGTAAGTAGAGGATCAGTAGCGAAGTTTCTGGGCGTGGCTATGACAGTGTGGCTCATTCACTTACAGCGACTGTCCTTTCTTGTGGTTGCGTTGCGAGGATCCAATCTTGTTTTGGCATCTCGCTCTTCGCACATCACACATTCCATCTTAGTTCCTCGTTGCAACCAGCCAGGAGCACCGTGTCTACAGGAAGTCCTCGTATAGCGTCCTCTTAGAGCTGGTGTTCCTCTATAATTATGCCAGATTCACAGCTGTTTCGCCTCCTGCTTCGTCTTCCCAAGCTGTCGTTCGTGTTGTGAACATTTCTTATAAGCCATCTGCTTCGGTTTCTGCTGTGACTGCTCCAACTCTTCTTTCTTCCTAGTCGATTTCTAATTCTTTTAAAGAAACCTATTTATTGTTTCACTTAGTTTGTTCCACAAACTTTATTGTCTGTATTTTATTCTGAAAGAATTCCCTCATAAACTGTCACTGCTGACTGTCTACTGTACTCCTAGCCCATATGATCCGGTTATAACTGCAGTCACAGGAGTTGCTAGATTTCCGGTTTATTCTTTTCATACCGATCTGGTATGGTCTTTGTCCAGTCAAGTAATGGACTATTTCTCTTGAGGGCCCCTTGTATCTTAAACTAAGCCTCTCCTTCGAGTGTTAGGGACATAGCACGGGGATGAGGTCGCTTACGCGCCACACACTTTTACACCTTATCCCAGATGATAAGAGCTAAATCATACTGAGTACATGTCTTCCTACTGTGTCCCATTTCTTGTTTACCTGTCACAGACGGTGTTATGATTTCCTTCGTTCTTTGAGCTCCTCCCTTCTTTAACTAGAATCATCAGCAACTACTAGGGCATATAGTGGCATGGACTCCACGAGGCACCAAAAACAATCTGGAGGCGTCATGGACACTAACTGCTCAACAGCGTTGGGAAGCCATCGCGATTCGTGAGTGCTCAGCCACCTCCAACAAACACTCACGGTCAGCCGTTGGAGCTGAGTTCACGAGATATGCATTTTGCGCAACGGTGTCCCGAGTGTGCTCAGTATGATTTAGCTCTTAAGATCTGGGATAGGGCGGGAAAGTGTGTGGCGCATAAGCAACCTCATGCCCGTGGTATGTCCCTTCCCCTATTCTGACACTATTCAAAAACTTTGGGGTGATGCATTGTCTTGCTGATGATACGAAGACTGTCTGGTATCATAGGCGTAAAAATGGATGCACACAATACGGATCGTAAATCCCTGCGTCTTTCACTGGTGAGAAATAATGTCAGTCTCATCAGGGGCCTCATTTCACTCCATGTAAACATCCCCACACTGGGCTACGTCCACCAGCTGCGTGGACGGTGCGCTGTTGGCAAACGGGTTGAGTACCATCACGTGGTTTTTCGACGTAGTTGCATCATACCACCAGCTTGTACCAACGTGTAGAGCGATTAGTTAGTCCAGGCAGTCTTCTCCCACACACTGAACGACCAATGGCTGCTCTGAAATCGTCGATGACGACCCTCGTCACGTTTTGGTTCCTTACTATTGGCTCTGACGGTCGTGGTCTTACAGGAAACTACGCCGTCTGACAAAAAAAAAATGGAGGGAACGAAGAAACAAAACAAAACTTCACAGGTTGAGAGACTATGTGATGTTATTTCATTGATTACAAAATCGAGTCAACTTTACAAAAAAAATTAAAAAAAATTGGCAGAATGAGCACATTTATCATGATGACATTGCACCTACTCTGGCCTGGATGCGTGCGCTGTTTCAGTAAGGAAGGGTCCCATAAGGCCATTGTATCCTTTCCAAAGTCAAGCTGGCCCACCACAACTTTGTAACTGATCCTTCACGTTCTTGATGCTGGCACTGGGGCAGAGATGGCATCCTAGCTGCTCTCACACGTGTTCTATCGGAGAAATATCTAGGAGGGGTTCTTCCTGGGTGCAGGAATACCTCTGCAGTACGCGGACTGTTCATAGAGGCACATGCCATATGTGGACGTGGATTGTCCTATTGGAGAATGACAGCGATACTCTCCCCTGAGACGTAAGGCATGAGAATGCAGGATGTTTGTGGCGTGCCATTGTTCTGACAGAGTTGCCTCAACCACTATCAGCCGTGACCTGTAGTCATACAGGATGGGTTGCCACACCTTCACACCAGGAGTAACACTGCTGTACCTCTCCAAAACATCGAAAGAATCAGACATCTGCTCAGATCGCCCCCATACACGCCGACGATGATCGTAGGGAGTAGTGAAGAACCGCGATTCAGTGCTGAACAGAGTGGGATGCCATTTATCAGCAGTGCAAGGTTCCTGGTCAAGGCATTAAGCCAAACGCAGCCGTTTGTACTGTGGTATTAACGGCAGCCTAGGCATGGACGATAATTCCAGGGTCCAGCTGCTGCTAATCTCCGACCATGACACAGAATCATTTAGGAGTTTATTACTAATCCTCGGACGTCACGGGAAGATGTGAAGCGAATACGATGTGTTTGCTGCACAGTACGACGCTATGCCCTTCAGTTGATCAACCGTGATTGACTGGACGAGTATAGTTGCGTTCAAGTACCCACGCAAGCCAATACTGGGTCACTGTCGCATCTGGATAGTACATGATTCGATTAGCTGGCCAAATGGAAACCCGCAGTGAACCATCTTCCAAACTCTGCTAGGTGACGAAAACGCTGTCTCACACGATTACTCGGCAGCTCAGTGTCCTTCATAGTGGTCACTCAACATCTGACTCTGGTTATGCCCCTTGCATACCCTGCCACGTATGGTAACGACACCAACAACACTAATGCATTCTAGTGGTCGTTCTATCGGTCACACAGAGTTGCAACTGTTATCATTTACATACCCGCCTACGGTGTGTACTTCATGAAACTGCACTGACATCCGAGAAAGTGTGCTGCAGTTTATTCGTCGGACAGTGTAAGTAGCGCTTGTCCACCTGTGACACAATGGCACATCGAATGTCCCATCACCGAATACTTGTGACGCAGCAAGCACTATGTCATTGTGGGGTATACAGTGACGAGTGAGTGTCCGGGGCATCCCCATTTCACTGCTACTGGCTCCACGTCATCATAACGCGTGTGCGTAGTATACGAAGTATAGCGCCGTAATCTAAGAGTGAAATTAAAATAACTTTTCCAAACTTAGTATTTTCTTCAGTATGTTAATGTTAAAACTGTTAAATCTCAGAATGATCAGATGGATAAGTTTTGCTAAAGATATTATTCTAAGAAAAAAATAAGTAGCTGTAAATAATGAAGCTAGAAAGCCAAAAATTGTTAACAATGTGCAAATGTATGTCACAAACAAAAATTACGAGTCTCAACTTGAACGGTGTAATATTTTGATCAAAATCGGCGCTTTTACGAAAAACTGAAGGCAATAGATATTAGACGCTCAAAGATGAAAATTCACATGTGAAATGAACATATTGACTGTGTGACTCCATTAAGCTACCTCTAATAGCTTTTAAGTAATTTGATAAAAACTAAATTTGGAACGAAATTGCTCCTATTCATTGCTATGGAAAGCTCTAGTTGCAGCACTTGATTATATTCATTAAATAATACAGCTGTACCAAGTATCAAGACTTTAGTGTAAATAACAATCACTACAACGACTCTTAAAAAGAGAGTTCAGAGGTCATCTTGTATTGTCAGTTTCGTTCTAAAAATTCTAGTCGGCGAAGTTTAAATGAAGTCGAGCTAAATATTTTTTAGTAACTAAGGCAAACTTAAGTTGCATTATACAAAAATTATGAAGATTGTGAATTGATACACGGCAGAGATATTAATTAATACGTGTCCATGACAGGGGGGGCATGTAGTTGCTACTACCCGTGCCTACAGCGCTCGATAGCAGATGTTCCCTTCGGCAGTCCACTGCGCCCATTCATATACACACATCAAAAAGTTTTGCATCAACTTGGTTCCGAGAGTTCAGGAACCTGTACAGAAATTTGGAACAGAGATCAACATAAACATCATTTCGGCCCTTTTTACTGGCCATGAAAACCACACATTGTATGTTGTACCACCATACAGCAAGACCTTCAGAGGTGGTGGTCCAGATTGCTGTACACAGCGATACCTCTAATACCCAATTTCAACACTGTACGTCCTCTTGCATTGATGCATGCCTGTATTCGTCGTGGAATACTATCCACAAATTCATCAAGGCACTATTAGTCCAGATTGACCCAATCCTCAACGGCGATTCGGTGTACATCCCTCAGAGTGTTGGTGCGTCACGTCGTCCGTAAACAGCCCTTTTCAATCTATCCCCGGCATGTTCGATAGGGTACATGTCTGGAGAACATGCTGAACACTCTAGTCAAGCACTGTCGTTATCCTGAAGGAAGTCATTTACAAGATGTGCACGATGGAGGTGCGAATTGTCGTCCATGAAGACGAATGCCTCGCCAATATGCTGCCGATACGGTTGCACTACAGGTCGGAGGATGGCATTCACGTATCGTACAGGTGTTTCGGCGCCTTCTATGACCACCAGCGGCGTACGTCGACCCCATATAATGCCGCCCCAAAACAGCAGGGAACTTCCACCTTGCTGCACTCGCTGGCCAGTGTGTGTGACCGGGTTGCCTCCAAACACATCTCCGGCGATTGTCTAGTTGAAGACATATGCGACACTCATCGGCGAAGAGAACGCGATGCTAATCCTGAGCTGTCCATTCGGCAGGTTGTTGAGCCTACCTGTACTGCACTGCATAGTGTCGTGGTTGCAAAGATGGACCTCGCAAAGGACGTCGGGAATGAAGTTGCACATCATGCAGCCTATTGTACACAGTTCGAGTCGTAACACGACGTCCTGTGACAGCACGAAAAGCATTATTCAACATGGTGGCGTTGCAGTGTTCCTCCGAGCTATAACCTGTAGGTAGCGGTCATTCACTGCAGTAGTAGCCCATGTGCGGCCTGAGCGAGGAATGTCATCGACAGTTCCTGTCTCTCTGTATCTGTTCCATGTCAGAACAACATCGATTTGGTTCACTCCGAGACGCCTGGACACTTCCCTTGTTGAGAGCCCTTTCTGGCACAAAGTAACAATGCGGAGGCGATCGAACCGCGGTACTGACCGTCTAGGCATGGTTGAACTACAAACAACACGAGCCATGTACCGCCTCCCTGGTGAAATGACTGGAACTGATCGGCTGTCTGTCCCCCTCCGTTTAATAGGCGCTGCTCATGGATGGTTGTATATATCTTTGGGCGGGTTTAGTGACTGAACAATCAAAGGGACTGCGTCTGTGATACAATATCCACAGACAACGTCTATCTTCAGGAGTTCTGGGAATCGGGGTGATTCAATACTTTTTTTGATGTGTGTATAATTGAGAGGCAGTAAGATACTCTTCGCAACGATCCTTCAATCTGACCGTATCAGTCAAACGCCGGCATACACTCTGCCTTGGATGACATCAGAGCTAGACACCTACCAAACGCATGTTAGGTAAAAGTAGGAAATGAACTCGCAAGGACTGGGCACCGTCATGGATCGCTTAGTTTTCACAGAAGTAACTGTTTGTGTGCTGCCTGTAATGTTGACGAAACCGCCTGACCGTGGTGAGATTGTTTTCTACTTTTGAGCCGAGCAGTTAACTTAAATTATTAGAAGTCAGGGCGATAGACCATTTTACTTGGAACTTACTGTAGAGGTTGCCTCTGAACTGCTATTAGTGGTGTTTCACATTATCCTTATTATGTTTGTGTCTGCGAACTCTTGATGAATATATTAATTAGTTAGAACTCAAAACTTTTATTTATAGTCATAGTTCCTCATCTCGTTGAGTAAATAGCAAGTAGGAACATTTTATTTCAGAGAGCAGAAGGAGAATGAGGACCTTCAGACTGAAAATTATGGTCAGTATGTTCTCCATCGCTTTCTGGCTGACAGCAAAAATAGTTTTTAGGTTCTTTCAAACGGTGACGAATAATGAAATCTACTCGCCGCCCCACATACTCACGAAGTGGACATAATTAAACACACTGTGCGACCCTTCGGTCGATCGTCAGCTAGTGGTCACTGTCACGTCGGTGGCCAGTGCAACGTCATCACTAAGCTGTCCTGTAACGCAACCAAGTCGATTTCCGTAGTGATAGCAGCTTCTTTTAAATAGCGAGTACAAGTTTTTCGCCATTGATACAAGTATTTCGCATGAAAATCTTGGTATTATTTGCTGTTCTCTTTGCATTTGAATTCCTATTCTAAAAAGTTGTTTGCCTCCTTTTTTGTAGCCTCTAAGACATGGAAGTTGAACCATTAATTACGATAAACTTTGTAACAATAGGCCATTTTCTCGCCTGTCTCTGATCTTTTCTTAATAGACCAATTTCATGTTTGCCATTTCCTTTTTGACAAATATTTTAGATTTATCGTCTGTCTTTCATCTGCTTTCTTTTCAGATTTTGTACATCTCATTCCACCTCCACAATTGAAGGTTTTCACTGGTCTGTTGTTCTATGCTTGTAAATTCGTTCTTCCTAATTAATTCTTCTTTATGGTCGGACTTGCTTCCTCGATAACTGTGCTATTTCTAAAAGCAACTTAATCTTCATTCAGTAATTTGTCAACTTTTGTTTTTGTTTTTGACATTTTAAAGTGAAAAACACATAGGATAAATCCTAACATCAGGTCGGACCTTCTTTTACGCGGCATACTGCAACAACGCGACTTGACATGGACTCGACAAATTCTTGGAACTCCCCTGCAGGAATATTGAGTCGTGCTGTCTCTATCGCCGTCTATAATTGTGAAAGTGTTGCCGGTGCAGGATGTTGTGCAAGAACTGACCTCTCAATTGTCTCCCATGTCATGCAATCTGGGTGGCCAAAACATTCGCTCGAATTGCCCAGAATGTTCTTCAGATGTCGCCAGGTGCAATGGCACATTGTCATTCATAAAAATTTATCGTTGTCTGGGAGCATGAAGTCCATGGATGGCTAAAAATGATCTCCAAGTAGCCGAACGTAACCATTTCCAGTCACCGCTTACGTTGTACCAGAAACCAGTCCATTCCAGGTAAACACAGCCCACACCATTATGAAGTCACTACCAGACTGCACAGTGTCTTCTTGACAACTTGGGTCCGTCGCTTCGTTGGGTCTGCACCACACTGGAGCCATACCATCAAGTCTTACCAAATGCAATCGGGGCTTATCTGAGCAGTCGTCTAGGGTCCAACCGATATGGTCACGCGCCCAGGAGAGGCCCTGCAGGCCATGTCGTGCTGTTAGCAAAGGCACTCGTATTGGTCGTCTCCTGCCACAGCTTATTAACGTCAAATTTCGCCGCATTGCCCTAACGGATACCTTCGTCGTAGTTCCCATGTTGATTTCTGTGGTTATTTCACGCATTGTTGGTTCTCTATTAGCACTGCCAACTCTACCCAAGTGCCGCTGCTCTCGGTCGTCAAGTGAAGGCCATCGGCTACCGTGTTGCCCATGGTGAGATGTAGTACCTTGAAACATACCCTTCGAAAAGTTTTATAAGTGACAGTGCTGGTAAACCTCTACGTTATTTGATTTTCAAATAGCTGAACAAAACAGAACGTATTTTACTTATTCTGATCATCACTAAATTGACACACAATATTTTTAGCGCAACGCAGTCTGACTTTCAATAATCCCTACAGAAGAATGGCCCTGTCTAACAATAACCTATACATGTTATGAATCACTTACCTCACAAAAATCTTCGTTACTCGGACTACTGCAATACAGCGAGCGCCAATACTTCCAGCTAAATAAAAGATTCTAACTACTGAAGGCACTAACTACTGATAGGCATAGTTAGCAAATGAAAGATTTTGATAGAGAACAACAATATATTTGCCTTAATAATGTTCAAAGTAATCATATATATATATATATATATATATATATATATATCAGTTCATGACATTCAGTCTTACAAATTTACTTTTTCTGACGGACACACGTCCAGATCGTCCGCTCTCAAAACTCTGCCATCTGTCTCCCCACATCCACCACTACTGGCGGCTCACCTCCAGCTGCACAACGCTACGCGCTGTGTTCACATCCAACTGCTCAACAGTACAATAGTGAATATTCCAATAATGCCAAGCAGCCACAGACTGCACACAGCACAGTCAGTGATTTTCATACAGAGCTCTACGTGGCGTTACCAACATAAAAACCAAAACAGCCTACTTACAACCTGAAATATGGTATTAACAGCACGCTCTTGACACTGTGGATCTCGGAATATTGAATTCCCTAACGATTTCCGAAATAAAATGTCCCACACATCTAGCTCCAACTACCACCGTTCCACATTATAAGTCTGTTAATTCGTTTCGTGCGACCATAATCACTTTGGACGCCTATTTACATGAATCATCTGAATAAAAATGACAGCTCCGCCAATGCGTTGTGCACGCATACTACTGCCATCTATATACGTGCATATGGCTACCCGATGACTTTTGTCATCTCAGTGTGTATTATCCGTGTCAAAACATTCTAAGCATAAAGTGATCGTATGATGTTCTGGTAGTTCTCACGTTTATCACCTCCATAACACTATTACTAAAGTTGCCGATCACAATCCATTCTTTCAATTCCTTTGTTTTATTTCTTCACTCTTAAACAACCCGACACCTTTGAAGGAAAACTTTTGCGATAATCTTGAATTTGTTATTGGTAGATGCAATACAGTTACCCGAATCCTTCACGTAAACCGAATTATTCCACTCGACATTCTAACTGTGGGTTGTACGTGTTCATTCTACTTCTTTCTACTGAATTTCTTTTACCACTTGTCGCTTAAAATAAAAATACAGAAGTATATCTGAATAAAACAACTCTTCATGTAAAAAGGAACGCACTTCCTTGCAGCGTGCTGCTAGACATGAACGTAATAATTTGTTAATGATTAACGTGATAAACTTAATTTCCTAAAAAACGTCTTAACGACATTACCATTTCTGAGAAAACCTATCGTCGAACTTGTAGCTGCACTATCGCCGCACACCCCCACTTTGCACAGGTGGTATGGGTGCTGTTATGTACCTATGGCTGGACTGCTTGGCTGGTATGGCGGTAATTTTGCTTACAGGAAAATGCGTAGAGTTAAGATTAAGATTCAGAGAACAGCAGTGAGTAACTGAGTAACAATTACAGAAATGCAATGACGAGTGCTGTGAGCTACTGCGCCACTAGTCCACCCAACTGCAGTGGCGATTCGACTCTGGCTCGCTTTGTTTACATCTTGTGACCCAGGTCACTGACCTCTTCTCATCCTTTGCCTTGACCTTGACCTTGACTTGAATCCATTATATAGTCATGTCTCTCCCATCCCTTCTTCATCCCCTTCGCTTCTCCTGACCACCCCTTGCCTCTCTTCCCCACCCATCCCCCTTTCAGCCAATTTTAGTGAAGTATGAACACGATATTTGCAAATGGCAAGTTCATGTAAAATGTTAAAAATATTCGTCTCTGAATTACATAAGGGCCCACACACATACACACATGCATACACATGTGCATGGACACACACACAAACACACAAACCACTTACACACACACACACACACACACACACACATACACACACACACACACGCGCGCACACACACACACACATACACACACACCACACACACACACACACACACACACACACACACACACATACATACACTCTGTATAATACACCACCTCCCTCTCTTCTCTTACAATCAGAGTCCAGCATTTTAGGCACCATTCAAATGAAAGAGTCAATAACAATGTGGTCCCATCTGGGATATGTTCAACAGTATCCTAACAATATGAATTATTTAAGAAAAATATATGTCACACACTTATAAAAGTATCTGAATTGTGAAAATGACGAAAGTGGTGTCAACTATATTTTCATTATTGAATTCAAGAAAATCGTTTATTGGTTGGCCCACAATTTGCATCAGTAAATTTCGTTGAAAGCTATGTATCAATTATGGAATATTAGAATGGCTACATAATACAGTCCATAAATAGTTGAAAACCAACATTTGCTTACGCAATGTAATTAACAAATTAGTAACACATAGTTGTCAAACATGAGACACTTGCCGGCCGAAGTGGCCGTGCGGTTAAAGGCGCTGCAGTCTGGAACCGCAAGACCGCTATGGTCGCAGGTTCGAATCCTGCCTCGGGCATGGATGTTTGTGATGTCCTTAGGTTAGTTAGGTTTAAGTAATTCTAAGTTCTAGGGGACTAATGACCCCAGCAGTTGAGTCCCATAGTGCTCAGAGCCATTTGAACCATTTGAGACACTTTAAATATTACTCTGCAAAACTTCAAAAACCCGAAATAAAATCAACTGCTGTTCTTATGCGCCTTTTGCTTGCCTTCATCAATAGATAGCTGCTGTGGTAGAACACTCATGGAATGATAGGTGTACCAAAGTGTAGGATACAACACAGCCTCAAATTAATTTCTTACCATATCTATGATACTGGTCAAATGTCACAATATTCTTTACAAGTCTGTAAAAATGCATCAGAAACGCAAAACTGAGGTTAAAAACATGATTGTGAACAGTAAATTAAGTACCCTGATGTTAGTTAGCATAAACACATCTAGCCTGATAATCAGGGAGGTAAACTTCTTATGAAATATGAGAAGGACTATAAAACATACTCTCCATAAATTGATAAAAACCAATGTTTGTGTAAACAGTGTAATATAAGAACTAATATAAAACATACCCTCCATAAATAGTTAAAAACCAACATTTTCTTCAGTTACTCAATTAAAAAATTAGTGTATGTAGTTGTTGTAGATGAGTTTTAGTTGAAATACAATTCTGCAAAACCTTATAAACCTAAAAGAAATCAGCTACAGGTTTAAGCTCATGTTGCTTGTCATCAATTAGAACTCGCAATGTTCGTAGCTCAATCTGAATACCACACTTAGTTTAAGGCATATCAGAGCCTCAAATTAAATATTTTCCATGTTTATAATGCTTGTCAAGAGTCACAATGTGCTGTAAAAATATGTCAGCAACGCAAACGGTGCAATGTTTACATGAAGTATCACAATTATTTTTTCAACATACACACACATCGGTCGAAATAACACCTAAAATATGACAGTGAACTCCAAAGAAAGTACTCCAGTGTTACTTTCGTTCTAAAACAGTTACAGATAACATGATAAACTAACAGTTGGCATCACAGCTTAGGTCGAAAGATTGTTGCCGTAAAACTAACCTGACAGGGCTTATAACTGCAGAAAATACAAGTCAGATAAAATATTACACTAAGTAGAGAAGCACTCGAACAAATAGGCAGTGTGTTTACTGTAAGACTGTAATTTATTAGACCTATGCTAGGTGATAGTCACAGTAAACACCGAAATTAAGTATTTCATCTAAACTGTTCTCAAGCACCTTTTAGGAGGGATAAAAATAATTCATCATGTTATACTCTAGAAAAATATAATCGATGACACTGGTGACAACTATTGCTGTTATTACAAAGGACTCAGGCCTTCTAGAGTTCATGTGCAGCAATAACTTTGGATCATTGTTGTAATATTTACCAATTGGATCTATGCTGTCAGGACTCTCTAAACGTTTATAGACTGTGTTTCCTACAATCAACTATTAAATAATGCGAACATATAATAAAAATAAACGATGTGTAAACAAATACTCACACACAAAACATAGTCAAAAGACAGACAAACTCAGCAGATACCGTATTAGGAAAGAAGGAAGAAGATATTTTGACGAATTTATTGAGATGTAGCACTTTAACAGTATATTTTATCATAATTCACAACGAGAACTACTTTTATTTTCGATACATATCACAAACAAAGCCGAATATAAGTATAATTGCAAAAATATGTAACATTTTCCACATCTTGCAGGCACAGTAGACCTCCAAGTTAACTATCTATACATCTAAATTGCATATATTATTCATTAAAACACACACAGCTTGCACACTTATTGTAATATCCAAGTATGCCCAAGTATAATTTGAGCAAAATAAAATTGTACTATTTCTCGAAATATCTAAGGTTCACACAATTTTCACGCTTGATGGACCTCAATTTAAATATTTTCAAAATCTGATTTATCTATATTACTTCTTAAAATACATGCAACTCGCTTAGTGGCAATTCTAAATAAATTATAGATAACGGTAGTTTGAGTTGTACCATCCATAAGATTCATCGAAATACATAAAAACTGGCTGAAGAAACGTGCACATGAGCGCTACTGCAGATCTACATTGTAGTCTTAAATGCACCATGAGTTAACAATGTTACTCTCGCAACTATATTTGAAGCTCGATATTCCTACTACATTTTTCCAATCGTACTGGACCTTCAGACCAAATATTTCCAACCCTAACCTGTCTGTATAATTTATTAAAATATACACAGCTCACTTATTGGCAACATCAAATCCATCTAGATCATTACTGTAGAGAGAGAGAGAGAGAGAGAGAGAGAGAGAGAGAGAGAATACAGTATACCTTATTAAAATCAGTGTGCACTGGCAATGGGTGTCAAATACTGGGTGAATAAGTTACTAGGGGTATCACTTAAAAATCAACCCACTATTTGAAAACAAGTAGCCAGCACAAGAATCAAAAATTGCACCTTTTGCGTTGCTGACATAGTTCTGGGAACATTTTAGACTTTAAAAGCACACTGTGACTTTTGACAAGCATGACAGACCTGAAAAATATTTAATTTGAGACTCTGTTGTTTCTTGAACCAACTGTGGTACTCAGATTGAATTATTGGCATCACCATCAGTTGATGATAACAAACAACAGGAACTTAAACCAGTAGTTGATTTCATTTCGCGTTTTTGAAGCTTTACAGAATAGTATTTAAATTAAAACTCCTCTTCAGCAACAATATATTACTAATTCGTTAATTACATTGTAAAATTAAATGTTTGTTTTCAACTATTTATGGGGTGTATGTTTTCTACTCATTGTCAAACTCCATAATAAGTTTACCTGCCTGTTTAACAGGCCACATGTGTTTAGACACGAAGATGATTGGGGTACTTAGAGTTCATAGTTATTTTTAACACCAATTTGACGTAAACACTACACGTTTTTCCATTGCTGATGCAATTCTGCAGACTTGATAAGAATATTGTAACAGTTAATATAATTAATTTTGGGCGCTGTTGTGTCCTACACTGTGGTACACCTGTCAAACTTTGAATATTTTACCGGTACAGCCACCTATTCGTGAAGACAAGAAAAAGGAGCATAAAAGCAGCAGTTGATTTTATTTCGCGTTTTTGAAGTTTTGCAGAGTGGACATTGGATAACCAAATGCTGGTTTTTACCTGTTTATAGAGAATTCTATAGCGTATGATATGTTCCTTCCAATGAAATTGACTGAAATGATGCATGGGTCAGTCGGCAAACGATTGTTTTAAGTCAGTAATGAAAACATATCTGAGAAGATTTTCGTTATTTTACGCATTTCAGATACTTTTTTAAGTGTTTGTAATTTTTTTTTTACAAATAATTCCTGTCATTTCAGTACATCCAAGGACAGCTCAGACGGATCTACATAGAAATCGATTCTTTCATTTTAATGGTATCTAAAATACTAGACTCTGATGAGAAGAGGGGGAGGTGGTATATTATGCAGTGTGTGTGTGTGTGTGTGTGTGTGTGTGTGTTTGCACTGTCATTTATGAACTTGACATTTTTAAGCATCATTTGGACACTACGCTATGATTGGGTGAAAGGAATTGGTGAGGGATGAGGGGAGGGTTACATAGGGGAGGGAAATGGGAGCAGAGGGGCATGATTACATATTGCATTCAAGGTCAAGGTCAAACTCAAGGTCAGTCTCAATGACCTGGGTCACGTGATGTAAACAAAGTTAGCCAGAGTCGATAATGTAAACAAAGTGGGCTCGATAATAGGTTGCAATATTGCTATCTTATTTACGAAGTCGTTAGTAGGTCGCGCCGTTTTCCAGCAGCGAAAGTTCTGACAGGCCTGGTGCTCCAACTGGGTAGCGTTACATCTGTCTGCTGTGCCTATAAGCCTTCCTCATGAATCAGTTTATTCAGTTTATCTATTAGTGAAAACAACATCAAAATCCTTATAGCACTTCCTTAGATTAGTCTTCACATGCAGACAGGAAAACATTGTGAGTGAGTTTACTGTATAATATGTGTGGATGATTCCTGTGAGTTCTGCCAGTTACCATCAGCTGGTAACTAGATCATTTTCACAGTAGTGATATTGTAGTCGGTCGTAGTTAATGCAATTTGCATGAAATATTTTTAAACTGTATACAAAAACTTTCCTTGTCCATCAGTCTGTCTGTTAGTGAAAACCATATCAAAATCCCTACAGCTCTTCCTCAAATTAGTCCGAACATACAAACGGAAATCATGGCGACAGACTTTAATGAATAGATAGAAGATTTTCTTTTCCTTCTGGTGAAGCAGAATAATTGCAGCATGGCTCCACATTTGGGATATAACTTCTATAAGCTACATTTGAATCCTAATCCCAACTAGATTTTTACACCTCATTTTGCATTACTTTTGGCTTGCCTCACAGGTATTCCTGTTATTCAGTTATACTAAATCACAAGATAAACGAACTTGTGAACACACACTTGGTTGGTTGGTTGGTTGATTTGGGGAGAGGGGACCATACAGCAAGGGAATCGGTCTCATCGGGTTAGGGAAGAATGAGGAAAGAAGCCAGTCGTGTCCTTTCAAAGAAACCATCACTGCATGTGCCTGAAGCGATTTAGGGAAATCACGGAAAACTTAAATCAGGAAGGCCGGACGGGGGTTTCAACTGTCGTCCTCCCGAACGCGAGTCCAGTGTGCTAACCACCCAGTCAGTGAATGTTTATGCGAAGGGCGTTCAGTAAGTATAAAACACTTTTTTTTGAAAGCAAGTTACTTTTATTGAGGACTCCAATTTGGATACAAAACCCTATTTTTCAATTTAACCTCCGTTCAATGCAATGGCCTTACTCCACCTTACTGAGAGGGCCTGGCCGGCCGGTGTGGCCGTGCGGTTCTAGGCGCTTCAGTATGGAACCGCGTGACCGATACTGTCGCAGGTTCGAATCCTGCGTCGGGCATGGATGTTTGTGATGTCCTTAGGTTAGTTAGGTTTAAGTAGTTCTAAGTTCTAGGGGACTGATGACCACAGATGTTAAGTCCCATAGTGCTCAGAGCCATTTGAACCATTTGAGAGGGCCTGTATGTCAACATGGTACCACTCTATTGGTGGACGCTGGAGTGAGCCAACGCCTTGCTGCATCAGTAACCTCCCTATCATCCACGTACTGCTTCCCACAGAGTGCATCCTTCACTGGGCCAGACATATTGAAATCGGAAGGTGCGAGAAGTGGGCTATAGGGTAGATGAGGAAGAACGGCTCAGTGAAGATTTGTGACCTGTTCTCGGATGCGCAGAGTCAAAAATGTCTCTGAGCACTATGGGACTTAACTTCTGAGGTCATCAGTCACCTAGAGCTTAGAACTACTTAATCCTAACTAACCTAAGGACAAATGGTTCAAATGGCTCTGAGCACTATGGGACTCAACTGCTGTGGTCATCAGTCCCCTAGAACTTAGAACTACTTAAACCTAACTAACCTAAGGACACCACACACATCCATGCCCGAGGCAGGATTCGAACCTGCGACCGTAGCGGTCGCGCGGTTCCAGACTGAAGCGCCTAGAACCGCTCGGCCACCCCGGCCGGCTGCGCAGAGGCGTCAGACGTCCAGTTAAGCAGAGAGGTGGCTGATTGTGATCCGTCGATCGCTTCGGATGAGAGTGTTCGCACGTTCCAACACTGCACATCACAGCTGTGTGTGGCCAGCGAGCGAGCGGAGATTGGACAAGTTGACAATGATGACAGACTCCTCGCCCAACGACTCACCTTGCTTTTGTTCACTGACAAGTCTCCTTAGATATTCTGCAAGCGCCTGTGAACAACTGGGAGAGTTTGGTTTCCCACCAAATAAAACTCAATGGCACCTATTTGCTTGGAACGCACCTTCCTTACAGACGCCATTTTGAAGGCTAATTATAGCGCCGCCACTTATCGAAACTTCATGAAACTGTAGGGGCTGAAGCGTGAATATTCCACGATTTTCCACAGCAAATTACACTTTTTTTTCAACCGAAATTTCCCAAAATAGTTGCATGGGGCTTAATTATTTAATGAATGCAAATACTTTTTAATTTTCAGTCGCTGTCTGTCCGATTACGAAGTCTCGTAAACGGTTGGCCCTGACTAGTATTTGTACGCAATTTGACTGCATAGAACAACAACAAAGAATGAAAGGAAACTTCCGTTAACACAATTAATTAATTTATTAAGTCCCCAGCAACTATGAAAGCTACGAAACAACAAGGCACAAGTGTCGCTGTTCTGTGTGTGGAAGTGTGATTCAATGTACACATCTGGCACGGTTCTTCCTCAATACGACAAGATATTTTAAATACAATTTATACTGAAGTAATTAAAAAAAATAAACAGAAATACTATAATTGCACATAGAAACCAGAAATACCGTCTAATACAAGAACACGAGCCAGATGCTTTGTTGACTGAACCTGTGACCAAGAGGCATTATTGTTTAAGACATTGAAATAATAAAAAAAAGGAATTTTTTACCTTCATATATATTGACGAAAAGCACACTCTGATCATTAAGCATCCCCAATCCAACAATATCTGGTGTCTAGCCCATCAAAACAATATGACAACATCTGAACAAGCACTCTCCATGGGAACTTCTCAACAACGACTCACCACTGCTACATCTCAACAAGCACTCTCCACCACGACTTCTCGATAAGCACTGCCAGTGGAGGCGGCTGAATAATACTCTTTGGCGCAATCTCTGGCGCTGTGACTCAGTGTAGCCACCTTTCATATGCCCCTCCTCCACGGGCTAGAATTTGATGGTATTTTTGCCAGTATTGGTGGTGAAAATACCACCAAATTCGTAAACAAAATACAGACAAAAATAAAAGATAATACTGATAATTAAATATCACGTAACTAGATAAAATTTTGGCTTTGCACTGACCGTTCCATATCCTAATATATAAAATACAGTAAGGAATACAAATGCTTTCATACATGTGATTTTCCATAATAGTTTACACAAGTATCATGTGGTTAAACAATTCAATCAATAGCGTCAGCAATGACGAATATGTACAGGTAAGAGTCTCATAACATTTCATAAACAGTAAATACACAAAAAAATCAGTTTATACAAATATTCACATAAAATCTTGTCAATATATCAATAAACAAGTAATTGACAGTTCCAGCAGTAGCACCCAGCAATGGTCAACAGGTGCAGACACCAACGAGTGACATTATTTCAGTAGAAAGAGTTCCACCAGTGGCACCCAGCAATGTTGAGCAGGTGCAGACACCAACAAGTGACATCATTTCAGCAGAAGCAGTCCATCAGTGGCACCCAGCAATGTTGAGCAGGTGCAAACACCAACAAGTGACATCATCTCAGTATAAGCAGTTCCATCAGTGACACCCAGTGATGTTGACAGGTGCAGACACCAACAAGTGACATCATTTCAGTAGAAGCAGTCCATCAGTGGCACCCAGCATTGTTGAACAGGTGCAGACACCAACAAGTGACATTATCTCAGTAGAAGCAGTCCATCAGTGGCACCCAGTAATGTTGAGCAGGTGCAGACACCAACAAGTGACATTATTTCAGTAGAAGCAGTTCCATCAGTAGCACCCAGCAATGTTGAACAGGTGCAGACACCAACAAGTGACATCATTTCAGTAGAAGCAGTTCCATCAGTGGCACCCAGCAATGTTGAACAGGTGCAGACAGCAAGAAGTAACATCATTTCAGTAGAAGCAGTTCCATCAGTGGCACCCAGTAATGTTGAACAGGTGCAGACACCAACAAGTGACATCATTCAGTAGAAGCAGTTCCATCAGTGGCACCCAGCAATGTTGAACAGGTGCAGACAGCAGTTCATAATATTCACTGTCACTAATCACACAGTTCATCAGAGTTTATCAGCAGAAATTAAACATTTCCAAGTGGCACCCATCATGTTGAACAAGTGCACGCACGTACAACAGTTTGAAGGCACACACAATTGCTTTTACAAAATTATTCTCAATGCTCTTACACTAAACATACAAATAATAATAAACACACAAATGATATCAGATAATTGTCATATTAACTATTACAATACACAAATAACAGTAAACCTATAATATTTATAGGTGTCAGTGCAAGCCACAACAAACAAGTAAAATAATATTTAGGAGATAGGTCGGTACCAATTATTTGGGATTAGGAAAGGAAAACACACTCACTCATCTTTCATCCACATTAAGTACTACTGTGTAGTTGAATAGTGTTAACTGTGTAAATGCAGTTCTGTCCAAATTTGATGTTCGACATGTGTATCAAGTAGTAATGGCAGCAATGTATAACAGCCGATAATAGTTAGTCAACGTCATAGTCATCATGTCAAGACCAATGTTTGCCAAGCCAAATCAAAATGTACGGTTTCTGAACAACTGTCAATGTGCCAAGATATGCAAATACTTCCTCTCTCCAAAAAAAAGTATATACTGCTTAGTGATTTAACAAAGTGTGTGTGTAGACAATCTTCCTTCCACTTGAGTGTTCCAGTCTGCCATCTTCATCCTCCTTGTTCCATATAAACTAACAAAAAAAATATGCTCCTCACTTACTTTACCTCTTATCCACCAAAACTCCAATAATCATCAGCATCACATAATCTTAATACTTCAATAGTACCTCTTATGTCGATACATATAAATCTTATCATCAATATCATTTCACTTCCATAACAACTCTTTCCTCTAGTCAGTCTCCTTGAACAAGTACAGATAAAATTCTAGTGCAAACTTCAATTCATCATCCCATACAATCCGAAGACACAATGTCCACACACAACCTCTGTGTAATCCATCTGACTCAAATCTTCTACTCATTATGAATTATAAAATACATTTTGGTTACCTTGTCCATCATTAAATAAAAGAAATGCATACATGACCTCTAACAGCCTTTAGTTTGAATAACTTTCGGTAAGGCAGTACGAGTGCGGAGTGTGAATGATCATAATATTTCACAGTGTGTACACCACTTTAAGAATCATGGCAAAACAGAAGCAACCATGTGGAGTATTTCTTGTGTCAAGTGTCACTTACTATTTCAATTGCTCACGAAGAATGCGGTGTAATAACTGTCAATGGTCTAAACCTAGTGTTGGTATTTCGTGTCGTTAGCTTCCTTTCTATTAGCATAAATTTATACAGTTTCCATAAAACCTCCAGCTCATGTGACTTTAATGAAGTTTCTTGTACCAATGTCGTTCGTAGAATTATAGCAGTTCATTTTCTTATCTTAAAATATAAGGCACTAAGCGTAAGCAAAACATGCAATAGCGAGTAAATATACCAGTGGAGAACAGAATGTCAACAAGTGGATGCAGCACAATTTCTACAACGAGGCTCTGCCAAGCGAACAATCTATAATTAATACCATAGTGTGACCTAAACTCCATGTTCGTACACCGCGTATCAGCATTTCTATATACCAAATTAAAGAGTAGTTATGACAACAAATAGAAATGTATAAATATGCAATCCATACGCAAAGCAGCAAATATGTATCTTACATAATAAACAGGTCATTAGCATCATATCAGCATAAGCAAATAAATGTTCATATGTAATCTTAATAAGTAAACATGAAGGCGCAAGCAGATAAATCACAAAGTATAACCTACATACATAACCACATCAGCACAATTAATCAGGTGAGAATTATAATTTAAATAAATAAGCACAGCAGGCACATAATAGAAAAATATGACATCAGTGAAAAAGCAGTGCAGCCAAGCGATGCATAATATACACAAGTAACAACCCTGTTCATTAATCAATCATTGTCAAAATCAGTTAATGTACGAAGTATGACTCACGTAATCGCGAGCAGCAAATTACGTCTTAAGTACGTACCAAGTGGAAATATGTTACCTGAAAAATAAACTCAATTAACAGTTACCTTTTTAGTTTATTACTTTCTTCTTCGTAATTACATTCTTCCTGAAATTTTCTCGGTAGCAAGTCCTCTTAACGTCGGACACACACAGAATTTACCTGAAGTTCTTAAATATTTTATGCAACTGTATCCTGAAAAATACTGAACGTTAATAACATAATTTATCAAGTCACTACAGCTTTATACTGAATTAGACTGTGTATTTGTTTACGGCTGTCAGTGCATTCGCACTGAGCGCTGGATCAGCTGTAAGTACGCGTGACGTAGGAAGTAATTGTTTGCGGTCAACGACTGCCTTGTGCGGCGCGCAGACTTGACTGTTGCTTTGAGTATGTGCCGCCGCCAAAACAGCGCGGTATCCTTGTATTCTCTGCATGTTTACATGTAGCTGTTAGTTTCTCAAAGTATGTCATTCCACAAAAATTTTAACGTTCGATATATGATGTATTCTCTTAGAGCGCCGAGATTTAAGAGTTTCTACTTCGACAGTGTTATCATGAATAATTTTGCGAACTCTATATGGACCGTTATAAAGCAGAAAAAATTTGCGACACAAGCCTTTTCCTTTGTGAGACAAACGGTGAGACTTAATTAACACGTTTTGACCAACTGACAAGGTTTTTAAACGACCAGGACGTTTAGCTGATTTCTCTCTTCTAGCAGCTGCAGATGCAATATTTTGCAGAGCCAGGTTCACAACTTCAGAATGCCGCAGTTTCCGTGTAGGCGGAAAAGGAACGATTTCAGAAATGCGATTTGTCGGTGCTTTATTTTTTAATATCAATATAGGCGGTTAAGAAGTTGAATCATTAGGGAGTTCATTCAGAATGTTTTGAAAAATATGAAGATACTGATCCCACGTTCTGTGATTCTGATGACAATAAAGACGACACAATTTACTGATTTCCTTCATCCAACTCTCTGAAGCGTTAGATTGAGGGTGAAAAAGTGAAATGACAATTGGTTTAATCTTACGACGCTGTAGACTACGAAGCCAAATTTTAGAGCGAAACTGTGATCCATTATCTGATATAACCTTATCAACATGAGCCACTTCTTTAAGAAAATGTTTGATGAAAGCGTTAGATACTGAACGAGCTGTTGCTTTGCGTAAAGGTGTAAAACACACATATTTTGATGTCAATTCCACTGCTACCAAAATGTACGCAAAACCATTAGTAGAACGAACCACTGGACTGTACAAATCGACTGCAGCCATCTCCTTTGATTTCGCTGGAATGATAGGAAACAACGGTGCTCTGTGAGAAATAGTTGGCGGCTTAGCCTTTTGACACAATTTGCATTTGGTAAGAACAGATCGAATACGTTTTTCCGTATTACTGAAATAGCAATTTTCTCGTAATTTATGAAAGCATTTTCTGGGACCAAAGTGTGCATAACTGAAATGCGTATACCAAATCAGTTTATTGGCCCACTCATCAGGAATACAAACTAACCAAACAGAGTTGTCGACCGATTTTCGTTTAAAAAGAATATCATTGCGAACTAAATAATGCTGTCTAATCGCTACGCTTTCCTTTCTCCTCCACTTCTCCTTAACGTCCTTCCAGATTGGATCCTTATTTTGCTCCTTAGCGATGTCCTGGAGCGAAGACGAAATAAAATTTTCAAACGCAACACCTTGAATATACATCAGACAATAATTGTTTTCCTTGCAGTCCTCTTCAGCACTTTGTTTCAAACCAATAGGTGCACGTGATAAAGCATCAGCGATAATATTTGAAGAACCCTGTATGTAAACAATACTAAAATCAAATTCCTGTAGATACAGCGCCCATCGTGACAATCTTCCATGAGTTAATTTTGTTGACAAGAAATTCCAGAGCTCGGTGATCGGTGTAAACTTTCGTATGTCTGCCATACAAAAAGATGCGAAATTTTGTGAAAGCCCATACAACAGCCAAAGCTTCAAGTTCCGTAATCGAATAATTCTTTTCTGATTTAGAGAGAACACGACTTCCAAATGCAATAGTTTTCTGTACTACAACGCCGTCTTCTTCTATCTCTTGAAATAAGTGTGCACCTAGGCCTTTGTATGATGAGTCCGTCGCCAAACAAAAATCTTTAGATAAATCCGGATGTGAAAGAAGTGGAGCAACAAGTAAAGCATGACGAAGTTGTTCAAATTCTGACTGAGCTTCCTCATCCCGACACCAATTAGAATTCTTTCCAGATAGTTCACATAAACGAGGTGTGGCCAAATTGTCCAATCTAACAAAGCGTCTAAGAAAATAACAGACACCAAGGAAACTACGAACATTACGTTTTGTAGTAGGAACTGCATAATTACGAATAGCATCTAGTTTCTCTGGATCAGGAAGAATACCTTCTGTAGAAATAATATGACCAAGAAATTTTACCTGAGAACGACCAAATTCAGATTTTTCCAAGTTCACTGTAATGCCTACTCTTGCATTGGCACGGTTCTTCCTCAATACGACAAGATATTTTAAATACAATTTATACTGAAGTAATTAAAAAAAATAAACAGAAATACTATAATTGCACATAGAAACCAGAAATACCGTCTAATACAAGATCACGAGCCAGATGCTTTGTTGACTGAACCTGTGACCAAGAGGCGTTATTGTTTAAGACATTGAAATAATAAAAAAAAGGAATTTTTTACCTTCATATATATTGACGAAAAGCACACTCTGATCATTACAGCATCCCCAGTCCAACAATATCTGGTGTCTAGCCCATCAAAACAATATGACAACATCTGAACAAGCACTCTCCATGGGAACTTCTCAACAACGACTCACCACTGCTACATCTCAACAAGCACTCTCCACCACGACTTCTCGATAAGCACTGCCAGTGGAGGCGGCTGAATAATACTCTTTGGCGCAATCTCTGGCGCTGTGACTCAGTGTAGCCACCTTTCATAGTGTTGCATTACTTTTTGAACGCCCCTCGTATATGCAGTAGAACATTTAAAATTTTAGTGACACGTGCTTATGCACGAAATTTTTCACTTGGGTCTGACCCTGCGTCCGAAGCTGCAGTTATGAAATCTGCGAATACAGGTGAAAATGTATCAATAAATGAATAAATAAAAGACTCTTATCTTTTATTTTGCAGTGGCACTCGTCGTAATTAATTCACTTCGGGGCAAGGCAATTTTAAAGATGTTCAGACTCGTTTTCTGAGCCGGTAACACTGGATACTTTTGCTATTGAAACTTTGTTATATTTGTTACGTTTCCATGAGCATTCCCATTGTCCACGAGTACTACAAGTAAAATACGGAAAACGGTCACAGCAGAGAAAGAAGGATCATATTGTGATCATTACGGTTGTATACATGGAAGAAGCCTGGAGATGACAGGTTTCAGATAGATTATATAATGGTAACACAGAGATTTAGGAACCAGGTTTTAAATTGTAAGACCTTTCCAGGGGCAGATGTGGACTCTGACCACAATCTGTTGGTTATGAACTGTAGATTAGAACTGAAGAAACTGCAAAAAGGTGGGAATTTAAGGAGATGGGACCTGGATAAACTGAAAAAACCAGAGGTTGTACAGAGTTTCAAGGAGAGCATAAGGGAACAATTGACAGGAATTGCGGAAAGGGATACAGTAGAAGAAGAATGGGTAGCTTTGAGGAATGAAGTATCGAAGGCGGCAGAGGATAAAGTAGGTAAAAAGACGAGGGCTGATAGAAATCCTTGGGTAACAGAGGAAATATTGAACTTAATTGATGAAAGGAGAAAATATAAAAATTCAGTAAATGAAGCAGGCAAAAAGGAATACAAATGTCTCAAAAATGAGATAGACAGGAAGTGCTAAAGGCTTGTCTCACGAGGGGTAAGATAGATACTGCCTACAGGAAAATTAAAGAGACCTTTGGAGAAAAGAGAGCCAGTCCTGACAAAACTCTACCATCTGCTGAGCAAGATGTATGAGACAGGCGAAATACCCTCAGACTTCAAGAAGAATATAATAATTCCAATCCCAAAGAAAGCAGGTGTTGACAGATGTGAAAATTACCGAACTATCAGTTTAATAAGTCACGGCTGCAAAATACCAACGCGAATTCTTTACAGACGAATGGAAAAGCTAGTAGAAGCCGACCTCGGGGAAGATCAGTTTGGATTCCGCAGAAATATTGGAACACGTGAGGCAATACTGACCTTACGACTTATGTTAGAAGCTAGATTAAGGAAAGGTAAACCTACGCTTCTAGCATTTGTAGACTTAGAGAAAGCTTTTGTCAATGTTGACTGGAATACCCTCTTTCAAATTCTGAAGCTGGCAGGGGTAAAATACAGGGAGCGAAAGGCTATTTGCAATTTGTACAGAAACCAAATGGCAGTTATAGGAGTCGATGGACATGAAAGGGAAGCAGTGGTTGGGAAGGGAGTGAGACAGGGTTGTAGCCTCTCCCCCAATGTTATTCAATCTGTATATTGAGCAAGCAGTGAAGGAAACAAAAGAAAAATTCGGAGTAGGTATTAAAATCCATGGAAAATAAATAAAAACTTTGAGGTTCGCCGATGACATTGTAATTCTGTCAGAGACAGCAAAGGACTTGGAAGAGCAGTTGAACGGAATGGACGGTGTCTTGAAAGGAGGATATAAGATGAACATCAACAAAAGTAAAACGAGGATAATGGAATGTAGTCGAATTAAGTCGGGTGATGCTGAGCGAATTATATTAGGAAATGAGACACTTAAAGTAGTAAAGGAGTTTTGGTATTTGGGGAGCAGAATAACTGACGATGGTCGAAGTAGAGAGGATATAAAATGTAGACTGGCAATGGCAAGAAAAGCTTTTCTGAAGAAGAGAAATTTGTTAACATCGAGTATAGATTTAAGTGTCAGGAAGTCGTTTTTGAAAGTATTTTTATGGAGTGTAGCCATGTATGGAAGTGAAACATGGACGATAAATAGTTTGGACACCAATTTAGTATTGGAGGGCAGCGTGGAGGGTAAAAATCGTAGAGGGAGACCAAGATATGAATACACTAAGCAGATTCAGAACGATGCAGGTTGCAGTAGGTACTGGGAGATGAAGAAGCTTGCACATTATAGAGTAGCATGGAGAGCTGCATCAAACCAGTCTCAGGACTGAAGACCACAACATCAACAACAACAGTCACGTCAATTTTGCGATACACGATGTTTATCTTGTAAATAACAATAATTTTTGCTACGTTAATTTATTATGTTAACTAAAGATGTTTCCCCCAATTGCTTTAGGCTTATTCAGAGATACCTATATCTGCATCTAGGTATATGCTCGGAGCCTATATTCTACTATATTAGCTTGTTGGTCGAGGGAAAAATGACTCTCTATAGGCTCTGTACGTCTCTAATCTCTCTTGTTTTGTTGACACGGTCACTATGCGAGATATATAGGATGTCACATATTCACACAGGAAGTAGGACTGTTCACAACTAGATGAAAAGTTACAGTAACTATGTGTCTGGATACCAATAGTGTTGAGACATGGGCCTTTGAAGATCAGCAGTTCATAGCATGCATTTTATTTGCAGATGAGGCGGTGTTCACAAGAGTTGACATAGTAAATTACAAGACTGTTTATTTTTATTTATGTAACCTGATCTGCTCATGGTCACCAGTCCCTCTATTACATCGGACCAGAGTTTCACACATACAGTATCATTTTTTCACCATAGTTTCCTAAGTAATAACAAATACGGAAAATAGTGTTAAAATGAAAGGAGTGTCTGAAGGGGCAACGTGTATAAATAATAGTGACGATTAACTATGTTAGTGCTGGCAGTACTTGCATTTTTACGGCTGCTGCCTGCAGTAGCAATAATAATAATAATAATAATAATAGTAATGACAATTATAGTAATGACAGTAATAATAATACAACAATAACAGTGATGACATGGCAGATATGAAAAGACCGTCGTATTAGGATGGCTTCAGTGTCGAAGCATGAGCAGAAATTGTTGGTGACGGACTCATGGGGCCATACACTTTACCAAACAGATGAACAGGTGCTGTCTATCAGCGATTTCTGCTCCTGGAATCACCAGTGCTGCTGGGGATCGTTACCTTTAGAGACAGTTTATTACTGTGGTTTATCCAAGTCGGGCCACCATCCAGTTTTCTACGGATCGTGCTACAGTACCTCACCGCAATGTTCCATGGGCAATGGGTTGCTGGAGGAGGCCTGCCATTTTGCCGGACTTTGATCCTCTGCATTTCTGCCTGTGGGGACACTTAAATGCATTGGTGTACGCCCAAAGCATCGACAATGCGGAGACGTTACAGGAATGTGTCACCAAAGCGCATGGCGCAATCCGAATGGAGCCAGGTGTGCTTGAAAGAGTGCGTGATTCACTGCGAAGAAGGGCTGGAGGATGAGTCACGGTGTGTGGTAACAACATGCAGCACTGCCTGTGGCGTCTCCTTCTGCGTAACAGACATATGGCAATTAGAGAGCAGTTTGGACAATATCTCAACATGGACTGGTTTTCAGTGGTATCGTTACAGCAACTTCTATTTTGCACCAATACTTCCAGTAGAATTTGTATCGCTTTTGTTATGCACCAGTACAGTATAATGGCGGCAGCACAATATTTCTACAGTCTTCACTGAATTCAGGCTGTCCAATTTTAGGTTACGCGAGAACGACATCGTCGTCCTTCCAGGTACTCTTATTTAAGTTCCCCGAGCACTTCCATATGGTCTGCACTGACATGTTTCAATCCTAGCAGTGTGCCTCTCGATTCGTTGGACATGTATTGCCATGCCTATCTGCTAAGGACTCAAAATTCCTTGAACTGGTCGCACTAGCCTCTTGTGCGCTACTGTAATTCCTTTGCAACTGCAATGTATTGTCGCAGAATCCTTACGACAAACATAAGTCTTTCGTTCACTTCCCTGCTACTGATTTAACGTTGTCGTCCCGTTTCATATCGCGTCTTAGTATTACCCCAGGACTCTTACACAAAATAATGTGCTCGAGATTTCTGGCAATAATGTTATAATCAGATACGATCGTTGTAGAGGCATTATCTTAACACTTATTCTCATTTAAAGAGAGAGTCACTTATCTACATCCACATCCATACTCCGCAAGCCACCTGACGGTGTGTGGCGAAGGGTACCTTGAGTACCACTATCGGTTCTCTCTTCTATTGCAGTCTCGTGTTGTTCATACTACAAAGTAGAAATCTTGTCAAAGTTTTTCTGCAGTTCCAAACGATCTTCTAACGAAGATACCTTCCTGTGTGTCGCAGCATTCTCAGTGAAGAATGCTATACCGCTACTGATACGAACTGTAAACTTGTTTATTTGTTCTGAGAACAGTAGAGGATTCATTACACTTCCCTCGGGCACACCCGATGCTAGTTTGGTTTTCTAGGATAAAGATCCGAGTTCTATTAGTCAAATACTGCTTTAGCCAATTACATGTTCACCAAGATTCTTCATAATAATTTTTTTAGTATCACTATTATTATTTGCATATTATAAATGCATTGCTTCACAAAAAATAAGATATAGTCGAAAGTCAATCTAACATCCTAAACGTATACACCATAGCCGGGTCTGTAAATGATTACAGTTGCAATTATCTGTGACAGGTAGAACCGTCAGCAGAGTACTTCAGTGTCGTTCGCTTTTAGTGCTGTTATCAGGCCTGGTACTGTTTACAAGGAGCGTGCACAGAGTCAGTTAACGCCTCGTATTCGTGTTAAACGATGTTACCAGCACCTGTCAGAGTTTCAAATGGGTCTCGTTGTGGGTCTCCATTAGACCGGCTAGTCGAGTCGTGCGGTATCCAGATCTATGGGCCATTCGAATGTGACAGTGGCTCATTGTTGGACTGCATGAGAACATGAGGACTGTCATACTCGTTATCACGTTCCGGTTGACCACGTCTGACCACCAGGAAGGAGGATCCTTGTATAGTGCATCAAGAATATCGTAACCACTTCACGTTTGCGGCTGCCATCACAGATCAAGTACTGGAATCCCTGCAACATTCTGTGTCATCCAGCACTATTGGTCGAAGTCTAGCAGCAGCCAGACTAGGTAATTACCGACCCATACGTAGGCTGCCGTGAAGACCACAACACAAACGGGTCCTCAGTGGTGTCACTTTGTGTTCAGCGACGAACATCGGTTCTGCAGTACTCCGGGTGACCCAGCGAGAGGTCTCACTCTTCCAGTGTTTCGAGAGGCACTGCGGTGTCACTCCTGGCATCATTGTACGCAGAGCCATCAGATATGATTTAACACTGTCAGTACCAGCACAATACTTGTCCAAGTCCGACGATTGTAGTCAATTTCAGCTGTGTCCAAGGATAAACACTATTTTAAGCCATTTTGTCTTCCTTAAGATGCAGCTATGAACAGAATCCTGTCTGATATAACATGGACAAATTATATTATTACACATGACATTGTTTCCGTAAAATTAAAAAGTCATACATTCATATAGGGGGAGTAATGAGTTCATAAATACATAATTATCAGTGCTGAATAAGGTTTTCAAATACAATAGCATTTTCTACATGTATCTCTACTGTATTTTCGTATGAAATATTTTAAAATAGGCTTCCATCTACAAAACCAAACAGCACTGTTCGCACTGATAACACGTCTCCTTGCGAGATGCTTTCTCACTTTCTTTCTTTTGACGAACAATCGTAACATATATGGGAGGCAGGTTTTTTGCTTCTGGGTGGTAAACGTTGCAGGAAATGTCTCTGTGTCAGTCAGCCTACATGTCCGTTTTGGTTTTTGGGAACTGTTGGCAACATTGACAGTGAAATCAGTTATTGTCACTTTCTTAGTCTGAAATGAACTGTGTAATCAAAGTGCATTCGATACTCCTAGTAAGAAAAAATGAGAAAACAGTTTCCACTATCGTTTTACACTTCCGTGTATGAACACATTGTACTGCAGACGCCTTGCAAGACACTTGCGTCGTCCAAATCATTTTCACTATCTAGAGCATCAGCAATGTCTCAGAATTTGGCAAATAGGCAATTTCTTCATCAGATAAACCACGGTGCACCATTTCTCTTAAACAGAATATCAATAACGTGCTCTGTCAGCAGGCAATAGCAATGACTCATAACGAACGAAATACCGCGAAAACAAGACGCACATTCACGGAATCTATCTGTATAAGTAATAAATAACGGTATGAACATCGTACATCGATAGTCAGGGATGCAAAAACAAAGCGCAGTGCTTCTTAATTAACAAAATATGTTGGCCTGTAGAACCTACGGACTTGGCGTTTTTGGAAGGGAGCGCATCCCGTAGAATCGACAGGATTGGCTCCGAGAGGGTTAAGGTTGCGGTTGATACTGATTGAGGGAACTCGGATAGTACGTCACGGACATCCTGCGTCCTTAATGTTTCCTCTCATGCAAGTTTCAGGCAGGACAATGTTCGTCCACACATGACTCGTGTCTCCATGAACGGTATGCGTGTTGTAGAGGTACGTGACCAGCAACGTCCCATCTGTTCGCGACCGAACGTGTGTGTGACCAGCTCCGACCTCTGTCCCGGTGTTAGTATCCAAGATGTCAAGGACCAGTTATAACAGCTGCGGACCACCTTGACTCAGGAGGACACAGTGGCTTTAGGACACCCTTCCCAAACGATTCAGTGCATGCATAGTGGGTGGAAAGTCATCCTGATAAGTAGTCTCTTTGTAAATATGACCCTATTTTGTAATCACTCAAATAACATATGTTCTCATCCCGTGAGGTTTCATTTCTTTACCTCCTCCATTTCTGAATGCTTCACTTTTTTTCTCAGGCAGTGTATTTGGTTTTGAGTTGCTTACGTTAGATACATAGGTTTCACAGCATCGCTTTTTGATTGCTTCTTATTTACACGAGTTACACGAAAAGATTATAGATTGAGCACGTTCTTTTACCTTTACTTTATCGTATTTATGTATCCACTGGCTAGTCTGTTTGTTACATTCGGTTCTACAAATCATTGGACTTTCTTGTATTAAAGTTTTCACTGGTCTCCACTGTGATGTACGTACTCACGTAACAAAACCATGTAAACTATAGCAACATTAAGATGGTTGCCGTTTTGAGGAAAGCACGTAAGATGTGTTTTTCTCAGGAATTCTGTTGTTACCAAATCTTGTGGTTACAGCGACCTCTGTTTGCTATAAGATGATTCAGCGCTGACCCCCAAAAGTAGCGTACAGTTTTACAGACGAAAAACAATTACCTGGATTACCACACAAAGAGCTAGACCGGTGCTTATTTCTGGAGCACCTCAATCCAGACGAACACCTGCTGTTCCAGCGTCTGTCCTGCTCGCCTGGAGGATAAAACCGCGAATATACGGCCACTACAGCCTGGCTGGCATAAAGAGTTGACGGGCTGCGGAACCTGTTCTTGGACTATGCCAGCCAGGTCGACCTTCTCACGTCCAAATACGGACGATTCTGCAGCCTGCCTCATTCTTCATTCAGAAAGTGTTTTCGTGGTTGTAAAACGAATCATGACCTGCATTCACTATGTAGCAGAGCGTATAACGGAAGCCTTGGCAGTCTCTGTTCAGTGCCTCAGTACACAATGTCAAACATTCCTATCTGCATACACCGCGGCTTTCTCCCAGCGAAAATATTTCCTATTTCACGGTGACGTTTAGTGCCTATTGCGAGGGCAATATTGAATGAAACTTAAAATTTGAGGCACGTTTATGTCTGAGGCCAAAGCGAAGAGGTTCGGTTATCTGGCACTAATTGCAAACGAAGCAATAAATACCTAAAATTTAGTGCTTGCGCTGCAGTGGATACTGATGTTGCAACGAGCGGAAAGGTTGTTTCGTTTCATCCAACACAGTGCTATGATCCCAAATGCCGTGATGTGTAGTCTGCGTTAAACAGTAATTCTCTTACAACCGACAGGGTAAGTCAGTTCAGATTTCGGATAAAGGCAAGGCCGTATTACCGCCGGTAGTACCATGATCAGTAATGGTCTTCAGTTTCATGCCTGGCATAGAATTACGAACAACTTTATCTTTTAAATGTAACAGTAACTGTAGTTCAGTCAATACATATATTTCCTTTTTTAAATAAAAACTTGAAGCATAGTATATACAGAAAAGACAAAACACAAAGCGTGCACTAATTGTATAATGAGTGGTGCTAAACATTAACAAATATAGACTGCCTTCGTCAGTAGAAAATTGTAGTGGATTATATACGGTGGTTGGACAAAAATAGGAAACGCTGTGAGAAATGTAAATACATAAAACTGCAGCCAGTCACTTTTTGAATAATTATTTATTATTCCATGAATCGGTTTTCGAACCTTTTCAGGTTCATCTTGAGATAGTTTCTGGAAGTTACATCATTATTTCTAGCATAATGGAAATAATAGAAAAAATAATGATGCTAGAAATAGTGATGTAACTTCCAGAAGCCATCTGAAGATGAACCTGTAAAAGTTCGAAAACCGGTTCATGGAATAAGAAATAATTATTCAGAAAAGTGACTGGTTGCAGTTTTATGTACTTACACTCAGTTAACAGTCACGGGTTCTAAAATATCCATAATGGATAAGCTTAAACTGTGAGAAGTGCACGCTTATACACAAAAGCGGATGCTAGCGAAACCTACAACTTGACCTGTTCCGTCTGACAGCGAACAGCACCTGCGTAATGTGCTCAATACATCGCATGTCTCAGTCGTGGACAGAAGAGTGTTCTATTTATTTGTAAGTGCATTATGTCGGGGCTAAGGGAATTCGAACGTGGGCAAATTATTGGCGCTCGTATGATGTGTGCTTCCGTAATCACGGTAGCCGAATTATCTAGTGTTTCAAGAGCTTTCTACCGTATACAGAGAAAGCTGAAAAACATCATCCGCTAAGTCAAAACGCGGACGACAGTGTGTGTTGAGTGCTGGCGACAGACGGTCATTGAAGAGGATTGTGACGAAAAATAAGAGTACGCTGCAAAAGTTACTATAGAACTGAATGTCTCACTATCAGAAACTGTCAGCATCAAAACAACATGGAGGGAGTCCATTAGCTGGGAATTCCAAAACCACTAACCAGTAATGAAAAGCTCGTAATTGGGAAAATAGTGCCGCAGCCTGGACTACGAAGCAATGGAAGAAAGTCATTTGGTGGGATGAGTCCTGTTTCCAGCTTCTAGCCGAGTTTGTGTCCTGGGTGAATCGTGGTGAGGGTTCAGTGATGTTATGAGTTCAGTTCAATAAGTAATGCAACACATTTCTTTTTCTGAAACAGAGGTTGTTTTATTCAGCATTGAAATTCACCAGGTTATTCCCCAATCTTTTAGCTACACAACACTATTTTTCAACGTAATCTCCATTCAATGCTACGGCCTTACGCCACCTTGAAATGAGGGCCTGTATGCCTGCACGGTACCATTCCACTGGTCGATGTCGGAGCCAATGTCGTACTGCATCAATAACTTCTTCATCATCCGCATAGTGCCTCCCACGGATTGCGTCCTTCATTGGGCCAAACATATGGAAATCCGACGGTGCGAGATCGGGGCTGTAGGGTGCATGAGGAAGAACAGTCCACTGAAGTTTTGTGAGCTTCTCTCGGGTGCGAAGACTTGTGTGAGGTCTTGCGTTGTCATGAAGAAGGAGAATTTCGTTCAGATTTTTGTGCCTACGAACACGCTGAAGTCGTTTCTTCAATTTCTGAAGAGTAGCACAATGCACTTCAGAGTTGATCGTTTGACCATGGGGAAGGACATCGAACAGAATAACCCCTTCAGCGTCCCAGAAGACTGTAACCATGACTTTACCGGCTGAGGGTATGGCTTTAAACTTTTTCTTGGTAGGGGTGTGGGTGTGGCGCCACTCCATTGATTGCCGTTTTGTTTCAGGTTCGAAGTGATGAACCCATGTTTCATCGCCTGTAACAATCTTTGACAAGAAATTGTCACCCGCAGCCACATGATGAGCAAGCAATTCCGCACAGATGGTTCTCCTTTATTCTTTATGGTGTTCGGTTGGACAACGAGGGACCCAGCGGGAACAAACCTTTGAATATCCCAACTGGTGAACAATGGTGACAGCACTACCAACAGAGATGTCAAGTTGAGCATTGAGTTGTTTGATGGTGATCCGTCGATCATCTCGAACGAGTGTGTTCGCACGCTCCGCCATTGCAGGAGTCACAGCTGTGCACGGCCGGCCCGCACGCGGGAGATCAGACAGTCTTGCTTGACCTTGCGGCGATGATGACACACGCTTTGCCCAACGACTCACCATGCTTTTGTCCACTGCCAGATCACCGTAGACATTCTGCAAGCGCCTATGAATATCTGAGATGCCCTGGTTTTCCGCCAAAAGAAACTCGATCACTGCCCGTTGTTTGCAACGCACATCCGTTACAGACGCCATTTTAACAGCTCCGTACAGCGCTGCCACCTGTCGGAAGTCAATGAAACTATACGAGACGAAGCGGGAATGTTTGGAAATATTCCACAAGAAATTTCCGGTTTTTTCAACCAAAATTGGCCGAGAAAAAAAATGTGTTGCATTACTTATTGAACTGCCCTCGTATTAGCAGCGATCAAAAAATGTTCAAATGTGTGTGAAATCTTATGGACCTTAACTGCTAAGGTCATCAGTCCCTAAGCTTACACACTACTTAACCTAACACACACACCCATGCCCGAGGGAGGACTCGAACCTCCGCCGGGAGCGATCACTGTATTAGGCATTGTTGTGTGTAATGTTTTTTGTTAATCGTGGTTTTCTCGGTGTTAAGCCGAGAAAACCTAAGAGATCAAATATTTTTGGCGTTTCCACATTTTTTTGTTTAACCCCTGCAATTGGCTAGGTAAGTCAGCTCAGATGCTGAAGGAAGACTAGGGATATCGTCACAGTACCACGCACAGAATAGCACTATGTTTTTATACCAACCTTCGGGCTGTGAACAATTTCCTATTTTAATTGTAACTTAGGCAATAATCATATATATCCTTTTTTAAACAAACTTAAAACAAGGTAGACACAGAAAAGATAAAAAATGTGCAGAAATATATAATAATAAGCGCTAAATATTAACAAAAATAGACTGTAAAGGTTTTTTTACATTACCGCTACCAGTCACAAACTTTGTCAACTATCGTATTACTTATTTATTTAGCGACATGTTTAGAGGGTTAAACCTCATTTTCAGGCTAAACGGCATTACAAAAACAACTTTACAATAAAGTCATACTGATGTTACATAGTCTTTTCGTAAATGCTGTGGTCATCTTTGTTCTTCTCGCGTGGCAGCCTCGTTGTGATGCGCTGAAGTTTTTCCATTTCCGTGGCTCTTTTGGTCACTGTTCACAAATTGTCACTAACATAGCAGTAGCTTGGAAACACGATCACAAACAGTTCTGAAGTGCAGTGGACAAGAGAGCCACAACGAGACAACCAAACCAGAAAAACAAAGATGACCACAGCATTTACGAAAAGACTATGTAACATCAGTATGACCATATTGTAAAGTTGTTTTTGTAATGCCATTTAGCCTGAAGATTAGGGAAACATGTCGCTAAGTAAATAAGTAGTACAATAGTTCACGAAGCTTGTGACTGGTAGCGGTAATTTAAAAAAAAACCTTCACATATTTCATGAGATTGTCATGGTCGAAAAATAGTCAAAATGGCTACAAATACAAACTGTGTTCCTCAGGAGAAAAACAGTGTACTAAATAATTCTACGGATAATCCGTACTTTTCGGCATTATAAGTTGTAGTCTGGAAATATATTCTTAGTTTGGCATTTGTTCTTTTCAGTTGTTTCATGTAAACACAAGTAAATAACCATAAAACAGCCCTTTGACTTGGCGTCCAATGCTATTCGAAATCTTATCTCCTCAAACGTGGTAGGAGCAATGATATTCCATTGCCGTCTTTCTCGGTGTATTCCAATGATGAATTCTTATCGGCTGATAACCCGAGAAGAATTCATCAATGATAGTCAATTTCGATAGGTTCCACTATAAATTGAAACTCATAATAATTTTACATTCCACACGCTCTGCTACTTTCTTTAAAAGAAATCTTATTGCTGATGACATTACAAAGAGAATGATCAGAGAGACGTCGTCAAAATTTCCTAATTATAATGATCATGGAGCGGTACTTTTCGGATTGTTTCAAAAATACTTGAATTTGTTTGCCACCTGGTAGATTTTGTGAAAGTAGTACAGAATATTGGGAATCACTCAGTGTCAATACTAGTGGGTTTCTAAGTAAAGGTCTTTTTTTAAAAAAGTTAGAAAAATGGGAAATTCGCTCGCTCTTTCTTTTTATGTACCGTCATCACCTATTGGAATACGAGCTGTTGAGAGGATACTGCGTGGAATGGAAGTGACAATCTAAACGCGCAGCGGCGTGGAGTGGTGAAAGTCGAAGGTATATAGCGTGGCTATTTTTAACTACTTAACAGCTGTGTCCTACATACTTTTCACATTCGCACTCTCATGCCGTCAGTTTAGCACTGCAGCCGAATGTATGTAAATATTATTGCTTCACAAAGAGTTGTAGAAAGATAAGCCTTAAGCTTTACAGTGGCTCTGCCTTACTACCATACTGGTCTGGCACGCACTGTACACGCTTCTCAATCACCTGGATTTGATATCTGATAACTAACTTATTAGGTGTGTTGAGAATATTTTCACTCGCCACGTACCTACCCAGATGTAAAATGCATTCAATATAGACAGGTAAAAAGACTATTCATGAGTAATTCAAGGATCAAGTGTTTCTCACAGTGTCGGCGTCATTACCTCACCTGACCCGACCGAGAACGTACGATACAATATGAGCTACTAGATAAACTCTTGATACAAATTAGCTTTCAGTGTTGGCTGTTTTTATACCCATTTTATTTTTATTTTGTACGGTAGGACGGTTTTGGATGTGTAGTCATTTTCAAGAAAGTACATACATATCAAAGACACATAACTGGAATACAAAGTACAAAGCAATCAGGATTATAGTCATTGGAATAAAAAGAGCAAATATAAAATTAAACTGTTAATCACATATCTGTTGGGTTACAAACATATCATTTCATGGAAAGTGCGCGAATAAACTTAAATACGATAAATTAAACGAAAATTAAACACTATGTAAGTACAGATAGAAACGTCAAGTAGGCATTAGCTGAAAACATCAGACAATGGCTCAAATGGTTCAAATGGCTCTGAGCATCATGGGACGTAGCATCTGAGGTCATCAGTCCCCTAGAACTTAGAACTACTTAAACCTAACTAACCTAAGGATATCACTCACATCCCTGCCCGAGGCAGGATTCGAACCTGCGACCGTAGCGGTCGCGCGGTTCCGGACTGAAGCGCGTAGAATCGTTCGGTCACAGCGGCCGGCCCGTCAGACAATAAAATGTCTTATCACAGTACTGGACTTGAGAGCTGTAGTCATGATATGTGGTTCTGTACAAACAGCCACATACAGTCGTGCCATTTACTTGTGTCAAGGAGCACCGACTGACAACGCCATCTGTGTGGACACGTACACTCCCTGTGTGGCCTACGATATCTAACAAGGGGGACCCGCCAAAGCTCATCGTCTGATACAGTCAAAACTTTGAAGGTTGGAAGAAGGTTGAAAATAAAGGGGACACTTATTTTGAATTAGTTGCCAACAGTAAATTGTTCCAGAGAAAGTGACGGCCAAAGTTTCGACACAACTTCATCAGTCAGCTCGTACAGTGCGTCACTAAGTGAGTTGGTTGGTAGGCGGCTAAAAGAAGTTTTGATTTTTTGGGTCCCATGTTCAAATTCAATCTTACGCTCTTTTTCTTCTGTTGCCCCGGAAGTATGTGATGTCAATATTTTTTTGCGAAATCGTAGAATACAATAGATTTGGCAACAAAAAACTAGAATATCAAAAGTGATTAAAAATAATTTTCATCGGCACAATTGATAGGGGTTAACGCTTTCCAGAAAAATGTTACCAACCTTTTTTTTGTATGTCTAAGTAATCAGTGGCAGTTCGGTTCTCTAGTTCGACAAGACGTAAACCAGTTAATGGAATGGCAGCAGAATGTGTAAGCAAGAGCTACAAAATCTGGAAAGCTCCCAAAAGAAACCTGTCTTCAGTTTTTGGACAATATTTTGGGACTTTACGTAAAAACAGAGTCGTTTCTCTACATTATGCGATCGTAGTGTGGGTTAAGCGATCCCTCCGTACACAAAGGGGTGCTTCGCGATGAAAAGTTATGTGTGAACCCTTCGATGTATACTTTAACCGACAGGTGAAGAATTGCATTCGCTGATTACAGAAGGACCCTAATATCATCGTACAGAAAAGTGAAATCGAAAGGAGAAGCAATGCAATTAAAATACTCGCCTTGATTCGTAATCAGTTGCAGGCTCCAGCTTTGGAGAAAGTACTTCGATATGCATTGTTTGGCGTGAAATTATCACCCGGTCATCGGCTGCTTAGCTACGTTAAATAGAGTGTTCTCCTAATTAGATTAACTCTAAAAAATGCGATTGTGACGTTTGTATCGTCGCACGTTGTTGGTGGAACTGAAAATTTTTATGTTTGGGATATTTTCGTAATAGACGCCATCCTTGGGAGAGCACTGGCTCTCTTGTAGCGCAAAAGCGACAATCAAAACAAAACTGAAATACTACAATTTACACGTTTTTAATTTTCAGTTACTGTTAATTATATAAAATTTATTATTACACGGCCTATTTATAACGAGATTTTAAATACTAATTCCTTTTGTCAATAATTCCAGTGCATTTCACGAAGTTATAAAAATATTGATATCAAATATTTCCACAACAAAAGTAAAAAAAGTAAGATTGTACTTGAACACGAGGCGCAAAGATTCAAAGCTGTGCTCTTACCCATTGTTCTGCCACCTTACTGAGCGGACTGATGACGTGGCGTCGGAACTGCGACCATTTTCTCGGAAACTGTTAACTCTTGGCACCTAAACCAAAATGTTTCGTTTGTTTTCACTCTTCTTTCACCCTGTCAAGTTGCGAGAGCGACTTATGACTGGTTCCCCTTTTAAGACATTAACATAAATGTGACGAAGCGAGGGAATGACTATTTTCTTTTTATTCTGTGTACGAGGACTGTAACTGACACTACAGATATAAAAATGGTTACAATGACATTATTTTTGGAACAGTTGTTACATTCAGTTCAAAATGATAAAGGAACGCTACACAATAGATCTTGTAGCATCAAAATAAGCTTCATACTCTCAGTCACTTTTAGTCTACTTTACTTCGATGCAATACAGAAGGTATGCCAAATATTTAGACCTGCTCCGTTGCCAGAAGGTATAACCGGAATAAAATAATAATTGCATTCTTTTACCGACCTCCCAACTCAGACGACACAATTTCTAAAAGGTTCAAAGAATACTTGTTTTTAATTTCAAACACTTAACTGACTCATAGAATCATAGTTGGTGCCGAATTTAATTTACACTTGGTACGTTGGCCAAAGAACATGTTTTAATCCGGCGTTACGCATGAAACATTATCCTAAATTTTGCTAAACGCACTGTCTGAACATTATTTCGAGCAGTTAGTTCATGAGCCCACGAGAATGGGGAACGGTTGTGCAAGCTCATTGACCTCTTAGTAACAAATAATCCCGAGCTAACAACGAGCATCAAAACGGATACAGGGATTAGTGTACACAGGGTTGTCGTAGCGAGATTGAATATTGTAACCCCCGAATCCTTCAAAAATAAATGAAAAATATACCTATCCAAAAAACAGATAAAAATTCACTTGACGTCTTCCTGAGAGACAATCTGCACTCCTTCCAAATCCAAGTGTAGACCAGATGTGGCTTGAATTCAAAGAAATAGCATCGACAGCAATTAAAAGATAATACCAAATAAATTAGCAAACGACGGAGCTGATCCGCCTTGGTACACAAAACGGGTGAACACACTGTTGCAGAAACAACGATAAAAGCATGGCGAATTCAAACGAATGCAAAATATTCAAGATTGGCGATCTTTTACAGAAGCTCGTAATTTAAAGCTGACTTCAATGCGAGATGCCTATAACAGTTTGCACAACGAAACTTTATCTCGAAACCTGGCAGAAAATCCAAAGCTCGTCGTATGTAGAGTATTCTAGCGGCAAGACACATTCAGTGCCTTTTATGTGCGATAGCTATGGAAGTACTATCGATGACAGTACTGCGAAAGCAGATTTATTAAACACAGCCTTTCGTAAATCCTTCATCAAAGAAGACGAAGTAAATATTCCACAGTTCGAGTCAAGTACAGTTGCGAGCATGAGTAAGAGGTAGATGTCCTCGGAGTAGTGGAGCAACTTAAATCACTTAATAAAAGCAAGTCTTCCGGCACTTACTGTGTACCAATAAGGTTCCTTTCAGAGTATGCTGATGCATTAGCTCCATACCTAACAATCATATACAATCGTTCTCTCGACGGAAGATCTATACCCAAAAACTGGAAAGCTGCACAGGACAGCATTTTAGAAAGATAGTAGGAGTAATCCACTAAATTATAGCCCCATATCATTAACGTCGATATGCAGCAGGATTTTGGAACATATCTTGTTTTCGAACATCATGAATTAACTCGAAGAGAACGGTCTATTGACACACAGTCAACACAGATTTAGAAAAAATCGTTCCTGTGAAACATAACTAGCTCTTTAAACACATACAGTCGTAGTGTTAAATGAAATGGACAAGGGACTTCAAATTAATTCCGTATTTCTAGATTTCCAGAAGGCTATTGATACAGTACCACGCAAACGGCTTGAAGTGAAATTGTGTGCTTGTGGAATATCGTCTCGGTTATGTGACTGAATTTGTGATTTCCTGTCAGAGAGGTCACAGTTCTTAATAACCGGTGGAAAATCAGCGAGTAAAACAGAAGTGATTTTGGTGCGCCCCAAGATAGAAATCAGGGAGTCTTCTGTTACTTATCTATACAGGGGGGTCCATTGATCGTGACAGGGCCAAATATCTCACGAAATAAGCGTCAAGCGAGAAAACTACAAAGAACGAAACTTGTCTAACTTGAAGGGGGAAACCAGATGGCGCTATGGTTAGCCTGCTAGGTGGTGCTGTCATAGGTCAAACGGATATCAACTGCGTTTTTTTTAATAGGAACCCCGATTTTCATTACATATTCGTGTAGTACGTAAAGAAATATAAATGTTTTAGTTGGACCACTTTTTTCGCTTTGTGATAGATGGCGCTGTAATAGTCACAAACATATGGTTCACAATTTTAGACGAACGGTTGGTAACAGGTTGCTTTTTAAATTAAAATACAGAACGTAGGTACTTTTGAACATTTTATTTCGGTTGTTCCAATGTGATACATGTACTTTTGTGAACTTATCATTTCTGAGAACGCATGTTGTTACAGCGTGATTACCTGTAAATACCACATTAATGCAATAAATGCTCAAAATGATATCCGTCAACCTCAATGCATTTGGAAATACGTGTAACGACATTCCTCTCAACAGCGAGTTGTTCGCCTTCCGTAATGTTCGCACATGCATTGACAATGCTCTGAGGCATGTTGTCAGGCGTTATCGGTGGATCACGATAGCAAATATCCTTCAACTTTCCCCACAGAAAGAAATCCGGGGACGTCAGATCCGGTGAACGTTTGGGCCATAGTATGGTGCTTCGACGACCAATCCACCTGTCATGAAATATGCTATTCAATACCGCTTCAACCGCACGCGGGCTATATACCGGACATCCATCATGTTGGAAGTACATCGCCATTCTGTGATGCAGTGAAACATCTTGTAGTAACATCGGTAGAACATTACGTAGAAAATCAGCATACATTGCACCATTTAGATTGCCATCGATAAAATGGGGGCCTATTATCCTTCCTCCCATAATGCCGCACCATACATTAACACGCCAAGGTCGGTGAAGTTCCACTTGTCGCAGCAATCGTGGATTTTCCGTTGCCCAATAGTGCATATTATGCCGGTTTACGTTACCGCTATTGGTCCGGTTTACGTTACCGCTGTCGGCGAATGACACTTCGTCATCGTCCCGTAATTTCTCTTGTGCCCAGTGGCAGAACTGTGCACGACGTTCAAAGTAGTCGCCTTACAATTCCTGGTGCATAGAAATATGGTACGGGTGCAGTCGATGTTGTAGCATTCTCAGAACCGACGTTTTTGAGATTCCCGATTATCGCGTAATTTATCTGCTACTGATGTGCGGATTAGCCGCGACAGCAGCTAAAACACCTACTTGGGCATCATCATTTGTTGCAGGTCGTGGTTGACGTTTCACATGTGGCTGAACACTTCCTGTTTCCTTAAATAACGTAACTATCAGGCGAACGGTCCGGACATTGGATGATATCGCACAGGATACCGAGCAGCATACGTAGCACACGCCCGTTGGGCATTTTGATCACAATAGCCATACATCAACACGATATCCACCTTTTCCGCAATTGATAAATGGTCCATTTTAACACGGGTAATGTATCACGAAGCAAATACCGTCCGCACTGGCAGAATGTTACGTGATACCACGTACTTATACGTTTGTGACTATTACAGCGCCATCTATCACAAAGCGATAAAAGTGGTCCAACTAAAACATTCATATTTCTTTACGCACTACACGAATATGTAATGAAAATGGGGGTTCCTATCTAAAAAAACTCAGTTGATATCCGTTTGACCTATGGCAGCGCCATCTAGCGGGCCAACCATAGCGCCATCTGGTTTCCCCTTTCAAGTTATCCGAGTTTCGTTCTTTGTAGTTTTTTCCTTTGATGCTTATTTCGTGAGATATTTGGCCCAGTCACTATCAATCGACCACCCTGCATATACGATTTAGGAGACAATCTGAACAGCCGTCTTAAGTTGTTTGCAGATGATGCTGTCGTTTATCGTCTAGTAAACTCTTCAGAAGGGCAAAACAAACTGCCAAACGATTTAGAAAAGATATCTGAATGGCCCAAACATTGGCGATTGACCCTAAATAACGGAAAGGATGAGGTCATCCACATGGGGTCAAAAGGAAATCGTTAAACTTCGGTTACACGATAAATCAGTCTAATTTAAAGGTCGTAAATTCAACTAAATGTTTAGGAATTAGAATTGCGAACAATTTAACTGCAAAGAACACTTAGAAAATGTTGTGGGGAAGGGGAACCAGAGACCGTGTTTTATTGGCAGAACATTTGGAAAATGTAACAGATGTGCTAAAGAGACTGCCAACACTACGCTTGTCCTTCCTGTTTTGGAGCACTATTGCGCGGTGTGGGATCCTTGCCAGATTGGATTAACGGAGTACATCGAGAAAGTTCAAAGAAGAGGAGCACGTTTTGTATTATCGTGAAATAGGGGAGGAAGTGTTACGGACATGATACAGGATTTGGGCTGGAAATTATTAAAAGAAAGGCGTTTTTCACTGCGACGGAATATTGTCACGAAATTTTAATCACCAACTTTCTACAGAATGAGTTTTTCACTCTGCAGCGGAGTGTGCGCTGATATGAAACTTCCTGGCAGATTAAAACTGTGTGCCGGACCGAGACTCAAGCTCGAAGTTTTAATCTGCCAGTAAGTTTCATATCAGCGCACACTCCGCTGCAGAGTGAAAACCTCATTCTGGAAACATCCCCCAGGCTGTGGCTAAGCCATGTCTCCGCAATATCCTTTCTTTCAGGAGTGCTAGTTCTGCAAGGTTCGCAGGAGAACTTCTGTAAAGTTTGGGAGGTAAGCCGGCACGGTAACTCAGCGTGTTCGGTCAGAGGGTTAGCTGCCCTCTGTAATGAAAAAAACTGAGTTAATCGATCAACAACGAACTTAAAACGGGTATCTTACGACGTCCGCCTCAATCAGATACAACGAACGAAAACGAACAAAACGAGATCTTAAAAAAAATAAAATAAAAAAAGTTGGTAGAGCACTTGCCCGCGAAAGGCAAAGGTCCCGAGTTCGAGTCTCGTTCTGGCACACAGTTTTAATCTGCCAGGAAGTTTTACCAACTTCGAATGCGAAAATATTTTATTGACCCCTACCTAAATAGGGAAAAACTATCATCATACTAAAACAACGCAAATCAGAGCTCGCAGTGAAAGATATAGGTGTTCTTTTTCTCCGCGCGCTGTTAGAGAGTGGAATAATAGAGAATAATTCTGAAGGTGGTTCGATGAACCCTCTCCCAGGCATTTAAGTGTTATTATCCATGTAGATGTAGATGTAGAAAAAGTGTAATGGTCAAGAAACAGATACCACTTAACCAAATCACCAACTTATTTGTGGTGCGTAGATACTGAACTGTACGCTAATATTACAGTTCTGCAAAACCAATGTTTATATTAATCAAATGTAAAAATGTGTGCCAGTATATCTGTACATACAATAAATAAAAGTCCCCATCACATCTTTCTATCTATATATGAAGGCCAATCTCGGGAACTACTGTAGGGATTTTATTAAAAGACAGACTTATTCACCAGGAATCTTTATGTTTATAATTTATAATTATAGTAATGATGAGGTGTAGTATGTGTATTGTTAGCTGTTCTGTATTTAATAGTCGTCTGGAGTTGCATCTCGTGGCAATGATGGAAGATACGAGCTGATCAGCTACAAAGGAGGCGGTTTCTAGCAGGAAAATGAGAAACGTAAACAGCCATCGCAGCTCCAGAGAGCAGCGAGGCTTGACCAGGATCTATATATGTCTTCTATACATACTCCTCCTCAGAAAATAATGACGCTCCCAGAAGACATGATGAGATGTCAACGTAACTTCATACACGTACACACCATCAGTGTGTATGTAAATGATTGGAGCTGCAATTCCCTGTGACAGACAGAACGTCATGAAAGTGTACAACTATTACTCGTGTTTAGTGTTGTTGCAAGGACTCGTAAGGTAAATAATGTGCGTGCAGAGCGTCAGACGTTGAGTGATTACTGTGAAGCATATGGAGATACCAGATATTCGTGTGAGATAGTGTTATCAGCATATTAAATATATGTCTGACTGATGCTAAATGTTATTATTTTTACATTAAGAAAAGTATTATCTTCTCAATAACCTTCAAATCATGAGCTTAATTTTTATGCGTGAAATAGTGAATTTACTCATGGCACTTTTGTTGCCTATGTCTGTGTTCGCTTTCAGAACTCAAATTAATAATCGAGTTAGCTAATTTAACAAGATTCAACCTTAAACTGTTGGTGTACCCAAGTACCACCACAATAAAATAAGAACAGTGAATATTTTGAGGGAGTATAAATGAGAACTATTGTGACTTGGCAAGACAGCCAAGCCACTAGGAGATAGCCGAAGGGCACGCGTTTAAGCTCACGCAGGCTGGCGTGAGGTCTGGAACAGGTAAGGGAATTTATAGGAGCAAAGAACGTAAGTAACTACTGGAATACTTAACTTTAATTCATAATTGGTTAACATCGGTCTGACGGTACATGCATCACAAGATAAATAGCAAATGATAATGGCGGCTTGCTAGGTCGTAGCAAATGACGTAGCTGAAGGCTATGCTAACTATCGTCTCGGTAAATGAGAGCGTAATTTGTCAGTGAACCATCGCTAGAAAAGTCGGCTGTACAACTGGGGCGAGTGCTAGGACGTCTCTCTAGACCTGCCGTGTGGCGGCGCTCGGTCTGCAATCACTGACAGTGGCGACACGCGGGTCCGACGTATACTAACGGACCGCGGCCGATTTAAAGGCTACCACCTAGCAAGTGTGGTGTCTGGCGGTGACACCACAAGAACAGTGGCGTATTTAATTTATGAAATAATGAAAACTTTTATTAATCCTTTTGTAACTATAACTAGCTAGTAAATATTACACAAAAATGACGAACACAAATCAGGAAGGGAACGGTGTTGGATTGGCAAAGCATAAACTAGGGTGGAAGCCGTACAAATTTTCCACTGAATTAATCCCTTTTACAACGGAAACTGATTTTGTTTACTTCACTGTGAGATCCAGCTGTATTCAAATGGAATCAACTATGACTAAGTAGACCACAAACAGGGAGTTGTATCATTTAAGAACCCTACGCCAGTGCAGCAGTACATTACCCTTTCACATTGATTCAGGCGGCAGCAGAAAACGGCGCACTGTGGGCGGCAGCTGTAATGTTCTGACGCGTCCATGAAAATCTGCTAACTACGTTGACAGGCGCTGTTGTTATCAGAACTCGGGAAGGTGTGAGGTGCACCCATTCTCTGGTCTGGCCAACCAATTTGACCCACAGGCACGATGTTGCGTGCTGCAATTGTCAACCACTAGACGGACGACTCAGGACGAATAAGTACACCCTCGCGCCACACGATGTGTCCGAGGTGACACGGAGTTACACTGTCGGTACAGCTGGAAACTGGCTCTTACTCCACCACAAGTAGCAGGCCACAAGTCTCACCTACTAGGGCCGGCCGGAGTGGCCGAGCGGTTAAAGGCGCTACAGTCTGGAACCGCACGACCGCTACGGTCGCAGGTTCGAATCCTGCCTCGGGCATGGATGTGTGTGATGTCCTTAGGTTAGTTAGGTTTAAGTAGTTCTAAGTTCTAGGGGACTTATGACCACAGTAGTTGAGTCCCATAGTGCTCAGAGCCATTTGAACCATTTTTTTCACCCACTAGGGAGAGACCTGACGTTCACCACCAGAGAAGGACCAGAAGACGAAGAAGGCAAAGAAACATAATCACTTTCCATCAAGCCTCGGTACGTGAGCCGAATTAGCAAAAACGAAACTGCCCCCACATTGCACAAACCGATCAAACTACGGTGTACCCATTGAATCTCCCCTCTTGACTGCTCTGTCGGCCTGGTAGCCAATCCAGACACAGTACCGGGGTTTCCACGCTGGGGGAACAAGCCTCCACTTTGAATATCCTGAGACGAGCTAATCAGCGACCCCAAATCTCTCTCGTCTGAAAAAATAAGATTTTAGACTGGGGGGCGTCGTTCTCACGGTAAGCATGGCCACGTTTTGGCAAAAATCATCTACATAGACAGGATCACTGTTCCTCATTTACAGAGAGATCTAATCTTTCCGGGCCGACCGTTTTCAGTTTATGAAAGAAGTCTGGTAAGCTTCCCAGACAGTCGTGCTCATGAAACATACGTTTTTCCTGCTTGCTAAAAGAACCTGGCGACTTACTGTTGTCAGATGGGTTACAGCTTTGCCTCCATTAAACCCGTGCACCAGCCGCTCTGTCCATATCGTCCCACCTTCCGACCGTTGCAGAAAGGCTCAGTCTACAGCAGTCTTTCTTAAATGGCTTCCTCCACCCCTTTCCACCAGCTGGCCACCTTGGTGATGGACGGACAACTGTCCCAGGTAAAATGTTTTGTGAACCGCCGCCCTTCTCTCTGATCCTAACCAGAAGGAGAAGAGGGCTTCAGCCAGAACTCTTTCTGTAGGTTCGATCCACTGAACACTGCTTACCAGAGTTACTCACACAGCCAGGTCACAGCACTCGGCATTTATGGCCCCGAATCCATCTCTCTCCCTGTTGTCCGTTGCCTCCACTACAGCCACCTGAGTCAAGTGCTCTACAGGTTACAAATGCAGTTATAAGAACAGTCTGCCCACAATTTCCCTGTGTAAAAAAAAGTCATAAACCACACATACAAAGCCGGCCGCGGTGGCCATGCGGTTCTAGGTGCTTCAGTCCGGAACCGCGCTGCTGCTACGGTCGCAGGTTCGGATCCTGCCTCGGGCATGGATGTGTGTGATGTCCTTAGGTTAGTTAGGTTTAAGTAGTTCTTAGGGGACTTATGACCTCAGATGCTAAGTCCCATAGTGCTTTGAACCATTTGAACACATGCCAAATGTAGTATTGGTGAACACATAGATAATGACCTAAAACATGAATGTTAATCTGACTGTCACTGTTGTTAAAGTGGGAGAGTGGTGTGCTACCTCTCAGCAGTCTGAAAGGGACCTGACTGTGGACCTCGATTTAGCCAACTAATCCACTTGTGCAATATCCAGATTTGTGTGGCATTTCGATGTGACAGTGGTCTGAGAGTGGACTGCATAAGAACATCGAGGGCAGGCGTATTTCTCATCTAGTTTCTGGTCTACTACTTCTGACCACCGTGAGGGAGGATCATCATATTGCGCACCATGCACGTTGTAATCCCTTCACATCTGTGTCCGGCATACAAGAAAAAGTAGTCGTCTTCCTGTAACAATCTTGCACCATTGCCAGAGACTAGCAGCAGCCAGACCAGGGAATTACCTTCCATTGTATAGGCTCACTTGACACCACCACACAGTCGGCAGCATTTGCATAGGTGCCATGATCAGGAAGCATGGACGCTGATGAATGCCATCTCATTGTATGCAACAGTGGTAAGCAGTTCTGCTCTACGCCAGATGATTATCGTCGGCGACTATTGTAGCGACCTGGGTAGAAGTGCCATTCTCTGTATGTTCTAGTGAGGCACAAAGAAATTACTCCTGGCATCTTGGCTTGTGCCAACGGCCTTGACGCAGTGGTCACACCGGTTCCCGTCAGATCACCGAAGTTAAGCGCTGTTGGGTTGGGCTAGCACTTGGATGGGTGACCATCCGGTCTGCCGGGCGCTGTTGCCAAGCGGGGTGCACTCAACCCTTGTGAAGCAAACTGAGGAGCTACTTGATTGAGAAGTAGCGGCTCCGGTCTCGGAAACTGACGTACGGCTGGAAGAGCGGTGTGCTGACCACGTGCCCCTCCATATCCGCATCCAGTGACACCTGTGGGGTGAGGATGACACGGCGGCCAGTTGGTACCTTTGGGCCTTCATGGCCTGTGCGGGAGAGTTTTATCTTGGCTTGTGAAACCACTGGGTAAGAGTTCAGGTTGTGATGGCACAATGGTACATCACGGACGTACTGTGTCCTCTTGTCTTACTTCTCATATTGTAGTGTCATTGTGCCATTTTCAGTACGACATAGCTTGACAACATATTGAGGATCGCACTTGGCCAGCAGTATCTCTAGATCCATCCCCTATAGAATATTTGTGAGTCCAGCTCAGACGAAAGTTCTGTGACTATATCAATATATAAAGGAGCAGCAACAACAGTTGTGTGCTGGCTTATCTCATGGGAGGATACAGCTGCTTTATGACATCCTTCCCAACCAAATGAGTGCATACATCGAGACCAGAGGAGGTACAATGTCATAGCAATAAGTGGACTGATTGTTTCATTTTCTTTATAAATTTGACTCGATTTTTAAATGACTAAAATAACATCACATATCCTCTCAACCTATGAAATTTAGTTTCTGATTCCATACTGGGTGTTCAGTTTTTTAGTTAGTCAGTCAGTTATAAATTAAAATCCAGTGCTGCGTTTTTCAGTCTGTAACTACAATACGGAATTTAATGTCGTTTTCACTAACAGGTAGAATGATTTTTGAGCAATATTTGTGTATATTATTTGTTACCAATGCTCCAGACAAGTAAATGTTTGGCGCTTTTTTTGCGTAGGCGGGGCGGAAAAAGTTCCATTTGCCTTTCCCACGTGAAGTGGATTTCAATGATATTGGAGTTAAGGGGCTGTGAACTGGTTCAAATTGCAGCTTCCTTTCACTCCTGCATGGTTTAAATGGCGAGACGTTATCTTTTGAAACAGAACAGATAAAAAAATCTGATCTTTTATGAAGTATTCTGAGTATTAGACTACTTTTGAACGTTTTGAAATTTTAGCGTTGTTCACGAAAGTTCTGCAATCAGAAATGTCATGTTTGTAGAATGACATCGAATGTTCTTGGGTAATCTCGCACATTAATGCCACGTTGCACTATTTTTGGTCTTCTAAGTGGGGTAAGTTCGGCTCAGTTACGTTAGCCATCAACAACCATCACAAGCATTAGGGAGTCAGTCTCAAGTGGAAGTACAAAGTAGCAGATTGAAATGAAACAGAAGAGTGCAACAAGCTAGAGGTTTCTATCTGTGAACGTGTATAAGGTGAAGTTATGCTAGAGTACTTGAGGGGCAGATTCGGGGAGGGTGTTCAAACACGACGTTAAATTTTGTCTGTTACAATGACTGTTAGATTGTAAATTTTGGCAGCAGCGAAAGATGTCTATAAGTTCTCGATGGGAAGTTGAGCTTCGGCTCCCTACAAGTTCTCGGCACATGTCAGTACACTACGCGTCAACTGTCTTTTGTTTACGAGTTCTTCCAGCTTCAGTGATCTAGCTGATGCAGCACATTAGCAGCGCGGTGAACTCGTGTAGTGTGTGTCAACTGAAAAATAATAGTAGCGTAATGAGTGTTTCTGAACATGGACGACTCCATATGTGCTTTCACACAAACTAGTTGCTTCCGTGTGTAATTCATACCATAGGTGTTGACTATCTGCGTGCACGCATGCTTAGAGAAGCTTAATTGTACAGCAGACAGATAACATTCCACTTCCTCAACGTGGCGATAAAGTTCTCCTTCCTGGTTTCTCCGCAACTCACACTCCAGTGAAGTCGAAGCTTATCTTAGCACCGACAACTTCTGTCGACTTCTGTCGATATCTACGATGTGATACTATGGTGTCTGAGATCATCAAAACTTGAAATAAAATAAACATGGCTTAAACAACATAGAGATGAAAAAAAAGATTGAAGGCATTTAATGCTTTAGACTTTAGAGTGTCTCAGAGTTTCATTCGTAGTCTTCTTCTTCTTCTTCTTTCGTTTCACCCTCTTTGGGGTACACTGGATCAATCATTTCTTTGTGTGTTGTTCTTTTCTTAGGGCCCAGTATTTCTTCATTCTTTCTGATCTTCTTCTCCTCTCTTCTTCCGAGATGAAGGATTTGGACTTTTGTGTGGATTTGTCTTGGAACCTTATGTTTTCATCTTTAGTAATTAATTTAGCAGTTCAATCAATAAGTGAATTTTCTGAAATATTTAATTCCACTAGGTCTTTCTCAGTTTCTTTAAACCAGTTGGGCTTCGTTTTTCGGTTACGGAAGAAGTCAAAGATTTGTTTAGTTAATCTGTTGGAATTCATTCTGAGAAGATGACCATAAAAATTTATTCTCCTTTTTCGCATAGAATCTGAAAGTTTTTCAATTTTCTTGTAGAGAGTTTCATTTTTAATGTATATAATCTTATTGTCTTGAAATTTTGGCCCAATGATTTTTCTTACAATTTTTCTTTCCTTTATCTCAAGTTTCTCCATTTGGCCTTTGAAATTCATGTTAAGTGTTTCTGCTGCATACAGTGCTTCTGGCTTCATCACTGTCTTGTAATTTGTAATTTTGGACCCCCATGAAAGGGATTTTTTGTTGTATGTATTTTTTGTTAGTTGGAAGGCCAATTCAAGTTTATTTTTTCTGGATTCCATTGCTTTGCTTTCCCCAGCATTCCAAGTAATCCATTCTCCGAGATATTTGAATTCTTTTACTATTTCAATCTTCTGTTCTTGAACTTTGAGGTATTTACATGAGTGCTTGATGTTTGTCAATATCTTAGTTTTTTCAGAGGAGATGTGAAGACCAATTTTAGCTGCATGTTTCTTTAGTTCAAGGATTTACTCCCGTGCTTCTTCCATTGTTTCAGCAAACAGGGCCATATCATCTGCAAAAGCAATGCAATTTACTTTAAGGTTCTTCTTTTTGCAACCCAGTCTTATACCACTCTTAATATTTGTGTTCCATTCTCTGACTACTTTCTCAAGAGCACAATTGAACAGCAACGGTGAGAGCCCATCACCCTGACGCACTCCCGTTTTTATTTCAAAGGGTTCCGATAGTTCGCCCATAAATTTAACTTTCGAAAATGTATTCGTAAGGGTCGCTTTTATAATATTAGTTGTTTTCTTATCCAAACCCATTTCTTCCAGGACTGATAACAGAGATTCTCTATCAATCGAATCATATGCTTTTTTGAAATCAATGAAGGAGATTACGTATGTCTTCGCCCTTGATTTTTGGTAAGCCATGATGTTTTTGAGGTTTAGTATTTGTTCCGAACATGATCGACCCTTTCTAAAACCTCCCTGGTATTCCCCGATTTGCGGATCCAATTGCGGCTCTGCCCTGTTCAAAAGGACTTTAGAAAGAATCTTGTACGTTATATCCAGCAGTGATATTCCTCTGTAATTGTTGGGGTCTGTCTTCAAACCTTTCTTGTGGATAGGGTGGATGAGAGCTGTTCTCCATTCTGCGGGGATCTCTTCTTCTTTCCAGATTTGATCGAAAACACACTTTAGGAATGTAACTGCATTTTTGTCAGCCTTTTTCCATAGTTCGGCCACTATTTGATTTTCTCCGGACGCCTTGTTGTTTTTAAGTTCTGAGATGACCTTCTGTAGTTCTTCAGTCGTCGGTGGTTCTGAATCCGGCTTCTCACGGTTGTTTGGAATGGATTCAAATTTTTCAAGGATGGGTTCACAATTCAAGAGTTTCTCAAAGTAGCCTGCTAGTATTTTGCAGTTTTCCGTGTTGTTGTGAGCGATGGTCCCATTTACATCTCGAAATTGGAGGGTGGGTGCTTTGTATCTTGATAACCTTTGTTTGAAAGTTCTGTAAAAACTCCTTGTGTTGTTTTTAGCAAATTCTTCATCAATTTGGAGGAGAGTTTTGTTTTCATGTGTCTTCTTAATCCTTTTTATATTTTTATCTACCAGTTTTCTAACTGTAATGAAATTCAGTCTACTTTCTTCTGTTTTCTGTGATTGCCAATTTTGCCATGCCTGTTTTCTCGTTTCAATGAGGGCATCACATTCCAGCGACCACCAGGCATGTTTTTTACTTTTTTTGTTAGGTGCTATCCGTTCAGCTGTAGTAATGAGGTTTTCCTTGATATCCCCCCAGCTTTGTGTCTGAATGGTTTCTGTTGCTTTTGTGAATTCATCTGATTTTAATATCTTTTCTGTGCTATACTTCCGACCCTTAATTTGTTTCATGCTGCGTTTCCTGTTTGGGATGACTTTGAACTTAATTTTAGAAAGGTAATGGTCTGAATCCAAGTTTGCACCCCTGAGTACCCTAACGTTCATGATTTCTTTGCTAGAAATCTTCTTAATTGCCACATGATCAAGTTGAAATTCCCCAAGGCTAGGATTTGGGGATACCCATGTTTTTTGTCTTCGTGGTAGTTTTTTGAAAGCTGTGGATTTAAGAATTAAATTGTGTGCTTGGCAAAGTTCTATTAGTCTCACACCATTTCTGTTTGTTCTCTTGTGTGCAGGATAGTTTCCAACTATTTTCTTATATCTTTTTTCTTTACCAATCTGTGCATTAAAATTTCCAAGAAGAATGATGATGTTTTTATCTGGAATTTTCTGAATAATGTCATCTAGATGATTCCAAAAGGCCTCCACTTTTTCTTTGTTTTTCCTGTTATCCTCGTTTATAGGGGCATGTGCATTGATAATTGTGTATATTTTGTTTGTGCTTGTGAATATAAGACTTGAGATTCTTTCTGATTGGGAATCAAAGCCAACTATTGAGTTCAAGATTTTTTTGTTGATTATAAAGGCTGTACCAAGATGTGGTACATTTTTCATTACTCTCGGTCCCACTTTCCCTTTGTATATCCTAAAACCTTCGGAATCGAAGGTATCTGTATCCATGTATCGTGTCTCTTGAATGGCTGTTATGAGTATGTTGTGGCTCTTTAGCGTATCTGTTAGATGTTTTAGTTTTCCGGTTTTCAACAATGAGTTTGCATTGAAAGTTGCTAGGTACGTTGATTGCCTATATTGAAATTTGGATGAGATTCCAAGACACTCCGACTTGTCTTTGTGCAATGTTGCAGACTCCCCAGAATCCGAATGTCTGCTGACGTACTGGCGTACGGTGGATCGTCCACCTGGGGTAAAATAGTTTACATCACACACTTCCATGATTGATGAAAGTTATTTTGGGTGTGGCCCAAAGGCCACAAAATGTACAACCAAGATTGTGAGTCCTGGAGGTAGTTCTTCCGCTCTCTCCGCCGTTGGGAATCTGAACTTCCTCTTCCGCCTTTGAGACCGTTGACCAGGTTTCACCTAGTAACCCTAGGCAGGGGCCCTTACAGGGTGCTACCATCCGGAGCCAGATGGACCCAGGTTTTTTTTAACGAGGTGTTACTCCTCCCCGTCCTCCTTCCTCATCACTTGCGAAATGAGGCCCCGGACTTGGGACCGGCAGTGGTGGAGTTTTCATTCGTAGTGATGTAACAAGAAAATATCTAATACATAAATTGGACTTATTTCCAATGGCGTAACAACAACCGTTGGCTGCGTTGCAGGGTCACTGACCAATCACCGAGCGTGTCTTGTTGGTTCACTGTGTAAAAAAATATAGCAATTGTAAGAAAGCAGTAAAATATTTTTACAAGTCCGTAAAAGATCAGTGTCAGGAAAATTGCATTAGGTCTATTATTCTCTACAAAAAGAAACCTGAGACATCTATTGACAACTTATTGACATAGAGAAACTGAGGAAATGAGTAGAAAATAGAAAGAATGTAACACCTATAATTGAAACTGTTATTCTATATATGGCAGGCAAGGATTTACTTTAAGGGGAAGGAAGGATTATGGAATAATTCAATGTGAGTAGCTACAGGATCATAATGAAGGAAACGTTCAGGTTACATTTATAAATCGTGCCAATCAGATTCAGAAAGTAATGGAATAAGGAATAGGTACATACAAAATGAAATTATTGACTCATGTAATGTAATAATTCTTGAAACACTTGTTGAAAAAGTACATGAACCAAAGTATTTTTCTGTAATATTTTATTAGAATGCTGATGTCAGTGGGATAGGACAGGTTTCATTGTATATTTGGTATGTTGACTTCGAATTACGATTGCTAATGGAAGACTTCCTACAACTGATTACCTTAGTAGATTTATCTGGAAAAATTCGGATCTTCTGTGAAAAACTGAAAGAAATTGGAATAGTTACTCGGAATCTTTGAGAACAAGGTGATGGTGGAGCTCCAGGAAGAGGCTTCACTTTCTGGACCCAGAACGCACGTCAATTTACGTATTTGGACGATTGGGGTTTTGCCGTATACAGAGACGCTCGAAACGGTTCCTGGATGCAAGAAGCAAACGACCGCTAGCGCTGTGATTGTTGTATTGATGAGGTCTCTTGAATTGTTTGTGCTACACTTCAAGATGAGAACAGACAGGGTATATTACGTACTACCTGGAGCCTTAAGTGAGGAGGTGGTAAATAGGAAATGAAAAAACAACTATAAAGTTATGTTTAAAAAATTATTTATTGGTGGACTATGTGACAGTATTTTGCAGATGCAATTAGTCTAATGCATACGCTCACGATACAGCCAACCACGTGAATTTTCACGCAATCGCTGCGCCAAACAGCCCACAGCACTCGCAATAAGTGAAATATACAAAGCCTAACATCTAACGCCTAATGGCTAACGTCTGACGCCTGACTTACTAAGAATCACACCTGGCGCCTGACGCCTAATGCAAGACTTTCTCTGTAAGCACACCATTGTATGACCGCATTCCATAGCTGTAAATGCTAAACAAATGCCTCAGTACACATTAAAGTGATATATACCGTAAGGACGTCATGATTTTCCCCTTAAGCACACCCACTTCCCACTACTATCCGCTTTAACTATTACTGATTTTTTTCTCCAAAAGCCCACACGTGCTCATTCTAAGATATATAAGTAAGCACGCGGTTTCATATGGCTTACCAAGTATCACTGCCCGACATTTTAAGATTAATACACCGACGACACAGTAAAACATGGTACATCGCATGATCATTTAGCTAAACATTAAAACCATTACACAAATAGAAGCTTGCTGGCTGCTAGATAACATATATAAAAATGAGACACTTACGTTGAATATATGCCTCATCTAATGTGATGGTCATCTACAGAAAGCTACTGCAGTAGTTAGATTCTTCTCGGAAAAGTGTGTCCACCCGCATCGCTGGTGCGGGTGGACACAGCGGATTATCTACCTGCTCAGAATAGAATCCTGAAACATAGACGGCTGGAAGGTAACACCTTATCCCGGTGTGCCGGTACAACACGTTATAATCAATGGTGCAGCAACAAAGGCGTAAAGCAAGCATAGAAGCAAGGCATCCAATGTCACTCACAGGTAGGTTGTACCACCTCTGAAATTTCAAGTTAATGGTCACATGATCATGGTAGTAGTAGGTACATTCCGCTATCCGGCTCGCACCCATCTATCTGCTACATGATTTTATAACATGATATACGTACAGTCTGTGATTTTCTCAACGAGTATGGAGGTGGGGCCGCTCTGCCACAAAAAGCAGGTATCTCCACAAAGTAAGTTCCGTTTAGTTGTATAAAAGAAACGTGTACAGATACAGGGAAAATATTTATTTTACAAAAATTACAACTGTTAAACTACTTTTCTACATAGCTTCCGAAATTTTGTAGGCACTTGTCATAGCGTGGCACAAATTTTTGTATGCCTTCTTCATAGAAGGTTGCCGCCTGTGTATTCAACCATGTGGTAGCATGTTCTTTCAGATCGTCATCATCGTTGAAATGTTGACCACCAAGTACAGATTTTAGGTATAAGAAGAGATGAAAGTCAGTAGGAGCGAGGTCCGGACTGTACGGAAGACGATCAAACGCGTCCCAGTGAAATTCCCGTAAGAGTTGTTTGATCAAATTCGTCGTGTGAGGTCGGGCATTATCGTGGAAAAAAAACACCTTTTTATAGTAATCCTAGGCGCTTGTTCAGTATTGTGCTGTGCAATTTCTTTATGGTCTCGCAGTAACCATGTGCAGTGATTGTTTGGCCTCGTGGTAAGAAATTAATCAGCAAAATGCCTTTTCTGTCCCAAAAAACGGTGCACATGACTTTTCAAGGTGTCAAGATTTGCTTAGACTTAACCTTTGTTTGGGACGAAGTGTGCCTCCATTCCATTGATTGTCGTTTTGTTTCAGGGGTGTCCTACGATACCCAAGTTTCATCCCCCGTGACTATTCCAGAAAGAAAACCATCGCCTTTTTCATTGTAGCGTGTCAAAAACTGATGTACACTGCCCATCCGTTCTTTTTTGTGTTGTTCAGTAAGAATTTTGCGTACCGAACGTGATCAAAGTTTTCGAAATTCCAGTTTTTCAGTAACTATCTCATGAATTAGTGATCGTGAAATTTGCGGAACTTCCATACCAAGGGCAATAAGGGTAAACTTATGGTTGTGCCTAATCTTCTCTTCAATTGTGTGAACCAATTCATCAGTAACCACAGACGGGCGTCCACTTCGTTCTTCATCGTGCACTTGATCACGTCCTTCATTGAACAGTCTGACCCATCTTCTAACTATTGAATAACTGGTAGCATTTTGTCCGTAAACCTCGCAGATTTGCCGAAGAATTTCCTTTTGTTTAACTTTCTTTGCATTTAGAAAACTAATCACAGATCTGATTTCACATGCGGCGGCATTTTCAATTACGGTTGACGTTATAAGGAAGCACTACAAAGCACACGTCGGCTGCAGCGATTTGAAATGGCGTACATGTCTTCTCCTTGAATCACAGTAACTGCCGCGAATGCTCGGAACTGCGATCGTAGCGCTGCCGCGGATAGAAATAGAAACGGAACTTACTTTGTGGACGACTCTCGTATATTAACGTATGTGGATGTCAAAGCAACCCCACCTTCATACTGGTCACGAAAATAACGGACTGTATGGGTCTCGTGAAGTACGTAGATAGCTGCACCTCTGAAAGACGCTCCGTAAGTAACGCAACAATTTTTTAAAAGATAGCTGGTTTTATTCATGATTCCACTACAGCACATTATTACCCAGTCTCCTGGCTACAAAACCCTTTTTTCTGCATGATCTCAGTTCATTACGATGGCCTTACGCCACCTCACTGCGAAGGTCTGTATGCCTGCATGGTAATAGTCTTCTGATCCATCGTCTTGCTGCATAAGTAACTTCCCCATCATCCACGTGCTGCATCTTTCTTTGCTCTTTATGGTCTTCTGTTGGACACCGACGAACCCAACAGGCACACGCCTCTGAGTACCCCTATTACCTTACGTCTGTGTCATCGCTACCAACAGAGATTTCCAGTTGTGCAGCAAGTTGCTTAACTGTTGCGATGATGACAGACGCTTCATCTAACAACTCTCTGTGTTCTGTTCAGTACCAGGTCTCCGTAGACATTTTGCAAGTGCCTATGAATATCTGCGATGCTCTGGTTTCCCGCCAAAAGAAACTCTGCTTGTGCAATTTATTGAATGATGTGCACCCGTGGTCTAGGGGCGCCGCCACGGTAGCTCAGCGTGTTCGGTCAGAGGGATAACTGCCCTCTGTAATAAAAGACTGAGTGAATGGATCAACGATCAACTTGAGCAAGTGTCATGGGGCGTTCTGAGCAAATACAACGACCAGTAACGAACGACACGAGATTAAAAAGAGAGGGTTAGCGTCTATGATTAGTAATCAAAACGTCCTCGGTCCAGGGTTTGAAGCCCGTCACAGCCTAAATTTTGAATAAAAATAATTAGCAATGGCGGCCGAAGACTTCTGGCATAGGAAGGCACCCTCCTTCTGTCAACGGTCTGTCAAAAAGGGCGGAGGAGTGGAAAGTGGTTCAGGGCATTCTCTTGTCCTTGGGGTGGGAAACTGCCCCTAAAGGTGGAGGAATCAGCAATGATTAACGGTAAAGATACATGACGTACATCCACAGGACATGTGGTCTGTTATTGAAAAAGTGCCTTGCTGATCTCTGATCCCTCCATTGGCAAAAGATACCGGACTAGTTCCCCATTTGGATGTTCGGGAGAGGACTGCCTAGTGGCCGGGATCATAAGAAAAATATTGAATAACCAACGAAAGAATAACGTTCTACGTGTCGGGGCGTCGAATGTCAGAAACTTGAACGTGGTAAGGAAGCTAGAAAATCTGAAAAGGGAAATTCAAAAGCTCGTTGCAGATATAGTAGGTGTCAGTGAAGTGAAGTGGAAAGAAGACAAGGATTTCTGACCAGATGAGTATAGCGTAATATCAACAGCACCAGAAAATGGTATAACAGGTGTAGGATTCGTTGTGAACAGGCAAGTAGGACAGAGAGTGTATTACTGTGAACAGTTCAGCGGTTGGGTTGTCCTTATCAGAATCGACAGCAAGCTAATACCAACAACGATAGTTGAGGTATACATGCCAACGTCGCAAGCTGAAGATGAAGCAATAGAAAAAGTATATGAGGATACTGAAAGGGTAATACAGTAAGTAAAGGGAGATGAACATCTAACAGTCATGGGGGCTGGAATTCAATTGTAGGGGAAGGACTTGAAGATAAGTTACTAGAGAATACGGGTTTGGGACAAGGAAAGAGAGAGGAGAGACTAATTGGGTTTTGTAATTAATTTCCCCTAGTAATGGCGAATAATGACAGGAGGAGGTATACTTGGAAAAGGCCGGGTGATACGGGAAGACTTCAGTTGGATTACATCATAGTCAGACATTCCGAAATCAGATACTAGTTTGTAAGGCTACCCAGAAGCGGATATAGACTCACAATGTAGTAGCGATGAAGAGTAGGCTGAAGTCTAAAAGATTAGTCCAGACTGGAATCGCGCGACCGCTACGGTCGCAGGTTCGAATCCTGCCTCGGGCATGAATGTGTGTGATGTCCTTAGTTAGGTTTAGGTAGTTCTAAGTTCTAGGGGACTAATGACCCTTACAAACCGCTATGTATGTACTATTACCTTGGTCAAGCGGCCATTAACTTGAAACTCCGGAGGTGGTATCGCCTGCCTGTGAGTGACAACGAATGTCTTGCTCCTATGCCTACTTTATTCCTAGGTTGCTGCACTAGTAGTTATAACGTGTTGTACAAGCACGCCAGGATGAAGTGTTGCCTTACTCTCTCCCACCGCCGTTCCACTTCCAGCCATCTAGCTTCGGAGTTCTCTGTACACGCCAATCGCACGCTGATCTTCGACAATATGAACTTAACACTTTTCTGAGAAGAATCTAACTATTGCAGCAACTTTGCGTAAATGGCTATCACCTCAGATAAGGAATGTATTCTGCATAAGTGTCGCATTTCTTACATATATTATCTAGTGCCAGCAAGCATCTGTCTTTGTTTTACAGTTTCTTGTTTAACTAATTTATCGTACTGTACTTTTTGTTTAAATGTGTGTTGTCGGTGTACAATGAGGTGACAAGTCATGGGATAGCGATAGGCACATACACAGATGGCGGCAGTATCGTGTACATAAGGTATAAAAGGACAGTGCACTGGCGGAGCTGTCGCATGCGATCAGCTGACTCGTGGGAAAAGATTTTCAACGTGACCGTGGCCACACGACGGGAATTAAGACTTCGATTGTGGAATGGCAGTTGGAGTTGGATGCATGGGATATTCCATTTTGGAAATCGTTAGGGAATTTATTATTCGAAATCCAAAGTGACAAGAATGTGCAGAGAATACCAAATTTCAGGCATTACCTCTCACCACAGGCAACACAGGGGCCGACTGCCTTCACTTAACGGGTGAGAGCAGTGTCGTTTGCGTAGAGTTTTCAATGCTGACAAACAATACTGCGTGAAACAATGCAGTAATCAGTGTGGGACGTACGACGAACTTATCCGTTAGAACAGTGTTGCGAAATCTGGGTTTAATGGGTTATGGTAGCAGATGAACGATCCGAATGGCTTTGCTAACACCATGACATTGTCTGCAGCGCCTCTCCTCGGCTCGTGACCGTATCTGTTGAACGCTAGACTACTGGAAAACCGTGTTCTGGTCAAATGAATCCCGATTTCAGTTGGTAAGCCCCGATGGTAGGGTATGACTGTGGCATAGACCCCATGAGACCATGAACCCAGGTTGTCAGTAAGGCATTGTGCAAACTGGTGGAGGCTCCACAATGGTGCGGACTGTGTTTCTGGGGAGTGGACTGAGTCCTTTGTTATGTTCGGATACGCGAAGACCATTTGCAGCCATCCATGGACTTCATGTTCCAGATTAACGATGGCATTTCTATGGATGAAAATGGGCCGTATCACTGGGCCACAATTGTTCGCATTTAGTTTGAAGAATATTCTGGACAGCTATATGAATGCGTGACGTCTGCTCTTTCGGACATGTCCGATAAAAGTGACAGAATGCATTCATATAACTCATTGTCCCATCTGGGCATTGGATACATTTTCAATGCGGACGCACGGACACGTCTGACCTCCTGTGGGAATCTCAGAGAGCAAACATGAGCCACCCGGGATTAGCCGAGCGGTCTCAGGCTCTGCAGTCATGGACTGTGCGGCTGATCCTGGCGGAGGTTCGACAAAAAAAAAAAAAAAAAAAAAAAAAAAAAAAAAAAAAAAAAAAAAAAAAAAAAAAAAAATGGTTCAAATGGCACTGAGCACTATTCTGAGGTCATCAGTCCCCTACTACAGTCCCCTAGAACTTAGAACTACTTAAACCTAACTAACATACGGACATCACACATATTCATGCCCGAGGCAGGATTCGAACCTGCGACCGTAGCGGTCGCGCGGTTCCAGACTGTAGCGTCTAGAACCGCTCGGACACTCTGGCCGGCGGTTCGAGTCCTCCCTCGGGCATGGGTGTATGTGTTTGTCCTTAGGATAATTTAGGTTAGGTAGTGCGTAAGCTTAGGGACTGATGACCTTAGCAGTTATGACCCATAAGATTTCACATACATTTGGAGGAAACCTGAAGGAAATGGACAGGGACTGTGGTGGCGCTCGATGGGTCTGTGTCTCGACCGTGAGGCGTACTGAGGTAACCCGCGCAGTTGAGTTAACGCTGTGTCCCAGATGGCGCAGCGATTAACACACCTACCTAGTAAGCAGAAGTTCCGGGTTCGAATCCCAGTTCAGTACACATGTTCACTGGTCGCCGCTGATTCCGCGTTAAGTCCTGATGCAGCTGATAACAGTGGTCCCCTCACTTTACTTTCGTTTCTTTCCCTGTCCTCCCTCAATTTAAATATTCTGGACAGTATTCTAACGAGTTATTTGGCCACCCACATCAGCCGACATGAATCCCAGTGAGCATTTATGGGACATAATCGAGAAGTCAGTCCGCGCACAAAATCCTGCACCGCCAACACTTTCGCAGTCATGGGCGGCTGTAGAGGCAACATGGCTCACTGTTTCTGCAGAGGACTTCGGACGACCTGTTCAATCTATGCCACGCCGAGTTGCTGCTCTATGACAGGCAAAAGGAGGTCCGACACGATATTAGGAAGGATCCCGTGAGTTTTGTCACCTCAGTGGGTTTGTGTTAAAAATCGTACTGTGCTATTCGTTACTCATTTAAAATCGCGTTTTTACTTACATATCTCAGAATGGAGACATGGGGGTACTTGGAATAGCAAAAGTTATAGGGAACAGCAATAGGAGGTGGGTGTGCTTACGAAGAACAATCACGACGTCCTTATAATATTCATCACTTTAATTCGTGTTGATGCGTTTGTTTAGCATTTATAGCAATGGAATTGAACACTGATAAAAATCATAAGAGGAAGAGAGTTCAATTTTCGGTCGAAGTTCACATGAAAGTTTTGCCTTAATTTTTCTCAACATCAGCAGTAAGTTTGGCTGAACTGTTACTCTACTAACGAGATATCTGATAGAATTGTGAGGTTGATCGGAGCAAATGGGCTTCCTCGGCACTATTGACATTGATAGATTTAGAATTACAACGTGCTTTTGGTGTGGCACCGCTTTATGAGTACCTTTTGTCACTTGATAAAAAGATCTTGTTTGAACACATGATCCTCTAAACGGCTAATGTTAATACTTCAAATGCGTTTCTTACTGCGAAAATTATCTGAGAATATACCTCGAATTTTGTTTCAGTTCTATTTGAGCTAGGATGCCACATATATGCTTTCAAGTATGCTCCGTCCGTTAGTGTAAAATCAAAAGCACTCGATTCTTTTGGGGTTCGAAATTCGCCAGGTGTCTTCAAGGTAGTAACTGTCAACCAGTGCTTTAAGTTCTTTTTGCTTGTGTGGATACGGATCACACCACTAATTACAAAGTTAAAATCACCGCCAACGGTATATTATCAAGGTGACTTGAAAAGTTCTTGACCAAAAAAACTACTTCTATTGACTTTGTTTTCACTACCGGATGGAGCATAAACTTTCACAAGAATTACATCATGTATGGAACAAGCGAATCCACGTTCATGTGGTAAAAATTCCATGTTCTTTCTTTCAATGTCGCAATGTTCTATAATGGTGGGACCAGTTTTAGTCTCTGGATCGATGTTAGTAATTACTGTCACGACGACAATCTGATTAATTGCTTCGCTTATGACTTTTTGTACTTAATTTCTGTCATATTTAATCTGCCTTCGGAAATTGTGAAGGGCAACTGTTTTAGTAAAATTTTATGTCTGAATTATGTTAAAACTGAGAATATTCCAGAGGCCATGATTTTGTGCCTCTTATTGTTAGGCGGTTATGCGGGCATGTCATCGTCCACATCGTCTGCCCATTCCATTGTTTTTACACTACCCTCATCCCTGGAACTGTATGACTGTAACATGTGGAGATCAGACGCTTCTACAAGTTTCTTAGCATACCGCCTATTTGAAGGTCTCGAGGCGGAAGCACAAAAAGGTTCGTGATTATGACCTTTATGTCGACTGCTCTGAACTTTGAGAAGCCTAGCGTGACAAGTCTCGATGGTGGAGCCCTCTGTTGATATTGCTGTGTATCGTACTATTGCGTACACAGCAGTCATACACATTTCTTACCTGCCACATTTGTACAAGCAACAAAGCCCGTTCAGAGGGATTTTACACATTCTAAATTGCTTGCTGAATATGTACATTACCACACGCAAAACGACAATGAAAGTTTCAACAGCCGAATAATGCAGCAGTCTTTCATAGTAGGGTGGTTTTGAAAATAGGTGTGGTGCATTCAGTACTATCTTTCAGCCATTACGTGAACAATAGGATCAAAATAAGGTATTATTTAGGTGTTAAACCAGGGAGTATCATTCTAATAACCTAGATCGTGACCGATCTTCCAGCAAGAGGCCAAAATAGAAAATTCTATTGTATCTACTACAAACGAGTTCCGACTAAGGAAAAGGTCGTTGAAAGAATATGCAGAGGGCAGAGAATAATCTAGTCAGCAAGGATATGCTGCTGGAATGCACTGAAAGAGCCGCATGATATGAAAATATTGCAGTGAACTGTTCTATCCGATTTTTCAACATATTTCATATTTACCAAACTTCTCTCAAGTGAAGATTATGGTGGCATCCTTGTGTCGTGCCAAATAGTTACTAGAAATGTGATAATGCGATTACAATATACGCCACTGTTGGAGTCAATTCCTAAAGAAAATAATGATTGAATGAAATATGATTTTGCTATGCCCTCATCTGTACTCCACACTGCAAAACACAGGGTATAACATACTTCTAGGAATTTTGATAAAAGACTGTGACAGTTTGAGCGATATTATGCGCGTAATCCCTCGGATAATGGTACTGAAAAATAGATGTGCTTCCAAAATTCATCTGTTAGACAAATTAAACTGGTTGCACTGAACAAGAGGAAGTAATCATAGAAACGACAAACCCTTGAAAGAAGAAAAAGAAGAAGAATAAGAAGAAGAAGCAGAAGAAGTAAACTCTCATAGACAAATAAAGATTTATTGTAATAATGCTTTACCTGCCTTTCAGCGCAACTTCCTAACGTACAGATCCCTTTAAAGCTAAACCCACACATTTCAATTCGACTAGACACTAACTAAATGAAAAAGTGTAACGAAGTGTAGTGTGGTCAAATGAAAATGAGCGGCTACAGTGAGGTTAGTATTTTAATGTAAATAAACTGTCTGACAAGAAAAGTGAATCGCTCAGAAGGGGAAAAGAAAGCGAAATGAAACTTCACAGGGTGAAAGTGTAGGTGATTTTATGTCAGTGATTACAAATTAGAATGAAGAACTTGGCACTATGGGCCCACTTCTCAGTATTACTTTGTGCCTCCTCTGGCCTGGACGCATGCAGGTAAGGTTGTAATAATACGTCTCCTCCTGAGACAAGCCGACCCACAACTGTTGTAATTTGTCCGTGGCATGTTACTGGCTCTGGGACGGAGTCCAAGCTAGTGCCACATGTGTTCGATCAGGACATTTCTGGGAATATTGCTGGCCATAGAAGTACTTCACCATCACGCAGAAAGTTCATAGAGGCATAAGCCATGTGTGAACGAGCACTGTAACTTGTCAAGTGACACATGAGAACGCAGGATGTCTGTGACGTATCGTTGTGTCGTCAGAGATTCCTGAATCTTTACCAGCCTTAAGCTTAAGTCATACCCCTTGGATCCCCACACCACAATGTCAAGAGTAACACCAATATGCGGCTCCGAAACACTGGAAGAATGGTGCCTCTTCCGCTTGCTGAACACAATGAGATGCATTTCATCAGGAGTCCATGCTTCCCAGTGATGGCATTACTTCAAACAAAGCCGTACTACTAACGGCAGCATACGCATGCCCAAGTACGGCTGCTGTCAGTGTCCAGCCAGTGGTGCGGGGGATACAGAATGTTGGAGGGAGTCCATTACTTGTTCTAGGACGGTAGGCGCAGATATAATGGTCACGACGGGCTTGGTGCACAGTACGGGGTTCCTCCCTTGTGGCGGTCAGACTTGGTCGACAAGAACCTTGACGATGAGTATGCCTGTCCTCAACTTCCCATGAAGTTCAACATCAGGTCACTGTCACATCCGAATGCCGCAAAAATCTAGATGCTGTACGATCAGCCCAACCGAGCAAATGAAGACCGACAATGGGGTCCCTTTCAAACTCTGTCAGTTGCTGGTAATGCTGTCTCAGAAGAGTATGTGCCATCACCGTTTCCTTCACAGTGATCACGCAATATCTGACGCCATGCTCGCTCTTGTATACCCTACCAAGCCAGGTTCAAAAGGTTCAAATGGCTCTAAGCACTATGGGAGTTAACATCTGAAGTCATCAGTCCCTTAGACATAGAACTACTTAAACCTAACTAACCTAAGGACATCACACACATCCGTGCCCGAGGCAGGATTCGAACCTGCGACCGTAGCAGCAGCGCGGTACCGGACTGAAGCGCCTAGAACCGCTCGGCCACAGCGGCCGGCACCAATCCAGGAATAACACTAAACAGCAACAAGAATAACGCACCCGGTGGGCGTTCTATTACATTTAAATATCTACAGATGGTGTGTATGTATAAGGACGTACCTAGAAATCCCAGCACGTCTTCAATATTTTAATGAAGCAGTGTATGTTTGTTTCCTGGCTGAAAGGAGAAGTTATCCTGGCGTACATATTCTGGTGACAGTTTTCTTAGTAGTCGTCGACGCGAACGGTCGCTACCCATAGGAGCTTTGGCTCGAGTCCCACTTGTTGTGTGGACAGAATGTTAACTATCCCTCCAGACTCTGGGTGGGGACAGACTTGCCTCATGTTTCCTATGATGTTGGCACAGTACTTCCTTCCATCCAGTGTCTCTCGTGCTTCTCAAACTGCTGGAGTACTATATTACATCTATATGTAGCGTTAAGTCTCCTCTGCACACATCTACATTCAGTTTCAGGTAGATAGGAGAGAAAAAAGGGTTGTTGCTTGTATGTACTCCGAAAGAAATGTTATTGGCCTCCTAGGTGTCCGATGTGCTAATCATTATATCTTCTTATTCTGTACGTCTCTGAAAAATAAGTAACTAGGTTATAAAATCTTATACAAAGAAAACAAATCCCACCCTTACCAGCAACTGAAGAGAGTGTACTGAACTACATAAGATGTACAATTGAAGAAGCCACTGTTACTATGACGACCCTCCAATCGTGTGACATTACACGGTGGCATAGGATAGAATTTTGGTGAAGTATGATGCCATTGTGACAGCATTAGCGCTCACTACAGTTCACATGAACTTCTGAGCTGTGATCTTTTTTTCGCACGTGTCGACATCATGCTATCTGAAGCGTCATCGAGGCGATGACGATGTCTCAGGGCTTTACGCTTTTGCACCATTACAAAAAAAAAAAAAAAAAAAAAATGGTTCAAATGGCTCTGAGCACTATGGGACTTAACATCTGTGGTCATCAGTCCCCTAGAACTTAGAACTACTTAAACCTAACTAACCTAAGGACATCACACACATCCATGCCCGAGGCAGGATTCGAACCTGCGACCGTAGCGGTCACACGGTTCCAGACTGAAGCGCCTAGAACCGCACGGCCACACCGGTCGGCCGCACCATTACAGAGGATGGCAGAACGCACCATTGAGCCAAATTTTAAACTTAAGCGTCGCAATAGGTGGGAATCAGGGGATATCGAAAAAGTCATCCTTTGATTTTCTTGCACAGTATACGAGTGCTTTCCGGAAAGTAAGGAAAGATTGGTTGCGAAATTGAAACCACAGTGAAAATCAAATGAAGCGTTTCACAGATGTGTTAAGTTATGTCTCTAGTATGCTCGTACATAGCACGATGTTGCTCTTCCCAGTTCAGCTGGCCAGTGAGACGGGCGGTTCTAGGCGCTTAAGTCTGGTACCGCGCGACCGTTACGGTCGCAGATTCGATTCCTGCCTCGGTCATGGATGTGTGTGATGTCTTTAGGTTAGTTAAGTTTAAATAGTTCTAAGTTGTAGGGGACTGATGACCTCAGATGTTAAGTCCCATAGTGCTCAGAGCCATTTGAACCACCTTCTCAGTTCTGAGTGGAAACGGAGCGCTAAAGATGTCTAGAAAATAGTGTCTCCTTCCTACTATGGATGCCTGTGTGAGATTTCGTCTGATTTCAAGCAACGTCACAAAACGTAACTGTCATGCATTTCCTTCTTCAAGATAATAACTGCAGTGGAAGTGAGGATGCTCCTGCAGCATTTTAGCTGGAAAGTATTTGACCAACCACTATACAGCCCGAAATTGGCTACCTCTGGTTTTCATGTCAGCTCAAATGAACCGCTGGTTATGAAAGCAACATTTAGTGACAGAAAACGAGCTGCAGTCCAGCGTAGAAAACTGTCAGATATCACACGAGACTGCCTTTTAAGACGAGAGTATTGGAAAGTTGGCACAAGGCTACGACATATGCCGAAATCGGGGCGGCGACTATTTAGAGAAGTAGCTGTAAGGTGTAGCTAACTGTTGCAAATAACACAGTTTTGATTTATACTATGGTTTCCATTTCGCGACCGATCGGTACTTACTTTCGGAATAGCCCTCGTACTTCATACGCCCGGTTTAAATGGTATTATGCTCTATGTTTCGGTTGTTAATTCGTCAAATTTTGTGTAAATTTTCATTTTTTATGAATGTATTGCCAGAATTGCTGTCTAAGAGAATAACTAGGAGACTTCAACGCAATGCACAGTAATTTTTGAGAACATTTTTCATGGAGAAAGAGCGGTCTGGCTAAAAGTACTTCAAAAATGAACACAAACAGTCTGATTGCAAAAACATTTGAGTAGCTGACGTTCGTGGAGTTACTACAACCGCTCCATTCACCGCCACCTCCTATCATCATGATATGAGGCTCTGAGAACGGTCAAAAACTGACCGAAACAGATTACCATCGAAACTGTTGGTTTCCGTTTTTATAGTTCACTGCATAGTGACTGGTTCATCCTATATGTGGCGTATTTAACCAGACACACACCACTGATGAATGAATAGTGTGTAACAGTAACAACATCGTACAATAACGTATTACAATATGTGCACTTAAGAATAAATTTGGGCTGAACTGCTTCGCAAAGCCGGCCGCTGTAGGCGAGCGGTTGTAGACGCTTCAGTCTGGAACCGCGATGCTGCTGCTACGGCCGCAGGTTCGAATCCTGCCTCGGGCATGGATGTATATGTTGCCTTTAGGTTAGTTAGGTATAAGTAGTTCTAAGTCTAGGGGACTGAGGACCTCAGCTGTTAAGTCCCATAGTGCTTACAGCCATTTCAACATTTTTTTTGTTAAGCAAAATACGTTTAACTATAAAGTTTACTCGTTAACTTGTTCTCACTGACAAGGAACCCTGTGAATGCAAGGCCAATGATGCTAACGGCATTCGACGCCCCACATATTGTCAACCATGCAAACACAAAAAAATGTTCAAATGTGAGTGAATTCCTAAGGGATCAAACTGCTGAAGTCATCGGTCCCTAGACTTACACTACTTAAACTAACTTATACTAAGAACAGCACACACATCCATGCCCGAGGGAGGACTCGAACCTCCGGCGGGAGGGGCTGCGCAATCCGCGACATAGCGCCTCAAACAACGCGGTCACGGGTGCAAACACAATATTGGCTGTTAACAGCAGCCGCGCGGGATTAGCCGAGCGGTCTAGGGAGCTGCAGTCATGGACTGTGCGGCTGGTCCCGGCGGAGTGGGTGTTTGCCTTAGGATAATTTAGGTTAAATAGTGTGTAAGCTTAGGGACTGATGACCTTAGCAGTTAAGTCCCATAAGATTTCACACACATTTGAGCATTTTTTGCTAACAGCAACAGGAGACGCGACTGGAGGTATCCAGTGGTGAGTACAGCATGAGGCTACGGAGCGTAGATAAACTGCTTTGTCGACGTGTAACCCACAGCAGAGCTGCAGTGCTAATGGTGTTGATGCAAAGCAGAGCGATGACGACGGTAAACAAAGTAAACATTGCATTATATCTGCGGCAACAGTTGCTGAAGTTGATATTTCGTCAGATAGGAACTCGTAGAGTGAGAAAGAAGCGGCAGATAAAATATTAGCGTTTCTGCGAGACGAGTGAGTAGAATGTGTGGTGTCGTATACGCTCGACATTAGGAGTACAGCGATGATGATACGTGCTTAACAAGGGAAAGTGATATTGAAACAGGTGTCGAGGCACGTAGTTCGTCGTCCTTGTGGGACAGGGAGCCACAAACCCCGTCTCCAGTGAAACGTGGTAAAGCACAATTGTTGTCCAAGTAGTGTTTACAAAACATAATTACGTACGTGGAAGATCATCTGCAGCGTAGTAAAAAAAAACAATTATGAACAGATTTCGAGTAAGTACGCAGCAGTATGACTGTGTATTGAATAAGAAAAACTACGGATATTCAAGGGAGGATAAGGCGCACTTGTTACAAAAACTACTATTTGCGCGTTTCAAGGATGCTGAACAGAATTTTCAGTTTGTGCATCATAGTGACCAGCCACATTATGCTCATCAAATTGCGCGGGACATAAATTACAGTGATTTCAAGGGAAGCAGTGTATGGCTGCATATCCTCAAACAGTGCTACAGAATTGGAGGAGGTAAGATAACGAAATTTCAAATAAACTGCGGAATCGGCCCCAAAATTTGTAGATAAGGTTAGCAAACTCATCCCATCGTTCAGTAGGGAAGTTGTTTCCAGCTCCGTCCAATCGCGATTTGAAGAGGAAACACATTTGAAAAGAACCCTAGAAATTAGGTACCAAGAGGTTTCTATCAAGGTCAACTAACATCAGTGTCTTAACGCATTCGTTTGTAATTATGCCGACTGTTAATCTGGACGGTAAACTGGCTGGAAAGTTATTTATTTTGCTGTGAAAAGTTGGAGGTGCTCTGTCCCCTACGATTCTTTCTCGTGTAAGTGGTGTTGCAAAGGCAGTAGGGAATATTTACTTAGCAGCATGCAAGAATGGAAAAATGGGCGTAAGAGAACTGCAACTATGTTATGGAGACTGCTGTATGCCAATTCTTTTGTGACATTATTCTTCTGACTGGTTTGATAAGGCCCGCTACGAATTCCTCTCCTGTGCTAACCTCTTCATCTCAGAGTAGCACTTGCAAACTACGTTCTCAATTATTTGCAGGGTGTAATCCAGTCTTTGTCTTCCTCTACAGTTTTTGCCCTCTACAGCTCCCTCTAGTACCATGGAAGTCATTCCGTCATGTCTTAGCAGATGTCCTATCATCCTGTCCCTTCTCCTTATCAGTGTTTTCGACATATTCCTTTCCTCTCCGATTCTGCACAGAACCTCATCATTCTACCTAATTTTCAACATTCGTCTGTAGCACCACTTCTCAAATCCTTCGATTCTCTTCTGTTCCCGTTTTCCCACAGTCCATGTTTCACTACCGTACAATGCTGTACTCCAGACGTACAATCTCAGAAATTTCTTCCTCAAATTAAGGCCAATATTTGATATTAGTAGACTTCTCTTGGCCAGGAATGCCCTTTTTGCCATTGCTAGTCTGCTTTTGATGTCCTCCTTGCACCGTCCGTCGCTCGTTATTTTACTGCCAACTTCATCTACTTCGTGACCATCGATCCTGATATTAAGTTTCTCGCTGTTCTCATTTCTACTGCTTCTCATTACCTTCGTCTTTCTTCGATTTATTCTCAGTCCACCCTCTGTACTCATTAGACTGTTCATTCCGTTCAGCAGATCTCGTAATTCTTCTTCACTTTCACACAGTATATCAATGTCATCAGCGAATCGTATCATTGATTTCCTTTCACCTCGAATTTTAATTCCACTCCTGAACCTTTCTTTTATTTCCATCATTGCTTACTGGATGTACAGATTGAAAAGTAGGGGCGAAAGACTACGTCCTTGTCTTACACTTTTTTAATACGAGCACTTCGTTTTTGGTCGTCCACTCTTATTATTCCCTCTTGGCCATTGTACATATTGTATATGACCCGTCTCCCCCTATAGATTACCCCTATTTTTCTCAGAATTTCGAGCATCTTGCCCCATTTTGCATTGTCGAACGCTTTTTCCAGGTCGACAAATCCTATGAACGTGTCTTGATTTCTCTTTAGTCTTGTTCCCATAATTAACCGCAACGTCAGAATTGCCTCTCTCGTGCCTTTACTTTTCCTAAAGCCAAACTGATCTTCATCTAGACCATCATCAATTTTTTTTTCCATTCTTCTGTATATTATTCTTGTCAGCAACTTAAATGCATGAGGTGTTAAGCTGATTGTGCGATAATTCTCGCACTTGTCGGTACTTACCGTCTTCGGAATTCTGTGGATGACGTTTTTCCGAAAATCAGATGGTATGTTGCCAGACTCATACAGTATACACACCAACGTGAATAGTCGTTTTCTTGCCACTTCCTCCAACGTTTTCAGAAATTCTGATGGAATGTTATCTATCCCTTCTGCCGTATTTGATTTTAAGTCCTCCAAAGCTCTTTTAAATTCTGATTCTATTACCGGGTCCCCTATCTCTTGTAAATCGACTCCTGTTTCTTCTTCTATCACATCAGACAACTCTTTCCCCTCATAGAGGCTTTCAATGTTTTCTTTCCACCTATCCGCTCTCTCGTCTGCATTTAAGAGTGGAATTCCCGTTGCACTCTTAATGTTATCACCCTTGCTTTTAATGTCATCGGAGGTTGTTTTGGCTTTCCTGTATGCTGAGTCAGTCCTACCTACAGTCATTTCTTTTTCGATTTATTCACATTTTTCCTGCATCAATTTTGTCTTAGCTTCCCTGCACTTCCTATTCATTTCATTCCTCAGCGACTTGTATTTCTGTATTCCTGAGTTCCACTGAACATTTTTGTGCTTCCTCCTTTCATCGATCAATTGAAGTATTTCTTCTGTTACCCATGGTTTCTTCGCAGTTACCTTCTTTGTACCTATGTTTCCTTCGCAGTTTCTGTTATCGCCATTTTTAGAGATGTCTATTCCTCTTCAACTGTACTGCCTAGTGAACTATTCCTTAGTATCTATAGAACTTCAAGCGTATCTCGTCATTCCTTAGTATTTCCGTATCCCACTTCCTTGCGTATTGATTCATACTGACTAATGTCTTAAACTTCATCCTACTCTTCATCACTACTATGTTGTGATCTGAGTCTATATCTGCTCCTGGGTACGACTTACACTCCAATATCTGATTTCTGTCTGACCGTGATGTAATCTAACTGGCCAATAGCTGTTCAAAATAACTTGCGTGTGCTTGATTCCTGGTCTGCGTATAAAAATCATACTCCTTTACAGCAGACTACTCCTCCTGAAAAGTGTGAGACAAAAAATATGGTTCAAATGGCTCTGAGCACTATGGGACTTAACATCTGATGTCATCAGTCCCCTAGACTGAGAACTACTTAAACCTAACTAACCTAAGGACATCCATACATGCATGCCCGAGACAGGATTCGAACCTGCGACCGTCACAGCAGCGCGGTTCCGGTCTGAAGCGCCTAGTACCGCTCGGCCACAGCGGCGAGCAAAAGTGTGAAACATTGCAGTTCGTATCACCTGGAACGATCGGACAAATTCAGCCTCTGGATGTTTGTTTTTTCACTGCCTACAAAACATATTATCGCACTATCTGCAGCTATACCGTAGAGGATAGCGAGTTTCACGATAAGCTCCACGACAGACCGTTTCGCATTCGGTTGCATGCCATCTCGTTCTATCATTTCTCATCAGCCCGTTACACCAGTATGATTCTACTTGCATTCTTTAAGAGTGGACACCTAGCTGAAGGTCCTGCACGGTTTGTAACTCACAAAGAATTCGTCTTCGATCTTGATAGTTCGAACTTTTGTGATCGCTGTGGCGTGCCATTTTTCATTATATGTTCATGATACAAGATAATAGTGTGTTCTGAACATTCCTTGAATGTCGACATGTCCATTTCGTGATGTGTGATGCGTACATCGTATAGAAGGTTGGTCTCTGCACCTCCTGGACACTCATTTTCTGTCACCCTCCTGATGGACGTGGTGACTCATTAGCAGCTAACATTGTTCCTATCACAAGTGTTAAAGCATCGCTTTCAAATGAACTCTTGTGAGAAAGTATGCCACATGTTACTTGACAGATGATGGATGTTATCATAATAATCCCTGCTTCTAAACGTCATACTTATCAGTATGCTATTGCACACCCTCTGACCTGGAAATCTGCCGTAAAGCTATTGTATCTTCTCCTGAGGCAAGGTGGCCCATAACAGTTGTAACTGGTGCTTGATATACTGGATACTGGCACTGGGACGGAGTTCGAGTTGGACTCCCACGCGCTCAATCGGTGACAGACCTGATGATCTTACTGACTACAGGAGTACCTCAAGGAGAGCGTCCTCACAGTAGTCCGGCTTACCTCGTGTTGGTACCGAGCAAGGTGGCGCAGTGGTTAGCATACTGGACTCGCATTCGGGAGGACGACGGGTCAAAGCGGCGTCCGGCCATCCTCATTTAAGTTTCAGACAAATGCAGGGATGGTTCCTTTGAAAGGGCACAGCCGATTTCGCCATTCTTGGCCAATCCGATGTGACCGATGACATCGCTGTTTGGTCCTCTTCCCCAAATCAACTAACTTAGTGTTGGTACGGCACCATCCTGGTGCTGATACCGAGGCCACTGTTAAATATCTTTTATTTTTAGCTTCAAGTGGGTGTAGCTCCTTTGGAACACATTCCGACCATACGTCCATGTGACGTTTTTCATTCCTTTCTTACTAATCAATTATTACTTGCAGTCTATCCACATTCAGCAAAATCACTCTGTATGTTGGGTGGAAACTTCTTCCAAGTTCCGAACTGCATCCATTACCGAAAAAGAGAAAGGATCTAATGTGCCGGTGTAACGAGCAATGATACCAGACTGAGAGCCTGAAAATGGACTGTATTGTGTGTTATTTGTTTTAATACATGTATTAGTGAATCAAATAAACCTGAAACATTACTTGCAACGAGTGGTAATTTTAGTTTTGGACTCTGTGGTGACCTTTACCTATATATTACGTACACTGTCGGAAGTAAAAGATATGCACCAAAAAGCAAACGTCCGCTATTTATAATATTTATCAAACTTTGTGGAGAAGTTCATCACGTAACAATACTAGTAGAGCAACTATCATCCCAGTCGGACTATGTCTCAAGTGCCTTTATCTCTCCTAAATCATAAAGTCAAACAGAATCTCCACTTTCTTTTTCGTTCTTTCGTATATTATACTGGTCAGCAGCTTGGACGGATGTGAACTGACTATGCCGTAATTTTCTAATTTATGCTCCTTGGGATTCAATCATCATCACTGCTAAATTAGACTGACTGAAAAAAAAGGAGCACCCAGGAGATGGTGTTGGTGTGACTTCATGCACGTGCCTATCATCGGCGTGTGTGCAAATGATTAGAGTTGCAATTCTTTGTGATAGGTATACTCCAGAGTGTGCTAGTATTGTTCGCGTTTACTGTTGTTATGAGGCCTAATAGCGTGCACCAAGAAGATATTGTTGGTGTGACTTCATTCACGTGCCCATCATCGGCCAGTGTGTAAATGATTAGAGTTGCAGTTCTTTGTGATAGGTATAAGATACTCCAGAGTGTGCTAGTGTTGTTCCTTCACAGAGACACATTCCATGTGTAAACGACCTTTGTCTTGTTGAAAAATGGTACACATGAGGACGCAAGATGTCCGTGATGTATGTCGTGGCGTCAAAGTTCTCTCAATCAGTACCAGTCCTGTCCTGAATTCGTACCTGATAGCTCCCCACAGCATAACAGCAAGAATAACATTTCTGTACCTCTCTAAAACTGCGGCAGAATGGCGCCTCTCCCCTGGTCACCGCCATAGTAGTTGACGTGGGTTATTTGGCTGGAGCAGAGCCACAGTCCATCTCTGAACATAATGCGATGCCATTTATCAACAGCCTTTGCTTCCGGTCACAGCACCTCTCCGAACGCAGCCGTTTGTTAACGGCACGCTACACATTGGACAGTAATTCACCAGTACGGCTGCTAGTCTCTGACCAATAGTGTGAGATAGCACAGAAAGTCGCGGAGAGTCCACTACTTGTTCCTGTGTGGGAGATAAAGACGCGAAGAAGTTAGGATGTGCTTGGCGCTCAATACAGCGATCCTCTCTAGTGCTGTCAGACGTGGCTGGCGGGCACCAGGACGACGGGTATGTATGTCCTCACCTTCCCATGCCACTCAAAATCGCCCCACTGTCACATCCGAACGCCGCACAAAGCTGCATATTGCTCGATTCGACCAGCTGGTCACAGAGAGATCCACAATGAGACCTCTTCCAGTCTCTGTCAGGGGCTGATAACGCTGTCTCAGATGACTGTCCGGCATCTTCGTGGCCTTCACAGTGATCACTCAACATGTAACGCTGTTTATGTCCCTTATATACCTTATTAGGCCTCATAGCAACATTAAACGCGAAAAACACTAGCACACTCTGGTATATGTTATACCTATCACAAAGAATTGCAACTCTAATCATTTACACAAACGCCGATGATGTGCACGTGTGTGAAGTCACACCAACAATATCTTCTGGTTGTTTCATTTTTTTCACTCAGTCTAGTTTAACAGTAATGACAACAGATTGAATACCAAAGAGCATAAATTAGAAAACTACCGCATAGTCAGTTTAACAGCACATCCGTCCAAGTTGCTGACCAGTATAACATACGAAAGAACGAAAAAGAAAGTGGACATTCTGTTTGACTTTATGATTGGTTCAAATGGCTCTGAGCACTGTGGGTCTCAACATCTAAGGCCATCAGTCCCCTAGAACTTAGAACTACTTAAACGTAACTAACCTAAGGACAGCACACACATCCATACCCGAGGTAGGATTCGAACCTGCGACCGTAGCGGTCGCGCGGTTCCAGACTGAAGCGCGTAGAACCGGTCGGCCACAACGGCCGGCGAGTTTATGATTTGTTCAAAATGTATGTGAAATTTTATGGGACATAACTGCTAAGGTCATCAGTCCCTAAGCTTACACACTACTTAATCTAAATTGTCCTAAGGACAAACACACACACCCATGCCCGAGGAGGACTCGCACCTCCGCCGGGATCAGCCGCAAAGTCCATGACTGCAGCGCCTCAGACCGCTCGGCTAATCCCGCGCGGCGACTTTATGATTTAGGAGAGGTAAAGGCACTAGGGAGATAGTCCGAGTGGGATGATAGTTTGCTCTACTAGTATTGTTACGTGACGAACTTCTCCACAAAGTTTCATAAATATTATAAATAGCGGACTTTTGCTTTATGGTGCATATCTTTTACTTCCGACAGTGTACGTGATATTTAGGTCGAGGTCACCACTAGACACAGAGCCCATAATTAAAATTACCACTCTTTGCAAGTAATATTTCAGGTTTATTTGATTCACTAACGCACGTATTAAAATAAATAACAGACAATACAGTTCACTTTCAGGCTCTCAGTCTGGTATCATTGCTCGTTATACCGGCACGTTAGATTCTTTCTCTTTTTCGCTAATGGTAGCAGTTTAGAATTTGGAGTAAGCTTCTACCCAACATAAAGGGTGATTCTGCTGAATGGGGATAGACTGCACGTAACAATCCATTAGGAATTAAGGAGTGGAAAACGTCACATGGACATATAGCCGGAATGCGTTCCAAAGGAGCTACACCCACTTGAAGCTGAAAATAAAAGATATTTGACAGTGGCCTCGGTATCAGAACCAGGCTGGTGCCTTACCAACACTAGGTTGGTTGATTGGTTGGTTGATTTGGGGAAGAGGACCAAGCAGCGATATCATCGGTCCCATCGCGTTAGGCAAGGATGGGGAAATCGGCTGTGCCCTTTCAAAGGAACCATCCTGGCATTTGCCTGAAGCCTAAATGAGGATGGCCGAACATCGCTTTGAACCGTCGTCCTCTCGAATGCGAGTCCAGTATGCTAATCACTGCGCCACCTCGCACGGTACCGACAGGAGGTAAGACGGACTACTGAGTCAACGTTCTCCTAGGCAGCTGCTACTATCCATATCGCTTGAAACGCGTTCAGGCCTTATTAGCTACGGACTGGTCATTGTGGCAATGTTCTCGTCACTGGTTCATCAACCCGTCATCACGATGCTGTGATTTTTGTCACCCACTTCATTCACAGACGAGACTAACTTTACAATGGGTGCTATAGTCAACTTTCATAAACCCCACCTACGGGCTACGAAGGATTCCCATGGTATGGTGGCACCAGCGTCGGACCAGCAACAGTGTGTGGGCGGGGATTAGTGGCGACCGCCATGCGGGGTCAGTCATGCTCCCACAACGCCTCACAGGTGAGACATATCTGGACTTGCTGCGGGAGAGCCTGTCTCCCATACTGGCAGACATGTCTTTGGTGGTAAAATGGTAATGTGACTACAGCACAGTCATTTTTAGTGTGGAGCTGAAAGATTAGCACAGACAGAACATTCCCATTTACCTGATGTGTTCTCCAGTCCGCTTTCAGTCATGGAAACCTACACTTTTACCTCCACCTAAATGTGTGTACACTCCTTAGAAAGCATATCCACGAGAAAAGGATTGAATAACCAACGAAAGGATACCATTCTACGAGTCGGGGCGTGGAATGTCAGAAATTTGAAAGTTTCAGGGAAGCAAGAAAATCTAAGAAAGAAAATGCTAATGCTCTGTCTAGATATACTGGGGGTCAGTGAAGTGAAATGGAAAGAAGACAAGGATGTCTGGTCAAATAAGATAATATCAATAGCAGGAGAAAGTGGTATAACGAGAGTAGGATTCGTTGTCAGTAGGAAGATAGGGTAGAGAGTGAGTTACTGTGAACAGTTCTCACCAGAATCAACATCAAACCGACACCGACAACGATAGTGCAGGCATAAATGGCGACATTACAAGCCGAAGATTAAGAGATAGAGAAAGTATATGAGGATATTGAAAGGGTTATTCTGTACGTAAAGGGAGATGAAAAATTAATAGTCATGGGGGACTGGAATACAGTTGTAGGGGAAGGAGTACAAGAAAATGGTACTAGGAATGAGGGAGGAGAAAGACTAATTGAGTTATGGAATAAATTTCAGCTAGTAATTAGGAGTACTCTGTTCAAGAGTCACAAGAGGAGGAGGTACACTTGGAAAAGGCCGAAAGATACGGCTAAATTTCAGTTTATTACTATATGGTCAGGCAGAGATTCTGAAATCAGATACCGGATCGTAAAACATACTCTGGAGCAGAAATGGACTCAGATCACAATCTAGTAGGGAGGAAGAGTAGGGCGGAAGACCTAAGGAGTGAAGAGGTGCGCTTGAAGCTCTGAGCCTGTAGATACTGCCATGATGCATACCTCAGTAGGTAGTTCGGCTGAAGAGGAATGGACACCTCTAAAAAGGGTGATCACAGAAGTTGGAAAGAAGAACTGAGGTACAAAGAAGGTAGCTACGAAGAAACCATCGACGAAAGAAGGAAGTATACAAATATTCGGGAAACTTCAGGAACACAGAAATACAACTCACTTCAGAAATAAATAAATAGGAAGTTCAGGGCAGATAAGCTGAAGCGGTAACTCGAAAAACGTGAAAAATCCAAAAGGAAATGATTTTCGGAAGGACTGACTCAGCATACATAAACAACTTTCGGTGAAATTAAAAGTAAGAACTGTAACATTAAGAGTGCAATGGGAATTACACTGTTAAACGCAGAGGAGAGAACGGGTGGATTGAAAGATTGCATTGAAGGTGTCTGTGAGAGTGAAGTCTGATGACGTGATAGAAGAGGAAACGGGAATCTATGTAGAAGAGACAGGGGATCTAGTATTAGAATCGGAATATAGAAAAGCTTTGGAAGACTTAAGATCGAATAAGGCAACAGCGATAGATAACATTCCATCAGAAATTCTAAAATCGTTAGGGAAGATGGCAATAAAACGTCTATTCACGTTGGTGTATAGAATCTATGAGTCTGGACTTATACCATCTGACCTCCGAAGAAACATCATCCTCACAATTCCGAAGACTGAAAGAACTGACGATTGCGAGAATTATCGGACAATCAACTTAATAGCTCACGCATTCGAGTTGATATCAAGGGTAATATGTAGAAGAGTAGAAAAGAAAATTGAGGATTTGTTAGATGACGATCAGTCGCCTTTAGGAACGCGAAAGGAACCAGAGAGGCAATTATGACTTTGCGGTTGATAATGGAAGCAAGACTGAAGAAAAATCAAGACACATTCATAGAATTTGTCGACCCGGAAAAAGCGTTCGACGATGTAAAACGTTGCAAATTGTTCAAATTCTGAGAGAAATAGTGAAAAACTGTAGGGAATGACGTATGGTAGATAATATGTACAAGAGCAAAGAGGGAAAAATGAGTGTGGAAGACCAAGAACGAATTTCTTGGATAAAAAAGTGTGTAAGACAGGGACGTAGTCTTTCGCCCTTACTGTTAAATATATACATCGAAGAAGCAATGACGGAAACAAAAGAAGTGTTGAAGAGCGCAATTAAAATTCAAGGTGGAAGGATATCAATGATAATTTCACTAATGACACTGCTATCCTCAGTGAAAGTGAATAAGAATTACATGATCTGCTGAGTGGAATTAACAGTATAATGAGTACAGAATATGGACTGAGAGTAAATCGAAGAAAGGCGAAAGTGATGAGAAGTAGCAGAAATGAGAACAGTGAGAAACTTAACATCAGGATTGATGATCACAAAGTACTTGAAGTTAAGAAATTTTGTTACCTAAGTAGCAAAATAACGCATGACGGGCAGAGCAGGGAGCACATAAAAAGCAGATTAGCAATGGCAGAAAAGACATTCCTGGCCAAGAGAACTGAATTAGCAGCAAACAAAGGCCTTAACTTGAGGAAGTACTGTATGATAGTGGACTGCGGGAAAACCGGACACCGTGATCATCACAGCTGCACGGTGTGAGTTAACGAGCATTTCGCTCTCATTTAAGTATTTGGCCGAAAGAGAGAGCCTTCAGGAATTGTGAAATGAACCTTGTCGTCCAGGACCGTGTGCCACAAAGAGCGCAGATTCGCCACGAGATGGGGAAATGCACATGCATCTATTATGCTGAATGAGGCGTAAGCGGTGTAGTGTTCGAGTGAGACAGACGAGAACCTATGTCATAGGGAAATCCCGTAGGAACTGTTTCTAGCCAGGGACACATAGCAGTGTTAAATATGGCGGATATAAGATCGTCCGCAAAGGGAAACATTTATGAAAACTATTTAAATGTGTAGTAATCCAGGGAATGAAGCCACAGTAATTTTAATCTACCATCTTTGTTACATTTTCAGGGTGATCGCAATAAAACTTGAATATCTATATCGATAACAGTTTAGGATTTACTGTTAAAGTGAAAATAATAAGTTTTGTAACAAAGACCTGAATGCTAAAATCTGAACGCTTTGGTCGATCTTCACGATGGACATTTCATATAAAAGCGCATCGTTAAAATAACAAATGTTGTAAATATCAACCAGTAACTTTATTTGTTAAAAATATATAGTAAATTTAAATTATCAGTATTTTCAGTTAAGCATCAGATTATCATTTCCTCCACACAAAACACATTTTCCGATGGCAGTATGACACATTATTGAGTTATTAGGTAATAAAATATTTGTTGTATAGTTTAGTGCATAATAGTTACTTTTGTATTTTATTTATTTATCGGAGCACATTGATGCAAGGCTTATGGCTGTGACATTCAAAGTAAAGAAGGAAATTGTATCGGTTTTATGTAAAAGAATTAAACGTTATGATGCAACACATATTATTGTTACTTTCTTTCGAACGTGAAAGTGGTCATGCTTTGATTGTTTAAATATGATGAAATGTAAAATAATGTAGAATAAACTGTAGCCAATCAGATGGACGGCTTCAGGAAAGTGAGCTGCACTAGTCAGTTGAGCGAGGATGTTCGGCGGACGGGAACGCGACCGGCGACGAGCAGAGGCACAGTGCTGGTGGGGACGCGAAAGCGGACGGTCGGTCTTTAGGTAGCTAGGAAGTGAAACGACGTAGAAGACTTCGCGTTGTGTGGTATCGCGAGACTTTGTCTCTGAGCGGTGAGCAGCCGCGCATCTGGTGTGAACTCTAACTTTTCGCGTAGATAACGAGGTGAAGTACTGAACTAGTATTTCGTGATGAGATTGTGAATGATCGATCTGTGTCATGGATATGCGCTCGAGTGTAATAGTAGCTGTAAATACGACCACTTTCGCTATGAGTTTGCAACCGGCCGCGGTGGCCGAGCGGTTCTAGGCGCTTCAATCCGGAATCGCGCGACTGCTACGGTCGCAGGTTTGAACCCTGCCTCGGGCATGGATGTGTGTGACGTCCTTAGGTTATTAGGTTTAAGTAGTTCTAAGTTCTATGGGGCTGATGACCACCGATGTTAAGTCCCATAGTGCTCGGAGCCATTCGAACCGTATTACGCTACTGGCCATTAAAATTGCTACACCACGAAGATCACGTGCTACAGATGCGAAATTTAACCGACAGGAAGAAGATGCTGTGATATACAAATGATTAGCTTTTCAGAGCATTCACACAAGGTTGGCGCCGGTCGCGACACCTATAACGTGCTGACATGAGGAAAGTTTCCAACCGATTTCTTATACACAAACAGCAGTTGACCGGCGTTGCCTGGTGAAATGTTCTTGTCATGCCTCGTGTAAGGAGGAGAAATGCGTACCATCACGTTTTCGACTTTGATAAAGGTCGGATTGCAGCCTATCACGATTGCAGTTTATCGTATCGCGACACTGCTGCTCGTGTTAGCGAGATCCAATTACTGTTAGCAGAACATGGAATCGGTGGGTTCAGGAGGGTAATACGGAGCGCCGTGCTGGATCCCAACGGCATCGTATCACTAGCAGTCGAGATGACAGGCATGTCATCCGCATGGCTGTAACGGATCGTGCAGCCACATCTCGATCCCTGAGTCAACGTTTGCAAGACAACAACCATCTGAACGAACAGTTCGACGACGTTTGCAGCAGCATGGACTATCAGCTCGGAGACCATGGCTGCGGTTACCCTTGACGCTGCATCACAGACATGAGCGCCTGTGATGGTTTACTCAACGACGAACCTGGGTGCACGAACGGCAAAACGTCATTTTTTTCTGATAAATCCAGGTTCTGTTTACAGCATCATGATGATCGCATCCTTGTTTGGCGACATCGCGGTGAACGCACTTCGGAAGCGTGTATTCGTCACCGCCATACTGGCGTATCACCTGGCGTGATGGTATGGGGTGCCACTGGTTACACGTCTCGGTCACCTCTTGTTCGTATTGACGGCACTTTGAACAGTGGACGTTACATTTCGGATGTGTTACGACCCGTGGCTCTGCCCTTCATTCGATTCCGGAGAAACCCTACGTTTTAGCAGGATAGCAGGATAATGCACGACCGCATGTTACAGGTGCTTTACGGGCCTTTCTGGGTACAGAAAATGTTCGACTGCTGCCCTGGCCAGCACATTCTCCAGATCTCTCACCAATTGAAAACGTCAAGTCAATGGTGGCGAGCAACTGGCTCGTCACAATACGCCAGTCACTACTCTTGATGAGCTGTGGTATCGTGCTGAAACTGCATTGGCAGCTGTACCTGTACACGCGATCCAAGCTCTGTTTGACTCAATGCCCAGGCGAATCAAGACCGTTATTACGGCCAGAGGTGGTTGTTGTAGGTACCGATTTCTAACGATCTATGCACCCAAATTGCTTGAAAATGTCAGTTCTAGTATAATATATGTGTCCAATGAATACCCGTTTATGATCTACATTTCTTCTTGGTGTAGCAATTTTACTGGCCAGTAGTGTAGTTTGCTTTCTGAATATATATTATTGTAACCAAATAGCAACTGTGTGGCCTACATCATTTGTGGGTCGTTAATTTAGCTCCTGATATTATTATTACTGTTATTATGTGTTATATTAACGTTGTATTTTTCATACAATTTCGCGAACTTGCTATCAGCTAGACAATTTAACCAAAGGGTCACAAGTGTCTAATTTAGGGCGTGTAATGCGACACGTGCGGTTAAACCCCTAGACGAGTTTGAGCCAAGATATATCGACGAATAGGAACCGCATGTGATCCCGAACGTCTTTGGGATGTTGGCTCACAACGGACTACCCTAGCACGCATCCTGTCAGACCCAAATTCTCAACTTATCCACTCACCAGTGGTGCCCCTTCGCCCAGTATCCTCATTGGCATTTCGCCGATTCCTGTAAAAGTTTGAGTGTTGTGTGCATCGGCGCTGACGTTATAAACTGGTCGTCCTCGGCTTGTTATTATATCTTGTCTGTGTATTTCAGACATGTCCGAAAGAGCAGACACAGTTTTGATCCTGCAGCTACTATAAATCAAGACACAAAGTAATTTTTTACATTAGCTGCCAGTGGCCATTGGTTTAAATCGGTGGTGAAAGTCGTAAATTTATGTGGGACCAGGATTCGAACCCAGGTTTCCTGCTATGTTTTTTGGTTAACATACTTCTATTAAACTAATAATAAAGTCTTGAAACTTATTAGAAAATGCAAAGGCTAGGAAAACTTTCTTTTGATCTTGTGACACGCAAATCAGGGACGCAATTTTCTTAAAGGATTGGGTCGGGTGGCAGAGTGGGTCCTTATGTCCCCTTCGCAGCGAAGGGAAAAAAGAGGGAGATCGGGGGGTTCGGGATAAAGAAGAAACTCAAACCCATCTAGAAGCAGGAATTTTATTTATTTATTTCTTCCCAGCCAATATATATGATGACACGTTCTGCCATGACGAGGGAAAAGAAAAGGGACGTCGATCCGCCGATTTAAAGAAAATAAATGGTCAGTCCCCTTATAGTGGAAACTAGGGTCCTCATGTTGGCAGATAACACTAGTGCAACTTCTCGTAACTTTTGTTGGGTCACCGATGTTCATTCTAAAGTCATCTGCGTTACAACATGGTCAGCATCTCTCACCACGGATGATCCAGCTGCACAGCGGGTTGTGTAGTGCACTCCAGAAATAGTTCGAAAAATGTCTATATTTCGGGTTCCTACCTATCGCGCAATACCGTTCCTCCATATAGTTCCAAAACTCAGATACCTCCTTTGGGCCGTCACTGAATAAGTAAAGGACCGCCTGACCTCTGATCCAGGCGATATCGTTGGTCCTGGTCCTCGCATATTATGTCTCGCCCGGAAGCAGCGAAATGCAGAATGATCTGCGCGGATAGGCGCTTGGTGCAGGGAGTGGCAACTGACCCTTAACATAGACAAATATAATGTATTGCGAATACATAGAAAGAAGAAGCCTTTATTGTATGATTATATATCAGCGGAAGAAACAATGGTAGCAGTTACTTCTGTAAAATATCTGGGAGTATGCGTACGGAATGATTTGAAGTGGAATGATCATATAAAATTAATTGTTGGTAAGGCGGGTGCCGGGTTGAGATTTATTGGAAGAGTCGTTAGAAAATGTAGTCCATCAAGAAAGGAGGTGGCTTACAAAACACTCGTTCGACCTATACCTTATTGCTCATCAGTGTGGGATCCGTACCAGGTCGACTTGACAGAGGAGATAGGGAAGATCCAATCAAGAGCGGCGCGTTACGCCACAGGATTATTTGGTAAGAGTGATAGCGTTACGGAGATGTTTAGCAAACTCAAGTGGCAGCGTAGCGGTGTAGCTTGCTGTCCAGGTTTCGAGAGGGTGCGTTTCTGGATGAGGTATCCCCCTACTTACACCTCCCGAGGAGATCACGAATGTAAAATTAGAGAGATTCGAGCGCGGACGGAGGCTTTCCGGCAGTCGTTCTTCCCGCCAACCATACGCGACTGGAACAGGAAAGGGAGGTAACGACAGTGGCACATAAAGTGCCCTTCGCTACACACCGTTGGGTGGCTTGCGGAGTATAAATGTAGATGTAGATGTAGATGTAGAAGAAGAAGAGATTGAGCGGTGAAATGTGATGCTGCCATCAGTAGAAAAGCCAACATTTCTTTGCCGAGGTACCAGACCGCCGTAACCTCTCTGCAGCTAAGGCGGTGTTCGTCTGTGTCAATCACATTAAATTACACACAGTTGGGGGACTCTTCCATGCGGATTTTAATTATACGTTCCTGTGTAATCTATTTTGTATTGGCTGTTACATACCAAGTGGACTGGACAACTGAGTCGAGCATGGCAGGGTGGACTGACTACCACACGACACTTCACTGCATGCTGCGGTGTTTCGTTTGCACCACATTCAGTAATCGTCTCCGCTGAAGGACGCAGTAGATCTCCTTCGCCGTCGCCGAGGATAGAAGGAGGAAAGCGTCGTGTGGGTAACTGAGTTCCAACAGAAACCACCAAGGTAGAAGAACAGTGCCAGGATGGTTTGTAGCGACACCAGGGACTGGAGGGAGACCGGCGCTAATGCTTCCAGCAGCAAGATCATGAGGCTGGTGGGGCAATGAGATCATGTCCGTAACTGTGATTTAACAAACAGGACCAACACTCTATTGCAAACGTTTCTGTGTCCTTGGAGAGATAAGGTATTCATATCAAACTTTGGAAAAAATTCCTGAGCTATCAAGGTAACTGAGAATCGCCATAATGCTGCAGGCCATTGAGTTAGTAATTGGAAGAGCCTGTGCGATATCTGGGATGCGCGACTTTAGGTAGACATTGCCATACTGTTTTCTCTGGAGGATGTTTGAAGTCCACAGGTTGTGATCTGCTGTCCCTGCTCTAATTTGGTGCAGGAGGCGTCTATAATTACACTCCGTCGTAGGGTGAGTTTCGTTAATGAAATCGCAGCCCAAGCATCTCATCTGGTCGTTGATCCACTAGGGGGCGACACTGTCAGATGGCAATCCCGTCCCAGTACGAATGGCAACTGACTTTTCGATGTTAATGCTGCTACACGAGGCTGCCCCATAGGTTGTGATCCATTCCGTGGTGGTTGTCATATGATACAGCCATGGAAGACCAACATCAAAAGTAGCCTGCATGCAGTGCTTCTGAAGGCGGTGGTATCGAGTGTCATTTCAGTCCGTCTATGGCGTGGGCCACGTAACACAAGTTCTAAGGCCAACTTATAGAACATCGTTAGTAATGGGCAGCCATAGCACACTGAGTGGCTTATCTGGACGACCGCCATTAAACGACCGTTAACGAATACCCTTGGTGACGCATTGCGAAATACACACATCACTACTTCAACAAAGCGGTCTGGGTACTGCATGCTCTGGAAAACTGCAGTCAAGAATGAGTGCTCAACACGTTCAAATGCTTGATCAAAGTTGATGGATGCCAGCATACTTCGCCAACCTTATCATGTCCACATCTGGCACAGAGCTGCATGTATGTTGTGGTAGCCCTCCGATGATGCTTGATCCAGCGAAATTACATATTGTATTGTGCTCCTGAAAGACGTAGTCATCAATCTGATGTAAATTCTCATGTCACTATTCAGCAGAGTGAAACATCAATGAGCCATGCTGCGGCTCGTGTTAGTGGTTCAAGTGGTTCTGAGCACTATGGGACTTAACTTATGAGGTCATCAGTCCCCTAGAACTTAGAACTACTTCAACCCAGCTAACCTAAGGACATCACACACATCCATGCCCGAGGCAGGATTCGAACCTGTGACCGTAGCGGTAGCGCCGTTCCAGACTGTAGCGCCTAGAACCGCTCGGCCACCCCAGACGGCTCGGGTTAGTGCTGTTTGTAGGTTACCGCCCTCTGTTGGAGGCTAGGCCGTATATCCTTTAGTTGGCATGGTTGCAGTTGTTTGTCTTCTCGTCTCTACTGGCGCCACTCGTTTCGCAAGCGTTGCCTGTCCGCTAGTGGCAGCAGCGGCGGTTATCGATATGTAGTAACTGTTGCACTATCTTTGGGGCGACGTCGTTGCGTTGTTTTTCCGTGTCGTGTGAGTGTGGCAGTTCGGTTGGGGGCTCAGGAGGAGCCAGGTCCGCGCTGTGCGGGAACACGCCGGGACCGCTGGTGGCGCGCATGGACTGCCGGATGGAAGGGCTGTGGTCACGAGGGTGCACCATCTCGTTGTAAACCAGATACTGCAAGCTTTAAGAAGAGTGCATTTCAGTTAAATTGAGAAACCTCCACTATTGTGATATCCCGCGATTCTCCAGTGATTTGGGTTCGTGTTGCTGCTCGTTGTGTCGCCAAGGCGAGTGCTTGGGGAAAGCGGATCTGATTAGCTTTCCTCGACTTCTTATTACTATTTACTGCATTCAGTTTGTTACAATTTGTTAAGTTCAACAAACGGTAGTTTTCTTGCCTGGTGGCCACTAACGCCCCAGTTACCTGCCCTGGGAGTTAGTGTATGTAATGGCAGTGTACGTTTCCTCGCCTTGCCGCTGCTGTCCGGTAAGGCGTGTAGTTTTGACAGCTTTCTTGATTGTAGGCCGTTCGTGATTCTTGTACTCTGGTGGTAGTGATTCTTTTCTCGTTCCGGGCGCTGTAAGCACAGTATTCTGGGGGCGTAGTACAGTCTGCCGGTTCTGGTTTTGGCGTGTTATTCCATTCTTGCATTTGGTTTACTGGACGTCAGGTAGCTTCGGCAAGATTATCATTAGTCATTCGTTAGACCGCCACTAGTCTGAGTTACCATCTTGTAAAGTGAATGCAACTCTTGGGTGCCTATCTCATCGCTCGCAATAGTGTTTGTTGCCGGACCTTCTCAGAGGTCGATTCCTGGAGCACCGTCTGTGACTGGTCCTTGTGTTTTATTACTGTTTATGTACTACCATACCTTGTAATGCCTCCATTAAAGGTTATGGATGTCTAGTTAATAGTTCCGGTCGCCTTCTGGTATAAATCTAGCAGAGTAATAGTTGTGTTACAGGGTTACCATCATCTCATTTCACCTGTTTGGTGGTCAGTTGCTTGTTCCCTTTAATTAACCTTTGCTTGTATTTGCTCTTTTACAGCAGGTTTTTAAATTTTTCATATAATTGCCGCTCCTGGCGTGTAAGGCCTTCAGCCGTGTTTGTGGTCATTTGCTTTAAAAAGAAAATAATTCGATATTTATATTTTACCAGTAAGGCTTAAAACCTTATTTACTGCCATTCCTGGCACCTGATACCTTCTACTGTGTTTCTGGCCACTTACCTTTTAATATTTCAATACCTGTAAGTTGTAATTGCAGCGAGTTCTTAAACATTCTTAATTTATTGCCATTCTTGGCGTGTAAGGCCTTCAGCCGTGATCATAGTGTTTTTTTTACATTATCTGTTTTTTATTGTGATTTGTTAAATTGTAACGCACTGAAAACACTATTATTTGCACAGTTGTTTATTCCTTCATTAATAACGTGTAGTTAATCTTTTATTTATTGTTGAGTCTGGAATTACTGTTTTAAAAATAAATCTGTGTAACTGTAAAAGGCAACCAATGGTAACTGATTGCAGCGCCATCCACAATCTTAACCCAGTCCTGCCTTCCATTGACTATCAGGTTACAGTCAGTTTATGAACAGGGACTACCAGTTTTCATAAGAAGGTATCAGGGGGTGGTACATCTGGTGACATACGTTCTTAGCATATCTCTGTCAAACACGGCAACAACAGCTGCTTGAAGGCCCGATAAAACTTCAAACGGAGGCCTTCTGGTCTCGGGGTCTTGTTGGCCACTTCTCTGTCGATGGCAGCGGGCACCTCATCTTCTGTTATGCCCCCTTTCAACTCCGCTTATAATGCCTGTAGTATGAGGCCATGGATCAACCCTGTGACGACTGTAACGACCATCGGATCCGGTTGTTGCGCGGAGTACCGTCGAGCATAACGGTCATGAAAATCCTTGGCTATATCCTGTTGTTCATTGAGACGCCTACCGTCTTCCGTGTTGATAACATGGGCCAGCGCCCGTCGCGGACTTTCGCACTCCGTGAGCATGTGATTCTTTGAAGGTCATTCTGTGGGCAGGCCGTCTTGTGCACAAGTGTGTACTGTGGCTCCTTCCAAATAGAGGCGCATGAGAGAAACGACCTTTGCTTTGGCACAGTTGACTGATGCCGTCAGTCTGGAGAGGGCAGCTGATCGGAACATTCTCTGAGGATGGTAAAGTCCATTGTGTATATGTGCCACAAAGCTGCTTTTCTACCGTATGTCATTACGGTTCGCCTTATATTCAGTTTTGTGCAGTCCAAAAGGGGTAAAGAACGTGATGGCAGACACACTTAATCCATGTATTTTCTACAGCTACTTGACAGTCTGGGCAGGTCAAGTGGGTGGTGTTGAGCTTCCTATACCCTGAGGGGACTGAGGATTATGGCACAGATGTAGGCTGAGTGATAAAAAAAAAACTGTTGGCCATCTCTCTTCATCGTATACCTTTGCCTGGAGTGAGCGAGTAACATAGACCGTGTCGATATGGCTGGACAAGTGACTTGTGAAGTATATATAACCATGGATGTGGCACTTTGTGTCCACAAGTTGAAGATTGCGGATGAGTTTATCAAGCCCAGCACATGGGAAATGACGTGGAAGGTGGTCCAAAGGCGCTTGCGTGCAGGTTAAGTTTACCCCAATCACCAGATTATCTAGTCGACCCTGACAAGAGCAACACAGTGTCCTCTGCAAAAAAAGCTGGAATGTTACCACCGTCGTTCTGCACCGGAAGAGGCATAGATACTGATGAGTTGAACACCATTAACTGTGGCGACTATGCCCTGTACATTGTGGAGATATCGAACGTCATCTGCAGCCAAGCCCTGCCTAAGTAGGACGGTATCACCGCTGCCGGTGGGTGAAGCATGGGTGACATCAGCTGTGTAACCGAAGTGACCGGAAAAGCCGGCTAAACGTACCTCTCCCAGGGAGCGAGGTCGATATCCCCAGCATCAAGCATGTCTTGTAACATGGAGAATTTATGGTGCGTTCTGACAGTGTTGTTGATTCTTGCCAGCTGAAAAGTTTGTCGCCTAATCTCCGTCTCAAGTGGTGTCGTCAGAGACAGAATGGGATATCGCCGCCTAAACGCCGCTAACTCGCTGTCCCTTACTAGGTCGCTGGAGCGGTAAAGGCACTCTGGGTATCTCCCCTAATTTTCTCTCGCTCCCTTGTTGGAATATTACATTCGACATTGGCTGCCCACAGTCTGTGAGTTGCTAGCTGCTGTTGTACAGACGTTCCGAAGGTCAGATCCTATATCTCTCTCCAATGGGCAGGTGATGGAGGGTCAGTTTGCCTTGGCATCGCAGCCAGCAGATCGAGAGGAGACGAAGAGATCACGTCTTGAGTGTCAAGGTGTCAGGTCGGCTCGCCTCACTTTTTTTTTTTTTTTTTTTCACTTGCCGCCCTGATTTTACGACCCACCACCTAAGTGCTTAAGGTGGGTCTATTTTGACCACTTGGCCGCTACGACCGGTGTGCGGACACTGATGTAGTTGATGAAACTCACACCAGTTCCCGCATCCGGTCGCACCGTTGCCCGTGTCCTGCCACGTGGAGGCGGGTCTGTGCTTTTTTTTTTTTTTCTTCTTATTTCTTTCTTTACTTTGGCAGCTTTCCCAAAACCGAGTTAACAAAATTTTTACAAAAATTAATTTTGAGTTGGAAGAAGGAAATACAAGGAATAGTTTAGTCTGAAGAGGAGAAAAGACGATAGGAAAGGAAGAGATGATAGTCCCACCACCGTAGGGGACTGAGGATGAGCGCCTTGGGATTTATCTTCAAGCCTCTGATCCTCAGTCCCCTAACCTTAGCCTAGGAAGTTCTATTCTATTCTATTTATGGCGTTTGATATCTCTATTTATGTTCTATCTGGTTACTTGTATACAGGTTTAGAGTGCCGTGGTAGCTGATGGCAATTGCGACGGTGCGCCGACACTGTTTATGTCTAATTTTATACATTAATCTATTGTCAGTTTTAGGTCTACTTATGTAAGTCTATTGCATGTCAGTTGTTTTATATTGAGACTTAGTTTAGTTCTTCCACACTATGGTGTCTGTCGGGGTGCTGCATATAGGTTTATTGTCTGTGTGGTCTTCTGTTCCTGTACTCTTTGTGGCATTCGTCAGAAATTTTGTCTGTTAGTGCGTTCAGTATGTCCCAAAGTTCAGGTGTTCTGATCGCATCGTATATGTGTTCCTCTGTCTGTAGGTGTTGTATCCCAGGTGTGTTCCTGTGCTGTCTGTATTTCCCGCAGAATAGGATTGTGTGTTCGGGGGTTCCCATACCTCCACATGTACACGTTGATGTGTCTCTAAGACTCACGCGATTTAAGTGCGTGGGATAAGGTCCGTGGCCAGTCAAGAAATGCACCATGCCGCGGCTAGGATCGGCATGTTTCATTCTTAATCTTTCCGTTATGTTCGGAAAAAATGTATAGACTCTCCGTCCCTTATCACTTGTGCCCCATTCCTGTTGCCATGTGTCGATTTTCCATTTTTTGAGGTCCCGCTTATTGTTCGGCTCGCCTCAGCAGCTGGTGCGTCTTCTATGTCCCACACAGCGCCGTCATTTCCCCGTTCTTCTGAACAGAGGAAGCAATCATAGGAATGTGCACGCCATCCCTTTTTATGTTTGAGAGGTGATCATTGCTTACAGAATGACTTTCTGTTTCAGAGTGTGGGTGATGATCGTTTATCAATTCTCTCTCAGTAAGGGGCGAGCATACTGTCGGCATCCATCTTTCTTGAGGTTCGCCTGGTGCCAGTTATTGGGGTTTTAGGTTTGTCGTCGCTTTGGGTGGCGGTGTGTACTGGGTCATTTCCTCGCTGGAGTCGCAGGAGGTCAGGCCTTGCAGGCGATCGGTGGATTGTTCATTAATGGAGGACACCTACACCAAGGTGAGGGAGAGGCTCATTGCCAATGTTGGTGACAGCAGTTCTCCGAACGGTGTCTGTGTCTGCATTGAATACAGTCTGACCTGTGAAGGACACCCTGGCCACAGCCAGAACATATGCACAGTTGGCCATCATACATACTATCGCACAGCAATTGCCAATGACCAGCTAGGACGGTATGTATTTTGACAGTTCGACTTTTATTTGGCAGACACCATTGTACATCTTATAGGCCTGAAATGTCTACCATTTTTCAGTCTCATAGCTATCAATTTTTATATGGTCAGAAGGCATCAGTTGTAAGTCGACCGGCACCTCAAAGGGAATTCAAAGACTCTAAGGATTAGAAAGCCCAGACTCACGCAGTTCGCTGTAGGCATCTTGATGTGGCCATTAGAGCGCTTGAAGTCATGGGAGTTTGCGAATTTGTTCACTACAGTTGCACACACCTCAGCATTTATCATCTTGATGTAAACTATACTGGCCAAAATTGAGAAGTGGAGGCCTATTATGTCCAGCGGATCTAGATGTAGTTCGTCTCATAGGAATTGTTCCACTTCAAATGCATGTGATGTGGCAGGATTCTGTTGAAAACTGATTTTGATCATGGTCTGTCTATAGGAGTCGACCATGTTTAGAACGTGTTCTTAACGACTTGCAACAGCTAGGAAGTAAACAACTGCCTGTGCACAAACAAGGCATCTGCACCTCACCGCTGGCAAGAGCAGACTGACCATTGCGCCATCCGGACATAGTCGTCATCACAACTGCATGGACTACTCTAGCGTGCCTCCCGTCAGATCCAAATTCTGAACTTATCCACACTCTACTTATACAATATACCTTGCCCATTATCCTCATAAGTCACGGTATTTTGCTGATCCCTGTAAGAGTTCGAGAGTGGAAAACGTCATCACTGAAGTTATCACCTGGTTGTCCTTGTCTTAACATACACAATTTTGATGTCACAGCCAGTGTCAATCAAGACCCAAACGAATTAATGACATTGCCTGCCAATGGGCTTGATTTCAATCAACAGGGGAAGTTGTGAATTTGTGATGGACCAGGATTCGAACCCGAGTCTCTAGCTTTGTATGCAGATGCACTGCCCATTGCGCCATCTGGTCACAGTGGTCTTCGCAACTGCATGGATTATCATATAACGCCTACTGTCAGACACAAATTCTCATCTTATCCACAAAAAAATGTTCAAATCTGTGTGAAGTCTTATGGGACTTAACTGCTAAGGTCATCAGTCCCTAAGCTTACACACTACTTAATCTGAATTATCCTAAGGACAAACACACACACCCATGCCCGAGGGAGGACTCGAACCTCCGCCAGGACCAGCCACACAGTCCATGACTGCAGCACCTTAGACCACTCGGCTAATCCCGTGCGGCTCTTATCCACACTCTACTGACGTATAGCCCCTTTTCCCATTATTACTTACCCTGAAGTGCTCTATTGGGCATCCTCACTTTAATTATATATGTGGTGTCTGTTCTCTCAGACATGTCCAAAAGAAGAGACACCACATTTATAACTAAGGTGAGGACATCCAGCTCATCACTTCATTGCGTATGTGCACCACGCTCAAACTCTTATAGGAATCGGTGAACCGGCGCGAGTGGTGAGGACAATGGAAAAAACGGCATTACATCAATAGTGTGTGGATAAGTTGAGAATATGGGTCTGAATGGAGGCGTGTTAGGGCAGTCCACGTACTTCCAAAGACCACTGTGTCCAGATGGTGCAGTGGTCAGCGCATCTGCCTAGTGAGCGAGAGGCCCAGGTTCGAATCACGGTCTGGCACAAATTTTCAACCTTCCACATTGACTGAAATCAATGGCCACTGGCAGTTAATATCGTTAATTTCTTTGTATCTTGATTTGTAGTCGCTATGGGATCAAATTCTGTCTGTTGTTTCGAACATTCCGAAAGAATGTACTCCACGTATACAATTAAGACAAGGACGACTAACGGATCACTTCAGTGCTGACGCGCATCACGCTCGAACTCTTACGAGAATCGGCCAAATGCTAGGAGTAATGAGGATAATGGCAAAGGGGCTTTACATCATGAGCGTGTGCATACGTTGAGTATCTAGATCCGACAGGAGATGTGTTAGGCTAGTCCGTGCAGTTACAATGAGTATTCTGTCTGGACAGTGCAATGGTCAGTGCCTCTGCCTAGTAAGCAGGAGACCTGGGTTCGAATCACGGTCTGACACAAATCTGCAACTTTCCCCATTGATTTAAATCAATACCCAGTAGCAACTAATGCCATTAATTGCACTGTGTCTTGATTTGTGTATGTTGCTAATAATATAAAACAAAGCGAATATTATGTACAATCTCGCTTCTGTACAAATGCAGTGCAGTAATGTGATAATCGTAAATAAGTGCAGTAAAACGATATTTCTACTTGATGATGAGTGGCTAAATATAGTCTAAGAATTATCACATGCACTCCAGTCTGATGGACAGTTACATGTCTTGTTACAAGTTACTCGTTACCTTTCAAATGAAAAAAAAATGTTTAAAATTTTTATTTACTTATTCCGCATCCATGATGGCCAGTAATGTCAGAAAATTGAGTCCGCCTTGATGCAAAACACTTTGTTATTCGTTTATTTCTTTATTCTCCAAAACTAGTTTCGGCGACAAATATAACCATCATCAGTGGGATTTTTAAAATCTAAAACATGCAGAAAATAGCATCGTTATACAAACACAGTAGCACATTATTACATTTTTACAATTCGTTTTTTGAAATATAGTTTTCTATGGGCCCTTTTATACTACCTTATTTAGTGTATGTTACAGCATGTTTTAAACAATTATTGTCTCTGTCTGCGACATATTTTCTGTGCGCTTTTTTCTGTTGCCGTTTGTGGAAACCGGTTATTTGGTGTGTACTGAGCTGTTACTTAGCCATACTTGTACTCACGTTCGTTGAATGGTATGCGACTGCTTTTATACACAGAAAAACAAAACTTTTGCACTATGTTTCTGATCCAGAACGTTACGCCATCTTGCTGTTCGCGTATGTCGCGAGAGGTATATCGCATGTGGCGAGAAAGGCTACGAAAAACTGTAGCGCGAATTACGACGACTTCTATTCATTATTTATGTCTCTGTGTGTGATGGGGAAGTGGTTCTTTTGCGTGTGTGTGCTTTCTGTTTTGTGTCCTTGGTCAGTTCTCTCAGAGCGGTAAAGAGTGTGTTGTTACAAAGTATTGTGTTTTCGTTTATTGCATTTTTCTCTTAGACTATAGCCTTTTGTATGTAGTAATTGTCTTCTATTGTTAGTTGTCGGTATAGACTGTTGATCTTTTTCAGAATGTGCAGATCGTTTTCGGTATTAGTGGGGTTATGGTTTTTGTTCATTAGATATTCTGCAAAAGTTGAATGTGTGCTGTCACTCTTTAGAGCTCTCATGTGCTCTGTGTACCTTGTTCGGAAGTTTCTGCTTGTTTGTCCTATGTATTGGGCCTGACAAGAGTTGTAAGTGAGCTGATATATTCCAGCGTTGCTGAATTTGTCTGAGGTTTTTCTGACTGGTCTAAGTCTTTTCTGAAACTGTATTGTTTGTTCTGAATGTTATTTGGATCCCTTGCTTTTTCAAGATGTTTCCTATTCTGTGTGATATTTTGTTATTTGTTTTAGTGTGTACCATCTCTCTCTTTTTTCTGAAGTGTGTGGTCTGCTCTGTTGTCTGTGTGTACTGCATGTTTCCGTTTTATCTTGTTGTTGAGTTTGTTTATGATGTCTGTTTTTTAGTCGTTTCCAACAGCAATTTGTTTGATTATATTTAGGTCCTGTGTGTAGTTTTCTGGTTTAAAAGGTGTTCTGTTTATCCTGTGGAGCATGTGTGTGAAACTGGCATATTTATGCACTGTCGGATGGTTGGATAACAGTGCTTGTGGATGTGGGCTTTCTGTAGATGGAGAATTCATGTTGGTGGTTGTTTCTTGTGATTGTAAGATCCAAGAAATTTAGTTTCTTGTTGTTTTCTATTTCCATTGTAAAGTGGATTTGTGGATGTACTGTGTTGATGTTACTGTGTAGCTCTTCTATTCTGTTATGTGTTTCATCTGCAAGACAGATTATGTCATCAATATATCGGTACCAGTAGATTATTTTGTACCTTCCTTGTTTTACAATGTTATCGAATATTGAGTTCTCTATATGGTCCATGAGGACCATTTCACTTGGGATTTGTGGAAGGTACGTCAGCACATTTATTTTTCTTTAGAAAGATTTATTGTGAATTATTGTTTCTCTGCTAAGTTCTACATTCTGGAGGACTTCCTCACCATGGATCTATTGGAACGAAAAGTACATCTAAACTAATCTAATGAGCTCGTTGTTTTAACCGGAGTCTTCCTTTCTTCTTTCTTCCTGAATCCGTGCTGAATCTTTGAGAAGGACTCTTTTTCTTCTGGGAAGACTGTAATGCCTAACTTATAATATGATCTAAGACACTGCATAAGACCGGAAGTCAGCGATATTGGTCTGTAATTCTGTGTGCCAGATCTTTTATCCGCTTTATAAACAGGAGTGACCTGTGTTCTTTTCATCTGATTTCCGGTCGTACAGGACTATTCATTGCGCAAGTGATTCTCGTTAACCCGAACTAGAAAAGTAGCTAACTCAGAAGCCTATTCAATGTGAAATCTAACTACATTCCGTCAAGACCTAGTACCTTGTTCGCTTTTCGTAGTCTTAATTGTTTGGAGAAAAGAGAACCACTTGTATGAATATCAAGAGCTCAGATGGAAACCCAGTTCTAAGCAAAGAAGGGAAGGCAGAAAGGTGGAAGGAGTATATAGAGGGTTTATACAAGGGCGATGTACTTGAGGACAATATTATGGAAATGGAAGAGGATGTAGATGAAGATGAAATGGGAGATAAGATACTGAGTGAAGAGTTTGACAGAGCACTGAAAGACCTGAGTCGAAACAAGGCCCCGGGAGTAGACAACATTCCATTAGAACTATTGATGGCCTTGGGAGAGCCAGTCATGACAAAACTCTACCATCTGGTGAGCAAGATGTATAAGACAGGCGAAATACCCACAGACTTCAAGAAGAATATAATAATTCCAATCCCAAAGAAAGCAGGTGTTGACAGATGTGAAAATTACCGAACTATCAGTTTAATAAGTCACAGCTGCAAAATACCAACGCGAATTCTTTACAGACGAATGGAAAAACTGGTAGAAGCGGACCTCGGGGAAGATCAGTTTGGATTCCGTAGAAATATTGGAACACGTGAGGCAATACTAACCTTCCGACTTATCTTAGAAGAAAGATTAAGAAAAGGCAAACCAACGTTTCTAGCATTTGTAGACTTAGAGAAAGCTTTTGACAACGTTAACTGGAATACTCTCTTTCAAATTCTGAAGGTGGCAGGGGTAAAATACAAGGAGCGAAAGGATATTTACAATTTGTACAGAAACCATATGGCAGTTATAAGAGTCGAGGGGCTTGAAAGGGAAGCAGTGGTTGGGAAAGGAGTGAGACAGGGTTGCAGCCTCTCCCCGTTGTTAATCAATCTGTATATTGAGCAAGCAGTAAAGGAAACAAAAGAAAAATTCGGAGTAGGTATTAAAATTCATGGTGAAGAAGTAAAAAAGTAGGTTCGCCGATGACACTGTAATTCTGTCAGAGACAGCAAAGGACTTGGAAGAGCAGTTGAACGGAATGGACAGTGTCTTGAAAGGAGGATATAAGATGAACATCAACAAAAGCAAAACGAGGATAATGGAATGTAGTCAAATTAAATCGGGTGATGCTGAGGGGATTAGATTAGGAAATGAGACACTTAAAGTAGTAAAGGAGTTTTGCTATTTAGGGAGTAAAATAACTGATGATGGTCGAAGTAGAGAGGATATAAAATGTAGACTGCCAATGGCGAGGAAATCGTTTCTGAAGAAGAGAAATTTGTTAACATCGAGTATAGATTTAAGTGTCAGGAAGTCGTTCCTGAAAGTATTTGTATGGAGTGTAGCCATGTATGGAAGTGAAACATGGACGATAAATAGTTTGGACAAGAAGAGAATAGAAGCTTTCGAAATGTGGTGCTACAGAAGAATGCTGAAGATAAGGTGGGTAGATCACGTAACTAATGACGAGGTATTGAATAGGATTGGGGAGAAGAGAAGTTTGTGGCACAACTTGACTAGAAGAAGGGATCGGTTGGTAGGACATGTTTTGAGGCACCAAGGGATCACAAATTTAGCATTGGAGGGCAGAGTAGCATGGAGAGCTGCATCAAACCAGTCTCAGGACTGAAGACCACAAACAACAACAATTGTTTTCAATACTGCGAATGCAAATACGGAAATTCTTCATTTGTACCCAGTGCAGCCGTGTTCCTTTGGTATGGTAGTATCTGCATGCTTAAATACATTTTTAAATTGGGTATTTAATATACCAGACTTTTGTATGCTGTGTTCAGTTTCAATACAAGACAGATCCGCAAGAGGTTTGATGGAGGTTTGCGACCAGGTCATTGGCTTTGCGCACGACCATGACTACCCAGGAATTTCTGAAAGACCTGTTGCCAGGATCGAACTGCCAAAACTGTTATTTAATACGTTTTTATTAGGTCGCTTTCTTATCTGTTCGTCTATTCGGTACAAATTTTGCAACCAATTTTAAGTTAACTTCTCAGTGAATGGGAGACTTGAAATTTGAAACGTAGCTGAGAACTGGATGACAATCCACTTGCTTTGTTGTCGCAGGCGTTGTAGTGGGAGGGGGGGGGGGGGGGTGAAATAATTTGGTAATGCCAGACATCTCGCCTGTATGCACAGCCAGTGAGCTCCGCTGGTAGTATGGTAGTATCGGAACGCATTCCATATGGTATGTGAGCAGGCGAGCACAGTTGAGCAGACAGAGGGGGAAAGTGGAGATGGACAGAGAGATGGGGAGGATGTGACATACACGTAGATGGCGAAGCCTTGGGCAAAAATTTTAGTGTACATGCAAACAAAAAAGATAATCTCATCAAAATGCTTAAAATCCACTGCAACTTTCACACACACAAGACTAAAACAGAAAATAATTATTTGCATAAAAATAAATTTTTAATACAACACGTTTTGAAATCGGACTGCCGGCCGCTGTGGCCAAGCGGTTCTAGGCGCTTCAGTCCGGAACCGCGCTGCTGCTACGGTCGCAGGTTCGAATCCTGCCTCGGGCATGGATGTGTGTGATGTCCTTAGGTTAGTTAGGTTTAAGTAGTTCTACGGGACTGATGACCTCAGATGTTAAGTCCCATAGCGCTCAGAGCCATTTGAACCATGTTTGAAATCGGACTAAAAAGTAAGAAGTAATTTCTCCTAACCCCGTAGAGAGTAATGGGTGCATACAGATAGTCCTGAAAACTTATGCTTAAGAATTTTTGATCGTATGGCAATACTTGTAAGACATTATGAAAAATGTGATGGTCATGCAACAGACAATAAATGGTTCAAATGGCTCTGAGCACTATGCGACTTAACTTCTGAGGTCATCAGTCACCTAGAACTTAGAACTAATTAAACTTAACTAACCTAAGGACATCACACACATCCATGCCCGAGGCAGTATTCGAACCTGCGGCCGTAGCGGTCGCTCGGTTCGAGACTGTAGCGCCTAGAACCGCACGGCCACTCTGGCCGGCCAACAGATAATAGTTAGGAGGTGAAATATCCCCGCATCAATTATGAATTTCACTTGCCTCACGTTTATCGTTACAGATGTTACAAATACATTAAAAATTCTCAAGCACAAATTTTCAGGATGTGTGAATGGTGTTAGGAATCGGTATGGGGTTAGGTATCCATATGGGGTTAGGAATCTCTATGGGGCTAGGAGAAATTATTTTATGGTTTTCATTCCGATTTAAAAAAGTGTTATATTAAAAACTTGTTTTTATTCAAATATTTATTTATTATGTCCCTTAACTCAGAAGGTGACTTTTCTTTAATGTATAGCAGGATGCGTGGTCTGTGGGACCCGAACCGTGCACAGAGATTCAAGGCATAAATCTGTTAAAAGTTTTAATTTATGTTACATAACATTAATGTTTACATTTATTTGCGTTGTTTAAATACTCCTTGATTTTATTTGACTAAATACAGTATGCAGTATTTTACTTTTCATCATGCAAAATCACATACTGTGTGCGGCTTTTTCAATAGTAGACATAAACGAACTGTTAGAGAACTGAATTTTACGTTATGAAAAATTGTAGTATCTCTGTAGGTCGTAAATTTTCACATAAAACGAAATTCTGGGGTGTAAACTTGCGCATAAAAACTGAACTCGACAGTCACAAAAAGTAAGTCTACAAAGTTAACATTCACATCTGGAATCCCAGTATTTCATTGGTGTAACAGTGAGGTCCTCATCACCACTGACCTGAAGCTCTGCCTCTGAATGATCCTCTTGTTCTCTACCAGAATTGTGGTCACTGGTTGTTGTCAAATCGTCGTCTTTTGCATCTGTTTCTTGTTCTGTATCACTTGTGTCATCCTGTATCCACCTACTAACAGTTCCATGAAACTTATGATGCATAAAATTGACATGTTATTTCGAACACATTTTCTTCTATACTGACGCAAACAGGTCTTAGTTCACGAGGTGAGCCGGCCGGGGTGGCCGAGCGGTTCTAGGCGCTTCAGTCGGGGACCACGCGACTGCTACTGTCGCAGGTTCGAGTCCTGTCTCGGGCATGGATGCGTGTTATGTCCTTAGGTTAGTTAGGTTTAATCAGTTCTAAGTTCTAGGGGACTGATGTCCACAGAAGTTAAGTCTCATAGTGCTCAGAGCCCTTTTTTCACGAGGTGCGGTGTCAACAACACGCGATTTACGGATGGTAGGGGGATATAGAGTCATTCCTATAGAACTGACCATGAAGAGCGAGTTCAAAAATCCTGGATTGGGTCTAAGAGACCACAGCTCGTGAATTAAGGAATATAACACCTCTGGCCGTGCTACACTTACGTCTTCTCTGGCTTCGGCAATCAGTTATCATCCTGATGGCCTACCTCGCTGAACGTCAGTAAAAGAGTTTTCTTGTATTTTTATGCCTTTTTCATTGAATTCTGCCAAGCACCGACAGCAAATTCAGTCAGCTGCGCTTTTTTCTGTACTTGCGACCCAAGACTAACGCGCATTTTACAATTCCCAGTAACAGGGAAAAATAAATGCTGGACGGAATTTTGATAGCGGCCGATCTCGCAGTCGCCCCGGGGAGACGTGTGATGGCGCTCCGCCGCAAATGAAAGCTGCCTGTTTACGGAATCGATCTGGCGCGCGAAGCGGGGTCGCTGCTGTCAAACATTAAACCGCTACAATATCGGGGCGGGAGCGACGGACGCGAAGCGGATCTGCGGGGAGGCGGGACTGCACACAGCCGCGTACCGCTGCTGTATGGCGGCGGCCATTGGAGAGCCCGACAGCCTGAAATGTTCCAACTACTCGGAACAATGTTTAAAAAAAGTACTAAGACAGGAGAAAAAAGTAAAATGTTTGACAATAAGAAAGAGAAATGGGGAATACACTGAAGAGCCAAAGAAACTGGTACACCTGCCTCATATTGTGTAGGCCCCCCGCGAGCACGCAGAAGTGCCGCAACACGAGGTGGCATGGACTCGAGTAATGTCTGAAGTAGTGCTGGGAGGAACTGACACCAAGAATCCTGCAGGGCTGTCCATAGATCCGTAAGAGTGCGATGGGCTGGAGATCTCTTCTGAACAGCACGTTTCAAGGCCTCCCACATATGAAATTTTCACTCTGCAGCGGAGTTTGCGCTGATATGAAATTTCCTGACAGATTAAAACTGTGTGCCGGACCGACTCGAACTCGGGACATTTGCCTTTCGCGGGCAAGTGCTCTACCAACTGAGCTACCCAAGCACGACTCACGAACCGTCCTCACAGCTTTAATTCCGCCAGTATCTCGTCTCCTACCGAGTTCGAGTCTCGGTCCGGCACACAGTTTTAATCTGCCAGGAAGTTCCTCCCAGATATGCTCAATAATGTTCATGTCTGTGGAGTTTGATGGCCAGCGGAAGTGTTTAAGGGGGGAAACCACATTAGGAGGCTGTTAGACACTGATTTTTTGGGATTTTTTTGGGTGGTAAGAATTAATTATAATTCAATCAAATTTTGACATCATTTCATTCATATTTCGAAGAGTTTTTGTGAATTTTTTAAAATAATTTCAGCCAAAAATAACGAAGTTACGCTGTGATGACCACTGAAGTTTGTGAGTATAGTTCTGCAATTGCGTGCAGTGTAACCATTCCGATTTCCATATGAAATCAAAAAGATTTTGGTTTTACATTTTTCTAAGAATATGAAAATTAAAAATTTTGTAGGCGCTGGAACAATTTACTTAGATTTTCACGATCTTTTTCTCTAAATATGCAAAGAAAAATACCCTTAAAATCTTGATATCATCTCACTCTCATGTATTTCGTAATTTTATAAAGAATCATACTATCAATTTTCATAATGATTGATTCTATACTTTTTGAGTTAGACTGCAAGCAAATGTTAAAAATGTCATTTCGAAATAAACGCGATTGAAAAATAAATTCTCGGAAACTGGAAATTCAAGGAAGTTAACAATAATGTAAAATGCTTACCGATTAATCTGCGATTCCAGCACCGTATAGTAATCCTTCTCCTTTCTCATAGGCTTCGTTTTGCGCTTGCAGTAGTGCTTTCCGAGCTTTCCGACCTTCCTTCGATACCAATGAACTACGTCGATTCTGCCAGCTCACCCGCTGGTTATCCATTTGTTCGGCATAATTGAAGCCTTGCGTGCCTACTACAATTCCTGCCACGTTCGTGACCATCAGAAGGGATGAATTTCCTTCATTGAATAAGCCCGCTGCTAAATACGATGTCAATTCAACGACTTTTGGTCCGGATTGCACATGTTTAGGAGCTAATCGCCAAATAGTGGAATTAAAACTTTCATTCGAATTTTCTGTGTGGCCACCTAAACATCTCTCCAGTAATTCATCCCTATTTGCGCTCGAGTCTGTACTCGATGTGCACTTGGTTCTATGCTCATAAAATCTAAACTGATGCGAATTTCGCTTAAACGTTTGACAGCGTATTCTTGGATAGTTAAGAAATATTTATGCAATAAAAAAATCGGATTTTTTGCACCTCCTAATGTGGTTTCCCCCCTTATACTCAGTTCCTGGAGCCACCCTGTAGCAATTCTGGAAGTGTGGAAAGTCGCATTGTCCTGCTGGAATTGCTCAAGTCCGTGGACTGCACAATGGACATGAATGGATGGAGGTGATCAGACAGGATGCTTATTTATCTGCCACCGGTATCTAGAGGATTCAGGGGCCTCATAGCACTCCACCTCCACAGGTCCCACACCATTAAGGAACCTCCACCAGCTTGAACAATCCCCTGCTGGCATGTAGGGTCCATGATTCATTGAGGTTGTCTGCATACCCGTACACATCCATCCGCTCGATACAATATGAAACGAGACTCGTCCTAGCAGACAACATGTTACAGTCATCAACAGTACAATGTCGGTGTTTGAAGGGCCCAGGTGAGGCGTAAAGCTTTGTGTCGTCCAGTCATCAAGAGTACAAGAGTGGGTCTTCGGCTCCGAAAGCCCATTCGATGATGTTTTGTTGAATTGTTCGCGCGCTGACGCCTGTTGATGGCCCAGCACAGAAATCTGCAGCAATTTGCGGAAGGGTTGCACTTTTGTCGCGTTCGTACCGATCTTGCAGGATCTTTTTCCGGCCGCAGCGATGGCTGAGATTTGATGTTTTACAGGATTCCTGATGTTAACGGCACACTAGTCAAATGATTGTACGGGAAAATTTCCACTTCATTGCTACCTCGGAGATGCTGTGTCCCATCGCTCGTGCGCCGACTATAACACCACGTGTAAACTCACCTAAATCTTGAGAAGCTGCCATTGTAGCAGCTGTAACCGATCTAACAACCTCGCTAGACTCTTGTTGTCTTATATAGGCGTTGCCGACCGCAGCGCCGTACTCTGCCTGTTTATATGTCTCTTTATTTGAATACGCATGCATATGCTAGTTTCAGTGTAGTTAGCCAAGCATTCTCCTAGCTTCCTAAATGACATTTTGACCTGGCTCCCTTCTTGTCTGTTGCACTACATATTGGTCATATGCTGCAGTAGTTGATCGTGGTCGACCATCTCCTCTCTTTCGGGCAGCAGTGTCTGTGGCTCGGAACGTTCCTCACGCACGTGAAACAATGCTGTGAGCAATACCAACCTCCGGGGCTGCATTCCTCACACTTCGTCTTTTTTTCAGTTTCTCGATGATTCTTCCCTGTGCCATGTTACACAGATCTTGCTTCAGGGCCATGTTGTAATGAAGAACACCATCACAGTTCACCGTAACTGCTCGCTGATTGACACACACTGTCTTCTCTGTTCCTTCAACGGCCTCGTTTCGCGAACGCAGCCCCGTTTGGGGCTATAGTCACGCTGACCTCATATGTGATTGTCAGCCTTCTGTGCACGACTAAGAGACCTCTAGCGACACCCTTCCGCACTTTCATTCATTTCCACAGAGTTGTTAATATGTTATGTAGCTTTATCTATCTCATTCTCAGGTTATGCAGAGCAATGTGCTATTCCTGTTCTCACACACATCGTCAGTCTCTCTCTTCTTACAAGGGAAACTCCCCATTTCACCCACCACCCAACCCCCCCCCCCCCACCCCCTCAGATTTAGAGGTAAGATAGACCAGTGGATAGACCGTCAAAAACCGAACACAGATCAAGCATGAAAACAGGAAGAAGGTGTACTGAACTTCTACATCTACATCTGCATCCATACTCCGCACGCCACCAGACGGTGTGTGGCGGAGGGTACTTTGAGTACCTCTATCGGTTCTCCCTTCTGTTCCAGTCTCGTATTGTTCGTGGAAAGAAAGATTGTCGGTATGCCTCTGTGTGGGCTCTAATCTCTCTGATTTTATCCTCATGGTCTCTTCGCAAGATATACGTAGGAGGGAGCAATATACTGCTTGACTCCTCGGTGAAGGCATATTCTCGAAACTTCAACAAAAGCCCGTACCGAGCTACTGAGCGTCTCTCCTGCAGTCTTCCACTGGAGTTTATCTATCATCTCCGTAACGCTTTCGCGAGTACTAAATGATCCTGTAACGAAGCGGTCTGCTCTCCGTTGGATCTTCTCTAACTCTTCTAACCCTATCTGGTACGGATCCCACACCGGTGAGCAGTATTCAAGCAGTGGGTGAACAAGTGTCCTGTATCCTACTTCCTTTGTTTTCGAACTGCATTTCCTTACTTCCAATGAATCTCAGTCTGGGATCTGCTTCACCGACGATTAATTTTATATGGTCATTCCATTTTAAATCACTCCTAATGCCTACTCCGAGATAATTTATGGAATTAACTGCTTCCAGTTGCTGACCTGCTATATTGTAGCTAAATGATAAAGGATCTTTCTTTCTGCGTATTCGCCGCACATTACACTTGTCTACATTGAGATTCAGTTGCCATTACCTGCACCATGCGTCAATCCGTTGCAGATCCTCCTGCATTTCAGTACAATTTTCCATTGTTACAACCTCTAGCAACTACAGCATCATCCGCAAAAAGCCTCATTCAACTTCCGATGTTATCCACAAGGTCATTTATATATATTGTGAATAGCAACGGTCATACGACACTACCCTGCGGCACTCCTGAAATCACTCTTACTTCGGGAGACTTCTCTCCATTGAGAATGATATACTGCGTTCTGCTATCTAGGAACTCTTCAATCCAATCACACAATTGGTCTGATAGTCCATATGCTCTTACTTTGTTCATTAAACGACTGTGGGGAACTGTATCAAACGCCTTGCGGAAGTCAAGAAACATGGCATCTACCTGTTAACCCGTGTCTATGGCCCTGTGGAAAAGAAGCAAAATAGAAACAGTGAACGGTCCAAGCTCAAGATATGCAACATCGAGTTAAGTTGAATAGCCAGCGCCGTAGTTATGTGGTCACAGTGTTGAAGTAACAAGCAGGAGGTCCTTGACGAAATCTGCCTCGTGCCCTAATTTTTTTTCACAAAATTATGAACTGTCCATCCGGTTATCGACGTGTCCGTTCACTGTATTCAAATTTGTGTCTTTGCCGTGGTGTAATGTCCGTTTGCAACACCGAGGTGTAAGGAAGGGACCTCCAGACGTACGTACCTCCTATTTGTTCTACACGATTAACACATTTTATTACTCTTGCGTCCCGTACGAGGGACTTTTGAACACGGATCTTCTTCTTTGCAGTCCAACATCGAGACCACACTATCGAGAATCCTCAATGTTGTACATGTTGAGCTTGGACCTCTTCTTTTTTCACCCTTCAGTACATATTCTTCCCGTTTCCATGCCTGTTATGTGTTCAGTTTTTTTCGAGCTGTCCACTGAGCCATTCTACTACTAAATCTGACGGGGTGTCGATGGGGAGTTTCCTTTGTTAGTGGTACATATCATCAAAGCTTAATTCAACCAATAAACATTAAGTCTGTGTTGCAAGGCCGTAACCTGGCTATTGGTTACACTGTATGTACAGTCTTTTTCGTGACGGCGCTAGGAGGAGGAGGGGGTGGCGGGTCCATCGCCCCGGCCATCTTTTACTACCGGGAAAAAACTCCGGTACTCATTTGATAGCGAGGCCTGGGGCCGTCCTGCAGGGATTGCAACGAGGGAGAATGCATAACCTTGTCTGGGATTGAAACTAGGACTTTCAGCATCGTAGTATACTGCTGTAGCCGCAAGAACAGCACGAAGACCCTCCAACAAATTCCAAAGACTTCTAGTATATACTAGAATGACCAATTGAGTTTAAGGCGATCACCATATTACCCACAGTATTTATGGGTCATAATAACACATGTATTTGTTATCAAAAGATACTTAGTGGTACACAGGAAGGAAACAATAGCTGCGGCGACGAGATCGACTTCCGTGCAAGTAATCGTGGCGGTAATTTCAACGGGAAAGTCGATAGACTTGCTGGTCGGCTGTCTGTTTACTGAGGACAATGAACCTGCGCTTTGGTGTTATCGATCGGTAGTAATTGTGGCCGCGATGGAACATAAACAAGTGAAGAGCGTTTGGAGGGCCTTCCGTTCCAATTACGGTACGGCAGAAGCTCTGCGTGTCAGCCTTACAGATATCGTGCGGAGAAAAGTCAGTTTGTACTGAACGAAGTTCTACCTTAAGTGTTTCAAACAGTAATGTGCAACAACGCGTGGGCAGAATACGTAATTGAGCAACAAAGTTTCTGCAACGACGTCGTTATACAGAGTGAGTCACTAACTATTGCCACCAAGAATAACTCCGAAAGTATGATAGGGGCTGAGAAGCTTGTCGGACAAAAGTTGCATGGAACAATGGGGGCCACAATATAACGTTGGTTTTTTGTTACTTGGTGGGGTCGCTTCAGAGATTGAAGGTCAACTTGGTTATTTTTAAATGTGATGCTATAGTTTGGTACTTACTTTCCGACAGCGGCTATCGAGACGAATCCACTGATGTGTAACAGTAAGGTCTTTGAAGGTCAACGAAGGTCACAATGGTGGCATGAACGTCCGTTTACAGAAGGTGTTCGAAGTGATGACCATTGGTATCACTGCAGTGCTGCAATCTTCTTATCATGGATTGAGTGATATTCCTTATCACATAGGCACTTATCGATGCAAATGCTCTGACAATTCTCTGCCATATATCTTCAAGCGTAGTTGGAACGTCTTTATAAACAATGTCTTTTACGAATTCCCACAAGAAAAAATTCAGAGGCGTCAAGTCTGGCGAACGAGCTGGCCGCAACACATCTCCTCCGCATCCAATCCAACGTTTTTGGAATTGTCTCTACAACTCATTTCTAGCCACCAGCGAAAATATGCCGGGCATCCATCGTGTTGATATCACATTCTGTTCCTTGTTCCTAAAGGCATTTCTTCCAAACAGGCCTAATGTTACTTGCAGGAATTTGTGTACTTCCTATCATTAAGATTTATGAAACACAGGGCCTATAATTCTGTCCTTCAGAATCCCACACCATCCATTCACCGAACACGGTTTTTGGTGTGCAACTTGCCGCAGCCAACATGGATTTTCAGTTGCCCAATAATGCATGTTACACAAATTAACATTTCGTGAATGTCGCCTCGTCAGTAAATAAAATCAAATTAATAAATATGTCATCTTTCTGAATCTTAAGTTGAGCCCATCGGCAGAATTCAGTATGAAGCATACAATCTGTACCAGTTCATTCTTGGTGGAGACTGATATGGTTAGGAAGATACACTACTGGAAATGGAAAAAAGAACACATTGACACCGGTGTGTCAGACCCACCATACTTGCTCCGGACACTGCGAGAGGGCTGTACAAGCAATGATCACACGCACGGCACAGCGGACACACCAGGAACCGCGGTGTTGGCCGTCGAATGGCGCTAGCTGCGCAGCATTTGTGCACCGCTGCCGTCAGTGTCAGCCAGTTTTCCGTGGCATACGGAGCTCCATCGCAGTCTTTAACACTGGTAGCATGCCGCGACAGCGTGGACGTGAACCGTATGTGCAGTTGACGGACTTTGAGCGAGGGCGTATAGTGGGCATGCGGGAGGCCGGGTGGACGTACCGCCGAATTGCTCAACACGTGGGGCGTGAGGTCTCCACAGTACATCGATGTTGTCGCCAGTGGTCGGCGGAAGGTGCACGTGCCCGTCGACCTGGGACCGGACCGCAGCGAAGCACGGATGCACGCCGAGACCGTAGGATCCTACGCAGTGCCGTAGGGGACCGCACCGCCACTTCCCAGCAAATTAGGGACACTGTTGCTCCTGGGGTATCGGCGAGGACCATTCGCAACCGTCTCCATGAAGCTGGGCTACGGTCCCGCACACCGTTAGGCCGTCTTCCGCTCACGCTCCAACATCGTGCAGCCCGCCTCCAGTGGTGTCGCGACAGGCGTGAATGGAGGGACGAATGGAGACGTGTCGTCTTCAGCGATGAGAGTCGCTTCTGCCTTGGTGCCAATGATGGTCGTATGCGTGTTTGGCGCCGTGCAGGTGAGCGCCACAATCAGGACTGCATACGACCGAGGCACACAGGGCCAACACCCGGCATCATGGTGTGGGGAGCGATCTCCTGCACTGGCCGTACACCACTGGTGATCGTCGAGGGGACACTGAATAGTGCACGGTACATCCAAACCGTCATCGAACCCATCGTTCTACCGTTCCTAGACCGGCAAGGGAACTTGCTGTTCCAACAGGACAATGCACGTCCGCATGTATACCGTGCCACCCAACGTGCTCTAGGAGGTGTAAGTCAACTACCCTGGCCAGCAAGATCTCCGGATCTGTCCCCCATTGAGCATGTTTGGGACTGGATGAAGCGTCGTCTCACGCGGTCTGCACGTCCAGCACGAACGCTGGTCCAACTGAGGCGCCAGGTGGAAATGGCATGGCAAGCCGTTCCACAGGACTACATCCAGCATCTCTACGATCGTCTCCATGGGAGAATAGCAGCCTGCATTGCTGCGAAAGGTGGATATACACTGTACTAGTGCCGACATTGTGCATGCTCTGTTGCCTGTGTCTATGTGCCTGTGGTTCTGTCAGTGTGATCATGTGATGTATCTGACCCCAGGAATGTGTCAATAAAGTTTCCCCTTCCTGGGACAATGAATTCACGGTGTTCTTATTTCAATTTCCAGGAGTGTATTTATGACGCTACAGAACAACACTACTGTGCCTCATACCAGATTCCCTTGAGATTTGACGCGAACTAACACAAGGATCTCTAAACACAGTGGCAAGAGTACCAATTTCGGTTTCCTCGTTAGTAACTTTCCTTTTCTGGATATGTTTCCGATACGTTAAAGATCCAGTTGTTCTCAATTTATCATACACATATTCAAACGAACGGCGTGTAGGGTGAGTACGTTGAGCTTATCTTTCAGCGTATAAGTCTCTAGCTCTCACTGAATTTCGTTGGAATTCCCCGTAAATGCGAAGCATATCGACTTGTTCTTCGAAGGAATACATCATTCACAGTAGCTTGATTCGACGATACTAGTCTTACCGTTCCCATTAGTGTTGTATTACGAAACCGTTGAATGGTGTCTACATGTCAATGGCACGGAAGATGGATACGCCGTCTTCGGTGAATATTTTCTATTTGCACGATATACGAGATAGAATTGTCAGAGCATGTGTTTCGACAAGAGCCGAAGTGATAAGGAATACCACTCAATCTATGATAAGAAGATACCAATGGTCATCACATCGAACACCTTCTGCAAATGGACGTTCATGCCACTTTTTTGACCTTCGTTGACTTTCAAAGACCTTACTGTTACACATCACTGGCTTCGTCTCGATAGCCACTGTCAGAAATTAAGTACCAAACTGTAGCATCCCATTTAAAAAAACAAAGTCGACCTTTATATCTTTGAAGCGACCCCACTTAGCTTCAAAAAACCAACATCAAATTATGGACCCCGTTGTTCCATGCAACTTTTGTCCCACAAAATTTTCAGCTAGTATCATACTTTCGGAGTTATTCTAGGTGGCAGTAGTTAGTGACTCAACCTGTATAAAACATTTTCTTATCAGTCGCCTCTAATTAGGTTAACAGTTATTGCCGAAAGCTAAAGATTTTATTCAAATTTGATGCAGCGTTAATACCAAGGACAGTTTATGGAGAATATATAATTGGTTACCCGATGCAATATTTGGCCAGTTAGAGATACCGTCTTCTGCAAAACAGCAAGCACGAACTATGGAGGAAATGCTCTGATGTTTTAATCGTACCTGACAAAGAATTAAACGAGCATGGAATTGATAAGAAGGAGTTGAATATGCTTACAATGAGATTTGCAGTTTGGTCAAGCTGAAGTGTGTTTAATTTAGCGTTTATTCCAAAAGTACTAGAAAACTGTAATTTTGTCTTTTGCTTTGCCGTTATGAACAAAACAGGAACATAAATAGGAAATTGCAAAATTTTCCCTGGTCGGTAATCGTGTGTATAATATCTTCGGTGTAAAAAGTTTCTAGTTCAAGTTATATTTCTTTCGCTTTTCAACTTTGCAAGTAGTTTCGGAAACATCTCAATCTGTCATCGGGAGTTCCTTCGGAAAGTGTGTTACGACCACTCTTGTTAGTTAGTTAATTACATGTCCCATAGATCATTTTAGTTACTCTCAATCGAAATGATTTGGAGTTCTTGATAAACGATGTGACGGATACGGTGAGCAGCACTCTGTGACTGTTTGCTGGTGACGCTATAGTTTACGAAAAAGTGACGTCAGTGAGTGAGTGTAGGAGGATACAGGATGGCTTGAACAGAATTTCTATTTGGTGTGATGAATGACAGCTTGCTCTAAATGTGGGAAAATGTAAATTTATGAAGATAAATAGCAAAAAAAAAAAAAAAAAGATCCTGTAATCTTCGAGTACAGTATCAGTGGGTTGCTGCATGACAAAGTCATGTCTTTTAAATATTGAGGCGCAACGCTGGAAAGCTATATAAAGTGGAAGGAGGACATACGGTCGGTAATACGGAAGGCAGATGGTCGACTTGGGTTTCGTGGTAGAATTCTGGAAAAGTTTGAAAGTCCGTAAAGGAGACGACAAACAGAACAACAGTGTAACCCATTCTTGAGTACTACTCGAGTGTTGGGGATTCCCACAACTCGGAGTAAAGGAAGACGTCGAAGCATTTGTAGGGTGTGCTATTACACTCATGCTCATACATTAAGGATAATGCTCATACATGGTGAAACAACGCTCTGGTGGGCGGTTTGAGGGTTTAAGTCACCTCGGGGTATGACCACGCGAAGCATTTGACTCGCGGTCGTCGCACGGTGGCGCTGGCAGCAGTCCACATACGCAGAGGTGTGTTGGTGCATGTCAGAGTACGGTGCAGCGAGTAAGTGTGCAGACGTTTTCAGACGTGCTAATGGTGACTGTGTGTTCAAAATGGCTCAAAGAACACATATTGTTGACGTTATGAAGGGTGGAATACTAGGGCGATTGGAGGCTGGCCAAACACAGCAGGTCGTAGCACGGGCCCTCCTTGTGCCACAAGGTGCGATCTCAGTATTATGGCAAAGATTCCAGCAGACAGGAAACGTGTCCAGGCGCTGCAGTACGGGATGTCCATAGGATACAACACCACAAGAAGACCGATATCTCACCATCAGTGCCCGCAGACGGCCACGGAGTACTGCAGGTAGCCCTACTCGGGACCTTACCGCAGCCACTGGAACAGTTGTCTTCAGACACACAGTCTACAGACGACTGAACAGACATGGCTTATTCGCCCGGAGACCTGCAAGGTGCATTCCACTGAACCCTGGTCACAGGAGAGCCCGTGAAGCCTGGTGTCAAGAATACAGTACATGGTTATTGGAACAGTGGTCCCAGGTTATGTTCACGGACGAATCCAGGTATAGTCTGAACAGTGATTCTCACCAGGTTTTCATCTGGCGTGAACCAGGAACCAGATACCAACCCATTAATGTCCTTGAAAGGGACCTGTATGGAGGTCGTGGTTTGATGGTGTGGGGTGGGATTATGATTAATGCACGTACACCCCTGCATGTTTTTGACAGAGGAACTGTAACAGGTCAGGTGTATCGGGACTTCATTTTGCACCAGTATGTCCTCCTTTTCAGGGGTGCAGTGGGTCTCACCTTCCTCCTGATGGATGATACCGCACGGCCCCACCGAGCTGCCATCGTGGAGGAGTACCTTGAAACTGAAGATATCAGGTGAATGGAGTGGCCTGCCTTTTCTCCAGGCCTAAACTCCATCGAGCATGTCTGCGATGCTCTCAGTCGACGTATCGCTGCACGTCTTCAAACCCCTGCGACACTTTAGGAGCTCCGACAGGCACTGGTGCAAGAATGAGAGGCTATACCCCAGGAGCTGCTCGATCACCTGATCTAGAGTATGCCAACCCGTTGTGCGACCTGTGTACGTGTGCATGGTGATAATATCGCATATTGATGTCGGGGTACATGTGCAGGGAACAGTAGCGTTTTGTAGCTCGTGTGTTTCGGGACGGTTTTCTCAACTTATCAGCAATACCGTGGACTTACAGATCTGTGTCGTGTGTGTTCCCTATGTGACTATGCTATTAGCGCCAGTTTTGTGTAGTGTCACGTTGTATGGCACCACATTCTGCAATTATCCTTAATTTATGAGCATGAGTGTAGATTCGTTACCAGTAGCTTCAATCAATTCGAGAGCATTGCGGAATTGCTTCGTAACCTCAAATGGGAATCCCTGGAGAGAAGAAACTTTTTTATCGCGAAACATTATCGAGAAAGCAAAGGTCCCGATTTCGAGTCTCGGTCGGGCACACAGTTTTAATCTGCCAGGAAGTTTCATTATCGAGAAAGTTCGTGACGGACTGCAGCACGATTCTGCTGCCACCAACGAACATTTCACCTAAGGACTGCGAACACAAGATAACAGAAATCACCACTCGTACGGAGGCATATAGGTACTCGGTTTCCTTCGTTCCACTTCCGAGTGGAAGGGGAAAGGGAATGACTATAGTCCGATTAAAATAACTTGATAGTTGACACTTCATGCGCTGCAGCTTCTTTCTTCCAAACTGAGCGCTCAACGTCACGCCCGAATCGTTCGCCGTTGTCAAACTGCCACAACAGATAGTCAGTTCACTTCCAGTTCCTTGTCTTGCTTTCTTTCTTGATATGTTTTGATCCCGAATCCTAGGTCTGGCTCTGTATTTTGTGTTCCATTACACATGGTAACCACACCAAAAACAACGCACATACAACGATGCTAACGACATACACACGTTTCAGACACAAAACTAACCAAACACTGATGGACTCTTCCGCACAAGACGTGATTCAGCGTGATTTATACAGTTCTATTACGTGAAGCGAAATTTAGGGCTATTGATTAATAGTTGTGACTGGGACACCAGACTCATACACTACGTGATCAAAAGTATCCGGACATCCCCAAAAACATACGTTTTTCGTATTAGGTGCATTGTGCTGCCGCCTACTGCCAGGTACTCCGTATAAGCGACCTCAGTAGTCATAAGCCACACATTACACCGATAAATGCCAAACGACGCCTCGCTTGGTGTAAGGAGCGTAAACATTGGACGATTGAACAGTGAAAAAACGGTACACAATGTATCGATCCGATGGCAGTGTGTGGGTATGGCGAATGCCGGGTGAACGGCATCTGCCAGCGTGTCTAGTGCCAACAGTAAAATTCGGAGGCGGTGGGGTTATGCTGTGGTCGTGATTTTCATGGCGAGGGCTTGCACCCCTTGTTGTTTTGCGTCGCGCTATCACAGCACAGGCCTACATTGATGTTTTAAGCACTTCTTGCTTCCCACTGTTAAAGAGCAATTCGGAGGTGGCGACTGCATCTTTCAACACGATCGAGCACCTGTTCATAATGCACGGCCTATGGCGGAGTGGTTACACGACAATAACATCCCTATAATGGACTGGCCTGCACAGAGTCCTGACCTGAATCCTATAGAACACCTTTGGGATGTTTTGGAACGCCGACTTCGTGCCAGCCCTCATCGACCGACATCGATACCTCTCCTCAGTGCAGCACTCCGTGAAGTGACGGCTGCCATGCCCCAAGAAATCTTCCAGCTCCTGATTGAACGTATGCCTGCAAGAGTGGAAGCTGTCATCGAGGCTGAGGGTGGGCCAACATCGTATTGAATTCCAGCATTACCGATGGAGGATGCCACGAATTTGTAAGTCATTTTCAGGAAGGTGTCCAAATACTTTTGATCACATAGTGTAAATACAACAGCCTTTTGCAGTGCAATGGCGTAGCGTAACGGTTGGCGTATGAATATGACTTGTAGACGGTCGAATGTTCGGATGTCGTCAAATGCAGCAATTTTTTTAATCTTTCTAAATCTATTCAATACACTTTGATTATCATTTTAGTTAATTAATTGGTTTAAATATAACTTTTATTACTTCTAATACTCTGCTGCGTTATTTTTGTCATCGTATTGACTTTTTAATTTGCTCTTATTTTTCTTCCTGTCATTCTTTTTTCCTTTGGAATATGCCTGTGTCACCTACAATCTGCAACCTAGTACCAATCAGGACTGCTCACCAGTTCGTAATGCGGCACTCCCTATAGACAGCGTGAGGACGGTTTTAGGTAAACAATGACAGCGAGAAATTGCAGTTTGGTTTTACAGCAAAAACTGAAATTTTGCTCCGGAATTATGAAATTTTTTCTGTCTTTAGTTTAACAGCGTTTGTGAAATGACCCGCTGCTTTGTATGTCATCCATAACCGATCGGTAACTGGCAGCGGAGGGGCCAACACTGTAGCGGCAAATGACAGACGTGAGCTATCAAGTAATTTCAATCGGACTACAGCAGCAGTACAAGGTACCGTCCGCCGTGAGCCTTAAGGTGGCATCAAGAGTGTGTCTCTAGATGCAGATAAAGTTGTTGATGTCAATTGCCACAACAGACGTCCAAAACATTGACCTTATGAATTTCTGCATAGTATATACGTTCCGAAAAGACAGTACTGTGATTTGATATTCTTCTGGACATATTAAAGCAGAGGCCAGTGTTCAAAGACAATTCTTGTCTTTTGGAATCGTCGGAGTTCCCTTGTCTTACTTTCGACCCCCCCCTCTCCCTGATAGAAGTCAAGAGGTTCTTAGGTCTGGTGACCGTCCATGCTATTTGGCGTTTCCCGAACAACTAAATCAATTACCTGCAAATGCTCTGTTAACAAGGCCTCTAAGTAGGAGTTATGCGGCATAAATGGAAGTTGGTAGGCGTGTTTCTTGATCTGAAAGATGATATCCATTCAGAGTTCTCGCCTGTCGCTTAAGAGTGACCTTAGTAGCGCCACTAATAATAATGGCTCTGAGCACTATGGGACTTAACGTCTCAGGTCATCAGTCCCCTAGAACTTAGATCTACTTAACTTAAAGGACATCACACCCATCCATGCCCGAGGCAGTAGCGCCACTACGAGGATTACTTTAAATACATGCTGTATCGGTCGTGAGCGTCAGTTACCTTTGAGACTGGACGTGGTAAGTTGAAGTTAGTCAAAAGAATATTTTTAAGACGACAAAGACGCCATATTCAACACCTCTCTGAGTTTGAATTGAGATCATGTAATAGGGCTACGAGAACCTGGATGTTCTCTCTGCGGTATTGTAGAAAGACTTGGCAGGAATGTAGTTATTGTATTGCTGGCAGCGGTGGTTACGAGAATTTGCGGAAGCAAGAAGCCTGGGTTCCGGACGGCCATGTGGCACTGCCAAGAGAGAACACCATCCTATTCGGCCTATGGCTCTGGAGCATCGTACTGCATTTACAATAGCTATTTAGACAGCAATTAGCGTCACAGTAACACAATGAACAGTTACAGATCGACTGCTTCAAGAACATTTCCGAGCCAGACGTCCTGTAGCGTGCAATCCAGTGACATCAAACCACTGCCATTTTCGACTTAAGAGAAAGCACACTGGAGGGAAGGATGGAGGTTATTTGTGTTCTCTGATAAAAGTTGGTTCTGCCTCGGTGCCAGCGACGGCTGTCTAGGTTAGAAGGGGTCCAGTTGAGGGCCTGTAACCAACCTTATTGACACGCTGGTCCTACAGCTGGAGGTATGATCTGAGTATGATTTCATATGACAGCAGAACAACTGCCGTGGTTATCCCATGCATCCTGACTGCAAATGTGTACGCCAGTCTGGTGATTCGTTTTGTTGTGCTGCCATTCATGAACAGGATTCCGAGTGGCCGAGCGGTTCTAGGCGCTACAGTCTGGAGCCGAGCGACCGCTCCGGTCGCAGGTTCGAATCCTGCCTCGGGCATGGATGTGTGTGATGTCCTTAGGTCAGTTAGCTTTAATTAGGTTCTAAGTTCTAGGCGACTGATGACCTAAGAAATTAAGTCGCATAGTGCTCAGTGCCATTTGAACAGGATTCCAAGCGGTGTTTTCCAACACGATAACGCTCACTCACATGCCACTGTCGTAACCCAACACGCTCTACTGAGTGTCGACACGTTGCCTTGGCCTGCTCGATCAACAGATCTGTCTCAAACCGAATTGTATGGGACACTATCAAACGACAACTCCAGCGTCATCCACAAACAGCATTAAACGCCCCTGTATTGACCAACCAAGTGCAACAAGCATGGAACTCCATCCCACAAAGTGACATCCAGTAGTTGTACAACAAAATGCATGTACATTTGCATGCTTGCATTCAACACCAGTTATTAATGTACCAGTATTTCACATTTACGATGGGTTATCTCGCGTTGACATAAACCTGTGATCATGCAATGTCAATTTCTTAAATATGTTACCAAGGCAAATGCATTCCTGAAATTTCAGTTTTCGGTGAAGCAATTTTTTTCCGCAGGTGTGTTTGTGGGGTATGTGTGGCACATCCGTTATGTTGAAACTTCCTAGCAGATCAAAACTGTTTTGATCTACGACGAAGTTTCATATCACCACACACTCCGTTGCAGAGCGAAAAATTCATTCTTCCGTCATGCTGGTGTCACATGGATCGCCTCATTTTCAGTAGGGTATTTTCCAACAAATGTAACCAACTGTGGATATTTGTACAGGCGCAGATGGGGCCTGGTCATGATAGGCGAGACTGTGGGCATATGAAGGGAGTTTTTCCAGTATAAGAGTTCGTTATAAATTAAAAACTTAGTGCATTCACTTTAAGGAATGAATATGAACTCGTCGAGGTCGGCCTATGAGGCCGTCAGCCAATCATGTTTGGTGGTGAGAAGCTGTTAATTCTGATCTCGGGACGAAGTCCGAGGATAAACGAGAATAGGGGAGGGATGTCGTCATTGCCAACTGAAATTAAGTACCAGAGAGGCAGTGCAAACTGAATCCTATGCTCATAGCGGCTGCCACCAGCTAACATGTGATTTCTCTCCCATGCTCCCTATTGGTTGCCGATAACGGTGGGCAGTGGGCCTGTTGTCAGCACGTTCTTAAGGAACAAACAAACATTACTGAAGCGGTGATCCTACTCGGCACATAGGCCACGACGAACTGCACTTGAACATTGAAAGAGAATATTAAAGTGAAAAATTAGACATAAAATAAAAATTTGAAATACTAATTAGACCGCTAGGAGACTTGCATGAATAATCCCTCTTCTATAACTCCGAGTGGCGTGGAGAGGGGTGGGGGGAGGGGGAATGAACCATTCGAGAACTATAGTTAACGGTAACGAGGGCTTCATCTTGTAAGTTTTTTAGATGGGCTTACAAAAATTTTTTACTTTTTTTTTTGACTGGGCTCAACAGTTGTTGTTGTTGTTGTGGTCTTAAGTCCTGAGACTGGTTTGATGCAGCTCTCCATGCTACTCTATCCTGTGCAAGCCTCTTCGTCTCCCAGTACCTACTGCAACCTACATCCTTCTGAATCTGCTTAGAGTATTCATCTATTGGTCTCCCTCTACGATTTTTACCCTCCACGCTGCCCTCCAATACTAAATTGGTGATCCCTTGATGCCTCAGAACATGTCCTACCAACCGATCCCTTCTTCTGGTCAAGTTGTGCCACAAACTTCTCCTCTCCCCAATCCTAGTCAATACTTCCTCATTAGTTATGTGATCTACCCATCTAAGCTTCAGCATTCTTCTGTAGCACCACATTTCGAAAGCTTCTATTCTTTTCTTGTCCAAACTATTTATCGTCCATGTTTCACTTCCATACATGGCTACACTCCATACAAATACTATCAAAAATGACTTCCTGACACTTAAATCTATACTCGATGTTAACAAATTTCTCTTCTTCAGAAACGCTTTCCTTGCCATTGCCAGTCTACATTTTATATCCTCTCTACTTCGACCATCATCAGTTATTTTGCTCCCCAAATAGCAAAACTCCTTTACTACTCTAAGTGTCTCATTTCCTAATCTAATTCCCTCAGCATCACCCGACTTAAGTCGACTACATTCCATTATCCTCGTTTTGCTTTTGTTGATGTTCATCTTATATCCTCCTTTCAAGACACTGTCCATTCCATTCAACTGCTCTTCCAAGTCCTTTGCTGTCTCTGACAGAATTACAATGTCATCGGCGAACCTCAAAGTTTTTATTTCTTCTCCCTGGATTTTAATACCTACTCCGCATTTTTCTTTTGTTTCCTTTACTGCTTGCTCAATATACAGATTGAATAACATCGGGGAGAGGCTACAACCCTGTCTTACTCCCTTCCCAACCACTGCTTCCCTTTCATGTCACTCGACTCTTATAACTGCCATCTGGTTTCTGTACAAATTGTAAATAGCCTTTCGCTCCCTGTATTTTACCCCTGCCACCTTTAGAATTTGAAAGAGAGTATTCCAGTCAACATTGTCAAACGCTTTCTCTAAGTCTACAAATGCTAGAAACGTAGGTTTGCCTTTCCTTAATCTTTCTTCTAAGATAAGTCGTAAGGTTAGTATTGCCTCACGTCTTCCAGTGTTTCTACGGAATCCAAACTGATCTTCCCCGAGGTCGGCTTCTACTAGTTTTTCTATTCGTCTGTAAAGAATTCGTGTTAGTATTTTGCAGCTGTGGCTTATTAAACTGATTGTTCGGTAATTTTCACATCTGTCAACACCTGCTTTCTTTGGGATTGGAATTATTATATTTTTCTTGAAGTCTGAGGGTATTTCGCCTGTTTCATACATCTTGCTCACCAGATGGTAGAGTTTTGTCAGGACTGGCTCTCCCAAGGCTGTCAGTAGTTCTAATGGAATGATGTCTACTCCCAGGGCCTTGTTTCGTCTCAGGTCTTTCAGTGCTCTGTCAAACTCTTCACGCAGTATCGTATCTCCCATTTCATCTTCATCTACATCCTCTTCCATTTCCATAATATTGTCCTCAAGTACATCGCCCTTGTACAGACCCTCTATATACTCCTTCCACCTTTCTGCTTTCCCTTCTTTGCCCAGAACTGGGTTTCCATCTGAGCTCTTGACATTCATACAAGTGGTTCTCCTATCTCCAAAGGTCTCTTTAATTTTCCTGTAGGCAGTATCTATCTTACCCCTAGTGAGATAAGCCTCTACATCCTTACATTTGTCCTCTAACCATCCCTGCTTAGCCATTTTGCACTTCCTGTCGATATCATTTTTGAGACGTTTGTATTCCTTTTTGTCTGCTTCATTTACTGCATTTTTATATTTTCTCCTTTCATCAATTAAATTCAATATTTCTTCTGTTATCCAAAGTTTTCTACTAGCCCTCGACCTTTTACCTACTTGATCCTCTGCTGCCTTCACTACTTCATCCCTCAAAGCTACCCATTCTTCTTCTACTGTATTTCTTTCCCCCATTCCTGTCAATTGTTCCCTTAAGCTCTCCCTGAAACTCTGTACAACCTCTGGTTCTTTCAGTTTATCCAGGTCCCATCTCCTTAAATTCCCACCTTTTTGCAGTTTCTTCAGTTTTAATCTACAGGTCATAACCAACAGATTGTGGTCAGAGTCCACATCTGCCCCTGGAAATGTCTTACAATTTAAAACCTGGTTCCTAAATCTCTGTCTTACCATTATATAATCTATCTGATACCTTTTAGTATCTCCAGGGTTCTTCCATGTATACAACCTTCTTTCATGATTCTTAAACCAAGTGTTAGCTATGATTATGTTGTGTTCTGTGCAAAATGCTACCAGGCGGCTTCCACTTTCATTTCTTAGCCCCAATCCATATTCACCTACTACGTTTCCTTCTCTCCCTTTTCCTACACTCGAATTCCAGTCACCCATGACTATTAAATTTTCGTCTCCCTTCACTATCTGAATAATTTCTTTTATTTCATCATACATTTCTTCAATTTCTTCGTCATCTGCAGAGCTAGTTGGCATATAAACTTGTACTACTGTAGTATGTGTGGGCTTCGTATCTATCTTGGCCACAATAATGCGTTCACTATGCTGTTTGTAGTAGCTTACCCGCATTCCTATTTTCCTATTCATTATTAAACCTACTCCTGCATTACCCCTATTTGATTAGGTGTTTATAACTCTGTAGTCACCTGAACAGAAGTCTTGTTCCTCCTGCCACCGAACTTCACTAATTCCCACTATATCTAACTTTAACCTCTCCATTTCCCTTTTTAAATTTTCTAACCTACCTGCCCGATTATGGGATCTGACATTCCACGCTCCGATCCGTAGAACGCCAGTTTTCTTTCTCCTGATAACGACATCCTCTTGAGTAGTCCCCGCCCGGAGATCCGAATGGGGGACTATTTTACCTCCGGAATATTTTACCCAAGAGGACGCCATCATCATTTAATCATACAGTAAAGCTGCATGCCCTCGGGAAAAATTACGGCTGTAGTTTCCCCTTGCTTTCAGCCATTCGCAGTACCAGCACTGCAAGGCCGTTTTGGTTATTGTTACAAGGCCAGATCAGTCAATCATCCAGACTGTTGCCCTTGCAACTACTGAAAAGGCTGCTGCCCCTCTTCAGGAACCACACGTTTGTCTGGCCTCTCAACAGATACCCCTCCGTTGTGGTTGCACCTACGGTACGGCTATCTGTATCGCTGAGGCACGCAAGCCTCCCCACCAATGGCAAGGTCCATGGTTCATGGGGGGGGGCTGAACAGTAAGCAAATGGTAATGTGGTTGTAGCTCGACGTGTCGACGTGTGAGCTGATGGAATTGCCTTTCATCGCCCATTCCAGTTGAGTAACACGAAAAACAGGTTCAATTAGTCATCTGCAACGCTTATACGACTGTTAACGGAGGACGGGCGGCCTTTGGGAAAATGTTACAAATTAATACGGTCTTTGAATGTATTCGAAGGAGGATATAAGATGAACATCAACAAAAGCAAAACGAGGATCATGGAATGTAGTCTATTTAAGTCGGGTGATGCTGAGGGTATTAGACTAGGAAATGAGACACTTACAGTAGTAAAGGAGTTTTGCTATTTGGGGAGCAAAATAACTGATGATGGTCGAAGTAGAGAGGATATAAATAGTTTGGACAAGAAGAGAATAGAAGCTTTCGAAATGTGGTGCTACAGAAGAATGCTGAAGATTTGATGGGTAGAGCATATAACTAATGAGGAGGTATTGAATAGAATTGGGGAGAAGAGGAGTTCGCGGCACAGCTTGACTAGAAGAAGGGATCGGTTGGTAGGACATGTTCTGAGGCATCAAGGGATCACTAATTTAGTACTGGAGGGCAGCGTGGAGGGTAAAAATCGTAGAGGGAGACCAAGAGATGAATACACTAAGCAGATTCAGAAGGATGTAGTACTGGGAGATGAAGAAGCTTGCACAGGATACAGTAGCATGGAGAGCTGCATCAAACCAGTCTCAGGACTGAAGACAACAACAACACAACTCTACCCTGTGCAAGCCTCTTCATCTTTGAATAACCACTGCAACTTACACTCTTCTGAATCTGCTCACTGTATTCGTCTCTTGATCTCCCTCTACGATTTTAATCCCCCCACCACAACTTCCTCCCTGTACTAAATTTATGATCCCTTGAGGTCACAGAAAGTGTCTTGTCAACCGATCCCTTCTTTTAGTCAATGTTTAGTACCGCGATCAATCCATCTCAAAATGGTACAAATGGGGCTGAGCACAATGGGACTTAACTTCTATGGTCATCAGTCCCCTAGAACTTAGAACTACTTAAACCTAACTAACCTAAGGACATCATACACATCCATGCCCGAGACAGGATTCGAACCTGCAACCGTAGCGGTTCCAGACTGTAGCGCCTAGAACCGCTAGCCACCCCGGCAGGCGATTTATCCATCTAATCTTCAGTATTGTGCTGTAGCACCACATTTCAGAAGTTTCTATGCTCTGCCTGTCTGTGTATCGTCAATGTTTCACTTCCATACGTAGCTTCCAGAAAATTTCCTGACACTGAAATCTATGTTCGATGTTAACAAATTTTTCTTCTTCAGATACGCTTTTCTTGTCAGTACCAGGATACATTTTATGTCGTTTATACTTGAGCCGTCATAATCTATTTTGCTGCCCAATAGCAAGAAGATCATCTACTACTTTAAATGTCTCGTTTTTTAATCTAATTCTTTCAGCCTAACCCGATTTAACTCGGCAATAGCCGCGTGGGTAGCCGCGCGGTCTGGGGCGCCTTGTCACGGTCCGCGCGGCTCCTCCCGTCGGAGGTTCCAGTTCTCCCTCGGGCATGGGTGTGTGTGTTGTCCTTAGCGTAAGTTAGTTTAAGTTAGATTAAGTAGTGTATATGCTTAGGGACCGATGACCTCAGCAGTTTGGTCCCATAAGACCTTACGACAAATTTCCATATTCGGCAATATTTCATTATTCTAGTTTTCCTTTCGTTGATGTTCATTTTATACCCTCCTTTCAAGACACTGTCCAGTCCGTTCAACTGCTCTTCTAAATCCTTTGCTGTCTCTAATAGAATTACAATGTCATTTGCAAACTTCCAAGTTTTTATTTCCATTGGTTTCCTTTACTGCTTGCTCAATATGCAGATTGAGGCCTTTGGCTATTGGGTCTAAACATGACAAGTATATCTCGTTTTAATTTTGTTCAGTTAACATTAATTAAAATTCCAACTATTAAAAGCCTCAGAAAAATAATCAGAATTTAAGTATCATCGCATTCAGCATTATAATTTTAGACATGGTATGAATTTTAAAGATGTTAAATACATCGTTCTTACGCCTAGAAACAGCAGTTCTCAGTAAAATAGCACTAACATTAAAGGACATATTTGGACAAGATTAAAATCATTGAGCATTACATCTTCCATAGCATAAACATTACAGGAACAAACTCAATGAAAAGGTAAAGCGAATATGAGAATTAATCTGTTTCCTCGTAGCATTAACAGAAAATAGAAAACTGAGAACTATTCTGGCCAGTTCCTAAAACCCGTTGTAATGGAACCCAATACTCAATTTAGCACAAGTAGTATGTAAAGATTCCGCAGAAATGATCTTCAATATATGCAAAAGTTCAATTTCAACATTAAATAGCAAATAAGCTAATAAGTTTCCCATAGGCAAAAACCTAACTTCAGTGTGCAAATCCCACAGCAGTGATTTAAATCTTTTATTTAAGTTACTTAAAGTTGACTTACAAAACACAGATAACTGAAACCATCAAGTGCTAAAGAGTCATCGCACAATGGTGTCTCAGATTCCTGAGGTAAGTTTCCTAATAATCACACGTAGTAAGTGTAAATCAAGAAAATTACTCAGGGAACAGCAAGCAAAATCCAATGCTGCTGTCGTAATAGTTTTATTTATTACATAATTTGTTCTGCTACCGGTCACGATTTTATTTTCTTTTGTACGACCATTTTTAGTAAAAGAGTCCCATTTTCATGAGCGTTTTTTAGTATTATGCCATTTATTCGTGACGTTTTCCATTTGTGAGGTGCTGTATTGTTCTGTTGTCTTTAATATTATACATAAACACGAGGAATGTTGTAATTACTGCAGATATTTATTTAGAGTTAAACACAAATTTGGAAAAAAATAGTACTTACGGTTTTCTCGTTGTCGACTTGTGCAGGAGAAACACACACACGTATCAAACAAAACTTTCTGTTCACAGTACATATTGACAACAGCAATCGTACAAAAGTAAATGAGATTCAAAGATATTTTTCATGTCAGAGATTACGTTGTAGACAGTCCATAGAGTATGAGGAGGAGGAGGAGATTAGCGTTTAACGTCCCGTCGACAACGAGGTCGTTAGAGACGGAGCGCAAGCTCGGGTGAGGGAAGGATGGGGAAGGAAATCGGCCGTGCCCTTTCAAAGGAACCATCCCGGCATTTGCCTGAAGCGATTTAGGGAAATCACGGAAAACCTAAATCAGGATGGCCGGAGACGGGATTGAACCGTCGTCCTCCCGAATGCGAGTCCAGTGTGCTAACCACTGCGCCACCTCGCTCGGTCATAGAGTATGATACACGATTCTTCCGTACAGAGGATTTTTTTATTATTAATCTGGATCATTATTTATTTATACAGGATAGCCACAAGAAGTTTGAAAAGTTTGTAAGGGTGTCGCAAGAAAGTTTGTGCTGAGAAATAATTGTTAAAAAAATTCCATCGTTGCTACGTTACAGAATTAATTAGCATTTAAGTTACCCAATCAGGACGATGCGCGCGTAAATTCAAGCGACCCACCAGAGGCAAAAATGGTACACGGGACGGCAGTAAGGATCAATCCCGAGCCAAAGGCTGTGCAGTCTCACGCGCTATTATCTATGCTCTGTGAACAACTGATAATCTGGCGGGCCGGTTGAATTTGCGTGCGCAACGCCCTGACTGGCTAGCTTCGAAGGTAGTTACCTGGAAACGGCGCAACGTATCGAGTTTTTTTTCTTTACAATTATTTCTCAGCACAGTCTATACTGATACACCCTTACAAGCTTTTCACATTATTTCTGACAACCCTGTATTTATTTTCGAAGGTACTTAGTTCTACGTATCACCATTTTTCTTTCATTATTTAAGGATACTGTCGAAACATCTGAAGAGAGCCTTGTTGACAGCTTGGACCCACGTCTTCGTGGGGTTTGCGCCACACTAGAAATCTACCATCAGCTCTTACCACCTGAAATCGGAGTCATCTGACCAGGCGACGGTTTTCCAGTCGTCTAGCGTCCAACCGATTTGGTCACGAGCCCAGGAGAAGTGCTGCACGCGATGTTGTGCTGTTAGCAAAACCACTCGCGTTGGGCGTCTGCTGCCATAGCCCAATACCACCACATTTTGCAGCGCGCTGTCCTAACGGATACAAGCGTCGTACGTCCACCATTGATTTCTGCGGTTACTTCGCGCTGTTTTGCTTGTCTGTTAGCATTGACAAGTCTAAGCAAACGCCGCTGCTCTCGGTCGTTGAGTGAAGGCCGTCGGCCACCGCGTTGTCCGTGGTGAGAAGTAATGCCTGAAATTTAGTACTCTCGATACAATCTTGCACTGTGAATCTCGGAATATTAAATTACCTAACGACTTCCGAAATGGAATGTCCCATGCATCTAGCTCCAATTACAATTACAAAGTGTGTTAATTCCCATCGTGCGGCCATTTTCACGTGAATCACCTGATTACAAATTACAGCTCCCCCAATGCGCTGCTGTTTTTTACCTTATGTACGCAATACTACCGCCATCTGGATATGTGCATATCACTGTCCTATGACTTTTGCAACTCAATGTATGTACGTTCACGACATGCCACATGGCTGCTATGAATTCAGCTGTGTAAATAAATCACCAAACTAATAAGCATAAATTTTAAACAAAATTTGTATTGGATTGCAACCAGTCAATATGTGCAGTGGACAAACAGAACATGCTACTTACCTCAACGGGATGTGTTCGTAAAACACTGAAATGGTACAAGAACTCTTTTTTTTCACTCTTTAGAAACGTGCGTGCTACATTCACATTTTATTACCAAGGCTAATACCGTAAAGAATGCTTCAGTCACCGAACTTCATCTCAGCTTAATTCGGGAGATTTTAGAGGCATGCCACCGAGAAGGGAAAGCATCAGGATCAGTACCGGTTCGAAAACATTTTTCAAACATATGCGATTGCAGTCTTTCTCGGCGTATTCCACTGTTGAATTCTTCTCGGATTATCAGCCGAGTGGTGGCGTCGTCTTGTCGCAACGTTTCAATGAGTTTCGTACCCATCATCTTCTGGCAGAAGATGATGGGTACGAAACTCATTGAAACCTTGCGACAAGACGACACCACCACTCGGCTGATAACCCGAGAAGAATTCATCATTTTTCAAACATTTTATCATTTGGCACCTCGCTGTCCCCTTTTTTCCTTCGTACCGTACACTTTCAGCCGCGTCAGTTTTCGCTACTATTTGTGATACGCACTGTATACAAACAAATCTTGCACTTGGGCGCCCATCTGAGCGTGGCGCCACAAGTGGCCGCTACTTATCGTAAAACGTTCTTCGTAGAAACCTTACTGCAGATTTTGTATCGTGGGCATACACAACTGTAGAACTGAACCGTGGTGAACAAGACCGCTCAAGCTGTATGATAAATCTTATTTTTCTGAGCCGGCCGCGGTGGCCGTGCGGTTCTAAGCGCTCCAGTCCGGAGCCGCGCTGTTGCTACAGTCGCAGGTTCGAATCCTGCCTCGGGCATGGCTGTGTGTGATGTCCTTAGGTTAGTTAGGCTTAAGTAGTTCTAAGTTCTAGGGGACTGATGACCACGGCAGTTGAGTCCCATAGTGCTCAGATCCATTTGAATCATTTTCTTCTGATCCAACTAATTTCGCAGCGTTACATCTATATATTCAGGGATACAGATTTACAATTTAATGCAGACGATAATCAGTATATGATCAAACGTTCTTTGTCCCATTGTGATAAAACTGTTCAACCGTCAAGAGGCTGGCACCCAATTTGAAATAAAGCAGAATGAAGGGATCATCGTCGCGATACAGGAAAACTGAGGATTATCATCGCCGTGACAACATGAAGTACGCAGTGACCGGCCCCCTGGACAAACACTTCTCTGAGGCGGTCACTGAGGACCTCATGTTGTCACGACGATGTTAAGCCTTAGTTTTCCTGTACCACGATGATGTTTCCTTCGTTTCGATTTATTTTAAAATGGGTTGCCGACCTCTTGACGGTTAAACAGTTTTATCATAATGGAACAAAGAATGCTGGATAATCTACTGCTTAACGGTTGGGATAAATTATAAATCTGTATCCCTGAAGATGTGGTTCTAACGCTGCGACACTAGTTGCATCAGAAATAAAGATTTATCGTACAGCTGAAGCGGTCTTATACATCACAGAAATCTTACAGTTGTGACGTCTCCCTGCTACTGACCCCAAGCGGCAACTTTCGTCACTTTGGCCTTAAATCGACCATGGTTAGGAGGTCGTCTATCAGATGGAGAAATACTGTGTGGGACTGTATATGGAGCCTTGTTTCGAAATTCTTACTCTTATTCTCCAGGCCCCACAAACCGCAGTCGGTTTTTTGGCTGCATCAAGTAGGCTCCTCCACAGCGTTCTGTTCTGGGCATCTCTTCCCTTGCTCCAATTCCCTTAAGATCCTCGCCCGCCTGCTCTCTCCATCTTATTTCCGAGCTGCCTACACGTCTTTACCCTTCGAGTTTCTTCTCCAACACTTCTTTTAGTCTTGATTCCTCCTCTCTTCTATAGACGTGCCCGGCCCATCTCAGGCTCCTTGTTTTGGCTTGCGCAACAATATCTGGTCCATCACATACCTTCCTGAGCTCCCTGTCCTTTATTCTTCGCCACTCTCCACCCTAACAAATTGGTCCAAATGTCTTCTGCAGGATTTTATTTTTGAAAACCTTTATCCTTCCCTTTGTATACATATCTATTCTCCATATTTCTGCCTCATATAGTAATACTGATCTGATTTCGGTTTTATATTTGGAAGAGTAGTTAAATGGAATGGACAATGTCTTTAAAGGAGGATATAAGCAGGTCATCAACAAAGGAAAAACACAGACAATGAAATGTAGTCGAATCAAATCAATTGATGCTGAGGGAATTAGATTAGGAAACGGGACACTTTAAGTAGTAAATGTAATTTCCTATTTGGGCAGCAAAATAACGGATGATGTTCGAAGTAAAGAGGATCTGAAATGTGGACTGGCAAGAGAAAGAAAATCGTTTCAGAGGAAGCGAACTTTGTTAACATCGAATATTGGCGCAAGTGTTAGGACGTTTTTTCTGAAGGTATTTAGTTGGCTTGGAGTTAAGTAAGGAGAGAATACACGCTTTTGAAATTTGATGCTACAGAAGATTGCTAACGATTGGATGGATAGATCACGTAACTAATGAGGGAGTACTGAACAGTAATGGGGGGGGAAAGAAAGGGGGATCGCTTGATAGGACACATTCTGAGACATCAAGGGACCGCCAATTTAGTATTGGAGGGAAGTGTACGGGGAAATAATCGTAGAGGGCGACCAAGAGATGAATACAGTAAGGAGATTCAGGAGCATGTAGGTTGCAGTAGTTATTTAGAGATGAAGAGGCTTGCACAGTATAGAGTAGCATGGAGAACTGCATGAAGCCAGTCTTCAGACTGAACACCAAAACAACAACATATCGTTATTGGATCCCCCTTTTTTTTGGATGACAGTAATTTGTTGAGTGAACATGATGTTCTTTTATCCTTGCTTCTGTTTCTTGTTACTCATCATTTCTGTTATTTACTACCACCCCCAGATATTTAAACTCTTCTGCCTCTTCAGACACGTGGTCATAAATTGATATGGTATTCCACCTTTTTCTCTTGTAATTTCTTTCTGTCCTCAAGAACTTTTTTTTTGTTGCCAAACTTCTGTTTTTTCACGCACAAATTTTCTCTGCTTATGCTATCGTTGACTTTCTTAAAACCAACAAACAATATTGTCACTGCTTTGTTGTCTTCCCAATTTATTGATATGGCTTCTTTCAGTATAAATATCTAAATAGTGGTGGATAGATTCTTCATAAATGCCGCCTGCTTTCTATCTATAATCTGTTTTAAATATGGTTCCAGTCTTTTCTGGAGAGCCTTGGAGAACAATTTGTAGGCTGTGCTAATTAATGAGATACCTCTATAATTTCTGCATTCATGTTTATCGTCCTTCTTATGGATTGTTGCTATGACCACGGGTTTCCCCTCAGACGGCATTCTTTCTTCATTCCAAATGTTGATCACGAGTTTGTGTATCTGTTTTCCGGTTGTACCTCGTACCTTCTTGAGTAGATCAGCTGTTATTCTATCTCTCCCTGGAGCTTTGTTGTTTTTCAGTATTTTAATTGTGTCCACTGCTCCTTCAATGTCAGCGATGTTGTTCTTTCATTTCTGTACTCCCATCTTCAACATTTAAAAGCTTCTCAAAACATTCCTTCCGTATTTCTATGCCTTTTGTTCTTTCCAAAACTGTATTGCCATTTTATCTTTACATGCCATACATCCATTGTATGTACCCTTTTCTGAAGAACCTAACTGACCTGAAAAAAATCACTTGCATACCCTGCAGTTTTATGTTCTTCTGCTCTTTTAATTAGGCATCGACATGCTCTCTGTTTTTCCTTCTGAGGAGGTTTTTAGTATCCTTTTAGCATTGTCATATGCTTCTTTCCTCTCTTCCTGTAGGTATTTTTTCTTTGCTACTCTTCTTTCTGCTCACCTTCTTCCGTGCTGCTGCTTCCACGTTTCCTTTTATCATTGGCCACTGGACTTCACTGTCGAGGTTGTCTTCCATTGTTAGAAACCCAAATGTGTTTTGAAGCTTAATGATAAATTCACTCCTATTTTCATTACCTTTCAATGTATCTGTGTCAGAATTTCATCATTTCGCCCTATTTTCTATCTTTGGTTTTTGTATAGCTGTTCGTTGTAGTATTACTGTGATGACTAAGTTATTGTCTGCGCCTGCCTCTGTTCCTCTTATGGTTTTCACATCCATTACACTGTTTTTGTGCCTTCCATCTACCAGGACATGGTCTGTTTTTTTTCTACCATCTGGTTATGCCCAAGTTGCCTTGTGAATGTCCTTTCGAGGAAAGTGTGTTATTATCCTTAGATTGGATTCACTTGCACAGATAAGAATTCTCACTCCACTATCATTACTTTCAACCTGTGAGCTTTCTATCCTTGCTACTCCTTTCCATGTGGTCTCCCTATCAACTTTACCATATCCCGGTGTCTTACGACTACCTCCTGAAATACTTTAAAAAAAACTGTCTTTCTTTTCATCCTCCGCTACGTCAGTTGCGGCACGTAGCGTGATTACTATTATATTTATGAATCTACATCTTCGTCTGCGGCCGGAGTGACCGAGCGGTTCTAGGCGCTACAGTCTGGAACCGCGCGACAGCTACGGTCGCAGGTTCGAATCCTGCCTCGGGCATGGATGTGTGTGATGTCCTTAGGTTAGTTAGGTTTAAGTAGTTCTAAGTTATAGGGGACTGATGACCTCAGAAGCTAAGTCCCATAGTACTCAGGGCCATTTGCACCTCCCAGTCTTATAACAGCTATTCTGTCATCAGTTGGCTGAGGAATCACTACCGCTGCTGTTCTTTTACCTTTGAAACCTATTCCATTTTGGAATTTTCGATCTTCCAATCCACTATGGTATAGGACATGTCGGTCTGTTTGTAGTTTTTCTTTTCCTGGGTATCTTGTTTCTTGTAGTTCAAGTAGATCCATTTCATATCTGTCGAGTTCCCCTGACAGAATACAAATGATGACAATTTCGAAAAAATTGGGTGATTTATGTAACAGAAAGACCTTCACAAACTGTACAAGTCATCAACGCGTTGGTCCATTATTGGGTCTTATGCAAGCGGTTATACGGATTGTCACTGACTGGCAGAGTTTTGAATGTACTCCTGAGTGATATCGTGCGAAATTCTGCCAATTGGCGCGTTAAATCGTCAGAATCCCGAGATGGTTTGAGGACCATGCCCATAATGGTCCAAAAAATCTCAATCAGAAATCTGGCGACCTTGATGGCCAAAGTATGGTTTGAAAAGCACGAAGACAAGCAGTAGAAAGTCTCGTCGTGTGTGGGCGGGGGTTATCTTGCAGATAGGTAAGCCTAGGATGGCTTGCCATGAAGGACAACGAAACGGGGCGTAGAATATCGTTCACATACCGTTGTGCTGTAAGGGTGCTGGTGACAACCAAAGGGGTATTGCTATGAAAAGAATTGGCAGCCCAGATCATTAGTCTTGTTTACAGGCTGCATGGCGGTTGACAGTCCCCAGACACGTCTTCAGCCTGGAATCCCATAGACTGCAGCAGAACTGTCTTCTGTCATGAGGCCCGTTTCGAAATGAGCGCCGATTCACAGCGAAGACAACCTGACTGTCACTCGCCATATGGCCTAACAACCAGGAATCACGGTCTGGTATGTCGTTTCTTATCATAGCAAGACCCATTTGATTGTGGTCCACAGCACACATGCAGCACAGCAAAATGTTGAGGATATTCTACCCCTCGTTTCGTTGCCCTTCATGGCAAGCCATCCTGGACTTACATTTCAAGAAGATAATGCGCACCCGTACACGGCGAGAGTTTCTGTTGCTTGTCTTCGTCTTGCCAAATCCTTCCATGGCTAGCAAGATCGCTGGACCTCTCCCGAACTGAGAACGTTTGGAGCTTTATGGTCATGGCCCTCCAAACAGCTTTGAATTTTGACGATCTAAGGCGCCTGTTGGACAGAATTCGGCACGATATCCCTCACAACTTCATCAATCAGTGTGAAGCCAAACAACTGCTTGCATAAAGGCCAGAGGTGGACCAACGCGTTATAGACTTGCTGAGTTAGTGAATTTCTTTCTCTTGAATAAATCATCCAATATTTCTGCAATTTCATTTTCTTATCTGTACACATACATCACATCTCCCGATTTCCGTCCCATCCAGATAATTCTTTTTTTTCTTGTCTTAGAGTGTATATCACCCAAAAAATAAGTTTCTTAAGTATGCTGCTTTGTAATGCTATCTCGATTTAGAAACATCATTATTAGAGAATACTCACTTATTGGTGAGAATAAAATATACCGAAGAGCCTGCAGTGTTGAGCGCCATACTGTGCCCATCACGGCGGGCGCTGCCCGTGAAGGGGCCTGACCACACACGGAGTGCACAGTGTTATGGCACACGGACCAGCGAATGGGTTAACAACAGGGGGTGGTGAGCTGCGCCAACCTGATTGATGTTTTTGGACGGTTCCCCACATCGCCGTAGGTAAATACTGGGCAGGTATCCACGTACTGTCTCAGATACACACTTATGCAAACGTTTAGGAAACGCCCTTTGACTTGGACATGAGATTTACCCTATACATGGACGGATGAGGTACGCAAGTCCTGTACTGGGGGGGCGAGGGGGGGGGGGGCCGAATGGCTTCCGGCCACCAACTGTCACGAACACTGCCAAAAACTAAAGTGCGGCTACTCAAGGACGTCCAGTGTAAGCTGTAATTATCGTATGGCAGCAAAACTTGGTGGATATTCTAATGCGTTGATGCAGAACGATGGAAACAGAATTAATTCCAGTTTTGGCCACCAGCTGAAAATCTGGCGCTGTACAGCGCCTCGTCAACGTCGCCGGTGCTCATATTGAACAGTTTACGAAAGCGGTAGTTAATAGTAAAATAAACATTATGTCTTTCCCATTTGTGCCGGCCAGTGTGGCCGAGCGGTTCTAGGCGCTTCAGTCTGGAACCGCGCGACCGCTACGGACGCAGGTTCGAATCATGCCTAGGGCATGGATGTGTGTTATGTCCTTAGGTTAGTTAGGTTTAAGTAGTTATAAGTTCTAGGGAACTGATGACCTCAAATGTTAAGTCCCATAGTGCTCAGAGCCATTTGAGCCATTTTCTTTCCCACTTGTTTATCCTTTTCTGTGCACGTCCCGTTCCTAACACATTACACATAGAAACATTTCTGCACTTCTTTATTGGATTCACAGTTCCAGATCTGCACCTGATGACCAAAATTGGAACTCGTTTTTTTTCAGTGTTCATCCTTTCTGCATTAACGCATTAGAATAGCTACCAAGTTTCGCTGCCATACGATAATTACAGCCTTCTCTGGATCTCTGTGAGTAGCTGCACTTTAATTATAACCACCCGGAATATAACAAAGTAGACCCCACAGAGAAACTGGAAAAAACAAGAAACAAGAAGAAGAACAACAACAACAAGAACAACGAGAGGAAGAAGACAACGGCACAGGACAGACTGATAGACGTCAACCGCACAAGTGAAAACACTTACTGTACCTGAACTAGTTGTCTGCTCATATGTGGTGTGGTAGGGCAGACTTTTGTTTGTGCATCCTCTTCTCTTGACGGTGTGACATCGCTTTGCGGCGCCATTATGTTGTTATTATTTGAGCAAGTTACATATGTCTCTGAAGTCTTCTTCGAAGACTCTTTCCAGTGTTACAAAGAAGTTGGTAGTTCCATTAAAAAAATTGGCCTATAGCCTAATTAGTTGCGCACGTCACATAATTCGACATATTTTCTTCTGTAGCTCACGTTGACATGTTTTTCGTGTTTCGGACGTATTTGGACTGCGCTGTTTTAGCCTGAATAGCTACTTTTAGTTTTTGTGGTTGTTGGCCCCGCAATGCTTCTCCAAGGCGCAGCTTACGTGCCATGAAACAGAAAGTTGTTTACTTTCCGTACACTCCACATGCATCATACAATTACAGCTGGTAATGTTCAACAATGTTGTCAACATTGCCTCGACTCTCCTACGTTATTTAACCTTGACCATTTGAGCCAGTCACTTCGGATGTCTTCCAGTCTGTGGTGGGTCAATTGAAGAGTGGAAATGGAACACGTTCTAAGTGCCATTTTTTCACGAACAGCGTTTTCAGACGCTACTGTATACATGGTACACTATGGTGTGTCCCTAGACTCGATCCAAGTGCAAGTCCGCGGAGAAAGTCTTTCAACGTACGTTAGTAGGTGGTGCGCGGTCTTCGTTTCAAGCTGCGCTTCCCTCTGTCCTATCCAAAGTTTAAAAAACATGGGAAGTGCTTTTTGTTGACTACAATACTACTACGTAGATAAAAATCTATTGCTGTAGTTCTGTACTTCTACTACCACAAATAACACGCTGTGCCTCGGTACTAATGATAATTCTGTCAAAAACTGACAGTTCTGAGGCCGTGGCAACGTAAAATAATAGGCATTGTTTCTTGCAAAAAAGAAAACAGTATGCAGCCACTGTTAATAACACTGTTTATTTACACATAAAGGGCCGTTACCGGTTTCGAACCGACAAATTCATCTCTAGACAGCTGCTCACGTTTATATTATATTTGTTGTTATTTGTACTAGCTGTTGGAAAAAAACTGTCAACAGCTAATGTAAACAACAACACATGTAAAATAAACGTGAACAGCCATCTGAAGATGAATCTGTGAGTTTGAAACGGGTGAAGCGCTATTTGTGTAAATAAACAGCGTTATTAGCAATGGCTGGTTGTTGCTTTCTTCTTTGCAAGAATCGACTTGAAAAGACGTTCTCGTTGCGGTTAGAAGCAGTGTTTCTTGGTATGGCACTTAGAACGTTCTTAATGAAGTATTTATTTTCTACACCCATGCTCATAAATTAAGGATAATTGCAGGATGTGGTGCCACACAACGTGGCACTACACAAAACTGGCGCTAATAGCATAGGCACATAGGGAACACACACGACATAGATCTGTAAGTCCACGGTATTGGTGATAAGTTGAGAAAACCGTCCCGAAACACATGTGCTACAAGACGCCACTGTTTCCTGCGCATGTATCTCGACCTCAATATGGGCTATGATGACCATGCACACGTACACAGAGCGCACGACGGGTTGGCATACTCTGGATCAGGTATAGCCTCCCATTCTTGCACCAGTGCCTGTCGGAGCTCCTGAAATGTCGTAGGGGTTTGAAGCCGTGCAGCGAAACGTCGACAGAGAGCATCCCAGATGTGCTCGATGGAGTTTAGGTCTGGAGAACAGCCAGGCCACTCCATTCGCTTGATATCTTCTGTTTCAATGTACTCCTCTACGATGGCAGCTCGGTGGGGCGTTGCGTTATCATCCATCAGGAGGTAGGTGGGACCCACTGCACCCCTCAAAAGGCGGACATACTGGTGCAAAATGAAGTCCCGATACACCTGACCTGTTACAGTTCCTCTGCCAAAGACGTGCATCAGTCATAATCCCATCCCACACCATCAAACCACGACCTCCATACCGGTCCCTTTAAAGGACATTAAGGGGTTGGTATATTGTTCATGGTTCACGCCAGATGAAAACCCGGCGAGGATCACTGTTCAGACTACACCTGGACCCTTCCGTGAACATAACCTGGGACCACTGTTCCAATGGCCATATACTGTGTTCTTGACCAGGGGCCAGTGGAATGCACCTTGCAGGTCTCCGGGCGAATAAACCATGTCTGTTCAGTTGTCTGTAGACCGTGTGCCTAGAGACAATTGTTTCAGTGGATGCTGTAAAGGTCCCGAGCGAGGCTACCTGCAGTACTCCGTGGCCATCTGCGGACACTGATGGTGAGATATCGATCTTCTTGTGGTGTTGTACAGTGTAGACGTCCCGTACTGTAGTGCCTGGACACGTTCCCTGTCTGCTGGATTCGTTGCCATTATCTTGAGATCACACTTTGTGGCACACGGAGGTCCCGTGCTACGACCTGCTGTGTTTGGCCAGCCTCCAGTCGCCATAGTATTCTGCCCCTCATAACGTCATCAATATGTGTTCTTTGAGCCATTTTCAACACACAGTCACCATTAGCACGTCTGAAAACGTCTGCACACTTACTCGCTGCACCGTACTCTGACATGCACCAACACACTTCTGTGTATGTGGATTGCTGCCAGCGCTACTGTGCGACGACCGCAGGTCAAATGCACCGCATGGTCATACCCCGAGGTGATTTAAACCCACAAACCGCCCACCAGAGCGTTGTTTCGCCATGTATCAGCATTATCCTTAATTTATGAGCATATGTGTAATTTGTGGTGCGGTGAACAGTATAATTCTGTGGTATCAGAACGTCGTCTCACTTGTTTTTATGCGAATGTTATATACAGGGATATCTTGGTTTTCATTCCCCTGACACGTGTCGAATTTACTTGGAGGATGTGGAGCAACATGGCCGTATTTTCAAAGTATCTTTTATTCAGACGATACTCATCTGCAGGTTCTACTATAAACCAAATAAGTACTTCCAGTCATTGGCTCATGTAATATAGGATCCATACAATAACATGGGCCAAAGACTAGAAGTATTTATTTGGTTTATAGTAGGACCTGCAGATGACGCAAATGTAGCGTTGGAACCAGTCGTCTGAATAGTAAATACTTTCAAAGTACGGCTGTGGTGTTTCACTTCCTTTACTTATATTGTCAACCGCTGTTCCACGTTCACAAGAAAGATGGGCTTCCATAAAATGTCAGATTTGCCACTTTCCTCTCTTCAATCATTTACGCTATTTCTCTATTTTTTTCGCAAATACTGCATGGTACCGAAGACTTAAATTTTTAGATCGCACTCCGGTGAGATACTCGTATTCTTCCGCTGCCCACAGCACGGCAGTATTGAGTCGATTTTTTCGAGGTCCTGACGAAGTGGATGTGCTGATAGCGGTGAGTTAGTGAGCCTGATAAGAAACGGAACTGGTGCCACGTCTTCGTGCTGCCCGCACGGCTGTTTCTCTGTAGTGCGCAAAACAGACCCTTGAAAAGCACACCATAGGAGCTCGCCACAAATATGTCACAGCCTAGAATCAAATACTCATTCCTGGTTACAATACATGTTCTCTCAGGAGTATGGATAGTATTTCAATAGCCCATTGCACGGGCAATGTCGGGGAAAAAACTGCCTGTAAATGTTAAGTGAGTTTGTTGTTATGCGTAATATAAAATCTCAAGTAATCAAGATTGCACGAAAACTTTTTTAAGTAATGTACTGAGGCAAAAGTACACGTGCACTTCACAACAGTTTAATAAATATCCTCTAATATTCCGCTACCACCTTCAATAAACTGTTTGGTTTTCTACTGCATATACAAATGAAATGCAAGGCTGACCTGTAGGATTTTCAGCTGAGCGCAGTTTAATCATTACTAAAACTTCACTTAAGATTCGTGAAGGACAGCTGTATGTGATAAGATATGTGGAGGCACAGGAAGGTTTAAGATACATAATATAATGATAAGCAAGAGATTTCTAAACCAGATTTTAGACTGCAAAACCAGATGCAGATGTGGACTCTAATCATAGTTAATTGGTTATGAACTGTAGATTAAAACTGAAGAAGTTGGAGAAAGATAAGACATAAAACGATTGGACCTAGGAACGTTGAAAGAACTAGAATTTAGTGAGAGTTTCCTAGGAAGATTAGGCAAAAGTTGACTGAAACAAGGAAAAGAAATACAAGAGAAGACGAATGGGTAGTCTTGAGAGATGGTATAGTGAAGGCATTAAAGTAACAACCAGGCAGAGACGCAAGGCTCAGTGAAAATCCTTATATAACACAAGATACATTGAATTTAATTAACGACAGGAGAAAGTTTAAAAATACAGTACGCGAAGCAGGCTAAACGCCTAGAAATAGGATTCTCAAGAACTGAAAAATGACAAAGCAGAAGCGGCTAGACGAGATATGCAAAGACTGAGAAGCATGCATGACAATTACAAAAATAAATATCTTCTGTAGGAAAATTAAACATTCCTGACAAATATGGAAGTGTCTTGGATTTTCTCAAGTCTTGCCTCCTTTATGAAGCGCAACGTCAGAACTGCCTCTCTGGTGTCTCCACCTTTCCTAAGACCACCGATGGTTGTCTAACAATGTTTCCCATTCTTGGCAGTAATCTGGACGCATGCGCTGTTAGGCTGATTCTGAAATAGTTCTTGCATTAATCAGCCTTCTCTATCTTCATTATTGTGTCATCATATTCTTCCAGAAGTCTGATAGTATGTCTACAGCCTCGTTAAGAACACAAGGTGAAGCAAAATAGGTGTTAGAAAGTGTTTGCCTACTGTGATTTAATCGGACGCCGTAAACAAATTTCCTTGAGATACTGTTGTATCGTAGCTCCGAAAATTCTATAGCTCACTCAGCAGCGTCTCAGTTCATTTTTCAGAGTGGAAGCTCGAACGTTGGAATAGCATTTGTTTATGGCAAAGACATTTTACACAAATTCTGAGCGTATTGTCATGATGAGACGTCCATTCAACGGCACATTTGACCCGGAATGACGATTTCTCAGTGAGATTACAGTGCTGAAAGAAAGTCCAATTGCAATGACAAAATTGAAGCATTCTCTGCTATAGTTTTTGTGTCATGTTTTCCACTAGCATCAGTTGAAACTCTGGAGAACGTAAGAGAGGGCGAACCCTATTCAGTGAGGAGACCATTACATCAAAAAGACATTGAGCACAGCAACTCAGAATGTCACGACTGCCTCTCCAGACAATAACGAAACAGAAACTAAACCTCTTCCCTTACAAAATTCACTTGTGCCAATCTTTGAAAGACAATGATGTGGATCAGCGATATTCTTTTGCAAATGATATGATTGAGGCCTCTGAAAATGAAGCAGACGTTAAGGATCAGGTTTAGTGAAGAAGCACGCTTCTGTCTCCATGTGGACGTCAACAACAGAACTGACTCTTCGGGGGTACTGCGAATCCACACGTTCAAACTGCTGGACACGATGTGGATTCTTACCAGATTGGACTGATGGAGGATATCAAAACAGTTCACAGTAGGGCAGCTCGTTTTGTGTTATAGCGAAATAGGGAAGAGTAAGTCACATATATGGTACACGATACGCGAGTTATCTGCAACTTTTTTTACACCACTTACATAGGGACAAATGATCACGGCAATAAAATAAGAAAAATCAGAACTCGAACGGAAAGATTTAAGTTTTGATTTTTCCTGTGCGCTGTTAGAGGGTGAAAGGGTAGAGGAAAGTGTGAAAGTGGCTCGATGAACACCTCTGCCAGGCACTTAAAAACTGATCATAAAAACAAAGCAGAAAAATGATTTAAGAATTAACCGTTAGAGATATTTGAGTTCTATTGCCCTTCTGTTATCTTCTGACTACGAGAAGAAGCTTTTTCCTGTGGATATAAAAGCACTGTGTTGTCACAGTGCTGTTTTGTCACATCAAACGCCGGCGAGTGGGCGATAAATATGCTATATGACAAATGGCATCCGATTTTTGCTGACTACTGCCGACTGAGGACTACAGCTAGGCTGTTAGACTACTTAAAAATACACTGAGGCAACAAAGGTCATGGGATACCTGCTAGTATCGTGTCTGACCTTTTGCCCAGCCTAGTGCAGCAACTCGACGTGGTATGGACTCAACAAGTCTTTGGGTCTGCAGAAATATTGAGCCATAGCCGTCCATAATTGCAAAAAAGTGGATTTAGGATTTTGTCCAAGAATTGATATCCTAATTATACCTCAAAATGTTCGATGGGATTCATGTTGGGCGATGTGGGTGGAGAAACCATTCGCTCGAATTGTCCCGAATGTTTTTCAAACCAGTCACGAACAGTTGTGGCCCGGTGACATGGTGCTTTGTCATCCAGAAAAAAATCCAACGTAATTTGGGAAGATGAAGTCCAGAATGGCTGCACGTTATCTCCAAGTAGCCGAACATAACAATTCCCAGTCAATGATAGGTTCAGTTGGACCAAAATGCCCAGAGCATCCCATGTAAACACAGCCCACATCATTCTGTAGCCACAACCAGCTTGCACAGTGTCTTGTTGACAACTCGGGTCCATGGCTTCATGGGGTCCGCGACACACTCAAACCCTACCATCAGCTCTTACCAACTGAAATTGGGACTCATCTAACAAGGTCACGGTTTTCCAGTGACCAACATGGTCACGAGCCAAAGAGAGGCGATGCAGACGATGTCGTGCTGCTGGCAAATGCTCTCTCGTCGGTCGTCTGCTACCATAGCCCGTTAACGCCACACTATGCCGCTCTGTCCTAACGTATACGTTCGTCGTACGTCTCTCATTGATTTCTCCGGTTCCTTGAAGCGCTGTTGCCTTCGTGTTAGCACACTCTACGCCACTGCTCTCGGTCGTTAAGTGAAGTCCGTCTGCCACGGCATTGACCGTGGTGACAGGTAATGCGCGAAAATTGGTATTTTCGGCACACTCTTGACAGTGTAGTTTTCACAATACTGAATTCCCAACGATTTCAGAAATGGAATGCCCTATACGTCGAGCTAAAACTATCATTCCGCGTTCAGTCTATTAATGCACATCGTGGGGCTATAATCACGTTGGACACCTTTTCACATGAATCATCTGAGTACAAATTACAGCTTCGCCAGTGCTCCGCCCTTTTATACCTTCTCTACACTTCATTACCGTAATTTGTGTATGTACATATCGCTTGCCCACGACTTTGTCACGTCAGTGCACATCACCGTAGACACATAGTTCAGGAGATATGACATCATAAACATTGAGATGCGTGAGAAACTTGCTTTTGCTTAAAATGAGGCGCGAAGTACCCCGACTATATTCACCCAGTGATTCCTAATGAGGACACTTAGTGACTTCCAACAAAACTGGACTACGATTTCAAACATTTTCTAAATTTATTCTCGCTTATGTGTTTAACGTGAAACATTTGACACATTAACTCATTTGTAAATTAATCAGGTAACGTGACTTGCGTCCCTCAGCGATACAAATAGCCGTACCGTAGGTGAAACCACAATGGAGAAATATCTGTGGAGAGGCCAGACAAAAGTGTGGTTCCTGAACAGGAGCAGCAGCCTTTTCAGTAGTTGCAGGGGCAACAGTCGGGATGACTGACTGAAATGGCCTCGTAACATTAACGAAAACAGCATTGCTGTGCTGGTACCATGAATGGCTGAAAAGAAAGGGGATCTATAGCCATAATTTTTCTAGAGGGCATGCTGCTTTACTGTGTGGTTAAATGATAATGGAGTCCTCTTGGTAAAATATCCCGGGGGTAAAGTAGTCCCCCATTCGGATCTCCGGGTGGGGACTTCTCAGGAGGACATCATTATTAGGAGAAACAAAACTGGCGTTCTACGGATTGAAAAGTGGAATGTCAGATCCCTTAATCGGGCAGGTAGCTTAGAAAATTTAAAAATGGAAATGGATACGTTAAGGTTAGATATAGTGGGAATTAGTGAAGTTCGGTGGCAGGAGGAACAGGACTTCCGATCAGGTGAATACAGGTTTATAAACACACAATCAAATACGGGTAAAGCAGGAGTGGGTTTAATAATAAATAAGAAAATAGGAATGCTGGTAAGCTACTACGAACGGCATAGTGAACGCATTATTGTGGCCAAGATAGACACGAAGCCCATGCCTACCACAGTAGTACAAGTTTACATGGCAACTATCTCCACAGATGGTGAAGAGATTGAAGAATTGTATGATGCGATAAAAGAAATTATTCAGATAGCTAAATAACACGAAAATTTAACTGTGATGGGGAACTGGAATCCGATAGTAGGAAAAGGAAGAGAAGGAAAAATAGTTGGTGAACATGGACTGGGGAAAAGGAATGAAAGACAAAGCCGTATAATTTTGCGCAGAACATATTTTAATAATCTCTGACACTTGCTTTAAGAATCATATAAGAAGGTTGTATACGTGGAAGATATACGGAGACACCGGAAGATTTCAGATGGACTATATAGCGGTTAGGCAGAGATTCAGGAACCAGATTTTAAATTTTAAGACATTTCCAAGGGCAGATATAGAATCTGATCACAATTTATTGATTATGGACTGTAGATTAAAACTAAATAAAACTGCAAAAAGATAGAAAATTAAAGAGATGAGACATGGATGAATTGAATGAAACAGAGGTTGTTGAGAGTTTTAGAGGGAGCATTAGGTAGGGGAAAGGAATATGGTACAAGACATACGGGTAGCTTTAAGAAACGAAATGGTGAAGGCAGCAGAGGATCAAATTGGCAAAAAGACAAGACCTAGTAGAAATCCTTGGATAACGAAAGAGATATTGAATGGAACTGATGAAAGGAGAAAATTTATAGCAAATGAGGCAGGCGAAAGGAAATTCAAACATTTGAAAATGAAATTGACAGGAAGTCCTAAAACGATAAGCAGGAATGGCTAAAGGAAAATGTAAGGATTTAGAAGCTTGTTTCCCTGGGGGAAGATAGATACTGCCTACAGGAAAATTAAAGAGGCCTTTGGGGAAAAGGGAAGGAAGTATAGCTCAGCCATGAACTTGAAAGCAGCAGTATAGAAAGTGATGTGGACATACATGAAGATGAGATGGGACATATGATGCTGCGAGAATAATTTGATAAAGCTCTAAGTCGAAACGAAGCCTCAGGGGTAGACGATTTTCCGCCAGAACTACTGACAGCGTTGGGAGAGCCAGCCATAAGTCTTCCGTCTGGTGTGCAAGATGTATGAGGCAGGCGAGATATCGTCAAATTTCAACAACAGTGTAGTAATTCCAATTCCAAAGAAAGCAGTTGCTGACAGGTGTGAAAATTACCGAACTATTAGTTTAATAAGGCATGGTTGCAAAATACTAGGAGTAACACGAATTCTTTAGAGAAGAGTGGAAAAACTGGTAAAGGTCGACCTCGGGGAAGATCAGTTTGGATTCTGGAGAAATGCAGGAACACGTGAGGCGATACTGACCCTGCGTTAAAGAAAAGCAAATCGAAAATTAATAGCATTTGTAGACTTACAGAAATTTTTGACAATGTTGACGGGAATACATTCTTTGAAATTCTGATGGTGTCATGACTAAAATACAACACAGGAAGCGAAAGGTGTACAGTAACCAGACAGCAGTTATAAGAGTCGAAGGGCATGAAAGGGAGGCAGTGGTTGAAAAGGGAGTGAGACAGAGTTGTAGCCTATCCCCGATGTTATTCAGTATGTACACTGAACATGCATTAAAGGAAACCAAAGAAAAATTTGAAGAAATAATTAAAGTTTAGGGAGAAGAAACAAAAATTTGGAGGTTTATAGATGGCAATGTAATTTTGTTAGACACAGCAAAGGACTTGGATGACCAGCTGGACGGAACGGACACTGTCTTGAAAGGAAGATATAAAATTAACATCAATAAAAGTAAAACAAGGTTCATGGAATCTAGTCGAATTAAATCAGGTGATGCTGAGGGAATCAGATTAGGAAACGAGACACTTAAAATACACACACATATCAAAAAAAGGAGTATATAGAGGGTCTATACAAGGGCGATGTACTTGAGGACAATATTATGGAAATGGAAGAGGATGTAGATGAAGATGAAATGGGAGACATGATACTGCGTGAAGAGTTTGACAGAGCACTGAAAGACCTGAGTCGAAACAAGGCCCCCGGAGTAGACAATATTCCATTGGAACTACTGACGGCCGTGGGAGAGCCAGTCCTGACAAGACTCTACCATCTGGTGAGCAAGATGTATGAAACAGGCGAAATACCCTCAGACTTCAAGAAGAATATAATAATTCCAATCCCAAAGAAAGCAGGTGTTGACAGATGTGAAAATTACCGAACTATCAGCTTAATAAGTCACAGCTGCAAAATACTAACACGAATTCTTTACAGACGAATGGAAAAACTAGTAGAAGCCAACCTCGGGGAAGATCAGTTTGGATTCCGTAGAAACACTGGAACACGTGAGGCAATACTGACCTTACGACTTATCTTAGAAGAAAGATTAAGGAAAGGCAAACCTACGTTTCTAGCATTTGTAGACTTAGAGAAAGCTTTTGACAATGTTGACTGGAATACTCTCTTTCAAATTCTAAAGGTGGCAGGGGTAAAATACAGGGAGCGAAAGGCTATTTACAATTTGTACAGAAACCAGATGGCAGTTATAAGAGTCGAGGGACATGAAAGGGAAGCAGTGGTTGGGAAGGGAGTAAGACAGGGTTGTAGCCTCTCCCCGATGTTGTTCAATCTGTATATTGAGCAAGCAGTAAAGGAAACAAAAGAAAAATTCGGAGTAGGTATTAAAATTCATGGAGAAGAAATAAAAACTTTGAGGTTCGCCGATGACATTGTAATTCTGTCCGAGACAGCAAAGGACTTGGAAGAGCAGTTGAATGGAATGGACAGTGTCTTGAAAGGAGGATATAAGATGAACATCAACAAAAGAAAAACAAGGATAATGGAATGTAGCCTAATTAAGTCGGGTGATGCTGAGGGAATTAGATTGGGAAATGAGGCACTTAAAGTAGTAAAGGAGTTTTGCTATTTGGGGAGCAAAATAACTGATGATGGTCGAAGTAGAGAGGATATAAAATGTAGGCTGGCAATGGCAAGGAAAGCGTTTCTGAAGAAGAGAAATTTGTTAACATCCAGTATTGATTTAAGTGTCAGGAAGTCATTTCTGAAAGTATTCGTATGGAGTGTAGCCATGTATGGAAGTGAAACATGGACGATAAATAGTTTGGACAAGAAGAGAATAGAAGCTTTCGAAATGTGGTGCTACAGAAGAATGCTGAAGATTAGATGGGTAGATCACATAACTAATGAGGAAGTATTGAATAGGATTGGGGAGAATAGAAGTTTGTGGCACAACTTGACCAGAAGAAGGGATCGGTTGGTAGGACATGTTCTGAGGCATCAAGGGATCACCAATTTAGTATTGGAGGGCAGCGTGGAGGGTAAAAATCGTAGAGGGAGACCAAGAGATGAATACACTAAGCAGATTCAGAAGGATGTAGGTTGCAGTAGGTACTGGGAGATGAAAAAGCTTGCACAGGATAGAGTAGCATGGAGAGCTGCATCAAACCAGTCTCAGGACTGAAGACCACAACAACAACATCAAAAAAAAGTTTTGCATTACCCTGGTTCCCGGAACTCCTGAAGATAGACGTTGACTGTGGATACTATATCACAGACACAATCCCTTTGACTGTTCAGAGACGTCACTAAACCCACCCAAAGATGTAAACATCCGTGCATGAGCACAGGGTGCGACAGCCGATCAGTTCCAGTCATTCCACCAGGAAGGAGGCACATGGCTCGTGTTGTCTGTAATTCAACCATGCCTAGACGGTCAATACCGCGGTTCGAACGCTTCCGCATTATCACTTTGTGCCAGGAAGGGCTCCCAACGAGGAAAGTGTCCAGGAGTCTCGGAGTGAACCAAAGCGATGATGTTCGGACATGGAGGGGATAGAGACAGGAACTGTCGATGACATGCCTCGCTCAGGCCGCCCAAGGGCTACTACTGGAGTGGATGACCGCTATCTACGGATTTTGGGTCGCAGGAACCCTGACAGCAACGCCTCCATGTTTTCCTGCATGTTTTCCTGCAGCCACAGAACGTCGTGTTAGGACTCAAACTGTGCGCAATAGGCTGCACGATGTGCAACTTCACTCCCGATGTCCATGGCGAGGTCCATCTTTGCAAACACACCATGCAACGCGGTACAAATGGGCCCAACATGTCGAATGGACGGCTCAGGATTGTCATCACGTTCTCTTCACCGACGAGTATTGCATATGCCGTCAACTAGACAATCGTCGGAGGCAACCCGGTCAGGCTGAACGCCTTACATACACTGTCCAGCGAGTATAGCAAGGTGGAGGTTCCATGATGTTTTGGGGGTGTCGTTATGTGGGGCCAACGTACGCCGCTGCTGGTCATGGAAGGGGCCGTAATGGCTGTGCGATGCGTGAATGCCACCCTCCGACAGATAGTGCAACCATATCAGCAGCATATTGGCGAGGAATTCGTCTTCATGGACGACAGTTCGCAACCCATCGTGAACATCTTGTGAATGACTTCCTTCAGGATAACGACATCGCTCGACTAGAGCGGCCAGCATGTTCTCCAGACATGAACCCTATCGAACATGCCTCGGATAGGCTGAAAAGGGCTGTTTATAGACGACGTGACACACCAACCACTCTGAGGGATCTACGCCGAATCGCCGTTGAGAACTGGGACAATCTCTGAGCCAACAGTGCCTTGATGAACTTATGGATAGTATCCCACGACGAATACAGGCGTGCATCAATGCAAGAGGACGTGCTGCTGGGTATTAGAGGTACTGATGTGTACAGCAGTCTGGACCATCACCACTGCAGTTTTCGCTGTATGGTGGTACAAAATGCTATATGTGGTTTCCATGAGCAATAAAAAGGGCGGAAATGATGTTTATGTTGATATCTATTTCAATTTTTTCTACAGGATCCGGAACTCTCGAAAACGAGGTGATGCAAAACTTTTTTTGATGTGTGAAGTACGAGTAGATGAGTTTTGATATTTGGGCAGCAAAATAAGTGATGATGGCCGAAGTAGAGTGAATATAAAATGTAGACTGGCAAAGACAAGAAAAGCATTTCTGAAGAACAGAAATTTGTTAACATCTAATATAGATTTATATGTTAAGAAGCCTTTTGTGATGATAATTGTCTGGAGTGTAGCCATGTATGGAAGTGAAACATAGACGATAAACAGTTTGGATAGAAACGGAATGCCGGCCAGAGTGGCCGTGCGGTTCTAGGCGCTACAGTCTGGAACCGAGCGACCGCTACGGTCGCAGGTTCGAAACCTGCCTCGGGCATGGATGTGTGTGATGTCCTTAGGTTAGTTAGGTTTAATTAGTTCTAAGTTCTATGGGACTGATGACCTCAGAAGTTAAGTCGCATAGTGCTCACAGCCATTTGAATCATTTTAGAAACGGAATAGAAGCTTTCGAAATGTGTTGCTACAGAAGAATGTTGACGGTAGATGGGTCGATCTCGTGACTAATGAGGAAGTACCGAATAGAATTGGGGAGACAAGAAATTTGTCGTACATCTTGACCAAAAGAAGGGATCGGTTGATTGGACACATTCTGAGGCATCAAGGGATCACCAATTTACTATTGGAGGGAAGTGTGAGGGGTAAAATCGTAGAGTGAGACCAACAGATGAATACAGTAAGCAGATTCAGAAAGAGGTAGTTAGCAGTCGTTAATCAGAGATCAAGAGGCTCGTATAGGAAAGAGTAGCATCGAGTGCTGCATCAAACCAGACTTCGGACTGAAGACCACAACAGCGACAACAACAACAACAACAAAGTAACCAGACATTTTAAGCTGTTTTATACATGGGAGTTCTACTCTTTATGGAAGCGGGGGTTTAGTAGTTTGATTACAAGACACTTGACGGTGTCAGAAGCCTTCTAGCTTCAGGTAATAGCAGTTTATTAGTTGGAAAACAAGAAGATGTTATTGAGCTAAATGTCAATTTTAAAAGATATTAGTAATATGATTGGTGTTTCTGGAACAAGCAGCTACGTACGACGGCGGACGCATAGTCTCCTAGCGCATGTTGATATTTTTGTTTTTAGTTTGCACGTAACTAACAAGGGGTAGACTTCAGAAATGGCCAACCGATTTGGCTCATATTTGGAAAGTCGCATGTGTATAACCTAAAAGAGAATTTATGATGTCTCTGTTACATGTCCTAAATTATCTTTGAACAATTAGATGGATGGTGCAGTTCATATAAAAGTTCGAAGAAAATGTACTCGCGGCACAAAGAACACCTAACGCATGCAATCTTGGCGCAAGCACATCGTTCCTTCCCAAGATTCGTAGGAAAATAGATTTGGTTTACATTTAAAAATATATCTTTCTCGGGAATGAATTTTGATAAATACCACGCATACGATAACACTGTCTGAAAAGTCAGTGCTGAAAGTTGATCATGAACTATGCTGGGAACGCTTTTGCATCCGCTCGTTTGTGCAATTCCCGCTGGGTTGCTAGAGGCAGGCTTTAATTTTGAATCATCGAAATGAAGTTTTTAACTTGGCGATATAAACAAACATCTCATGGTTGGCACACAGATGTGCAACTCGGCGGTGTTACCTTTACCGTGGAAGTCGGTTGACTCTCACTGTCAATAAACATACTATCATATACTTATACATGGCGGTGTTTTTTGTCCAACCAAGGAATCTAATCTCAGACAAAACTTATCAGCAACGTATGGTTTCAAAAGCTCTGAAGGTATGATTTTAGCCGAGTCAAATGGTGACTTTCCGGTAAGAATATTGCGCAAGTTTTTTTGCTCAATGGTTACATATGTTTACTGAGATTTTGAATCTGCGTTAGAGGAGGTCGGCTTCACAACGAAAAACGCAAAAACCTCAAAATATTCGGGTATTTCAGGTCTTCGCTTGTAACTTCAAAACTATGCGTTTTATGAAGATCATTCAAAAAAAAAAAATCAAACTAAAGTAGACAAAATTTCCTACAAGGTGCAGTAGTTAGGTCTGACGAACGATATCGGTGTCAAAGTGCCCAGTACCATCCCTCACAACTAGAAAAATACGCATGTTATCAGCGTAAGACCACCTGAAATTATTTAAATTTCCTACGAGAGACACTTGTAACATTAAATTTTCTCATAAGGGAGGAGGGAGCAAAGCGAAAACTGCAAGCAATGCTTTCAGTACCCTACAGCCAAACGAACCCTCCCAGTTGTATGTCTCTCATCGATTCTAGGCGCTTCAGTCTGGAACCACGCGACCGCTACAGTCGCAGGTTCGAATCCTGCCTCGGGCATGGATGTGTGTGATGTCCTTAGGTTAGTTAAGTTTAAGTAGTTCTAAGTTCTAGGGGACTGATGACCTCAGATGTTAAGTCCCATAGTGCTCAGAGACATTTGAACCATTTATTCTCTCATCGACGCTATATTTTCGGTATATTATGCTTAAAAGAGGTTGTTTTGGATGAATCGATGGGAAAGTATGTTTGATGAAAATATTAACAAATTATATTTACAACATATTGCGTATATGAGAATGAATAAATGGATGTCGACTGGGTCATCACTTGGAGTACTCTTTCCATCTCAAAAGAAATAATTCAGTCATTGATAGAAGATGGATTCAAAAGACAGCTGATAATTTGTATAATAAGCTGTCGATGTATGAAGTAGTACCGGTGGTGATGTCATGTGCGCAATTTTTTTCTCGTCTCCGTTTGGCTGTTGGTGGCCGAGGCGATGTTTCTTCGGCACTAGAAAATTCAGGTGTAGGGTATAACGCAATGGCAGTTCCAGGCGAATTGTCAGGGACTGCAGAAGGTTGAGGCTGAACAGTGAGTTCTTGCTGTTCTTCAGCAAAAAAAAATTATTTTTGTTGATAACATGTACTATATTTTTGGAGTTCTAGGGAGAGGGATTGAGCATTTTTTGTGTATTCGCGGAGCAGCCATAAAATCGCTGCTCTGCAGTTTGCTGTAGAGCCGATAGAGCGTTCGTCAGAAAATCACGTCTGACAAGTGCATCTTGTAGGAAATTTTGTCTACCTCCGTTTTGTTCAGAATGGTTGTCTTCGCAAAACGCGTAGTTTTCGAGGTATAAGCGGAAAACCCAGCAAGTGGGTATATTGTGAGATTTTTGCGGTTTTTGTTGTGAAGCCAACCTTCTGTAAGACACCAAACATGAAATTCAATTTCAGAACCCTAAAAAACATATCGTTCCGTTGACTTCCGCAATCCTGTTACGAAAACGGCTGTTTTTAACACCAAACGACTAAGGATGGGAAAAACTGACCAGTTAAAATCGATACCGGTATTTTAGTTCTGGATAACCTGTATTTTTCGGTACTCTTTGGTCTCAGTTAAACAGGTGTTTATTTTTTACTTTAACCGAGTAAAAGTTCGTAAAACCAATTATCCACAGCAACAATGTTAAAGGTTTTCGTTGTTAAGCAAGCCTTTTCTAAAAAATGAGTAATTTTTATTCGTAAAATTTGTATTGGTATGAAATATTACGTTAGTATAGAAAATGGGAAAAAGTGATCAGTGCTATTTTAATAACAATGCCGACATACAAATGATCAACAAACAGAAGGCACAAGAGTTGCTACGGCATTGCAAAGACAGTAATGTCCCTGCTGCCGTGTGTCGTGGCTTAGAGGTAGCATAAAAGTGCAGTGTGAAAGACTTCCCCCACCTGGTCTATATGGTAGTTTCTCGCTGTCGTCGCCAGATATCCGTTATATTGCAGAATGGCGCCAACCCGAGTCAGACAATATTTTTACGAAGTGACGTAACAATGATGTACAATGCTTCATTTGCTTTAAAATACATCGTGTTTCAAAAAGAATGCACGTACTTCGAATGCATATATTTATTAAACTTTAAGACATACGAATATGAAACTTTACACACTTATATACGAACGTCTCAAGTTCAGATTACAGATGTTCAGTATGTCCTCCATCAGCGACACGAACAATATCACATGGATACTCAAGTTCCTCCCATAATGGAGCAAGCATGTCTTTCGTCACTGGTGTTATGGCAGGACGGATCCGGGTCTTCAACTCTTCCAGGTTCTGTGGGAGTGGTGGTACATAAACCCCACGGGAGGAAGTCAGAGGGTGTCAAATCCGGTGACCGTGGAGCCCAGCTGAGACAAGTCGCCAGCTCCTTGACGAGCAAGCCAGTTTCATTCATTCACGCACTTGGCGGTGATGTCCCGTCTTATTGAAAAGTTGTCTTGTTGAAAAGTTATGTTCGTGCAGCCTCGGAAACAACCAGTTTTGCGACATAGCGAGATACTGCTGACGGTTAACTGTGTTTCCATCAAAGAAGAATGGGTCGTAAACATATGGTCGGGATATCGCACAAAACACATTGACTTTGGGCGAATCTCGTACACGTTGCCGGCTGGTGTGGCCAAGCGGTTCTAAGCGCTTCAGTCTGGAACCGCGCGACCGCTACAGTCGCAGGTTCGAATCCTGCCTCGGGCATGGATGTGTGTGTTGTCCTTAGGTTAGTTAGGTTTAAGTAGTTCTAAGTTCTAGGGGACTGGTGACCTCAGCAGTGAAGTCCCATAGTGCTCAGAGCCACTTTCGTACACGTTCAGTGGCTGCATGTGGGTTCTTTAGGCCCCAAATTCGAACATTGTGTTCGTTTACATTACCGCTAATATGGAAAGTCGCTTCATCACTAAACACGATGCGTTGTGCGAAAGTGTTATTGTCAATAGCATCTCGTTACAAAATGCCACACGTTTGCGTTTGTCATCAGAACGCAGAGCTTGTAACAGCTGTAACTGGTACGGCTTCATAACGAACCGACGTCTCAAAACACGCCAAATTGTTGTTGTATTCAGTTGTACTGGCACAACGAGTTGATTTTGAAGGACTACGTTGGAAAGCAGTTTGAATTCGTGCAACATTTTCTTCAGGAACACGAGGGAGGCCAGAACTCTTTCCTTTACATACGCATCCCTTATCTAGAAACTGTCGATACCATCTGCGAATGTTCCACCCATTTGGAGGATAAATTTGGTACCCTAACTTGAAACGTCTTTGCACTGTAATCACGGAATTGCACTTCGCAAACTCGAGAGCACAAAATGATTTCTGCTGCGGAATAGCCATTTTAAACATTTGTCAAGCAAAACACAAGGCATCTGATATCCAGCGGCTATTAATATAAACTAGGCTAAGTATTCGTTTCTCCAATACCCGAGTCAAGGCGCAGCGATCGATAGTTTGGATAAAATAATACTTTGTAATACGTATATTCTTTTTGAATCACCCTCTATTTGTGTGAAATAATAGAAGAAAGAAATAAATTAAAAACTTAACAACAAATATCGTATAAAATAAAAACATAAATTAGCTCATTTGCTGACTACATAATATCCCTTTTACGTGCTTGTAGCCCTTAGAAACGGACAAATTACACGAAAAACAGGGTCCTTCAACCTCAGTTTAGGGTTACCGGTAGTATTGGTAGCGTCTGTAGCGAAAGAAACGTAAATGAATGTGTAAGAGAGAATATGGGAGACGACGATTTCTCTCTCTCTCTCTCTCTCTCTCTCTCTCTCTCTCTTTTCGGCATATAGAGTGGCTCATCATTCAGTGTTAGTCCGGTGCGTATTTTATATCTTTACAGAACATAAATTGCATTTTATAAGTAACAAACATTAATTGATCTCGTAACTTCTGCACTTTTATGTAATTATGTATCCAAAGCAAGTACTTTTGCTATAAGTACAGTTTACACGCAAAAACATTAAAAAATGTATAGATTTATTGTTTAAATGGCTCTGAGCACTATGGGACTCAACATCTTAGGTCATAAGTCCCCTAGAACTTAGAACTACTTAAACCTAACTAACCTAAGGACATCACACACACCCATGCCCGAGGCAGGATTCGAACCTGCGACCGTAGCAGTCCCGCGGTTCCGGACTGCAGCGCCAGAACCGCTAGACCACCGCGGCCGGCTATAGATTTATTATTGTTATTTTGTACTCAGGTGAATGTCCTTCATCATGATCAAATGCCAGAGTTTCCTGTTATTACTGATAAATACAAATGCTGTTCGTTCGGCGAAGAATTGAAGCGAAGTTTGATACTTTTTATTTTACCTTTTTGTTGGGGAAGTTGTGTTTTATAGCGCTATATGATACATCTGTATTGTTTTCGTTATTTTTACTCCAACATTCCTCTGTTTGACGTTAGGAATCAACAGTTTTCGAATAAAACCTGAATTAAACGATGAAAAGTTCGATTTTGCTATAAACACTCTTTATTTTTGAGTAACATGCAGAAAGATAAGTATGTAGAACAAAAGTGTTCCATAGGTTACATAGCCCTTTATATAGGGTGTTCGGAAATACCCGTCACAGACTTCTAGGAGTTGTAGAGGGGAATGAGTATGCAATATTTTGAACAGGGACCAATGTCCGGAAACGTATCGTTTCCGATCAACAACGGTTTCAGTTCAGATATTTTCGCACCCACTTCTCCCTGAGGAACTGAATTAGGTACAATCATTAGGTAACAATTCGAAAGGAAACATAATGAAACAACCATTTACCACTTAAGTACATTTGTTTGTATAAACGTACTGTACATGTATAAGCATACTGTACATACAGAACGTAATGTTTAAGTGTTAGTACACAATAATATGCTCAAGCGATAAATGGATGTTTCGTTATTTTTCCTTTCGAATTGTTACCTAATAACCGTGCTACACCATGCACAATCCAGTGTCTCAAGCAGAAGTGGAAGAGTTAGCCATCTTAACTGAAACAGTCATGGAACGGAAACGGTAGATTTCCAGACATGGGCTCCTATTCATAATACAGGGTGCACCAAAAAGAGTCATCCGATTTTATAAAAAAGTTATAACTATTATGTTATTTGAGATATGTGTTTGAACAACGTACTGTTGGAAAGGGCAAACTATCGAATTTTACATGGCCCCTGCTAGGTAGCAACAGTGTGGACCCACTTCATTTCTAGGAAAAACGGCGTCGGGACAACAGAAAGCTTTTTGTGTTCTACATTTTGCGCAGTGCGGGTTAGCAATCACTGTTCGGCATGACTCTCATATTAGGTACGGCGTGGAACCTCCTACAGCACAGAGCATTAGACGATGTCATGAACAATTCCGAGAAACATTGTGTGCGTAAAGGCAAATCGCCGGGCCGTCCCCGAGCGTCTGACACAGACGTCGAACGCATCCGCCATAGTTTCAGAAGGGGTCCGCTGAAATCCGTTCGCCGTGCAGCTCTACAGCTCAAACATGCCTCAGATGTCCGTCAGGCGCGTGTTGCGTCGACATTTATACATGAAACCACACAAAATTCAGCTACTCCAAGCTCCTCGTGAAGGTGACAAATTTCGTTCTTGGCGAGATGGAGGATAATAGTTTTCTTCCATGCTTAGTGTTTAGTGACGAAGCAACATTCTATTTAATTGAAAAGGCGAACCGCCATACTGTGACAATATGGGTACGGAACAACCACATGAAGATGTACCATATGAGAGGGACTCTCCAAATTTAATGTGTGTTGTGCAGCTTCACAGGAAAAGGTGTACGGTCCTTTTTTCTTTGCCGAGAACACTGTTACAGGAAGCATCGATATGTTTGAGAACTTTCTTTTCCCACAGTTGGAGACTGATTCGAGTGACTTCATTTACCAACAGGATGGGGCACCGCTACACTGGCATCTGGAAGTGCGGGAATTTTTAAGTCAAAGGATCACTGAGCGATGGATGGGTCGCATTGGACCAAATGATCCAGCCTTACATTACTGGCCTCCAAGGACACAGGACCTGATAGTATATGATTATTTCTTGTGGGGGTTTATAAAAGACTCCGTTTATGTGTCTCCGTTACTAGCAACAATTAATTATCTTAGACATCGCATAACAGCAGGTATGGAAGCTGTAACTCAAGATATGCTCGCTGCAGTAAGGGAACAAAAAAAAAAAAAAAAATGGTTCAAATGGCTCTGAGCACTATGCACCTAACTGCTAAGGTCTTCAGTCCCCTAGAACTTAGATCTACTTAAACCTAACTAACCTAAGGACATCACACGCATCCATGCCCGAGGCAGGACTCGAACCTGCAACCGTAGCGGTCGCGCGGTTCCAGACTGTGGCGCCTAGAGCCGCTCGGCCACCCCGGCCGGCAGTGAGGGAACAATTTGGATACCGCATTGACAGATACCGTACATCTCAAGCGGGCGTATTGAACACCTATGAAAAGGTTTAAAAAAAAAAACTTCCTGTTCATCAGAAACAAAATTCATTGTATATGTTTATTAGTATCAAAAATATAGACGTGTCAAATCAGATGATTCTTTTTGGTCCACCCTGTATTGTGTACTCACTGCCTCTACAAGTCCTAGAAGTTTGTAACGGAAATTTCCGAACCTATGTATATCCTCACTCAGTTTCCAAACAGTTTACCGTCTCCAGTTTTTAGGGGAGTCTGCTACGCCACTGATCGCATACGTAAAGAAAGCGATCGTTATGACGTAACGCCCAACAGGTATGCAGCACACCTAATGTACAGGTACCGCGGGTGCGACCTTAACTGACTGAAGCTACTAGGAAAACTATTGTAATCTGCCCTTAATTATGTCCACGGTAGCCTACGGTAATTTTACAACTCTAGTCTTCCATTTTATGTTTTGCACAAACGATCTCCCGAATTTGAGCCGAATCGGTTAGCCGTGCCTGAGGCTTTCTCCTCGGAAGACAAAGAAGATTTGGTGGCGATGTTGCAGGACGGCCCAGGCCTCGGGTCGTAGCGACCTCCACCACCAGCGCCCTTAGACCTGCGAGCTGCGGCGGATCGCCCTGCGATGGGGTTAAGCCGTATGATAGGCGCCCGCCTCATCTCCGGCGCAGTCATTTCCGAGCGCCGCTCGTCGCCCGCTCCAGCCACGGTATTGACGTATCGCTTGCTCTGTCTACGCTACGCGAGCCATTGCCAGTCAAGGGCCGCCAGCAAGCGCAAGCGGTCTGCGGCCCATCACCTCTCTGACTCTCACTCTCCTTCTCTCTCCGTCCGTCGGTTTATCTCGCTCCCTCTGTACCTCATCGCAGCTCCCCTCTCCCGTGCTTACTGTTTCCCCTTCCTTCTTCTTCTTCTCTCTCTCTCTTTCCCCCTTCCTCCTTCTTTCCCCCCGCACCTGTCTCTCTCTTTCTCTCTCTCTCTCTCTCTCTCACACACACACACACACACACACACACACAAATTAAATTCCTCACTCAGAGACGCGAGCGCACGCAAAAACGTAGAAACAGTATCGCTGTCTCTTCCTCTACGTGTCTCCCTTTCTCTCTACCGTGTGTGTGTGTGTGTGTGTGTGTGTGTGTTCACTTTCAGTTTCAAACACAAAAATCACTAAGAAGAAGCAAATATTTCTTTCTTTATTGGTACTGTAAGTGCGGTTCACGGGCCGCTTGTGAAACTTAAAAACATCAGGAAATGTATTGGAAGTATTGCAGAATATGCGGAATTTCCTTTGTTTCGCCGGCAAGCTGTAGCAACTTTTAGAAGTGCCTGCAGGCGCCGCCAGATGGTAGAACAATCAGCGGTACACTGCCATCTGTGGGGAAACGCAGGAACTCGATCTACTGCACCTTTTTTTCCGCTTGATAATATGAGGTTACCGATCTTTCTTCCGGTCACAACTCTTATTTGCGTTAAACTCGGATGAAAAACTTCCTTATTATATATGACGCCTTAAATAAATGACCTCTGCAGTTAGGGAAAAAGAATTGGAAGTTACACAAATGCAAAACAAATTGAAAACACCTGATTGGAAGCTTGTGACAATGGCTGATTGGTATTGTGCAATGCTGTTGAAACTGGCAGACATTTTGTCTCCATTTGTTTTGTCGTCCATCCAAATTATTACGACAGTTCCTTAACAGCTATCAAGTTGAATTGCTGGCTCACTCTCATTCCTATAAATTGTTGGACTCCTATTTTTCGTTGCTAACGGCATTTAACTGCATAAAAATATATACAGTAGTTTGCAGATTTACGAAACTTGACCTTCAAATGCAGCATACGGAATTCGCCTGGCAGCGGAACGATAAATCTAAACCCGAAACCATATCAGTGACAGTGCCAATGACGCTAAATAAAAATTCACTTTCGAGACATAAGGTGAGAGAGAAAATATTCAGAAGTGGATAGATCTTCGATTTAAGGTGCCTTAGATGTAGGTCTATGAGCAAATGCGTTTATTCTTTACAGATACCGGACTTGCACATAAAACATTCACAGAGAAACAGTCACAGTAGAATGAGTGGAATAAAAAAGAAAGCTTCCACGAACTGTCAGGTTCCTTCCTCCGCAGTGAGTTATGTTCAGTTACTTTCTGATCGTGTGCTAGTTCGTAGTCATAATGAGATTTAGGACGGAGCTGAGGTGCCAATCATGCTAACAGGATATATACTGGTGTCAAAAAGTAAGGATGAAAGTAACTTACGCATCATCTGTCACTGCCAAGTAACATATCTCGATGAAACTTGAATCATACACAGAAAAAGCGGTTGCAATGTAGTATAACGGGACCAACGGATATGACACTATTATTCGAAGACAATAATTACCTCAATTTATAATGAACGCCTGCACATTACAAAAGGCGGGACATGGTTCGTAATAGGGTGCTGGCTTGCTTTGTGGAGGCACATTGCAGCTCGGCCACACGCACTAACGGTCAACCGCACTGGTGGAGTAATGGAACCCCCTTCCATAAGAACTCCCTAACAACTATGTGGCCAACATAGGATCACGTTGCAGAACCTACATTGCCGTTCATGGTCATCACACACCCTATTAAGTACCAAGTCCTGCCTTTTATAATGTCCAGGGGACCAACATAAGTCGTGGTGACTTCAATGTAATTATTATCTTTGAACAAAAGTATTTTCTGCTCGTCCCATTGTGTACTTTTTTCAGTTACCTTCTGCACTATACTGTAGCAGTTCTTTCAGTGTATGGTCGAAGGTTAGTAGAGTACGTTACTTGGCAGTCACACGTCGTGCGAAATTTATGTCGGAATATCAGACCAAATGTGTGACTGGATTGATGGTTTTGTAACAAACTGAACACAGCAGGGCATTTTCAACGGAGGGAAGTCTTCGGGACTAAAAGTAACTTCAGACGTACCCCAAGGGAGTGTTAGAGGATCGTTACTTTCCACAATATATATATATATATATATATATATATATATATATATATATGATCTAGTAGATGATGTCGGAAGCTCCATGAGACATTTTGCAGATGATGCTGTTGTATACAGAGAAGTCACAACGCTAGAAAATCGCAGCGAAATGCAGGAAGACATTCAGCGGGTCGACACTTGGTGCAGAAAGTGGCAACTGACAGTCAACATAACCAAAATTCGTGTAACGTACTGCGAATACATAGACAGAGAGATGCTTTATTGTACATTACATGATAACAGAACAATCACTAGAATCAATTATTTCCACAAAATATCTAGGAGTATGCGTAGAGAGAGATTTGTATTGGAACAACCACATCATGGATAGGGCAGACGCTACATGAGATTCATTGGAAGAAGCCTCAGGGAATGTAGATCATCAAAAAAGGAAGTAGCTTTCAAAACACTCATTCGGCCATTACTTGAATATTTCTCGTCAGTCTGGGATCAGTGCCAGATAGGATCGATACCGGAAATAGAGATGATCCAGAAAAAAATGGCTCTGAGCACTATGGGACTCAACTGCTGAGGTCATTAGTCCCCTAGAATTTAGAACTAGTTAAACCTAACTAACCTAAGGACATCACAAACATCCATGCCCGAGGCAGGATTCGAACCTGCGACCGTAGCGGTCTTGCGGTTCCAGACTGCAGCGCCTTTAACCGCACGGCCACTTCGGCCGGCTGATGATCCAGAGAAGAGCAGCGCGTTTCGTTACGGGTTCACTTAGTAAACGAGAAAGCGTCACAGAGATTCTCAGCCAACTCCAGAGGCAGACAAGAAAGGCGCTCTGTATCACGATACGATCTGCTGGTAAGGCTCCGAGAGCCTAAATTTGAGAACAGTCAACCAATATATTGCTTACTCCTACATATGTCTCGAGAAGAGACAATGACGACAAAATGAGAGAGATTCGAACCCACACAAAGGCTTACCAGCAATCGCTCTTCCCACAAACCTTTCACGTCTCGATGAGGAAAGTGTGAAGTGACACTGTTTACCAAATACCCTCCGCCACACACCACAAGGTGACTGTCGGAGGATAGATATGGATGTAGATGTAGTTACTTTCGTCCTTAAGTTTTGCACAGTGTGGTGAGCAATGTACTTGTTACGAACGGGATAGTTGATGTAACAAACAGAGTTGGGAAATTATTGTGGTGAAGCATGTCAGAAATCGTGGGACCGAGTGTTAATGAAAGCAAGCTTCCTATTGTCACGCTAAGTACCATACGACGCCAATATTTTTGCAATAAATATTCAGGAATTCAGAATAATTTCACGTGTTCATCCTGTCTACATCGTACTCTCTAAATAATAGGCATACTGCGATAACACGATTCTCATTTGGCGACAAAATTCGCAAAATTGATATGCAGAACGAAATCAGTAAATGTCAGTAGAAGATGACCGTTAATATTGTTTTGTAACCCTGGTAACAAAAAGGTGTTGTGATTATGGATAAAATGCAGTTATCTACTTTCTTTGTATTACGTTCCAGTAGATGTTAACTTTCGCTAGAGCTGTTTTTTCTGTAGTTGTCGAATTGTTGCATGATACAAACAATATAGTGTAGCTGGTAAGAACAAACGCCTGACATACAAAGTACCATAGAAGGAAACAATCTGTAGCAATATCATACCGCTGATTCAACTGTCAATACAGCTGTCACGAAACATCATTACAAAATAAACTTTCATTGTTTGACAACTACTCAAATAACTGCTGCAGCAAAAGTTTAACATATATTATAGCTTCAACAACATCAATGGAGTAGACCTATACAACAGTGTGACAGCAGCTGAGACGTCGACGTCATGTGGATATAAAGACCACCTGATGTACGTAGCAAACCACAATTCTATAATTCTTTAAATTATCTCCTTAAAATTTGAAATATTGTGCCAAACTACGTACTTTTCACAGATGAAGATGGAAATCAGGCCAAAATAGGCCTATAGTAATAAAGAATATAACGAAACAGAACAGTGTCTTCGTTTGATAACATAAAATATTACGTGCTTACATACGACGCAGCGGGCCCAGATGAGTACGCCGGCCGCGGTGGTCTCGCGGTTAAGGCGCTCAGTCCGGAACCACGCGACTGCTACGGCCGCAAGTTCGAATCCTGCCTCGGGCATGGATGTGTGTGATGTCCTTAGGTTAGTTAGGTTTAAGTAGTTCTAAGTTCTAGGGGACTGATGACCACTGAAGTTAAGTCCCATAGTGCTCAGAGCCATTTGAACCATTTGAAGCAGATGAGTACAAAATACTGTCTTTGTGCTGTGAACATTAAGGACAGCTACGTCAATGCACTCATTTTCATGTTTCACTTATTCGTAAACCCATTCGATTAAACTTGTTTCAATGTCTCGCATTTTGGCTGTGTTGCTTGGGAACACAAAACAGGAAACATCCAGGTCACTTCATACGGCTTTTCACCATCTAACTAGACCAGCTTCAAATACGAAAAGGCAAAACGAAATTTCGAAAGTAGGAAAATAGTGTTGAGAAATCATGAATCTGCATTTTTTCGTGATGGACTCAGCTGAAGACCATGAACTACTTTTTTTTAGGTTTTCTTAATCGTAAAACCATAACTAGTTTCCATGGTGTTGGTTCTCGTTTTCAGACGTCTATAAATGCATCTTGCACATTGCCGTATAGTGAGATCATGCTGCTAATTGTTACACTATCACTTTTCGCAAAGTCGCGTCACTGAGTGCAACTCATGTTTCCGTAATCTATCTTTTACATTGACGGTACGGACTGTAATAGGTTAAACAAGCGAAACGATATTTTAAGAAAAAACCGGCGCAAATGGTTCGCTGAACCACAAAAATCAAAAAACATACGTTGCCGTTTGTGAAACTGTAGTGACAATACAGAGCTTGCGCTTTTGATATTCGAAATTGGGAGAGAGAGATTTTTCACCTTTAGTTCTGAAAGATTTCTTCGCGTGCTAAACACAGAGTCAGTTACGAATATGTAGCTGAAGAGAATAAAATGCAAAGCTGCTATGAATTAAAGGGAGACACTTTAATCCATAGCTTTGAAAGAATTCATTCCATGCAAGGGATGGATAGATGACAGAGATCTGCTTTTTTCCGGTTTTTAATACCAACAGAAGAAATTCGTTAAGCAAAGAAAGAAAGCTGCTTCATGGATATCATAGGTTTGTGGATGAACAAAAGCTAAACTAAATCAGAGTGGTGGTAAGGAAAGCCATAAGACACAATTCTATCCTAGAACGAAAAATGTTCGTATCATAGCACAAAAAGGCGAATATGTCATGGGCGGTGTTAGGGACGTAAAGAAGGGAACTAGTTTTTCGAATAATGTGGCAGCTTCAAAGACATTTAAATCAAAACATATTGACATGTTCACACTTTTATACTCGTTAGTATGAGTACCTGCGTCATATAATATAACGCATCGTGACAAGATATCATTTCACCCCCTCCTCTCTCCCCCCCCCCCCCCCCCCCCCCGAGCTTCCACACCCAACCCTACCCTCTCCCCTCCCCCTCACTTCTTCTCTCCCGCTGGCGTCCTCCCCACCTCCCTCTTACCTTTCCCTATTCCCTGTTGCAGCCCCCCCCCCCCCCCCACCACCACTTTTTCGTGCAATAGTGTGTGCAGTGCGTCGAAGATCATCGTCAATGTTTTCTGTGTAGTGTTTCTCCGTTACAGTGCAACTGTCTCTTCAGTGTCCTCCATCGTTCGACAGTGTACTCATTGTGTCTTCGTGTACGGTTGCACTTGCTTGTGCAATTCAGTGTCTGCAGTTCGAACGTCTTCGTTATTATCATTATGCGTGTCACCTGTTTTTTCATATTCATATTTTTCTGCAATTGTCTACATGTTATCTGTTCTCTGGTTTTCTATGGCCAAAGAGCACCGTAGATAGTCCGCTGCCGGCCTACCTTTTATACAATATGCAATATGACACTAAGTTTCATTAAATTTTATGATGCATGCATCCCCATTCTGCGATAATTTCTGTTGTAGATACTACCCCACTCTCGGATACTTCCAATTGTAGATGCATCCCAGTCTCTAGAAGCACAGGAATTTGTGTCTATTTGTTCTTACGCACTTCACAACACACATAACAGGGGTGGGTCTAAGATAGCTCACTTGCTCGAGAAGTAGTGTTGACTCGTAAAAAAGGGTGAATATGACAAGATGTTTTGATTTAAATGACTTCGAAACTGCCAGCTAAGTCTAAAAGCTAGTTTCCTTCTTTCACATGCCTAACTTTGCCCAGGACATACTCGCCGTTTTTTTTGTGCTACGATAGTAGTATTTTTTAAATTCTGGTTTCCAACTTTTACTTTACCATAATATCGACATTAGACCACCATAGCTTGACAACTGACGTAGATTTTTGTTGACCCGGGCGACAACTGATCTGGTATAGGATTTTTATTGTCTTTCGATATATGTTGCTTGCATCGTGCAACGGACAAAGCTTTCAGAAAACAACAGGACGACCATTAATTACATGTATTTGTTTACCTTCTTACAAAATATGAACCCATTCGCACAAACTCAACCATAAAAGTAGCGGGCGTAAAAATACCTCATAAAAACTTATTTTTTGCACGGAAAATCCGAATGAAGCCACATTTTTAAAAGCAAGTTTTCAGTTTTATCGTAAGAATGCATTTTTTATTTATTCGATTCACTTTAAACTGTTTCCATACATTCAGTTCATGTAAGAAAGAATTTTACATGCTATATTTAACTCGACTTGAAAACGTCGTATCTCAACAAAGGTTACAGATTACTGGGTAAAAGAATTTCGTTCCGTTTTCCTACCTTCGCGCAAATTTCGAACCTATTTATGCAAGTTTAAAGTATAGAAGCGGCGCGCTCCAGAAACCTCCCAGAAAAATATGGTTCAAATGGCTTTGAGCACCATGGGACTTAACATATGAGGTCATCAGTTCCCTAGACTTAGAACTACTTAAACTTACCTAACCTAAGGACATCACACACATCCATGTCTGAGACAGGATTCTAACCTACGACCGTAGCAGTCGCGCGGTTCCGGACTGAAGCGCCTAGAACCTCTCGGCCACTGCGGCCGGCCATGGTAATGCGACTTTTGAGCGGTGCGACTTCACGAATATTCTGTAATGGTCGCCTCACCGCGCCTCTAGCGATCGAGCGCTCTGTCCGACAGGGTTGCCCACTTTCCATGATACTGTATGCTTTGGCATTAGAGCCCCTACTCCAGGGGCCTCGCCAACGCCTAGTGGACTTGACATTGCATGGGCACCGCTTCTGCTGCACAGCCTATGCTGACGATCTAGTTCTTTACCTCCGCAATGAAGACGATGTTCGCTCGGCTCTGACTTGGGTGGCGACGTATGGGGAGGCATCGGGCTGTTGTCTTACATTTCCAAATCAAAGTTTCTGCTCATTGGTGAGGGTCTGCCTGAGAGAGCTGTCGCTCCTGCAAGTGTGGCCACCAACGTTCGCTTTTTGGGCATTGATTTTACGAATGACCTCCATCGTTCAGCGGCAGCCTACAGTAGAAGTCTCTTCCAAACGATCAGGACTGGCCTTGCGGACCACCGGCTTAGATCCCTCGACACTGTACAGCGTGCGCAATACGTGAATGTTTACCACGCCTCACGCATCCCCCAGGTAGCACAAGTATTCCCGGTCCCTCGCACGTCGTATGTTGATGGCGGTGGGATCCTTTGTCTGTACCGGGATGTTATTTAAAGTTCAATATTCCTCCCTTGCCCTCCCGTGCGAGCGTGGAGGAGTGGGCTTATTCCATGTTCCAGACGGAGTTACGGTACTTTTTGTTAGCTCCCAACTGAAAGTCTGGCGTCGCTGCCCAAGGAGCCTGACCGGACTGCTTTTGCATGAATACGTGCCAGTCTCCAAGTCAGCCCCAGTCATGTTATCAGACATCCCCCCCCCCCCCCCCCCCCCGCCTTTCCATTTATCAATTTGGGCACTTCTTTCTCGAATTAAGTTACATCCTCCACTCCTTTCCCCTTCCACGTATACTCCAGACAAAGGCTGTACACGACATATTATAAATGTGTCGAACCCCCAACCCGATCGAACACAAGTTTCCCCGGATCATATGGTGTTGTGTGTGCAGGTTATCTCGACACTAGCGTCCAGTCCACCTGGTATATCACTGTCAATGGCAAACAGGTCAACCAGTTTTGTTTCCACTGCATATGCCTCTCTGACACACCCCTCTGTGTTCACTGTGGTGTAGAGGATACAGACGCTCATCTATTCTCATGTGGTCCGTCGTCTGAAGTCTGGAGGCTCGCGCAGCGTAGTTTGGCTTTCCTTGCCCGACAGACACCTTTTCAGACCGTTTTCCTGACGCTTTCATTCCCGGATATGATTCATTACCCCGCATCAAAAACTAACGCTGTGCATCGGATGCGTTGTCATATGGTCCGCTACCTTTTCAGAACTAGGTTATTGGACATACTTTAACGATCGACACTGTGCACTTGTTTGCAACCCCAGATACAAGCAGTTCTTTTCCAATTTTCTATGGTTCGCCTTTCATGACCCGCCTTCGAGCTGGAACGTCCAAGCCGTGAGATGCTGATACTTTTTTGCTGACATGATGTTCTGTAGCACTACAAACGGAATCTCGATTAAAATTTCGAGAAGACACTTTTGGATGTTCTGCCAATCGGAAGGCGCTATAGACTCCTGGAATTCTGGTACATAGACTAATTCAATAAAAAATAAGAAATAAATAAATGAAAGAAAATAAAAAATACAAAACAGCAAAACAAAATACAAAAAATGAAATAAGAAATTAAAAAAACAAAAGCCCATACCAACTGCTTTCATTTGCATCGCTACTCTATATGTTCTTCCTCCCTACTTTCTTCCGTACCTACACCCCTGTAGTAATAGAATAGTTGTTTTGGGATAGGCGTAGATAGGCGCCGATGCTTGAAGAGGTGCATGTTCGTTTTTTATTTATTTTTTGTTAGGGCACAATTGGCGGAGGCAAGCAGACTAGTTTTTTGTAGTTCCCTTTCCTCTCCAGAGGCGGAAAAAAAACAAAAATAAAAAAATAAAAAAAAATGGTAAGGCGACCACTCGCCATAACCGGGAAATCCAGGTTTGAGCACCGGTTCGGCACAAATTTTAGAAAAAAAATTCTGTGGCTAAGCCTTTCTTCCAGGAGTGCTAGCTCTGCAAGGTTCACAGAAGAGCTTCTGTGAAGTTTGGAAGGTAGGAGACGAGGTACTGGCAGGATTGAAGCTATGAGGATGGATCGTGAGTCATGCTTGGGTAGCTCAGTCAGTATAGCACTTGTCTAGGATAGGCAAAGGTCCCGAGTTCGAGTCTCGGTCCGGCACACGGTTTTAATCTGCCAGGAAGTTTCAAGTAAAACGTTTCACAGACAACTTAACGACTGCAAACTCTTGATTTAAGAATAATGAAAGAAGATTGTGTGCAGGGAAGAGACCTGGAGACACTGGAAGTTTCAAAATTACACAATGGCAAGGCAGAGATTCCGGGAGCCGGTTATAATCTACAAAACATTTGCTGGGACATATGTGGACTCCAATTATAATTTACTGGTTTTGAACTCAGATTGAAACTGAAAAAGTTGGAGACGGGTAGGAAATTAAGCAGACAGAACTTGCATAAGGTGAAAGAACCAGAGATTGCTGAGAGTTTCAGAGAGAGCATTAGGTAACTATTGACTAAACCAAAGGAATGGAGTACAATAAATGGTGAATGGGTATTTTTGAGATATTAAATAATGAAGGCAGTCGAGGGTCAAATAGGCAAAACGACATAGACCTTTGGAAATCCTTTCTCTTGCAGAAGAAATCAATTCAGAAGTCTAGAACTGAGACTGGTAGAATGTACAAAATGGCTAAGCAAGAATGATTGTTAGAAAAATGCGGAGTTGCAGAAGGTTACATGACTATGGGAAAGATAGATGCTGCATATAGCAAAATTAAAGAAACATTTAGGGTAAACAGTTCATGAACATAAAGATCGCCGGTGGCAAGCCAGTAATAAGTAAGGAAGTGAAGGCTGAAAGGTGGCAGGAATATATAGAAGGAATAGACAAAGGAAACGAAGTTGAGGGCATTGTTACTGAAAATGAAGAGGATATAGATGAAGATCATATAGTAGCTGTGATACTGTGAAAAGAATGTGACAAAGCAGTGGAAAACAAGTGTCGAAACAAGAAACACGAATATGAGTATATTCTTGCAGAATAATTATTGAAATTCTTGGGATGAACTCATCACCTGGTTTACAAGACATTGAGACGGCCAATATATACGCAGACCTGAAGAACACTTCTTCTTAATGCATTACCTAGAGTGTAGTCTTATACGAAAGCGAAAAGTGGAAACGAGGGTGATTAAGAGCAATAGCCAGAAGAGAACGGAAGCTGTAGAAGAAAAGTACAGTCGTGTTGCAAAATTGGACGGGAGACCCAGTAAGGCAGGTTCAGCCGTCTGAATTGGAAAAGTGTTTTCTATCCTTAAGCACACGGACCTTGCATCCGAACATTGAGTGTTGAGCGTGCCGAGTTTCTGACGTCATAGCGTGGAATAGCACGTTCGGGAGTCCTTCTGAACAATATTCAGCATGTCAGATATTCTGAGCGTGCGTCTGAGCGTGGACCACTCAGATAGCACAACGTCACCCACGTCATATGCACGCCATCTCCCTTCAGCATTGAGCTGTGAGGCGCCATATTGGCATTCAGTTCAAGCCATTATGTCGTTTCTGAGCACCAGCAGATTGAGACTCGCACGAAAACCCGTTATTAATTGCGTGATTCGTTGCAATAAAATAATGAGAGACATCATATTCGTGGCAAAGGAATTATTGTAACTTGCGTATTATGAGAGTATGTCATTTGAAGGCAGTTCTTATTCTTGGTACAATTTGTAATAATTAAATTTCAGTTAGTAACGTAGCTACGATTACAGCATTTAGCAAACAACATCTTAGAAATGGCCAATATTGAATTGTTGTTACCCTACGCCGGCACGGTAGCTCAGCGTGTTCGGTCAGAGGATTAGCTGCCCTATGTAATAAAAAACTGAGTCAGCGGCTCAGCACTGAACTTGAACCGGTCATGGGACATCCATAACGAACAAAATCGAACGAAATGAGAACAATTAAAAAAATATTGTAGCCAGTATCGTTGATGATTGATAACCGTATACGTGATTTGACGATGGTTCGCGTCTCGCCAAATATAGATATTTTTTTCCTAATTCGCGTATATAATAGGTACTGATGCTTTATTATTAGCTAAATGTAAGTATATACTACAATATTTGATTTTATGAAAATGTAAGTTCACCTTTTTTTGAGGAGTGAGTTTGTTCGATTGGCTTAATCTACAGGACAGCTTGCGCTACTTATATGAAGATATTTTGTTCCTTTTTCTTTTGAGTTTCGTAATTTGTATGTTGTAAAGATTCTTCTACTTTCCTTTTTGTCTTAAAACATGTATATCGATATTGAAGTTTTTATTTGTGCATATTACATATAGATCAGCGTGACTAGCATATGAACAATGGAGGCAACGTGCGTTTTAATAGAGCTAACGTGGGAATTTTATGCGTGCCTGTTGAGTAAACAGTGTGATTTACGAACTAGAAACACCCCACAACTGCCACTGGAGTGCGTTGCGATCGCATATACCACGTTGGGGCCCACGTACCGGATGCATTCAGCAGCACGTTGAACTTGACACGCTCAACGTTGACGTTAGACAGCACGGTCCGTGTGCCGACGGCTTCAGCACCCATATCACCTTTCTTTCCGAAGTGCAAGCGTTGTGTTTTGTTTAAGTATAACTGTTGGATGAAGGTGACTGTAACGAATGTGTGTTGAATGACATGACAAAAGGGGAGGTTGAAACCTAGTGTCGGCACTTAGCTTACTCCTCTCGAATAGCACTAAAGGGGCCGCCGAGCTTCACCCCACCACAGGTCCCCACAACAGCACGGGGCATACCCGTATGTCACAAATCCAAGAAGTGGCAACGCCCAATGGTGCCTGACTACAGTGACACCAGCCAACAAAATTTTACTTTTTTTCTGTAATTGGCATGAAAATAGCTAATCTGTATGTTTCCTGGTCTGCTGATGACGAAAATGTTAATGCAAATGCAAGATTAGCTCTCGTTTTGAAGTTATGGTAACTTTGCGTTATTGCCTATATAAGCTTGGTGTTACTCCTCTGTCGAAGGTCACTGAAGATGCAACCGCTTCGCTCGGCGTTTGTAGTTTTCTGCTGGTGACTCCTTGAATAGTGTTCAGCAGTAATAGACTAACGTTCATGCACACCATTTTCCCTGGCATCATCATTCCCATGTCTGAAATTTGCTGGTGGAAGCGTTCTCCGTAATCTTCAGTTACAGCATCATAGTTGTCAAGACTGAAATCCAAGTGGGAATCTAGTATACTGCAGCACTGCAGAACATTTGCCACAAGATCCTTATTGCTTTCCGCCCTCTTATTTCCTAGAAAGTTTGTTGACAGTTTTGTCCGTGGGCTAAATGAAGTTTTTCATGAGGCCCAAGTTTGTATGAAGAGCAGGGAGAAATACGTTCTTGAATTCGACTAGTGCATCGTGCGTAACACTGTGAGATTCTGATTCAAGTGACTCCAATCTTTCTTTTTATAATGAAGTGCTTTAGCACTGCTGTCCCAAAGGCACAGGAAGCAACAGAATTTGGTGTAGTCGTGTTCTAGTCCACGTAATATGCTTATGACTTTCAGAGACCCCGCAAATCTGCATTTAAACTTGTCATAATTCAATCTTAATAACAGTTGTTTTATGCTACATATGTTTTTTATGTAAGCCGCATACCCAGTCGGAATCGATAGTAACACGTTGCCATTATCCAATAGCATACACTTCAGACCTCCACCGATCACTTGCCCATAGCAACCATTAGTTTTTGTACATCGCTACAGAATATCAAGTTTTTTCACTCCCAAAAAATGGTGCGAATGGCATCGGACGGTTCGGAACGCAGTTACATTTACCGTCTTATCAAGACAATTCCGTTGTTGCAGTCTTTATGCGAACAGTTCGGCTTTGCCTTTAGACAATTGCAGATCTCTCGCTAGATTTTTACGTTTATTCTGTGTTTTTTGTGAATCTCTGTACATTCATCGTTTCACACAAAAGATCTTTCGAAGAACGGGGTTTTGCAAGTGATGGAGCAGTAAAATGGTTCAAATGGCTCTGAGCACTATGGGACTTAACTTCTAAGGTCATCAGTCCCCTAGAACTTAGAACTACTTAAACGTAACTAACCGAAGGACATCACACACACCCATGCCCGAGGCAGGATTCGAACCTGCGACCGGAGCGGTCGCACGGTTCCAGACTGTAGCGCCTAGAACCGCACGGCCACCCCGGCCGGCGATGGTGCAGTACTAGTTTCACTATCGCCCTCGTCACTATCACAATCAGGTGGGACAGCACCAGGCAGTCCGTCTCCGTGAGGCACTGATAGTATGGCCGACAGTATCTTAGGATATGTCAAGGAAGACTTTTGGTTCTTGGAGATACCACGCGTCAACTGGTTGTCATACAAAAGCAACAATCATTCTCACGCTTTGATGGTTCTCGCCAGATCATGCTTATAACAAAGCCGATTGAAGGTCTTTTACGATTCGGCCGCAAATGAAGACTTGAAACACGATGTGCAACATACATAGGGCTTGTCCTGGTCCCCGATTTCATACCCGAAGCACGGCCGGTACGCCTTTGTAATATCTGGCGTTATTCGCTACCTTTTGGGATTTCAATGTAGCCTGCCCACAAATGTAGCAAAAATTGTCAGTGTTGTTTACGCATTTGAGAGGCATATTCAGTCACTGGATAACAATGACCACACACACGAACTTCAATTCAGTAACACGTTTCTAGCAAACGAACAGAACACAACTTGTAACAAACTAAAACTACGTTTAAATGAAACATTTTTGGCTCCTCCCTCCTCTTCCGCTTCCCCCTGTTGCTAAGAGCCCGAGATAAAAATAGCGACAAAATACAGACATGTATTATTGTCTGAAACTTCATTTTACTGTATACCATCAGCGGGATATCGAAGCCTATAGGGGAAGGAATTGACAATGAATGCTGATAAAATATAATTATAATTAAATGCACCTCTCTTCAACTTATAAAAGAGAGCCAAATCGAGTTTTTCAATGTCATTTTCATCAATGTGGTCGATAGAATTATCAAACATTTATTTCATCCTAGTTGCATTTTCACTGTCGGCTACTGTCACTTGACGGAAATCGGTGCATCAACCGTGACAAGACCGTTGACAGAAGCTACTGAAATGAATTGCTACAGAAGAATTCTGAAGTTTATATGGATAGAGTGGGTAACTAATGAAGGGAAATTGATCGAACTGGGGATAAAAGAAGTTAATGGTAAAACTTGACTAAAAGAAGGGATCGTTTCAAAGGACTAATCCTGTGGTATCAAGGAACATTCATGCTGGTGAGGGAGGCTAGTGTGGCGACAAGTGAAAATGGTAAATTGAGACTCAGGCTTAACTACAGTAGCAAGCTGAAGTAGTTGTGGGTTTGTTGAAACCAAATAAGCAATTTCTTTACACTTTTCAGGAGAAACAAAAAACTGAATATTACCGTATGTATTACTGCTACATTAATGGGATTTCTTCAGAACTAAAAGTGACTTCATTCTGCTTTTATTGAGAGAGAAATAATTAACTTAGAGTATGTCATTTCGATATTTAATGATTCCACAGTTTTATGACTCATTTGGTTCCAACAATTTACAAACATATTTTTTGCTTTTTTTAGGATTTAACAGTTTGCACACGTCGTAGTACATTAGCATGGTCTAGCAAAATAGAGCGTACTGAATTATTTTAACAGCAAAACTTATCTTAGAAGATAGATTAAGGAAAAAGCAGACCTACGTTTCTAGCATTTGTAGACTTACAGGAAGCTTTTCACAATGTCGACTGGAACATTCTCTTTCAAATTCTGAAGGTGGCAGAGATAAAATACAGGGAGCGAAAGGTTATTTACGATTTGTGCAGAAACCAGATTGCAGTTATAAGAGTCGAGGAGCATAAAAGGGAAGCAGCGGTTGAAAAGGGAGTAAGACAGGATTGTAGCCTATTCCTGATGTTATTCAATATGTATACTGAACAAGCAGTAAAGGAAACAAAAGAAAAATTCAGAGTAGGAATTAAAATCTATGGAGAAGAAATAAAAACTTTGAGGTTTGCCGATGACATTGAAATTCTGTCAGAGACAGCAAAGAACCTGGAAGAGCAGTTGAACGGAATGGACAGTGTCTTGAAAGGAGGATATAAGATGAACATCAACAAAAGCAAAATCAAGACAATGGAATGTAGTTGAATTGAGTCAGGTGATGCCGAGGGAGTTAGATTAGGAAATGAGACACTTAAAGTTGTAGATGAGTTTTTCTACTTGGGGAGCAATATAACTGATGATGGTCGAAGTATGGAAGGTATGAAATATAGACTAGCTATGGAAAGGAAAGAGTTTCTGAAGAAGAGAAATTTGTTAACATAGAGTATAGATTTGTCAGGAAGTCTTCTCTGAAAGTATTTGTATGGGGTGTAGCCATGTATGTAAGTGAAACATGGACGGCAAATAGTTTATACAGGAACATAATAGGAGCCTTCGAAATGTGGTGCTACAGAAGAATGCTGAAGATTAGATGGGTAGATCACATAACTAATAAGGAGGTACTGAACAGAATTGGAGAGAAGAGGAATTTGTGGCTCAACCTGACTAAAAGAAGGGATCAGTTAGAAGGACACGTTCTGATGCATCAAGGGATCACCAATTTAGTATTGGAGGGATGCGTGGTAGGTAAAAATCGTAAGAGGGAGACCAAGAGATGAACACTACACTAAGCAGATGCAGAAGGATGTAGGTTGCAGTAGTTACTCGGAGATGAAGAGGCTTGCACGGGATAGGGTAGCATGGAGAGCTGCATCAACCCAGTCTCTGGACTGAAGACAACAACAACAAGATTAACTGTACATTAGCTATAATTTTAGTCAATCACTGGCCAAGAAAGCACTTCTTCATAGAATGATCTCTTTGTAGCAGGCAGATACTCAGTGACTTTCTTCACATTTCCATCTTCATTCTGGAAATAGGTACTTGACATGTTGGGTAGATCATTGGAATGTAGTAGTAGTAGTAGTAGTAGCTTCATTCATCTGTAGATTCCTTTTTACAAGGATATATGACATGTCAAAGTATTTACAAATTTAGACCAATTTAAAATAAGCTAATTCGTATAAACATATATTTACAGACTTCTAGTTAGAGACAACCATTAGATTTACTCCTGGTATACAATACCTTTTTTTACAAATAACTTTTTAAATAATGTAATGCCACACTGTTCACTCACATCTCACTATCAGTCACTGCACACACTATACACACATTGTTTGATAACACTTCACTCACTACACACACACACACACACACACCCACACACACACACACACACACACACACACTGGTGATCTCTGGGCCATTTTCTGTACCGCAACTTCCCATTTGCTATCCTCCATAATGAGTGAGATGTTGAGCTCAGAAAGAGGAAGAGGTGTTAGTATTGTGCTATGCATGGCTTTGGGGTAAGTATTTCTAGAAAGCAAAAGAGAAGGAAAAAAGATAAACTGGAGGCGTTATGTGAAATGTTGGATGTTTTATAATCATTATTATTATTATTTATTTGTATAACATTTTTTTTTCAAACCCGTACTCTTTTTTATTTAAGTATCCTTCAATGTATAAAATGTGCTGCACAACAGGTACATTTTAGCTGCCTTTTTAAATAAGCGTATTTTTGCAGTTTCTTTAATCTCTTTTGGTAATTTATTGTACAGTTTTATTCCTTGGTAGAAGATGTTGTTTTTGGTTTTATGTTTATTTTTTCTTCGTGAATGTAAGTTGAGTCTATCTTTTGTTCCATGGTCATGGACAGAGCTGTTTGTGCAGTAATTACCAATGTTATTTTTGATGTGTGCAACTGACTGGTAAATGTATTCACATGGAGCAGCTAAAATACCTAGTGTTTTGAACAGATCTTTACAATGAGCTCGACTAGTATTTTTGGTTATTATTCTTACGGCTCTTTTCTGGAGTTTGAAAATTGTGTTCATATGTTGTGCATTTGTTCCCCAAAAAAGAATGTCATAGCTAAGAATTGAGTGTACATATGAATAACATGTAACTAATTGACACTGCATGTTACACCTGATGATAGGATTCTAAGGGCATAAAACGCTGATGACATTCTGTTTGCCTCTGTGTCTTCACACCACTTCAACTGAGAATCAATATTCATTCCTAGAAACTTTGCATTTGTTACACAGTCTACAGAGGTGCCATCTACATTTAATTTAACACTGTCATTTTTCCTTTACAAACAGAAATTCATGACATTAGTATTCTTTATGTTCAATGTCACTTTACTGCTTATTGACCAATCATAAACTTCCTTGAGAGTTTCTTTTAATTTCTTGGCAAGGAGTTCTCATGTTTTCTCAGTGACTATAATATTGCTGCCATCAGCGAAGAGGATTTTTTCACTGTGACCCAGGCCAGTGAACATCTTTGGTGCCGCGCTGAGTGACCTAGAGGACGGTTGTGACGCTGTACATTGCTGCTGGCAATAAACAGTCGTTAATGCTACCACTGTTTCACTACGCACTCCGGCGTAAATCAGCCCTGTGCTGCACCATTTCTATCACCTATCCTGACATATAGCCGCCGTGAATAGGCCGCTTCAGTTGGTGTCTGAATGTGGTTTTTGTGGTGTCACTGCCAGACACCACACTTGCTAGGTGGTAGCCTTTAAATCGGCCGCGGTCCGTTACTACACGGCGGACCCGCGTGTCGCCACTGTCAGTGATAGCAGACCGAGCGCCACCACACGGCAGGTCTAGAGAGACTTACTAGCACTCGCCCCAGTTGTACAGCCGACTTTGCAAGGAAAGGTTCACTGACAACTACGCTCTCATTTGCCGAGACGATAGTTAGCATAGCCTTCAGCTACATTTGCTACGACCTAGCAAGGCGCCGTATTCAATTGATATTTATTATGTGAAGCATGTATCATCAAGAGAGATGTTCTACGATTGTGGATTAAAGTTAAGTATTACATCATCTACGTACTTTATTTGCAATTCTCAAGATATTGTTCTGTTCCAGACCTCACGCCAGTCAGCGTGTAATTAAACGCGTGCATTTCGGCCTCCTCTAGAAACACAGTGTTGGCTCTTCTGCCAACACTACAGTTTTTATATTTACCGACTTGACAGATTCTGAGAAGAAGTGTTCGTTCAACGTCTCAACGCTCTGGGGGAGACTGTGAGTAACTCTCAACGGTCAAGTGCTGTAGTCTGGTACTGAGTAGTAAGGATTGGGTACGGTACTCTGGTAAATATATACGGGCAGTGGTACTTAGCATATCTCTCGCTCAGCAGTATCAGCTCGCCAAAATGCTGTGCTGTGAGTTTCGCTTTGCTTGTCTTTGATTCTATATCTCTTCTCGGTTGTTAGATTTAATTTAATTGCGTACAGAATAGATTATATTTAAAGTTGCGTTTGTAAAGCAATGGGAACCTGTGGCCGTACCCTCATTAATTAAGGGTGATGGTAGACCTGGTAATCTAGTACCAGCAAGGTGTCAGTTTTGAAATCCTGTGGGCCATGAGTTGCCATGCTGTAAAGCTGTAGCAACCACATGTTTCATGTGTAGACGTGCTCCCGATTATTCGGAGCGTTAATGGGTGATTATACGTCGAAAAGATTAATTTGTACATTTTCTAAGTATTTCGTGCATTACTTGGTTACTTGCGTTTCTGGGTATTATTTTCAGTAGGCGTGAAATGATAACATGTGCTATTACTGCTACAGAGTCTGGCTCGCGACTGCTCGAAGTATAAATGGGTGTTGGCCATTAAAATTGCTACACCAAGAAGAAATGCAGATGATAAACAGGTATTCATTGGACAAATATATTATACTAGAAATGACATGTGATTACATTTTCACTCAATTTGGGTGCATAGATCCTGAGAAATCAGTACCCAGAACAACCACGCCTGGCCGTAATAACGGCCTTGATAGGCCTCGGCATTGAGTCAAACAGAGCTTGGTAAGCGTGTACATGTACAGCTGCCCATGCAGCTCCAACACGATACCACAGTTCATCGAGAGTAGTGACTGGCGTATTGTGACGAGCCAGTTGGTTGGCCACCATTGACCAGACGTTTTCAATTGGTGAGAGATCTGGAGAATGTGCTGGCCAGGGCAGCAGTCGAACATTTTATGTATCCAGAAAGGCCCATACAGGACCTGCAACATGCGGTCGTGCATTATCCTGCTCAAATGTGAGGTTTCGCAGAGATCAAATGAAGGGTGGAGCCACGGGTCGTAACACATCTGAAATGTAACGTCCACTGTTCAAAGTGCCGTCAATGCGAACAAGAGGTGACCGAAACGTGTAACCAGTGGCACCCCATACCATCACACCGGGTGATACGCCAGTGTGGCGATACGAATACACGCTTCCAAAGTACGTTCACCGCGATGTCGCCAAACACGGATGCGACCGTCATGATGCTGTAAACAGAACCTGGATTCATCCGAAAAAATGACGTTGTGCCATTCGTGCACCCAAGTTCGTCATTGAGTACATCATCGCAGGCACTCCTGTCTGCGATGCAGCGTCAAGGGAAACCGCAGCCATGGTCTCCGAGCTGATAGTCTGTGCTGCTGCAAACGTCGTCGAACTGTTAGTGCAGATGGTTGTTGTCTTGCAAACGTCCCCATCTGTTGACTCAGGGATCGAGACGTGGCTGCACGATCCGTTACAGCCAAGCGGATAAGATGCCTGTCATCTCGACTGCTAATGATACGAGGCCTTTGGGATCCAGCACGGCGTTCCGTATTACCCTCCTGAACCCATCGATTCTATATTCTGCAAACAGTCAGTGGATCTCGACCAACGCCAGTAGCCATGTCGCGATACGATAAACCGCGATAGGCTACAATCCGACCTTTATCAAAGTCGGAAACGTGGTGGTACGCATTTCTTCTCCTTACACGAGACATCACAAGAACGTTTCACCAGGCAACGCCGGTCAACTGCTGTTTGCGTATGAGAAATCGGTTGGAAACATTCCTCATGTCAGCACGTTGTAGGTGTCGCCACCGGCGCCAACCTTGTGTGAATACTCTGAAAAGCTAATCATTTGCATATCACAGCATCTTCTTCCTGTCGGTTAAATTTCGCGTCTGTAGCACATCATCTTCGTGGTGTAGCAATTTTAATGGCCAGTAGTGTACTACAATAAAACCATATAGGATTTCCCAAAAATAGACAAACCTTTGAACAGTTTACTCAAAAATTTTTGTACTTTCAACATTTCAGCCCAGTCAACAGTCGTGATAATCTAATATATAAGAAACTATCAGTCTCGATTGCGGTAATGAAACCAACCTTTACCTAGGTTTCAGCCCAAATAATTAAGCCTTCCTCAGAAGATATACCTGAATCTATAATTTGTCTAAGAGGGCAATCTAGAAATAAAACTAAAGCAGCCTGAATAGGAGTAGTCACATTTTAAAAATGCGGCACATAAGCATAGTTTCACGTGAGCTCCCGAGGCCCACCGCACGGCGTCCGTGGAGACGAGGCGCACGCCAGAGCTTAAGTCTTGGTGTTGACTTAGGTTAGTACTTATGTACCGCATTTTTAAAACTTGACTACGCCTATTCAGGCTGTTTTAGTTTTATTTCTAGACCATGCCCTCTTAGACAAATTATAGATTCAGGTAAATCTTCTGAAGAAGGTTCAATTATTTGGGCTGAAACCTAGGTAAAGGTTGGTTTCATTACCGCAATCGAGGCTGCTAGTTTCTTACATATTACTAAAAAATGGTGCAGAGTTTCAGTGGAGAAGAGTTTCAGCTAATGTTCGAAAAACTGAAAGGGCATTGATTTAGGATCTGGTACTGACCTTTACCGATTTTGAAAAAGAGTTCATTTTCTCGTGCAACACTTTTAATGGAGTAGTCACATGCATTTTGGTTTAGTATGTGAATGGACAGGAGCAGCAGTTGCTTATTCAGCTAAGTAAAGTATGCAGCTAAATAAAGTAGAGCACAATTACCCAACAACTGAACAGGAAATATTATTCATCATATGTGTTTCTCTCAAACCCAGCAATGCTTCGAAACTGCTAAATATGTGTAGGAATTGGATGTATGTCCTGATCTCTTCCTCCTCCCCCTCACTGTCCATCACTTCCTTTCCCCTCTCTGTGACCTTCTCATCCTCACCCTATTCCCCTTCTCCTCCTGCCCCCTCCTCTCTCTGTCCAGCTCCGCCTTTCCCCACTCCATGTTCATTTCCCCTTTCTCTGCCTCTGTCCATTTCCAGCTCCCCCTACAGCTGAACTTAGACTTTTATTTTACTGTTACAGGCAACAAAAATTCCAGAATGAGATTCTCACCCTGCAGCGGAGTGTACGCTGATATGGAACTTCCTGGCAGATAGAAACTGTTGCCAGTCCGAGACTCGCACTCGGGACCTTTGCCTTTCGCGGGCAAGTGTTCTACCATCTGAACTACGCAAGCACGACTCACGTCCCGTCATATCAGCGCAAACTCCGCTGCAGAGTGAAAATCTCATTCTGGAAACATCCCCCAGGCTGTGGCTAAGCCATGTCTCCGCAATATCCTTTATTTCGGGAGTGCTAGTTCTGCAAGGTTCGCAGGAGAGCTTCTGTAAACTTTGAAAGGTAGGAGACGAGGTACTGGCAGAAGAAAAGCTGTGAGGAGGGGGCGTAAGTCGTGCTTGGGTAGCTCAGTTGACAGTCGGCTTACAGCCGTGATACCGTGCGGACGGGCTCGGCGCGCCGGGCAACGCTCCGCAGGTGTTGTTGCTTACCCGCTAGCGCGCGGTTGCGTCGTTGTATTGCCTTATAGTAGCGGTACCGACCCGCCATGGCATTCTCATATCGACAAGCTACAATCAAACTAACGTTCAACGCATCGTACACGAGACCGAAGGCCCATGAAATTGAACGGTTTCTTCAAGACATCATGCACATAGAACCGCAAGAACTGATAGGCATTCATTTGTCTATTGTATCCAGCACAGTGTACCTCGAACTGATTGACAAAGCGGCCTGCGACAGACTACTCCAACTATCTGCAAACGGCTTTCGCTTCCGCGCAGACGGTAATGTGAGCGTGGTAGGAGTTGACCTTGCTGGTCTGGGGGTGCGTATCCTGTGCATCTTTGAACTACCTTGTCGTTGATGCGCTCCGGTCATACGGCACTGTTCTGAGCCACACAGAGGAGAAATGGAACACATTCGAAACGTACCCTGTCCTTAACGGGGTGCGACAATTGCGCATAGAACTTAAGAAGCACGTTCCATCATATACTTTCGTTGGTGGCTGCCGCGCAATTGTTATATATGATGGACAACCGAGGACCTGCTCGGGTTGCGGCCAGGAGGGCCATGTTAGAACTGAGTGTCTGCAGCGCCGCCTCGTTCAGGTGCCCCGCAATGAACTTCCGCAGCGATCCACGATGACCTCTCTCCCGCTAACGTATGTGGAGGCGGCGCGACATGATGTGATGTATGATCAAAACTTGCTACCTCCTCAAGCCGCTGCGAGCTCCGTTGGAGAGTCAGCGCCGTCGACGACGCCGCAGCCAAACGGTGCAGAGGTTCCTACAGCCTCTGTCCACCGCAGCGTCGTGGGCACCCAGCCGCCGTCACTGTCGGGATCGGACACAGGGATTCCTGGTGACCGAGACCGTGTCAAGACTCGCCCTCCAGTGGATGTCGAATCTCGGACCCGCAAGCAAAAATCACCCAAGCGACACAAGAAGAGGCGATTGTCAGTTGAAGAACGGGACAGGGATGTGAAGCTGGCGGAAGACATCGACTTCGTTGACTCGTCCACAGTTGCAACGGACTCCAGTGGCATCGTTCACCAGAAGGCGCCTGAAGACAAGGAACACTCTCCTACATCTGATGGCCCAGAAAACGAGGCGCATTGCGTCGACTCCCAAAATGTGGGTTCCTGTGAAAGCGACCAACCACGCCATCACAATCCTATCTTGGTGATTGGGCAGACGATATGGAGGCTGATGATGCACAGCAAACATCGATATCGCCACCAGAGCCCATGGCTGACATTGAGCCCGGAGGGCTCTGCCAGTCAGGTGATCATATGGCTCAGTAATGCACAGCATGCGGCTGGATGGTTGTGTGGTGTGCGAGATCACTGTGGGCTTGCACCAGCACACTGCCTCCGCCGCTTGATATGTCTCAGGCATACCGTGTGGGAACAGTCAATGTCAATGGTGTCCACTACACTGTCAAGACCCGCATGTTACACGACACGATCAGAGCAGCAGACTGGGACATTGCCCTTCTCCAGGAGGTCCGTTCCGAGCTGCGTTTAGACCTATATGGCTAACCAATTACAGCCTACCCTCAGGTGATGGTGCAGGAGGAACGGCCATCAAAAATGGCTCTGAACACTATGGCACTTACCAGCTGTGGTCATCAGTCCCCTAGAACTTAGAACTACTTAAACCTAACTAACCTAAGGATATCACACACATCCACGCCCGAGGCAGGTTTCGACCTGCGACCGTAGCGGTAGCGCGGTTCCAGACTGAAGCACCTAGAACCGCTCGGCCACCCCGGCCGGCGAGGAACGGCCATCCTTCTCCGCGATGGCATAGACGCGACGGACGTGACGTACTTGCCGAACGGGCGAGGCATCGCTCTCACACTTGGCGCAGTACTCCTCATTAACGTCTACGCTCCCTCCGGTAATTCGAACCGTCGTGACAGTCATGTCTGCTATTCGGAGGAGGTAGCCCCACTTTTGCTAGGAAATACGGACCATTACAAAGTGGGCGGCGATTTTAACAGTGTTCTGCGGCTCGAGGACCAGATACCGTATTACGTCCCATTCCCGGCTCTACAAGCGTTGATACGTGACCTCGCGCTCCACGACACATGGCTCTTACATCATGGGAACCAGCTTGGATATACGCACTTTACCAGCCAATCTGCCAGTCGTCTGGTCGGGATATACGTCTCGCGTGCCCTCCGCACAGCAACCCGTGATGCAAAACTCTGGCCGACGGCCTTCACGGATAATCTCGCGTATATCTGCACTAACACCTTACCCCGACAACTCACATGACGCTGCAGAGGCCCATGGACGCTGAACGTCACCGTCCTTCGCGAGGAAGCGTGTCGGCAAGCGGTTACTGACACATGGCGTCGTTGTTTCAGGCGCCTGCCTTTGTATGCTTCCAGTTGCTGTTGTGGCTGGGATGTGTCAAACCTGCCCTCCGAAAGACCCTGATGGCCTACGGGCGTGACAGATCGAACTGGCAAAGGACAACATCGGAATTTTACCATACAGCGTTACGTGAGCTGGCAACGAAACCGCCGTCTCCCGAACGTCAGATGTCCGTACAACGCATCAAAGCTCGTCTACTTCGCATCAGGGCAAAGCAGCTAGAAGGTGTCCGCATCCGAGGGCGAGTGCAAGACTGTATCTCCAACGAAACGGCATCAGTCTATCACATTGTGCGCGAGAGGTACCACCGCAAATGTCAGCTCATAACGGCGGTAAACTCGGAGGAGGGCGGCCGCGCAGTGACGCAAACGGACATAGCGCACACGTTCGCCCGACACTATGGGTCCTTGTACGTGGAAGATCCGCGAAACGTACGTGATTATGACGAGCTGCTGCACGATTTTCCCGCCCCCTAGGGACGTGGCACCCGATGATAGTCTGCTGTTACCCATTCCATCCGACGAGCTGACATCGGCCTTGGCACGTGGAGCACCGAACAAGTCGCCTGGACCGGACGGTTTACCCCTGAAATTCTACCGCACTTTTTACGACCTTATGGGCGACAAGTGGCTCCAAATGTTTCACGATCTGATCCGCCCTGATTTATCCGTCCCCACAGAATTCACAGACGGCATCTTGATTCCAGTACTGAAACCGAATGGTGGTTGTAGGTGGCAGGACTTTAGCCCACTCGCATTCCTCAACAACAACTACAAGATCTTCGCCTGCATCCTCCGCGCGCGTCTCCACACCGCTATCGAGAAAGCCATCCACACCGATCAGACATGTTCAGGTGGTGTCAGCAACATTCATACGGCGTTAGAAACATACCGTGACGTAATTGGTTTGACGGCGACCTGCAAAATACGAGGCGCCCTTGTCGCCGTAGATTTTGACCACGCATTCGACCGCGTCGACTATGGCTTCTTACGCGCAGTTTTGCAACACATGGGCCTCTCTCCAGAGTCTGCACAGATAGTCCTTCGACTGGTCCACTGAGCGCGCTCCCGCATGATGGTCAACGGTTATCAAACTGGTCATATTGTTGTTGGACGGTCAGTGTGACAATGGTGCCCCCTGTCGGGTATATTATTTGCGGCAGCGCTTGAACCAGCTTTGCATGGTCTACGGCAGCGATTAAAAGGCATTTCCATGCGGGACGTGACCTTTCGTTGTGGTGCATTCGCCGATGACGTGGTGTTCCTGGCCAGATCAGAAGATGAAATTCATATGGCGTTACAGTGGCTACGCCAGTACGGGGCGGTCGCTGGGAGCGTCATCAACGTGAAGAAGACAAAATACATGGATGTCGGAGGGGGGCTTTCCCACGCAACGGCGGTGCCCTTTGACAAGGTGCCCGTACTCAAGTGTTTAGGAGTGCAATTCTATAGCAATGTTCGCCGCACGGCGGTGGCAACGTACCGCCGGCTCCTACACCAGGCACGTGCTCTGCTGCAGGACAACAAACTGCGTCGCTTGGATATGCTCCTCAGAACACGTTATGTCAACACCTATCTTGTCTCCAAACTGAACTATTTTGCACATGTCCTTCCCTTCACGGCTACGATGGCCAACAGATTTCAAGCAGCATATGGACATTTCGTAAGCACCGGCCTTGTTTTTAAAGTCCGATACGCCACCCTGACACTGCCGCAGCGGGCTGGCGGTGTCGGTTTAATTCATGTATATAACCGTGCGCGATCGCTTTATCTCAACACTATGCGTCGCACGTGGACCTCTGCCCACGCCACTCTGACGGGCACCCTGATAGCGGAAGTGGCACCACACTCTCTGCATCCCCCGGTTTCTGTAGGACACATTTCACCGGCACTCACCCACATCAGAGAGTTCTTGATTGACTTCAGCTGCTTACGGTCAGAACTTCCGACGACACGGATGCCCAGCACGAAAGACTATTATCGCCTGTATCAACAGCAGCAACCTATAAATACGGTCGCCCACAGACATCCTGAAGTTGCCTGGAACACGGTGTGGCGAGCGGTACACACGCCTTTTCTACCTACGACGGCGCGTTCATTTTGGTACGTGGTTGTGAATGGGAAGTTCGCTACTCGTCAGAGACTACATTCCATTCCTCTGACAGACGACCGTTTGTGTCCGACATGCTCAGTCGCTGACACGGATGCACACCGCCTGACTTGTGCCGCGACCAGCGAGTGCTGGCTACTGACGCAGCGCATGCTGGCATTACTCTTGCGGCAATTGGCGGAGTCTTTCTCCCCTGATGATATATTGCGCCCCGACGGCATATACTTTCCATCAACCAGGACGAACGCCGTTAACTGGCTAAAAGGCATGGCCCTTTACTAGATATTTTGCGATGCTCCCAAAGGCACACACGACTTTTGGTCCCTATTAATGACGACACATGCAGCTTTCAGCCGCCACCCGAAGTACAGAACCCGTTTCGCAAATTATTTAGGTTCCTTATTTGCGGATCCTCCTGCTCACTGGGGCGTTCCGGGTATGAGACGCTGAAAATGAAGAAGAATCCTGGAGCATACTGATCCCCTACGGACGGAATAGGGGGGAACCCCCCCCCAACAGACGAGAAGACGACTCGGACGCTCGGCTACGGCAGTTGTAGGATCTTTTTGTAATGAAACAAAAATAAATCCATAAATACAAAAATTTAAAAATGTTATAAAAATAAAATAAATAAATGAAACAACACAGACCAACCCAATACCTACTCTTCCTGATCCTTCGATCCCCGAACACGTTGCTTGGGCGTGGCGGTGGGATGGCCAGGCTTCAGGTGTCGACCCCTGCCCTACCCGTCGTCTTGCTCCTGCAGCGGTTCCTTACAAAAAAAATGGTAGAGCACTTGCTCGCGAGAGGCAAAGGTCCCGAGTCTCGGAACGGCGCAGAGTTTTGTGATGTCCTTACGTTGGTTAGGTTTAAGTAGTTCTAAGTTCTAGGGGACTGATGACCATAGATGTTAAGTCCCATAGTGCTCAGAGCCATTTGAATCATTTTTTTTGTAGTCAATCAAAATATACGAATAAGTTGGTTGGGGTCATTGGTACATGTGGTATGGGAGACCTCTGGTCCTACTGGATCTGTGAAAAAATAGCTTCAGTGACAGTATTTCACATTGTTTTAATCTGCAAATGAGTAGGCTTACAAAGTTTTGGGCAATTCGGATTCCATAGTAGTAGCCAGCGTGATGCGCACACATGTCTAATAGGCCTTTCTGTTTGTCTCCACCTCACGTCAGAGGCATTCACAAGTAACCTACGCTTCGGAGCACACACACGTCACCTGCAATTTAGTCATACAGTAAGGATGGCGGCACAGTATTCGTTTGAAGAACAACGAGATATTGTTTTGGTTTATGGACTAGTCGACGGTAATGCGCATTAACCTCGACGGTTGTAAGAGGAACGGTACCCAGCAAAACGTCACCCACACTCGCAAACGTTTACAGCAATTTACGGGCGACTTGGCGAAACAGGCTCGTTACCGGAATATCACGGTGATGCTGGAAGACCTCGAACACGACGTGGTGCTGCATTTGAAGAGACTGCTCTCGAGCGCTTCGAAGAAGCACCTACGACAAATACTCGAACGGTTGGACACAGCATGGCGGTAACTCATCGCTTAGTCTGGGAGGTTTTTGGGGATGACGGCCAGTATCCATTTAGTTTCCACCCTGTCCAAGAACTAAATCCCGTGGCGGACTATGAACACAGGCTAGAGTTTTGCCAGTGGTTTCTGCGATGTGCTGCACGAGATCCCGACTTCCCCGCCATTGTGTTGTTTACCGACTAGGGCACGTTCCATCCGGATGGCCTTAACAACACTCGAAACATTCATTACTGCGCACAGGGAACTCCTCACGTCACGTACGTCCACGGACACCAAGAACGATTTTCGCTCAACATTTGGGCAGGCATTGTGGGTGACCATCTGATTGGGCCGGTGCGTCTACCTCCTTGACTTACCGGGGAAAATTACCTCCACTTTTTGCAAGGAACTCTATCCAGACTGCTCGAAGATGTTCCCCCGGACATGCGGCTACGCATGTGGTTGCAGTATTATGGGGCGCCCGCAGATAACAGTCTTCGACAGCCGGGTAACTGGCAGAGCTGTTCGTAGGACACGGCCCCTGCTGTCACCAGACCTCACGCCACCGGTCTTTTTCCTGTGGGGATTCTTCTAGTTCACCCACCCGCGTGCAAACCACCTAGAAACGAAGAGGAATTAATGGATCGCATTAAACATGCCGCCAATCACATCAGGGTAATGCCAGGATTCTTTGAAAGAGTTCGGCAAAACACCGTTCGACGTTACCACGCTCGTGTCGCGTCAGAGGGTGGCCAGTTCGAGCACCTTTAAGTAGACAATGTCTTAGCTACATAAAAGACCCTTTTCAGAGCCGACATAATCTGTAAAGGACTTTTTGTACGCGAACTAACAGCTGTTGACGGGTTTGTTCCCAGTACATCATAAAACTACAATGGATGTGTCGGGACCCCGACGGATTCTCCCCAGGACGGAAGGCTGGCGCACTACCACCAAGCGTGTGGGCCGTCTTGGATACATCGCGATCAATCCTGCGGCCAGTCGGAACGTATAGCGTCAAGTTTACGTAGTTAAAAATTGTGCGTTGTCGACCTACACAACATTAGTAATTTTGGTTCCTACTTGCATCAGCTATCCAGTTTTAAAATTTCGTGACACAATTTTTCTCCACCCCGTATATATATATATATATATATATATATATATATATATATATATATATATATATATATTCTGCATTTGTCTGAATGTTAATTGCAGTATTGTGTAAAAATCTGAAGTAAATCAGTCTAGGACTTTTCGAGATTTTTCTTATCACTACTTCCACTTTATACATAATTACATATACAGGGTGAGTCACCTAACATTACCGCTGGATGTATTTCGTAAACCACATCAAATACTGACGAATCGATTCCACATACCGAACGTGAGGAGAGGGGCTAGTGTAACTGGCTAATACAAACCATAAAAAAATAGACGGAAGTATGTTTTTTAACACAAACCTACGTTTTTTTAAATGGAACCCCATCAGTTTTGTTAGCACATCTGAACATATAAACAAATACATAATCAGTGACGATTGTTGCATTGTAAAATGTTAATTACATCCGGAGATATTGTAACCTAAAGTTGACGCTTGAGTACCACTCCTCCGCTGTTCGATCGTGTGTATTAGAGAGCACCGAATTACGTGATGGACCTTAGGTACAGAAGAGACTGGAACAGCACATTACGTCCACATGCTAACACCTTTTTATTGGTCTTTTTCACTGACGCACATGCACATTACCATGAGGGGTGAGGTACACGTACACACGTGGTTTCCGTTTTCAATTACGGAGTGGAATAGAGTGTGTCCCGACATGTCAGGCCAATAGATGTTCAATGTGGTGGCCATCATTTGCTGCACGCAATTGCAATCTCTGGCGTAATGAATGTCGTACACGCCGCATTACATCTGGTGTAATATCGCCGCAGGCTGCCACAATACGTTGTTTCATATCGTCTGGGGTTGTAGGCACATCACGGTACACATTCTCCTTTAACGTACCCCACAGAAAGAAGTCCAGAGGTGTAAGATCAGGAGGACGGGCTGGCCAATTTATGCGTCCCCCACGTCCTATGAAACGCCCGTCGAACATCCTGTCAAGCGCCAACTTTAGGTTACAATATCTCCGGATGTAATTAACATGTTACAATGCAACAAACGGCACTGATTACGCATTTGTTTATATGTTCAGATGTGCTAACAAAACTAACGTGGCTCAATTTAAAAAAAACCTAGGTTTGTGTTAAAAAACATACTTCCGTGCATTTTTGTATTGTTTGTATTAAACAATTACACTAGCCCCTCTCCTCACGTTCGGTCTGTGGAATCGATTCGTCAGTATTTGATGTGTTTTACGAAATATATCCAGCGGTAACGTTAGGTGACTCTCCTTGTATAATTATACACTATAAAATATGTAACCTATGTCTGTCCAAATGTTTATTAGAGTATATTGTAAAAATACCGAGTATATTGGGCAAGAAATTTTTGGTAACAATGTTAACCATCCACTTCTCTTTATATAGTAGTATAGATTTTGAATAAATATTTACATCCACATATACTCAAAAAATATGTACCTTATATCTGTCTGAATCTTTGTTACAGAATCATGTAAAAATATGAAGTAAATTGGTCAATAAATTTTTAGGGAACTTTTGATAACAACATTGCCCATATATATACATTTTAAAATATATAGCTTATGTCCATATGAAAGTTTATTATAGTACTATGTAGAAATCTGAAGCAAATGGATCAAGTACGTTTCGAGATTTTTGGTAACAACCTTAAACAATTATTTATCACTAGTATAGTAGTATATAATTACTATAGTAGTATACAATACATATTTGCAGTGTTACTTGTAGGGTAGAAGATTTAAAGCTGTGACAGGTCATGTACCATTGAAATATTTGATTGATATTAAAGACCCATCTAATTGTCTAACATGCTGGGCTCTCAAGCCCAGAAAACTTGATTATGAAGTCATCCATAAGCCAGGTAGGGAAAATATAAATGCAGACGCATTAAGTTGCAAAGTAGCTATGTTAAGTAAATTGGGCAAGAGCGTGCTAGAATAGAAGCAAGTACAGACAGTGGTCAAAGACTGTCAGGTTTTTAAGTCACAGCCGTACTTTATCGTACACGAGGATTTATTATGCAGAGTCACGAGATGTGGACATGTATTGGGAGCCTAGCAGCTTTTGAGGCTCATGACCATGTGCTGTCAGGCCATGCTGGGCAACGAGTAACAGATAGATTTATTGTGGAACAGCTTTGGTGGAGAAATGGAAAGCACAGTGTGGAGCAGTATGTCAGGCACTGTGTACCATGCATGCAGAGAGCAGATATTTCGCATCAGAAAATCCCTTTGCAGAGGTTACGAGAGGTGTCAAATCTGTTTCAAATGCCTGGGCTCAACAACATTCTCTTAACATTAAACAGAACACCTGCAGGGAATAAGTATGTGTTTAAGATCATCGACCATCTTTCATGGTCTCTAGCAGTAATGGCAATTCCAGACCAATGGCACAGGCATTAGTTAACAGTTGGATACTGAAGTTTGGATAACCTGATGCCTTACAAACAGACCAGGATGCAAAAACTTTTACAGAACTCATGAAACAGCTATGCCATGTATTACATATTTGGATGTTACGAACAAGCCCATTCCACCCTCAAACGAATGGCAGAATGGAGCACATCCATAAGACCACTTCGAAAATGCTAAGCATCTACATGAATACTACACATTACAGAGGTGTGTCACCATTTAAGGTGCTACATGGGAGGTAGTTGCCTTTCCCCATTGACGTTTTAAGACTTAAGTGGGGACCAAAATAGGTAAAGAAGTTTGTGAGAATACTTGAAGTTTGGAAAAACGTTCAAAACGCAAGCACAGAGGATCTGGGACGCCAGGAACAGCTGAACGGGTGCACGGACGAATTATTACAATATCATATGGGTAGTGAGCATTGGTCATGTATCCCTATTTACTGAAGGTAAAGACGAAGAAGTTATTGACCAAATATCTCACGTCATGGGGATGACCTCAACAGGTGATGTAAAAGTATAATTCCCTATCAAAACGTCTGTCGTTCATGTCTGTCTGGTGACCATTTAAACCTATGCTGGATGGAGTAGCACAGTTATCTGTGACCAGTCCAGTATGCAGCAGGCAGAAAGAAAGAACCCCTAGCAGTTAGACAGCACAAGGTACAATGATATGCTTATGCTTTAAGGTCATGTAGTTAATTATATTGTTAGATTTGTGTGAGTTTTATTGTTGATTTTGGCTAATTCTGGATGTTTTACATTGTGTTGTGTTGTGTTGTCTGCAAATCGTCTTAGTGCTGTTTTGTAAGGGTACAGCAGAGCTACTCCACTCCCAGGACTAATGCGCCTGAAATAAGAAATGTTGCAACAGTGTGCTAGTTCCTCACAGAGTCAAGGTCGTTTCGTCTTCAGTGAGTGGCTGTATCTCTGTGTCGCCGCATGTGGTTGTAGTAAGAGTGTTTTCTGTTACATTATTGACAGGGCAGAAGAACAATAGGAGTAAGCGAATTGCGATGGATTATTGGCTTAGTTAAAGAATACTGCCCGACAGATTAAAGTGTACATTGCACTGTAACGTGAAATTTTAAACCCTTGTTTTTACGTGTCTAAGAAAACAGGTTATGCAGAGTGTGTATCAACAAACACTGTTGGCTTTTTCCACAAAAGTTTGATTTACCACGTCTTTTGAAATGTCTGCAGATAGGGCTGTTTCGCCCTGTACATGTGGTGCTATTTCTGCTCAGTCAAATTATTAGTTTACCTGATATTTTACTGTGCAGTTCTAAAGACTATATCTTCTTGGTTTCTTTTCAGATGGTCCATACATGTTTCATGGTCAGAAAAAGAATTGAAACATGCAATAACAAGTTGTAGGCTGCTCCTCTGGATAAAGTGCCAGCAATATGCTGCAGGGTTACGTGGAGTGTATGTGGGCACAAAGGGACGAAAAATGTTTACTTGCGGTAAATGCTTGTGATTTTGAAATACACCGGGCGGAGTAGCCTCTAGACTGGGTGGAATAACTGCACAATTTTTAAATATTGTGATTTCAGCTTTCTTCAGGTGTTTATTTAATACTTTGTTCGTATAAAGGAAATTCGACCTTTTATATGAGGTGCAACAATAAAGTAATGATACTGATGTGAAAAAAATGTTGCTTACCATTTTAGTCAAGTTTGGTGTTGTCTCCTTCAAAGCAGTTCCCTTGTGATTGGACACACTTTTTCCAGCGCTTCAGCCATTGGTGGTAACATTTCTGGAACTCATCTCCTCTCATCCTCCAAGACCCTTGTCACAGCTTTTTGGACATCTTGTGTTGTTTGAAAATGGTGTCCCTTGACCGCCGATTTGACTCTTGGAAATAGAAAGAAGTCGCACGAAGCAATATCGGGTGGATAAGGTGGCTGTGGCAGTACTGAAATTTGTTTTGAGTTTAAAAATTGCTGTACTGATGGAGCAGTATGGCATGGCGCATTATCATGAGGCAGAATTCAATTATTATTAGAACCGTTTCTCGATTGATGTTCAGTTCTTCTGCAATCATTTTCACCGATAATCTTCGATCAGATTGTACCAGTTCACGCACCCTGGCCAAGTTGACATCCGTCCGTGAGGTTGATGGTCGTCCACTGTGGTCTTCATCTTCAACATTCGTTCTGCCTTCACTAAACATTTTATGCCAACGAAAAACTTGAGCTCTTGACGTAACCTCGTCTCCAAAAGCCTTCTGAATTTTACTGTAATTTGTCGTCGCGTTTTCACCCAATTTAACGCGAAAAGAAATGGCATACTGTTGCGCAATATTATGTGGTTCCATTTCCGTGACGAGAGACTCAAACACGTGTTAACTTATTACAGCACAACTCACGACTGAGCAGTTGCATCGATGTGCTGCTTGGACTAGAAGCAGCTTATAGACCAAAGTCAAAGATATTTTGCCTATGCAAGCCTGCAGGGTTGCCATATCTTCCAAAGAAAATCAGTCTCATTACTTTATTGTCGCTCCTCGTATACTGCAATGAATTCGAAATTAAAATACCATAATTGTATGACATTGGCCGAGGTTTTAAAAAGTTTCATGAATATTATACAGGGTTTACAGCTGAAATGAGCAGAATAGCCCCAATGTACCCTATAGCACTGCCACATGTATTTTTCTTTTATTGTTGTAGGGCTATTTTCACGTTTTTTCGTTGTTGTTTCTTGTCTTCTACTTGTCGTTAGTTACTCGTTTCGAAAGGAGGGAGGGGACGATGGACGGTTCCTTTGCTCAGCTGGCGAGTTCGTGGGTACTTTCTGGGTGACAGGGATGGTCTCGTTTTGGTCGAAATTCATCGGGAGAGGAGCGGAATGCTCAACTGCCATTCAGCCCTTGAAGTCAGGTGTGTTGTTCTCGAAGCAATCGGACGTGTTGTTTACAAGCCATCAGTGGACGTTAAAATCAACAACAGAAATTTTGGAAATTAGGAATGAAATTCGGGGATAATAAGCTGTTTTTTCAGAATTATATTAAGAGGCGTGGGGAGAGGCTTTTTTAGCGAAGTGCACTGGAACTATCCACGATAGGTTAAGGACACAGTTGTCACAGCTGGTGGATACTGTACCACAGACTGTAACCTAGAGGAAGAGAGGTTGTTTGAATACAGAAAGAAAATTACTAAAGATGGGGTTTGGGGTAACGGACGGGGGGGATGTTTAGAAACTAAATCATATACTTAGTCAGGTGTAGCAAATGGCAGGCTGTATGAAAAGTATCATAGGAGGCACGCAATACGATTGTCTAAAGCAGAAAGTATTGAGCAATACGAGGTTAGTGCAGGAGTTAGCAGTGGAGCTAATTCGGTATATCGGTGATAGGAAGAGGGTGTTGAATAGCGGCTTGGGGAAGATACAGGGCAATCAAATTTACTAGGCAACAAGTTAACCATTGCAAGATTACTCCGTGCATTGACTGACTGCCTTGGTAACATGAGGAGTGAAGTACAGTAGTGCACGAAACAATGTTTCATGTGGTAAACGGACGACTCAGTCCAGTGCCTATTCCACTACGTGTGATCATATTAGGGTTACACCTCACGGAGAAGCAGTTACCACCAGTATTAAGTCACATAGCAGAAATGACAGAAAGCAACTTATCATTGTCTTTTCATGTGGCTAGGATAAAAGTAAGAAAGGTTGGAGCAAATGTGTGCAAAGCGTTTCGCTTCCCTACAGCAGGGGTTAGTGCGAAATTTCAGTGTTATACCATTCACTCAATCCGGTGAAGTGGGGAGTAACAGGGAAATTTATAAGGACACAGGAGGTGTTGGTAAATTTCAGATAATAAAGAACCTCATGTAGTAAAGTCGTCAGCGAATATGGAGAAATGGACTTAAGGGAGTGTTGTTGTGTGTCAAAACAGAACGGTACAGACTTTATATTCGGTCATGTGAGGCGAGTATGTTTCTGGAGAAAACGAATGGGACAAGTTACGAAAAGGAAATCCTGTGCGCACGGTCTTACTTTCAAAAGACAGGGATGCATTGGACATACTTGGTCTTATCGCCAGAAACTGTGTTGACAAGTTGCTATGTAAATGGGAAACCTGAGGGGTTGAGAAAATTAGAGTTGCAGGTGAGCGGAGGTATCATTAATGGTGTGACCTGTTGGCGACTCGGGACGCTTCTCACCTTCTAGCTATGTTCCTGATGCGACTGCCATGACACTGTCGCGGAATACGTTGTATTGGCCAGATGGGTCACTAAGGGTACCACCGAATCAAAATTTACCTTACCTTAATGTCACCCTCAAACCTGAACTTAAACATTCATTAGACAAATATTGTTTCGTCCTCCGTTCCCTTGTATTGTATTGTATTTTATGTTAACCGGGGCCTAGAAACGACGAAGAGGCTCCGTCCCCGCCGCAGCCGCAGTGGTCCACAACCCCACGACGACTGCCACAGCGCACTTCCCCCCTTCGCCGCCCCACACCGAACCACCCTTTCAGGGCTATTGTGCGGTTCGGCCTCTGCCGGACCCCCCAGGGAACGTTTCACACCAGACGAGTGTAACCCCTATGTTTGTATGGTAGAGTAATCGTACGTGGAGAACTTGTTTGCGCAGCAATCGCCGACATAGTGTAGCTGAGGCGAATAAGGGGAACCAGCTCACATTCGCCGAGGCAGATGGAAAACCGCCTAAAAACCATCCACAGCCTGGCCGGCTCACCGGAACTCGACACAAGTCCACCGGGCGGATTCGTGTCGGGGACCAGGCGCTCATTCCCTCCCGGAAAGCCGTGCGTGAGACCGCACGGCTAACCGGGCATCTCCTTCCCCTTAATAACTGAGTCGTGTCCACGCGCAGTCAAATCGGCCCTGAGATTTGTAATTTTGTTTTGTTTTGTGTAAACAGCACGAAAAGAAATACATTTCTGTCATGGTTTGATCATATAAGAAATCGTTTACATTCATACATGAACACCTTAATTTTGTACCCTTTGTGTTTGATTTCATCGAATTTCTCGAGTTCTCTACATTTTTGGCGCCGAACTTGGGGCAACCTCATTGGTAATATTCATGGTATCTTATGTCACAAAATAATTTCACGAGTTCACCACAATAGGATCATAGCAGATGAAAATTTAAGTGGAGCAGATGTTACATCATGTTGAAAATTTTCAAAATGGTTCAAATGGCTCTGAGCACTATGGGATTTAACTTCTGAGGTCATCAGTCCCCTAGAACTTAGAACTACTTAAACCTAACTAACGTAAGGACATCACACACATCCATGCCCGAGGCAGAATTCGATCCTGCGACCGCAGCGGTCGCGCGGCTCCAGACTGTAGCCCCTAGAACCGTTCGGCCACCCCGGCCGTCGAAAATTTTCAAGATAATCGTCAGCACAAGATATAGGGATCAGTATTTCAGCTACCAGTTGTGACATGTTGCTACTAGGTATTTGAATATTTTATTTCTGTAGCAGATGCACAGATGCACAATCTACAGATCCACCGACGTTTCAGTTGCCACTCGAGTGGTTAGCTGATATAGGACAGAGAACAGTTAATGGAAACAAAACCATTGTATTTAAGTAGTACAAGCATTAGATTAAGAACTGCATTGTAATAAGGTTCTGGAAACCAAACTTTAAAAGTAAGCTCATGTTAACAAGAGATGAGCCAGAAACCTATGTGGTTGAAGCCGCGTGTAGCTATCAGCACAGTATAGAATTTTATGGTTAAGAGTAACTGTAGTAAAAGACTCGGCTCGGAAGATTTGGTGCGAATCTGTCGAAACAGGGGAGGCATAACGTGGCCCAAAATGCTCGGGAGCGAATTGCAAAATTTTTGAAATTTTTATTCCGGACGCTGCCAGGCAACAGAGGCCAGCTCTGCTCGATGTGCTAGCCAAGTAGGCCGGTACTTGTTACCGCTGAAATTACGCCGAACACTGTCCCCACGGGTTTGCGACACTACCCAGGGGTGAAGCACATTGAATATGATCGCACCTAGGAACCCGTACTCAGTGCGGAACGAGCCAGGAAAAGCGGACGGGACGCGTAATATGGAACAAATATACTCGCCCCCCCCCCCCCCCCCCCCCCGTAAGACTACGTGAGAAGCGTAGCAGTAAATGTATAAACAATCGAGCCCAGAGGCTCTCGGTATTCAGTCGTGCCTCCATTCTGCCTGCAACTTGAACTGAAGAAAATGACGATCCGTTAAGTTTCAGAGAAATCGCGATTAACACTTTACTGTGGAAAATCTGCTGGCTGCCTGCCCACTGATGAACTACTCAAGTTCCGGCTCAAGACGAGCCACATTCATAGCGTAGAAGCTGCTAGACTCGGGAACTTCACCTCTCTGAAGCTGGTGTGTGGCTGCCTCCGCTCTCTAAGGGACTTCGGCTGACGGACTGCAAGCTGTCTACAGTCTGGCTGGGGTAGATAGTCGACCCATGGTGGGCGACCGGGCTGCTTCTCGGCACCGAACAAGGCGTCGTCAGTATCAGCGCATCCCGCCACAGGCCTCGCTTGTACGTGCCCTGGGCGGTCTAGAGGACGGTCGTTGAGTTGTACATTGCTGTTGGAAATAAACTCTTGTTAATGCTACCACTGTTTGTCTGTGCGTCCCACCGTAAATCATTCTTCTCCCGCACCATTTCTCTCACGTATCCAGAAGTGTAGCGGCCCTGAATAGGCCGGGCTGCTACAGAAGACAGGAGATGAAGTGCTGGCGGAAGAAAAGCTATGACGGTGGGTCGTAAATCGTGCTTGGATAGCTCAGTCGGTAAAGCTCTTTCCCACCAACGGCAAGGATCTCAGGATTGAGTCACAGTGCAGTACACACATTTAATCTGCCAAGAAGTTTCATTATTTTTATAACCTCCTCAAGTATCTTCCCAAAAAACAATATGTGGCTTGAAATGAGAAGCTATCAAGTCAGTCATGAATGTTCTGCGAAGCTTAACCAATCAGTGATAAAGTAAAAGCACTCAGCAGATAAAAATATTTTGGGCCCAATTCTTTTTCACCGATATTATTATAACCAGGTTGTAGTTTCGGATTTCAGTAAAATTATACCTCACTGACGACAGCACAATAGTACCAAAACATGTTTCGGCTACAAAAGTAACATTCAGTCAGGTTCAAAAGAAGGTTTATATTACAGACAGCGTATGTTAAACATTGTTTGTTCTTTATATAACTTTAATAGTATCTTAGATATCTGAGTATAACAGAAAGTGAGGGTAACTTTCTGGTAAAGTATTTTCTTCCTCGAGGACGTGCTATAGAAACGTCCACGGATTACAGGCATGTTTTGCCGATCAGAACGCAAAGAAATTGACTGCATAAGATTTAAAATCGGCTACTGCTACTCTACGAGTTCAACGACTCTACTGTCGCATCTACAGGGCGTTGCAAAAAGTACGGCCAAACTTTCAGGAAACATTCCTCACACACAAAGAAAGAAAATATGTTATGTGGACATGTGTCCAGAAACGCTTACTTTCCATGTAAGAGTTCATTTTATTACTTCTCTACAAATCACATTAATCACGGAATGGAAACACACAGCAACAGAACGTACCAGCGTGACTTCAAACACTTTGTTGCACGAAATGTTCAAAATGTCCTCCGTTAGCGAGGACACATGCATCCACCCTCCGTCGCATGGAATCCCTGATGCGCTGATGCAGCCGTGGAGAATGGCGTATTGTATCACAGCCGTCCACAATACGAGCACGAAGAGTCTCTACATTTGGTACCGGGGTTGCGTAGACAAGAGCTTTCAAATGCCCCCATAAATGAAAGTCAAGAGGGTTGAGGTCAGGAGAGCGTGGAGGCCATGGAATTGGTCCGCCTCTGCCAATCCATCGGTCACCGAATCTGCTGTTGAGAAGCGTACGAACATTTCGACTGAAATGTGCAGGAGCTCCATCGTGCATGAACCACATGTTGTGTCGTACTTGTAAAGGCACATGTTCTAGCAGCACAGGTAGAGTATCCCGTATGAAATCATGATAACGTGCTCCATTGAGCGTAGGTGGAAGAACATGGGGCCCAATCAAGACATCACCAACAATGCCTGCCCAAACGTTCACAGAAAATCTGTGTTGATGACGTGATTGCACAATTGCGTGCGGATTCTCGTCAGCCCACACATGTTGATTGTGAATCGAGGAAGTACAGTACATATTGACGAAACTAAAATGAGCTCTAACATGGAAACTAAGCGTTTCCGGACACATGTCCACATAACATCTTTTCTTTATTTGTGTGTGAGGAATGTTTCCTGAAACTTTGGCCGTACCATTTTGTAAAACCCTGAATACACAGAAGCAATGACGGAAATAAAAGGAAGCTTAGGGAGTGGGATTAACATTCTAGGTGAAAGTTTGTCAGTGATGCGTAGCTCTTCTCAGTTAAAGTGAGGAAAAACTGCAGGATCTGTTAAAAGTATGGACAGTCTAATGAGAATACGCTATGGACTAAGAGTAAAACCAAAGGAAGATGAAAGTAATGAGCAGCAGCAGAAATGATATTAGCCATAAACTTAAAACAAAACTGAGGATCAGCAAGTAGATGAAGCGAAGAAATTCTTCTGTCTTCGAAGAAGAATAGCGAATCACGGATGAAGCGAGGGGTATATGAAAAGCAGACTACCACAGGCAAAAAGGGCGTTCCTGACTAAAAGAAAATAATTAGTATCAATAAAAGGACAGTGGAAAATTTCTGCGGCTGGACGTTTGGAGCAGCACATTGCATGGAAATGACTCGTGGTCTGTGAAAAGGCCAAAGAGAAGATAACAAAAGCGCTTCAGGTGAGGTGTTGCAGGAACATGGTGGAAATTAAGTGAGCTACATTTTTTGTGATCGAGCATAAATTTTTCGGTAAGACTGCAGTGTTCCTTAAATGCATATAAATGCTTGTTATGAAACAACTAAATCAATAAACAAATAAATTAATGTCATATTTATGTATATACGGTAATTTCTCTCTGATAGAGCATATTTCAGCAAGTAAATGGTCATATTCGTTATATTTTCACTCTGTCAAGAAGTAAAGAATTATCTCAGAACTGCGTATCTCTTTTTGTTTCCTGAAAAATGGAAAATACCTAGGCCATTCCATTCGAATTCACGTTGTATACTTCACTCTTACGCAATAGTAAGTTTGTGTAGCCTGTTTCTACATCCTGCCTCGGGCATGGGTGTATGTGATGTCCTTAGGTTAGTTAGGTTTAAGTAGTTCTAAGTTCTAGGGGACTTACGACCACAGCAGTTCAGTCCCACAGTGCTCCGAGCCATTTTTAGACTGTGGACTGCAGACAAATGCCTTACTGTGTAATTCAATTTTGTTGAAGTAGGTAGCATGCGCAGTATGATACAGCAAAAGATGCCTGAAGTGGATTACAAGAGTTCGTCTCTTAATATGGGGAGAAAGTATTTTCGACTGATGATAAAATACTGTAATGTAAACTGTGCGATGCAAAAGTCCTAAATGCTACTAAGTCCTAGTTTTTTTTTTTTTTTTTTTTTTTTTTTTTTTTTTTTTTTTTTTTTTTTTTTTTGTAGCTGTGAAGAAGTCATTTAACAATGATCAGCATGTGACAACAGATAAAACACAAACGTGTATTACAAGAGATTGAAAATTGAAAAACAATACAGCAAATGCTTCTAGGGGAATCGTGCCAGTCTTATTCGTCATTTTGTGAAGAACTTCGTACAGCTTTCCCTTGTGCTGATATTCCCTTAATTCACTGACATCATATTTAAATACTCAACTGGTGGCTGTGGAATCATATTTAATATTGGGTTGATGTATAAGCTCGTAGCGTTTTCCCGTAAGTTTAATATACGTAACAAATGTGCATAACAGTGACTTATGTCATCGATAATATATTCCCCCACCACATTTACATTAGTCTGCGAAAGCTGGTGTAACTTTTCGATTCAGCGACTGTAGACATTCCATGGTTTTGAGGGAGAACTCATCGAGTCATGTTCGGAGCTCATTTTCATCCGGAAAGGAAGTTCCTTGAAGGCTGTTCGAAAGAGAGCGGAAATTTGAAAATCTCAGAGCACAAGATAAGGTGAATAAGGTTGGTGCGAAATGACTTCCCAACCCAACTCCTGTACAGTGTTTTTTGTCAGTCTAGCCGATTGTGGGCGGGCGTTATCATGAAGTAGCATCTCTTCACGCAGTCTTCCTGGTCGTTGTTCTAGGACTGTGTCTGCAAGACGTCTCAGTTGTTCATAATAAATGTCAGTAGTGATGGTCACATCTCAGGGAAACAGTTCGTAACACACCACATCGTCGCTGTTCCACCAGATGCACAGCATTATCTTTGTGGATGTGCGCAGTTCTTTGCACGTGGAGTTGCTTCTTTTTTTGGGTTCAACCATTCCTTTATTGCCTTACGTTAGCATAAAGGCTCCATTTCTCGTCACCAGTAACGATACAGGATAGGAATGGTCGGGGTTGTTCACGAGCCAGTTGATGAAGAGGAAGCAGAAATGCACACGTGGCCACTTGCTGATTTCTGTTATTTTGGCTTAGAGCATGCGGTACCCATGAACCCAGTTTTTTAACGTTCCCCATTGTATGCAAATGTCACACTATTGAGGAATGATCATGGCTGATCACATTCGCTTGTTCTCGAGTACACTGACGTGTGTCGTTTTGTATTAATGTGTTTAAACGATCTTCATCATACACCGAAATTCTTCCTTCTTAAAACGATAATACCATTAGGACTGATTCGTCTCATCAACACGCACATGCACATTCGTCTCACAATACACACACAGAAAGAAAATAATATAAGTTTGCACATCTGACAGCAACAAAAAGGGCAAGAGAAACGTTAGCTTTACTGGTCAACCACGTGGCCGGTAGCTTGCACAGAAATTCATCTCAGAAGTACAAAACGTACAGAAATATATAGCATGAAATCAAATCCTCATTCGATTCGAGATTCAGCTCGCTTGAATGAATAGGAACGCTTGGCGGTAAGGCACTTTGCTCAGTTGAGCTGGCCAACACAGAGAAACACCGAACTCACGATGTGAATTTAATATTAAAACACGGGAAAAGAATTACAAAATGACAAACGGTTAACACATACACAATGCATTCACAGCTTGAGATTCACACTAATTGAAACAATACATGGTTGGTCGATCACTAAGTAGTAGTAGGTCAAAGAATAGCGTTAATTAACTGAAATATTAATAACCATCGACGTACTCTCTAACTGAAATACACTCCTGGAAATTGAAATAAGAACACCGTGAATTCATTGTCCCAGGAAGGGGAAACTTTATTGACACATCCCTGGGGTCAGATACATCACATGATCACACTGACAGAACCACAGGCACATAGACACAGGCAACAGAGCATGCACAATGTCGGCACTAGTACAGTGTATATCCACCTTTCGCAGCAATGCAGGCTGCTATTCTCCCATGGAGACGATCGTAGAGATGCTGGATGTAGTCCTGTGGAACGGCTTGCCATGCCATTTCCACCTGGCGCCTCAGTTGGACCAGCGTTCGTGCTGGACGTGCAGACCGCGTGAGACGACGCTTCATCCAGTCCCAAACATGCTCAATGGGGGACAGATCCGGAGATCTTGCTGGCCAGGGTAGTTGACTTACACCTTCTAGAGCACGTTGGGTGGCACGGGATACATGCGGACGTGCATTGTCCTGTTCGAACAGCAAGTTCCCTTGCCGGTCTAGGAATGGTAGAACGATGGGTTCGATGACGGTTTGGATGTACCGTGCACTATTCAGTGTCCCCTCGACGATCACCAGTGGTGTATGGCCAGTGTAGGAGATCGCTCCCCACACCATGATGCCGGGTGTTGGCCCTGTGTGCCTCGGTCGTATGCAGTCCTGATTGTGGCGCTCACCTACACGGCGCCAAACACGCATACGACCATCATTGGCACCAAGGCAGAAGTGACTCTCATCGCTGAAGACGACACGTCTCCATTCGTCCCTCCATTCACGCCTGTCGCGACACCACTGGAGGCGGGCTGCACGATGTTGGGGCGTGAGCGGAAGACGGCCTAACGGTGTGCGGGACCGTAGCCCAGCTTCATGAAGACGGTTGCGAATGGTCCTCGCCGATACCCCAGGAGCAACAGTGTCCCTAATTTGCTGGGAAGTGGCGGTGCGGTCCCCTACGGCACTGCGTAGGATCCTACGGTCTTGGCGTGCATCCGTGCATCGCTGCGATCCGGTCCCAGGTCGACGGGTACGTGCACCTTCCGCCGACCACTGGCGACAACATCGATGTACTGTGGAGACCTCACGCCCCACGTGTTGAGCAATTCGGCGGTACGTCCACCCGGCCTCCCGCATGCCCACTATACGCCCTCGCTCAAAGTCCGTCAACTGCACATACGGTTCACGTCCACGCTGTCGCGGCATGCTACCAGTGTTAAAGACTGCGATGGAGCTCCGTATGCCACGGCAAACTGGCTGACACTGACGGCGGCGGTGCACAAATGCTGTGCAGCTAGCGCCATTCGACGGCCAACACCGCGGTTCCTGGTGTGTCCGCTGTGCCGTGCGTGTGATCATTGCTTGTACAGCCCTCTCGCAGTGTCCGGAGCAAGTATGGTGGGTCTGACACACCGGTGTCAATGTGTTCTTTTTTCCATTTCCAGGAGTGTATGTATATATATATACACTCCTGGAAATTGAAATAAGAACACCGTGAATTCATTGTCCCAGGAAGGGGAAACTTTATTGACACATTCCTGGGGTCAGATACATCACATGATCACACTGACTGAACCACAGGCACATAGACACAGGCAACAGAGCATGCACAATGTCGGCACTAGTACAGTGTATATCCACCTTTCGCAGCAATGCAGGCTGCTATTCTCCCATGGAGACGATCGTAGAGATGCTGGATGTAGTCCTGTGGAACGGCTTGCCATGCCATTTCCACCTGGCGCCTCAGTTGGACCAGCGTTCGTGCTGGACGTGCAGACCGCGTGAGACGACGCTTCATCCAGTCCCAAACATGCTCAATGGGGGACAGATCCGGAGATCTTGCTGGCCAGGGTAGTTGGCTTACACCTTCTAGAGCACGTTGGGTGGCACGGGATACATGCGGACGTGCATTGTCCTGTTCGAACAGCAAGTTCCCTTGCTGGTCTAGGAATGGTAGAACGATGGGTTCGATGACGGTTTGGATGTACCGCGCACTATTCAGTGTCCCCTCGACGATCACCAGTGGTGTACGGCCAGTGTAGGAGATCGCTCCCCACACCATGATGCCGGGTGTTGGCCCTGTGTGCCTCGGTCGTATGCAGTCCTGATTGTGGCGCTCACCTGCACGGCGCCAAACACGCATACGACCATCACTGGCACCAAGGCAGAAGCGACTGTCATCGCTGAAGACGACACGTCTCCATTCGTCCCTCCATTCACGCCTGTCGCGACACCACTGGAGGCGGGCTGCACGATGTTGGGGCGTGAGCGGAAGACGGCCTAACGGTGTGCGGGACCGTAGTCCAGCTTCATGGAGACGGTTGCGAATGGTCCTCGCCGATACCCCAGGAGCAACAGTGTCCCTAATTTATTGGGAAGTGGCGGTGTGGTCCCCTACGGCACTGCGTAGGATCCTACGGTCTTGGCGTGCATCCGTGCATCTCTGCGGTCCGGTCCCAGGTCGACGGGCACGTGCACCTTCCGCCGACCACTGGCGACAACATCGATGTACTGTGGAGACCTCACGCCCCACGTGTTGAGCAATTCGGCGGTACGTCCACCCGGCCTCCCGCATGCCCACTATACGCCCTCGCTCAAAGTCCGTCAACTGCACATACGGTTCACGTCCCCGCTGTCGCGGCATGCTACCAGTGTTAAAGACTGCGATGGAGCTCCGTATGCCACGGCAAACTGGCTGACACTGACGGCGGCGGTGCACAAATGCTGCGCAGCTAGCGCCATTCGACGGCCAACACCGCGGTTCCTGGTGTGTCCGCTGTGCCGTGCGTGTGATCATTGCTTGTACAGCCCTCTCGCAGTGTCCGGAGCAAGTATGGTGGGTCTGACACACCGGTGTCAATGTGTTCTTTTTTCCATTTCCAGGAGTGTGTGTATATATATATATATATATATATATATATATATATATATATATATATATATGGATAACGCTCTCTCTGAATGTGGCCTGAGGTCACACCGTAGCTGTTAGTACTTTCAGTACAACTGAAATTAGTAACAATTATTAAAAGCTCGCTCCTCTGCTTTTACCATATCATATGTCCGACATTTTATCCATTCGTCGAACAGGTCCGTGAATTGAGCATGCAGACAATATTAATCGTAACTTATTGCTTGTCGCAGAAGATACAGTTATCCATAATGAACCACTGTCCGAAAGAGGCTGTGCATTTGTTCAGACGCACCTTGATACGATTTAAAAGTGATGTTGCAAAGATTGGCAACTTGCTGTAAATGTAAAATTCTTCACTCCAAAACACGAAGAAACGTAGTATCATATGAGTATAATATTAACGAGACACCCTTGGGATGGATCAGCTCATACAAATACCTGGGTACAACGATTTGTGACATAAAATCGATCACATTATCTCAGTCGTAGGTGAAGCAAGTGGTAGACTGCGGTTCATGGGTAGATACTCGGGAACTGCAATCGGTCTACAAAGGAGACTGCATACAAAACACTGGAGCAACCCATACTAAAATATTGTTCAAAAGTACGGGACCCTTACTAAATAGGACTAATAGCGGTGTCGAATGGATACAAAGAATGACAGCAATAATGGTCGGAGCATTTTAAGGCTACGGAAGCGTGTCATGAAAATGTTGAAAGAACTGAATTGGCAGGCGGTTGAAGGTAGACGCAAACTATCACGTAAAAAACTAGTTAGGAAGTTTGTAGCACCAAATTTAAGTGATGCATGTAGGAATACCGCATACTGCAACTCCCTACGCATCGCTTCCATAGAGATCGCTGAGATAAAATTAGACTAATTACAGCACGCACAGAGACGTTAAGTAATCACTTTTTCAGCGAACCACAATTGAACGGGACGGTAGAAAGCGCTAATAACTGGTAGGATGCGACATACCCTCAGGCGTGCAGTTCATAGTGCTTTGCAGAAAATAGTTGTAAATGTAGATGTATAAGCGCGGATCACTAAGTTTCAGTTCGAAGACCGCACAATCCAGCATCGGTACGCCAATCAGACAAAATCGCCGTGAGCGTTGAGACAGAAGACATACCGACGTACCAGGTCCAAGATACCTCAAACCTGGTAGTCAAGGGAGGGCAGGATTCGATTACGATTGTGGACGGGGCCGTAATCAGTTACTATTGGTTACCTTTTGCAATTACACACGATTTATTTTAAACCAATAATTCCAGAGTCAACAATAAATAAAAATACCACACGTTATTAATGAAGGAATAAACCAAACAACTGTGGTGGTGGTGGTGGTGGTGGTTAGTGTTTAACGTCCCGTCGACAACGAGGTCATTAGAGACGGAGCGCAAGCTCCGGTTAGGGAAGGATTGGGAAGGAAATCGGCCGTGCCCTTTCAAGGGAACCATCTCGGCATTCGCCTGAAACGATTTAGGGAAATCACGGAAAACCTAAATCAGGATGGCCAGAGACGGGAGTGAACCGTCGTCCTCCCGAATGCGAGTCCAGTGTGCTAACCACTGCGCCACCTCGCTCGGTAAACAACTGTGTAAATAATGGTGTTTTCAGTGAGTTACAATTTGGCAGATCATCATTACAGATACAACTCTTGAAATTTTTGAAAACATTCAGCGATCTTAAAATATGTTAAAATTAAAATTTAAAGCAGTCTTGATCGCAGTTTTTTTTTTATTTATTGGAGTGAGTGACCGGTTTCGACTCTTTCGTAGAGTCATCTTCAGACTCTGTATAGATATATTGCCAAAAAAGTGTAGACGTTATAATAAGCACATAAAAGATATGACTCTATGAAAGAGTCGAAACCAGTCACTCACTCCAATAAATAAAAAAAATTGCGATGAAGACTGTTTTAAATTTTAATTTTAAATACAGATACAGCAGATAATGTTTTAAAAGCAAGCCACTGTGATCTGGGCAGAAGGCATTAGACGCCAGGAACGGCAGTAAACAAGGATTTAAGGCTTACTGCTAAAATACAAATACCAAATTAGAATTTTAAGGCAAATGACCACAATCACGGCTGAAGGCCTTACACGCCAGGAACGGCAATAATATAAAAAATTTAGTAACCTGCTGTAAAGCAGCAAATACAACAGCAAAGGTTAACTAAAAAAAAAAAAAAAAAAAAAAAAAAAAAAACAAGCAACTGATCACCAAACGGGTGAAATAAGATGATGGTAAACTTCGTAACACAACCTTAACATCCACTGATGACTACACTGCTAGGTTTATTCCAGAAGGTGACCAGAACTATTTATTAGACATAGATAACGTTTAATGTAGGCATTACAAGGTATTGTAATAAATAATAAAATAATAAAACACAAGGGCTAGTACATAAGTTCCTTAAAGGGTACTGAGGCAGATTATACCCGCAGAAGGCTTGGATTGAAGGAGCGTTACATTGAACTACTGGCCATCAGACGTCCTGTTAGAACACACATGTCTTACAAGAACCAGAGGACCACAGACGGTGCTCCAGGAATCGATCTCTGAGAAGGCCCGGCAACAAACACTTTCGTGAGCGATAAGAGAGGCAGCCAAGAATTGCATTCACTTCACAAGATGGTAACTCAGACTAGTGGTAGTCTAACGAATGACTAATGATAATCTTGCTGAAGCTACCTGACGTCCAATAAACCAAATGCAAGTATGGAATAACACGCCAAAGCCAGAACCGGCAGACTGTACTACGCCCCCAGAATACTGTGTTTAGAGCGCCCAGAACGAGAAAAGAATCACTACCACCAGAGTAGATGTATCACCAACCGGCCTACAATCAAAAAAACTGTCAAAACTACACGCCTTACCGGACAGCAGCTGCAAGGTGAGGAAACACACTGCCGTTGCATACACCAATCCCCAGGGCAGGTAACTGGGGCGTTGGCAGCCACCAGGCAAGAAACATTACCGCTGGTTGAACTTAAACTGTAACAAGTTGAACGCAGTAAATAGTAATAAGAAGTCGAGGAAAGCTAATCAGATCCGCCTTCCCCAAGCACTGCACTCGCTGCTCTTCGCCTCGGCGGCACTACCAGCAGCAACACGAACCCAAGTCACTGGAGAATCGCGATGTATCACAATGGTGAAGGTTTCTCTACTTGGATTGAAATTCACTCATCTTAAAGCTTGCTGGATCCGGTTGAGATCGTACATCCTCGTGACCACAGCCCTTCCATCCGGCAGTCCATGCGTGTGCCACCAGAGGTCCCGCATTGCGCGGATCTGGCTCCTCCTGAGTCCCCAACCGAACTGGCCCATTCACACGATCCGGAAAAGCAACAACGTCGCCCCAAAGACAGGGCAACAGTTACAACATACCGATAACCGCGGATGCTGCCACTAGCGGACAGGCAACGCTTTGCGAAACCGAGTGGTGCCATTCAACACGAGAAGAAGACAAACAACCGCAACCATGGTAACCTAACGATACCGTCTGGCCTCCAACAGAGCGCGGAAACCGACAAACAGCACCAACGCGAGCCGCAGCACAGCTCCATGCCCGTTTGGTAAAGCATTGTTTTCTTCTGCGTGAAAAAGTCCGTATCTGCCTGCTGGACGTCCTCGTCCGACAAGAATCGTCGACCCTTCAAGGCCTTTTTAAGGGACCGAAGGGGTGATAATCGCATGGGGAGAGACCAGAACTGTGGGGTGGTTGCTCGGGTGCCTTCCACTCCAGTTGGTGTAACTTCTTCGCTACGACATTTGCGGTATGGAGACTTCCGTTATCACGAATCAGCAGCACTCCTTGTCACGCCGTTCCACAACTGTGGTTTGCCACACACGTGCTGTTCCATACACATTCTTCATTCTCCGATGGATGTCTACTGTTGTTTGTCCTTAGGCAGCCAAGAAAAGAATAATAGCACACTGGTCCTGTTTGGACGCATTTGGTAAGAACTTCACCGAAGTTCACGTTTCCGCATTTACCACACGCACGTCGTAAAGAGACAGACGTCGTACGTAATGCCTTGCCTATATGTCGGTGCTTATATACACGCATCGGGGTCGCACTATATTGCATATACGCTGGAGCAACGCCCTTAAGTGGAAACTTTTTGATCGTCCCTTGTAGAAGCCTAATCATTAGTTGTCAAATGCTTGCCCCGAGTAAAACTATTTACGTGATTTTCAGTGCAAACTTTCTCGTAATTTTTAGTGCGGACGTTGAAAAAAAATGGAACGATTTAGATTTGCATCTGTTGCGTTGGTGCAGAAGTTCGTAACGTTTTTCCATAAGTAAACACAACAGATACACATAGCACAGACTTTAGTTATCAATAACATATTCTCCTTCACTATTTACAACCACCTGCCAATGCCGGGGCAACGTTCGAATAACGCGACCGTAGAAATCACGTGGTTTTGAGGCGAAGAGCTCATTGAGCCATGTTCGGAGCACATTTTCATCGACATCGGAAGTTCCTTGAAGGTTTTTCGATAGATACCGCAAAAGGTGAAAATCTGAGGGTGAAAGATCAGGTGAAGAAGGTGGGTGCGAAATGACTTCCCACCCCACTTCCTGTAGAGTGTTTCTTTCTCAGTCTAGCAGAATGTGGGCGGGAGATAAAGTGTAGTAGCATCACTTCACGCAGGCTTCCTGGTGGTTGTTCTTAGACTGGATCTGCAAAACGTCTCACTTTTTCATAATAAACGTCAGTAGTGATAATTACACGTCGGGGAAGTAATTCGCAGTACACCACATCTGATGCGTAGCATTGTCTTTCGTGGATGTGCGCAGGTCTATCTAAGGAGTCTTGCTTTATTTTGACTCAGCCGTTCTTTGCTTTCCCTTACGTTAGCATAAAGACGCTACTTTTCGTCACCAGTAACGGCACCAGGATATAGGAATGGTCGGTGTTGTTCAGAACCAATAGATGACGAGCAAGCAGAGATACATATATGGTCACCCGCTGATTTTTGTGATTTTCGTTTGGAGCTTAATGTACCCATACACCTTCCCCATTGCATGCAGCTGTCGATGGTCGAATGATCACAGTTCTTCACATTTGCCAGTTCTCGAATACACTGACGTGGATCATTGTGGATTAATGCTTTTAAACGATCTTCATCAAACCCCGAAAGTGTTCCTGTTCCTGAACACGGAGAGTTACTAATGTGAAAACGATCCTTCTTCAAACGAGAAAACCATTTTCTTGCCGTGCTGTGTCGAATGGCAATATCCCCATACACCTCGCGAATGTTTCTGGCTGCCAGCGCTGCTGTCACTCCTCTATTGAATTCAAACGGGAGAATAAGTCCGAAACGTTCCGATTTCTCCACTTGGCACTCCACTTTCTAGCGTCCACAGCTCCACTCACTTTATCCATATGCCAAAATGATAATACGTAAACTCAAATAGCATCACTGAATTATAAAAAATGACAGTTGATAAATAAACCGATACCAACCGATATACCAATGTGGAAAAAAAGGAACAACGCGAGCTTATGTACCAATGTAATAAATTTAAAAAAGTAAATTCCAAAAGCACTGGAACAGTCACACGTGTGTCATCTCCGCTTTGTCATCTGTAGGAACGCACATTGCTTGGCTTCAAGACTGCTCACTATTCCTGCTGCTAAAGTAACAGAACATTTTATCTTCAATAAGTACACCGCGTACGCGTAATCTTTTTTTTTTATTTTGACTCTGTTTCCCAGCTTGTATATTTATGCATCTTCACAACCCAAACATTATATTCCTCTGCAATTGTAGAAAAAAAAACGACCATATGAAGCTCTTCCTCATCAAACTATCCATCTGTTTATGTCACATGCGGTAATTCTGTGCCAAAACGTCACCTACTTCCATCTCTTTCCAAATATACAGTCCCGTTGCGTTTATTATGTTGTACTTGCGCTACTAACGTCTCCACACCGTTGCCGATGAGATATGCATGACATTGCTTTATGCTTTGCCAGCTAAACATTAAATGTCTATAACTGGTGTATTAGGTAATGAGGATGATAAAAAAGTGTTGAAACTAAGTGAATTGGCTATAGCATTGGTTTTTTCCTCTATTTGCGTATGTAATTGTCTGACTGGTGAGAGAAGTAGAGCAATGCCACTGCAGCTTTCGTAATAGCCCTGTCACAAATTTTTCTTTCCCCTGGTTGTCGTCATGTGATTTCATACAAGGTATCATCTGAAAAGAAAAAAAAAATGATGCCAATAAAACAAAGGTACATTTACACGTGGGTTTATGCTATGAGAAACGGCGGACGTAAGATTTACACACTATTTCAACATTTTTGGGAAACGTTATGTCGATACAAGTTTCGCTAGGAGTGGTGAATTGTTCTCTGTCCTTCATGAAATCTATATCGAAGAATTTCTTCATATACCGGTACTACCTGAATGAAAATTTCCAGCCAAATGAACCTTTCTGTGACTGGATCTAGCTCTGGCGGAAGAAACTGCAGTTATCTTCCTCCATCAGTCTTCTGACTTGTTTCATGCGGTCGCGAAGATTTCCTCATCTGCATTACTCTCTTCATCCGAGTGTAGCACCTACACATAGTGTGCACAATTATTAGTTGCATATGGTCTAACCTCTGCCTTCCCCTACAGATTTTAGTCTCTATGGCTTCCTCAAGTATACGGAAGTTGTTCTCAGACAGCATAACATATGTCCTCTCAGCCTCTCATGTCTTCCAGTCATATTTCTTTCCTCACTGATACTACAGAGTCCCTCCTAATTTCTTATCTTATCAGTAGGGATAGGATTTTTATGACGTAATATTCACCCTAATACATACAAATATGTGTTGGTATGGCCAAAAGTTTACGAAAGTATGCAACAATAACATCTATATTAACAATAAAACCGCAAAACCGTCGTGTCTGTTTGTTTGACTGTTTGAACAAGCTAAATTCCAAAATAACTAGACGAATTTTCATAGATTTTTACAGGTAACTTGAGCGTAGCTTGGGGCGACGTACAGGTTTTGTTTCATCAAAATACGAACACAAAAAAAATATATCGTAATATAATACATTATTATCTAATGTCGTCTGCTCAGCGTAATAGCTTTGTCCAATCGTCATTGCATAGTACTCCAAAGAACGAATAGACGTTGCTTTTAGTTTCGCAGTATGCCAAAGAATCACTGTTAGCTTCTTTTTGAAAGCTTACGTCAGTTACAGAATGAACCACCCCAGTCTTATCTTTACGTATACAAACCAACAGGGAATTTACTTGGCTAGCATATACAGAGTTACTGATTTCGCGTTGAGTATTAAAACTTAACGACATTGCTTTGCTTCTTTTGACGGGTTATGTTTCTATTCTTTGCTACAAAAATGAGTTTATTAAGTTTCCCTTGTAATCTGGCTGCCTGCTCATTACATTTTCAGTTCGTTTTGTTTACAAATAAAATGCCTAGTAAACGGTCGACTCTTTCTGACTACACAGCGGCTAAAAGACTGAGGACTACGAGGTCTCAAAAATCCAATGAAGATCGTGAGACGATACTTGCTGCTATTCGAGAACATCAGGCTGTTCCTCGCTCTTTGGAAACTCCTTCCGTAAGCGAGGTATCTCAGATCGAGAGCGTCACGCATTCTCTCAATCCTCATAACACTTCACTCACAGCGGCTTAACGTAACTTCTCTCCAAGGTAAAATCACAGCGGCGTGAATTCTGATGGGAAGTGGCACAGGCGAGCGAGTTTTTACACCCCGAGTCCCGTTCATGGCCAACGATTTACCATTTCGCTTTAAACGCGTACAATTCCCGGTGAGCTTATTTGATGCCATGACCATAAACAAAGCACAAGAGCGTGCTGCGGGCGTGAGCCTTATTGTCAGTTGCTTTTCACAAGGCCAGCTCTGCGTGGCTCTCTTCCTTGTTAGTGAGGCAAACAAGCTCTTCGTCCATGTCCCCATTCATACTACTTCAAAAGTAATGTACACGGAAGTTTTTTATACGCCAAAAATAAAATCCAGGTGTACGAAGTCTCAGGCAGCGCCGGGTCTCTCAGCTAGTAAAAAATTGAGGTAAAATTTCTGCTGTAAACTAAATTAATAACTCAGTTTATAATAATAAATTATTTATTTAAGAATAAAATTCACATGTGGAGCAACTCAGAACAATGGAATCTAATGTTGTAGTATGATTTTTTTAGCGTTACCGGAACATACTTAACCTTTGGTTCTCTCTCTTTTTTTCGTTTTTTTCCATTAATGTTTTTTTCTTTTTTGTACGTACTCAGTTTTAGTACAGTTTATGAGCTCTGAGCTGCAATATACAATGGATGTCTTGGGGGGGGATTTTCATACAAAAAAGATTTCCTACTGTCAACCACTAAAGCCTAGCCTTTAAAAAACTTTTTTCTAACTCAGCTGGCACAGCGCATTTAAAATGGACAATTTTATTATTATTTTGAGCTTTTCCTCATTACAGAGGCTTATCTCCAACATAATAATTTACTTGGAAATTTCAATACAAACAATAAACGTTCTTAAACTATAATCTCAAAATATTTCTCCAGGTGTTTCGATCTTGTGTGTCCTCTTCCTCTGCGCCCATTCTCCTCATTATGTGCTGTACAGTTTGGAGCCAGGTTGTCTTCTTCTTCTCCCATCCGGTTCCCACTCCAGTATCAATTTTGGTATTCTGGTTTTCTCCATTCGTCGTACATGCCCGTACCACTGTAATTTCTTCCTATCCATTACGTCATGTATCCTTTCTTTTATTTCCATTCTCCTTATTACTTCGGTGTTCCTTATCTTTTCTTTCGTGGAGATTCATGCCGATATTCTCCAAAATTCCATCTCTAGAGCTTGTAATTTTTTAACGTGCTTCATGTTAATTGTCCAGGTCTCCGTTCCATACAGAACCACACTCTCTAATATGGATTTGTATATTAATTTTTTAGTTCTGCTCATTACATTCCTGCTCCATAAGACTGAGTTAAGCATCCCAATGACTCTCCGTCCGCTACTAATTCTCTTATTGATTTCTGACTCTGATTTTCCCTCGATTTCTAAAATGGATCCCAAATAACAGAAAGTGTTTATCTTTTTGATTTTCTTTCCTTCAATGTATAGCTCATCTGAGTCATTAGTCAAGTATTCTGTTTATTGGTAATTAATGGACAATACATTTGAATCTCAATACGAACGGTTAAGAGAGAACTTTTCATCCGACAACATGATTGAAATGGAAGATAGTGTATGATGTTCTTCGTTTATTTATTTATTTTTGCTTACACCTTTTTCATTTTCTGTGATACCTCTTTTTCCACGTTACCGCAAACGGCTTCCGGCTTCTAATTAATTCACAGTTTTTCACTTGTTTCTTCTGATTCGCTTATGGTACTTCTGATTGCCGCAAGACAGTTATGGCAGTATTAGTAAATCCATGTACGGATGTTTACCTGAAATTTCTGTGCCGGCCGCGGTGGTCTCGCGGTTCTAGGCGCGCAGTCCGGAACCGCGCGACTGCTACGGTCGCAGGTTCGAATCCTGACTCGGGCATGGATGTGTGTGATGTCCTTAGGTTAGTTAGGTTTAAGTAGTTCTAAGTTCTAGGGGACTGATGACCACAGCTGTTAAGTCCCATAGTGCTCAGAGCCATGTGAACCATGTATGAAATTTCTGCATTAGGCAGTACTCTTTGAGCTGCTCCAATTGAAGCGGCTTTACTTCTAACGAATGAACCAATGATACTTTTCACAGTGTTAAGGATGTGGCAGTAATAGTTGCAGCAATCAATCCAGGACTTTCAGCTTGCCAAATGGTCCAAATGGCTCTGAGCACTATGCGACTTAACTTCTGAGGTCATCAGTCGCCTAGAACTTAGAACTAATTAAACCTAAGTAACCTAAGGACATCACACACATCCATGCCCGAGGCAGGATTCGAACCTGCGACCGTAGCGGTCGCTCGGTTCCAGACTGTAGCGCCTAGAACCGAGGGCCACTCCGGCCGGCTCTCAGCTTGCCAAAATGGCTTGTGTTGGTAAGCAATTTTCTGGAGCTAACAATTTAAATCAGCTTAAATGCTGCAACGAGTGAAGGGGCTTTCAGAAATCCCCTTTTCGCACACACTGTAAATTTGTCAACATCACTAAATTTATAACGAATGTCTTCTGTGCAATGCGTGAACTAAACAAATCACATGCACCATTTTACTGTAAAAAACTTTCAGTGAATCAGTAGCTTTCGCCGCATAAGCTGTAGCATCCGTTACGAATGGTAGTATATTTTCGTACTTAAAGCCTTCGGGCTATTTGGAACCAAATGTTCAAATGTGTGTGAAATCTTATGGGACTTAACTGCTAAGGTCATCAGTCCCTAAGCTTACACACTACTTAACCTAAATTATCCTAAGGACAAACACACACACCCATGACCGAGGGAGGACTCGAACCTCCGCTGGGACCAGCCGCACAGTCCACGACTTCAGCGCCGCTAGACTGCGCGGCTAATCCCGCGCGGCAATTTGGAACCGAAAGATTTGTCAAACAGTTTACTGATCGTGGTGAAATTTACTTTTGCTAATAGAGCTCTGAGCACTATGCGACTTAACTTCTGAGGTCATCAGTCGCCTAGAACTTAGAACTAATTAAACCTAAGTAACCTAAGGACATCACACACATCCATGCTCGAGGCAGGATTCGAACCTGCGACCGTAGCGGTCGTAAGGCTCCAGACTGTAGCGCCTAGAACCGCTCGGCCACTCCGGCCGGCATCTATGCTTTCGATTCTGGGGAAAATGATGGGAGACGGGCACAGTGGTACGTTAGAGACAAATATTGTCATTTCTCAAAATATGGTTCAAATGGCTCCAAGCACTATGGGACTTAACAGCTGAGGTCATCAGTCCCCTAAACTTAGAACTGCTTAAACCTAACTACCCTAAGGACAGCACACACATCCATGCCCGAAGCAGGATTCGAACCTGCGACCGTAGCAGCCGCGTAGTTCCGGACTGAAGTGCCTAGAACAGCTCGGCCAGTCATTTCTCAATTTATGCTTTATACACTCCTGGAAATGGAAAAAAGAACACATTGACACCGGTGTGTCAGACCCACCATACTTGCTCCGGACACTGCGAGAGCGCTGTACAAGCAATGATCACACGCAGGGCACAGCGGACACACCAGGAACCGCGGTGTTGGCCGTCGAATGGCGCTAGCTGCGCAGCATTTGTGAACCGCCGCCGTCAGTGTCAGCCAGTTTGCCGTGGCATACGGAGATCCATCGCAGTCTTTAACACTGGTAGCATGCCGCGACAGCGTGGACGTGAACCGTATGTGCAGTTGACGGACTTTGAGCGAGGGCGTATAGTGGGCATGCGGGAGGCCGGGTGGACGTACCGCCGAATTGCTCAACACGTGGGGCGTGAGGTCTCCACAGTACATCGATGTTGTCGCCAGTGGTCGGCGGAAGGTGCATGTGCCCGTCGACCTGGGACCGGACCGCAGCGACGCACGCATGCACGCCAAGACCGTAGGATCCTACGCAGTGCCGTAGAGGACCGCACCGCCACTTCTCAGCAAATTAGGGACACTGTTGCTCCTGGGGTATCGGCGAGGACCATTCGCAACCGTCTCCATGAAGCTGGGCTACGGTCCCGCACACCGTTAGGCCGTCTTCCGCTCACGCCCCAACATCGTGCAGCCCGCCTCCAGTGGTGTCGCGACAGGCGTGAATGGAGGGACGAATGGAGACGTGTCGTCTTCAGCGATGAGAGTCGCTTCTGCCTTGGTGCCAATGATGGTCGTATGCGTGTTTGGCGCCGTGCAGGTGAGCGCCACAATCAGGACTGCATACGACCGAGGCACACAGGGCCAACACCCGGCATCATGGTGTGGGGAGCGATCTCCTACACTGGCCGTACACCACTGGTGATCGTCGAGGGGACACTGAATAGTGCACGGTACATCCAAACCGTCATCGAACCCATCGCTCTACCATTCCTAGACCGGCAAGGGAACTTGCTGTTCCAACAGGACAATGCACGTCCACATGTATCCCGTGCCACCCAACGTGCTCTAGAAGGTGTAAGTCAACTACCCTGGCCAGCAAGATCTCCGGATCTGTCCCCCATTGAGCATGTTTGGGACTGGATGAAGCGTCGTCTCACGCGGTCTGCACGTCCAGCACGAACGCTGGTCCAACTGAGGCGCCAGGTGGAAATGGCATGGCAAGCCGTTCCACAGGACTACATCCAGCATCTCTACGATCGTCTCCATTGGAGAATAGCAGCCTGCATTGCTGCGAAAGGTGGATATACACTGTACTAGTGCCGACATTGTGCATGCTCTGTTGCCTGTTTCTATGTGCCTGTGGTTCTGTCAGTGTGATCATGTGATGTATCTGACCCCAGGAATGTGTCAATAAAGTTTCCCCTTCCTGGGACAATGAATTCACGGTGTTCTTATTTCAATTTCCAGGAGTATATATATATATATATATATATATATATATATATATATATATATATATATATGTGTGTGTGTGTGTGCGTGTTATACATCGCCTAGACCACTGGACTGATTTCAACCAAACTTGGTACACTATTACTATCAGTAAACAATCACTGTCGAAGTAAGAACCATCTACCTATCATAGTTCATGAGATACAACGTCATAACCTGTGATATGCATGAAAACTTCCGCATCGTACAAGGCGTTCAAATTTATTACTTCTGTGCGACTAGCGCTATTACAAATCAATTTCGTAGACAGTATCCACATTCGCCACTAAAATTATATCGTGATATCACATTAGTTCAGGAGATATGACGTCATAAACACTGCTATGCGTGGGAACTGCTGCGTCGTGTAAGAAGTTTTAATAAATTTTTGCTTTACTACTGAGACATTCCTACAGTCGAGTCAGTTTAAGGAAATTCCTATCTAGCAGCCCTTTTGACAGCCTTCAACTGTGAAGTTCAAACACCTGTAGGCGAAAAGAAAAGTCGTCTAAAGATTTACGAAGAGACGTTGCCATAGAGGCTGTACGCGAAAACAATAGTCGTCTAAAGATCTACGAAGTGCTTTGAAGTGGCGTTAGCATAGAGACGTTTACAAAATCGCGTTCAGTTGTAGACATGTTTGTACGACTGTTTTTTATTTCAAAGGTGTTTTCACGAAGATATGGAAATTAACTTTTTTCGATATTACACTGTCATATATATATATATATATATATATATATATATATATATTACACTACAAACACAGTTCACTCTTTCTGTTTGTAACAGATAACTGGCAAAATGAATATTCAGGCAATGCGGGATTTATCAGCTAGTTACGTAATAAGATTAATTAGGGATGAAAATTTTGATATTAGGTTAAAGTAAGATTAGGTTGAGCGGGCAGAATTTCTCATACACTCATTTCAGTCTTATTTATGGATACATCTTTAATTGACGCTCAACATACTAGTAATGGTAATTTTACGGAGTGGCGAGGACGAAGATTTATCAAAAGTTGAAGAAAATTATTTACCAAAAATATCATCATCAGGCAAGAGCGCGTAGGTGGGATTTCCAAGCAAAAATGGCACTATTCTAGGGATCAGTACAGTACGTCTTCCATTTAGGATACCTTTTGCCCGAGACTCCGAAGTGGTTCATATACGTGATCAAAGGCCTTAATACTCTTGAAAAATGTGAAATGGAGCCTATGGGTAATGGGGATAATTTTGCTGTTATCCTTACCGAACGGGGTCGAAAAACTGTGAAATTCGTCAGTTTTTCTCCTGAGAGTAGGACCCAGCAACGCCCGCACATCTGATTGAAAACAGTTCTCCGACTGGCCGCCGGATGTCACCTCTGTGGTCGAAATTAACGGCGCAGCTGTCTACGTAACAAGCCCGTAAAGACCTGTCCTTCGCAATTTGAAATCTGTATATACCCATTTTTTGTATTCGGTGAGTCACTTAAAACAGAAACGACGGTCCTAAAAATGTACAAACATTAAATTATGGTGGAAACAAAAGTGCAGTGAACAGTTATTCATTTTCTTCCATAAAACCGATAAAAAGTAAAGCGGATAGCCGTTGTTGTTGAAAGTTAAATGAAGGGAAACCGACATGAAGAACTAAATTTATGTATTCCGTATACTGTCTCTGGTCTAAATATTTATAGCGTTCGTATTTATAACAGCATATTAGTAATTTTCTCTTTTTCCCTCCTTTTAGTAAAATTGCTTTTTACAACAAATTTAATAGCCTGACTACAGTGTGTCTTATTTGTGATGAAGAAAAGGCTCGTGTATATGAGACATGTAGTCATAATGCGTAAGGTCTCGAGTAACCAGTTTCGTAACTAAATTATCTTTGTAAAGCTATATCCATCTTTTGTCTGACATACTTCACTTGTTTTCTCTCCTTTACTTTTCCTCATTGTGTCTTTACACAGTTTAGAGGTATTTTTTAAAGCGAGTTCGTGTGAACAATTATAAGCACTAAATTTATTTCCAACATTGTGTAATACTTTATCATTTATTCTCAGTAACATCCCTTTTATATGTTATTAATAGGTTTTTTTAACAGAGGGCACGTGAGTCTTACTGCATGAAAGCTAATAACCGGCTTGGGCAAATTTTGCTTAGCCGTCAATACGGCTGTCTCACTGAGATCGCTACGAATTGTAGTAATTATTCACGACCTTCTTGGGTATTTAATTTATGAAGTACGATGCGCAAGTGAGAATAGTATTGGGCGCTAAAGATATCGAAGGTAATTCGGTCGTGAAAACACGAAACGAAGCCAGTTATTCCCGAAACATATAATATTTCGTGCAAATTGAAGATTTTCTGTTCATCGTTAATTTAACTCCCCAGTAGAGTTAAATGTTCTACATCTGTCCAACAAAAGGGGGAAAAATCTTTAATATTAGCATCGAACACAGGTAATGTGGTACCAGTGCGTATTAATTTCTTTCATCAACATTTTACAGTAGTTTAGAAAACACTACATAGTGGTATTTTAGCATCATCTGTCCACTTTTCAGAATCCAAACGCTGTCAGTCGAGATCAACTACGCGAAAGGAAAATTCTGTCACATTACTTGTTTCTATTATTGTGATTTAATAACAATGTAACTGAGAACATACTCGTTATTCGACGAATTTCTTACTATTTAGAGCTACGACCACGTAGAACAGTCTAAATCAGGGCTTCCCAACCTTTCCAGCTGGCGGACCCCTTCTTCAGTCGAAAATCCATGGCGAACCCCTAGTCAGTGAGGAGCACAGTAACTTTAAATTTCAGAGCGAAACCCATGGGAACTGAAAGCTTCTTAATGCAAGTGCCATATTCCCAATGACCCCCCCTCCCCCCCCCCCCCCAAAGTATCGATAGTCTTCGGTGTAGAGATGAATAAAAACAACTTGAAATTGACGACTGAATTCCCACTGTATCCAGACACTTACTAGTGGATTTACTCCCTTTGTTCAACACAATATAGCCTGATTGAAATTTCACACGATGGAGCTGTCTTCCTCCAAGAGCAATCAATGTCACATCCAAACCGTTCGTTGTTGACAAGCTGCCGCTTATGGTCTGTTCACTTCCACTATTTGGCTACTGTTGTGTAAGGAGCATGCATACTTCGTAAGAGTCGTGTGTGTGTGTGGGTGTGGGTGTGTGTGGTTTTTTTGTGAAATCCGAAGAAAAATGTTCAAGTGTATGTAAAGTCTTCCTTTGGTCGTCCTCCCTCCTCATTCAACTGTAAACTTCCCGTGTTGTGAACAGCGATGCACCCTTCTTCAATGATCCTGACTTCAGCCACCGATTCATGTTAGAAGTAATAAACTGGTCATAAAAATCGACTTATGAAATGGGTAGTGCACTGACAAAGCAAGTTTAACATTTAATGATGCCTGGGGCCGCATACGTGCCAGCGAGCGCTGTGATTGGTCGACAAAGTTCGCTCCGCGCATGCGTAAAAGGTTTCAGCGCATCTAGCGCCGTGAGCCGGGGCACAAATGACCCTCGTATTGTAGCGAAACAGTCGATCAGAGAAGCCGCATTCTCCGGCACTAAACTGCGTATACGTTCTCACTTAGGAACCGCAAAGTCTGCTTGGGGATACGACTTGAAGTAAAAGTACACATGTTTTTCACACGAAAAAAAAAACCAGTGGTGAATTAGATTTTCACATTTTTATTCAATAATTTTAGTCATTATTTCACACGATTTGGTGAAAGGTGGCCGCGGACCCCCTAGAAAGAGCCGGCGGACCCCTAAGGGGTCCGCGGACCACAGGTTGGGAAGCCCTGGTCTAAATGATAATGCTTCCTCCATTTGGCTTACTTATTTTATTCTGGCTAAACTACTGCAATTTCAGTTTTCCAGACACTATCGAGTGATTTATTATTGTCCCTTCATGTCGAAGTACACGCCCAGGAATACCGATACCCATGCGACAGCGTGCGCTAGCTAATACGTTCCAAAATGCCGCGCACGTAAATGGGATTTTTCCAGGGCTCATACCTCGGATTCTACAAGTTTATGATAGAAAGGTAGGATCAAGTGTTCCGGATAGCTCTCGGGCTAGGACCATTTGTATACCCAACAGAAGGATCGTCTTACTGTAACTATCCTACATTGCAGGGTCAAAGTTTGAATATTACTCACTTCCTCCGGCTTAGGCACGTGGTGCAAATCGGTTGGTTCTTTTTGCATTACGCTCTTAAGGGGTTTCTGGGAGGACCAATTAGTTCATGGGCGGTTCCTATGTAAACTCGAAACAAGTGATTTTCATAATCTAAATATCCAACCGCTGCAAATTGCTCAAATTTTGATGGTATATTCTCCAGGCACTCATGTAGAAGTGAAATCTCCTCGTCAATTTTTATCCGTTACTGAGAAATAACCCAAAAACATGATTTTTGGCTACCAAAATTGAGCTGCGGATGGCTGTAATTTTTACAATATGTTCCTAAGATCCCAATCTCAAATAGCCTTGAAAGTTTTCTTGATATATTTATGTTTCCGAGGTAGAAGGGTTTAAAGTCACCCTCCTTGTACACGCGAAACACGCACGTAAAACCCGGTGTGAGACAAAATCATAGTTTATAAAGTGACGTAGCACGGAGAAATGTGCTATAAAGTGTCTCCGTTATCATCAGAAGGGTTTTGAGAACACCATACTGTTGTAGTACTAAAGCATGTGCAAAATTTATATTCACATAGAATCCGGTGTGATGTGTAAAATTATGTAGTTTTGCGTTTAAATTTCACGTAAGTAAACTACCAAAATCTTACTGACCATAAATTTCATCTCAGCGATACGCCCTGCTGTAACAGAGAAAAGAAGGGAACCAGCAGAAAAATGCTCCTACTGGACCACAAAAAAGCGAATATGCTCCTGTTCATTAAACGATTCTGACTGAAAAGTGGGTTACCAGATGGCTCATTCTGTGTTCCTCAACAGCTTTAATATTTCTCTAAAAAACTTTGGCCTGCGAACATATTCGCGTCTTTTATGCTTAGTGAGAAAGCGACAGTGGGAAAGAGACGGAAAATTGACGGTGGTTGTGGTATAGGAAGAGCGAAGGAGACGATGATGGTGAAAAAGAAAGAGAAGGAAAAAGTGGCAGTGGAACATAGTCGATAGTGAGAGAACAGTTCTATACTCATGGTCATAAATTAAGGATAAAGCTGATACATAGTGAAACAACGCTCTGGTGGGCGGTTTGCGGGTTTAAATCACCTCGGGTTATGACCATGCGGTGGATTTGACCTGCAGTCGTCACACGGTGGCGCTGGCAGCAGTCTACATACGCAGAGGTGTGTTGGTGCATGACAGATGGTTCAAATGGCTCTGAGCACTATGGGACTCAACTTCTGAGGTCATCAGTCCCCTAGAACTTAGAACTACTTAAGCCTAACTAACCTAAGGACATCACACACATCCATGCCCGAGGCAGGATTCGAACCTGCGACCGTAGCGATGGCGCGGTTCCAGACTGTAGCGCCTAGAACCGCTCGGCCACTCCGCCCGGCGGTGCATGTCAGAGTACGGTGCAGCGAGTAAGTGTGCAGAAGTTTTCAGACGTGCTAATGGTGACTATATGTTGAAAATGGCTGAAAGAACACATACTGATGACGTTATGAGGGGTAGAATACTAGGGCAACTGGAGGCTGGTCAAACACAGCAGATCGTAGTACGGGCCCTCAGTGTGCCACAAAGTGTGATCTCAAGATTATGGGTAACAATTCCAGCAGACAGGAAACGTGTCCAGGCGCTACAGTACGGTATGTCGACAGTGTACAACACCACAAGAAGAACTGATTATGATTGGTGCACGTACACCCTTGCATATCTTTGACAGAGGAACTGTAACAGGTCAGGTGTATCGGGACGTGATTTTGCACCAGGGGTGATGAATGATAACGCACGACCCCACCGAGCTGCCATTGTGGAGGAGTACCTTGAAACAGAAGATATCGGGCGAATGGAGTGGCCTGCCTGTTCTCGAGACCTAACCCCCATCGAGCACGTCTGGGATGTTCTCGGTCGACGTATCGCTGCACGTCTCCAAAACCCTAGAACACTTCAGGAGCTCCGACAGGCACTGGTGCAAGGATGGGAGGCTATACCCCAGCAGCTGCTCGACCACCTGATCCAGAGTATGCCAACCAGTTGTGCGGCCTGTGTACGTGTGCATGGTGATGATATCCCATATATGGATCCCATATGGATTTAATTCATATAATCTTATGCAAACCGTATTCTTTCCAACGAGAGTACAAGGGAACAGTAGAACAACCATAGACAAAATTTTTGTTCATTCCTCATTACTAGAAGGGCATTCTGCTAGCAAAAAGGTGAATGGCCTTTCAGATCATGATGCACAAATTTTAACTTTAAAACATTTTTGTGCTGCAACACGTGTTAAATCTAGTCATCAGCTGTTCAGGAAAGCTGATCCAGTTGCTGTAGAGACCTTTGTAAACCTTATCAAGGAACAAGAGTGGCAAGATGTTTATAGTGCTGATACAGTAGACGATAAATATAATGCTTTTCTCAAGACTTTTCTCATGCTCTTTGAAAGTTGCTTTCCGTTAGAACGTTTAAAACAGGTTACTAGCACAAATAGGCAGCCTGGGTGGCTGACTAGAGGGATAAGAATATCTTGTAGAACAAAGTGGCAATTATATCAAAACGTTAGAAACAGTCAAAATCTAAATGCAGCAGCCCATTACAAACAGTATTGTAAGGTGCTTAAAATGTTATTAGGAAGGCAAAAAGTATGTGGTATGCAGATAGAATAGCTAAGTCTCAGTATAAAATTAAAACCATATGGTCAGCCGTAAAGGAAGTTGCTGGTCTGCAGAGACAGGTCGAGGATATAGAATCAGTGCGTAGTGGGAATGTCCGTGTTACTGATAAGTCGCATATATGTACAGTATTTAATAATCACTTTCTGAATATAGCAGGTGAACAAAATAGAAACCTAGTCCCAACAGGGAATCATATAGCGCTCTTAGAAAAAAGTGTTCTGAGACTGTTACCTGAAATGCTCCTCCATGATACTGACAAGAGGGAGATTGAGTTAATAATTAAATCACTAAACACCAAGAACTCTCATGGATATGACGGGGTATCTAGCAGAATACTGAAGTATTGTTCTATGTATGTTAGCCCAGTACTCAGCCATATCTGTAACTTTTCCTTTAGGAGTGGTCGGTTTCGTGACCGATTAAAGTACTCGGTAGTGAAGCCACTTTATAAAAAGGGAGACATTGATAATGTTGACAATTTTAGACCTATTTCTATGCCATCGGTGTTTGCTAAAGTTATCGGGAAGGTTGTATATATAAGGTTACTGGAGCATTTAAATTCACATAATTTGCTGTCAAATGTTCAGTTTGGTTTTAGAAATGGTTTAACAACTGAAAATGCTATATTCTCTTTTCTCTGTGAGGTTTTCGACGGATTAAATAAAAGGTTGCGAACGCTAGGTGTTTTCTTTGATTTAACGAAGGCTTTTGACTGTGTTGACCACAAAATATTACTGCAGAAGTTGGACGATTATGGAGTAAGGGGAGTAGCTTACAATTGGTTCCCCTCTTACTTTAAGAACAGAAAGCAGAGGGTAATTCTCCGCAATACTGAGAGTGGTAGTGATGTTCAGTCCCAATGGGGCACTGTTAAGTGGGGCGTTCCCCAAGGGTCGGTGCTGGGGCCACTGCTGTTTCTTATTTATATAAATGATATGTCTTCTAGTATTACAGGTGATTCAAAAATATTTCTGTTTGCTGATGACACCAGCTTGATAGTGAAGGATCTTGTGTGTAATATTGAAACAGTAACAAATAACGTAGTTCATGAAATAAGTTCATGGCTTGTGGAAAATAATTTGATGCTAAATCACAGTAAGACTCAGTTTTTACAGTTTCTAACTCACAATTCAACAAGAACCGATATTTTGATCAGACAGAATGGGCATATTATAAGCGAGACGGAACAGTTCAAGTTCCTAGGCGTTCGGATAGATAGTAAGCTGTTGTGGAAAGCCCATGTCCAGGATCTTGTTCAGAAACTAAATGCTGCTTTATTTACCATTAGAACAGTATCTGAAGTAAGTGACACTTCAACATGAAAAGTAGTCTACTTCGCATATTTTCATATGCTTATGTCGTATGGTATTATTTTTTGGGGTAATTCTTCTGATTCAAAAAGGGTGTTTTTGGCGCAAAAACGGGCTGTTCGAGCTATATGTGGTGTAAGTTCGAGAACCTCTTGTCGACCCCTATTCAAAAATCTGGGAATTCTGACATTGCCCTCACAGTATATATTTTCTTTAATGTCGTTTGTTGTTAGCAATATTAGCCTATTCCCAAGAGTTAGCAGCTTTCACTCAGTTAATACTAGGCAGAAATCAAATCTGCATGTAGAATGCACTTCCTTGACTCTTGTGCAGAAAGGAGTGCAGTATTCTGCTGCATCCATTTTCAATAAGCTACCACAAGAACTCAAAAATCTTAGCAGTAGCCCAAACTCTTTTAAGTCTAAACTGAAGAGTTTCCTCATGACTCACTCCTTCTATTCTGTCGAGGAGCTCCTGGAAGAGCCAAAAAATTAAGCAAATTCCAGTGTTACATTGTTGATTTTCTTCATTTAAACTTACGACTTGTCACCTGAATATGTTTTTTTATATTTCATTTTATCTGTTTCTAATATCGTGTTATAATTTCATGTATTGACTCGTTCCATGACCATGAAGACTTCTCCTTAATTTGGTCCCACGGAACAATAAATAAATAAATAAAAATAAATAAATATTGATGTCGGGGTACATGCGCAGGAAACAGTGGCGTTTTGTAGCACGTGTGTTTCGGGACGGTTTTCTCAACTTATCACCAATACCGTGGACTTACAGACCTGTGTTGTGTGTTCCCTATGTGCCTATGCTATTAGCGTCAGTTTTGTGTACTGCCACGTTGTGTGGCACCACATTCTGCAATTATCCTTAATTTATGAGTATGAGTGTAGAAAAAGAGTAAGAAGACAGTGCCAGTGGAAGAGGAATGAAGAGGAGGAGAAAGGGGAAGTTGATAATGAGAGACAGAAATGATGACAATGTCAACGACGAAGAGAGAGATAATGACAGAGAAAAGAGATAGCAGCAGTGGGAAAGAATGAATGAGACAGTAACATTAAGAGAGATGAAGAGGGAGACAGTAGGGATGATAGAAGATCGTGTTAGTAGGCCAGAACGAAGGAGACTGTGGTTGTGAGACAGCATAGAGTGACAGTTACAGAGACACAAAGACGTAATGACACAGAATGAGTGAGTAAGAGAGGGCAAGTGGGAGTGGATGGGTAAGAGCGACTTACAGCGATAGACTAATGGCTGTGAGTGAGTTAGGGGAGCTTGTCTGAGGTTGAGGCAAGTTGCATGTTAAAAAAGTGCGAATATCTTAGCATGCAAAAAACGTTTGGGAAATTTTTTAAAGGCGCTGAGGGTGGTAGAATGTGGTAGCTGGTACCCCTCTTTTCAGTCAGAGTCTTTAACTAAACAGGAGGATATTCGCCTTTTTTGTGCTCCGATAGGAGCAATTTTTCGCTGGTCAAATTCATTATTTCATCATTCGGGGATCGACACGTTAAGTCCATTTTACTGTTTGTTACGGCCTTTTTTTTGTGCCTTTATTCCACATCGGTGCAAGATCAGCATGGCTGTTAACGGATATGGAAAGGTTAGTTAACGGGGTGGCCGAATGCCCTTCTTATCGCCACTCCGTTACCCCACGGTACGGAATGTGTGTACCCCAACTGCCTGGGTACAGTGAAAGTGAGCGAAAGTTTTCGAAATATTTGAGAATCGTTTAACTGAGGCGGAACATGTGTACCAGCTCGGTATTCACCTGGTGCTATGTGAGAAACCGCCTAAAACTACATCGACACTGGTAGGCACACTGGCCGTTGTTGTTAATCCGCCAAGCGGAATCGATCTGGGACCACCGCACGGAAGCGGCACTTTAACAAGGACAGCTACCCTGGCCGCGTTATTCATCGATTCTTACAGTCTGGTCAGATAATAAGTATGAGGTTCTTGGCATGTACTTGGACACGAAATGTAACTAATTTCGAAAAGACAATAATGAATCATGTGGCAATAGCTGCACTGCCGAAATTGCTGCAGTGTATTCAAAAGGAAATAAATAGCAGCCAAATCGCGAAAGCAGTACCACTTAGATAGCACCCGTTGCTCTCGTTGATGATGTGGTCTCAAATTTATGCTGCTTAATCAAGAATACTCTTCGTTCGGTAATATGTTGCCTTGCGCAAAGTTCTGCACTCTATAGAGTGCAAGACATAGTAGAAGAGTGGTTCACAAACATGTCTTTAAATGTATTCAATGATCGGCGGACACGTCCGGGCGTTCCTTGACCACCGCTTCACTATCGCCGCACTATCGGCGCCTCGCTGCCAGCAACCGCTTACTGTTGCTCCTGCGGCCCCATTAGTGCAGCGTAGCTCGAGCTATTAGTACATTCCGAAAAATTTTAATCTGTTTAACACACAGGAAATCTCCCACATCAGCAGGCGTCTTATTAAAAACCTGGAACTAGATCGTGTACTGAAATACACTACTAGCCATTAAAGTTGCTACACCAAGAAGAAATGCAGATGATAAACGAGTATTCATTGGACAAGTATATTATACTAGAACTGACATGTGATTAAATTTTCACCCAATTTGGGTGCATAGGTCCTCAGAAATCAGCACCCAGAACAACCACCTCTGGCTGTAATAACGCCCTTCATACGCCTGGACATTGAGTCAAACAGAGCTCGGATGGCGTGTACAGGTACAGCTGTCCATGCAGCTTCAATACGATACCACAGTTCATCAAGAGTAGTGACGGGCGTATTGTGACGAGCCAGTAGCTCGGCCACCATTCACCAGACGTTTTCAATTGGTAAGAGATCTGAAGAATGTGCTGGCGAGGACAGCAGTCGAACATTTTCTGTATCGAGAAAGGACCGTACAGGAACTGTAACGTGCGGTCGTGCATTATCCTGCTGACATGTAGGGTTTCGCAGGGATCGAATAAAGAGTAAACCACGGGTCGTAACTCATCTGAAATGTCCACTGTTCAAAGTGCTGTCAATGCGAACAAGAGGTGACCGAGACGTGTAAACAATGGCACCCCATACCAGCACGCCGGGTGATACGCCACTATGGCGATGACGAATACACGCTTTCAATGTGCGTTCACCGCGATGTCGCCAAACACGGATGCGACCATCATGATGCTGTAAACAGAACCTGGATTCATCCGAAAAAATGACGTTCTGCCATTCGTGCCCCAGGTTCGCTGTCGAGTACACCATCGCAGGCGCTCCTGTCTGTGATGCAGCGTCAAGGGTAACCGCAGCCATGGTCTCCGAGTTGATAGTCTATGCTGCTGCAAACGTCGTCGAACTGTTCGTGCAGATGGTTGTTGTCTTGCAAACGTCCCCATCTGTTGACTCAGGGATCGAGACGTGGTTACACCATCCGTTACAGCCATGCGGATAAGATGCCTGTCATCTCGACTGACTGCTAGTGATACGAGGCCGTTGGGATCCAGCACGGCGTTCCGTATTACCCTCCTGAACCCACCGATTCCATATTCTGCTAACAGTTATTGGATCTGGACCAAGGCGAGCAGCAATGTAGCGATACGATAAACGGCAATCGCGATAGGCTACAATCCGATCTTTATCAAAGTCGGAAACGTGATGGTACGCATTTCTCCTCCTTACGCGAGGCATCAGAACAACGTTTCACCAGGCAACGCCGGTCAGCTGCTCTTTGTGCAGGAGAAATCGGTTGGAAACTTTCTTCATGTCAGCACGTTGTAGGTGTCGCCACCGGCGCCAACCTTGTGTGAATGCTCTGAAAAGCTAATCATGTGCATATCACAGCACCTTCTTCCTGTCGGTTAAATTTCGCGTCTGTATCACGTCATCTTCGCGGCGTAGCAATTTTAATGGCCAGTAGTATATTAAAAATAGGTCACGATGGTCGATATAGGCGATCTGTCAAAATCGGTATTACAATAATATGAATGTCGCAAAATCTGTTACAAACGCGGAGGTAAAAAAAAAAAAATTAGCAAATAGTAGGATGACTACCTATTTCCTTAAACTATGTCATTCGATATCTCAAACCACGAGAGCACGGTGACCACATGCAACGATCAACAATTATGTCATTCATCTTAGGATCTCCTGAAGGCTTTTATTGCCGATGTGTCGTTAAATGAGATTTAATTACAATAAATCGCACCGTGAGTGACGTATCTGTGATAAATCTTCAGTGCGCCATAGCATTGAAACAGGAAATTGTTGTAACAATAATTTATAATACGAACAGAATGAAATACGACGAAATCCATTATGGTGTCTTCAATTTCTTCACTTGTCGACTGCTAACGGTTTTCGTGTTAACATCGAGTTGCACGTCGTTCTGACGTCTGTTGCTGGTATGCCGGGTGTGACACGAACGCTTCTCTATATCTGCAAGCAACGCCGAGTTTCAATAGGGTAGCATGCATTATCAACCATTCTGTGCACTTCCTTACTACGCTCGGGGCTGGTGAAACGCAGTTTACGTCACACTATACCCAGACGATTTTATGAAGTTGGGATATTATTATTTTCTGGATGACTTGAGATAAGTGTTTCTACACTGCAGCTACCAGGAGTTGTATGATTGTGTTACGTTGACATAACCCCATTTTACATGAAATCTGAGGAGCAACTATGTATCCATGTGTGCAAGGTTGGGTCCCTTGGATCCCGATTGCGTCTTTATCTGAGTATGCAAGGATCAGCATCAGTCTTTCATTATGCCATCCACGGATCTAAGTCTGCTTTCACGTTACTTTTTCACTCAGTACATAATATCACAGGGATCTGAGAATGTCTTGCATTAATTTTGTGCTCTTTGTGAATATGGGATGTTGTACGGGGGTTATTCGGAAAGTAAGGAACGATCGGTCGCGAAATGGAAACCACAGTGAAAATCCGATGAAGTTTTGCACAGGAGTGTTGGGCAGTGTCTCTAGTATGCCCTCTGATCGCTTCACATCGTTCTTTTTAGTTCTGAGCACACAGGGAGCACATGAAGGTAGCTAGAACAATAGTGTTTCCCGACAAAGGGCCTGGTGAGAAATTTCGCCTGAAGCTATGCAGCCAACATTACATAACTGTCGTGCGGGTTCTTCTTCAAGACAATTTTCAGCCGCATTCTACAGGGGCAACGAAGATTCTCCTGCATCGTTTTCTATTGGAAATGTTTGATTACCCACAATACAGCCCATGATTACTTACTTTAAATTTAAAGAACGCTTATACTATTTCAATATTAGTTTTATTGAATCCTTTAAGTCGATTTTTCGAACTATTGCATTATGGGGTTGTGTCACAGCTCTTGCCGGGGTGCGATATGTTCAAATGGCTACGAGCACTATGGGACTTAACTTCTGGGTCATCAGTCCCCTAGAACTTAGAACTACTTAAACCTAACTAACCTAAGGACATCACACACATCCATGCCCGAGGCAGGATTCGAACCTGCGACCGTAGCTGTCGCGCGTTTCCAAACTGTAGCGCCTAAAACCGCTCGGCCAACCTGGCCGGCGGTGCGATATGTTCAGTGGTACATGTGCTCATATACTCCTCACAGTAGCAAATGGTGCGAGCACAATGTACTACAAATAACCGATCTTCAGCTTATTTAACAACTGCCTTCAGCAAGTGATGTATTTACTTTTTTCTAGACAATGTTCTTCCCAATTGAGGTAAGTCGCTGCCTGCAGAGACGTTGAAGACACTACAGCCATGGAGACATCTAGACTTTATTTTTCATTAACTCATTCCTGTTGTCATTAGACTGTATGTATCACGTCCTCATTTTACGCGTCCACATTTTACGTATCTTTCCCATCTTTTCTGCAACAAGAGGTCCACCTAGACTTACAGGGTGCATTTGGAATGTAGAAGATCTTGGTTGTTATTAGGTTTTACTTGAACATTTAGGCCCCTTTATCCACATCTACATACATACTCCTCAGACACCGTCCGATGAATGGTAGAGGGTACCCAGTACACTACTGTTCATTTCCATTCCTGTTCCACTCGCAAAGACAGTGAGGGAAGACGACTGTCAATTTGCCTCCGTGAGAGCCCTAATTTCTCCAATCTTATCTTTGAGGTCCTCACGCAAAATGTGTGTTTGCGACAGTAAAATTGTTCTACAGTCAGCTTCAAATGTTGATTCTCTAAATTTTCCCAACAGTGTCCCTTGGAAACAAAGTCACCTTCCCTCCAGACATTACCATCTGAGTTCCCGAAGCATCTCTGTTATAACTGCGTGTTGTTCGAATCTACTGGTAACAAATCTAGCAACCCGTCTCTGAATTGCTTCGATGTCTTCCTTTAATTGGAATTGGTGCAGAACCCAAACACTCGAGCAGTACTCAAGAATAAGACACACTAATGTCCCGTATGAGGTCTCCTTTACAAGTGAACCACTCTTTACCAAAATTCTCCCAATAGACCGAAGTCGACCACTCGGCTTCCCTACCACAATCATGACTTAGAGAAAGCTTTAACCATGTTGACTGGAATACTCTCTTTAAAATTCTGAAGGTGGTAGAGCTCAAATACAGGGAGCGAAAGGCTATTTACAATTTGTACAGAAACTAGATGGCAGTTGTAAGAGTCGAGGGGCATGAAAGGGAAACAGTGGTTGGGTAGGGAGTGAGACAGGGTTGTGGCCTATTCCCGAGGTTATTAAATCTGTATACTGAGCAAGCAGTAAAGGAAACAAAAGAAAAATTCGAAATAGGCATTAAAATCCATGAAGAAGAAATACAAACTTTGAGATTCGCCGATGACATTGTAATTATGTCAGACAGCAAAGGACTTGGAAGAGCAGTTGAACGGAATGGACAGTGTCTTGAAAGGAGGATATAAGATGAACATCAACAAAAGCAAGACGAGGATAATGGAATGTAGTCAAATTGAGTCGGGTGATGCTGAGGGAATTACATTAGGAAATGTGACACTTAAAGTAGTAAAGGAGTTTTGTGATTTGGGGAGCAAAATAACTGATGATGGTCGAAGTACGGAGGATATAAAATGCAGAATGGCAATGGCAAGGATAGCGTTTCTGAAGAAGAGAAATTTGTTAACATCGAGCTTAGATTTAAGTGCCAGGAAGTCGTTTATGAAAGTATTTGTATGGAGTGTAGCCATGTATGGAAGTGAAACTTGGACGATAAATAGTTTGGACAAGAAGAGAATAGAGGCTTTCGAAATGTGGTGCTACAGAAGAATGCTGACGATTAGATGGGTAGATCACATAACTAATGAGGAGGTATTGAATGGAATTACAGAGAAGAGAAATTTGTGGCACAACTTTATTAGAAGAAGGATTCCGTTGGTAGGACATGTTCTGAGGCATCAAGGGATTACCAGTTTAGTATTGGAGGGCAACGTAGAGGGTAAAAATCGTAGAGGGAAACCAAGAGAAGAATACAGTAAGTAGATTCAGAGTGATGTAGGTTGCAGTAGGTACTGGGAGATGAAGAAGCTTGCATAGGAGGAATAGCATGGAGAGCTACATCAAACCAGTGTCTGGACTGAAGACCACAACAACTACAATCATCGCATGCTTGTTCCATCTGATATCGCTTTGCAACGTTACCCGCAGGTATTTAAACAACGTGATTGTGTCAAGTAGGACACAACTAATGGTGTATCAGACTATTCCTGGTTTATTTGTTCCACTCGTCCTCATTAGGCAATATGTGCGAGGAGGCATACTGGTATTGGTGTAATTATTCCCCTCATTCCTGTCGTAGTCCGTGTCTCAGCAGTGCGTTCATTGGCTGTGGGCTCTGCGGCCATTGCCAGGACAGACAAGAATGCACAAAGCTCTTAGGAGCAATAGTAGGAGGCACGAAGTCACAACTGCGTGATGGAGGCAGCAGCCATCGGAAAAGGGTTGTACTTGAAACGCCGGCCGCGGTGGCCGAGCGGTCCTAGGCGCTTCAATCCGGAAGCGCGCCACTGCTACGGTCGCAGGTTTGAATCCTGCCTCGGGCATGGATGTGTGTGATGTCCTTAGGTTAATTAGGTTTAAGTAGTTCTAAGTTCTAGGGTACTGATGACCTCAAATGTTAGGTCCCATAGTGCTCAGAACCATTTTTACTTGAAACCATACAAGGAAGGACTAGGTCTCTGTTTCTACATGTTGGTGCTAGTGCCATTCATCACACCAACTAGAAATTTTGCCTAATTCACTTGTATCTTCTAACAGCAACTCAAATTCGGTACCTTCTCGTACACCGCAGCATCGTCACCTTGTCCGGCAGATGGTTTACGTACATAGAAAATAATAGCGGTACAGTCACACTTCCCTGGGGCGCACCTGACGCTACCCTTACCTCTGGTGAACTCTCGCCTTCGAGGGCAACATACTGGTTCTGTTACTTAAGTTTTCGAGTAACTCACTTATCTGGGAACCTGTTGCATGTGCTCGTAGCTTTGTTAATAGTCTCCAGTGGAGCGCCGTCTCAAATGCTTTACAGTGATACGGAATATGCCTGATGTACTTCATCCACAGATCGCAGTGTATGTGAGAAAAGGGAAAGCTGGATTTCGCAAGAGCGACGGTTTCTAAAACGCTGCTGATCTGTGGACAAAAGCGGTCTCATGGAAATTTATTATATTCGAACTGAGAATATATTCAAGCACTTTCATTTTTTTCCGGTATGGACATTGATTTACTGCCTCATATTTCATTAACTGTGGTCAGATCTTATTGTTGTTCATTCATGGGTCAAATACTATACAAAATGGGGATATTTCCAAGGTATTGTATAGGAATAAAGACGATCGTGTGAAACCCAGCTCGCGCTATTCGTCAACGAGACTCAGAGGGCCATAGACACGGGTTCTCAGGTAGATGCCGTGTTTCTTGACTTCCGCAAGGTGTTCGATACAGTTCCCCACAAACGTTTAATGAACAAAGTAAGAGGATATGGACTATCAGACCAATTGTGTGACTGGATTGAACAGTTCCTAGATAACAGAACGCAGCATGTCATTCTCAATGGAGAGAAGTCTTCCGAAGTAAGAGTGATTTCAGGTGTGCCGCAGAGGAGTGTCGTAGGACTGTTGCTATTCACAATATACATAAATGACCTTGTGGACAACATCGGAAGTTCACTGAGGCTTTTTGCGGATGATGCTGTGGTATATCGAGAGGTTGTAACAATGGAAAATTGACTGAAATGCAGGAGTATCTGCAACGGATTGACGCTTGGTGCAGGGATTGCCAGTTGAATCTTAATGTAGACAAGTGTAATGTGCTATGAATACTTAGAAAGAAAGATCCCTTATCATTTAGCTACAAAATAGCAGGTCAGCAACTGGAAGCAGTTAATTCCGTGAATTGTCTGGGAGTAGGCATTAGGAGTGATTTAAAATGGAATGATCATGTAATGTTGATCGTCGGTAAAGCGGATGCCAGACTGAGATTCATTGGAAGAATCCTAAGGAAATGCAATCCGAAAAAAAAGGAAGTAGGTTCCAGTACACTTGTTTGCCCACTGCTTGAATATTGCTCACCAGTGTGGGATCCGTACCAGATAGGGGTGGTAGAAGAGATAGAGAAGACCGAACGGACAGCAGCGCGCTTCGTTACAGGATCACTTAGTAATCGTGAAAGCGTTACGGAGATGATAGATAAACTCCCGTGGAAGACTCTGCAGGAGAGACGCTCAGTAGCTCGGTACGGGCTTTTGTTGAAGTTTCGAGAATATACGTTCACCGAGGAGTCAAGCAGTATATTGCTCCCTCCTAGGTATATCTCGCGAAGAGACCATGAGGATAAAATCAGAGAGATTAGAGCCCACATAGAAGCATACCGACAATCTTTCTTTCCACGAACAATACGAGACTGGAATAGAAGGGAGAATCGATAGAGGTACTCAAAGTACCCTCCGTCACACCCCGTCAGGTGGCTTGCGGAGTATGGATGTAGATGTAGATGTAGACAGTCAATAATGCACAAAGCTCTCAGAAGCAATTGCACGAGGCACGTAATCATAACTACATGATGGGGGCAGCAGCCGTCGGAAAAGGGTTGTACTTGAAACGCCGGCCGCGGTGTTCGAGCGGTTCTGGGAGCTTCAGTCCGGAACCGCGCGACTGCTACGGTCGCAGGTTCGAATCTTGCCTCGGTCATGGATGTGTGTGATGTTCTTAGGTTAATTAGGATTAAGTAGTTCTAAGTTCTAGGGGACTGATGACCTCAGATGCTAAGTGCCATAGTACTCAGAGCCATTTTTACTTGAAACCATACAAGAAAGGACTAGGTTTCTGTTTCTTCATGTAGAGCTAGTGCCATTCATCACACCAACTAGAAATTTTGCCTAATTCACTTGTATCCTCTAACAGCAACTCAAATTCGGTACCTTCTGGTACACCGCAGCATCATCACGATATCCGGAAGATGGTTTACGTATATAGAAAATAATAGCGGGTCAATCACACTTCCCTGGGGCGCACCTGGCGGTACCCTTATCTCTGGTGAACTCTCGCCTTCGAGGGCAACATACTGGCTTCTGTTACTTAAGAGTTTTCGAGTAACTCACTTATCTGGGAACCTGTTGGATGTGCTCGTAGCTTTGTTAGTTAGTCTCCAGTGGGGCGCCGTGTCAAATGCTTTACACAAATCTAGAAATATGGAATATGCCTGTTGTCCTTAATCCACAGCTCGCAGCATATGTGAGAAAAGGGAAAGCGAATTTCGCACGAGCGAAGGTTTCTAAAACCCTGCTGATCTGTGGACAAAAGCGGTCTCACAGAAATTTCTTATACTCGAACTGAGAATATATTCAAGCACTCTCATTTTTTTCGCTATGGACATTGATTTACTGCCTCATATTTCATTAACAGTAGTCAGATCGCATTTTTTGTCATTCATGGGCCAAATATTATACATAATGGGAATATTTCCAAGGCATTGTATAGGAATCGTTACCTACATGAAATGTTAGGTAAACTATAGAGAGGAGTATCTGTAGATGCTTCGAGGTTCACAAGTGTTGTACGATTTTGTATTCATCTAAGTGAAGGACATGCACTACTTCAAATCACTCTGAGCACTATGGGACTTAAATGATGTGGTCATCAGTCCCCTAGAACTTGTTGATGTTGTTGTTGTGGTCTTCAGTCCTGAGACTGGTTTGATGCAGCTCTCCATGCTGCTCTATCCTGTGCAAGCTTCTTCATCTCCCAGTACCTACTGCAACCTACATCCTTCTGAATCTGCTTAGTGTATTCATCTCTTGGTATCCCTCTACGATAATTACCCTCCACGCTGCCCTCCAGTACTGAATTGGTGATCCCTTGATGCCTCAGAACATGTCCTACCAACCGATCCCTTCTTCTAGTCAAGTTGTGCCACAAACTCCTCCCCAATTCTATTCAATACCTCCTCATTAGTTATGTGATCTACCCATCTAATCTTCAGCATTCTTCTGTAGCACCACATTTCGAAAGCATCTATTCTCTTCATGTCTAAGCTATTTATCGCCCACGTTTCACTTCCATACATGGCTACACTCCATACAAATACTTTCAGAAACGACTTCCTGACACTTAAATCAATACTCCATGTTAACAAATTTATCTTCTTCAAAAACGCTTTTCTTGCCATTGCCAGTCTACATTTAGAACTACTTAAACCTAACTAACCTAAGGTCATCACACACATCCATGCCCGAGGCGGGATTCGAACCTGCGACCGTAGCGGTCGCGCGGTTCCAGACTGTATCGCCTAGAACCGCTCTGCCACTCCGTCCGGCGACATGAAGTACTGAAATATGTCAAGGCAAATAGGAAAGAGAGCGGCAGATCTGATCGCACAATGAAAATACAGAAAGTTAAAAATAGCTGTTTTAATGCAAAGTAGGTCCTCGAGTAAGAGCAAGCTTGCGGAACGGGCTGGCGCTAATCTGGGGGCCTAAGTTTAACCCCGCCGGATAAGGCGGACGGATATTTACGGCGGAGCCGGCGACTGAGCCTCCCTATCTGGCGGACTATTCCGGGCCGCATCCGGACTACAGCCCCGGGGCGCGTCCTCTCGTTTCGCCTACCTCGACCCGCCTCGTAATCTCGGGACCGCCGACACCCGCCCACGCAAATACCAGCGGATAAACTGCCGCCGTCTCCCCCGTCTACGGAAGACCTGGGGCTGTCGGCGCTTCATCATGTTTGGGTCCTGAAAGTAGTTCGAGTGACCTAGCGCCATTTAAGGTTGTTATAACTGACTGAAGCCATTTCGGAAATATGCTGTAGCTATATTATTTGACATACTGCCACGGGACACACGTAAGAGGGCCGTTCAATGAATAAAACAATTCATTTTTTCTCAATCGGTTACGGTTGAGAAAATGCAGAATTTATTGTGCAACATAGTGGAATATTCCCGCTTCAGACCCTGTAGTTTAATGAAGTCCCAATATGTGGAGGCGCTATTCGTAACCTTCAAAATGGCGTGTGCAACGAAGGTACATTCTAAGCAGAGACTTGTCACTGAGTTTCTTTTGGCGGAAAACTAGTGCATCGTATATGTTCGTAGGCGCTTGCAGAATCCTACGGATATCTGACAGTGAACAAAAGCACAAAGAGTCGTTGGGCGAGGCGTCTGTCATCATCAGAAGGTTGCGCAAACATCTCCCGCGTGCCGACCGGCCGCACACAGCTGTGACTCCTGCAGTGCTGGGGCGTGTGGACACTCTCATTCGAGATGAATCGACGGTTCACAAAGACCTCGCTACACAACTGGACGTCTTTCTTGGCAGTGCTGACATGTCCACCAGTTGGGGTACTAAAAGGTATGTCACCAGTTGGTTCCTCGCCTTCTAGCAGATGACCATTAAGAGCAACGAAAGACCATGTGTGTGAAATTGTTTGCTCGATACAAGAGTGATCGTGCAAATAGTTTGTCGAACATCGTCACAAACGACGAAACATGGATTCATCACTTCGAAATGGACACAAAGCAGCAACCCATGGAACGGCACCACACCATCTCAACTGGTAAAGTCGTGGCGACGATCTTTTGGGACTCTCTAGGGGTTATTCTGTTTGATTTCCTCCCTCATGGTGCATAGATCAACTCTGAAGTGTATTGTGCTACCTTCAGTAAATAAAAGAAACCGTTTCAGCGTGTTCGTCGCCACAGAGAATGCAGACGAGCATCTCCTCCACGACAATGCAAGGCCTCATATAAGTCTGCATACCAGACTGTAGCTCACGAAACTTCATTGGACTGTTCTTCCTCATCCACCCTACAGCAGCCTATGTCTCGCACCTTCCGACTTTCGCCTGTTTGGCCCAATGACGGACGCACTCCGCGGAAGCAGTACGTGGATGATGTGGGTGTTATTGACGCGGGCATACAAGCTTTTCCAGTTTGGCGGCGTAAGGCCGTCGCACTGAACAGATATTATATTGAAAAATAGGATTTTGTAGCCAGAACAGCGAGGAATAATGTGGTGTATTGAAGTCGTGAATAAAACTAACCCGCTTTTAGAAACAAAATGTGTTTCAATTCTTATTATATACCTGTAACATAAATAAGAAAAAATATTAGTTTAAGTTATGTAGATTTAAAACAGCAATAAATAATAATAATAATAATAAGAGTAAATAATGGTCTTTATCTGCAGTAATGTTAATGGTCAAACTATTCGCCTTCTCCGTTCTGACTCCATGGTCTGAGCAACTCATTGCCACATTCAACAAAGTCTCCAAACCAATCAGTTAGATCAATTGCATGGAGGCTTAATTATATTATGAATGTAAATACTTTTTATTTTCGTAGCTGTATGTCCGGTTATGCACTCTCGTAACCGGTTGGCCCTAACTGATATTAGTACCCAATCTGACTGCATAGAATAACAACAAAGAATGAAAGAAAATTTCCGTTAACACAATTAATTAATTAAGTCCCCAGCAACTATAAAACCTAGGAAACAACAAAACACAAGTGTAACTGTGCTGTGTGTGGAAGTGTGATTCAACGTACACATCTGGCACGGTTCTTCCTCAATAAGACAAGGTATTTTAAGCACCATTTACACTGAAGTAATAAAAAAAAACAGAAATACTATAATTGCACATAAAAACCAGAATTACACACTAATACATGAGCACAAGCCAGATGCTTTGTTGACTGAAACTGTGATCAAGAGGCATTATTGTTTAAGACATTGAAATAATAAAAAAAAGGAATTTTTTACCTTCATATATATTGACGAAAAGCACACTCTGATCATTACAGCATCCCCAATCCAACAATATCTGGTATCTAGCCCATCAAAGCAATATGACAACATCTGAACAAGCACTTTCCATGGGAACTTCTCAACAACGACTCACCACTGCTACATCTCAACAAGCACTGCCTACTGCTACTTCTCAATAAGCACTCTCCACTACCACATCTCAACCAACACTGCCAGTGGAGGCGGCTGAATAATACTCTTTGGCGCAATCTCTGGCGCTGTGGCTCAGTGTAGCCACCTTTCACAATCTCCTCCTCCTCTTCCTCCTCATCCTCCTCCTCCTCTAAAAACTGCGTAATTTGGCGGTCCTCTGCAGCGGCCGACATTTGACCACCGCCATGCACGCCACCCTCTGTGCTCCCCTCCCTATGCGTGGAATCAGGATCATCTAGAAAGAAAAGGAAAGAATATTTCTAAGAAAGCTCAATCTAGACACTTGAAAACGGGTATATATATTGAATGAAATTATTTCATTTTTAGGAACTATGATTTTATTACAAATGTACTTACATTGGAGCTGTGCTGCATCCTCTCCATCTCGAGCTGCCGACCAAGCTCCTCAAGTACTGGACGGATGTAATCAAGAAAGATGGAAAAGACTGAGTATAATATCGAGTATGGAAATAAAGAAATGTGTGTAGAACAAGTGCCGTGACTTAAATGAAACAGAAATCAGCGGACTAAAACAGATATAACATAGAGAATCAGAACATATAGACACACAATCTGTTAAAAGACCTAAAAATCTTTATAGACACACACACACACACACACACTAATTCTATTAAAGAAGGAAGCAATCTCTATAGAGCGAGATCTAAAACATACGTAAGACACATACAATGAGTTAAAGGATGCGGATATCGGAGCAATGAAAATGTCTTACCAGGTAATGGAACTTCGTCCACACGAGATCGTTTGCTGCTGCTGCTGCCACTGGCACAGCCGCTGGTGCTGCATGTTCGCTTCATAATGAGTGAATGCAAAATCATGTCTACACACACACGCGTATCGAACAAAGTATAGGAGCAGAGTCAGAGCGAGTTGGGTTGTGGTCTGGTTTATATAGGTTCTGTGACGTTGAGTCACGTGACTAGTACGATAGCCAATAGGAGAGCAGCATTCTGGGGGTGGGGGGTGGTACGTAATGGAGGGACACTGCGCTCCTAGTGGGAAAATGTGAAACTTGTCATTTGTTCTTTGAATATCAAAGTGGTACATTGAAACTGAAATAGAATTAAGTACTTCGGTAAGTCATACGTTAAATGCACGATGTGGGTGTTACTTTAGATAGAATATTTAAAGGAGAGTATATCCGGTGAGAGTATAAAGCTCTAGGTTGGGGGGCTGTGACGTCAGCGGTCGCGCACTCGCGGGCCGCTAACGTGACGTGAGAGAGAGAGAGAGAGAGCAGACGATCTTGCGTCATCACCCGACGTCACAGTGGCGTCCTCTGGTGGCGACGATATGAACTAAGTGAGTTGGGCTCTAGACTCAGTGGTGAACACACTGGATGCAGCCATGATGAATAACAGTACTTGCATCATCACCCGATGTCCCAGTAGCACCCTCTGGTGACACTGATACGAACTAAGCCGGTTGGAGTCCAGACCTAGTGGCTAAAACATGTACTTGAAATTGGTTAAATAATAAAGACAAGTACTTTTTCCCGCCATTTTCTTTGCTTTGTAGAGATAAGTGTGGTGTGATGCATTATCATGTTGGAATTTGAACTTCGCGCCATTTTTCTGTGGGAGACGGCGGGGCACTGCAAACTTCCCACCAAAATCCGCCACCTTGATTGATGTCACAGCCACCATCTTGGATGACGTCATCGTCGCCGTCTTGGATAACGGTACTTTGGACTGAGGCCTGCCTTGTTCCAATACTACTGATTGCAGCAAGCCCTCGCTAACATCAGTGGTATCGATTTTTGGCGACTTTGGTGTGGGTCACCACGATCTCTGAAGGATACCACACCCACAGTGTTATTAAATGAGTGGGAAAGTAACATTCACCTATATGTGAGTTGCCATGTATGCGCTAGTAGAGAAGGGAATCCCTAAAGTCACTGTAAAATGTTTCTGATTCCTAGACTGCCACGCTACCAGGAACGCAACTCGTGATCAAGAAACTTGATGGTATCAGTTCATCTCTACATATTCTCCCCTTAATGTGACACATTTTTCACAACGATGGATGACTTGCTGGGAATTTTTATTGTACAAGTTTGAATTTTGGCTCTGAAGGAAACCTTCAGCCTCGAAAATCACCTCATTGCTACTCTGGAAATGCTTGCCGCCCAATAGTTCTTCACCAGAGGACAGAGAAAGAAGTCACTGGGTGCGATGTTAGGACAGTATGGAAGGGGGGGAGGGGGGCTGGAGGGGTAGGACGAAAATTTAATAGCCCAAACAGAAACAAATCCGCTCTGATCACTTCCTGCGACGCTTCGTCTTCATTACCTCTCGATAGCTCTTCTCTCCTGTGGCGGTTTGCCCCTTAAGAGCATTATATGTTAGCATCACACAATAACAGTCCCAAAAAACACAACACCTTACCCGTTGATGGTTGGGTCGGCGACTTTCTGAATGGTGGTGAATACTCATATTTGCACTGCTTGTCTTGTTCCTTTGTCTTGGTGCCATAGTAACGTACACAGCACCGTCCACGGTGATAAGGCGACTAAAGAAGTCTTCTGGATTGGCCTGACAGAACTGCAACATTTCTGCTGTTCACCCAGTTCGGCAAGCTTTTTGATCGACTGCGAGCAGTCAAGAAGGTTTGCATCCAGTCCCACTGCATAGATGCAATGGGACTGGCTAGCATGTTGCTAGGGTTGGAGAAGGATCTAATAGCAAACTAGAAAGTAGCATTATGCTTTAACTACACTTAGTTCACATACGTTTCAATACTCGAACCATATGTCCCAGGTAGCGTTCACATACTTAATACTAGCGAAATCCGGCAGTATTTAGCGGCTGACTGCTAGGAAGAAAACAAACAGCATGTTGTTGTGTGTATAGTTTATATACACAAACAATTTGTCTAATGATTTAAATGCCCTGCAGTCATAGTTAAAACTTACAGCAAGAAAACGAACTGCAAATTTTCGTGGCAAGCACAGCACAGCATTCTTTTCTCGCACTTGGCTTTAACAAAGAATTTGTACATTGTGATATAAAAGACATTTAGTCCATATCCGCCTGATTTTTTATAAAACATTGTGGTATAAAAAATATTTAACCTCTATCAGTATGAATGTTTGTTGCAGTATCGTGTAAAATTTGAACGAAATCGCTTGAGTACTTTTCGTGATTTTCACTCAGTAAAAATATATAGACTATGTCCATTCAAACGATTATCAGAGAATTTTTTAAAAATCTGAAATAAATAGGTCAAGATTTTTCGAAATTTTTGCTAATAACATTTCCTCTTTATAGTCCGCCCCGATAGCTGAGTGGTCAGCGCGGCGGTCTATCATGCCAAGGGGCCCGGATTCGATTCCCGGCTGGGTCAGAGATTTTCTCTGCTCAGGGAGTGCGTGTTGTGTTGTCCTCATTATCATTTCATCATAATCAGTGGAAGGCAACCGGAAACCACCACTGGAATCACTTCCCTAGATGCTCATGCGGCGGACCTCTCTGACGAGGCTCCCCCCATGACAAGATCTGCCGTAAGGTAGAACACAAACTTTTTTCTCCCTCTTTATTCACAATATTTACACAGGGTGTTCATTTTAGCTGAAGACACTGAAATATCTCAAAAATTACACATCGGATCAAAAGAAAGCTATAATTCCAATTTTCTTGTCTCAGAGGTGGTGGGCAACTTTGAAATCTTCGATTGGAACCCACGTTTTTATTGCACGGATTACCGACTCTACTGCAATATCTACAAACGTTTGTCTAAAGAATTTTCTTCGGTTCATCGCAGATGGCGCTGTAACCTTAGGAGTAGAAATGGGTACACAAGCGTAATTTACAACTTGCTACTGAATGGCCCTTGAATATCCAATGGCTGCGAAGGTAGGACACGCCAGTTTTTCATAACGTCTAATTGGAAACCCCATGCGCAACGTTGTAGTCCTTCGACATATCGAACAGAGGACTGCTCGATGCGCCACCGTGGCCGTGTAGGAACTACGACGTATCATAAAAGCCAGTAAGTACACTGCGACCGGAGCTCACGTATCGTGCAGAACAGATGGCGGCTCTAAACTGTACAATATTTGTGCAATGTTTATTGTCTGCACACCTACCTATCGTTTGGAGAACAAACCTGCAAGTGGACGATGAATGTTGCAACCACAGAAGAAAAAACCTAAAATGATCTTGATTCACAAAGAATGTTGGAGAAATGTTAAGGCTGCTGTTCCCTTGTATGCCCAGCGTTTTCCAGAGAAAGCTCGCTCTCGTTCGTTCTTTTACAAGTTTGTGAACGACTTTATGTCTGAAGGCAGCGTGCAGACCGGCAAAAGAAAGCGAAGCAAACGTTGCATGGGGGCTTAATTAATTACAATGCAAATATTTTTTAATTTTAGTAGCTGACTGTCCGATTACGCAGTCTCGTAACCAGTGGGCCCTGACTAGTATTAGTCCGCAACCTGACTGCATAGAATAACAACAAAGAATGAAAGAAAACTTCCGTTAACACAATTAATTAATTAAGTCCCCAGCAACTATAAAACCTACGAAACAACAAAACACAAGTGTAACTGTTCTGTGTGTGGAAGTGTGATTCAACGTACACATCTGGCACGGATATTCCTCAATAAGACAAGGTATTTTAAGCACCATTTACACTGAAGTAATAAAAAAAAAAACAGAAATACTATAATTGCACATAAAAACCAGAATTACACTCTAATACATGAACACAAGCCAGATGCTTTGTTGACTGAACCTGTGACCAAGAGACATTGTTAGTTAGGACATTTGAAATAATAATAAATAAAATTTATTACCTTCATATATATTGACGAAACATACACTCTGATCATTACAACATCCGCAATCGAACAGCATCGGCTGTCTAGCCCATCAGAACAATTGCATACAACATACTCACAACTAGTCACGGCTACATCGGAACTCCTACTGCCCATTTCTCAATAAGCACTCTCCACGACGCCTTCACGACAAGAACTCTCTGCTACCACATTCTCAACAAGCACTGCCAGTGGAGGCGGCTGAATAATACTCTTTGGCGCAATCTCTGGCGCTGTGACTCAGTGTAGCCACCATTCATATGCCCCTCCTCCACGGCTAGAATTTGATGGTATTTTTGCCAGCATTGGTGGTGAAAATACCACAAAATTCGTCCAAAAAATACAGACAAAAATTAAAAAGTAATATTAATAAGTAAATATCACATAACTAAATAAATTTTGGCTTTGCACTGACCCTTCAATAACCTAATATATAAAATACAGTGAGGAATACAAATGCTTGCATACATGTCATTTTACATAATAGTTTACATAAGTATCATGTGGTTAAACAATTCAGTCAATAGCGTCAGCAATGACGAATAGGTGCAGGTAAGAGTCTCATAACATCTCATAAACAGTAAACACACAAAAAATCAGTTTATACAAATATTCACATAAAATCCTTTCAATAGTTCAATAAACAAGTAGAACTCCTCAGAGTAGTTGACAGTTCCAACAGTAGCACCCAGCAATGATCAACAGGTGCAAATAACAGTCTCATAACATTTCATCAGCAGTATTTAAACAGCTTCAACAGTGGCACCCAAAAATGGCGAGCAGGCGCAGACACCAACAAGTGACATTATCTCAGTAGAAGCAGTCCATTAGTGGCACCCAGTAATGTTGAACAGGTGCAGACACCAACAAGTGACATCATTTCAGCAGAAGCAGTCCATCAGTGATACCCAGTAATGTTGAGCAGGTGCAGACACCAACAAGTGACATTATCTCAGTAGAAGCAGTCCATTAGTGGCACCCAGTAATGTTGAACAGGTGCAGACACCAACAAGTGACATCATTTCAGCAGAAGCAGTCCATCAGTGGCACCCAGTAATGTTGAGCAGGTGCAGACACCAACAAGTGACATCATTTCAGTAGAAGCAGTCCATCAGTGGAACCCAGCATTGTTGAACAGGTGCAGACACCAACAAGTGACATCATTTCAGTAGAAGCAGTCCATCAGTGGCACCTAGCAATGTTGAACAGGTGCAGACACCAACAAGTGACATTATGTCATTAGAAACAGTCCATCAGTGGCACCCAGTAATGTTAAGCAAGTGCAGGTAACAGTCTATAATATTCACTATCACTAATCAGACAGTTCATCGGAGTTCATTAGCAGAAATTAAACATTTCCAAGTGGCACCCACCAATGTTAAACAATTGCAGGTAACAGTCCATAATATTCACTATCACTGATTAGACAGTTCATTAGCATAAATTAAACATTTCTAAGTGGCACACATCAATGTTGAACAAGTGCATGTATGAAAAACAGTTTGAATGCACACACAACTGTTTTTACAAAATTATTATCGATGCTCTTACACTAAACATACAAATTATAATAAACACACAAATGATATCAGATAATTGTCATATTAACTATTACAAATACACAAATATCAGTAAACCTATAATACTTATGGGTGTCAGTGCAAGCCACAACAAACAAGTAAAATAATATTTAGGAGATAGGTCGGTACCAATTATTTGGGATTAGGAAAGGAAAACACACAAAACACACTCACTCATCTTTCATCCACATTAAGTACTACTGTGTAGTTGAATAGTGTTAACTGTGTAAATGCAATTCTGTCCAAAATTTTATGTTCAACATGTGTATCAAGTAGTAGTGGCAACAGTGTATAACAGTCAATAATAGTTAGTCAATGTCATAGTCATCATGTCAAGACCAATGTTTGCCAAGCCAGATCAAAATGTACGGTTGCTGAACAACTGTCAGTGTGCCAAGATACGCAAATATTTCCTCTCTCCAAAAAAAAAAAAAAGGTATATACTGCTCATTGATTTAACAAAGTGTGTGTGTAGACAATCTTCTTTCCACTTGAGTGTTCTAGTCTGCCATCTTCATCCTCCTTGTTCCATATAGACCAACAAAAAAAAAAAAAAAATGCTCCTCACTTACTTCACCTCTTATCCACCAAAACTCCAATAATCATCATCATCACATAATCTTAATACTTCAATAATACCTGTTACGTCGATACATATAAACCTTATCATTAGTATCATTTACCTTACTTCTTGTCCACCAAAACTCCAATAATCATCAACTTCACACAATCTCAATACCTCAATAATACCTCTTCAATATGTCGATACATATAAACCTTATTACCAACATCATTTCACTTCCATAACAACTCTTTCCTTTAGTCAGTCTCCTCGAACAAGTACAGACAAAATCCTAGTGCAAACTTCAATTTATCATCCCATGCAATCCGAAGACACAATGTCCACACACAACCTCTGTGTAGTCCACCTGAGCCAAATCTTCTACTCATTATGAATCATAAAATACATTTTGGTTACCTTGTCCATCATAAAATAAAAGAAATGCGTACATGACCTCCAACAGCCTTCAGTTTGAATAACTTTCAGTAAGTAGGTACGAGTACGTAGTATGAAAGATCACATAAGACTTTGAGTGAATAAATCGTAATATTTCTCAGTGTGTACACCACTTCAAGAATCATAGCAAAACAGAAGCAAACATGTGCAGTATTTCTTGTGTCAAGTGTCACTTACTATTTCAATTGCTCACGAAGAATGCAGTGTAATAACTGTCAATGGTCTAAACCTAGTGTTGGTATTTCATGTCGTTAGCTTCCTTTCTATTAGCATAAATTTATACAGCTTCCATAAAACCTTCAGCTCGTGTGACTTCAATGAAGTTTCTTGTACCAATGTCGTTCGTAGAATTATAGCAGTTCATTTTCTTCTCTTAAAATATAAGGCACTAAGCGTAGGCAAAACATGCAATAGCGAGTAAATATACCAGTGGACAACAGAATGTCAACAAGTGGATGTAGCACAATCCCTATGACGAGTCTCTGTCAGGCGAACAATCTATAATTAACACCATACTGTGGCCTAAACTCCATGTTCGTACACCTTATATCAGCATTTCTATATACCAAATTAGAGTATATTTATGACAACAAAACAGAAATGTGTAAATATGCAATCCATACGCAAGCAGCAAATATGTATCTTACATAGTAAACAGGTCATTAGCATCATTTCAGCATAAGCAAATAAATGTTCATATGTAATCTTAATAAGTAAACATGAAGGTGCAAGCAGATAAATCACAAAGTGTAACCTACATACATAACCACATCAGCACAATTAATCAGGTGACAATTATAATTTAAATAAATAAGCACAGCAGGCACATAATAGAAAAATATGACATCAGTGAAAAAGCAGTGCAGCCAAGCGATGCATAATATACACAAGTAACAACCCTGTTCATTAATCAATCATTGTCAAAATCAGTTAATGTACGCAAGCACGTCGCTTCACAAGTAAATTCATAGAACATGAAATTTAGCACAAAGTATGAATCACGTAATCGCGAGCAGCAAATTACGTCTAAAGTACGTACCTAAGTGGAAATATGTTACCTGAAAAATAAACTCAATTAATAATTACCTTTTTAGTTTATTAGTTTCTTCTTCGAAATTACAGTCTTCCTGAAAATCTCGATAGCAAGTCCTCTTAACGTCGGACACACACAGAAGTTCTTAAATATTTTATACAACCGTATCCTGAAAAATACTGAACGTTAATAACATAATTTATCAAGTCACTATAGCTTTATACTGAATTTAATCAGATAAATTAAACTGTGTATTTGTTTACGGCTGTCAGTGCATTCGCACTGAGCGCTCGATCAGCTGTAGGTACGCGTGGCGCTCGATCAGCTGTAGGTATGCGTGACGTAGGAAGTAATTGTTTGCGGTCAACGACTGCCTTGTGCGGCGCGCAGATTTGACTGTTGCTTTGAGTGTGTGCCGCCGCCAGAACACGGCGCGGTATCCTTGTACTCTCCGTGTGTTTACGTATAACTGTTAGTTTCTCAAAAGTATGTCATTCCACAAAAATTTTAACGTTCGATATATGATGAATTCACTTAGAGCGCCGAGATTTAAAAGTTTCTACTTGACAGTGTTATCATGAATGATTTTGCGAACCCTATATGGACCGTTATAAAGCAGAAAAAATTTGCGACACAAGCCTTTTCCTTTGTGAGACAAACGGTGAGACTTAATTAACACCTTTTGACCAACTAACAAGGTTTTTAAACGACCAGGACGTTTAGCTGATTTCTCTCTTCCAGCAGTCGCAGATGCAATATTTTGCAGAGCCAGGTTCACAACTTCAGAATGCCGCAGTTTCCGTGTAGGTGGAAAAGGAACGATTTCAGAAATGTGATTTTTCGGTGCTTTAATTTTTAATATCAGTATTAGCTGTAAAGAAGTTGAATCATTAGGGAGTTCATTCAGAATGTTTTGAAAAATATGAAGATACTGATCCCAAGTTCTGTGATTCTGATGACAATAAAGTCGACACAATTTATTGATTTCCTTCTTCCATCTCTCTGAAGCATTAGATTGAGGGTGAAAAAGTGAAATGAAGATTGGTTTAATCTTACGACGCCGTAAAGTACGAAGCCAAATTTTAGAGCAAAACTGTGATCCATTATCTGATATAACCTTATCAACATGACCCACTTCTTTAAGAAAATGTTTGATGAAAGCGTTAGATACTGAACGAGCTGTTGCTTTGCGTAAAGGTGTAAAACACACATATTTTGATGTCAATTCCACTGCTACCAAAATGTACGCAAAACCATTAGTAGAACGAACCACTGGACCGAACAAATCGACTGCAGCCATGTCCTTTAATTTCGCTGGAATGATAGGAAACAACGGTGCTCTGTGAGAAATAGTTGGCGGCTTAGCCTTTTGACATAATTTGCATTTGGCAAGAACAGATTGAATACGTTTTTCCATATTACTAAAGTAGCAATTTTCTCGTAATTTATGAAAGCATTTTCTGGGACCAAAGTGTGCATAACTGAAATGTGTGTACCAAATCAATTTATTAACCCACTCATCAGGAATACAAACTAACCAAACTGAGTTGTCGACCGATTTTCGTTTAAAAAGAATATCATTGCGAACTAAATAATTCTGTCTGATCGCTACGCTTTCCTTTCTCCTCCACTTCTCCTTAATCTCGTTCCAGATTGGATCCTTATTTTGCTCCTTAGCGATGTCCTGGAGCGAAGACGAAATAAAATTCTCAAACGCAACACCTTGAATTTACATCAAACAATAATTGTTTTCTTTGCAGTCCTCTTCAGCACTTTGTTTCAAACCCATAGGTGCACATGATAAAGCATCAGCAATAATATTTGAAGATCCCTGTATGTAAACAATACTAAAGTCAAATTCCTGTAGATACAGCGCCCATCTTGACAATCTTCCATGTGTTAATTTTGTTGACATAAGAAATTCCAGAGCTCGGTGATCGGTGTAAACCTTAGTATGTCTGCCATACAAAAATATGCGAAATTTTGTGAAAGCCCATACAATAGCCAAAAGCTTCAAGTTCCGTAATCGAATAATTCTTATCTGATTTAGAGAGAACACGATTTTCAAATGCAATAGTTTTCTGTACTACAACGCCGTTTTCTTCTATCTCTTGAAATAAGTGTGCACCTAGGCCTTTGTATGATGAGTCCGTCGCCAAACAAAAATCTTTAGATTAATCCGGATGTGAAAGAAGTGGAGCAGCAACTAAAGCATCACGAAGTTGCTCAAATTGTGACTGAGCTTCCTCATCCCAACACCAATTAGAATTCTTTCCAGATAGTTCACATAAACGAGGTGTGGCCAAATCGTCCAATCTAACGAAGCGTCTAAGAAAATTACAGACACCAAGGAAACTACGAACATCACGTTTTGTGGTAGGAACAGCATAATTACGAATAGCGTCTAGTTTCTCTGGATCAGAAAGAATACCTTCTGTAGAAATAATATGACTAAGAAATTTCACCTGAGAACGACCAAATTCTGATTTTTCCAAGTTCACTGGAATGCCAACTCTTGCAAAAATACGTAATAATGAATCCAAAATTTTGTTATGTTCACTCCAGGAACATTTAGCAGTAAGAATATCGTCAACATATGAAGTAATATTGTCACGAAGATAAACTGGTAAAATTTCGCTTAAACTACGAATGAATGCTACAGAAGATACAGTAAGTCCAAACGGTAATTTCCGAAATTGGTAACAGTTACCAAAGGCTAAAAAGGCAGTGTATTTTCTACAATCAGGGTGGAGTTCCATTTGCCAAAAACTTGCGCGTATATCAATCGTGGATAAAACTTTAATTCCATGGAAATGTTGAAGAAGTTCATCTAAATTTTGTGGACGGTCAGTTTCAGGAATGATGATATTATTTATCTGCCTGGAATCCAGTACCAAACGAATTGACCCATCCTTTTTAAAAACGACGTGTAATGGGCTGGTATAAGGACTGACTGCTGGCTCAATAATGCCTTGATCTAACATGTATTGAAGTTCACTCTTAACCTTGTCTCTGTAAGCCAAAGGAATAGCGTACGTTTTCCCCCGAAATGGTGTGTGTTCTTTTACTTTAAATAAATATTGTAACTCTTGTATAGTTCCTGTGTGATGACTAAATACTGTAGCATGTGAAATCAAAATTTGGTGCAGCTCTTCTCTTGCAAAGTCATCTGGCACTTCAGCTTTCTTAACCTTTTCATTAATTAATTCTTCGCTATTAATTATATCATCCATCCCGTCTCTGTATCTATTGTCATTGTCATGAATGAACACATTGTCGTCATAATACTCAGCGAAAACATCAGAAGTAAGAAACCTTAAACATTTTGTGTCTGATTCAGATTTTGTTAAACACTCGAAAAATTTCAAACTTCTCGGCATTCCGGCAACAGTCAAATTCACACTTCCTTCTTTAAAGTTTAAAATTGCCTTATGTGCGTTAAGAAACTCCATACCTAATATAATTTGTGTACTGAGTAATGGAACAATAATAAAATTAGCATAAAATTCTTATCCTTGACAAATGAAATTTAAGTTGGTCTGTTGTTTGACTTCCACACTTTTTCCAGAAATAGCGCCTCGAATTGTAGTTTTATAAACAGGTAACACAGGACAAGCAATAGTTCTTACACATATACGAAAAACTGATTCACTAATGACATTCAATGGGCTCCCAGAATCTAAAACTGCAGTGAACTTATTCTTACCCACACATACTTCAATAACAGGATGTAAAAATGCGTCTACCTTATTTTCCTTTTCGTCTAGCAAAATGACTCTCATGTCTTCCAGGCGTACGCAGTGTAAAGTCGTAGTGTCATTACTTTCTGAACCGTCTATATTGCTGCCAGAAGCCGAAGCTACAAGTCATTGTCGATTGTTTGCGTCACGTCTTTGATTATTCGCGTCATTTCGCGGATCAATTTCTACTATTTGCACTTGTCTCTCTGAATTTCAGTCACGTGGAGGATGCCAATTAGGTCCCTCCTCTCTGTTACATGTAAATTCTTGGTTGCGTCTGTTATTAAAATTTCTATTTTCCTAGCTATCTGCATGACTACTTCTTGTGTAATTTCGACTGTCACTTCTGAAATTATTGTTATATCTACTACCCTGGTTATTTCTGTAGTAAGAATTCCTATTATTGTATGAATAATTTCTGTCTTGGTGGTACCGATTACTGTTTCCGTATGATTGATCATTCCGGTAGGAATTTCCGTTATTATAATTGTCTGTGTAATTTCTGTTAGACCGTCTGTTATTGTCGTAAGGCTGGTATCTATTGTCCTGTCTGTTACGTCTGTCATTTTCAAAATTACCGCTATAACGTCCGTTCCGATCACTATCCCTTTTCTCTGAAAATCTATTGTAATTACTGTTACTGAAGAAATTACAAGAAGTCCCGTCGTCGTTGTCATACTCAAGTTCTTGTAGCAAAGTCTTAAAAGTCTCAATGTCGTCTTTACATCTTCCGGCTAAAACAATTTGTCTTATGGATTGTGGCAACTTAGTTAAACAAATGCGAATTAATTCAGTCGGGCTATAACTGCTGGAAAGGAACTGATTCTTTCGAATCATGTCTTCAAAGTATTCTGCTGGCGTGCGTAACTCAGACTGTTTAAAATTGCGCTGCATAATAAGACTATGTTTGACTCTGTCTTGCGTGTTTTCGGACCAATATGCCGATAGAAATGCATGATAAAAATCATTTGGATTATTACAATCTCTAATAAGTGCGCGCATCTGCGTCGCCGGTTCGTTTTCTAAATATCCACACATAAATTCCAGTTTGTGACTTAGTGGCCAATTTGGTGGAAGTGCGTACATAAATTGATCTAACCATGCACATGGATGTATGTCATTCTTAGAATTGCGAAAGATCTTAAATTTCCGAACAGTTAAGAAGTGTTTATAGTCAAAGTTTTCTCCTCGTGGCGACAAAGACCTACCGCGTCTGTCTCAGTCCGAATGTCGATTATTGTCAAGTTCGCGCTCCTGGCGCTCTCTTGTTGCTTCTCGTAAAAGAGATAAATTACTTTCTTCAAACCCCTCTGCTATCTGTGATTCTAAATTTCTTCTACTGTCTTTTCCTACGATTTCACCTTCAATTTGTTTGACTTGCTTTCGTAATGCCTCAAATTCCCTTTTAACGCGTTCATTAAATTTTCCCTGATTTTCAACATGCTTATTTTTGTTCTGGTACTCTTCGGTTTCTGAAAATGGCAATGGAGCTGTATCATCTGAATCTCTGTCCCCATTTAAACTAAGACTTGTCAATTTATCTGCAATCTCCTCAACTCTTTCCGATAAGTCACCTATTTGTTCTTTCTGTTTATTTACATCTTCCGTAAGTGTCGCGACTCGGGTTTCAGTATTGACACATTTAGTAGTTAACTGTTCATACTGTTGTGTTAGGTTATTTATTCTGTCATTTGGTACGGATTCCTCCATTCTTTCAAATATTTCTTCCTTATCGTGTGCACGTTGTAAATTTAACTCTGAAAATTTTTGTACTGTCACGCGATCTCTTTCTTCCTGTTTTTTATCCTGTTCCTTTTGTCTGATTTCTATTGAAATTAATCTATTATTGTGAGCATTCAATATCGGTTGTACTTCTTTAATTTCTTTCTTTAATTCATCTTTCATGTTTTTGAAACATGTCCCTATTCGTGAATCTAACCGTGTTTCCATTGTTCCCATATCAGTTTCTAACCGTGTTGCCAAAGTTCCCATCTCTGTTTTTAATTCAGATCCTAACTGTGATCCCAGTGAGTCTAACCGTGTTTCCGTTGTTCCCATATCAGTTTCTAACCGTGTTGCCAAAGTTCCCATCTGTGATCCCACTGAGTCTAACCGTGTTTACATTGTTCCCATATCTGTTTTAATTTTTCCTATTTGTGATCCCATTGTTTTTAATTCAGATCCCAAATTTAATATTGCACTCATCAACTGCTCCATGTCAACTTGTTCGAAATTCTTTTCGCCCCTAACATTTCCCGCTAAACCAGCTTCCTTCGTCATAGCTGTAGAGCTATCTGTGTTCGATACAATTCCAGAATCTTCTGTCGTTAATCTCATATTCTGAAAATTTTTTGATTGTGAAAAATTTTGAACTGGTTCCGGACTATTTTCCCGACTCACTAAATTGCTTTCTACTTCATTATTCATTATACTATTCATTATACTATGTTAACAATTTCGTCATTCTCACTATTCATCATTTTTGCCTTTTTCATCGATCGCGTAATCATTTACAAAACATACAAAACTCGTACTATACGAAAATTACACACAATGACACTTTATCTCCAAGAATACCATTCACACGAAATGCTTCCCGACAAACACGATTAACGAACAATTGAAATCTTCATAATTGCACAAAATTGTCAAACCTGTATACAAGACAACAAAAATTAAATTCTGCAAAAATACCATTAGAACAATGACAATTACCAAATCTACACATGCAATATAGACTACAATTACTAAACTACAAATTACTTCAACAATACTACTACTGTCTGCTATTTTTACTATCAGAAGATTGCAAAGGACGATTCGAAGCAGCGGTCGTCACGTGCATGGGGGCTTAATTACTTACAATGCAAATATTTTTTAATTTTAGTAGCTGACTGTCCGATTACGCAGTCTCGTAACCGGTGGGCCCTGACTAGTATTAGTCCGCAACCTGACTGCATAGAATAACAACAAAGAATGAAAGAAAACTCCCGTTAACACAATTAATTAATTAAGTCCCCAGCAACTATAAAACCTACGAAACAACAAAACACAAGTGTAACTGTTCTGTGTGTGGAAGTGTGATTCAACGTACACATCTGGCACGGTTCTTCCTCAATAAGACAAGGTATTTTAAGCACCATTTACACTGAAGTAATAAAAAAAACAGAAATACTATTATTGCACATAAAAACCAGAATTACGCTCTAATACATGAACACAAGCCAGATGCTTTGTTGACTGAACCTGTGACCAAGAGACATTGTTAGTTAGGACATTTGAAATAATAATAAATAAAATTTATTACCTTCATATATATTGACGAAACATACACTCTGATCATTACAACATCCGCAATCGAACAGCATCGGCTGTCTAGCCCATCAGAACAACTGCATAGAACATGCTCACAACTAGTCACGGCTACATCGGAACTCCTACTGCCCACTTCTCAATAAGCACTCTCCACGACGCCTTCACGACAAGAACTCTCCGCTACCACATTCTCAACAAACACTGCCAGTGGAGGCGGCTGAATAATACTCTTTGGCGCAATCTCTGGCGCTGTGACTCAGTGTAGCCACCTTTCAACGTGTTACAGAAGAAGCTAATAAAATAACTGTACTAGCGGCAGTGCACTATACAAGAAACCCCGCAAGTAAGCGCCCGCCAATTACACCGCGATTCCAGTACGCCCATAACTAGTATTGTCACAATACCACATAGTCGTAAGTATCATCCATACCACGTGTCATAGCGTCAACAGCTTCATAGGTAGTGTTTTAAGAATGGGCATGGGAACGAATGCATACGAACCCCATGTTCTTTGCAGACGAACTACTTTCTGATAAGTCTACATTCATAAGCCATGGCAGTGTTAACCGGCATAATATGCATTACTGGAGAGTAGACAATCCCCATTGGTTGCGGCAAGTTGACCGTCAGCGTCCTTAGTCGGTTCACATATGGTGTGACATCATGGGGAACACACTAATTGGTCCACATTTTATCGACGTGACGTTGAATGGACACAAATATCGAACTTTTTGGAACAGCAACTACCGATATTGCTGCAGTATGTTGCCCTGGACATTCCTCAATGTATGTGGTGTCAGCATGACAGCTGCCAGCGCATTACGCAATTGAAGCACGGGAGGTATTAGACCGTGTTTACACTGGTAGGTGGATCGGCAGACGTAGCCCTATTAATTAGCCCGCTAAGTCACCAGATTAGACGTCACCGGATTACTTTCTGTGGGGATATTTAAGCGATAAGGTGTGCCAGCAATATGCCAACACCGAGCGAGGTGGCGCAGTGGTTAGCACACTGGACTCGCATTCGGGAGGACGACGGTTCACTCCCGTCTCCGGCCATCCTGATTTAGGTTTTCCGTGATTTCCCTAAATCGCTTCAGGCAAATGCCGGGATGGTTCCTTTGAAAGGGCACGGCCGATTTCATTCCCCATCCTTCCCTCACCCGAGCTTGCGCTCCGTCTCTAATGACCTCGTTGTCGAGTTGACGTTAAACACTAATCTCCTCCTCCTCCTCCAATATGCAAACAGGCCGTGAAGACACAGTCGACCGCATCAGAAACACCTATGCTGACATTCCCGCAGATATGCTTCTTCCCTTGTACAATCATCTAAAAAGCGGATCACTAAGCTACGCTTGAACATTTAGTCTGATTGGAAAAGTACAGTAACAGTCGCCTCCACCCACGGCCACAGTTGCGCACGGAGTAAAAAATGGTTCAAATGGCTCTGAGCACTATGGGACTTAACATCTGAGGTCATCAGTCCCCTAGACTTAGAACTACTTAAACCTAACTAACCTAAGGACATCACGCACATCCATGCCCGAAGAAGGATTCGAACCTGCGGCCGTAGCAGCAGCGCGGTTCCGGATTGAAGCGCCTAGAACCGCTCGGTCACAACGGCCGGCGCGCCGAGTAGTCCCCTGTTCGACATGTCGGAGGAATACAACGTTACAAAAGGAGTTTGCAATTAGAATTAATGAAATACTGGTCCGTCCTACCCCTGCAGCATGGAGTGGGATCCCACGTACCGCTAGATATTCAAGGGCCATTGAGTGCCATGTCGTAAATTACGCTTGTGTACCCATTTCTATTTCTCCGATTCGGTAGAAAAATAAAAAGTTTGTCAAGCAAATGTTGTTTGGCTACTACATTAACCAGCATGACTGCCTTTGTTATAACTTTGTTCGTTTCGAAGACATGTAAACGAGTAGATGAAATTCGAGCGTTATGGAATATCATTTACTTCGGTAGTTGTATCTCCAAATTGAACTCATTCTTAACTCTCAAACACGCTTTATCATAAACTTGAATTATTTGGCAGCATGTATTTGTATTTCTCTTAAAAAATTTAAACTGAAACGTGCTGTCGAAAATAATTTTTAAAAAATGTTGCACTTGGAGCCTAATCTGAAATAGTCGGGATATATGGAATGCGTTGCAGAAATGCGGATCGTCATGTAAGTTTGCGATTGATCTCTGTTTAAACTCTTAAAAGAATTTCTTATGAATAACAGAAAAAAATCATTTATTCGGTAACAAATGTGTTACGATTATTAACTTCAAAACAAAGATTGAAACAATTATATATTTGTGTAGTAGAGGTGATTCGTTTTACATTCATCTATTTGCGTAAGTCACAACTCTAATCTTCCTTTTCGGCAGCTGCACAGTCAAGGTGACTGGGCCTTATGAAATACCAAGTATTCCACATTGCCGTACATATCATCTTGGACGTCAGGACAAAACAACGGAATTAGCTGTATCCATAGCCACAAATCGAGCAATGCACAATGATCTCTCTTTTACTTATTAAAGTGCATAATTGTAATCGTTAGAATACATTTAAATAATTACTGCGGTTTTTTACTTACAGAGGGAAAAAGGAGTTTTTAAAGAAAAAACTGAACATACTTTTAAAAATTCGTAACTGACTAATTAGTTGTCTGTAAGTTCTGAATCTGGCTCAATAATCAGAAAAGGAGTTGAGCAATGCTTTCCAAACATTTCACGTCTCTATCTATCAAAGTTTCGGATATAATGGCTCACCAACATTGCAATTTTAACATTGTAGGTATGGGGCATACTTCCCTTAAGGATAAGACGTAATATAGCGATATTAGTATTAATATTGAAGTAGCCTAATCTAGATTGTGTAGTAGTAATGAAAGTTTGCTTACTAAATCTGGTTTCTGTGTCTGTCATGTTTTAATGTATTATGTCAGTCAGACGGTTTGGCCCGTACCAAAGGTAGGGGCCTCGCAACTAATTTAATTCTTTGGACACAATGCCAAGGTTGAATAAGAAGTGTACAGATGAGGGTAGAGGGGAGTGGTCCAGCACTGTCATGAAACAAGCGGTTCAAGTGTTTGGAAGCTGAAATGGCGAAAGGGCTGCTGCCGATCGTTTTAAATTCCTGTAACTATGCTGCAATAGCGACTAAAATTATTTTAGGGAATCAGGAGATATCTATGACTCCATGAATGTGGTTTTTCAAGCCAACAATTGTCGAAAGTTACGAAGAAATATTTGTAGCACAGATGAGAGATTTAAATTTCAGGTTAATGCAGCTACACTCTGGAACAGAATTAAAGGATCACTTTTGAGAAACCTCATCATTCCCACACTTTGCCACACTTAAATTTGAAATTTGGCTCAAAGGTGTCTACAACCTTCCTCTATAACGGTTCAAAAGCATGCCGCCCTGCGACGTAATCCTCGGGCTCCGCGATGCTTCGAACAGCAAGACATGTACACAAGCAGAAAAAAGGCCACAGCTCAAAAGTTCATCTGAGCTGTGATGTGGGTTATTGATGTCGCATTGGCACCAGATTTGACCACAATTTTGCCCAATGCCGCCATGGACGTGTCACACGATCAGAAGGTCGTCACATCACCTCTTATCCATACTCATCACTTCTTTTGACGCCTTTCCGTTGGAGGTCAGAACTGCGACGCCCAGCGTTGAAGTCACGCGATTTTCTTAAGAGCGGCAGAGGAAGACATTCCACACACACCGCAGCTCAGAATCGGCATGAAAAGACCGCAGGGGGTGACACGAATTACGTCAATGAAACCACACCTTTCCCTGGGTCGTTGATTCCCACACATTTCACGGCCGAAGATGAAAGATCGTAGAGTGACGAGCAACAGGAAAAGGCTCTTCAGTACCTTGACACTGAGGACACCCTCGGGCGTTTCATCCCTTCTTTAAGGATATTATGGGGTAGCATGCCTTTCGAGCGTGGTCACACATATTTGGAGCGCACCACAACCATAATTTTTGCTCTCTTGTACAGGTTTGGAACTAGGAAGCGTTCAAAATTATTCGACAAAATTGGAAATTTGTGTTAAGGTCCTGTGGGACCAAACAGCTGAGGTCATCGGTCCCTAGACTTGGACATTACTTAAAATAACTTAAACTAACTTACGCTAAGGAAGACACACACACCCACGCCCGAGGGAGGACTCGAACCTCCAACGGGGCAACGGGGGGAGCCACGCGGACCGTGGCAAGGCGCCTCAGGTAGCGCGGCTACCCCACGCGGCTATTCGACAAAATTCGGACATGATCTTTAGCAGTTAAGGGTGCTTATGGTTATTCAGCGCTGCTGTTTCGTATCCTCCTGCGACGTGATAACGGGGGGATGTGAAACGTATGAATAAAATGGCAAACGGTCACTCTAAGACCACCCTCTCCGGCAAAACCGTCGGCGGCACCCGCTCACCTTTACGGAGAATTTTAAAAATGTAACCGTAAAAGACTCTGCGACGAAGTCCCGATTCTGGATTGCGTGGTACCAAGCGCAAGAACTGCTGTGTAACGGCGGAAGAACTGCAGCGTAGCCTGCCTGCAAGCATCTGGGACTCCCATCACGGGTGCCATCTGTAGAGGCACATTTTTAAGACGATCAACAAAGGCGTGTGTGAATGGCACCGACGGTTCTGCCAAAGGGGGTGGGTAGTCTTAGAAGCACACTTCCTTGCCTGCGTCAATATCGCATCTTCCCATGGTCACGCCACATGAGGACGCAAAACTGGAATGATGAAAAAGGATAAGCACACTTTGCTGCTTCGGATTACGTTTAAATTTCGTCGAATCGTTTTGAATGGTTCCTAGTGGTTCCGCCCTGTGCGGTCGCGCAGCGCTCCAAACGGGTGCGATCATGTTCGATGATGATGTAGCTCCACAATGTTCTTAGAGAAGTGTTGCAATGCCCGATGGTATAAGCAGTGCCAAAGCTTCTAAAGAACGTCTTCAGTTGCGAACTGTCGTTTTCGACTGGAAATGTAGGGAAAGAAAAGCAATGTGCACTCCGTGTGCATACCGGTTGAGTCATTCCAGATGTGGAAACGGTCCTCCCGGATGCCATGAAGAGCACAGAGTGCAACCAATTGCAGGTGGTTGCTCACGTCGGTACCAATGATGTGTGTCACTTTGGGTCAGAACAGATTCTCTCTGGTTCCGAGCGGCTAACAGAAGTGGTAAAGGCTGCCAGTCTTGCTTGCAAGATGAAAGCAGAGCTGACCATTTGCAGCATAGTCGACGGGACCGATTGCAGACCTCTGGTACAGAGCCGAGTGGAGGGTCTGAATCAGAGGCTCAGACGGTTCTGCGACCGTGTAGGCTGCAGACTCCTCGATCTGAGCCAAGGGGTGGTTGGGTTTCGGGATCCGCTGAATAGGTCAGATGTCCACTACACCCAAAGGGCGGCTACACGGGTAACAGGGGCTGTGTGGCGTGGACTGGGCGGTTTTTTAGGTTAGAGGGTCTCGGGAAAACACAAGAAGTGCTTCAGTCCCAAACGGTGCAGGCTGAACACAGGAAGAACGTAGATACGGGAGCTATTGGAATAACAGTTGTAAATTGTCGTAGCTGGGAAAGTGCCAGAGCTCCAAGCGCTAATAGAAAGCACTAATGCTCAAATCGGTATGGGCACTGAAAGCTGGCTAAAGCCGGATATAAGCTCAGCCGAAATTTTTGCGAAAAACTTAACGGTGTTCCGAAAGGATAGGCTAAACACGGCTGGCGGTGGCGTGTTTGTTGCTGTTAGAAGTAGTTTAATTCGTCGCGAAATTGAAGTAGATATTTCCTATGAGTTAGTATGGGCAGAAGTCATTGTTGGGAACAGGAATAAAATAACAACAGGATCCTTTGACAGACCTCCCAATTCAGATGATACAGTTGCTGAAAGGTTCAAAGAAAACTTGAGTTTTATCTCAAACACGTTCTCGACTCATACGATAATAGTTGGTGGTGACTTTAATTTACCCTCGATATGTTGGCAAAAATACACTCCTGGAAATTGAAATAAGAACACCGTGAATTCATTGTCCCAGGAAGGGGAAACTTTATTGACACATTCCTGGCGTCAGATACATCACATGATCACACTGACAGACCCACAGGCACATAGACACAGGCATGCACAATGTCGGCACTAGTACAGTGTATATCCACCTTTCGCAGCAATGCAGGCTGCTATTCTCCCATGGAGACGATCGTAGAGATGCTGGATGTAGTCCTGTGGAACGGCTTGCCATGCCATTTCCACCTGGCGCCTCAGTTGGACCAGCGTTCGTGCTGGACGTGCAGACCGCGTGAGACGACGCTTCATCCAGTCCCAAACATGCTCAATGGGGGACAGATCCGGAGATCTTACTGGCCAGGGTAGTTGACTTACACCTTCTAGAGCACGTTGGGTGGCACGGGATACATGCGGACGTGCATTGTCCTGTTGGAACAGCAAGTTCCCTTGCCGGTCTAGGAATGGTAGAACGATGGGTTCGATGACGGTTTGGATGCACCGTGCACTATTCAGTGTCCCCTCGACGATCACCAGTGGTGTACGGCCAGTGTAGGAGATCGCTCCCCACACCATGATGTCGGGTGTTGGCCCTGTGTGCCTCGGTCGTATGCAGTCCTGATTGTGGCGCTCACCTGCACGGCGCCAAACACGCATACGACCATCATTGGCACCAAGGCAGAAGCGACTCTCATCGCTGAAGACGACACGTCTCCATTCGTCCCTCCATTCACGCCTGTCGCGACACCACTGAAGGCGGGCTGCACGATGTTGGGGCGTGAGCGGAAGACGGCCTAACGGTGTGCGGGACCGTAGCCCAGCTGCATGGAGACGGTTGCGAATGGTCCTCGCCGATACCCCAGGAGCAACAGTGTCCCTAATTTGCTGGGAAGTGGCGGTGCGGTCCCCTACGGCACTGCGTAGGATCCTACGGTCTTGGCGTGCATCCGTGCGTCGCTGCGGGCCGGTCCCAGGTCGACGGGCACGTGCACCTTCCGCCGACCACTGGCGACAACACCGATGTACTGTGGAGACCTCACGCCCCACGTGTTGAGCAATTCGGCGGTACGTCCACCCGGCCTCCCGCATGCCCACTATACGCCCTCGCTCAAAGTCCGTCAACTGCACATACGGTTCACGTCCACACTGTCGCGGCATGCTACCAGTGTTAAAGACTGTGATGGAGCTCCGTATGCCACGGCAAACTGGCTGACACTGACGGCGGCGGTGCACAAATGCTGCGCAGCTAGCGCCATTCGACGGCCAACACCGCGGTTCCTGGTGTGTCCGCTGTGCCGTGCGTGTGATCATTGCTTGTACAGCCCTCCCGCAGTGTCCGGAGCAAGTATCGTGGGTCTGACACACCGGTGTCAATGTGTTCTTTTTTCCATTTCCAGGAGTGTACATGGTCAATTCCGGAGGTTGGCATTAAATATTATCCGAAATTCTGCTAAACGCATTCTCTGGAAATTATTTCGAGCAGTTAGTTCATGAGCCCACGCGAGTAGTAAACGGTTGTGAAAACACACTTGACAGCAACAAAAAAATGGCTCTGAGCACTATGGGATTTAACTGCTGTGGTCATCAGTCCCCTTGAACTTCGAATTACTTAAACCTAACCAAGCTAAGGACATCACACACATCCATGCCCGAGGCAGGAGTCGAACCTGCGACCGTAGCGGTCGCGCGGTTCCAGACTGTAGCGCCTAGAACCGCTCGGCCAGTACGGCCGGCAGCAACAAATAATCCTGAGTTAATAACGAGCATCGAAACCGACACTGTGATTAGTGAACACAGGGTTGTCGTGGCGAGATTGAATATTGTAATCCCCAGATCCTCCAAAAATAAGCGAAAAATATACCTATTCAAAAAAGCAGATAAAAATTCGCTTGATGCCTTCCTGAGAGACAATCTCCACTCACACGAAATTAATAATATAAGTGTAGACCAGATGTGGCTTGAATTCAAAGAAATAGTATCGGCAGCAATTGAGAGATTTATACCAAATAAATTAACAAACGACGGAGCTGATCCTCCATGGTTCACAAAACGGGTTAGAACACTGTTGCAGAAACAACGAAACAAACATGCCAAATTTAAACAGACAAAAAATCCCCAAGATTGGCGATCTCTTACAGAAGCTCGAAATTTAGCGCGAACTTCAATGTGAGATGCCTATAACAGTTTCTACAACGAAACTTTGTCTCGAAACCTGGCAGAAAATCCAAAGAGGTTCTGGTCGTATGTGAAGTATATTAGCGGCAAGAAACAATCAATGCCTTCTCTGCGCGATAACAATGCAGATACCATCGAAGACAGTGCTGCAAAAGCAGAGTTACTAAACACAGCCTTCCGAAATGCCTTCACAAAAGAAGACGAAATAAATATTCCAGAATTAGAATCGAGAACAGCTGCCAACATGAGTAACGTAGAAGTAAATATCCTCGGAGTAGTGAAGCAACTTAAATCACTTAATAAAATCAAGTCTTCTGGTCCAGACTGTATACCAATTAGGTTCCTTTCGGAGTATGCTGACGCATTAGCTCCATACTTAACAATCATATACAACCGTTGGCTCGACAACGAATCCTTACCCAAAGACTGGAAAGTTGCACAGGTCACACCAGTATTCAAAAAAGGTAGTAGGAGCAATTCACTAAATTACAGGCCCATATTTAACGTCAATATGCAGCAGGATTTTGGAACATATATTGTGTTCAAACACTATGAATTACCTCGGAGAAAACTGTCTATTGACACACAGTCAGCATGGGTTGAGAAAACATCGTTCTTGTGAAACACAACTAGCTCTTTACTCACATGAAGTGTTGAGTGCTATTGACAAGGGATTTGAGATCGATTCCGTATTTCTGGATTTCCGGAAGGCTTTTGACACTGTACCACATGGTCGGCTTGTACTGAAATTGAATGCTTATGGAATATCGTCTCAGTTATGTGGCTGGATTTGTGATTACCTGTCAGAGAGGTCACAGTTCGTAGTGTGACGGAAAGTTATCGAGTAAAACAGAAGTGAATTCTGGCTTTCCCCAAGGTAGTGTTATAGGTCCTTTGCTGTTCCTTATCTATACAAATGATTTGGGAGACTAATAAAGTCATCATAAGACCAAAACAAACTGCAAAACGATTTAGAAATGATATCTGAATGGTGCAAAAATTGGCAGTTGACCCTAAATAACGAAAAGCGTGAGGTCATCCACATGAGTGCTAAAAGGGATTCGTTAAACTTCGGTTACACAATAAATCTGTCTAATGTAAAAGCCGTAAATTCAACTAAATACCTAGGTATTACAATTACGAACAACTCAAATTGAAAGAACACATAGAAAATGTTGTGGGGAAGGCTAACCAAAGACTGCGTTTTATTGGCAGGATACTTAGAAAATGTAACAGATCTACTAAGGAGAGTGCCTGCACTACGCTTGTCCGAACTCTTTTAGAATACTGCTGCGCGGTGGGATCCCTACCATATAGGACTGACGGAGTACATCGAAAAAGTTCAAAGAAAGGCAACACGTTTTATATTATCGCGAAATATGGGAGGGAGTGTCACAGAAATGATACAGGATTTGGACTGGACATCATTAAAAGAAAGGCGTTTTTCGTTGCGACGGAATCTTCTCACGAAATTCCAATCACCAACTATCTGCTCAGAATGCGAAAATATTTTGTTGACACCGACCTACATATGGAGAAACGATCACCACGATAAAATAAGGGAAATCAGAGGTACGGAAAGATATAGGTGTTCGTTCTTTCCGCGCGCTATACGAGATTGGAATAATAGAGAACTGTGAAGGTGGTTCGATGAACCCTCTGCCAGGCACTTAAATGTGATTTGCGTAGTATCCATGTAGATGTAGATGGAATCACTACCGCAAGGATAGGGGTGATTCGTTGATGCCCTTTATGTCATCTCCCGGTGACTTTTCGTGCCGACTCCAAACGGCGGTGTGTCTGGAATGTTTTTCTCGGTCACTCATAACATTTCAACGTAGGGCGTCGCGGTTCTTGCCTCTATAGTATAGACGTCAAAAGAACGGGTGAAATATGGGTAAGAGGTAATGTGACGACCTTCCGATCGCGTGACACTCCACGGTGGCATTGGGCAGAACTGTTCTCAAATTGGTGCCAATGTGACGACATTAACCCACATTACACGTCACATGATCTTTCGAGCAGTGTCCTTTTTCTTCACATGTGTCGACACCTTACTGTATGAAGCATAGTTAAGCCCGAGGTTGATGTCGCAGGGTGGTATACTTCTGCACCTTTGAGCCAAATTTCAAACTTAAGAGGTGCAATGGTTGGGAATTGCGGGGTTCAGAAAAACTGACTCTTTAATTCTGTTGCGCGGTGTAGCTAAGATTGAGTTTCAAAAGATGGCCTACTGTTTGACTGAAAATTTAAAGTTTTTTTAGTGATTTAACAGAGAAGAGCTTGGACAGGTAAAGATTTCTATGAAAAGTTTATGAAGAAGCGTCCAGAAATATCTTACAGAAAACTTTGAGTTCACAAGTTTCATGCTTGGCTCAGATTCAATCGACCAAAACATTTTTTGTTATCTTGTACTTCTCATATATAAAAAGATTTATTTGTTTTTAAACTTACGTTTCGTTATATGTCCCCTACTACTATGCGACACTCTTCTTAATATCTCGAATCGTAAGTCCTGGAAAATCTTTTTTTTACTGTGCGTCGATATTATTAGAAACTTTTTTTCGCCACTTACACTAAAAAAGTACAAGCAAAGAATTTATGCAGTTATTTAGTATTTCAAGACAACAAAAACTAATTTTATACCAACTTTTGCTTAAACCTATCGTGGTTGATGGGGTACATATGTTCCACTAGCATATTACACACTTTAGAGCGCTGAGGCGTCTACATCTCATGTCTGTCTAGTGCTAGCATGTAGTGAGATGCTTTCGGAACTTGGAGAAAATACTACGGGCCACGAAGTGGATGTAGGGAACACGGTCAGGGACCAAATGGAGCAGCGTGTTTTTGTACAGTGTCTGTTTCACAAAAAGCGGATCATATCACCATCTTCCCCATTCCAAAGATGTCTGAACTAATTGTGCTTTCTTATACAGTGAAGCGCCAAAGAAACTGGTATAAGCATGCGTATTCAAATACGAAGATATGTAAACAGGCAGAATACGGCGCTGCGATCGGCAACACATATATAAGACAACAAGTGTCTGGCGCACTTGTTAGATCGGTTACTGCTGATAAAATGGCTGGTTATCAAGTTTTAATTGAGTTTGAACGTTGTAGTTGGCGCACGAGCAATGCGACACAGCATCTCCGACGTAGCGATGGAGTGCGGATTTTCACGTACGACCATTACACGAGTGTACCGTGAATATCAAAAATCCGATAAAACATCAAATCTCCAACATCGCTGCGGCTGCGAAAAGATCCTGCAAGAACGAGACCAACGACGACTGATGAGAATCTTTCAGCGTGACAAAAGGACATCCCTTCCGAAAATTGCTGTACATTTCAGAGCCGGGCCATCAGCAACTATCAGCTTGCGAACCATTCAACGAAACATCATCGCTATGGACTTTCGGAGCCGAAGTCCCAGTCGTGTAGCCTTAATGACTGCACGACACAAAGATTTACGCCTCGCATGGGACCGTCAACACCTCTTGGGCTGTTGATGACTGGAAACACGTTGCCTTGTCGGACGAGTCTAGTTTCAAATTGTATCGAGCGGATGGACATTTATGGGTATGGAGACAACCTGATGAATCCATGGACCCTACGTGTCAGCAGGGGCTGTTCAAGCTAGAGGAGATTCTGTAATAGTGTGGGGCGTGTACAGTTGGAGTGATATTGGAGCCATGATACATTTACATACGACTCTGACAGGTGACACGTACGTAAGCATCCTGTCTGATATCCTGCATCCATTCATGTCCATTGGGCATTCCGCCCGACTTGGGCAATTCCAACAGGACAATGCGACACCCCACACGTCCACAATTGCTACAGAGTGGCTTCAGAAACACTCGTGTGAGTGTAATCATTTCCGCTGGCCACCAAACTCCCCAGACATGAACGTTATTGATCATATCTGGAATGCCTTGCAACATGCTGTTCAGAAAAGATCTTCACCCTCTCGTACTCTTGCGGATTTATGGACAGCCATGCACGATTCATGGAGTCAGTTTCCTCCAGCATTACTTCAGACATTAGTCGTGTCCATGCCACGCCGTGTTGGCGGTACTTCTGTGTGCTCACAGGGGTCCTACACGATATCAGACCGATGTACCATTTCTTTTGACTCTTCTATGTTCATCAGAGACATTACCTTGAAACATTAGTACGCATCTCACTAATTCTGCTGATTAGTGCATGACCATACGTAGTGGGACGTACACTGATCAGAACATTAGGAGCATCTGCCTAATACCCGGTACGTCTACCTTTGGCATATATAACAGTGGCAACGCGCCGTAGCTTGGAACCAATGAGGCCTTCGTAAATCTCTGAAGGTAGCTGGCACTACATCTGCAGACACACGTAATTTAATTGCCGTCAATTACGGAGAGGGAGGGGGGAGGGGGGGGTCGATGAGCTCTGACGTCATGTTCAATCACATACTAGATGTGTTCGATCGGGTTCAGATCTGGCGAGTTGGGGTCCAGCAATTAGAATTTGCCACTGTGTTCCTCGAACCACGCCTTAACACTTTTTACCTTTCGACAGAGCGTATTATCTCCAAGGAAAATGCCACAACCGTCGGGAAACATAATTGTCATGAATGGGTGTACGTGACCTGCAACCAGTATAAGATACTCCTTGGCCGTCATGGTGCCTCGCACGAGCCTCACTGGACCGATGGATGTCTACGTGAATGTTCCCCAGAGCACAATGGAGCCGCCACCAGCTTGTCTCCATCCCACAGTACACCACAGTTTCCCCCGGAAGATGACGAATTCGCGCCCTCCCATCGGCATGATCAAGAAAGTATCAGGATTTATCAGCCATGCGCCAGCGTCCAGTGAAAATAGTCACGTGCCCATTAGTAGTTACGATATCGTGGTATTAACATAGGCACATGCATGGTTCGTCGGCTGCGGAGACCCATCGTACGGTGTGTTCCGTACACTGTGTGTTCATACACACTTGTACTCTGCCTGACATTAAAGTGTGATGTCAGTTCCGCCACAGTTTGCCGTCTTTCCCGTTTTACCAGTCTAGCCAGCCAACAACATCCGACATCTGTAATGAGGAGTGGCCGCCCAACCCCACGACGTCTGGTTTCACCTAGCTTTCGCCACGTGAATAAGACACTCACTACAGCTCTCCTCGAACAACCGACAGGTCGAACAGTTTCCGAAGTGCCGAGCCTCCGGTCCATCACAATCTGCCCTCGGTCGAGATAGCGCGCCGTCCCCATTCTAGACGCGAACAGCATCTCACTGATACTACATGTACTGTCTGATTAGTAGTCATTCCTCGTCAGGAAAGCTGCTACAGTCTGGACGGGTTTATAACGATAGTAGGTGGGTGGTCATAATTTTCTGGGTGATCAGCGTGTATGCACCAGAAAACTTGATAGGATATAGAAAACATTGCCATGTGGTATGTCAAAACCATTTTCAAATGTTATGTCGAAAACTTGTGTGTGGTATTTCACGTTATTCACCGTCAGGAGAATAAATGTGTTTCGGTACAGATTTGTTATACTTCTTCCACAATTGCCATCCTGATAAAATTATTCCAAAATTAAATACACTACTGGCCATTAAAAATGCTACACCAAGAATAAATGCAGATGCTAAACGGATATTCATTGGACAAATATATTATACTAGAACTGACATGTAATTAGATTATCACGCAATTTGGCAGCATAGATGCAGAGAAATCAGTACCCAGAACAACCACCTCTGTCCGTAATAACGCCCTTCATACGCCTGGGCATTGAGTCAAACAGAGCTTGGATGGCGTTTACAGGTACAGCTGCCTATGCAGCATCAACACAATGCCACAATTCATCAAGAGTAGTGACTGGCGTATTGTGACGAGCCAGTTGCTCAGTCACCATTGACCACACGTTTTCAATTGGTGAGACATCTGGAGAATGTGCTGGCCAGGGCAGCAGTCGAACATTTTCTGTATCTAGAAAGGCCCGTACAGGACCTGAAACATGCAGTCGTGCATTATCCTGCTGAAACGTAGGGTTTCGCAGGGATCGAATGAAGGGTAGATCCACGGGTCGTAGCACGTCTGAAATGTAACGTCCACTGTTCAAAGTGCCGTCAATGGGAACAAGAGATGACCGATACGTGTAACCAATGGCACCCCATACCATCACGCCGGGTGATACGCCAGGATGGCGATGACGAATACATGCTTCCAATGTGCGTTCATCGCCATGTTGCCAAACACGGATGCTACCATCATGATGCTGTAAGCAGAACCGAGATTCATCCGAAAAAATGACGTTTTGCCATTCGTCGCCCAGATTCATAATGGAGTACACCATCGCAGGCGCTCCTGTCTGTGATACAGCGTCAAGGGTAACCGCAGCCATGGTCTCTTAGCTGATAGTCCATGCTGCTGCAAACGTCGTCGAATTGTTAGTGCAGATGGTTGTTGTCTTGCAAACGTCCCCATCTGTTGACTCAGGGATCGAGACGTGGCTGCACGATCCGTTACAGCCATGCGGTTAAGATGCCTGTCATCTCGAGTGCTAGTGATGCGAGGCCGTTGAGATCCAGCTCGGCGTTCCGTATTACCCTCCTGAACCCACCGATTCCATATTCTGCTAACAGTCGTTGGACCCCGACCAACGCGAGCAGCGATGTCGCGATACGATAAATCGCAATCGCGGTAGTCTACAATCCGACCTTTGTCAAAGTCGGAAACGTGATGGTACGCATTTCTCCTCCTTACATGCGGCATCACAACAACATTTCACCAGGCAACGCCGGTCAACTGCTGTTTATGTATGAGAAATCGGTTGGAAACTTTCCTCATGTCAGCACGTTGTAGGTGTCGCCACCGGCGCCAACCTTGCGTGAATGCTCTGAAAATCTAATCATTTGCATGTAACAGCATCTTCTTCCTGTCGGTTAAATTTCTCGTCTGTAGCACGTCGTCTTCGTGGTGTGGCTATTTTAATGGCCAGTAGTGTATTTAACTCTGAAAATCATAGGTTCACATGAAAAAATGGGTCCAGTTAGTTTGAGGGACAGGTGTGTCCCAGTTCACCGATATTCAAAGTCGACCTACTTAAAATTTCTTTTCGTTGTGAGGCATTTTATTTATCACAAAGGTAGACAGGTTTGACCCTTCGATTGTCAATTACATGCATATGCTAAACAAATTTTAACGATAGAAGTGTTCTCTTAATTCTTACCGATGCTAGTCAGGTTGGACAGCCTGTATGTGTTACAACCGAAACAATGTGAGTACGGCAAGCGGAGCGCGTAGGTTGGAATGTGCTCTGCAGCGGCGTCCGCCCGTGGCGGCGGCAGAGCGCGGGCCAGTAGACGGCAGACAGTAATCTGGCGCCAGATTGGACGGTGGCGCCGCGGGCAGCCGTAATCCGTCACGGCGCGTCATCGGCAATCCGACGCCCCGAGCCGCGCCAAGCCGGGGCGCCAATCCCACAGCTCCGTGGGCGCCTCCAGTCGTCGCGTGCCTCTGGACTCGACAACACTGTGCCATACTATATCTACACTACTGGCCATTAAAACTGCTACACCACGAAGATGACGTGCTACAGGCGCGAAATTTAACCGACAGGAAGAAGATACTGTGATATGCAAATGATTAGCTTTTCATAGCATTCACACAAGGTTGGCGCCGGTGGCGACACCTACAACGTGCTGACATGAGGAAAGTTTCCAACCGATTTCTCCTGCACAAAGAGCAGTTGACCGGCGTTGCCTGGTGAAACGTTGTTGTGATGCCTCGTGTAAGGAGCAGAAATGCCTACCATCACGTTCCCGGCTTTGACAAAGGTCGGATTGTAGCCTGTCGCGATTGCGGTTTATCGTATCGCGATATTGCTGCTCGCGTTGGTCGATATCCAATGACTGATACCAGAATATGGAATCGGTGGGTTCAGGAGGGTAATACGGAACGCCGTGCTGGATGCCAACGGCCTCGGATCACTAGCAGTCGAGATGACAGGCATCTTATGGGCATGGCTGTAACGGATCGTGTAGCCACGTCTCGATCTCTGAGTCAACAGATGGGGATGTTTGCAAGACAACAACCATCTGCACGAACATTTTGACGACGTTTGCAGCAGCATGGACTATCAGCTCGGAGACCATGGCTGCAGTTACCCTTGACGCTGCACCACAGATAGGAGCGCCTGCGATGCTGTACTCAACGACGAACCTGGGTGCACGAATGGCAAAACGTCAGTTTTTCGAATGAATCCGGGTTCTGTTTACAGCATCATGATGGTCGCATCCGTTTGGCGACATCGCGGTGAACGCACATTGGAAGCGTGTATTCGTCATCGCCAAGCTAACGTATCACTCGGCGTGATGGTATGGGGTGCCATTGGTTACACGTGCCGGTCACCTCTTGTTCGCATTGACGGCACTTTGAACAATGGACGTTACATTTCCGATGTGTTGCGAGCCGTGGCTCTGCGCTCCATTCAATCCCTGCGAAACCCTACATTTCAACAGGATAATGCACGACCGCATGTTGCAGATCCTGTACGGGCCTTTCTGGATACAGAAAATGTTCGACTGATGCCCTGGCCAGCACATTCTCCAGATCTGTCACCAATTGAAAACGTCTGCTCAGTGGTGGCCGAGCAACTGGCTCGTCGCAATACGCCAGTCACTACTCTTGATGAACTGTGGTATCGTGTTGAAGCTGCGTGAGCAGCTGCACCTGTACACGCCATCCAAGCTCTGTTTGACTCAATGCGCAGGCGTATCAAGGCCGTTATTACGGCCAGAGACGGTTTTTCTGGGTACTGATTTCTCAGGATCTATGCACCCCAATTGCGTGAAAATGTAATCACATGTCAGTTCTAGTATAATATATTTGTCCAATGAATACCCCTTTATCATCCGTATTTCTTCTTGGTGCAGCAATATTAATGGCCAGTAGTGTATTTTATCAGGGTATTAAGTGGTAAATTACGAGGGGCGTTCAGTAAGTAATGCAACTTTTTTTTCTGTGCCATTTTCGGTTGAAAAAAATGTAGAACTTACTCTGGGATATTGTAGAATATTCCTGTCTCAGTCCCTATAGTTCCATGAAGTTCCAATACGTGGCGGCGCCGTAAGTAGCATTCGAAATGGCCCCGTGACAGAGGTGCTTCTAAGCAGAGACCTGTCATTTTCTCTTGGCGGAAAACCTGAGCATCGCAGACGTTCATAGGTGCCTGCACAACGTCTTTGGAGATCTAGCAGTGAACAAAAGCATGGTGAGTCGTTGGGAGTGCCTACTGTCATCACCAGTCCCGCAAACCTGTCCGATCTTCCGCGTGCCGGCCGATCACACAAAACTGTTACTCCTGCATTGTTGGAACGTGCGGACACGCTCGTTCGAGTTGGTCGGCGGATATCGATCAACCATGTCGCTGTACAACTGGGCGTGCCGGCCTTTGTGGCCGAGCGGTTGTAGGCGCGTCAGTCTGGAACCGCGCGACCGCTTCGGTCGCAGGTTCGAATCCTGCCTCGGGCATGGATGTGTGTGATGTCCTTAGGTTAGTTATGTTTAAGTAGTTCTAAGTTCTAGGGGACTGATGACTTCAGCTGTTAAGTCCCATAGTGCTCAGAGCCACAACTGGGCGTCTTTCTCGGTAGTGCTGACACGCTCGTCCACCAGTTGTGGTACTCAGAGGTGTGTGCGCGCTGGCATCCTGAACACTTAACAGAAGATCGTTAAGTACGACAAAGTGTGCGGACACAGTTTTTTGTCGAACATCGTCATAGAAGTGGCACCACAGTACCTCTCCCCTAGAGAAAAAGTTCAAAGCTGCACCCTCAGCCGGACTTCTGGGACTCTGATGTTCTCCTTCTTGGTGCAACGATCAAGTTTGAACTGGGTCGTGCTATCGTAGGAAACAGCAGAAACGACTTGAACGTGTTCGTCGCATATCGACTTATTCTTCTCCATCACAGTGCAAGGCCTCACCCCACAGCCCGGATCTCGCACTTTCCGACTTCCCTCCTGTCCTATGTCGTGCGTGCCGCCCGGCTGCACACAGCTGTGGGTCCTGCAATGTTAGAACGTGCGGACAATCTCATTCGAGGTGACTGACTGATCGGAATCAAACCTCGCAGCTCAACTGGACTTCTCCGTTGGTAGTGCTGACACACTCATTCACCAGTTCAGGTACTCAAAGGTGTTTGCCCACTGGGTTCCTCGCCGCCTAACAGAAGATCATAAAAAACTTCCACCTGTTTGAACGAGTGAAGGCTGCACTCGGCGGAAAGCAGTACAAGGATGATGGGGGGGTTACTGATGCAGCAAGCTGTTTGACTACCGCGTTGACCAGTAGAGTAATACCACGCGGGCATACAGGTCCTCCCAGTAAAGTGATGTAAGGATGTTGCATTGAACGGAGCCTATGTTTAAAAATAAGGTTTTGTGCCCAAAAGAGTGGCGAAAAATATGGTGTTGGATTCCTGAACAAAAGGAACCTGCTTCCAGAAACAAATGTGGTCCATAACGTACTGAAAGCTCCTTGTAAAATAAAAAGTACCAGCCTCCCAATTCTCTGTGTGTTCCCGAGACGAGGGTGAGACCGAAATTACTGAACATTAGCAAAAAAAAAAAAAAAAAGTTCAAATGGGTGTGAAATTTTATGGGACTTAACTGCTAAGGTCATTAGTCCGTAAGGTTACACACTACTTAACCTAAATTATCCCAAGGACAAACACACACCCATGCCCGAGGGAGGACTCGAACCTCCGCCGGGATCAGCCGCACAGTCCATGACTGCAGCACCCTAGACCGCTTGGCTAATACCGCGCGGCGAACATTATCCGTCCGTGCAGCAGTAATTAAGAGCCAGTTTAATTTTAGCAGACTGTGAACGGAACCCGACGAGGAGTCAGGCAGCGGCAGTTAGTCAGGTGGAATATGCCAGAGTCTTCCTCGTGCTGAGCGTAAAAACTCGTAGTTAACATTACGCCTGCTGCACTATGTTGATGGAGATGTAGACTGCACAAGCCGGCCGAAGTGGCCGTGCGGTTAAAGGCGCTGCAGTCTGGAACCGCAAGACCGCTACGGTCGCAGGTTCGAATCCTGCCTCGGGCATGGATGTTTGTGATGTCCTTAGGTTAGTTAGGTTTAACTGGTTCTAAGTTCTAGGGGACTAATGACCTCAGCAGTTGAGTCCCATAGTGCTCAGAGCCATTTGAACCATTTTTTAGACTGCACAAGGAAGGCTCTCTGCATTGTCCTATCACGTAGTGTTACAAATCTCAGTTACCTGTATTCCACAAAAGCGATTTCCATATTCTTGCTCTGTTTAGTCCCATACTGCTTTCGTCTGATACCTGTTGGCTCACTGCCCGCGCTCTACACACCGGATGGTAATAATTAAAGTGCAGCTACTCACGGAGTTAAGTGTGGGTTGTAATTACCGTATGACAGCGCCACTTGGTGCATACACTAACGCGTTAATACGGAAAAAAATTAGTTCCAGATTTGGCCACCAGGTGCAAATCTGTTGACGTCTCCGCCGAGCGGTTCTAGGCACTTCAGTCTGGAACCGCGCGACCGCTACGGTCGCAGGTTCGAATCCTGCCCTGGGCATGGATGTGTGTGATGTCCTTTGGTTAGTTAGGTTTAAGTAGTTCTAAGTTCTAGGGGACCGATGACCTCATATGTTAAGTCCCATAGTGCTCAGAGCCATTATTTTGTTGACGTCTCCAGTGCTCATATTGAACAAATTATGTAAGTGGCGGTTAACAATAAAATCGACATTTCTCAGTTGTTTGACCTTTTTTGTCCTCCTCCCGTACCTCATCCATTACTAATGGAAACTTTCCGACAGAGCGTCAGATTTGCCCCTGGTAGCGACAGTTGGTGCTAATTTTTTTTTCCAGAATAGATCTGTTCAGCTTTAACACATTAGATTATCTACCCAGTTTCGATGCCTAACGATAATTACAGGTCACACAGGGCCTCTCTAGTAGCTGCACCTTAATTATAGCTGCCTGGTACTTGCGAATCAGTTCGCCGATTGCGTGGACACTGTCGTCTGTGGTCGATGTCGATGGCCTTCCTTCGCCACAAGTATCACCGATGTTTGTGTGGCTCTGTTGAAGATATTGGCAACATTTCACTACAGCCGGACGCAACACTGCATGTGGTCCGCACACTGCCATGGTTCCACTATGCTTGCAGCTTATACGTTTTGCCGACAGCTATATTACTGTCTAGCGCACACCCACTTTGCAGTACGCTTCCAGTTGCCGCGGAATTTCGCTCCCACATTGTGGTGCACCTGTTGTCCGTACAGAAGCGAAATTCTGTCTGCAAAAACCCCGACCTGACGATTCCTCACTCTTATTCCGCATCGGTCGCGAGGGACGACATTTGCAGCTCTCTATTTTCAAGGCCCTTCATAATTATTATAACGTTACAATAATATCTTTAACTATAGCGTGCAGCATTCCATAGCCTCTGAAGATTTCAAAGATATTAGTTGCGCTCGTCATGTTCTGCCGAAAATCGAAATTCTTAGGCATTGCGAGGATTTCTGTATCCACGCGCCACATGTTGTGGAGAATTTTTCTCACTGAGTGTTAGAATGCAAAAATGTGTGAAATTTGTAAAATAAATTGTCATTATTGAGGGACTACATTGTGTGTGAGGATTATAGCGCAAACAGGAAAGGTTACGAGGGGCCGAGGTATATGGCATGTTAATTGACAGCTTCCCGCTGGAGCAACGCTGGAGGGCGGTCGTTATGATCGTAATAAAGTCAAATATGTCTTCTAACAGTGATTTTTCTGTACCCAACAAGATGCACAAGTTTTAAGAATCGTGATCTAACACAAAGACTGGTCCAGCAAAGCGGCAAAGAACTTAACATTAAGTCAATCCGTAGATAGCCAAATAAACCACAACATTTTATTGCAGTTTAGTCAACATTATAGCTGTTTCTCGCCTCCCAGTTTCAATCTCCTACGTTCACAATATTCTGCCTGCAGATTTTTCTTTGACATTCCTTTTCTGACTCCTTCTTCCCACGTTGTTTTCGGGGATCCTCTTCTTCTTCGTTTAATTGACCATTCCATCATCTTCTTCGGCCATCTGTCTCACCTAGACTACCTACGTGCCCAGAACATCTCAATTGTTTTGCTTCGACTGTATCCATTAAAGTTGTGCCCCGAAGGTCGACCTACAGCAATACCTCCAAAATCCAATCTCCATTGACAATAAGTTCCTTTTAATCCTTTATTTCCCGTTTTTCTGTTCCATATGTCTCCATACTTACTACAATAGTTTTTAAATATCTAATCTTCGCTTCTATATTATAAAAAGGAAAGTTGCTACTTATCATATAGCGGATATGCTGGTCGAAAGCTTATTTGTGAGATTTTGTTGTGCCTATTTGTGACTCAGCATCTCTACTATATGGTGTGTAGCAACTTCCGTTTTCATAATATTGTTACATTTCATCCTCGATTTTCCATTGTTTAATCCTCGTTTCTGATGAAATATACGTGCTCCATGAAACTCCATTTAATTGTTTGTTTGCTTGTCTGTCTTCACAAACGTGGTTCTTAATTTCGCTCGCACAGAACCCATCTCTGTAAAAATGATATCGAAATATTTCTAACAATCCACAGACCTTGCTACCCCAAAATCTAACGTCGATACTTGAGTCACTCTTCGAAAAACCAACTATTCCGTTTTCCCTAAATTAGTAGTTAAAACCCATTTCAGATATCCTATATGTAATTATTAAACGTTTAACGTGATTGTTTTGTAGCCTGCAGTGTTGGTTAGCGTTGTACCGGCTAAAGTGCTGCTCCTCGCGGAGGCCCAGTGTGAGCCGTAATTATAGTATGGCAGCGAAAATGGGTAGATATGGTAATGTGTTAATGCGGAACCGATCTACTCTGGAAAAAGAATTAGTTCCCATTTTGGCCACCAAGTACCGATCTAGCGCTGTGCACTGTTTGTATCACGGTATCACATCCACGCTGTCATTTTACAAGTGAGACTGTGCGCTGTTAGTGAAACTGTTTTATGTGAACGACATTAATTACTGTCCTGCAACAAGTGAGTATCATTAAATGGTTTAAATGGTTTAAAGAAGGTGGTAATGAAACTGGAAAACACGGGTAAACTTGGTGTGGCACCTGAAATAACAAGACAACAGCATCCTATTCCTGTGGAATGTGTTGACGAGGTGCCTGTTACTGTAAGTGACCAAGCAGCACTTGCCTGGGGTAGTGCTACTGCAGTTTCTGGCACGGATCGAAGTTGATGACATGTTGCCGGGCAATATTCTATGGAGTGGGGGGGGGGGGGGGGTCATTTTGCACTACAGGGTGCAATGACAGAATTGCAGAATTTGGATTACTGTTAAACCGCGTGTTGTGTACGAAGAGTCATTGTCATTGTGCGGTGTGGATTCGTAATCACCTGTATTCTCGGCCCGTTCTTCTTTGAAGAGAATACACTCAAAGGGTCTATCAGGTGTACCGTGACGGCTACACATTATCGAGACCTCCTTCTGAAACATGTGACTAATGCTTTGGGAGAGCGAAACTGTCTGGAAACCACTGTTTTCATGCAAGATGGGGCAACGCCTCACGTCACCCGCCCAATGAAAGATCAGCGTAATGCAACCTTCCACGAACGTGTTACCTCCAGAGGTTTTCCAGATGCATGGCCTGCAAGATCACCTAACCTGAATCCATGAGACATTTGGCTCTAGGGATATCTAAAAGTTCGCGTTTACCAGGGACGCGTCCGGTCTCTAACATGGAGGTCAGTATACAGGAAAACGTATCTCAGATTACACCAGAGCTGCTGCGAGCAACTGTTGATCACGTCGTTTTACTGTTGCAGCATCTCGTCGACGTCTCTGGTATTCGTATTGAACAAACTGTGTAAGCAGCGGTTTATAGGGAAATCAACATTACGGCTTTCTAATTTGTTTTACTTTCTCTGCCGACGTTCCGTTCCTAATAAATTAAATGTGGAAACAATTCTGTACGCCTTTGCCGCGTTCACAGCGCTATATTTGCACCTGTTGGCCGAAATTGGAACTTATTTTTTCCAGCGTAAATCTGTTCCGCATTAACGCATTAGCATATCTACCAAATTTCTCTGCCATACGATAATTTCAGCCCATACTGGACCTCCATGATTAGTTGCACCTTAATTATGACCGCACAGTATTATGCAAGTTCAGGTGGATACCCCGTCAGTAAAAACAATCACAAGCGTTAAACTTATACTTTCCTTTTAAAGTATTTTACTAACCTGAGTCAGATGCTCTTCAGTATAATAGCATTGAAACTGTCATAGGCAAATTTGTAAGTCATTTGGGGCGGTACAGGGTACGAAATTTATTTAGTACCCAGAGCAGGTATCTATGGTAGTAAGATCAAGCTCGAATACCAGATTCACTTACGTTAGTCGATACTGTGTCAGCCTTATGCCAGACTTCATTAGCCGCAGTGCCTGGGAAGTGGTAATGAGAGACAGAGTCTCGGCAAGCCGCAACCGTGTGTTTTCAATGTTTGAGAGATCTGGAGATCGTGCTCGCCAGGGCAACAGCCCAACACCCTCTGTACTGAGAAAGTCAGAGCAAGAGATTTAAAAATACGGTTTAATATAGATGAATTTGTAAGCATGTTGCTTTAAACCAGCGCTCGTCAAACATTTCACTTAAGAGCCAGTACTGGCGTGAGAGGAGAAAGTACAAACTGGATCGGACTAGGAAAAGGAGTAAGACAAGGATGCTGTCTATCACGTACTCTTTTCAACCTCTACTTGGAAAATATGATTGACCAATGCTCATTAGATGTCAAAGGAGTAGAAATTGGAGGAAGAAGACTAGGGTGTTTGAGGTTTGCTGATGACATGGTCCTTCTAGCCACAGGGGAAAAAGAATTACAGGATTTGGTGGACATCATTGAAACTAACGGAAAAAAATATGGAATGAAAATTAACACAAATAAAATAAAAGTATTGGCACTAAGAGGAAATAAGGAAATAAAAATTATGCTGAATGGAGAAATTCTAGAACAGGTGCAAAATTTTAAGTATATTGGAAGCAAGATAGACACCGACTGGATGTGCACCACAGAAAGTAAAACAAGGATAGCAATGGCAAAAGAGACGTTTTATAAGAAAAGGAGAATTTTCTGCAGCGGTCTGGACAGAGAACTCTGGAAGAGACTCATAAAATGTCTTTTATGGAGTGTTCTTCTATATGGCGCTAAAACGTGGACCATGAAGAAGAAAGACAGAGAACGGCTGGAGGCCTTTGAGATCTGGACATGGCGTAGGATGGAAAAAATAAGTTGGACGGACAGAGTAAAAAATGAAGAGATACTGAGAAGAGTGGGAGAGCAAAGACAGTTATTATGTGTAATAAAGAGAAGAAAAAGAAATTGGATTGGGCATATATTAAGAAAGAGTGACGGCCTGATAAAAACAGTTTTAGAAGGTTATGTAGAAGGGAAAAGGAAGCGAGGAAGGAAGAGATTCCAGATAATGGGTGACATGATGGACGGTACAACATACAGCAGCCTTAAGAAGGAAGTAATGGATCGCAGAAAATGGAGAGCCAAAGGACCTGCTAATATAGCAGATAACTGATGATGATGATGACTGACGTTGTGGGTCGACAATTAGGGCAGCATGTCTACAGAGGTTATTATTAATTGGTAACTTATGTCAACTAGTATGTAAAGATCTCCCATTTGACTTGCTATACTAACGGCCCCCAAGTACTGATCGTTAAAAGTCGACACCAATCAGAACACTTCGTGACGACTGTTCTCTATTCCAGATTTCGGCCACCCTCAGCGGCCACAAAAGCGTGACACAGCAATTGCCCGACGAAGAGTTATTGTGTTGTCTCTGTAAGCGGAGAATTATCTGATTAATAACAGTTCCTGTACTTGCAGGGTTATTCAGTGATTATGTTAAAAGCTTTCAGGGCTGGTGGAGGTGGTTGAATGTATCAATTTGAGGTAAGGGATCTTGATCCAGAAACGACAGTCAACAGTTATGAGTGAAATTCTTTCTAACACCTCTGCGGTGGAATAATATACCGGTACTGTTATCGCTGAGATTGTGGGGTAGGCAACTTTCAGAGGGGATACTACGGACAAAAACAAGAAAAAAACTTCTAATAAACATGGTCTCTAAAATGCATACCTTAAGAGCTATGAGCGCTAATTCACCTTCGATACTGTAAAACACACCTCTTTTAATGCAAGCTCTTTGGTTTGTATTTTTTTTATAGAGGCTGTATGAACCAATAAATATTGACTCTAAAATCATGTATTAAGAACTATGGGCACTTGTTCAGTAGGAGAGATGTATTACACAGTAGCTCTTAAAATATGTGTTTTAGACCCCATGTTTACTGAAATTTTCTTCTTGTTGTGTTCCATACTTACAATTTTGGAAGTTGCCTACAGTCCTAGCAACAACAGTATCGCTGTCAGAGGTGTCAGGACGAATTCTGCTTATAGCTTTCGACTCGGTCCTTTCCGAACCGGCGTCCCTACCTCAAATTGATACATTTAACCTTCTTCATCATACCTGAAAGTTTGTAACATTATGGAAACACTACGAATAAACAAATGCATTATGCAATGCGAGCAAAGATTTCATATCGTTACTAAATGTTTTCAATGCCATTTTTCTTCAACTCGTGGCGTTTTATTACAACAGACTTCATTTAATTTCGTTTTACTTGCTACAAATATCTACTGCATTCGAAGATGACGGTCTCTGTAAGGCTCATTGACGAAATCACGCTGCTTCCGTGTCGCAGTTTATATGGTAGCAGCAGATAGATACGAATAGCGCATGTCCGTGACTTCTTAGTACAGGAAGACAAACAACAAAACATTGTCCCTCTCACATGCTCTATCCCCCAAGTTCTTGCGCTAATTATCCCTCTGCCACTGAGGTATGTGGTCAAATTTACTTAGCTCATGGCCGAATCTACCAGCCTCAATTAAAATTAAGGGCATCTTAAAACACTAGTGGCACTGTAATTATTTATATTTGTTACTAAGCAGTAAAACTACACTATTAAAAAGCTCTTAACCTTAGTTCACGTTTTTGGATTTCGTTGTTAGTTGATAAATGCATATTATTATAAAATACGGCTAATAACCGCGAGCCGAACGAATACTTGATTCGCACTGCAGTTTGACGACCACTGTTTTAAAGCGCTTAAAACCCTGTGAGAATGGTTCTTCACATCTCGCTCGTCACGCAACCTGCTATACCATACGGCAGCATGTACTGCATATACACCAGGGGCTATCATATGGGAATGAACAGAATGAGACCGGAAATACCTAGACCTAGGGTCACAGCACGCCGCTGTACAAAAAGCCAGACAGTGCTGACACGCCTCATTTGGCTTTACGCTGAGCTATCTTATGCGGTAAAATCGAATAGTTTGTTGTTGTTATTGTGGTCTTCAGTCCAGAGACTGGTTTGATGCAGCTCTCCATGCTACTCTATCCTGTACAAGCTTCTTCATCTCTCAGTACCTACTGTAACCTACATCCTTCTGAATCTGTTTAGTGCATTCATCTCTGGTCTCCCTCTACGATTTTTACCCTCCACGCTGCCCTCCAATACTAAATTGGTGATCCTTTGATGCCTCAGAATATACCATACCAAGCGATCCCTTCTTCGAGTCAAGTTGGCCCACAAATTTCTCTTCTCTCCAATTCATTCAATACCTCCTCATTAGTTATGTGATCTATCCATCCAATCTTCAGCATTCTTCTGTAGCGCTACATTTCAAAAGCTATTCTCTTCTTGTCTAAACTATCGTCCACGTTTCACTTCCATACATGACTACACTCCATGCAAATACTTTCAGAAACAACTTCCTGACACTTAAATCTATACTCGATGTTAACAAATTACTCTTCTTCAGAAACGCTTTCCTTGACATTGCCAGCCTACATTTTATATCCTCTCTACTTCGACCACCATCACTGATTTTGCTTCAAATAGCAAAACTCATTTACTACTTTAAGTGTCTCATTTCCTAATGTAATTCCCGCAGCATCACCCTATTTAATACGACTACATTCCATTATCCTCGTTTTGCTTTTGTTGATGTTCGTCTTATATTCTCCTTTCAAGACACTGTCCATTCCGTTCAGCTGCTCTTCCAGGACCTTTGCTGTCTCTGACAGAATTACAATGTCACCGGCGAACCTCAAAGTTTTTATTTCTTCTCCAAGGATTTTAATTCCTTCTCCGAATTTTTCTTTTGTTTTCTTTACTGCTTGCTCAATATAGAGATTGAATAACATCGGGGAGAGGCTACAACCCTGTCTCACTCCCTTCCCAACCACTGCTTCCCTTTCATGCCCCCTACTCTTATAATTGCCATCTGGTTTCTGTACAAATTGTAAAACGCCTTTCGCTCCCTGTATTTTACCCCTGCCACCTTCAGAATTTGAAAGAGAGTATTTCAGTCAACATTGTCAAAAGCTTTCTCTATACAAATGCTAGAAACGTAAGTCGTAAGGTCAGTATTGCCCCACGTTTTCCAACTGATCTTCCTCGAGGTCGGATTCTACCATTTTTTCCATTCGTCTGTAAAGAATTCGTGTTAGTATTTTGCAGCCGTGGCTTATTAAACTGAGAGTTCAATAATTTTCACATCTGTCAACACCTGCTTTCTTTGGGATTGGAATTATTACATTCTTCTTGATGTCTGAGGCTATTTCGCCTGTCTCATTCAACTTGCTCACTAGATGGTGCAGTTTTGTTAGGCCTGGCTCTCCCAAGGCTGTCAGTAGTTCTAATGGAATGTTGTGTATTCCCGAGGCCTTGTTTCGACTTAGGTCTTTCAGCGCTCTGTCAAACTCTTCACGCAGTATCGTATCTCCTATTTCATCTTCACCTACGTTCTCTTCCATTTCCATAATATTGTCCTCAATATCGCCCTTGTATAGACCCTCTGTAAACTGCTTCCACCTTTCTGCTTTCCCTTCTCTGCTTAGAACTGGGTTTCCATCTGCGACCTTGATATTCATGCAAGTGGTTCTCTTTTCTCCAAGGGTCCCTCTAATTTTTCTGTAGACAGTATCTATCTTACCCCTAGTGATATACACCTCTACATCCTTACATTTGTCCTCTAGCCATCCCTGCTTAGCTATTTTGCACTTCCTGTCAATCTCATTTTTGAGACGTTTGTATTCTTTTTTGTCTGCATCATTTACTGCATTTTTGTATTTTCTCCTCTCAACAATTAAATTTATTATATCTCCTGTTTCCCTAGGATTTCTACTTGCACTCGTTCTTTTACCTACTTTATCCTCTGCTGCCTTCACTATTTAATCTCTCAGTCACCCATTCTTCTTCTACTGTATTTCTTTCCTCCATTCTTGTCCATCGTTCCCTAATGCTCTCTCTGAAACTCTCAACAACCTCTGGTTTTTTCAGTTTATCCATGTCCCATCTCCTCAAATTCCCACCGTTTTTCAATTTCCTCAGTTTTAAACTACAATTCACAATCAATCGATTGTGGTCAGAGTCAATATCTGCTCTGGAAGTCTCTTACAATTTAAAATCTGGTTCCTAAATCTCTGTCTTACCACTATATAATCTATCTGAGACCTTCCAGTATCTCCAGGCTTCTTCCATGTATACAACCCTCTTTCATAATTCTTGAACCAAGTGTTAGCTATGATTAAGTTATGCTCTGCGTAAAATTCTACCTGACGGCTTCCTCTTTTATTCCTTACTCCCATTCCATATTACCTACTACGTTTCCGTCTCTTCATTTTCCTACTATCGAGTTCGAGTCACCCATGACTATTAAATTTTCGTCTCCCTTCACTATCTGAATAATTTCTTTTATGTCATCATACATTTCATCAATCTCTTCATCATCTGCGGAGCTAGTTGGCATATAAACTTGTACTACTGTGGTAGTCGTGGGCTTCGTGTCTATCTTGGCTACAATAATGCGTTCACTATGCTGTTTGTAGTAGCTTACTACTTACCCATACTCCTGTTTTTTATTCATTATTAAATCTCTTCCTGTATTACCTCTGTTTGATTTTGTATTTATAACCCTGTATTCATCTGTCCAGAAGTCTTGTTCCTCCTGTCACCGAGCTTCACTAATTCCCACTATATCTAACTTTAACCTATCCATTTTCCTTTTTAAATTTTCTAACCTACCTGCCCAATTAAGGGATCTGACATTACGCTCCGATCCGTAGAACGCCAGTTTTCTTTCTCCTGATAACGACGTCCTCTTGAGTAGTCCCCACCTGGAGATCCGAATGGGGGACTATTTTACCTCCGGAATATTTTACCCAATAGGACGCCATCATCATTTAATCATACAGTAAAGCTGCATGCCCTTGGGAAAAATTATGGCTGTAGTTTCCCCTTGCTTTAAGCCGTTCGCAGTACCAGCACAGCAAGGTCGTTTTGGTTAGTGTTACAAGGCCAGATCAGTCAATCATCCAGACTGTTACCCCTGCAACTACTGAAAAGGCTGCTGCCCCTCTTCAGGAACCATACGTTTGTCTGGTCTCTCAACAGATACCCCTCCGTTGTGGGTATCGCTGAGGCACGCAAGCATCCCCACCAACGGCAAGGTCCATGATTCATGGGGAGGGGAAGGGGGGCACCGAATAGTTTAGTGAGGAGAATTTGTCCTCGGTGAAAGATGTGAAATCACATTGATGGTAAGACAGAGGCAACATGGAAATATTGTCAAATCAAATACTTTATTACTCTGGCGTCACGGTTAAAGGAGAACATCTCATCAGATTGAACAGGTAACTTGCGACGATGCAGCGCAAGTAAAAAGGAAAAAAAGTGCACTTAAAATACAAAAAAAGAAACGACGCACGAAGAATGAATTATCTGAATGGGACGAAAATCGGTAGATGGAGACAAATGAATACAATTTCAGAAAAATTAAATTGTTTGTTCAAGAGAAAGTGCTTCATAATCGAGCAAGTCAATAAATTGTTGGTCCACCTCTGGCACTTATTAAACGAGTAATTATATGAGGCTTGAGACTGATTGAGTTGTTGTATGACCCAGTGAGAGATATTGGGCGGAATTCTGTCCAGTTGACGTATTAGATCGTCAAAATCACCAGCTGGCTGGAGAGCTCTGTCCACAATGCTCCAAACGTTCTCAATTTGGGAGAGATCTGGCACATAGATGGCTAATGTACGATTTGGCAAGCACGAAGACAAGCAGTAGAAACTCTCGCAGTGTATGGGAGGGTATTGTCTTGCTGAAATGTAAACCCAGGATTGATTGCCATGAAAGGCAACTAATCAGAGAGAAGGGTATTGTTCATGTGTCGCTGTGCTGTGCCTTGGATGAGAACCAAATTGGCCCTGCTATGAAAAGAAATGGCTCTCTAGACCGTTACTCGTGGATGTCAGGTCATACAGCCGTCCACACACGGCAAGAATTTCTATTTCTTTCTTCGTGATTGCCAAATCCTACCATGGCAAGCAAGGTCGCCGGATCCATCCCCAGTTGAGAACGTTTGGAGAATTCTGGGCAGGACCTCCCAAGCAGCTCGGGATTTTGACGATCTAATACGCCAATTGGACAGAATTTAGCATGATGTCCCTCAAGAGGACATCCAATAATGCTACAAATCAATACTAAGCCGTAAAACTGCTTCGATAGTAAGGGCCAGTAGTAGACCAACGTGTTATTGCTCAATTTGCGAATGACTTTCTCTTGAATAAATAATACAATTTTCCTGAAATTGTATTCGCTTGTTAAACTGTAGTTGTACAAAACGTCTGCCAATTTCAGTCCCATTCGGATGATACCTTAGTTGTTCCTGTTCCTTTACTTTTTTATTATTTATTTATTTACTTACTTTGAGTATAACGGGCTGCAGAATATCAGAATATTGAAGTATCATGGACGTCGTATTTTAACCACGCTGACATCAGTGCCTTTCGGTTCTTCTCTCTATGAACAACGTACGACAGACTCGCCACAACCCTTTTCATCTGGGCGTAAAAGTACCCATCACGTAACTGATAGTGTCGTTGACAATGACGTTGCTAGGGCTTCATATGCTTTAGATGCTCCATTATCTATACTGAATTCGAGATATTGACAGAAGGCATTTCAGAAAGTACGGCCTGGCTGTGAACGTCCTACTCACCACTTGTTTAGCACAGCTTTGCTTTCTGCTGAACACCATCGTGTGAGGATATTTGTTCAATTGCTATTCCACCGATTTTGGATGGATGGATGGACTGATGTAACAGGGAAAATTTTTCATCAACTTTACTATGACATCACCTCAGCCTATATTCTATAAAAGTAAATGACATGGTGACAAAACGGAAACTGCACAGTATATCACTTCAGAACTAAAATTAGTTATTAATGACACAGGTAGGGAGATGATCGTAGTAGTGGTCACAGACAACACAGGAAATACACTTGCTACGTGAAAAATAGTACAGGCACAATGTCCACACATATTCCGTGCAAGTTGTGTGACACATATGATTAATGTGGTGTCACCGCCAGACACCACACTTGCTAGGTGGTAGCCTTTAAATCGGCCGCAGTCCGTTAGTATACGTCGGACCCGCATGTCGCCACTATCAGTGATTGCAGACCAAGCGCTGCCACACGGCAGGTCTAGAGAGACTTCCTAGCACTCGCCCCAGTTGTACAACCGACTTTGCTAGCGATGGTTCACTGACAAAATACGCTCTCATTTGCCGAGACGATAGTTTAACATAGCCTTCAGCTACGTCATTTGCTATGACCTAGCAAGGCGCCATTATCAGTTACTACTGATATTGATTCATGTACCGTCAAGACCGACGTTCTTCCTTAACAGATTAAAGTTAAGTATTCCACCAGCTACGTCCGTTTTCCTAAATTCTAATTTCCTTGTCCTGTTCCACACCTCACGCCAGCCTGTGTGAGCTAAATGTGTGCCTTTCGGCCTCCTCTAGTAACACGGTGTTGGCTCTCCTGCCAACCAAAACATTGGCGACGAGGCAACCCCGCATGCTTCGCTATTGCCCTGATTTACTTGTGTAATGGCTTCGCCACAATCTCCAGATGTACTGTCCGAATTTTATCGCTTACAGACTCAGCAGACGCAAGCCTTACTGGATGTCCTTGGACAGCTCCTCCAGGGTCAATGGGCAATGCAAAACGATGCGGCAGCCGCCGCTCCACCGCTAACGCAGCCACAACACGCTGTTGCAGCAACTTTTAGACCTTTTGATGCTGCACTGGAAAGCTGGACGGAGTGGTCACGCCAATTAGGATTCCATCTCGCCACCTACAGAATTCAAGGTAACGAGCAGCAGCCTTTTTTGTTATACCAGCCTGTGTCAGGTTAACCGGCTCGCCGGGCGAGCTGCACGAAGCAGTAAACAGCCCTTGTGCCCGGCCGCTCGGCTGCCGCCAGGCTCTCAGCCACGTGTGCCATGCAAGCAAGCAAATGCAGTGCTAAAATCATGCCCGCGGTGTGCTACTAGACATTCGCGTGCGAATTGGCCATCATGCCAGGCTATTTGCTTTTTCTGTAATAAAAAAGGACATGGTCAGAGTGTTTGCCAGAAAAGCTCAGATCGGAAACTCATGACCATTCCAGGCCCTTTGCTTCGCGCCGAATTCGAACCAAGGATACTCAGGCTCGTGAAACTTCGCCCATGGAAATTCATGTAGTTCATTCCACTCCGCTCAGTGCTACTCTCTCTAACAGTGACTGTGTTCGTCCCACAAATAGTGTGCGTCGACATCGCCGGAAATCCCATCAAGTCGCAAGTGATTATGTACCAGTGTCAGTTCATATTGCACGAGACAGTCGCTCTTGTCATCAGCAGGACAATAAACTGTTTGTAGACTTGGACATTAACGGCGAAGTGATACCATTCCAGCTCGATACCGGAGCTGCAGTTTCACTGCTCAATCAAGACACGTACAAACAGCTGGGCACACCTCCGTTACGTGCCGCAAATGTTACGCTAACTATCTATTCAGGTCAAAAGATCCCTGTGTTAGGACAGTGCAGCATTCTTGCAACATACAAAGGACAAACAAAACTTGTGTCATTTTACGGCCTTCATTCTTCTTCTGCAGTGAACTTGTTTGGTTTCGATTTATTTCAGTTGTTTAACTTGTCTATAGTAAATCAGGTCCTATCAGTGAACCAGACTGTGCCTTCAGACAGTGTTTCTCGTCTATGTGAAGAATTTGCAGACATTTTTGCACCAGTCCTTGGTTGCGCTAAGAACTATAAAGCACATTTGGAACTGAAAATAAACGCGCAACCGAAATTTTTCAGAGCACACAATGTTCCCCACGCATTGCGTGTTGAGGTCACAAAAACATTACACGATTTGGAATCGCAAGGTGTAATTGACCATGTGCAGGCTTCTCTCTGGGCATCGCCCTTAGTAATTTTGCCAAAACCTTCGGGAAAATTGAGACTTTGTGTAGACTTCAAGGCAACAGTGAATCCACAACTAGTGATTGCAACTTTTCCTTTACCCCCAAGCACCTCCGTGCCATACGAGACTTGCCTTCGCCGCAGAATTTGAAGCAGCTACAGAGTGTGCTGGGAAAAATCAACTATTATCATAAATATGTACCGCATGCCTCTTCCATTTCAGCTCCGCTTCATCGCTTACGCTGTAAAGGTGTTCCGTTCGTCTGGACGACAGAATGCGAACGCGCCTTTCGCCAGTTGAAATCGGCGTTGCTTTCCAATACTTGCCTTACGCCATTCGATCCCCAGAAGCCCCTTTTGTTGATGGTGGATGCATCGGATTTCGGGATCGGTGCTGTGGTTGCGCACGAAGATGGATGTCCGCCCCCGGTAGCTGAGTGATCAGCGTGACAGACTGTCAATCCTAAGGGCCCGGGTTCGATTCCCGGCTGGGTCGGAGATTTTCTCTGCTCAGGGACTGGGTGTTGTGTTGTCCCAATCATCATCATTTCATCCTCATCGACGCGCAAGTCGCCGAAGTGGCGTCAAATCGAAAGACTTGCACCAGGCGAGCGGTCTACCAGACGGGAGGCCCTCGTCACACGAAGATGGATCGCACGATCGCCCTATTGCCTTTGCGTCCAAATTACTCTCGTCCGCGCAAAGAAAATATTTACAGATCGAGAAAGAAGCATTGGCTCTCGTATTTGGTGTTACAAAGTTTCATGATTTCTTGTATGGTCGTCACTTTACCATCATCACAGACCACAAACCTTTGACATCGCTTTTCATACGAACAAGCCTGTACCTCGACGTACAGCGCAGAAATTCATTCGCTGGTCTATTTTCCTCTCGCAGTACCGCTACGATATCTTGTATCGGTCCACTGCTAAGCACGGAAGCGCCGATGCGTTGTCCCGTTTGCCTGTTGCTGAGGATAGAGCATTCGATTCCTCCGAACTTGCTTGCATGTTCATTGATTCGGCAACCGATGACGTGGTCGAATCCTTTCCGATTGATTTTCGTCGTGTAGCTACTGTCACAGCTGCCGACCCTGTCCTTGCTACCATTCTGCGTTTTGTTGCTACGCAATGGCCCTTGTCAAAGTCACGGATCGGGGATCCGTTGGTTCGCCGATTTTTTGCTCACAAGGAGAGACTTTTTGTTCGACGTGGTGTTTTGCTGTTGCGTTCTGATAATGATCAGTCCAGGGTCGTGGTCCCACGTTCGTTACAGTCCTCTGTCTTACAGCTTCTCCACCAAGGACATTGGGGTATAGTGAGAACGAAACAACTTGCTCGTCAGCACTGTATTTGGTTCGGAATCGATGCCGCGATTACGAATATGTGCTCTTCTTGCATGGTGTGTGCCGAACAACAATCAGCCCCACTGCGGAAATTCTTTGCATGGCCAAAAGCCATTTCCCCTTGGCAACGTTTACACATCGATTTTGCTGGTCCATTCTGGAATGCTCGATGGTTGGTTGTGGTAGATTCATTCAGTAATTTTCCATCTGCCACCATCCAAGCGTTATCTGCTATCTTTTGCATTGAAGGTCTTCCACAGACTATTGTTTCCGACAATGGCCCACAATTCATGTCCGCAGAATTTCAGTCATTCTGCAAGGCCAATGGTATTCAACATCTGACGTCGCCACAGTCAAACGGTGCCGCTGAACGATTGGTCAGGACTTTCAAGTCACAGATGTTGAAGTTGAAAGAGTCGCATTCTCCGGAGGACGCGTTATTGCTCTTTTTGTCCTCGTATCGCTCTCAGCCCCGAGATGGTCGCTCGCCGGCTGAGTTGCTCCACGATCCCGTCATCGAACCTTGATGTCTTTGCTACATCCGCCGCATCAGGTTCCTGTGCCGCGGCAGACACCTGCTTTTGCCCCAGGCGACGTTGTCTACTACCGCCACTATCGAGGTTCACGGCGTTGGCTCGAAGGGCGCATTCTTCGCTGCCTCGGCCGCGCTATGTATATGGTTTTGGGGGCCTCTGGTGAGGTGCGTCGGCATCTCAACCAGCTGCGCCTCTGTCGTCGCACGGGATCTGCCGCTCGCCGTCTGCTTTCAGCGACGGTGCCGTTCGGTCAGCGCCCTGGGGACCCATCTACTGGCTCGCCTCATCCCCAGGTGTTACCGACGCTGCCTTCCGTTTTGCCCCATGGCGACGCGCCGCCACCTGTTCTCCCCCCGGCGACGCCCGCAGTGGACGCGTCGCTGCAACCGCCGGGCGCCTCCCTGGGTCACGCGCTGCCGATCGCTTCCCATGACCGGATGTCCTCCGACATGGAACTCTTGCCCGCTCCGGACCATATGTCGTCTTCGCCCGTCGGGTACCCCGACCCGATGGAGGTCGACCCTTTGGTCCCTCCTGTCTCTCTGCGGGCGCATACACCGCATGTTGGCGTGCACCCTGGACTAGGTTTTCAGGCGTTTCCTAGCTCCCCGCGGTCCGAATGGCAGGGTGCGGGTGGCACAGCCTCGCCCGTTGTTAGGCTCCCCACCTCGTCGCATACGTCAACATGGGGTCCTCCCCACGGCGGGCGGAAGCCTTATGCCACAACCGTACGCCAATTTGAGGGGGAGGAATGTGGTGTCACCGCCAGACACCACACTTGCTAGGTGGCAGCCTTTAAATCGGCCGCGGTCCGTTAGTATACGTCGGACCCGCGTGTCGCCACTATCAGTGATTGCAGACCGAGCGCCGCCACACGGCAGGTCTAGAGAGACTTCCTAGCACTCGTCCCAGTTGTACAACCGACTTTGCTAGCGATGTTTCACTGACAAAATACGCTCTCATTTGCCGAGACGATAGTTTAACATAGCCTTTAGCTACGTCATTTGCTACGACCTAGCAAGGCGCCATTATCAGTTACTATTGATATTGATTCATGTACCGTCAAGACCGACGTTCTTCATTAACGGATTAAATTTAAGTATTCCACCAGCTACGTCCGTTTTTCTAAATTCTAATTTCCTTGTCCTGTTCCAGACCTCACGCCAGCCTGCGTGAGCTAAAACGCGTGCCTTTCGGCCTCCTCTAGTAACATGGTGTTGGCTCTCCTGCCAACCAAAACAATTAATGAAGGCCGTTATGTCAATGATAACACTGAAAGAGTGCCTCTGTTTACCAAAGACAATAGTAAGATTGTTTCATGAACGCCATGTCCTCCGTGCTTTATTGAAAATGAAGAGGAAATATGGTCATGTCCTTATGACACTAAAACTTCCGTGACCAAGGTGTTGGGCAGGTACTGTGATTTGTGTGGAAAGTTTACATAAGAATAAAGAGAATGCGTTAGAAACTATTGTATGCTCAAAAGAACAGTGCGACAGAACACTGAAAGCGTCTGTGCTAGCAGACGAAACTTGGCAGCTACGTGATAGGGCATGGAGTCTCTAGCGAGCAATGTCAGAAGCAGTATGCAAGGTTGAAGCCGATAATGCTATACTTTCGGGTGTGCATGAAGTCTTTGATAGCATTTCTGCGAAAGTAGAAGTTGTACTCCTAGAATTTAATACACTTGTAGTGGCAGAAAAATAACACACCTTCCATTGAATTCCTGAAACAATTCCAGTTAAATCAATATGGCGCACGATATAGACATGTGAAAATGTACGAATTTTATTGATAGACAAAGCGAATAAATAAGCCAGTATTTCATGAATATAAATCACTAACACTTTTACTAGTAACTTCACGCAAGTAATTTCCCAGACCCGAGCTACGAGACGCAGTTCTAAAGAAAAGAGAATTTTACGACGGCAACGCCCGTTCCATGTTCGGTCCAAACTTACACAGCGAGTCATCCAAAAGACAATGCGACCCCAGAGCCACTGCGTAGGCCAGCAGCAAAAGCTGCCCTTGTCCCTGCTTTTAATGACGACCCTTTGAAAAGTCTTTCTGCAGCAACATGGCTGGAGATGGCAGAAAAACATCTGGAGAAATCCGACTCAAAAACTTGGTGACTCAGTGCCCACCTGCATTAAAACCCACATGGAAAATGCTGTTTGTCTCAGTACTACGTAGCAGAAGTTAAACTCTGCCCTACGAAAGAAACGACGTCTTTGACAGGCTACAGAATCTCTAGCGGGTGGGGTTACAACAAGTACGAACGCTGTGATTGGCCAGAAAGAAAAAGAATGGCCACCAGCTTTGATACAGGCAAATGCAGGCAAAAAAATTCGCTCTTCTCTTGCAGCAAATCGTCTAGTGTCTGAGCAAGGCGACTCTAGCCGCGCTGAGGCGATTGTTAACTCTTAATAAACTGAACTGCAAAGTCTCCTAGTACGGAGAAGTGCACCGAACACTGGCAATTAACACTTGAGAGTGATTTGAGGACAATGACATGCATGCTAATCCAGCCAAATAGCGTGTACCACGACAATTAACTTAGCTAGGGAATAATTAGGAGTCTCGGCTTCACCGAAGATGTCGGAAATGTATCAGACTGGCATTTAACAGTCGAGAGAGATTTAGAATAGACTCTCAGGTTCACTGCCGTTGTCGACGAAAGGTCAACACGCGCGCTCACCCTGCACCAGCCAGTGATATTCAATTAACACTCACAACTGCGGCCATCTCCGTCTCTCCTATTTTTTTGTACATTCAGCCGTGACCTGTAGTTAAACACATTCACGATTTTCATGCTTAATTGAACGAAAAACAGGCGATATATCCGATCTAACGAAAAGGATTGATCAGCCGCTGCAGGGTGCTTAATACTCTGAAGTTACTGAACCGTTTTAATTGTGCAGTTATATTGGCAGTGATATTTACCTACCCTATACAGACCCCATTCATCTTTGGGTATTTTCATTGTGCAGTTTTTAGCTTAATTATTATCTCCGGCTCCAATTTTATTTAATTTGTTTGTATTTTATCGACCCACAGACATGGTCATCAACCGTCTTACTATTAAAGAACCTTAGAATAGTTAGGAATCTCACTTCACAGTTGTGAATACCTAATATCAATATTTCACTATCCTGTATGTATCATAACTATGATTACTGTAATGGAGTCATACTTAGAGAGCAAGTAAACCTTAATAACATTTTTGCTAACATATAGTTATGCCTGAACCTGTACACAAATTTCTGTTAGCTATTACGTTCCCTTTACAGGGAATGTAATGGAACTGACATTGAGATCATTATCTGATTACATCGTTGTCCGTACTGCTGAACTCTTCTGAATTCTGCATAGCGAGCTGGTGTCTTCCGACCTTGCAGGCCATAGGATCAACGCAAATTCCTAAAACACTCACAGAGCGTCCTTGCGCAAATGTGGTATGATGATAGAACAGAACCAGTCTCACACATGTTAGACACTTTCTGCAATACACAAGTATTCCATTAAAGATGTTGTGATCGTGAGGAACGAGTACGCATATAATCATGCTGGGGCAAATACACTGGGTACTCTTTTTAAGGGGAACTCTCAGTCAGGAAGAGGAAACACAGGCCCCAGACGTCATCGCAACAATGAGTGAAGTCTCGGGATACGACAGCGGCGTTATTATGGGAAATTTGGCGTCATTTCGGGCATTCAAAGGCTTTTCCCAACGGAATGGTTTATGGATTGCAGGAAAACATGTATCTTCTTCTGTGTGGTGGAAAGGCTTATGTACTAAACAAATCCTTCTACAATTTTGTATGTAGCACCTTCCTCAGCAGAAAGTCATCGGTATTTATTATCTCACGGATGAATTCACACTCCATTACCAAACACACTGTCTCCAGGTACAACTGAAAAACTGGTTCACACACATTGAAACCTCAAGTACAGGGTTGACACATGGGTCATGATATGGAGAGGAGTCTGACTAATATTTGATACGAGACTAACACAAATTAAATTTGTTATTTTGGAGGTTAAACGGTAAGTTCTTTGTTTTTGGGCATTTTCACTGATAATTATTTCTTCATGTTTTGCTGTCATGTACAGCGGTTTATATGAGGTGGGTGCATTACAATGTTTTGTTATAATCTATTTTCTGTTATAATATTGCAAGTACAGTTTACACACAGTGTGCAGTTACATATCGAATAATAATGTATTTCTGTATTTTGGCCTAAGGAACGTATCTAACAAATAAAATACCCACTGTAGTATTTTTTATATGTTATGTTTCTTTATACACATTGAAATTGTCAGTGTGACCAATTATGCACGGTATTAAACGGTTTAAAACCAAGGTTGCTGTATTTTTGACCAAATGCAATTAATCGATTTGAAACATCATCTCAGTCACGAAAACACTGGCAACATGCACTCTTCTCTTATTGGAAGATAACATCACGGAGACTTTGAAGATCTGGTGCAGCCACTGGCCTTAACGCATCACAGATGTAGTGCTCACTGTACAGACTACCAGCTATGCCTATCCTGTTGTGTGCCCAGTAGCACCCAGTGCTATCACGCCAGCTTCTGGGAACATGTGAGGAGCGTTATTTTGAAACGTATTAAAAGCAGCCAAGATCAAAATACAGTTGGATGCACTTTCACCTCAACTGTGGCACGCTCTTTAACGCTGTTGAGTAAGATCAGGACATTTCATATTGTTTTCCACAATAATTTAGTTCTGAAACATGGATCGGATCAAATCGTATTATGTACACCACAGTTAGATTTGATCGTCGTAACACCTTCAGTAAGCATCGCTTGACAGTGCCTGCCATTCTCTCCCATCATCCTCCACACCAACACCCCATGGTGCAATGAACTTCCAAGCGAGTTCGTTTTTGGCGTGGAAGCTTTGGTTCTCTGAGGAAATTAGTGAGTTCCATAATCCCGATAATTCTTTGTTGGTGGCGTGAAAGGTCTTTGCATTGTCGGTGTAGATGGTGTGCGGCAATCCACGTCTGCTAGCAAATCTTTGTAAAGTCATCAGAAATGTGTTGGTATTCATACTGGAGCAGTTCTCTAAATCTACTACACGTGTTGTTGCGCAAGTGAAGAGTGTTATATATGCCTTTTCCATGGTCATGCCTGTCTTGATGTAAAGAAGGCCAGCAAGATCTATGCCGGTGACAATAAAAGACTTAGTGGTCTCAATCGATCTGTGGATGGGGGGAGCTTCAATTTGTTTTCCTCTTGAAATCTTCATGATCTTGCATGGTAAACACGTATGCAGGACTCTTTTAATGATTTGACTACCTTGTGACAGTGACAGAGCCACTCTCTGTTTGTGCGTCAAGGAAAGCCGCAACAGCGGTCGCCGTGCTGACAATCGAGTGTTCCAGACGTCTTCTTAATGTACGTGCGGGTACACAGCTTGCTTGAAACAAGCTCATTACTTAACCCACGCTTCATGACATGGTTGTACGACCTTGCACCACCGAGCGAATAATGCGTCTTGCTGTGTTCACCGTTCCAGGTAAAGTCTCAGATTCGTTATTACTTGCGACATATCTGCCAAGTGGATAAGGGCTTGTAATGATTCCTTGATAATCTTAAGACCGTGTTGTTGCCAGCCACAAGTGGCCGTAAAACGCCGGAATCCGTGCTTTCAGCGCATACAAACAATCCTACTCCGCTTCATAATCGTATTTCGTCAAGTTAGAAGGCTGCAGTTTGTGTGTGCAAACCAAAGCGATGAGAAAATTACTTGGTGTAAAGTGCCTGTTAAAACTCGTAGACTATAATTGTGGAATTTTTGAAAAACAAAAGAAGTTGTTGATGATCGATCATTGTCCCTTTGTTAACATCTCTGGTTCCATCAACACGTAAATTAACTTTCATTTGGGGACATCGTGCAATTCAGTCATCAGTCACACACTATTACTGCCATTTAGACGACATGTGAAGCACACGCCCTCCTTAACATTCCACAAGGTCATTTAAAAATGTTTTTATGTAACACACTGAGCCAGCTATTACGTTGTGCTTCACAAACACCCGAACGTGCTACTCTATAAATAGTTGTCAGCACTTTTCAGAGTTCTTCTATACTATCTGACTATGAATATTTATTAGGCTTTAGGAAACCTGTAGTTTGTTTGCAGCGTCTTTTACCGAACCCTCAACAAAATAGCAATACTAAAACTACGATCATCGATTTTACAGCTATGTATGTTATTATATTGACTGATTGTTCCATCGGCTCTTGGTAGAATATTTTAAACATCATATAAACACGCACAACACTGGTGCAATATTCTACAGTATTTATTGTTTATTTCACAAACCAGTTTTTGGCTGTTGCGCCATCATCAAGTACAAAGATAAGCAAATGGTGCAGTGAAATTTTATTGGATGAATGATTTTAAACCAGTGCATCTACAGATAAATCTCCATTTCCACAGATGAAAAATTTAAATCTTAGAAATAGAAATAAAATAGGATTATTTCATTATACATGCGATGTAAGATTATTTAACTAAGATAAAATATGTGACACATTATCTAATAAACAATACAGAAATTACAACAATAGTGCATACAAGTTTATTCTTCAATTAATTTTCTTCTATAGAAATGACTGTATGGCAGTGTTGGCCAGCATGTCCCAGATGGGTTCAGCCGCCAAGTGCAAGTCTTATTTGAGTCGGCGCCACATTGGGAGACTTGTGGTCGGTGATGAGGATGAAATGATGATGAGGACAACACAACACCCAGTCCCGAGCTGAGAAAATCTCCAACCCGGTCGGGAATCGAACCCTGGCCCAGTGCATGGGAGGCAAGTGCGTCTCCAAAACCACGTAAGGGGCTACGTACGTTTCACAGTAACAAAATTCGTTAAAGTCAAAGATTGTTTTATTTTTCGCGCTCGTAATAACTCGCGCCTGAGAGTGTTTGCACTTTTTGTAAAAAATGTTCAAATGTGTGCGAAATCCTATGGGACTTAACTGCTAAGGTCATCAGTCCCTAAGCTTACACACTACTTAAATTATCCTAGGGACAAACACACACACCCATGCCCGAGGGAGGACTCGAACCTCCGCCAGGACCAGCCGCACAGTCCATGACTGCAGCGGCTAGACCGATCGACTAATCCCGCACGACACTTTTTGTAAGATGTCAGTTTGAGAATATTCTCTTAAAACTTAAAGAATTCGGTCAGCCTTGTGCAAGTTAACTGTCGAAATCTTCCGAAACTAAATAATAATATTTTTCATTGTATCTACTTAGTGCTTCGAATCTCATCATTACTTCAAAAACCATCTTCAATCAGTGCTAGTCACAAGACGAAGATTTTTCTACAGAGAACAACTTTTTACTTATCTGCTCACTAGCTCAGATACAACAGTATTAACAGTATTTTTGCATTTAATATTTAATTTTATTTCAATTTTAGTCGAAGGAATAGCACGATAGTGTCTTCAACTACGTAGAAGTTCGCTGACCGCCTCTGTTGCAGCGACGCCCTAGCCGCGTGGAACACCTTGTGCCTCTCATGATGGAAATGAAACAAATTTAGCGCATATACAAAATCAACTCAACAATTGCAGAAACATTATCAGTTCAATTACGCAAACGTACAGCATTACATAGTTGGCGTCCTCAACGTAAATTTTATGTTTAATGTCCTATGAGTGTTTAATCTGTAGACATTACAGTTTGTCCACTAGGGCACACGACGAATGGAACTGTAAAGACCATGAATGACGTTAAATTCCTCTTAAACCCACGATTCCACGTGCAGGTGACAGTGGTGGAGTGTAAATGGCGTTACTCTTAGCTACTCTGTGCGGTTTCGCTCAAGTCCTAACGATTTGCTTGTCGGAGCATGTAGTACACTTCATGCCAGTTTGGTGTACGTTGCATGCATGGAGCTGTAGTTTTAATGACCAGCAGCGTATAAGCGTATAAGGCATTCCCTTGACTGGCGACACTGCGACATGTCAGAAAGAACAGATACCATCTTCATATACACTCCTGGAAATTGAAATAAGAACACCGTGAATTCATTGTCCCAGGAAGGGGAAACTTTATTGACACATTCCTGGGGTCAGATACATCACATGATCACACTGACAGAACCACAGGCACATAGACACAGGCAACAGAGCATGCACAATGTCGGCACTAGTACACCTTTCGCAGCAATGCAGGCTGCTATTCTCCCATGGAGACGATCGTAGAGATGCTGGATGTAGTCCTGTGGAACGGCTTGCCATGCCATTTCCACCTGGCGCCTCAGTTGGACCAGCGTTCGTGCTGGACGTGCAGACCGCGTGAGACGACGCTTCATCCAGTCCCAAACATGCTCAATGGGGGACAGATCCGGAGATCTTGCTGGCCAGGGTAGTTGACTTACACCTTCTAGAGCACGTTGGGTGGCACGGGATACATGCGGACGTGCATTGTCCTGTTGGAACAGCAAGTTCCCTTGCCGGTCTAGGAATGGTAGAACGATGGGTTCGATGACGGTTTGGATGTACCGTGCACTATTCAGTGTCCCCTCGGCGATCACCAGTGGTGTACGGCCAGTGTAGGAGATCGCTCCCCACACCATGATGCCGGGTGTTGGCCCTGTGTGCCTCGGTCGTATGCAGTCCTGATTGTGGCGCTCACCTGCACGGCGCCAAACACGCATACGACCACCATTGGCATCAAGGCAGAAGCGACTCTCATCGCTGAAGACGACACGTCTCCATTCGTCCCTCCATTCACGCCTGTCGCGACACCACTGGAGGCGGGCTGCACGATGTTGGGGCGTGAGCGGAAGACGGCCTAACGGTGTGCGGGACCGTAGCCCAGCTTCATGGAGACGGTTGCGAATGGTCCTCGCCGATACCCCAGGAGCAACAGTGTCCCTAATTTGCTGGGAAGTGGCGGTGCGGTCCCCTACGGCACTGCGTAGGATCCTACGGTCTTGGCATGCATCCGTGCGTCGCTGCGGTCCGGTCCCAGGTCGACGGGCACGTGCACCTTCTGCCGACCACTGGCGACAACATCGATGTACTGTGGAGACCTCATGCCCCACGTGTTGAGCAATTCGGCGGTACGTCCACCCGGCCTCCCGCATGCCCACTATACGCCCTCGCTCAAAGTCCGTCAACTGCACATACGGTTCACGTCCACGCTGTCGCGGCATGCTACCAGTGTTAAAGACTGCGATGGAGCTCCGTATGCCACGGCAAACTGGCTGACACTGATGGCGGCGGTGCACAAATGCTGCGCAGCTAGCGCCATTCGACGGCCAACACCGCGGTTCCTGGTGTGTCCGCTGTGCCGTGCGTGTGATCATTGCTTGTACAGCCCTCTCGCAGTGTCCGGAGCAAGTATGGTGGGTCTGACACACCGGTGTCAATGTGTTCTTTTTTCCATTTCCAGGAGTGTATATACAGGGTCAAGTATCGCACGAAATAAGCATCAAACGAAAAAACTATAAGAACGAAACTCGTCTAGCTTGAAGGGGAAAACCAGATTGCGCTGCCATAGGTCAAATGGATATCATCTGCTTTTTTAAAAATAGGAACCCCCATTTTTATTACATATCCGTGTAGTACGTAAAAAATAGAATGTTTTAGTTGGACCACTTTTTTCGCTTTGTGATAGATGCGCTGTAATAGTCACAAACGTATAAGTACGAGGTATCACGCAACATTCCGCCAGTGTGGATGGTATTTACTTCGTGATACATGACCCGAGTTAAAATGGACCGTTTACCAATTGCGAAAAAGGTCGATATCGTGTTGATGTATGGCTAATTGTGGTCAAAATGCCCAACGGGCGTGTGCTATGTATGTTTCTCGGCATCCTGGACAACATCATCCAAGTGTCCGGACCGTTCGTCGGATAGTGACGTTACTTAGGGAAACAAGATGTGTTTAGCCACATGTGAAACGTCAACCACGGCCTGCAACAAATGATGGCGCTCAAGTAGGTGTTTTAGCTGCTGTCGCGGCTAATCCGCACATCAGTAGCGGACAAATTGCGCGAGAATCGGGAATCTCAAAAAACGTCGGTGTTGAGAATGCTACATCAACATCGATTGCACCCGTACTATATTTCTATGCCCCAGGAATTGCATGGCGACGACTTTGAACATCGTGTGCAGTTCTGACACTGGGCATAAGAGAAATTACGGGACGATGACAGATTTTTTTGCATGCGTTCTATTTAGCGACGAAGCGTCATTCACCAACAGCGGGAACGTAAACCGGCATAATATGCACTATTGGGCAACGGAAAATTCTCGATGTCTGCGACAAGTGGAGCATCAGCGACCTTGGCCGGTTAATGTATGGTGCGGCATTATGGGAGGAAGGATAATTCTCCCCCATTTTATCGATGGCAATCTAAATGGTGCAATGTATGCTGATTTCCTACGTAATGTTCTATCGGTGTTACTACAAGATGTTTCACTGTATGACAGAATGGCGATGTACTTCCAGCATGATGGATGTCCGGCACATAGCTCGCGTGCGGTTGAAGCGGTATTGAATAGCATATTTCATGACAGGTGGATTGGTCGTCGAAGCACCATACCATGGCCCGCACGTTCAACGTATCTGACGTCCCCGGATTTCTTTCTGTGGGGAAAGTTGAAGGATATTTGCTATTGTGATCCACCTGACAACATGCGTCAGCGCATTGTCAATGCATGTGCAAACATTACGGAAGGCGAACTACTCGCTGTTGAGAGGAATGTCGTTACACGTATTGGCAAATGCATTGAGGTTGACAGACATCATTTTGAGCATTTATTGCATTAATGTGGTATTTACAGTTAATCACGCTGTATCAGCATGCGTTCTCAGAAATGATAAGTTCACAAAGATATATGTATCACATCGGAACAACCGAAATAAAATGCAAACGTACCTACGTTCCGTATTTTAATTTAAAAAAACCTACGTATTAGCAACTGTTCGACTAAAACTGTGAGCCATATGTTTGTGACTATTACAGCGCCATCTATCACAAAGGGAAAATAGTTGTCCAACTAAAACCTTCATATTTCCTTAAGTACTGCACGAATATGTAATAAAAAATGGGGGTTCCTATTCAAGAAAACGCAGTTGACATCCGTTTCACCTACGGCAGCGGAATCTATCGGGCCAACCATATCGCCATCTGGTTTCCCTCTTCAAGTGAGACAAGTTTCGTTATTTGTAGTTTTTTTCGTTTGACGCTTATTTCGTGCGATATTTGGCCCGGTCACGATCAATCGACCACCCTGTGTATATAGATAAGGCTCACCGGCCATTTGACCATCTTCGTCTGTGCAGATGCACAAACAGTGCCGCAAATCTTACGGTAATCGGCAGTAAAGCCGCAAGTGATGAGTATAAAGGGCAGGGGCACTGTGAATATAGTGCAGGACAATAAGTTGCCGATGTGGGTCTCACGGGAGGCGTGCCAGAGATAAGTCTCTGCAGTCGCATTATCCTCTGTGTCCTCGGTAGTTCAGTTGGATAGAGCGTGTGCCAAGTAAATTAGAGATCCCGGGTTCGTGTCCCGTTCGGGGTATACGTTTTCAACTGTCCCGGTTGGTTTATATCAACACCTGTATGCAGCTAGGAGTATTCATTTCATTGTAATTTCAAACCAAACAGACCAGTTGACGTAGTGTTATTGGAACGACTGCTCCGTAGTGTGGCCGGGAGAAGCAGCCAACAAGAAGAACGGAAATATGACGCTAGAGGGTGCAAAGATGGAGACGGTAGAAATACAATTACGTACCACCCGAAGGCTGGTAACCGTCACGATATAAATGAAAAGAGGGGAAAGACAGTGTGTAGCCCGCCCGGCTAGCCGTGCGGTCTAACGCACTGCTTCCCGAGCGGGAAGGCGTGGCGGTCCCCGGCACGAATCCGCCCGGCGGATTGGTGTCCAGGTCCGGTGTGCCGACCAGCCTGTGGATGGTTTTTAAGGTGGTTTTCCATCTGCCTCGGCGAATTCTGACTGGTTCCTCCTATTCCGCCTCAGTTACACTATGTCGGCGATCGCTGCGCAAACACTGTCTCCACGTACGTGTACACCATAATTACTCTACGAAGAAAACATTGTGGTTACACTAGTCTGGAGAGTGACGTTCCCGGAGGGGGGGGGGGGTGTCCACTGGGGGCCGAACCGCACAATAACCCTGGATTCAGTGTGGGGCGGCAGTGGGGTGAGATGGACTGCTGTAGCCTGTTTTGAGGTTGTCTACCACTGAGGGCTACGGCGGGGACGAAGCACCTCCGTCGTTTCTAGGTCCCCACTTAAATACATGCATACATGTAAGACAGTGTGTAATATAACAATACGCAGAGGGGTATTACAGGGCGCGCGATAACAGCTCATAAGGTAAAATTAAAAGTACCTTACAAAAATTTCCTGCAATAAAACCTTACATACCTATAACATGATTAAAATAGCAAGAAAACCCACCAGTGTCAATGGGACAAGTAACCTTTCTATCGTCATAAAATAGTACTAGACACAGAGAGAGTAAAAATATATACATGGGCTGTCATAGAAACATAAATTTCGTGAAGTAATACAGGAGTAATATAAAACTGGAAGTTACCTATAAAAATGGTTAAAATTGTAAAAAGAAGCCAATAGGGAAACAATTGAATATAGATAAATGATCGCTCCATAGTCATTAGAAGTCATAGGTAGTGCAAATAGTCCTTTTTAGGTCCATACCTGCTGCTCACAGTGCTCATGCAAACTGCCTGCGCCGGTTACCCATTGGAACTTTGGATGTTTCGTTTTGTAGCTCTTCAATTTAAGCAGTTCTGACAATTCGAACGCCATTCGAACTTTGGGGGACCGTGTATCTTTGATGGCCCAATGTTAAATTACTTATGTAAATATTTGTTCCCCTATCTTCCTGATTAAATTGCCTTATTTTTTACCATTATTGTACTTTCTAATTCTTATTGTATTTTTCACAGATATATACAGGATGCAATTAAATCAGCGTGAAACCGGTCGTGTATGATCCTACAATAAAGGAATTATTACCAGCTAATGCGGCTACCAGAAACTTTTTAGGACATTTCAACAGTTAAAAAAATTTAAAACATTTCTGTTGTATATCGAAGCTGTGGATGCCCAAATCGTAAAATCCTACGTCTCCTTTATAGATTATCTACAATTTTCTAAAATTGTCGCAACAAGCCAAAGCCGAGAACTCGCCCTGCCTGCTGCCGTCCTTACGTGCTCGTTCCATTTCACATCACTTTGCAACGTTCGGCCTAGATATTTAATCGTAGTGACTGTTTCAAGCAGAACACCACAGTAATGTATTCGAGCACTACAAAAAAAATGGTTCGAATGGCTCTGAGCACTATGGGACTCAACATCTTAGGTCATAAGTCCCCTAGAACTTAGAACTACTTAAACCTAACTAGCCTAAGGACATCACACACATCCATGCCCGGGGCAGGATTCGAACCTGCGACCGTAGCAGTCCCGCGGTTCCGGACTGCAGCGCCAGAACCGCTAGACCGCCGCGGCCGGCTCGAGCACTACAGCATTGTTTTCATTCTCATCTGCATTAACCTACATTTTTCTACATTTGGCGCGAACCGCCATTCATCGGAGCAAACTGCCATTCATCACACCAGACGGAAATTCTGTATAAGTCACCCTGTGTCCTCCTATACTCAATCAACGACGACACTTTCCCGTACACCACAGCGACATTAGGTAACAGTTTCAGATTGCTGCTCATCCTATCCTTCACGTCATTTACGTATGTAGAGAACAAGAACGGCGCTATCACATCTTCCTTGACTTTGATGAATATTCGCCGTCCGGGACAACGTACTAAGTTTTCGAACCACTAACGTATCGGTGAACTTATTCCGTATGCTCGAACCTTCATTAACAGTCCTGCAGAGGGGCACAACGTCAAACACTTTTTGGAACTCTAGGAATGTGGGATATCCCAGTTGCCCTTCATCCCTTGTTCGCAGGATAGTGTGCGACACCTGACATTGTATGGGGTAATAAATGCCTGTTCGTTACAGACCGCATTTTCCACACGCCGCTGTGCGACAGAGATATTCACAGAGGAATTAATTCTTTCCCAAGCGATTTTGGGGAAACTGTTCTGTTAAAACACGGATAATTTGTCATCTTATTGTCTAAAATCGCTGCTTTCCTATGTACTCGCTATTTATTCTCGTTATTGGTCTTTATAACGCATCGAATTTAAGAAATCAGTTCGTAGAGTTTACACATCGAACATCTAGAGGGTTGGATCCCCTCATTCGAAGGCGTCTGATTGCAAAGCCTGGGCTACTCCCAGGTTGGAATCTCCGTCTTCGAAGTTTGTGTCTGTCTGTCTGTCTGTCTGCCCGTCTGCCCGCCGCTTACTGCTGTAGCTGTTCGTCCGTCCGTCCGTCCGTCCGCCTGCCTGCCTGCCTGCCTGCTCGCTGTCCGTCGCCGCCGCTACCGCTGCTGCCTGCAGTCCGTCCGTCCGTCCGTCCGTCCGTCTGTTCGCCGTCGCCGCCGCCGCCGCCGCCGCCGCCGCCAGCCGGTGCTCGCCGCCAGCCGGTGCTCGCCGCCGTCGCCGCCAGCCGCCGCCGCCGCCGTCGCCACCAGCCGGTTCTCGCCGCCGTCGCCGCCAGCCGGTACTCGCCGCCGTCGCCGCCAGCCGGTTCTCGCCGCCGCCGCCGCCGACGCCTGGTCGCCGCCGCCGCCGCCGCCGTCTTCGTCTTCCTCCGTCCTCGTCTTCCTCCGTCTTTGTCTTCGTCTTCGTCTGTCCCCTGTCTGTGTCCTTTCCTTCTGTGCGTTGTTCCTCCCTGACGTCATGTCCACCCCCACCACCACCGTCACCGCTACCACCACCGCCATAGTTTACACTTCCCCTTCCGCCGCCTCCACCACTATAACGTGGTGCGTCCAGTCCCACCCCCCTCCTTCCATCCCACCTCTTCTCACTCTCCCTTCGCCCTCGCTCTTTCTCGCCCCCTCTCCAGCTTCTTCCTCCCGCTCCTCTCGATCTGATCCTTTCCCCCCACTCCCCCAGCCTGTCACTGCAGCGCCGGCTAGGGTGGTGGCCCGTCGGGCCACTGTCCATGCCCAGCTCTCCCCGTCGCCTTCGCCATCACAGCCGCCACCGCCACCGTCATCGTCATCGTCACCGTCACCATCTCCGGCGCCGACTCCAGCCCCGGGACCTGCCACTCCCCATCACATTCCTGTTGTTCCCATCCCCCACACCTCCTCCACCGCCGTCAAGCGCCCCAGTGGCACCCCTGCCTCGTCTGCTCCAAAAAAGGCTCCGCCTCGTCCTCCTTCCCCCACCCCTGATGCCATGGATGTCTCCCCGCCCGTCCCTGCCCCCTCCTCCTCATCCTCTACCCCCTCCTCCTACCGCTACCTCCTCTCCCGTCCGGATCCCTCCCTCCTTGAAGCCCGGAACCTCACCCTCTTCCTTCGCCAGAATTGTCCTGGTGCCCCCATCTCCCTCCTCACTCCTCGCCGTGATTCGGTACTCATCTCCTCCCCCAGCCCTACCCTCCACACAGACCTCCTTTCCCGCATCCCTGTCACTCGCTTTGGCCCTCATGCCTCTCTCACCCCTGCTCCCTCGCCACCTCCCTCCTGCCAACCTCCCCGAACTCGCACACGCATAGTGAACATTCGCGCGCCGGAGATCATCGACATCAGTATCTCGTGTGTGTGCTTCGTTTTGTGTTTCGTGCAGTTACGACTCCACTGTTCACATGTGCCATCGCCGTTCTCCGTGTTTTGTGCGCAGTGTCCACAAGTGTTAGTGTTTTTATCGTCCAACGTGAACGGCTGCATGTTTATTGTTTTTTTGTACCTCCATTTTTTGCCCGCCGTTTTTTGTATTGTGTGTATCACCTCTATGTCATGTTATTGTTCCACTTAAGGCTGAAGAGCAGCGTAATGTGCTGCTGCCAGCCCGCCTGTATAGGTGATTAAAATTACAATAAAGGAAAAAAAAATAGAGTTTACACTGAAAACGTAATAGCTGCCATTTTAGGCCTGTTGTACTTAAGGTCATAACAAATATCGCTTACATATCGAAATTATTGGGATGTTAAACCCGCATCTCAGTTTGGATTTCGGAGAAATGTAGGAACACGCGAGGCAATACTGACTAAACGACTTATCTTGGAAGGTAGGTTAATAAAAGGCAAAGCTACGTTTATAGCATTTTTAGACTTCGACAGAGCTTTTGACAGTACTGACTGGAATACTCTCTTTAAAATTCTGAAGGTGCTAAAATACAGTGAGCGAAAGGCTTAGAACTTGTGGAGCAACCAGACAGCAGTTATAAGAGACGAGTGCTATAAGCAGTGGTTGAGAACGGAGTGAGAGAGGGTTGTAGCCTATCCCAGATGTTAGTCAATCCGTACATTGAGCAAGCAGTAAAGGAAACAAAAGAAAAATTTGCAGTAGGAAATAAAGTCCAAGGAGAAGAAATAGAAACTTTGAGGTTTGCCGATGACTTTGTAATTCTGTCAGAGACAGCAAAGGACTTGGGAGAGCAGTTGAACGGAATGGACAGTGTCTTGAAAGGAGGATATGAGATGAACATCAACAAAAGCAAAACAAGGATAATGGAGTGTAGTCGAATTAAACCATGTGATGGCGAGGAAATTAGATTAGGAAACGAGGCACTTAAAGTAGCAGATGGGTTTTGCTATTTGGGCGGCAAAATAACTGATGACGACCGAAGTAGAAACGATATAAACTGTAGATTGGCAATGACAAGAAAAGCATTTCTGAGGAAGAGAAATTTGTTAACATCAAATATAGACTTAACTGATAGGAAGTTGTTTTTGAAGGTATTTGTATGAAGAGTAGCGATGTACGCAAGTAAAACATGGACGATCAACAGTTCGGACAAGAATACAAGGATTGGACTGAAGGGTGCTGAAGATTAGATGGTAGATCATGTAACTAACGAAGAGGTACTAATATAACTGGGATGAAAAGAAATTTGTGGCATAACTTGACCAAAAGAAGGGATCGGTTGATAGGGCACGTTCTGAGACATCGAGGGATAACGAATTTAATACTGGAGGGAAGTGTGGGAGGTAAAAATCGTAGAATGAGATCAAGAGATGAATATAGTAAGCAGATTCAAAAGGATGTAGGTTGCAGTAATTATTCGGAGATTAATAGGTTTGCACATAATACAACAGCATTGAGAGCTGCATCAAACCAGCCTTCGGATTGAAGACCACAACAACAAAACGTAATGTTCCTTACGTCCTCTAAAATTATTTCTTAAAAGTGAGTACAGAGATATATGTGTTTCCAACAAATGCTCTAAAGCTTTTATATTGTAGAGATATGCCGCACCATGTTGCACTCGATACTGCAGACAGACTGCCGCATAATCGATGGCCTACATATCTATACTAGCTGACATACACAGCACTGACCAGGTATTCATTTTGCCAGTTTTCGATTGGAAACAGAAGCGAAGAAATGAACTGTATTCGTAGTGACATACCGAAAAAAATTTGTTCCATGAATTCGTGAAAATACCTTTGAAATTACAAAAGGGTCATACAAAGAAATGTGTGTAATGTACGAATGTAGAAAGTACAGCCGCTTTGCCTGTCTACAACAGAATTTTGTAAACATGTCTGGCGAAGCCCTCTTCATAGCGCTATGGACGTGTACTGTCTTCGCTTATAAAAAATGTGCGCCCAAAATGCCGCAGCCGCTAGCTGCGCAGTCGGCTGAGGAAGCACATGGAAAGCGGCAGTGATGGGTAGTCGCTCAGAGCGCTGTGGGGGAAATGTGAGCGCTGGAGGGGAAGTGCCATACTAAACTGAAGTCTACACTCACATTTTTTGTGAATATTAAGTGGGCCCCTCCACGCCCACACTTGCATGGTGACCATCAAAGAACTCTACCGTCATCTCTGCTTTCGTTAGTATCTAAAAAGAATTCCGTCGAAAGCGCAGCGATTTATTTTCACTTGGCTTATTAACCATTTGCAACTTTCAGAGAAGCGTCATGAGTGACGAATTTCGAGTAAAACCTACACCTTTCTCTGGTTGCCATATCAAAATGTTCTTCTTTTGCCAAAACACAGCGATGTTTCCACTGTCTTATCTTATTAACATGTGCAGACACAATAGTGAGAGAATTCTGAAAGAGTGGTTTATTAAGTCAGGCACTGTAAAGTCAGTAGCTTATGATAAAGCACATCTCGGTACAAAAAAAGTGTAATGTCTTCACACACGTTGTTCCAGAACCCGTAGCATTTCTCGTTTCACCAGGTATCGATGGCCCTTGAAAATTACATTATTTCTCCGAAAAAGTCTCTAGTCATTGGAATAATAGGTAGAGTATGAAGTTCTACATAATAACGATATGGTAAAATACTCTCCTCTTTGCGTGCTATCACTTGCCAAAATCTCATTTCCATATCTGAAACCATTTATGAAATATGAGGAATGCTGTGGATATTTTATTCTGGTTGTATCGCTGGCCTGGCGCGATCACAAATGAGTGTGTTACAGCAGATCAGTTTTCTCAAGATTCGTGACAGATATATACCGCTACTCAAGTCTAGAGAAAAATTCATATGCAACAACAAATTATGTCATATGTACCAAATGCAAAATCATAGCGACTCTACTTTTCATTGCACACTTTTCCAAATTTCACGCAGTGTCTTATTTTCACATAAATATCAAAATAACTATGTCTATTACCGAAATGATGGGCACGTAATGATGAACCTGACATGTAAAGCTATAAGTAGGCAAAAATGATTTTTTTTACCGAATAATTCCTACAAAATCGTTTGAGAAAGATTGCAGGTTGCCCGCCTCGATTCTGTCAAAGCTGACCGGCCAAAAGGTGGAAAACACTTATCGGCCTCTCCTTTAGAACAAAAGAATGGACTCGCCCAGCGCTTTGGGCGAAAACTGGTCACTGCGCATCGGCCACAGTATTTTGTTCGAGCTGTACAGTCTTTCGCGTTTGCAGTTGAAAGCTGCCAAAAGTGCTGCCAGGTGTAAGGGACTTCCTTAAGTTGACTTGACTGTAGGAGTGTTTTAGTAGTAAACAATAGATGTGTAAAAATTTCATGCAAGATTCAGCATTTTTTCGCGCATTTCAGTGTTTATGACGTCATACCTCTTGAATTATCTATTGTACAATGATGTATTTGTGTAGGTACATTCAACGGCATATATGGACACTGTCTGCGAAATATTATGCGAATAGAGTTAGTAGAAAGAAGTAATAAACTTCATGCATAATGTGGCAGTTTTTTACGCTTCTTACTGTTTATGACATATCTCTAGACATATGTGTCATACAATCATATAATTTTGTATACACATTCAACGGCATATGTAGATAATGTCTGCAAAATGTATTGCAAATAAGAGTAGTTGCAAAGAAGTAACAAATTTAAACGTCATGCACGATGCGGCAGTCTCATTCTTTATGACATCATATCCTCTGAACTATGAGAGAGAGGTGGTTCTTACCCCGACAGTGATTGTTGTCTGACACATTCCGGGCCGAGTCGTAGATTTTCTTCGTTCCTGAGTTGATATTCTAACCTTTTCATCTCATCCTCATCGACGCGAAAGAGATCGAAATGGCGTCATATATAAAGACTCACACACAGACAGGCTCATCCTACTAGTAGCGCAAAAGAATCATTTCATATGTATTGTAAAAGCTTTGGTTGGTTGTTTTTGGGGGGAAGGAGACCAGACAGCGAGGTCATCGGTCTCATCGGATTAGGGAAGGAAGTCGGCCGTGCCCTTTGAAAGGAACCATCCCGGCATTTGCCTGGAGCGATTTAGGGAAATCACGGAAAACCTAAATCAGGATGGCCGGAGACGGGATTGAACCGTCGTCCTTCCGAATGCGAGTCCAGTGTGCTAACCACTGCGCCACCTCACTCGGTGTGTAAAAGCTTTATTCACGAAACAACATCCGGGAACTGTTCCTCGTACCGATATGTAAACACCAGTTTAAGGAAATGTAAGTACAGAACTGTTATATCTGAAAGATACGAGTGGTGTCCTCTTTCCTTTGTCCTATTAATATGTAGTAACGTGTACGACTATTTCTTTTATTGACGTTTTTTTCGTGGACTAAATTCAGCATAAGATTTTGTGATGGAATAGAAATTTAAGGTGTCGTCACAATCAGTAATTCTGTGGTAGCTATCGATTCACGATCATTCGTGTTCTCATTCCAATGTGATTAACAAGAGTCTAAATTGAAAGTAAAATAATCCCACACCATTCATAAAGGAAATCTAAAACCGATTCCTATGTAGAAGAACGTTAGCGTAAACATGCGTCGTTTGTACTGCTGCTTTCTAAATTTGTCTTTCCCAATTTATGAGGCATGTAGCAGTGTCCTACCGCCTTGTTTTCGCGCCAAACATGGTGGTGGGGGCCATTCATTCGATTCCATACACCAAAATTTTGGAGTAACAGCAACCGAATTTCTCACATTGCTTGATCGGTCTCAAGGCTCCTTTGACGACCATACGAAAAAGACAACAATATTATGCTGTATTATCCTCTGGGGGCGGCAGTGGTGGCACGGAATCTCTGCTCCCAGCGGGGACAATCTCCGGCTCTAGGCAACAAAGTAACAGGGGAAAACTGCTCAATTCCCTGGCGTGCTCGCCTCCCCTAATGAGACTCGGTGACCGCCTCCTGGTGACAAACAGAAACCAACCTTCCCTGTGATTAAGTACAGAAATGCAAATCTTTCCTACAGAGCAAATATGTCCACTACTCTAAATATAACAATCACGGAACAGAAGCAGAAATATGAAACAATATTACATATTGATGTAAGTTCCCAGAACTCCTGAAGATAGACACTGACTGTGGATGTTGTATCAGAGACACAGTCCGTTCAGAGATGTCACTAAACACGGCCAAAGATGTAAACAACCATACCTAGTACATAATTGGATTGTTTTCAAGTCATGCAGAATAATTTAATTAAGTACCAGCAGAATAACCATAGAAAATTGTAAAGTAAGTTATTTTCGAGTGATTAAATTATGGTATGGCACTACTGGGCAGGAGACCTTGTCTGCGGTCGTTTACGCGTATTTCTGTTTTGCACCCCTTCGGCAACTTGCGCGCATGTGAAGATGAGAATAAACGGTTAGGGCATCACAAACATCCAATCCCCAGGTGAGAAAATTCCTAACGCAGCCGGGAATCGAACCCGGAACTCCTGGACATAAAAGCAGCGACACTAATTGCTACACCACTAGCTACGGACGATAAATAGTAACTAATGCATCACAAAGAAACTTAGGCCGATTAGCAAAAAGGGTGATTTCATCTTTAAATTGAATCATTCACATTCATTGTGACAAAAAATACTGTTGACCAGTGTAATAGCAAAATCTGGAATATATAAGGTGAAGTATAATTATTGCTGACGGAGGAGCATACTTTGCTATGTAGTGTATGGGCCTTCAAGCTCTGGTGCTGTCATTGCAAATTTGACTCTCGTCGGTCAGTTGTGGATTCTTAGATTATTTCTCGAGGAGGCTGAATTGTTATTATAACACATACAAAATGTTAGATCACTTTATTATAATTACAATAAGATGAAGTACTTAACTTCGTAATGATTCTTAGCAACAGGAATGTCATACATATTTGTCACTGTCACTGAACACTAACATATCACTTGGTACAGAAAACAGTCCCTTCTCCCAAAGTGGAATTGTCTATACACTTTGCTGTAGTTCTGTTTAATACAACTCTCTCACTGCTGGCAGTGGAAAGACGATGATGTCATCTTTGGCGATGATTGCTGACGGGGCAGAGCGGCATTTCCGAGCTCCACGAGGAAGAAAAGTCATGGCTCATAAGTGACAGCAAGTGACACTGCAGGTCTTACGAGTGCCAGCAGTGTCTCCGGCGAGGAGAGAATAACTACACTGAAGCGCCAAAGAAACTGGCATAGGCATGCGTATCAAATACACAGGTCTGTAAACAGGCAGAATGAGGCGCTGAAGTCGACAACGCCTATATAAGACAAAAAGTGTCTGGTGCAGTTGTTAGATCGGTTACTGTTGCCACAATGGCAGGTTATCAATATTTAAGTAAGTTTGAACGTGGTGTCATAGTCGGCGCTCGAGCGATGAGTCACAGTATCTCCGAGGTAGCGATGAAATGGGGATTTTCCCGTACGACCATTTCACGAGGAACCGTGATTATCAGGAATCCGGTAAAACATCAAATCTCCAACATCAGTGCTGCCGGAAAAAGATCCTGCAAAAGCGTGACCAACGACGACTGAAGAGAATTGTTCAACGTGACAGAAGTGCAGCTCTTCCGCAAATTGCTGCAGATTTCAGTGGTGGGCCATCAACAAGTGTCAGTGTGCGAACCATTCATCGAAACATCATCGATATGGGCTTTCGGAGCCGGAGATCCACTCGTGTCCCCTTGACACAAAGTTTTATGCCTCGTCTGAGCCCGTCAACACCGACATAAGACTGTTGATGATTGGAAACATGTGGGGTCGGATGAGTCTCGTTACAAATTGCATCGAGCAGATGGACATGTACTGGTATGGAGACAAACGCATGAATCCATAGACCCTGCATGTCAACAGCCAACTATTCAAGCTGGTTGAGGCTCTGTAATAGTGTGGGGCGTGTGCAGTTGGAGTGGTATAGGACTCCAGATGCGTCTAGAAATGACTCTGACAGGTGACAAGAGCGTAAGCATCCAGTCTGATCATCAGCATCCATTCCCGTCCATTGTGCATTCCGACAGACTTGAGCGATTCGAGTAGGACAATGCGACACCTCAGACATGAACATTATTGTGCACATCTGGGATGCCTTGCAACACGCTGTTCAGAAGGGATCTCCACCCCCTCGTACTCTCACTGACTTATGGACAGCCCTACAGGATTCATGGTGCCAATTCCCTGCTGCACTACTTCAGACATTAGTCGAGTCCATGCCACGTCGTGTTGCGGCACTTCTGCGTGCTCGCGGGAGCCCTACACGATATTAAGCAGGTGTACCAGTTTCCTTGACTTTTCAGTGTATTTTAGACGAGTATAACAATTCTTGACATTGCATTTAAATGCATGCGAGCATTCGAGAGCACAGGACAAGATTAAGATTTTTGGTGGTAGCTTTTCAATTACATATTAATTTTCTGTGGGACCTGTACGGACCCCAGCGTTCACGGCGGACAAGCTGCCTAGTGTGACATGTTCGTTGCAGGGCCCATATTTCTCGTGGGCCACGGATACTTCGCTCTGACGTAAGTGAGCATGTTGCAACGGTGGCGTATGGGGCCCTTGAGGACTTGTCTACACCGACTTAGCACATGCGTCGCTGCATCTGGCAGCGATTATGCTTACTTGTGGTTCCGTCGTGAGGTACGATCTTGTCTTTTTAAATTTTTTAAAAATTTATTGGCTTTCAGGACATGTCCATACACTCATTTCAAAAAGTGTAATGTCAATTATGGCGATACGAAAAGAAGGACAATACAATACCCAGACTCCGATCATAGAAAAATCTCCGACCGGACCGGGAATCGAACTCCGGGTTCCTTCCGTTTGAAAACTGCCCTGCCGACCGTGCAGCTATCGAGGCAGACGACCCTTGTCTTGCGATCTCGTTCTTCCTACGACACCACAGCTCTAGTGTGGGCCACCTAATGAAACCACTCCACGGCCAAACAATCGCGACAGTGTGGGGAACATCTAACGCGAATTTGTATACTATGACCTTTTTGGAATACTGCCCTCTCGTCTCGTATAGGGTGCCTACAAAGCTGTCTTCTCGGATAGCTATGCAACATATAAGTAAATCATATTAATAGAATTTATTACAGTAATTGAATTGACAGTACGTAACTTAGTGTCGCAAGCAATTGGCGGCATCCAAATAATCACTGTCCTTCAATAAATACAGATTTCGTGCAAGCAATTAAAATAAGTCACAAGTCTCAGCTAAACAACTAGGATGACAGCTCATCTCCTTAGGCGGCTATTCTAGTGTGACTCTACTAGTGCGAGTCTACTAGTGCTGCCGAGGTAGGCAGGAGCGGCGCTTATACACTCCTGGAAATGGAAAAAAGAACACATTGACACCGGTGTGTCAAACCCACCATACTTGCTCCGGACACTGCGAGAGGGCTGTACAAGCAATGATCACACGCACGGCACAGCGGACACGCCAGGAACCGCGGTGTTGGCCGTCGAATGGCGCTAGCTGCGCAGCATTTGTGCACCGCCGCCGTCAGTGTCAGCCAGTTTGCCGTGGAATACGGAGCTCCATCGCAGTCTTTAACACTGGTAGCATGCCGCGACAGCGTGGACGTGAACCGTATGTGCAGTTGACGGACTTTGAGCGAGGGCGTATAGTGGGCATGCGGGAGGCCGGGTGGACGTACCGCCGAATTGCTCAACACGTGGGGCGTGAGGTCTCCACAGTACATCGATGTTGTCGCCAGTGGTCGGCGGAAGGTGCACGTGCCCGTCGACCTGGGACCGGACCGCAGCGACGCACGGATGCACGCCAAGACCGTAGGATCCTACGCAGTGCCGTAGGGGACCGCACCGCCACTTCCCAGCAAATTAGGGACACTGTTGCTCGTGGGGTATCGGCGAGGACCATTCGCAACCGTCTCCATGAAGCTGGGCTACGGTCCCGCACACCGTTAGGCCGTCTTCCGCTCACGCCCCAACATCGTGCAGCCCGCCTCCAGTGGTGTCGCGACAGGCGTGAATGGAGGGACGAATGGAGACGTGTCGTCTTCAGCGATGAGAGTCGCTTCTGCCTTGGTGCCAATGATGGTCGTATACGTGTTTGGCGCCGTGCAGGTGAGCGCCACAATCAGGACTGCATACGACCGAGTCACACAGGGCCAACACCCGGCATCATGGTGTGGGGAGCGATCTCCTACACTGGCCGTACACCACTGGTGATCGTCGAGGGGACACTGAATAGTGCACGGTACATCCAAACCGTCATCGAACCCATCGTTCTACCATTCCTAGACCGGCAAGGGAACTTGCTGTTCCAACAGGACAATGCACGTCCGCATGTATCCCGTGCCACCCAACGTGCTCTAGAAGGTGTAAGTCAACTACCCTGGCCAGCAAGATCTCCGGATCTGTCCCCCATTGAGCATGTTTGGGACTGGATGAAGCGTCGTCTCACGCGGTCTGCACGTCCAGCACGAACGCTGGTCCAACTGAGGCGCCAGGTGGAAATGGCATGGCAAGCCGTTCCACAGGACTACATCCAGCATCTCTACGATCGTCTCCATGGGAGAATAGCAGCCTGCATTGGTGCGAAAGGTGGATATACACTGTACTAGTGCCGACATTGTGCATGCTCTGTTGCCTGTGTCTATGTGCCTGTGGTTCTGTCAGTGTGATCATGTGATGTATCTGACCCCAGGAATGTGTCAATAAAGTTTCCCCTTCCTGGGACAATGAATTCACGGTGTTCTTATTTCAATTTCCAGGAGTGTATTTTCTTCGGAGGATAGAGGCCGCTCCTGTCGTGGTGCGGTTCTACTCAGCGTACTAATGGCTGCGTCGTCTCACAGCCTTCTCTGCGGTTACGTTCCATGCAGACTTGCTGGCGCTTGGCCTTAGGCCGAACGTTACTCCCCCCCCTCCCCCTCCCCCCCCCCCCCCCAGAGCGACGGACCGTCGTCGTGTAGGGAGTGCGACAACGTCGGGGGAGGCCGGAGGGTGGACGCTGCGCTGGACTGGAAGCTGTGACTGCAGGGGACGTCAAGCTTCTGCTCGTACCCCGCCATCCGGCCTTCGCTCTGGGCCGGCTGGAGTGGCCGAGCGGTTCTAGGCGCTACAGTCTGGAACCGCGCAACCGCTACGGTTGCAGATTCGAATCCTGCCTCGGGCATGGATGGGTGTAATGTCCTTAGGTTAGTTAGGTTTCAGTAGTTCTAAGTTCTATGGGACGGATGACCACTGCAGTTACGTCCCACAGTGCTCAGAGCCATTTGAACCATTGAACCTTCGCTCTGGCGGAAACGCCCCCCGGAAAACGACCAGAAGGGTACGCGTCCACCTCCGGACACCAAGAACCAGATGTGGAAGGCTGCGGCTGCTGCGGCGTGGGCTGGTCCAGCTTCATCGGTAGGAAGAGAGGAAGCGAAGACTTTTTCGCCATGGGGTCGTCCTGCGGTGTCGTGATGACACCCTCTGGCGGCTGCTGTGACTGAGCTGTCCTCTGGCTCCGCGAATCTGGGGGAAGAGACACAGAAAGGTCATCGTGCACAAGACACTGGTGAAGCTGATTGTGATGTCGGCGCTGCATGCCGTCTGGACCTGAAATAAGATACGTGCAAGCACCAAGTAGACGGACGATCTCGCCCCACGCCCACCGTCTGCTGCCGCTAAAAACCCTGCAAAGGCAATATCATGCGACGCGAAGCGATACCTGCGGTCTTCCGAAGCGCCGGATGCTGAGGAGGGTGGAGCAGGTGGAGCAGTTTCCGATGGCGGCGGCCGTGAAGCAAAATGTACACTTTCACGGCCGGAAATATCATGTCCATTATAATTATCCGGGCTGTTATGCCGTGGTCGGTTGATGAATTCTGTGTCGATTCCCAACGTTGGGAATCGACACAGAATTCATCAACCGACCACGGCATAACAGCCCGGATAATTATAATGGACATGGTCGTGAAGCAGTTCCGTCGGCGATGGTCCACCTCGTGGGTGCGAACGATAGGAGGCGAGAAACTGTTGCAATGATTGATCCCTGGTGTCTGTGGAATGAAGTTTGGCCATCTGCTGCTTGATGGTTCGAACAAAACGTTCCGCTACGCCGTTTGACTATGTATTGAACGGTGCACTAGTTAGATGCTGTATGACATTGCGTTCACAGAATGTTTCAAAATTGATGTGAACTGGGGGCCGTTGTCCAACACTATGACTTCAGGTAAGCCTTAGAGGCAAAAAAAAAGAGCCCCGCGTGATTAGCCGAGCGGTCTAGGGCGCTGCAGTTACGGACTGTGCGGTTGGTCCCGGCGGAGGTTCGAGTCCTCCCTCGGGGATGGGTGTGTGTGTTTGTTCTTAAGATAATTTAGGTTAAGTAGTTTGTAAGTTTAGGGACTGATGACCTTAGCAGTTAAGTCCCATAAGGTTTCACACACATTTTAAAATTTTTTGATAAAAAAATAGAGGACTACACCTGAATTGTCCTACGTGACGTCGTCGAGTTCATTGGCACAGCAAAAGCAAACTTACCATACGAGTCAACCACAATCAACCAACGAGTGTTCCAAAAAGGTCCCGCAAAGTCGATGTGCTCACGTTGCCATAGTGATTGCGACTTGGGCCAAGCAGAGAATTTCTGTGGCCGAGCGGACTGATTTTCCACACATGCATGACACTGTGAGGCCATCTGTTCTATTTGGCTGTTCATACCCGGCCAAGTACAGCGTCGACGCGCTAACCGTTTGGTACGAACAATCTCCCAGTGTCCTTGGTGAAGTAACTGCAACATTTCTTTTTGCAAAGCTTTAAGGATCAACACACGTAGCTATCCACTGTCATTTTGAACGAGAATCACACCTAGCAAAGCTATGCCGACGTGCAAAGTATCGGCGCACTACAGAGTTCTTTATGCTATGCAAAGAAAGAGGCCAAGATGTACGAATGCATTTGAACAAAGTGTTCAACTCTGAATCAGCTTCCGTAGCCTGTGCAGTTTTGTCATAGTTCAGCGGAAATGATTGAAGCAATTCAGAATCCTGAGCATCGATAACAAGACGCAGCGGAAGCGTCAGTGTGTATCAGGGCCAATCGGAAGACGTGAAAGTGTGTCCGCATTACCATGTTGAGCTGTCGGACGATACACAATCTCGTACTGGTACTCAGACAACAACAAGGCCCATCTTTGCAATTTTTGGGCAGCTCGTACAGGAACCCTTTTCGTCTGATGAAACAAGGACTGCAAAGGCTTGTGATCCGTTACTAAGTAGAATTTTCTGCCATACAAATAGTGGAGAAATTTGGTGACACCATATACAATAGCCAGAGCCTCTTTCTCAATTTATGATTGGTTGCACTGAGCTGTGGACAACACTTTTGATGTGAAAGCGATAGGCCTGTCTTTATCACCAATTCTGTGCGAAACCACTGCACCGATTCCGTAAGAGGAAACGTCAACTTAAAACACAACTAGTTTGTCAGGGTCAAAGTAAACCAAGCATCGATCACTGTGCAATGCATCTTTAAGTTTTTGGAAAGCTACTTGGCACTCATCTTTACAAACAAAGGGGACATTCTTGCGACGCAAGCGATGCAATGGAGCCGCTATTTGTGCAGCATTCGGTATGAACCGAATATAATAGTTCATTTTCCTTAAGACTGACTGCAATTCTGTGACACTGCGAGGAACTAGCAAATCTCGTATGGCTAAAAAATGCGACTGAAGAGGATGTACACCTTGACGGTTTATGACACGACCAAGATACTGCAACTCAGATTTAAAAAAAATCACACTTGCCCAGTCTAAACTTTAGTCCTACATCGCGTAACACACGAAACAAAGGACACAAATTTGCAATATGATCTTCAGGTGTACGGCCTGCTACGACAATATCGTCCAAATAGTTTGAACAGTTTGGTACTTGCGCAGTCAGCTGTTCCAAATACCGTTGGAGAGTGGCGGACGCGGAAGCACTGCCAAAAGGCAAACACAAATATTTAAACAAGCCCACACACACACTTTTTGAGATTCCTCATCGAGTGGTATTTGAAGATATGCGTCGCGCAAATCAATTTTTGAAAAGCAGCGACCAGCGCCTAATCTGACCACGAGATCCTATGGGTGTGGCAATGGATAAGTATCAATCATAGTTTGTGGGTTGACTGTAAAGTCAACACAGAGGCGAATGCGACCTGAAGGTTTGGGGAACAAAACCAGTGGGCTTGCCCATTTACTAGCTGGTAATGGCGCAATAACTCCGCTATCTTGCAATTCTGTAAGCTCAGCCGCCAGTTTGTCTCGTAATGCAATGTTCTGGCCTGGCAAAATTTCGGCTGAGCATTGTCTTTCAGAGTAATATGGGCAACAAAATTGTTAACCTTGCCTAAACCTTTAAAAAAGAGTCCCTGGAATTCTTTTAGCAAGCTAGCTACGCTGTCCTTTGCATGGAATGCAGACACTTACAACACATTGTCCTGAATGTTAAAGCCAAACAAATCAAATGAATCAAGACCAAATACGTTCGCACAATCGCTTGATTGTAGCACCGTAAAGTCAGTATTCGCGTATGTGAGCGATACATGGCAGAAAAAGTATATTTTCCGAGAACGGGAATGTCTTGTCCATTATAAGCCGTTAGATTCGTGCTAGTTTTAGACAGGCCTGGGGAGCCTAACAGTACATATGTGCGACAATTTAGCAATGTGGGAGAGGCACCCGTGTCCAACTAAAATTTCACACGTTTCCCACAAAGAAGTAAATGAACAGAAAGTTTGTTGGACTGGCATATCACTGAAGGAACTGCTCGCCTGCCAATTTTGCTAATGCCTGTAGCAGACTTTGAATATACTGCATTAATAACATAGGCCTTGTGACTAGATTTTTGTGAGTGGGCCGAATTCTTATGTTTGTTCCGTTGCAAACATACTGATTCACAAGTCCTTTCTGGTTGGTTGGTTGTTTTTGGGAAGGAGACCAGACAGCGAGGTCAACGGTCTCATCGGATTAGGGAAGGACGGGGAAGGAAGTCGGCCGTGCCCTTTGAAAGGAACCATCCCGGCATTTGCCTGGAGCGATTTAGGGAAATCACGGAAAACCTAAATCAGGATGGCCGGACGCGGGATTGAACCGTCGTCCTCCCGAATGCGAGTCCAGTGTCTAACCACTGAGTCCTTTCTGGCCACAAGCATAACACTGAGCTTGTCTGGAGGGGCAGGCTTGGCATTTGCTGCATGAATAACATCGAGGGCAAGACTTAATTCTGTTCACCTGTGTAGCTGCCTGTTTAGCGAGCTGCTTATGTGGCGTGGAGCATTGTTTACACAGTGCGGCGAGCGCAAGCTGCCGCTTATGGGCCAATTGCAAACAAAGGACTCACCCCAACAAATTGCTGGCTGCTCAAATTTATTGGCTGACAGGGCACCTGAATCGTACTGATCAAGTATTTGCACTACCTTCTGAAATGATGGATCAGACTGTTTCAAAATCTGTTCTCTGAGTTTGAACATGATCTCATCACACGACATAACATCTGAATATAAAGCACCACAAGCACATCTGAATTTGCATTTCCTCGTCATACCCTGCAAATCTGCTACCCACTCATGATAAGTTGGTTCTGACCGTTTTTTTACAATTAAAGAACTGATACCTACCTGCTATCACATTCACTTTTTGGTCATAATAGTTATTTAGCGAATCTACAAGCCATTCATGCCAAAGTTCACTCTGAGTGACATTAGGAAATAGTTTGTTTATAAGGCGGAACACTGAACTTCCTAGCATGGATAAGAAATAGGTTAATTTCATAGTACCTGGTACGTTGTGAGCGAGTACGAGTGCTTCAGATTGTTGCAACCACTCGAGCCATTCCTCTTCTTGTTCACGAAACTGGCGAAAAGGTGGTATACCTGGCTGTAAGTGGTGCTTGTTCAGTGTGGAGCGCTGCGTTGGCCAGTAGCTGCTGCATCGTTTTGAGCAGGGTAGATATTTGCTGAGTCTGGAACTGAAACATCTGCGTTAGCTGTGTTGCATCTAACACTTGCACATGTGGTGCCTGAGCAGTTGGTGGTATATGTGGGGTGGCCATTTTGGAAGAGACAAATGCAAGAAATAGACAAGGCGAGCAAGAAAAATAACTACAAAAGCAAAGAAATTTTCTGCAAAGCCCACCTGGAAACATTGATTAGCAAAATAGACTGTTAAAGCAAGTAAACGCCACTGCAACGTAAAGACAAGAGAGAATTAAGGCGCCAGAAACAGACAAAAGAAAATTCTATGGCCTCAAGGCGCAGGGTTTGTTTGCAAATCCTTGTTGTCAATGTGGGATCCTGCCCACTCGTCTTTTATAGGTTGCCTTGGAAGCTGTTTTCTCGAATAGATAGACAACATACAAGCAATGGAGTTTATTACAGGAAATGAATTGACAATACGTAACTCAGTGGATGTACAATGATGTGTTGCAAGCAATTGGCGACTTGCAAATAATCGATGTCCTTCGCTATATATAATTTTCATGCAAGGAATTAATACAAGGCACAAGTCTCAGCTAAGCAGTTAGGATGACGGTTCGTCTTGTAGTGTGGTTCTTCCACTGCGACTCATCTAGTGCGGGGCTACTAATACGGCCGAGGCTCGCAGGAGCACCGCTTATATTCTCGTCGGATAGAGACCGGTCCTAGTCAGCATACTACTGACTGACGTCGTCTCACAACCTTCTCTGCGGTTACGTTCTATGTTGACTTGCCAGCACTTGACGTTACACTGGAACAACCTAGTCGAAATAAATTCAGTAGCGAGTTTATGTGACAAATTTGCACTAAATGAAATCTGAATTTTTCCATACGTTTCCTATAGACTGATTTATCACTACCTGCTACTTCATTTTAGGATATTAATAACTTCCTTGGAAACTAAAAAAAAATGTTCTTACAGCAATGAAGGAACTCAGAAACAAGACAGGTATTGCAGCTATTTTACAGACCTTGATAAATCCTTCTTACGAAATTATGTGCTAGTAGAGTAAGGTGCCTTATTTTCAGATGGTAGCCTAATTCCAGATAAGTGGATATTTGCTCCCTGACAGTGCTGCTGATGCGAAAACTAGCTGAAGTCCTTGTGCTTCCGCCACCTGCTAATTGCCAAGCGCATCAATCGCGTTCTGTGCTCGCTGTTGATTTTTTCTTAATATCTTACATTTGACAGTAATAATTTGTAGATACAACGTTAAGATCCGAACTGCATGGTAAGTAGTTCGATATTTTAATATTATTTATTAGTGACATATCACATTTAATGAAACTTGTGAGTAGCTTTTATATGTAATAATTCATTACATGTTTCGGTAGTTCAGCCATGTTTGACAAGTAATGCAGGTGCCTAATTTCGACAATCTGACAAATACGACCCTTTATAGATTTCAATTTTTATTTCTTTTAATGAGAAAGTGTTGGGCAGAATGAAATACCCCCCAGGCTGTGGCTAAGCCATGTTTCCGCAATATTCTTACTTTCAGGAGTGCTAGTTCTGCAAGGTTCGCAAGAGAGCTGTAAAGTTTGGAAGGCAGGAGACGAGGTACTGGCAGAAGTAAAGCTGTGAGGATGGCACGTAAGTCGTGCTTGGGTAGCTCAGTTGGTAGAGCACTTGCCCGCGAAAGGCAAAGTTCCCTAGTTCGAGTCTCGGTCCGGCACACAGCTTTAATCTGCCAGGAAGTTTCACATAAAAAAAAGGCTCAAATGGCTCTGAGGACTATGGGACTTAACTTCTGAGGTCATCAGTACCCTAGAACTTAGAACTACTTAAACCTAACTAACCTAAGGACATCACACACATCCACGCCCGAGGCAGGATTTGATCGTAGCGGTCGCGCGGTTCCAGACTGTAGCACCTAGAACCGCTTGGCCACTCCGGGCGGCAGTTTCATATCAGCGCACAGTCTGCTGCAGAGTGAAAACGTCATTCAGGGCTGGGAAAGTCTGACTGAAACTTTTCTAGAGGATGTTAAGGGAAGAAGAAAGATTTTGTGTAGATTGATAAAGGAGAGGGTAATCAGTAGAGAAGATACGAAATTTGCTGACCTATAGAAATGACAGGTATTGACGCAAAGAAATGATATACTAAAAAGATGAGGAGAAAACTACTCACAATTGCTGAATGTTAAATGCAGTGGACTGGTAGATAAGAAGGAAGAAGAATACAAAACTGAAGAAAAAGAACTGAAGAAAAAGAACAAGAAAAGGAATTACCTTTGTTAGGAACCAGGGAAGCCATACAGAAAAAGAAGATTGGTAAAGCAGGAGAAGTGAATGAGGTGACCACACAAGTGATAAAAGTAGCAGAGTGATAGGGTTACAGTGCCTGTATAGAATATATACCACAATTCTAAAGAAGACAGAAATCTCAAAATAGTGAGGAAAGCGTAAAATTTTCTTCGTGTTTAGGAATATTAATAAGAAGGAATGTAATAACTGCAGAGGGTTCAGTCTTACTCCTCATGTAGCTATGCTTTCAGGAAAGAGAGCTCAACGTCTGACATGATCTTTACATTAAAACATTTGATGGAGAAAACACGAAAATTTGGAAAAGTCATGGTGATGTGACATAGATTTTGTGAAAGTCTATGACAGTGTGCCTGCTCATTATTGTTAGCGGGTGCTAGTTCATTAAGGTTCACAATGTCCAAATTTGAGTAAGTTCCTTCAGTTAAGACGCTTCACTACCGTTAGAACTAGTCATTGTAAATTCGTTACTTGAGACGCACAAATCAAAAATAAAAGTTTCTTCGTTCATAATAGTTAGACTCTATCATTCATAGTTCACTTTAATATTAAGTCGTGCCACGGAATTACGAAGTGCCGCTGAAAATATTGAAATACAGGTATTGTATTTCAGTAATACCAAGAACCAGAACGATATTTATACGCACTTTCAGTAGTCAACAAAAATCGATATTTCAATAAATCAATATTTTTAAGAGAATGATTTACCAACAGAGATGTTTGTTTAAAAACATCGAAGCAACGGGATACCATTGGTTTTGCGTATGACGTTTGCCACCTACTACTAACGTTGACAGCTCTAACACTGCTTTGACTGACAGGGATATACATTTATTGTCATTTCTACAGGTGGGTATTACTTGACCTGCTATGACGTCTCTGTCACGGATAGCCAGGCAGACTCTATACGAAAGGGTAAATAACAATAACTACAAAAAATTAAAATAATATACTCACAGAGATAGGAGGTACGCATTGCTCAAAAGCTTTGCAAGCTGTGGTGGTCGTCTTCTGCACTTATAATAAAATTGTCGCCTTGTCCGCCAAGTATTCATTATATTCCTCTAATCCTTACGCGTTTCACTATTAAGTCATTCTCAACAGAACTAAATGAAAAGAAAAAACGCTCATTTAGAAACATACGAGGAACACCAATGGAATACAATATCTACACACCAGAACTTGCACCTACGAAAATCTACGTGTAAGAAAAAATGACGCTTACAAACAGTACGTTTCGACTTCCGTAAATTTCAGTCAAATAGAGCGACATAAGGTTCGCAAATGCTAGAGGAGACACTGTTTCTCTTACGTGAGAAGTAACAACGGGTCCGTTTCACGATATTGCCGTAGCGGACAAGAGGCATCACGCAAGCTAAGTAAACAGTAAGAAGTGCTGTTTTCTGACGTGACGCTGGTGGCACAGTCACTGTTAAACAGCACCAAGTCGTTTACGTCAACTGCTGGACTAATATTGGGTTTAGTACTTACTACCTCGCCGCTATGTCGTGAAGGTTCTGACAGCTGCCAGTCTGGAAATAGTATGCAACTCTGAAAGACATGAATAAGCTCGTTGAGGCGTAGACACAGTTATTTTCAAATGCCAAAGCGTCCGAAAGGGCACCTTCACTGATTTTATTGTTTCAGATTGGAGGATAGTATTTAATTAGGTGGGTACTCCTAACATCTTCTGGTATAGATAAGGAGAACTACTGTCGATTGCTGGTTCTCTGGAACATTTGGAGTTGAGCGCGCGTTTTCCATCACGGCGCTGTTACTGTTACGTTCAATGATGCCCAAGAGCTACCAGTCACGCGCCGGAATAAGAGGTGGGACAAGGGATGCAAACATTATTATGACAAATATCGATGTGTCGGTGTACTTAGAAAATTATCGATGTTATAGAGATAGCCTAGAAAACATCGATGTATTGCGAGCATCGAAGTTTTTTCAAATCCTTAAACCAAGTAGAAACTATTAGTTTCTGTTGCTGGCTGATATTTGTAATTATAGACACTCTGGAAATATTGATCATCCTTGAGTTAATGTTTTATATTCCATGATGTACGTTCCTTGGAGAGAAATAAATTAATGTTGTATTGGAATCACGGTGTTGTGTGTTCGTAATATTTTGGTGCCGAAACCCGGGAAGAAATTGCAATTTCCTGCGTGATTTCAACAATTAACGGCCTACTTCACGCTGTAGGAAACAAGAGGCGACGTCGGACCGCATCACAAGCTAAGTCCATTCCAATATATAATATGATCGAATGAACTGGTTGCTTCAAAACAATTTTTGCGGGTTTGTATTGCAAGCCTGAAACTTGCACTCAGAGTAGCTAGTTTTGTAGAAAGGTTTTTGCTCACTTACGTTTTCGCATACGCTGCTTGTTAAACGTTTAAGCTATTCACAAGCGTACTCGTAAACAATCTTACAACAGCCGTCTTTAGTAAGACATAATGCAGGACGAATCAGAGATACAATTAGCAAACTTCAAAAGAAAGCGAACTAGGGAGAGTACTAATGCTACGCGGTTTTGTGCGGCTGTTGATGCTCTTACCACAGAAAGCCCGTTTGATGATTTGGACATTACAGGGAACGTCTTCAAGAAACTTTAGAGAAGTTCGTTTCATTAGATGACGCTATTCATCTCTGACGATAAATGCAATGCAGACGTGCTGAGCTGTGAGGAATATATAGACGAAGTCAAACGCGCTATACAGAAAGCTACAAAAGCAATTGATTACAAGCTTTCAGCCACAACGTCGCAGATGAATGTCACGTCACCACCAGTGCTCACACAACCAACTGTATTCCACTCTGTCAAGCTACCAGCAATTAAGCTTGAGTCACTTTGTGGAGATGTCGGAATGTGGTCCCGCTTCTGGGAACAATTTGAATCGACCATTGATAAAGACCCGTCCGTTACTACAGTAAACAAACATGTTTTCCTACGAGAGTATCTGTCAGGCGAACCGAAGTTGCTAGTAGATGGAATACCTATAACGGCTAACCCGTACGAAGAAACAAAGAAAATTTTATTGAATAGATACGAAGATAGCAATCGCATTACACAGGCGCACCTCGATTATTTGGATGCGCTAAAGCATGTACAGTCAGCGACACGTGAAACGCTGAACAGTACATTCCTGGAATGTAGCCGTCGTATTCAAGCACTGCGTGCCTTAGGAGAAGACGTCGTGGCATACGGTAAAATTCTCACTCCGAAAATTCTGCGTGCATTTCCCCATGAAATGTGCCGGAAATGGGCCATTCACGCTAGAAGAACCGAAGTAGTGGAAGGAGATGTACTGAAACTACTTAACTTTTTGGAAGAAGAAGTTGGTGGTGCTCTCACTGCACGAAAGATCCGTACAGAATATCAGTCATCTCCCAGCTTCACGCCTACTGCAGCAGCGCTTCACATAAATTGAAAGCAAGCGAAAAATCCGCGTAAGCCTAAACGAGAAGTACCGGTACAACCATATCGCGTATTTTGCGAAGCTCGCTCTCATTGGACCCAAGACTGCAACATAGTAACTGACAGCCAACAACGTATCGATAAACTAAAGCAAAATAATCGCTGTTTTATATGTCTAAACCGAGGTCATAATGCTAGAAACTGCAGTAAGAAGGGCGAGGTCTCGTGTTCTAAGTGCAAGAAAAGTCATCACAAAACTATCTGTACTGACATTGCTGCCTCTTCTTCATCTTCTCAGCAAATTAGCTCTACATCTGTAGGGAGAATCGACGTAAGTTCAGCAGGTTTTACTTATCTTCAGACAGCTCGAGTTTGGGTCAGTGGACCCGCAGGATTAAGCAAACTTACTCGCTGCGTTCTGGATAGCGGTAGTCAGTCAAGCTACATTTCCAAGTTCCTGATTGATGAGCTAGGTTTAAGAACTATAAAACATCGTGATCTATCTGTCAACGCCTTTGAAATGCCATCCGCAACTTCAACTCATCGTAGAGTCGTAGATTTCACAGTACAGGGTACATGGACTGATTCCAAGACGTCTATGACTGCGTTTGAAAGCACATACTCATTTTCCGCGCAACCAACTGTGCCTTCCGATTTAAGAAAACTTGTACGCACACGGGGACTTCAGTTTGCGGACCTAAGGGACGGTACAGAAGATCTTCCCATCGAGATTCTTGTCGGAGCAGATTACTATTGGAAAATCGTTAAAGATTCCTCTCCGATTCGACTAATGTCGTCAGTTGTTCTGGTACCTTCCATTCTAGGTTGGATTCTTAGTGGAAGCAAATCAAGCATCACAGCTAACCTTGTGACGGCAAACTACATCAGTTTAGAGACAGCGACAACAACAGACGATACTTCACGACGTTTCTGGAATTTAGAAACAATGGGAATCACAGAAGATGAAACAACAACTCTGAATCAGAAGTAATTGGCGTTATTGCACGATTTCTCAAAATCCTACTGCATCGAAGACAAAAGAAGAGTGGTGTCTTTCCCCTGAAAACCCAACGTTATGTTATCTAATTATCTTCAGCAAGCAAAGAAGAGATGTGCTTCACTGTAGAACAAATTTACGAAGGACAAGAAACTGAAACAAATTTACGAGGCACAGATGATAGAACACATCAAGAAGAAACATGTGGAAGTCACCCCTTCTGGACAGAAATTGCGTGACGCATTTTATCTGCCACATCATGCAGTAAAGAAAGAAACGTTAGGTGTCATCAAATGGAGGATTGTATGGGATGGTTCGTCGCACGACCAGAATGCACGTTCATTGAATGACTCTTTAGAAATAGGTCCTAATTTACTTCCTGACATTCTTTCAATATTACTGAGATATCGTCTACATCAAGTAGCCTTAATTGCCGATATCAAACAAGCATTTCTACAGTTAGTTAGGAAAGATAGAGATCTCACGAGGTTTTTTTGGTACAAAGTAATCGTAGATGAACAAGGAAACTATATTACAACTGACGGAAGGATTACATACCGCTTCACCCGGCTACCTTTCGGACTTACCTGCAGTCCGTTTCTTCTTGCAGCAACGCTGAAAGAACTTGCTGTAATGCACAAAACGAATTTTCCGCAAGCTGCTTTACTTGTTGAAGATAATAGGTACATGGATGATTTTGTAGCAGGTGATAAAGATGACAATGCCGTAATTAACTTATATTATGAGCTTACATCACTCAAGGGACAGATCAGTCTACCAATGGCAAAGTGGACCACAAATTCAAGCCAACTGATTGGAATATGGCAATCAGAAGGTGTCATAAACAGTAGAGATACGGAGGTACTGGGAGTCCACTGGAACACACAGACTGATACACTCAGTGTTGTTCACAACAAATTTGGTCAAGAGGAATTGAATAGGATGAGCTTTTACCCCTTGATCTTAGCAAACGCTGGCGAATGTGGGTATCAACACTGCCATCATGTTCACACATAAAATGCCCCGATGGGTTGGTGTATCTGAAAACACTGAGCCAGAAATCCATGTCTTTTGCGACGCATCAGAAAAGGCCTACGGAGCAGTCCTATATGTACGGTGCACCACAATAAAAATGGTATCAGTCCATTTAGTTTGCAGTAAAAACTGACTAGCTCCCATCAAAAAAATAACTCTTCCACGGCTGGAACTTCTAGCGACACTTCTTGGATCAAGACTACTTCATTATTTCTGTAAGGCCACGAGCTATAATGGAAGTCGTGCAACATTGTGGACTGACTCAACTGTAGCCTTAGGTTGGATACAACATGACCCTAATCGATCGAAAACATTTGTGTCAAACCGTGTTACTGAAGTACAACGACTAACGAATCCGTCACAGTGGAGGCACTGCCCTGGTGACGAAAATCCAGCTGATCTAACCTCCAGAGGTACCACAGCAGATAAACCTCACCATGCTTCTGTATGGTTCCATGGACCTGCTTGGTTAACAAAACACAGAACACAGTAGCCTCGAATTTTACAGACGGAAGAGCACTTCTTGCCAGTAAAGAAGAAATTAACAGACCAAGTCTTCATGGTACAAACAACGATTCCTGTTTTAACAGCTACATGGTACAGTAGCTACTTCAAGCTCTTAAGAGTTAGAGGATGGGCACTTCGCTTTAAACGGTACTCATTGAAAGAAAACAGAACACCTGGAGAATTAAAAACATCAGATTTGGGCGAAGCACTCACTTACTGGATTCAAGTTGTTCAACAGCAACATTTTGCGCTCGAACTGCATGCACTATACAACATGCCTCTACCACGTAATTCCTAGATCGCTCGCTACAACCCATTCTTGGATAATGGTCTTATTCGTCTCTGTGGACGGCTGCAGTTTGCAGAATTACCCAGAGATCAACGCCACCCGATTCTTCTTGAAGGACATCATCATTTCACACGTTTACTGACCCAGCAGACTCACATTCGTTTGCATCACCTTGGAGTAATGATAGTGTTATCCGAACTGAGAATAGAATTCTGGATCCTTAGAGCTCGACGGGCAATTAAACATGTGCTAAACCGTTGCCTACCTTGTAAGATGTTGAAAGCTCACGTTGTTCAACAAACTGAGGCTCCATTACCAGCTGAACGAGTCTCACCACTGAAACCATTTACAGTAACTGGTATTGACTTTGCTGGCCCATTATATGTCAGACAAGGACGTATTACGAAGAAAGCGTATATTGCTCTATTCACATGCGCAACAACACGAGCCATACACCTGGAACTATGCTCATATATGTCAACTGACGGATTTCTTCAAGCCCTACAAAGGTTTGTCGGAAGATGAGGAGTGCCCAGCACAATTTACACTGATAATGCTACTACCTTCCATGCCACGCACTTAGAGCTGAAGGAGCTCTGGCAGGCTCTCATGGCAAGGAAGACGCACAAGTACCTCGCCCAGCAAGCCTTCACTTGGAAATTCGTCGCCCCACACGCGCCTTGGTGGGGAGGATTCTGGGAACGGATGGTGGGATCTGTCATACGCTGCCTGAAAAAAGTTTTAGGACAGTCACAGTTGGACGAAGAAGGTCTCAACACAATCCTGGTTCTGATCCTGCTCAAAAACTCCATGAAACTCATGAACCAAGGCCAGGTTCAGGAAGACTCCAGCTGAGTGATGTCGTTCTTCTATATGAGAAAGTTCGCCCACGACACATGTGGACGAAGGCGCGGATAGAAGATCTTCATGAAGGAAGAGATGGGAAAATACGAACTGTAACCTTAAGAACTTCAGAAGGATCCATAATCTCACGCCCCGTTCAACTGGTCATTCCTCTAGAAGTTGACCAGGGTGGGGAGGGTGTTGCGGGTTGATATTTGTAATTATAGACACTCTGGAAATATTGATTATCCTTGAATTAATGTTTTATATTCCATGATGTACGTTCCTTGGACAGAGATAAATTAATGTTGTATTGGAATCACGGTGTTGTGTGTCCGTAATAGTTTCTATGTTTTTAGCGTAGTATGAAGTGTGCGTCTGAAAGAAAGTAACTAAGTGCTGATAAAAATTTTGATAAAATGACATTCGATTAGTTTTTTTTATTTTTATTACAAACGTTCGACTAACACAAGTCTCAACACAAGTACAGTGCATAACAAGGTACATAATCGCTGAAATTCCTTTTTTTAGTATTCGAAGTTGTATTTTACTGTTTAGCAACCGAATTTACAAACGACTGTTATACTTCCATATATCAATAGCGTTCTCTTCTTTTTCTGACTCGTCGGAAGAATCGGCTTCCTTACTGACTTTATTAACGTTTTTCGCGAATTTGCTTAAGTAAGTGACCAACATACGCTTGACCAAAGGATCTTAAAAATGTAAAAAATTAAACCTCGGGTCCACGCAGTGGCCAGTGCCACAATTGCGTTGTATTCGATTCTCAAATCATCTTGCCGTTTTTTTTTCCATAATTCACTTTTCAAGTGAATTACAGTCGTGTTTTTTTGGTAAATTATTGTTAAGGGTTTCATTCACGCAACTTATTGGCGGTATTTGATAGAAATGGATACCATAATCTGTTTTAACCAGTTAGAGGAAAGTTTATTCAGTTGCTCATGGCAATCGGAAATAATCCCAGGAAAACCCATTACCGAGATAAGGAGTATCCTATGTGTTAATCCAGCTCATAGTCTCCTTGTGTGCCAAACTTCATCCAAATACGTTCAGCACTTTTAGTAATTTTTTAAAAAGAAAACTCGAATAAATAAACTCACACATCACTATATCGATTTTATGACACAAAACAATAAAATATTTCATAAAGTAAAAGAGGAACACACTGGGTTTTAGCATATAATAGAGTAATTTCATTGATATTAAAGAATAACTGTGTTCCAAACACTAACAACTCAAATATAATGAGCAACAAAGAAGGTATGTACTTACCCTTCAAGAATTAAGATTACACCAGGAATTCACAGTTTTAAAAAATTTAACAGATCAAATTATTGTTAATTAATAGGTCTATCGTAGCATGCCCCTTTTTTAGATTATCAGTTTTACAAAACAACATAAAAACAGCTAGGAGAGAAGTAAACTTTAACTGTGAATGGCCGTTGACGAAAAAGGGCATTGTTTTAAATCTCACACGAAAAATGGTACAAAACTACCATTCAAAATAACATGGATACATCGATGATTTGCAGCTGGAAACATTGGTAGCAGACATCAGTATTTTTCTATTAAAACAGTGGTTTTTAAAATATCAGTGTGTGGTTACTGTCCCTAGATGGGGCTCGTGTAGAGTTGCCATATCTAGCTGGGACCTCGTCATGACACTCTGAGATGGAGATGTAGAAATAAAGTAAAACATTTTTTTCATATAATTACTTTTTAATTAGAACATATTACGTGGAACTTGCTGCGGTGGAAGTAGTTGGTTCATCATATTTTTCGGAAGTTTTCACTTTTTTTTGGTAATTCTTTTTTCCCTTTTACGTATTTATAAATTTCCATGCAAGTCGGCTTGTAGTTAAATAGCTCTGTAACATCACAGTTTCTGGCAACAGTCGATTTCTGTCATCGGTACAATGGGCCGACATCAGCGAAACTACTCTTTCCACAGTGGCGTTGTGTGCGAGAATAGAAAACAAATACTCGCATAATTTTAGCAGTGGTATTTGCTTTCAGGATTTTCGGTTTTCTTAAGAAAGTAAATCCACCTTTCTTTCACGGAGTGTTTAGACTTACATTCTTCCGAGTCACGCTTGGTTTCTAAAAAGCTCTTCAGATACATATATTCCTTAAAACAACTGTAGTCTGAAATCTTCACAGCATTTTTAGTCAGGTATATAATAATGTTTTCAGTCATCGCCCATTCTGGGGGATTCAGATGACGTCATCCATTTGTTAAAAGAAGTAGCCCTTTTCTCTAAGTAATCAAACGCTATAGAACAGAAAGCCATTGTCTCTTCCTCTAATTTCCAAATCAAAATAATTATTCTTTAATTTGTTCAAATTAATCTTGGTTTGCATGCTAATAAAATTTCCAGTCTTCCTTGCATTCAGACGTCTTTCAGTGTCGATTTATATATTTCTTATTTCAGTTATCGAGATTTTATTCTTCTCCACGATTTTTATGTATTTTGTTTCGAACTGAGCGTAGTATGAATGTGGAAGCATGAACGGTCTTCTGAAAAAATCTGAAATTATTTTACGTGGCCTGTCTTCGGCATCAAAAAATTGTTTAACTGGACTCCAAAGCTTAAGAATTCTCTAATCAGTGGGCAGTAACGACAGACATCTTGTTTTTGAATGAGAAAGAAGAGTCAGAAGATTGACATCAACGTATAAGCAGAACCCTTTCAACTTCTCTGTCCTTACCGTGTGTATAGAAAAATAATAAAATATTTTCACGACCATTATTTCAATATCGACAGTTAAGACTCCAGTAGCACTTGATACGTTATTGTAGAGAATATGGGCAGGGCTTCCGAATCCTTCTACGTTTTTTCCTAGTTCTTCTTTAACTTGCTGAAACGCATTCCGCTGGCCTCGTCGATGATGCCCTCCAGAGTGTTGTTGGTATTGGCATTGTCTCCACAAAAAGCGATTAATTTATCTAATGCAATCTGCAATATCTTTAAGTGTCTAGACAACACTTTGCAACTGTTTCCAATGTTTCATTATTCAGAGAATCAAACTTCGACAGCTTCCGTTGGATTCCGCCAGTTTCAGTAAATTTCCTTTGACTCTCCGTGAAGACACGAAAAGTGGTAAGGTGCTTCAACTAGCAACTTATCTTGCAGACCTGCTCCTCGCCTTGATAACTCCTATCATAAGCGTTTATTTTGGTAGATGTGAAAATGAAAATAGCACTGGATGTGTGATTAATTGACTTATAAGAATAATCCTACTACTTACGGCTTCTTTCTTTTATTTATTTAATCCTCGGTAGCATTGCACAGACCAAATCCCATGTACTGTTGGTTTCTAATTACGAATGAATGCATTCAAACTCTCAGACAACACGCTAATAAATAATGAAAGTTAATGACATGATTCACCCGCTCAATGTGAGCATTCTAAACATTATGACAGGTGTTGTAATTCACCCTTTCATTTGTGTGTCGTGCACTGGAAACGCTCTTTGGAGAGGATGGCGCAGTCAACCTTCGTGGAAAAGAGCAGCTCTTTAGAAAGAGCCTCAAGAGACAAAGCACTAAATCCGCCCGCCTTAATCTCAGCGCATTGTTAACTCAGGGTACCCCTCCCTCTCCGCTATTGTGCCTACTTCGCCATAAATTTCTTTTCCCCGCATTTTTATGGGATAGCGCGTTCTTCTTATATTAATCAGCAGAGTGCCTTAGGCACTACGTTACGCAGAGCAGATATCACGTTCTCTCTTTTAAGGCTAGTGGCAAAATCAAGAGTTTTCATAGTTTAAACTGCAGAAATTTATTGTTTTTCTTTTTTATTTTGCTTATTTAATGTATACCCTTCGACGTGACTCATTCAGCCAACCTTTGATAATGGTATTTGCTGTAAATGCTAGCCAGTCATGAAACAACAGATCACCGAGACAAAGTACGGAAATGCGTTTCATGAGAAAAACAGTTCGATAGAAGTGAAGATACAAAAAAGAGTTACGGAATCAGGAAATAAGTGAAGATAATTAATTTCAATAGAGAAGTAGTAAAATACCAGATTAACAAAAATTTTTGAAAAAAAAAAAAAAGAAACTGTCGAAGATTTTGTGAAGTGATTTGTATGTTGTTGTCGTTGCTGTTGTTGTGGTCTTCAATCCGAAAACAGGTCTGATGCATCTCTCCACCCTACTCTGTCTTATATGATTTGCCTCGATGCAAGAGATAAAATAGGCTAAACATACATTTGAGGAACCTTTGAATGATGCTTAAAATCATATACAACAACTGAGATGCTCATACGTTAGTGACATTATGAGAAAACTGACAAGGGAATGGTCCAATTCGACATGATGAAACTTATCCTGAAATTTTTCACACAGGAAAGAAATGCACTGTTAAAATTTTAGCTTTAAGGCGCGCTACACGTATTTTTTTTAAATGCTAGAGCTAAACGTTGCCATAACTAGGGTGTTAATTGGAACCATGTGCGTCTTCGGCTTCTTTGCACGTACACAACGTGATCAAAAGTATCCGAACCCCTAGCTGAAAATGACTTACAAGTTCGTGGCGCCCTCCATGGATAATGCTGGAATATGGTTTTGGCCCATCCCTGGCCTTGATGACAGCTTCCACTCTCGCAGGCATGCATTCAGTCAGGTGCTGGAAGGTTTCTTGGGGAATGGTAGCCCATTCTTCACGGAGTGCTGCACTGACGAGAGGTATCGATGTCGGTCTGTGAGATCTGGCACGAAGTCGGCGTTCCAAAACATCCCAAAGGTGTTTTTTTTTTTTTTGGTCATTAGTCTACTGACTGGTTTGATGCGGCCCGCCACGAATTCCTTTCCTGTGCTGATCTCTTCATCTCAGAGTAGCACTTGCAACCTACGTCCTCAATTATTTGCTTGACGTATTCCAATCTCTGTCTTCCTCTACAGTTTTTGCCCTCTACAGCTCCCTCTAGTACCATGGAAGTCATTCCCTCATGTCTTAGCAGATGTCCTATCATCCTGTCCCTTCTCCTTATCAGTGTTTTCCATATATTCCTTTCCTCTCCGATTCTGTGTAGAACCTCCTCATTCCTTACCTTATCAGTCCACCTAATTTTCAACATTCGTCTATAGCACCACATCTCAAATGCTTCGATTCTCTTCTGTTCCGGTTTTCCCACAGTCCATGTTTCACTACCATACAATGCTGTACTCCAGACGTACATCCTCAGAAATTTCTTCCTCAAATTAAGGCCGGTATTTGATATTAGTAGACTTCTCTTGGCCAGAAATGCCTTTTTTGCCATAGCGAGTCTGCTTTTGATGTCCTCCTTGCTCCGTCCGTCATTGGTTATTTTACTGCCTAGGTAGCAGAATCCCTTAACTTCATTGACTTCGTGACCATCAATCCTGATGTTAAGTTTCTCGCTGTTCTCATTTCTACTACTTCTCATTACCTTCGTCTTTCTCCGATTTACTCTCAAACCATACTGTGTACTCATTAGACTGTTCATTCCGTTCGGCAGATCATTTAATTCTTCTTCACTTTCACTCAGGATAGCAATGTCATCAGCGAATCGTATCATTGATATCCTTTCACATTGTATTTTAATTCCACTCCTGAACCTTTCTTTTATTTCCATCATTGCTTCCTCGATGTACAGATTGAAGAGTAGAGGCGAAAGGCTACAGCCTTGTCTTACACCCTTCTTAATACGTGCACTTCGTTCTTGATCGTCCACTCTTATTATTCCCTCTTGGTTGTTGTACATATTGTATATGACCCGTCTCTCCCTATAGCTTACCCCTACTTTTTTCAGAATCTCGAACAGTTTGCACCATTTTATATTGTCGAACGCTTTTTCCAGGTCGACAAATCCTATGAAAGTGTCTTGATTTTTCTTTAGCCTTCCTTCCATTATTAAGCGTAACATCAGAATTGCCACTCTCGTCCCTTTACTTTTCCTAAAGCCAAACTGATCGTCACCTAGCGCATTCTCAATTTTCTTTTACATTCTTCTGTATATTATTCTTGTAAGCAGCTTCGATGCATGAGCTGTTAAGCTGATTGTGCGATAATTCTCGCACTTGTCAGCTCTTGCCGTCTTCGGAATTGTGTGGATGATGCTTTTCCGAAAGTCAGATGGTATATCGCCAGACTCATATATTCTACACACCAACGTGAATAGTCGTTTTGTTGCCACTTCCCCCAATGATTTTAGAAATTCTGATGGAATGTTATCTATTTCTTCTGCCTTATTTGACCGTAAGTCCTCCGAAGCTCTTTTAAATTCCGATTCTATTACTGGATCCCCTATCTCTTCTAAATCGACTCCTGTTTCTTCTTCTATCACACCAGACAAATCTTCACCCTCATAGAGGCTTTCAATGTATTCTTTCCACCTATCTGCTCTCTCCTCTGCATTTAACAGGGGAATTCCCGTTGCACTATTAATGTTACCACCGTTGCTTTTAATGTCACCAAAGGTTGTTTTGACTTTCCTGTATGCTGAGTCTGTCCTTCCGACAATCATATCTTTTAGGATGTCTTCACATTTTTCCTGCAGCCATTTCGTCTTAGCTTCCCTGCACTTCCTATTTATTTCATTCCTCAGCGACTTGTATTTCTGTATTCCTGATTTTCCCGGAACATGTTTGTACTTCCTCCTTTCATCAATCAACTGAAGTATTTCTTCTGTTACCCATGGTTTCTTCGCAGCTACCTTCTTTGTACCTATGTTTTCCTTCCCAACTTCTGTGATGGCCCATTTTAGAGATGTCCATTCCTCTTCAACTGTACTGCCTACTGCGCTATTCCTTATTGCTGTATCTATAGCGTTAGAGAACTTCAAACGTATCTCGTCATTCCTTAGTACTTCCGTATCCCACTTCTTTGCGTATTGATTCTTCCTGACTGATGTCTTGAACTTCAGCCTACTCTTCATCACTAGTACATTGTGATCTGATTCTATATCTGCTCCTGGGTACGCCTTACAATCCAGTATCTGATTTCGGAATCTCTGTCTGACCATGATGTAATTTAATTGAAATCTTCCCGTATCTCCCGGCCTTTTCCAAGTCTATCTCCTCCTCTTGCGATTCTTGAACAGTGTATTCGCTATTACTAGCTGAAACTTGTTACAGAACTCAATTAGTCTTTCTCCTCTTTCATTCCTTGTACCAAGCCTATATTCTCCTGTAACCTTTTCTTCTACTCCTTCCCCTACAACTGCATTCCAGTCGCCCACGACTATTAGTTTTTCGTCTCCCTTTACATACTGCATTACCCTTTCAATATCCTCATACACTTTCTCTATCTGTTCATCTTCAGCTTGCGACGTCGGCATGTATACCTGAATTATCGTTGTCGGTGTTGGTCTGCTGTCGATTGTGATTAGAACAACCCAGTCACTGAACTGTTCACAGTAACACACCCTCTGCCCTATCTTCCTATTCATAACGAATCCTACACCTGTTATACCATTTTCTGCTGCTGTTGATATTACCCGATACGCATCTGACCAGAAATCCTTGTCTTCCTTCCACTTCACTTCACTGACCCCTACAATATCTAGATTGAGCCTTTGCATTTCCCTTTTCAGATTTTCTAGTTTCCCTACCACGTTCAAGCTTCTGACATTCCACGCCCCGACTCGTAGAACGTTGATTATTCAATCTTTTTCTCATGGTAACCTCCCCCTTGGCAGTCCCCTCCCGGAGATCCGAATGGGGGACTATTCCGGAATCTTTTGCCAATGGAGAGATCATCATAACACTTCTTCAAATACAGGCCACATGTCCTGTGGATACACGTTACGTGTTTTTAATGCAGTGGTTTCCATTGCCTTGTGCATCCTCATGTCTTTGATCATTGCTGATTCTTCCGCCTTTAGGGGAAATTTCCCACCGCTAGGAGAAGAGAGTGCCCAGAACCTCTATCCGCTCCTCCGCCCTCTTTGACATGGCCGTTGGCAGAATGAGGCTGACTTCTTATGCCGGAAGTCTTCGGCCGCCAATGCTGATTATTTGTCAAAACTTACGCAGTGGCGGGGATCGAACCCGGGCCCGAAGACGTTTTTTTTTATTATGAATCAAAAACGCTACCCCTAGACCACGAGCCGGCCGCGGTGGCCGAGCGGTTCTAGGCGCTTTAGTCCGGAACTGCGTGACTACTACGGTCGCAGGTTCGAATCCTGCCACGGGCATGGATGTGTGTGATGTCCTTAGGTTAGTTAGGTTTAAGTAGTTCTAAGTTCTAGAGGACTGATGACCACCGATGTTAAGTCCCATAGTGCTCAGAGCCATTTTGAACCTAGACCACGGGTACGCTGTGTACGGGTACGGGTACGGTAAGTTGTTCTATAGGATTCAGGTCACGACTCTGTGCAGGCCAGTTCATTACAGGGATGTTATTGTCGTGTAACCACTCCGCCACAGGCCGTGCATTATGAACAGGTGCTCGATCGTGTTGAAAGATGCAGTCGCCATCGACGAAATGCTCTTCGACAGTGGGAAGCAAGAAGTTGCTTAAAAGGTCAATGTAGGCCTGTGCTGTGATAGTGCCACGCAAAACAGCAACTGGTGCAAGCCCCCTCCATGAAAACCACGACCACACTGCAACACCACCGCCTCCGAATATTACTGTTGGCACTACACACGCTGGCAGATGACGTTCACTCGTCGTTCGCTGTACCCACACCCTGCCATCGGATCGCCACATTGTGTATACCTTGATTCGTCACTCCACACAACGCTTTTCCACTGTTCAATCGTCCAAGCGAGGCGTCGTTTGGCATTTACCGGCGTGGTGTGTGGACCATGTAATACAAGTTTTCTCGCCCCCTGCCTAACTGTCATAGTACTTGCACTGGATCCTGATGCAGTTTGGAATTGCTGTGTGATGGTCGTGATCAATGTCTGCCTATTACATATTATGACGTCTTCAACTGTTGGCAGTTTCTGTCAGTCAACAGACGAGGTCGGCCTGTACGCTTTTGTGCTGTACGTGTCCCTTCACGTTTCCACTTCACTATCACATCGGAAACAGTGGACCTAGGGATGTTTAGGAGCGTGAAAATATTAGGTACAGACGTATGACACAAGTGAAACCCTATCACTTTACCACATTTGAATTCCATGAGTTCCGCGGAGCTCCCCATTCTGCTCTCTCACGATGTCTAATGACTACTGAGGTCGCTGATATGGAGTACCTGGCAGAATGAAAATCGTATGTTTTTGGAGGTGTCCTGATACTTTTGATCACATAGTGTATAACCGCCCATCGACTAATGTACAGGAAAGGTGTGGACTAGGGAGCCGGTCCTAGTTTGCCCTGACTCCTGGGGCATCAACAGTCCGGGAGCAATGCCAGTGTCAATTTACTCACTTTTTGCCGCACGAGAACCTCTTATAACAGTTGTAAGTACAGGCCTTGCTGCCGGCGCGCGAATCAGCGAATAAGCAGGCACACCTGTCACAAGAGACGTAGCGTCCTGTAGCGCGAAGTTCAAAATACACACACGCGAATTTTGAGCACTTAAACCATACCATATATGTCTCAAATCGTTACGTTTTTGAATAACTTGCAGTTCATATCGTTAGCCAAACTGTTGCAGGTGTAATTGTTACACAAGTCACTAGCAGAGGAAAAAAAATCGAGGCAGTGTATGATGTTGCATCATAGACGACTTCCATCAGTTAGAACATTGATATATTGACATGAAGTATTTTACAAGAATTCCTGTAGCACAGTTATTGTGATAATTTTTGAATAATGTGTATTTTACTAGCAACGAATCAGTTCATTGATTTTTTCCAGTAGTCGTCACAAAAACGCGAAGCGTCTATTAGATGACGAAAAGAAACGTTTTCTTTACATCTGGCACACCTGATAAAAGAAAAAATTTAATGTATTTACGCATGTAAATCGATATTTTTACTTAGACAGAACTGGAATGGACTAAGAAATGGTCGTGACTGTTGTTCTACATATTGTGTTGCGTACCAGGCATACTTGATCAGATTCGTAAAACCTGGTGATGCCAACTGAAATTCCACAAATGCGTGAAGTTTAATAATACTATACCGCTGATAAACCTGAAATGACAAAGGACTATCAGAAATTGTACTCTTCCACAATTTTCTGAAAAATCATTTACAGTGTCGAACGAATCTTTTCGTCGTCCTCCTAAAGGCATACGTGATGTTAAGTCCAGGCCAAGAGTCCAAAAAAAGAAGTTAACTACTTGTTGTAACTGCAAAACGACGTTCCAGATGTAATATTTGCTATTATTCTTTTCCATTTTTCCAAATTTTGCTACGTCCATGACAAATAAACAGTCCTTGTTTTTTAAATTTTTGGTCGCATAAAGCTGCGGAAACAGTAATTCACTGAGTCTTATCACTGCCATTGTTGTGTAAGCATGCGTCAGAGCATTCATCTACTACACAATCGACTTTGTCTTCCTTTAGCTCGAAATGGTAAATTGTAGTTTGCTGTTCTTGCACGAAATCCGACTAATTGGCTTATTAGCTGCATCTTAGGGGATAACAAGAATCTTCGTCTTTACGTCAACCGGGGACTTATGACCTAAGATGTTGAGTCCCATAGTGCTCAGAGCCATTTTTTTTTTTACGTCAACCACAAATTTCCCTGCAGTATTGCATATTAATCACATCTCCTCTTCCTTGTGGTACACTCTGGTAATTTTCCGATGTCTTTTTCCGTGTAATTTCCTGAATCTGTTTAACTAGGTCGAAGAAACATATAAATCAGCAATGTTAATTTCACTTGCAATTCAGAGGACTCTGTCACGTAGATCTCCATCTATAACGGTGAATTGACTCTCACTCCTTCGAATAGTTCTTATTTCACAATTTTATGAGTTTCATTTTGGCGTGTGTTTTGCGCTTTGTACAAATCTTTATTCTATTTATACAACTTATATTCAGATTTTATGAAACGGAACCGACTTTGCACACTGTTTAACTTTAAGCGTTTTGTTCCACCTTCGTTTAACAACAAAATTTACAGCTTTTTCTTTCACACTGAAAGCTATTACCGTACATATTTCTTAGTGCTAGTTTTTGTTCTGGTCTGTGATTAGCACAACAGTCATCGATAGAACCATAATTCTGGTAATCTTCAGTTATTTCCTGTTTCTTCTAATGTTTCCAGAATTGCTAACGAAATGTCGACATAATTCGAATGAATGTCTAAAAAATTAACGAGTAAATGACACATATATAGTCATATGGAGAAGTAACTGATTTCGACTGCATAGCACTTTCTTCATATTTCAACTTTGCAAGGTTGGTAGGCTTCCACATTACTGTGAAACTCTAGAACCTGTACAGAGACAAATGCTATATAGCTAACATATAAGAAGAAAACATAAAGAAAATTAATTCAGTTTTATCTACATTTCTAACAATTAGCGGTACTGCAAAAACATCTGCTATTTATTATGAGTATTAAATGAGTTGCAAATTCAAGAGAATAGTAACTTCAAACAACGGTGTCAGAGAAATTATCAACGGAATCTGAAATTCAGTTTACAAATTACGGTCGCGTTTGCCGTGTTATTTGTTTCTGGCTGGCTCTGAGCACTATGGGACTTAACTTCTGTGGTCATCAGCCCCCTAGAACTTAGAACTACTTAAACCTAACTAACCTAAGGACATCACACACATCCATGCCCGAGGCAGGATTCGAACCTGCGCCGTAGCAGTCGCGCGGTTCCGGACTGAGCGCCTTAACCGATTTCTTTCTGATTTGGCGTCAACGAAGGCTATGCAAAGTCCCCCCCCCCCTCCCCCCAGTGTGGTGCATATGCTGTCTGCCGGTGTATTATTCCCGTATAAAAAATTTCAGGACAGATTTCGACATGTCGGGTTGGAAAGCTCCCTTCTGAGTGGAATTCCAGTAGACAGATATGCTCTATTACTCTTTCAAATTCGTAAGATTCTAAGTTAAACATTTACCTTTAACTTCTCAATAGCCACCTCATTTGCTGTATGTAGTTTCAAGCATTATTCAAACGCGTATCAGATCTTTCTTTAATGCATTTGTCTGGGCATACAGACCACAAAGATAATAACACAGTACCGCTGGTAGCCGATGCAGGACCTCGTAGGGGCCAAGGCAACGAAAGCCGAAGCAATGTGTGGTCAGTATGACAACCACCACCACGGCTTCTAGTCAAGGGCAGCTCGGGACGCGACCACTGCGACCCGAATACCCGCTGATATGCGGCAGCCGCAATCCTGCGATTTCCATCACTCGACTCCGTTTTAACCGTGCCTCGCTTCCTGCATATCTGTATAGAATCACGATTTACGATTCCGCTGCATGTGAGTGTGATTCCGAGTGAAAATCTGATGGAAACCACATCTTGTTTTGGTGTTCCAAATCTGACAATGAATCATCAGGATTTCTGAAGACTTAGATGAGTATGGGTTACTTCCTCCCTCAGTCAGCGTCTCCTCTTTTGGTCTCTAAAGACATTCACCTGTATATAAAGATATTCGGCGGCACAAAGCGATTGTCAGTTTACTTATGAGTATAAACTGTGCTGTTTTAATCATCTTGGGGTTGAAGCTCTTTTTTCCGTGTTTGCTTTGACAATGCGTACGTTTTTGGATAGGGTCCACCTTTAACAAAACACAATTTTGTTTTTTAACCCAAACATGTTTCACTGCAGTTGCAGCGTCTGGTCAACCTTACTGACATACAACTAACTAACCCAGAAATAAATTTTCTAGAAAAAGGCCCAAAATACAATGTCAACACACACATCACACACAAGACAGTGGAGAATCTTATCACAGAAAGTGAGTACATCATAAAACAACAAGAAAGAAACAATAACCCAAACTTCAATGCAGGTCTGACAAGAGAATTAGTCGCAGAAGAAATAAGATGCATAATAAAGGCAAACAAAAACAATATATTGACAGGAACAAAACCCGAAGAAGAAAAAATCTCCAGAAAAATAAAGGACAAACTAAAAAACAATGAGGCACTCATAACGAGATCAGGCAAGGGCTCACTATGATAATAATAAAACAGGATGAATACAAGGAAAAAACCTTAAAATTTCTGGAAGGCAACAACATAACAAAGCTAACCAGTGACCCAACACAAAGATACCAGAAAAACACAATAACACTCCTAAAAAATACCTCACACATGTTCACAAATCACAAAGCAAAATGGTTGAAACAAAAGAACCCTCAAGCACCCACATTGAACAGCCTACTAAAGCACCACAAGGATGGTATGCCGATTCGCCCTGTAGCCAATTCCAGAAGTTCTCCCACATACCACTTAGCCAGAGAAATGCACACATGCTTACAGAAACATTACATATACACAAATAACAGAAGCATACACGACACTGACGAGCTGATACAACAAATCAAAGACATCAACACACCCACAACAGCCACACTCATTTCAGTTGACATCACATCCATGTACACCAATATCCCCACCACAGAAACCACCAACATCATCAAACAACAATTAGAAGAACAAGCCAAAATTCCCAAACGCCACATTAAATAAATAGCTAGTATTCTAAAACTAATCACAGAGCAAAACTGTTTCTCATTTGACAATCAGTTCTACTCACAAGAAAACGGGCTTCCAATGGGATCACCAGTCAGTGGACTCATAGCCAACATGTTTCTCAGTCACATTGAAAATAAAATATTTGGAACAATAGTAAGACCCAAACAATATCGGATAATACAGGGCGGTCCATTGATCGTGACCAGCCCAAATATCTCACGAAATAAGCTACAAACGAAAAAAATACAAAGACGAAACTTGTCTAGCTTGAAGGGGGAAACCAGATGGCGCTATGGTTGGGCCGCTAGATGGCGCTGCGTAGCTCAAACTGATATCAACTGCGTTTTTTAAAATAGGAACCCCCATTTTTATTACATATTCGTGTAGTACGTAAAGAAATATGAATGTTTTGGTTGGACCACTTTTTTCACTTTGTGATAGATGGCGCTGTAATAGTCACAAACATATGGCTCACAATTTTAGACGAACAGTTGGTAACTGGTAGGTTTTTTTAAATTAAAATACAGAACGTAGGAACGTTTGAACATTTTATTTCGGTTGTTCCAATGTGATACATATATCTTTGTGAACTTATCATTTCTGAGAACGCATGCTGTTACAGCGTGATTACCTGTAAATACCACACTAATGTAATTAATGCTCAAAATGATGTCCGTCAATCTCAATGCATTTGGCAATACGTGTAACGACATTCCTCTCAACAGCGAGTAGTTCGCCTTCCGTAATGTTTGCACATGCATTGACAATGTGCTGACGCATGTTATCAGGTGTTGTCGGTGGTTCACGATAGCAAATATCCTTCAACTTTCCCCACAGAAAGAAATCCGAGGACGTCTGGCCCTATGAACGTGCGCGCCATGGTGTGGTGCTTCGACGACCAATCCACCTGTCATGAAATATGCTTCTCAATACCGCTTCAACCGCACGCGAGCTATGTGTCGGACATCTATCATGTTGGAAGTACATCGCCATTCTGCCATGCAGTGAAACATCTTGTAGTAACATCGATAGAGAATTACGTAGGATATCAGCATACATTGCACCATTTAGATTGCCATCGATAAAATGGGAGCCAATTATCCTTCCTCCCATAATGCCGCACCGTGCATTAACCCGCCAGGGTCGCTGATGTTCTACTTGTCGCAGCCATAGTGGATTTTCCGTTGCCCAATAGTGGATATTATGCCGGTTTACGATACCGCCATGCAATTCCTGGTGCAATCGATGTTGATGTAGTATTCTCAACACGGACGTTTTTGAGATTCCCGATACTCGGGCAATTTGTCTGCTACTGATGTGCGGATTAGCCATGACAGCAGCTAAAACACCTACTTGTGCATCATCATTTGTTGCACGTCGTGGTTGACGTTTCACATGTGGCTAAACACTTCCTGTCTCCTTAAATTATGTAACTATCGCCGGCCGAAGTGGCCGTGCGGTTAAAGGCGCTGCAGTCTGCAACCGCAAGACCGCTACGGTCGCAGGTTCCAATCCTGCCTCGGGCATGGATGTTTGTGATGTCCTTAGGTTAGTTAGGTTTAACTAGTTCTAAGTTCTAGGGGACTAATGACCTCCGCAGTTGAGTCCCATAGTGCTCAGAGCCATTTGAACCATTTATGTCACTATCCGGCGAACGGTCCGGACACTTGGATGATGTTGTCCAGGATACCGAGCAGCATACACAGAACAAATCCCCTTTGGGCATTTTGATCACAATATCCATACATCAACACTATATCGACCTTTTCCGCAATTGGCTAACGGTCCATTTTTACACGGGTAATGTATCACGAAGCAAATACAGTCCGCACTGGCGGAATGTTACATGATACCACGTACTTATACGTTTGTGACTATTACAGCGCCATCTATCACAAAGCGAAAAAGTGGTCCAACTAAAAAATTCATATTTCTTTACGTACTACACGAATAAGTAATAAAAAATGGGGGCTCCTATTTAAAAGAAAACGCAGTTGATATCCGTTTGACCTATGGCAGCGCCAGCTAGCGGGCCAAACATAGCGCCATTTGGTTTCCCCCTTCAAGCTAGACGAGTTTCGTTCTTTGTTTTTTAGTTTGATGCTTATTTCGTGAGATATTGGGGCCGGTCACTATCAATGGACCACCCTGTATATTGGTTCCGTTATGTAGGTGACATCATATGCCTTGTAGATGAAACAGCAAGTGGCATTCAACAACTCCACAATGATATGAACAAAGTATACCCAAAAATAAAATTCACCATAGGAGCAGAACACGACAAAAGGTTAATCTTCCTTGACCTCACAATACACAGACACAACAACCAACACCACTTCTCTATATTCAGGAAAGTGACCACCACCAGCACAGCCATTCACAAAGATTCTAATGATCCGATTAAACACAAACTAGCCGGCTTCCAATATATGCTACACAGACTGAACAAAATCCCATTCACTGAAAAGGACTACAAGAATGAATTAAAGACAATCAGACAAATAGCAGTAGAGAATGGATATGACACAAACACTATAGATAAACTGAACCACAAAATTAAAACAGAATTGAAAAGGACACCAACACACAAAAACAAAAGCCTCCTCATCAACTTACAAACACACAGAACCCACATATGAGTAGACATGAACAAGAAACACCCACAGTGACAAGCAATTGGTTCATTCTCACCTACAGCAACAAAGCAGTCCACAGAATAGGCAACATACTCAAAAAACAAGGGGTAAAAACAGTCTACAGGACATACACCTCAACATAGAGAAAACTAAGGACAACCGACAGAAGCACAGACAAAGACAACACATTTGGTACTTAGCAATTAACATGTCAGGACTGCAAATCAGTTTATACAGGGCAGACAAGCAGAAACTTTAATACCAGATACACAAAATACAAAAGAGCATTAAAAAGCAACAGCTGTCATTCCACATTTGCTGAACACCTCATAGACTAGAAACATGGCCCAACAAACATCAATACTGATTCGAAAATTGTCAAATGCAGTAACAGCCCCCCCACAAAAACTAATAACTGAAGAAAATTATCAGATACAAAAAGCCACAGCGGAAGGAAAACAAGTGATAAATGAATACACAGCTCTCTGCAATGGAACTCTGTTCTATGCCCTCAAATAATTATTAGACAAGACCAACCTATAGAGCTCTCACTCCTCCCCACCCCCACCCCAGCAACCCCCCCTCCCCCCAGCCACACACACACACGAATTCACAGACACCTCTAAAAGATTCAGAACAACCGCCAGGAACATTCAACTGTTCCACTGTCAGCCGTCTTGTTTTTACACCTTCAACTGTTCCACTGCCTGCCATGTTTGTTTTTGCAGCTGGTAAACAGTGAAACAGTGATAGTGAAAGTGGCAACTCAGTATGTAGTGTTTGACAGTGATGAAGATGAGGAAAAAGAAAACATAAGTGAAACATTAGGTAAATGGACACACACACATAGAATTAATTAATTTCAGGCGTAGAAATGACAATTTCATATCGTAATTTTGGCTTAAACAATTTATCTACTTTAAGGTGTAAGTGGTTGCAGATGACAAGCTGTGGAACTTAACAGTCACTGTAGAAACACAACACATTATAAAAACCACAACATGTGGTAAAAAGGTACGAATTCATAATTTATGTGTTTTTTTCAAATACCTGTAATTACGATTTAAAAACTAATAGTTACATGTATACAATCAGTAAAGAACATTCTTTAAATTTAACAGATGAAAAATAAAAGCCCACTGAAGATGCTGCAACTGCAGTGAAACATGTTTGGGTTAAAAAAAATTGTGTTTTGCTAAAGGCGGACCCTATCCAAAAACATACATATGTTTTGTTTTATTTTAAGCACCTGGAAAACAAATTTGTTATTTCATTATATTAAACAGAAAAGTTCGGTTTAAAAGTACAGGGTATCCATAAAAGGATGTCCCAATTTCAGTGGTGTGTTATAAAAGTTTAATTTAGACTGTTGTAAGTAGACTGTTTATGTGTTTGTATGATAGCAGCACTATGCAGCGCTCTGCATCAATAACTCTGACAGCGCTGTGTGCACTCTGTAAGAGACTCTGTGGCTGGTCGGACTAGTAGCTGTAAGTTAATTGTCAGCGGTGATGGAGGTTGGAGGTGAACAGCCAGCAGAGATGGAAGTTGGGAGTGAGCAGTCAGCAGTGATGAAGGTTAGAGGTTAATAATTACCAGTGTTGGAGGAATTAGCGCGAGCGGACGGTCTGAATGTATATCCGTCACTGAGATGAACTTTTTGAATTGGTTGTCACATTCTTAAGGTAAAAAACATTGTTTGCTCTGCAACAAAATCTTTCCTTTGCTAACCACATGCCTATCAGTAGTCAGAGCCTTCAGTAGTTAGAATCTTTTATTTAGCTCGCTGTACTGGCGCTTGCTGTATTGCAGTACTTCGTGTAATGAAGATTTTTGTGAGGTAAGTGACTTATGAAATATATAGGTTATTGTTAGGTTTTCTACAAATTCAGCGCGATTCTTTTGTATTAATTATTTGAAGTCAGGTTATCAATTTTAAAGCAGTCAAATCTCGTTATTGTTGAATATTGTGAGTAATTAATGGATAGGAAAAGTTTGAGTTCTGTTTGTCAGGGAAAATTCTGTAGGTCAGGGTTAATATGATAAAGAATATCAAAGTGACTCTTTCATTCAATTTCACTCAGCAGTTTCAGAGTTAAACAACACAGAAACTGCACGTTCTAAGTTATTTCAACTGAAGTAAAAGAATTTAAATAAACAAGTTTCACTATTTAAAACAAATCATACATCAAACTGAAGGTAAGCAAATCTAGCTTTCCTCAGAAATGTTCAATATGTGCGCCTTTAGCTATATGACACACATCCAGCCTAAAATACAATTCTTCGCACACTCTGATTAGTGAGTCCAGAGCAATGGAAGCAACAGCCACTTCTATTTTGCTTCTCAATCCGGTGAATCATTGGGTAGTGGCGGAACGGAGACATCATATTTTATAAGATCCCGAAGGGAAAAATGATATGGCGTAAACGTGGGGGCCATCCATCTGAAAAGAGCTATGTCGGATTGAGCACTACGACCAATACAATGATCAGGGACTTCGACATTCAACCACTCTAAAGTTTGGAGATTCACCTTCTAACTGGAGAAAGAGCCATTCTTGCGTGGATAAGCCATCCCCGTTGCGGTAACTTCAACGACAGTTGATGTCAGGACACAGTGCAGGAAACATTTAATTCTGGGGAAACCTTTTGACATTCGTCAAGTTGATGAAGATGTTATGACCCCGGTACGGACGTTATGGGTATCTATTTACCCTCTCACTTTATGAAAATTTGCCCGATCTCTGACCACACACGATCAACAAAGTCATTGAGCTGCGGCCCTGTTTTGCTATCTTTGGATCCTCTGACTGAATAGCGTCCCTGTAGGAGGCACGAGTGCCGCATAGATTCACTCGGCTTATCCCTGTTTTCGAGTGACGAAAAGGCGGGACCCGTGCCGCGGTTGGCGAGTTGGTGCTAGTACAAGGCGGCAGCAGGTAGGGACTGAGGGGTCACTCTGTTGACATGGTGGCCGTTGGACCTCTTCCTGTATGCACGATAGCGTCCATTGTAGCTGATTTCTGGGTTTTGGAGAGAGAATGCACCAGTAATTTGCCTTCTCGCCGTGTGCAATGTGGATGTTAGCGGCTGGAATAGCGCTCTGAATGATGGTATATAGAGAAATACAGAAGTTTTGGTGCGTATTGTGTTTGTTCCCTCATTGAACACCACCGGTGGAGTTTGAAACATGAGGTTTTCTTGCAATTACTATAATCTGCACTGAAGAGCCAAAGAAACTGGTACAGCTGCCTAATATCGTGTAGGCCCCCGCGAGCACGCAGAAGTGCCGCAACATGACGTGGAATGTACTCGACTAATGTCTGAAGTTGTGCGGGAAGGAATTGACACCATGAATCCTGCAGGGCTGTCCCTAACTCTATTAGAGTACGAGGGGCTGAACCCCACGTTGCAAGGCATCCCAGATACGCTCAATAATGTTGACGTCTGAGGAGTTTGGTGTCCAGGGGAAGTGTCTGAACTACACTGTAGCAAATCTGGATGTGTGGGGTGTCGCACTGTCCTACTGGAATTGCTCAAGTCCGTCGGGATGCAGAATAGATATGAATGGATGCAGATGATCAGACACGATGCTTACGTACGTGTCACCTGTCAGAGGCATATCTAGACGTATCAGCGGCCCCATATCACACCAACTGCACATGCCCCACACCATTGCAGAGCCTCTACTAGCTTGGACAGTCACCTGCTGACATCAGGGTCCATGGATTCATCAGGTTGTCTCCATAACCGTGCACGTCCATCCGCTCGATACAATTTGAAATGCGACTCGTCCGACCAGGGACCATGCTTCCAGTCATCAACAGTCCAATGTCGGTGTTGATGAGACCAGGCGAGGCGTGAAGCTTTGTGTCGTGCACTCATCGAGGGTACACGAGTGGTCCTTCGGGTCCGAAAGCCCATATCGATGATGTTTCGTTGAATGGTTCGCAAGCTGACAATTGTTGATGGCACAGCATTTAAATCAACAGCAATTTGCGGAAGGGCTGTATTTCTGTCGCGTTGAGCGATTCCCTTCTGTCGTCGTTGGTTCCTTTCGTGCAGGATCTTTTTTCCGGTCGCAGCGATGTCGGAGATGTGATGTTTTACCGGATTCCTGATATTCACGGTCACTCGCGAAATGATCGTACGGGAAAATCTCCCTTCTTCGCTACCTCGGAGACGGTGTGTCCTATCGCTCGTATGCCGGCTATAAAACCACGTTCAGACTGCCATTGTAGCAGCAGTAACCGATCTCACAATTGTGCCAGACACTTGTCTTATATAGGTGCTGCCGACCGCAGCGCCGTATACTGCCTGTTTACATATCTCTGAATACGCATGCCTATACCAGTTTCTTTGGCGCTTCAGTGTATTTGAAGCCGCGAATGTAACTTTGCTGATTTGGTTAGTGATTTCTAATCATGTGTGTATAAGACGTGTTGAACGTGCAGGTGCTTTGTTGAAATTTCGGAGTTAGTCTCGGGTTACATCAATGTTTACCACTGACTGAAGTGGTAAATTTGTCTTTTAATTGTTCTGCTCCGATTCTGCTGGGTACACTTAATGGGCACTGGTGTTTCGATGTGTTCTTTCTTAGCTTTAAGTCATTCCTTATCTCTCGTAAGTGTTGGGAAATGTTGAATTAGCTTTTGATGTTTTAAACAAATGTTCTTTTAAATTTGTTTTAGGTAGGTTTAAACCTTGAGGGTCTGCAAGCTCAATCTTATCTGTAAATGTTAAGCCTAAAATCCCTGCCAGGCGGGTAAGCTTGCATCTTTTATTATGAAGTTTCAACAGAGCGTTCGATGTCTGTTGGTAAATCTGCTACTGGTTATCACAAGTCTCTTATCCTTTTATATTACCAGTTTCAGTACAGTAATTGAAATTTCTCCTTGTAATTAAAATGTTTAAGCCTTATTCACTTAACGTAGAGTTAATTAATTGCTTAGCGAACGTTACGTTACTTTAAGGGCGTTATTAAGTCTTGAAAGACCTGACGCTCTTATTGCCAAAGCTCTTGACTTTACTATCGTAATGTGTGCCATTTGTTGAAAGCCTTGGCTTCTGAGACGTGACACTGAGATAGACGCGACGCTTACCCGCTTGTACGTACTCCCGTTTTTCGGCTGTGCACGTACCCGGACGGTGTCTCTGGCGGCTGTTAGCTCTCGCTGAAGTTGAACAGAACAGAGTAATCGTCATTTTTTTCAGAACAAGACCAAGAATTTGACGGAGATAATGAACCATCTTCCAATGTTCACTGTTCTCAACGCAAGAGATTTCGTTATGATTGAAGTATGGACAAAGTAGCAAAACACAAAGATTCTATGCATGTATAAATTGTTGTTTAAAAGACAAAGGTTATGTCAATGTTTTGGAAAAATCAAGGCTTATTAAATATATTTATTTTAACAGATTAGGGATAATTTTTTGTTGACGAGATGTTGCTCGAAAGTTTTCGGTTACTTCTTGGGGTACCTACGAATAGTAGATAAAAAGATATATCAGTGACTTAATATATTACCAAATAAACCAAGTTCATCAGTTTAACGTTACAGTAACGTAATTAGAAAAATAACAGTTTATTTGGAAAACAGAATAAAAAATCACAATCAGTGCAATATTCTTAGTTTTGAACTGAACAAAACTTTCTTTGGACCAGATGATTCTAATTCTCTTGAAACAAAAGTAGATTTCGACATGTCCCGACTCGCTAAATGCACCAATAAATAGAAGCAATAGAAAGATTGACAGCGCTGTCTCTATTGACCTCTCTTATTTTATACGTTATAAAATCGTAGGGTAGGTCCCAAAACTAATTATAAGTTTAAAGTTCGATACAAGACACATAAAATTTTGATTTTAAGTTTCCTGCTTAAAATTATAATTTCTTTTGCTGCTGAAAACTGTTTCTATTCACATCATTTTAAGTTATTTATATTCTCCCCCAAGCATTAATTACGTTTTTCTGAATTAAACTGATTAAAGCTTTTTGAGAAACTAGACCTCACGCTGGTCAATTTGATACCGCATTCATCCGTTATCCCTCTCTTCGTTTGGCTATGAAAATTCGGAGACTAATTGATTGATAATTTGTAGAGAGCTTTGTTTTCGCTCCGCCTATAAAATTGACCAAAAAGATAGAACGTGAGACAAGACTCAAACGGCCAGTACCACCAAAGACGCTACTGAGCTACACTAACGTAAATTCCTGCCACATCGGCGCCGACAGATCGCCATGTCATCCTCCATCAACGGCGTAATTGAATGCGGTAAGGAGGGCCCTGGGATCAGCACACAGTTCTCCCGGCCGTTGTCGGTTTTCATAATCTGGAGCCGCTGCTACTCAGTCAAGTAGCTCCTCAGTTGACATCACGAGGCGGAGTGCATCCCATTCTAGTCCTCCCACCGAGGAAAAATTCCTGAAACTATCAGAAATCGAACCTAGGTCTCTCCCGTGGCAGTCGGCCGCTCTGACCATTTAGCTAAGGAGGCGGGGCGTACCCACACTGCTGGCAGCTAAAATTTTAGCGCCATGAAGTCGGCTTCCAACAAACGTCAAATCGGTATGAAGTGTAGGCCCTACCACACTGCTGGAAATGCGATTGATTATCATTTCAGCGCAACCACATGATGCAAATAGGAGTAATGAAATCAACATTCTGTATTGAAGGAGAGACTACGTAGTGGGTTTCTTATTCAGTAATCACACTTGAATGGTTTTTCTTCGTGTAGGAAGCCCGCGTATGTCGGAATTCTATGGCAGCAGGATCGTGGGGTGTCAAGACTGGTTTATGAATCCGCGATATTTTTTCCCGTGCTGCTTGGTATCCCACGTCTGTCAAACGAATATGGTATCGATGGGCTCAGGAAGGCAGTCTCTATACAATGTAACATCACAACGATCCCATGCATCTAGCGCCTGAGAGGACAGACATATTATTCGGTCGGCCGTGGAGGGTAATACAGACAAGCAAAGTGCACTGATTCAGCAAAGAGCCTTCTTTGCAACAAGGTAAGAGCCCACAGACAGTGCGGCGACGTCTGGAGGACTACGGATTGTTAGAGCGGCGGATTCCCTTGACGTGGCACAGGAGACAACATTGGACACATGAGTGATCCAAGTCATTTTTCAGACGAGTCTTGGCTATGCGTAATGGATCACTATGGACGTTTCCTTTGTGGTTAGTCATCAGTCTTCTGACTGGTTTGACGTGGCCTCTAACGAATTCCTCTCCTGTACCAACCTCTTCATCTTAGATTAGCGCTTGCAACATACCGGGTGGTTATAATTAAACATTCCCTATTTAGCACTTTTTAACACGGAAAGTAATTACCGTACGAGGACCAAACTTGGTAGCATTAATGTGAAGGACATGCAGAAGAGAAATCACGCAGAATCAAGTCAGTTGAAACACTTCTAATGTGCTGCTATGGTACATCATACTATTACATACCGGTACCATTACTGCTACAAAAGAGGCTCAATATGGCGCCCATCAGTGTCCAGAAGAGACTGACAGCGCAAGATTGCATTCTGCCCAGCAGAACGAAGCATGTCCGTAGGTGTGCTAGCTACCTCACTTGATATACTGCGCTTCAGATCGGCACACGTGTGAATGTTCTCTTAGTAAACCCTGTCCTTCAGTTAGCCCCACAACCAGAAATCACAGGGAGTGAGACCAGGTGATTTTGCCGGCCAAGCATTTGGAAACGATCGGCTGATAATTCGATCGTTTCCAAATTGTTTTGGAGAAGCAAGTGAGCTTCACGAGCGATGTGCGCTGGGGCCCCATCTTGCGTGAAAATGTTGACTTCAATGCTCCTCTCTCTTGTGGAGTGGGTATGACATGCTGGCGAAGCATATCACAGTAATACTGGCCAGTCACACTGCACGTCTTTGGTCCTTGGGCACCAACCTGTTCAAAAAAGAATGGTCCAATGACGAACATAGCCGTGAAGTCACGTCATACGGTGACATTTTCACCATACAGAAGAACTTAATGCACAGTCCCTGGAGGTGAAGATCCCCACACTTGGCAATTCTGTGTGTTCACCTCAGCCGTCAGAGAAAAATAAGTTTCGTGCGTCCATAGTATGTTCCAGGGCCAGCCCTTGTCAACTTCAATCCGTGCGAGAAAGTGGAGAGCGAAGTCAATACGTGGTTGTGCGTCCTGTGGTGCAAGCTACTGTACAACATAGATATTGTTCGAATACCATTTGAGAATCGTTCGACCAGGCGATGTTCAACTGTCGTGACACAGCACGCGCACTGTCTGACGATCGGGAATTACGCATAGCGTTGTCTGCCATAGAAACAGCGATTTCACAAACCACCTGTGGTGCAAGGGGTCGTTGGCCTCTTCCGGAGTGACAGCCGGTTCTCCCGTTGATTCGAGCTTCATCATGCTCCGCACAGCAGGTGGAGAAAGAGGACCCTTCCGTAATCCTTTCAGCCGGTGATATTCTCGAAGTGCAGCTGCAGCATTGCTGCTGTTTTGATAATACAGCTTCACCAGTAATGCCCTGCTCCTTTAGTCCAACCTCATGTTGACACGTCAAGAAGTGCACTGCGACTGGTCCGGTGTGTGAGACTATGAATCACGACGGCTGATCACGGCACCTGGTGGCCATAGTTGGAAGCGGACCGTGGCGCCGTAAGGCATGGAAGTCATGCACCCCACATTCTGGACATTAATGCTAACAAGTCTGGTACTCGTACAGTAGTTTCCATATTATAACATTTTAATTAGGGAAAGTTTAATTATAACCGCCCGGTACATCCCCAATTATTTGCTGGATGTATTCCAAACTCTGTCTTCCTCTACCTATTTTACCCTCTACAGCTCCCTCTAATACCATGGAAGTTATCCTGTGATATCCTAACAGATGTCCTACCAGTCTGTCCCTTCTTCTTCTTGTCAGTGTTTTCAAAATATTCCTTTCCTCTCCGATTCTTCAGAGAACTCCCTCATTCCTTACCTTATCAGTCCACCTAATTTTCAGCTTTCTTCTGTAGCGCCACATCTGAAATACTTCGATTCTCTTCTAATCTAGTTTCCCCACAATCCGGGTTTCACCACCGTACAATGTTTTGCTCGAAACGTACATTCTCAGAAATTCCTTCCTCATGTGTCATACCAGTACACTCTCCTTAGCCAGGAATGCCGTTTTTGTCAGTGCGTCTGCTTTTTATGTCCTTCTTGCTCCCACCGTCATGGGTTATTTTATTACCTCTGTAGCAGAATTCCTTTATTTCATCTATTTCGTGATCACCAATCCTGATGTTATATTTCTCCCCGTTCTCGTTTCTGCTGCTTCTCATTACTTTCGTCTTTCTTCAGTTCACTTCTAATCCATATTTATACTCATTACACTATTCATTTCATTCAACACACCCTGTAATTCTTTCTCACTTTCACTGAGGATAGCAGTGTCATCAGTAAATATTTTCATTGATATCCTTTTATCTTGAATTTTTATCCCTGTCTTCAACCTTCCTTTTATTTTAGTTATTGCGTCTTCAATGTATAGGTTGAACAGTAAGGGCAAAAGATTACATCCCTGTCTTACACCCTTTTTAATCCGTGCTCTTAGTTCTTTGTGTTCTAGTCTTATTTTCCGTTCATGATTCTTGGGCATATTGTACAATACGCGTTTTTCCCTGTACATAACTCTTATTTTTCTCAGGATTTCGAACATCTTGCACCATTTTACACGTTTTTTCCAGGTCTTTAACCCTGCTTCCATTATCAACCGCAACATCAGAACTTTACCTCTCTAGAAGTCAAACTGAACGTCAACTAACACATCCTCAATTTTCTGTTACATTCTTTTGTATATTGTTCTTGTTACCGACTTGGATGCATGACCTACCAAGTTGATTGTGCGATAATTCCCGCACTTGTCGGTTCATGCAGTCTTCGTTATCATACAGGCCCATTACCTAGCGTTATGGTAGGGGTTCCATTGGGGATGCAACACAATCACCTCTGGTTTTTTACAGCTAGCCTCGGATATGATAGTAATATGGATGTCATCCGCTACGTTTCTGACGTGTTGTGGCGGGTGACGGGTCCCAGTCTTCTAAATCTCCGAGACGTCTTTCAACAACATAACACAAGACCACCTGTTGGCCGTTCTCTCCTCACCTATCTCTAACGAGAGGATGTTTGCCTCTTTCCATGGCCGATCGCTCACGCATGCAAAGTACCTGGTCATGGCTTACCGAGAGAGTGACTCACCACCACTCGTCATCTACAACGATCTATGGTCTCTGGCACAGACTTAGAACAGCACGGAATGACGTACCCTCTCATTTCGACTCGATATCTAGTCGTGTTAGAGCCATTGTTGTCGCCAAAGATGGTACCTCTACGCACTAAGTTTCGCACTCTCTGTATCCCTAAATCACCTACAAATTTAATCTCTATTTTTTCTACTATACTGTACGTCCACAGTCTTTCTAGTGTTGCAATATTAATGGCCGGCAATGTAGAAAGAAATAACAAAAAGGAAGAATTGTTGAATCATTGTACGTTTGTACAAGGTGTTTAAGCGGGTAAGTAATGGAAAATGTAAACATTTATTTAAAAAATCATTACAGTCATGTTGATTAATGTACAGATCTAAAAGCAAAAGAGCTGTGTTTTAACGCAAAAATATAATAAAATATACAGGATTAATATTTTGGCGGAAATTTGAACTATTAACTTTTTAATGTCTTTTTATAAAAAGCTATAACTTAAATTCTAATCATGCAATTAATCTGAAAATTTTATTGTTGTGTGCTGAGAAGGTTATAAGACCACTGAACTACAGTTGTTAATTTATGGTACAGACTGTATCACTAAAAGAGTTTTTAATTTTGCACATCCAAAATTAACTTTTTTGCTACACGCAATCATCAGAATCAGAATTTAATTCCATAATCTCATATTTTTTAGTTTCAGGGAGACAGCAGCACGTTGCGAACAGTCCCTGAAAATTTCATAACATTAGCGCATATACTTTTTGAGAAAAAGCTTCTAATAACTTGAAAAATGTGAAACGAAGAAAATGAGGTTCAAAGATTTCCTTCTCATACTTCTACATTTAATAAGCTTACTTCAATTTTAAAATCTTCCATACTGATACTCCTCATCCTCTAGGTTTCTCCTCTGTCCTCTTCGAATCTGCGTGGCCTGTATTTGCACGTAAGACACTGATCTGTTAGCTCTCTTGACCCTGCTCTCGTTGATGGTGTAAAATGCTTTTGTTGTAAACGCACTAGGATCTATATCAACCCTCTTCAGAACTTCGATTCTGCCATTATTTCCGTTATTGTAACATAAAACTGCATCACAGACTCGTATTTTGAGTACTTCAAGTCCACAGAATGTCCTTTTTGAGCACCTAATCCAAATTAAATTATTGAGGCTTTCATTTGCATTGTGTGTCTTTCCGTGAAGACGTTTCCGTAAATCAGGGCTTAATTGAATTCATAACAGGTTCTGGTAATGACTGTTTATGTGAACACGTCCCATTTCTGTCGTTGAACTTACACCAATCGTCTTTCGGACACAGATTGTGCATTGGTGTTTGGTCAGTGGGTAGTTTGTGGAAAAAAATAATTGGCCACACGGCACGCCTCATTGCCTCTAAATTATGTGTGTTTTTCCTGATAGCTCTCCCATAAAATAACTGAAGAGAATCAGTTGCTTTCAGAGTAAGCCTGCCTTTTCCTCCTACTGGTTTTCCATCCAAAGTACTTCACCTTTCTTCTCTTTCAGCAAGTGACAAAGCCTACCACCAAGTCTCTTTTGGATGTGGCCAACACATTCCAACATTTCTATTGATGTATTGTACGTATTTTTATCTGTTACAGCTTTGGACGAAGAGGAGTCCCCATCAGCAAGGTATTTAGTATATCTAACATCATACTGGTCCTCAGATCTGGAGAACATCCTCACAACTGCAGCAACCTCCATGCCCCCACTTGAGCCACTATAATTTTCAGAACATGCTACTGCATGTTTTTCTTGCCACAGTTTCTCACTGTCTTCATTGTTGGACATTTTCCTTGTTGCACGTTGGTGGCAGTATTTACACATAATTTCTACATCTGAAACTTTACCTGGGTCAATACTAATAATAGAAGCAACCCCATAAAGCGATGTGTGACCCCTTTTCATCCAGGTCACATCTACAGACACACACAGGTCAGTAACATTTGTAGGCGATTCACTGTCATGAATATCTACCCCAGGATCTATTTCTTTTTGGTTTATTTCCACCAATTCCTCCACTGCTTTCTTCATAGAAACTTGGGTAGTATCGCATACAGCATCAGACATTTCTTTATTTATTTTTTCAAACCTTGGACACGGTGGAGGCATGTTCAGAAAACCATTCAATAAATTACCTCCTTCCTTGTCTTGTCCAAGGCATCTCAGAGCATATGCTAACCTAAAATTGCTTTCATAGGTACCGGTCTCAGTTTTTTTTTGGAGGAGGAAAATGAAAATTCATAGCCACAAGAATTACAAATTAATTTAAAATCACAAGCTACTCCCATTCTTCTTTCTTCAACAACAATCATGCATTATTATTTTTACAGCTAAGACATGAACATAAAATAGCCTGGTAGAGGAACTCTAAATCAATAAGTCTGAATCCAGTGTAATTCCTATCAGCATCATTCACGAACCTGTACAATTCTCCTGTTCCAAGTTTCAATGCTGAAGTTGAGAGCTTATGTTCTTCATTTAGAGCTGCTTCCTCTTTATTGTTGGTAAACCAATTTCCATGAAACCTCCATTTCCTAAACACAGTTTTTCCACTACCCCGGTTCTAGGCGCTACGGTTTAGAACCGCGCGACCGCTACGGTCGCAGGTTCGAATCCTGCCTTGGGCATGGATGTGTGTGATGTCCTTAGGTTAGTTAGGTTTAAGTAGTTCTAAGTTCTAGGGGACTGATGACCTCAGATGTTAAGTCCCATAGTGCTCAGAGCCATTTTCCACTACCCATTATGCAAAAACCTTGACTTCCACGTAAAGGTTTGCGAATTCAACCTTCCACCTACTAATATGTTTTAGTATTGTCAAAACGTAAATAAACCACATGCAAGAAAGTTGTCAGGCAAAGATATCGAACGGAAGTAGCCTTCGCACTGACAAAAATTCCTCCGAAGCAAGCAGTTTCCCGAATGTCGGAAAAGGTAGGAGTGGCCGCCAGTGCAGATTTGATCAGTTTAACAATTTAATAGAATTTTTAAAACTGCTATCACGATAAAATTCACACACACCATAGATTAAACTGTGTAGATCAAGAAAATAATGTTTCTGAAAAATAGATTTTTTGGGCCAAAATCCATTACATCCTCCCTTAAAAAAAAGTGTCGCATGTTCATACAGGAGGTAGTACTGGTCAAACCAGAACAAGAGTTCCTATAATGACATCTCTGGAAACCAATACCTGTCGAGATATGAACAGTTTCACACTGCGCAGCACACTAAATAGGGTCACTTTTTCGAAACCCCATAATAGTCGACACCCACCATTGAGACGGAGAAAAATTGAAATTTCGCTCAAAGTGCCTACAACCTTCTCTTGTAATGGTGCAAAAGCGTGGCTCCCTGCGACGTTACTCTCGAGCTCGGGGAGGTTGGCGAGGTTTCAAACAGTAATGTGTCGACTCATGAGAAAAGAAATGACCAGGGCTCAAAAGCTCATGCCAGCTGTAGAGTGGGTTGTGATGTCTCATTGGCACCAAATTTCACCGCAATTCTGCCGAACGCCAACGTGGACGTTTCAAAGAATGGTAAGGTCGTCCCAGTTCAGCAAAAGCACCTTTCATGGGCACTTTAAAAATGTGCCTGTATAGAAGGACCAGTCACTGACCACTGGGCTCTAGTGTGGCAGATAGCCATTCCGTCACACCTGAACCGAGAAGCGCTATGTCGTTAAACTAGCACCTGCTGGCCACATGCAAACTCTAAGACAGTGGTTCCCAACATTTCTTAGACCATTACCCATGAATGCAATGAGATATTAGCTACTATCTCGCCCTCCAACCCCCTGCCGCCTGTTGCAGCTCCCCTCCCCCACATTATACCAACCTTAACACGTGAGTAAACTGTAGAATGAAATACTTTTATTACAACACTTTTATTTTTAAAATTATGAAAAATGAATGACATTTAGTTTGTGCGTGTGTGTTAGTACGAATGAAGAAGGGATTAGTGGTGCATCGCAAGTGCTACCCACAACTGCTTCTCAGATAAGAAAGCTAAAGTATCCGTTATGTTGCAGAATGAGATTTTCACTCTGCAGCGGAGTGTGCGCTGATATGAAACTTCCTGGCTGATTAAAACTGTGTGCCGGACTGAGACTCGAATTCGGAACCTATGTCTTTCGCGGGCAAGTGCTCTACCATCTGAGCTACCCAAGCACGACTCACGCCCCGTCCTCACAGCTTTACTTCCGCCAGTACCTCGTCTCCTACCTTTCAAATTTTACAGAAGCTCTCCTGCGAATCTTGTAAAACTAGCACTCCTGAAAGAAAGAATATTGCGGAGACATGGCTTAGCCACAGCCTGGGGGATGTTACCAGAATGAGATTTTCACTCTGCAGCGGAGTGTCCGCTGATATGAAACTTCCTGGCAGATTAAAACTGTGTGCCGGACCGAGACTCGAACTCGGGACCTTTGCCTTTCGTGGGCAAGTGCTCTACCATCTGAGCTACCCAAGCACGACTCACTCCCCGTCCTCACAGCTTTACTTCCGCCAGTACCTCGTCTCCTACTTTCCAAATTTTACAGAAGCTCTCCTGCGAAACCGTTATGTTACAAAACATGCATCCCCTGCATTACTTCACTCCATTGCGACACTTGCTTGATCTGCACACTGTTACCCCATTTAAAATCAAACAATTTCAGACTTGTGCTCTGTACTTGCTGTTCGTAAATCACTTGACTGCTGCACTCCTTACTTCTGAACTGGCAGATATTGGACGACTTCAGGCGGTTGATAGCCATTATCTAGTTACTGCTGTGTAGTGCTGTCAATTAATTCATTTGTTTCGAAGCGAGAAAAGAAGCAATTTCATGAATACTGCAGGTTCTATCTGCAATTTGGAGAAGACATTTCCTTGAGATACTTAGCATTTGTTATGTGTATGTCTCACATTTATCATCAGTTACGTACGGGACAAAGCATAATATACGTTTGTAGTGGGTGGACTATATAAGGTGCCTGCAACGTCGACCACATTAATGCTACTACTGAACTTAAGTAATAAATATTAGAGTCTTAAAAATTGTGATAATAGTAATGATGTTCTGAAAATAATTAAGTTTCATGACTGGAACAATATCGAATAGTTTAGTTTTTACCCCTCAGCAAATTTCATTTTACTCCTCAGGTGCCATTTATCCTTAGTTAAGGAACCACTGCTCTAGGAAGTGTCGAAAAGGAAGCCTGACACACCAGCGTTAGTATTCAGTGACAGGCTGCCTTGGTATAGGCACATTTTTAAAGTGCTCAACAAAGGTGTGCAGCAGGCGCCGAGGGTTATGATGATGATGTTTGGTATCTGGGGCGCTCAACTGCGCGGTCATCAGCGCCCGTACGAAGTCCCAATTTTTACGCAGTCCATTCTCTTTTCACAATCCCGTCTAGTCACTCTCACTAATGATGATGATGATGAAATGATGAGGACAACACAAACACCCAGTTCCCGGGCAGAGAAAATTCCCAACCCGGCCGGGAATCGAGCCCGGGACCCCATCATCCAGAGGCAGCAACGTTAGCCCCTAGAAACCGACGGTGATGCTGAACTGGGGGCATCTTAACATGTCAGAGGGACTCTTTGTCGTTTTGTTCACTAATGTGTCAATGCCTGACGACCCTGCCCCCCTCCTTCTCTCCTCACGATCACGCCACAGGACGGCGGGGGGCAGGAGGGATTAAAATGCATAAAAACACTTCGGATCACGTTCATATTTTGTCGAATGGTTCTGAACGTCAATTTCAACGCTGGGAAACCCTGCTGTGACCTTCGTCGCAGAGGCGTCAAAAGAATCGGTGAAATGTAGGCAAGCAGGGGTGTGACGTTCTTCCCATCCTGTGAAACGTCCACGGTGACGTTGGGCAGAATTGTGGTGAAATTTGGTGCCAATGTGACGTCATTAATGCGCACTACGGCTGACAAGAACTTTTGAGCTCTGGCCTTCCTTTCGCATGGGTTCACACCTTGCTGTTCGAAGCCTCGCCGTGGGACAAATACGGGGTTTGGAAAAAGGGACCCTATTAATCATCTTGCGCAGTGTAGTTGGTACGAGTAATGTGTAGAATTCCGTCGCGTACGACGTCTTGCTTTTTATCGTGCGATGAGTCACCAGCGCTATTGGAGAGCGTAACCCTAGCAGAAAGACAACTACTGTGGTTTGTGCACCACAGGGCACCTCATTTTCTGCGGATCTTGCCACGGTACCTTATCCCGTTTCAGGGGCTCTGGATTTGTCCGGAAGGTACGCCAGCATGGCCATCCCGTTCATCGAACCTGAATCCGTTGGATTTCTGACTGTGGGGACATTTAAAGGCACTAATGTATGCTCCACGTATCGTCCATGCGTAGGCGTTATAGGAACGCGAGACCAGTGCATGTGACGCAACCTGTGTGCAGCCAGGCGTATTTGGAAGAGAGCGTTTTCACTGCGGAGAAGGGCTGAAGGATGGGCCAAGGTGTGTGGGAACCACATGCAGCACTGCCTACAATGTCTACTTCTACGTAATAGACAGATGGGAATGAGAGGACAGATTGGCCCATATCTCCACAGGTGTTGGTTTCTGGACTTATTAGTATAGAAACTTTTCTTCTAGTATCAAAAATGGTTCAAGTGGCTCTGAGCACTGTGGGACTTAACATCTATGGTCATCAGTCCCCTATAACTTAGAACTACTTAAACCTAACTAACCTAAGGACATCACACAACACCCAGTCATCACGAGGCAGAGAAAATCCCTGACCCCGCCGGGAATCGAACCCGTGAACCCGGGCGTGGGAAGCGAGAACGCTACTGCACGACCACGAGCTGCGGACCTTCTAGTATCGACCAGTACTACTTCCTGAAGGAATATGTGGCGCTTTCCTTTAAACGCCGTGTGTATAAATTAAGACGTATGAGGGCGGTAAACTGATGATGATTCCTCGTAATAACTTTGTATAACCACTGATGAAAATATTATTGGAAACCAAGGAAATGAATGACTACGATATTCGTCGATACATTTGCAGTAAGAAAGAAAAGGCCCTCATTTTTTGGAAGTCCGGAGGCAATGTTCCTGTTCTATTGCGATTTTAGCTCCTTTTGGAAGATACGGCCGGAGCGTGCTGCAGACGAGAACTTGCTCACTGTTATAGTGTAGAGAGAGAGAGAGAGAAAGAGAGAGAGAGAGAGAGTGAGTGACAGAGTCTGAAACAGAGAGGAAGGAACGGTAAGGGGCGGGAGGGGAATGCTGAAAGGACTTCTCTTTTTAAAAACTTCTCCAACTTCGTGGCACAGCTCCAGGTTCTCGTGCACCAGAGCACAGACCCAGGCGGCACAGCTGTAAATCTTAAGGTTTAGTGCTGCTGCGAAATCTTAGACGTCGCTGATATTACCGAACGAAGTAAGGAAAAGACGATAGATCTGTGGCAGTAAAGTAGGGATCACGAGGCTAAATCTCTTTCACCAGAAGAAAATAAGTTCTAGAATGTCGGCTCGTATTTTCCCTTAATACTTCTCTAGCGAAAAATAAAAGTCCTGATTTCGAAGCTCCAACAATAACAAACAGTGAGTGTACGTTGCTGGAGATTTCTGTGTGGCGAGCAAACATATCCATAAAATGGGCTAACCGTATGGTGTAGTGATACTTTCTGCAGTTTGTCGTACAAATTTCAACACCAGAGGGATGTAAAAGTCACAGACATCGTTATTCGAATATCTCTCCAGCCTTTGTTTGGAGATTTCCAGGAAAAGTGACAGAGATGTCAGTTGTGTCAGATATTGTCTCTTCTGTGGACTCACATGGCATTTGTATTTGGCAATGTTCTGAAAATTATTGTCGGTAGACGCTCAATCCATTAATGCGCTATAGTCACTTACATTCGGTAACCAAGTACAGGTTCCTTTGGGAAAAATTTCGGATGCCGTGTTGATCCGTAAACGACTGGAAAGACTGCAGCAACAAAGAAAATTGTGCAGTCTAGTTACACTACAGGCCACTAAAATTGCTACACCACGAAGATGACGTGCTACAGACGCGAAATTTAATCGACAGGAAGAAGATGCTGTGATATGAAAATGATTAGCTTTTCAGAGCATTCACACAAGGTTAGCGCCGGTGGCGACACCTACAACGTCCTGATATGAGGAAAGTTTCCAACCGATTTCTCATACACAAACAGCAGTTGACCGGCGTTGCCTGGTGAAACGTTGTTGTGATGCCTCGTGTAAGGAGGAGAAATGCGTACCATCACGTTTCCGACTTTGATAAAGGTCGGATTGTAGCCTATCACGATTGCGGTTTATCGTATCTCGACATTGCTGCTATCGTTGGTCGAGATCCAATGACTGTTAGCAGAATATGGAATCGGTGGGATCAGGAGGATAATACGGAACGCCGTGCTGGATCCCAACGGCCTCGTATCACTAGCAGTCGAGATGACAGGCATCTTATCCGCATAGCTTTAACGGATCGTGCAGCCACGTCTCGATCCCTGAGTAAACAGATGGGGACGTTTGCAAGACAACAACCATCTGCACGAACAGTTCGACGACGTTTCCAGCAGTATGGACTATCAGCTCGGAGACCATGGCTGCGGTTACCCTTGACGATGCATCACAGACAGGAGCGCCTGCGATGGTGTACTCAACGACGAACCCGGGTGCACAAATGGCAAAACGCCATTTTTTCGGATGACTCCAGGTTCTGTTTACAGCATCATGATGGTCGCATCCGTGTTTGGCAACATCGCGGTGAACGCACACTGGAAGCGTGTATTCGTCATCGCCATACTGGCGTATCACCCGGCGTGATGGTATGGGATGCCATTGGTTACACGTCTCGGTCACCTCTTGTTCGCATTGACGGCACTTTGAACAGTGGACGTTACATTTCAGATGTGTTACGACCCGTGGCTCTACCCTTCATTCGATCCCTGCGAAACGCTACATTTCAGCAGGACAATGCATGACCGCATGTTGCAGGTCCTGTACGGGCCTTTCTGGGTACAGAAAATGTTCGGCTGCTGCCCTGGACAGCACATTCTCCAGACCTCTCACCAAATGAAAACGTCTGCTCAATGGTGGCCGAGCAACTGGCTCGTCACAGTACGCCAGTCACTAGTCTTGATGAACTGTGGTATCGTGTTGAAGCTGCATGGGCAGCTGTACCTGTACACGCCATCCAAGCTCTGTTTGACTCAATCCCCACGCGTATCAAGGCCGTTATTACGGCCAGAGGTGGTTGTTCTGGGTAGTGATTTCTCAGGATCTATGCACCCAAATTGCGTGAAAATGTAATCACATGTCAGTTCTAGTATAATATATTTGTCCAATGAATACCCGTTTATTATCTGAATTTCTTGTTGGTGTAGAAATTTTAATGGCCAGTAGTTACATGTGAAATAGTCCACGACACAACACCGCGCAGAGAACGCTAACGTTGCGTGTGGTGGCGTTTCTCGACTACTGAGTTAGTAATAATTATGGTTTTCATATTGAATATCATGTAAATGCGATTCTCCGTACAAGAGCGGTAACAGCACAAATCCAGAAAAAAATAACGTGCCTTCATCAAAAACATCTGCCTACTGCAGAGTCCGAATACATAAATGGGGTGAGGCTGCTAAGGTAAACCGCCCCATATACGGGGTGTCCCTCAAATGTTGCGATAGACTTCGAGGGGTTGTAGAGGTTGTCTTGAGGAAAAAATCTAGGATGGGAATCCGCGTCTGGAAAAGCCATAAAAGACGCTACAGAGCGTCGAAGTTATAGGCGCTGGGGCCTGCAACTAGACCACCCCTTCGACAGCAAACAAGACTTTGCACACTGACGGACAGTTTGTTTTGTTATTCAGCTGTTATTTGTTGTTTGTTATTCAGTGGTCCCGACTGTTTGCACGATTGCCAGTGGAAAAGATGTAACTAGCTGCTATGTAGAAAGGTCTTGTCTCCAATAATGCAATGGTCTGTTGGTGGATGATGGTTTCAGGTATCGATTTCTATATGCAGTTTATTTTTCTTTTGTATGTCGAAAACCACTGGAGATTTTAGAGGATTCCAGGAGAAAAATAAAATGCAGATAGAAACCCATATCGAAAACCATTATCTACTGAGGCAACAGAGCATTGCATTTTTAGGAGATAAAGCCTTTGTACGCAGCATCTACCTCCACCTTCTACACTGGCGATCGTGGTAATCTGTCGCGATCACTCAGTAACAGAAAGACGTAGCGAGACGCTCCGCCTATGGTCCGACAGTATACAAAGCCACGTTTGCTGCCGATTGGATGGCCTAGTGACTGGTGCCAGCACCTATAACTTCGACGCTCTGTAGCGTCGTTGGGTGACGTTTCTGGACACAGGTTCCTATACTCAATTTATTCCTCACGGCACCTTCTACAACCCCTCGAAGTCTGCCTCAAAATTTCTGGGACACTCTGTATATCCAAAAGTAGCAAGTGTATCGAGGTGACGTTTTTACGAAGTTAAAATGACAACGTGGCGAATTTTCTAACGTATGCAATGATTTTTAATATTTGTAGCTGCCAAATTGCGCCACCAACTTCCACCTTCGCTTTTTTAAAATCAAATGATATGCTTCCTGTGGCATTGGAAAGAGACCGTAGAGGACTACGACGACGTAACACTTTACTTCTTCTTCTTCGTCGTCGTCTTCCCTCTTGGTCGAAGTTCTTTATTTTTCCGCTTTTTCCACGGTCTTCCTAAAGATCTGCTGCCCACTGAGTAATAATTGGTTATTAATTCTGGTATATCGTCGTCCTCCATTTCTGTGAAATTGTCCTTCCAGTTGTTTCTGTATCCTTCGTTTGCTCAATTAGGCTCATCATTCCCAGTTCTTCTCTGTTGTCAGCATTCCTCCTCTTTTCGGACAGTGTGTACCCAGCCACTCTTATGAGAAATCGCATCTCCGGTTCTTCTATTCTTTGTTCACTTCTTTTTAGTTTTGTTACGGTCCACGACACACTTTCATATGTCTTAGATACTAGTGGCATCGTTTTTAGCACTTAAGTAAATTTTCCTTTCAACCGTAGTTCTGATACATTTTCCGCTAACGTAATTAAGTCTTTCTACTTTCATTTGTATGTCCATTTCTGTCATAAATGCGATAGTATTTCCTATGAAATTGAACGAGTATTCTGTGTTTGTTTGTTTCATGATCGTTTATTTTTATTTTGTTGGGGATTGGAGCTTGGCCCCTGAAAGCCATTACTTTTGTTTCCTATGAATACACTAGTTGATTATATAATTTAGCTGTTGTCGATAAAATATGAGTAGCTCTTTGGAGTGAATTTTCACTGTCATCAGTAGCAAGCTGATCATCAGCAAAGCGAGTGTCACAGAAAAATTACTTTCGTTGAAGTCACAAAAATAAAATCTTGATCTACTTATCCGTTGCCTCAGCGTGTTGTCAGGATCCAGAAATAATCAGAGACAGACTTTTCTTACAACCAAATTTGTCCTTATCATAGATTTTCCATTTTCTGCAATGATCTGTGGTACATAATTTCTATCTCGTTTATTACATGCAGAGATATTCCTCATTTGCCCATTATCTCCAACAGTTTTTGTCTATTTACTTTATCGAAAACTTTCACATGATCCATGAATCGTAAACGTTGCATGTGAAAGATCTACCTTTCCTAACCCCAGTTTTGTCTTCTAGCATTATATATTAAACAATTACTCCTAGTCTCTGTGTTACTGTCTTTAGAATGCGAGTATATTATATTCTTTGTGTTTGGGCAACGGCGTTGCCGCAGTGGATACAACTGTTGAAAGGTGGCTACACTGTGCCACTGCGCCAGAGATTGCGCCAAAGAGTACTATTAAGCCGCCTCCACAGTGATTGTCGAGAGTTTCATAGCAGTCAGTGCTTGTGAAGAGGTAGTAGAAGTCAGTGTGTGTTAAGAACTCATAGAAGTCAGTGCTAGTAGAGAGCTCGTTGTAGTCAGTCGTTCCGAGATGTGCTAGTGGGCACTGCTTGTCGTGAAGTCGGAGTGAGATGTGGTAGTAAAGAGTGTTGTTCCATGTTTTATGCAGTTATTTGATGGGAGAGATAGCAGATGTTATTGTAATGAGTGCATTTCGTCAATATATATGAAGGTAAAAATTACAATGTTCTTTTATTAATTGCGTGTCTGAAATAATGCGTCACTACAGGTTCAGTCAACAAAGCATCTGGCTTGTGTTCTTGTATTAGAGTGAATTCTGGTTTTCTTGCGTAATTATAGTTTTTCTAAATTTCTTTTGTCACGTCAGCATAGTTGATATTTAAAAATTCTTGTCTTGTTGGAAAAGAACCGTGCCAGATGTGGACGTTGAGTCACACTCCCACATACAGAACAGTTACATTTGTGCTTGGATTTTGTAGGTTTTATAGTTGCTGGGGACTTAATTAATTAACTGTGTTTACGAAAATTTTCTTACATTGTTCTTTGCAGTCAGATAGCGTAATAATACTAGTCAGGGCCAACCGATTACGAGACTGCGTAATCGGACAGACATACTAAAACAAAAAAATATTTTCAATCAATCTTATATTTAATTAAGCCCCCATGCACGTGGCGACCCTGCCAGGATCGTCCCTTGGAATCTTCTGACTGTAAAAATAGTAGACTGTAGTATTGTTGTAGTAATTTTGAGTTTAGTGATTGTAGTCTGTATTGAGTGTGTAGATTTGGTAATTGTCATTCTTCTAATGGTATTTTTTTCTCAGAATTGAATTTGTTGTCTTGTCAACGGGTTTGACAATTTAGTGCAATTATTTCAATTGTTCGATTGATCGTGTTTGAGGGAGTCATTGCATTTGAATGGTATTGTTGGAGATAAAGAGTCATTGTGTGTAATTTTCGTACAGTGACGAATTTTTTGTATGTTTTGCAAATGATTACGCGATCGATGAAAAAGGGAAAAATGATGAATAGTGAGAATGACGAAATTGTTGACATGGCGAACTCGCCAACAGAGGAAAACAGTATGGTGGATAATGAGGTGGAAAACAATGTAATAAGTCGGGAAAATAGTCCGGAACCATTTCAAAATTTTTCTCAATCAGAAAATTCGCAGAATCTGAGATTAACGACAGAAGATTCTGGAATAGTATCGAACACAGATAGCCTTATGGCTATGCAGAAGGAAGTTAGTTTTGCGGGAAATGTTAGGGGCGAAAAGAATTCTGAACAATTTAATATGGAGCAGTTGATGAGTGCTATATTAAATTTGGGAGCACGTATGGAAACACGGTTAGACTCACAAATAGGAACAATTAAAACAGAGATAGGAACAATTAAAACAGAGATGGGAACTTTACGATCTGAATTAAAAACTGATATGGGAACAATGGAAACACGGTTTGGATCTGAATTAAAAGCAGAGATTGGAACAATTAAAACAGAGATGGGAACTTTGGAAACACGGTTAGATTCAAGAATAGGGACATGTTTCAAAGATATGAAAGATGAATTAAAGAAAGAAATCAGAGAGGAAGTACAACCGATTTTGAATTCTCACAATAATAGATTAATTGCAGTAGAAATCAGACAAAGGGAACAGGATAGAGAACAGGAAGAAAGAGATCGCGTGATAGTACAGAATTTTTCAGAGTTAAATTTACAACGTGCAAAGGGTAAGGAAGAAATATTTGAGAGAATCGAGGAATCCGTGCCAAATGACAGATTAAATAACCTAACACAACAATATGAACAGTTAACTACCAAATGTGTCAGTACTGAAACCCGAGTCGCGACACTTACGGAAGACGAAAATAAACAGAAAGAAAAAATAGGTGACTTATCGGAAAGAGTTGAGGAAATTTCAGATAAACTGACAAATCTTAGTTTACATGGGGACAGAGATTCGGATGATACAGCTCCATTACCATTTGCAGAAACCGAAGAGTATCAGAACATAAATAAGCATGTTGAGAATCAGGGAAAATTTAATGAACGCGTGAAAAGGGAATTTGAGGCATTACGGAAGCAAGTCAAGCAGATCGAAGGCGAAATTGTAGGAAAAGATAGCAGAAGAAATTTAGAATCACAGGTAGCAGAAGGGTTTGAAGAAAATAATTTGTTTCATTTACGGGATGCAACAAGAGAGCGCCAGGCGCGCGAACTTTACAATAATCGACATTCGGACTGGGACAGACGCGGTAGGTCTTTGTCGCCACGAGGCGAAAACTTTGACTATAAACACTTTTTGACTGTCCGGAAATTTAAGATCTTCCGCAATTCTAAGAATGACATACATCCATGTGCATGGTTAGATCAATTTATGTACGCGCTTCCACCAAATTGGCCACTAAGTCACAAACTGGAATTTATGTGTGGATATTTAGAAAACGAACCAGCGACGCGGATGCGTGCACTCATTAGAGATTGTAATAATCTAAATGATTTTTATCATGCATTTCTATCGGCATATTGGTCCGAAAACACACAAGACAGAGTCAAACATAGTCTGATTATGCAGCGTAATTTTAAACAGTCTGAGTTCCGCACGCCGGCAGAGTACTTTGAAGATATGATTCGAAAGAATCAGTTCCTGTCCAACCCGTATAGCCCGACTGAATTAATTCGCATTTGTTTAACTAAGCTGCCACAATCAATAAGACAAATTGCTTTGGCCGGAAGATGTAAAGACGACATTGAGACTTTTAAGACTTTGTTGCAAGAACTTGAGTATGACAACGATGACGGGAACTCCTGTAATTTTTTCAGTAACAGTAATTATGATAGATTTTCAGAGAAAAGGGACAGTGATCGGAACGGGCGTTATATGGGTAACTTTGAGAATGACAGACGTAACAGACAGGACAATAGATACCAGCCTTATGACAATAACAGACGTTCTAACAGAACTTACACAGACAATTATAGTAACGGTAATTCGTACCGGAATGATCAATCATACGGAAACAGTAATCGGCATTATCGAGACAGAAATTATTCAAACAGTAATAGAAATTCTTACTACAGAAATAATCAGGGTAGTAGATACAACAATAATTTCAGAAGTGACAGTCGAAACTACACTAGAAGTAGCTATGCAGACAGACAGGAAAACAGAAATTTTAATAACAGACACAACCAAGAATTTGTATCTAACAGACAGGAGGGACCTAATTGGCAGCCTCCACATGACAGAATTTCAGAGAGACAAGTGCAAATCGTAGAAATGGATCCGCGAAATGACGCGAATACTCAAAGACGTGACGCAAACAATCGACAATGACTTGCAGCTTCGGCTTCTGGCAGCAATATAGACGGTTCAGAAAGCAATGACACTACGGCTTTACACTACGTACGCCTGGAAGACATGAGAGACATTTTATTAGACGAAAAGGAAAATAAGGTAGACGCATTTTTACATCCTGTTATTGAAGTATGTGTGGGTAAGAATAAGTTCACTGCAGTATTAGATTCTGGGAGCCCATTGAATGTCATTAGTGAATCAGTTTTTCGTATATGTGAAAGAACTATTGCCTGTCCTGTATTACCTATTTCTAAAACTACAATTCGAGGTGCTATTTCTGGAAAAAGTGTGGAAGTCAAACAACAGACCAATTTAAATTTCATTTGTCAAGGATACGAATTTTCTGCTAATTTTATTATTGTTCCATTACTCAGTACACAAATTATATTAGGTATGGAGTTTCTTAACGCACATAAGGCAATTTTGAACTTTAAAGAAGGAAGTGTAAATTTGACTGTTGCTGGAATGCCGAAATGTTTAAAATTTTTCGAGTGTTTAACAAGATCTGAGTCAGATACAAAATGTTTAAGGTTTCTTACTTCTGATGTTTTCGTTGAGCATTATGACGACAATGTGTTTATTCATGATAATGACAACAGATACAGAGACGCGATGGATGATATAATTAATAGCGAAGAATTAATTAACGAAAAGGTTAAGAAAGCTGAAGTGCCAGATGACGTTGCAAGAGAAGAGCTGCACCACATTTTGACTTCACATGCTACAGTGTTTAGTCATCACACAGGAACTATACAAGGCTTACAATATTTATTTAAAGTAAAAGAACACACACCATTTCGCGGAAAAACGTACGCTATTCCTTTGGCTTACAGAGACAAGGTTAAGAATGAACTTCAGTACATGTTAGATCAGGGCATTATTGAGCCTGCAGTCAGTCCTTATACTAGCCCATTACACGTTGTTCTTAAAAAGGATGGGTCAATTCGTTTGGTTCTGGATTCCAGACAGATAAATAACATCATCATTCCTGAAACTGACCGCCCACAAAATTTAGATGAACTTCTTCAACATTTCCATGGAATTAAAGTCTTATCCACGATTGATATGCGCGCAAGTTTTTGGCAAATAGAACTCCACCCTGATTGTAGAAAATACACCGCCTTCTTAGCCTTTGGTAACTGTTACCAATTTCGGAAATTACCGTTTGGACTTACTGTATCTTCAGCAGCATTCATTCGTAGTTTAAATGAAATTTTACCTGTTTATCTTCGTGACAACATTACTTCTTATGTTGACGACATTCTTATTGCTAAACGTTCTTGGAGTGAGCACAACAAAATTTTGGACTCATTGTTACGTATTTTTGCACGAGTTGGCATGACAGTGAACTTGGAAAAATCTGAATTTGGTCGTTCTCAGGTGAAATTTCTCGGTCACATTATTTCTACAGAAGGTATTCTTCCTGATCCAGAAAAATTAGACGCTATTCGTAATTATGCTGTTCCTACTACAAAACGTGATGTTCGTAGTTTCCTTGGTGTCTGTAATTTTCTTAGACGCTTTGTTAAATTGGACGATTTGGCCACACCTCGTTTATGTGAACTATCTGGAAAGAAATCTAATTGGTGTTGGGATGAGGAAGCTCAGTCAGAATTTGAACAGCTTCGTGATGCTTTAGTTGCTGCTCCACTTCTTTCACATCCGGATTTATCTAAAGAATTTTGTTTGGCAACGGACTCATCATACAAAGGCCTAGGTGCACATTTATTTCAAGAGATAGAAGAAAACGGCGTTGTAGTACAGAAGACTATTGCATTTGGAAGTCGCGTTCTCTCTAAATCCGAAAAGAATTATTCGATTACGGAACTTGAAGCTTTGGCTGTTGTTTGGGCTTTTACAAAATTTCGCACATTTTTGCTTGGCAGACATACTAAGGTTTACACCGATCATCGAGCTCTGGAATTTCTTATGTCAACAAAATTAACTCATGGCAGATTGTCACGATGGGCGTTGTACCTACAGGAATTTGACTTTAGTATTGTTTACATACAGGGTTCTTCTAATATTGTTGCCGATGCTTTATCACGTGCACCTATGGGTTTGAAACAAAGTGCTGAAGAGGACTGCAAAGAAAACAATTATTGTTTGATGTATATTCAAGGTGTTGCGTTTGAGAACTTTATTTCGTCTTCGCTCCAGGACATCGCTAAGGAGCAAAATAAGGATCCTATCTGGAAGGACATTAAGGAGAAGTGGAGGAGAAAGGAAAGCGTGGCGATCAGACAGAATTATTTAGTTCGCAATGACATTCTTTTTAAACGGAAATCGGTCGACAGCTTCGTTTGGTTAGTTTGTATTCCTGATGAGTGGGTTAATAAGCTGATTTGGTATACGCATTTCAGTTATGCACACTTTGGTCCCAGAAAATGTTTTCATAAATTACGAGAAAATTGTTACTTCAGTAATATGGAAAAACGTATTCGATCTGTTCTTGCCAAATGCAAATTATGTCAAATGGCTAAGCCTCCAACGATTTCTCACAGAGCACCGTTGTTTCCCATCATTCCAGCGAAATTAAAGGAGATGGCTGCAGTCGATTTGTTCGGTCCAGTGGTTCGTTCTACTAATGGTTTTACGTACATTTTCGTAGCAGTGGAGTTGACGTCAAAATATGTGTGTTTTACACCTTTACGCAAAGCAACAGCTCGTTCAGTATCTAACGCTTTTATCAAACATTTTCTTAAAGAAGTTGGTCATGTTGATAAGGTTATATCAGATAATGGATCACAGTTTCGTTCTAAAGTTTGGCTTCGTACTCTACACCGTCGTAAAATTAAACCAATCTTCATCTCACTTTTTCACCCTCAATCTAACGCTTCAGAGAGATGGATGAAGGAAATCAATAAATTGTGCCGTCTTTATTGTCATCAGAATCACAGAACTTGGGATCAGTACCTTCATATTTTTCAAAACATTCTGAATGAACTTCCTAATGACTCAACTTCTTTACCGCCTATACTGACATTAAAAAATAAAGTACCAACAAATCGCATTTCTGAAATCGTTCCTTTTCCGCCTTCACGGAAACTGCGGCATTCTGAAGTTGTCAACCTGGCTCTGCAAAATATTGCATCTGCGGCTGCTAGAAGAGAGAAATCAGCGAAACGTCCTGGTCGTTTAAAAACTTTTTCAGTTGGTCAAAAGGTATTAATTAAGTCCCACCGTTTGTCTCACAAAGGAAAAGGCTTATGTCGCAAATTTTTTCTGCTTTATAACGGTCCATATAGAATTCGCAAAATTATTCATGATAACACTGTCGAAGTAGAAACTCTTAAATCTCGACGCTCTAAAGGAATACATCATATATCTAACGTAAAAATTTTTGTGGAATGACGTACTTGTGAGAAACTAACAGCTACATGTAAACACGCAGAGAATACACAAGGATACCGCGCTGTGTTTTGGCGGCGGCACATACTCAAAGCAACAGTCAAGTCTGCACGCCGCACAAGGCAGTCGTTGACCGCAAACAATAGCTTCCTACGTCACGCGCCCACAGCTGATCGAGCGCTCAGTGCGAATGCACTGACAGCCGTAAACAAACACACAGTCTAATTTCTCCGACTAAATTCAGTATAAAGCTATAGTGACTTGATGAATTCTGTTATTAACATTCAGTATTTTTCAGGATACGGTTGTGTAAAATATTTAAGAACTTCAGGTAAATTCTGTGCGTGTCCGACGTTAAGACGACCTGCTATCGAGAAATTTTCAGGAAGAATGTAATTTCGAAGAAGAAACTAATTAACTAAAAAAAAAGGGTAACTATTAATTGAGTTTATTTTTCAGGTAACATATTTCCACTTAGGTACGTACTTTAGACGTAATTTGCTGCTCGCGATTACGTGATTCATACTTTGTGCTAATTTCATGTTCTATGAATTTACGTGTGAAGCGACGCGCTTGCGTACGTTAACTGAATTTGACAATGATTATTAATGAACTGGGTTGTGACTTGTATATATTATGCATCGCTTGGCTGCTATGCTTTTTCACTGATGTCATATTTTTTTTTAATTACGTGCCTGCTGTGCTTATTTATTTAAATTATAATTGTAACCTGATTTATTGTGCTGATGTGTTTAGGTACGTAAGTTATACTTTGTGATTTATCTGCTTGCGCCTTCATGTTTACTTATTAAGATTACATATGAACATTTATTTGCTTATGCTGATATGATGCTAATGACCTGTTTATTATGTTAGATCACATATGTTTGCTGCTATGCGCGTGGATTGCATATTTACACGTTTCTGTTTTGTTGCCATAACTGCTCTTTAATTTGGTGTATAGAAATGCTGATATACTGTGTATAAACATAGAGTTTAGGTCACACTACTGTATTAATTATAGATTGCTCGCTTGGCAGAGCCTCGTTGTAGGAATTGTGCTGCATCCACTTGTTGACATTCTGTTCTCTACTGGTATATTTAATCGCTATTGCAAGTTTTGCTTACGCTCAGTGCCTTATTGTTTTAAGATAAGAAAATTAACTGCTATAATTCGACGAACGACATTAGTACAAGAAAGTCATAGAAGTCACATGAGCTGGAGGTTTTATGGAAGCTGTATAAATTTATGCTAATAGGAAGGAAGCTAACGACATGACAGACCAAAACTAGGTTTAGACCATTAACAATTATTAGACTGCATTTTTCGTAAGCAATTGAAATAGGAAGTGACACTTGACACAAAAAATACTCCACATGTTTGCTTCTGCTATGATTCTTGAAGTGGTGTACACACTGTGAAACATTATGATTATTCACACTCCGTAATCGTACTTAATTACTGAGAGTTATTCGAACTAAGTCTGTTAGAGGTCATGTATGCATTTCTTTGTTTATAATTTATAATGAGTAGAAAATTTGGGTCAGATGGATTACACAGAGGTTGTGTGTTGACAATGTGTCTTCGGATTGTATGGGATGCTGAATTGAAGTTGCATTAGGATTTTATCTGTACTTGTTCGAGGAGACTGACTAGAGGAAAGAGTTGTTATGGAAGTGAAATGATATTGGTGCTGAGGTTTATATTTATCGACGTATTATTATAGGTATTGAGAGTATATGAAGTTGATGATTATTGGAGTTTTTGTGGACAAGAGGTAAGGTAAATGATATTGATGATAAGAGTTATATGTATCGACGTATTGAAGAAGTATTAGTGACGTATTGAGATTAAGTTGATGATTATTGGAGTTTTGGTGTATAAGAGGTAAAGTAAGTGAGGAGCATATTTTTTTGTTGGTCTTATGGAACAAGGAGGATGAAGAGAGCAGACTAGAACACTAAAATAGAAGGAAGATAGTCTATACACACACTTTGTTAAATCACTAAGCAGTATATACTTTTTTTGAAGAGAGGAAGTAATTGCATATCGTGGCTCACTGACAGATGTTCAACAACAGTACATTTGATCTGGCTTGGCAAACATTGGTCTTGACATGATGACTATGACGTTGACTAACTATTATTGACTGTTATACATTGCTGCCAGTACTACTTGATACACATGATGAACATCAGATTTTGACAGAATTACATTTACACAATTAACACTATTCAATTACACAGTAGTACTTAATGTGGATGAAGGATGAGTGAGTGTGTTCTGTGTGTTTTCCTTTACTAATCCTACCCACCTATCTCCTAAATATTATTTTATTTGTTTGTAGTGGCTTGCACTGACACCCATGAATATTATAGGTTTACTGGTATTTGTGTATTGTAATAGTTAATAGGACAATTATCTGACATCATTTGTGTGTTTGTTATGATTTGTATGTTACTGTAAAAGCATTTGTATGTGCATTCAAACTATTGTTCATGCCTGAACTGTCTGATTAGTGAAGATAAATATTCTGAACTGTTACCTGCACTTTTCAACATGATGTGTGACATTTGGTCGTGTTTAATTTCTGCTGAAGAACTGTGTGATCAGTGATTGTAAAAAAAAAAAAATTTATGGACTGTTACCTGTACCTTTTCTACATGATTGGTGCCACTAGGACATGTTTAATTTGTGCTCATAAACTCTGATAAACAGTGTGATCAGTGCTAGTGAATTTTTTGGAACTGCTTCTGCTGAGAGATGTGACTTTTTGCTGTCTGCACCTACTCAATATTGCTGGGTGCCACTGATGGACTGCTTCTACTGAAAAAATGTCCCCTGTTGCTGTGTGCACCTGATCAACATTGCTGATGCCACTAATGGACTGCTTCTACTGAAATGGTGTCACTTGTTGGTGTCTGCACCTACTCAACATTGCTGGGTGCAACTGATGGATTGTTTTTACTGAAATGATGTCACTTGTTGGTGTCTGCACCTGCTAAACTTTACTGGGTGCCACAGATGGAGCTGCTTCTACTGAAATAATGTCACTTGTTGCTGGGTGCACCTGCTCAACTTTGATGGGTGCAACCGATGAACTGTTTCTACTGAAATGAAGTCACTTGTTGCTGTTTGCACCTGCTCAACATTGCTGGGTGCAACTGATGAACTGTTTTTACTGAAATGAAGTCACTTGTTGCTGTCTGCACCTGCTCTCAACATTGCTGGGTGCAACTGATGGACTGTTTCTACTGAAATGGTGTCACTTGTTGGTGTCTGCACCTGCTCTCAACATTGCTGGGTGCAACTGATGGACTGTTTCTGCTGAAATGATGTTGCTTGCTGGTGTCTGCACCTGCTCAACATTGATGGGTGCAACTGATGAACTGTTTTTACTGAAATGAAGTCACTTGTTGGCGTCTGCACCTGCTTAACATTGCTGGGTGCATCTGATGGATTGCTTCTACTGAACTAGTGTGACTTGTTGCTGGGTGTACCTGCTAAACTTTACTGGGTGCAACTGATGGACTGCTTTTACTGAAAAGATGTTACCTGTTGGTGTTCTTTTTTTTGTATAAACTAATCATTGAATGCATTTTATGTGAACATTTGTATAAACTGATTTTTTGTATATTGTGTAAACTATTATGTAAAGCCACATGCATGAAAAGAAGTTGTATTGCTTACTGTATTTCATATGTTAGGTTAGTGAAAGGTCAGTGCAAAGCCAAAATTTTTAACTAATTATGTGATATTTAGGTATTAATATTATCTTTTATTTTTGTCTGTATTTTTCTGGACGAATTTGGTGGTATTTTCACCACCAATGCTGGCAAAAATACCATCAAATTCTGGCCTGTGGAGGAGGGGCATATGAAAGGTGGCTACACTGTGCCACTGCGCCAGAGATTGCGCCAAAGAGTACTATTAAGCCGCCTCCACAGTGATTGTCGAGAGTTTCATAGCAGTCAGTGCTTGTGAAGAGATAGTAGAAGTCAGTGTGTGTTAAGAACTCATAGAAGTCAGTGCTAGTAGAGAGCTCGTTGTAGTCAGTCGTTCCGAGATGTGCTAGTGGGCACTGCTTGTCGTGAAGTCGGAGTGAGATGTGGTAGTAAAGAGTGTTGTTCCATGTTTTATGCAGTTATTTGATGGGAGAGATAGCAGATGTTATTGTAATGAGTGCATTTCGTCAATATATATGAAGGTAAAAATTACAATGTTCTTTTATTAATTGTGTGTCTGAAATAATGCGTCACTACAGGTTCAGTCAACAAAGCATCTGGCTTGTGTTCTTGTATTAGAGTGAATTCTGGTTTTCTTGCGTAATTATAGTTTTTCTAAATTTCTTTTGTCACGTCAGCATAGTTGATATTTAAAAATTCTTGTCTTGTTGGAAAAGAACCGTGCCAGATGTGGACGTTGAGTCACACTCCCACATACAGAACAGTTACATTTGTGCTTGGATTTTGTAGGTTTTATAGTTGCTGGGGACTTAATTAATTAACTGTGTTTACGAAAATTTTCTTACATTGTTCTTTGCAGTCAGATAGCGTAATAATACTAGTCAGGGCCAACCGATTACGAGACTGCGTAATCGGACAGACATACTAAAACAAAAAAATATTTTCAATCAATCTTATATTTAATTAAGCCCCCATGCACTGTTCCCGGCAGATCACTGAAGTTAAGCACTGTCGGGTGCGGCCGGCACTTGGATGGGTGACCATCCGGGCCGCCATGCGCTGGTTCCGTTTTTCGGGAAGCACTCCGCCTCGTGATGCCAACTGAGGAGCTACTCGACCTGATAGTAGCGGCTCTGGTCACAGAAAACCATCGTAACGACCGGGAGAGCAGTGTGGTGACCACACGCCCCACCTATCCGCATCCTCAGCTAAGGATGACACGGCGGTCGGATGGCCCGGTTGGCCAATTGTGGCCTGCTTTACGCCATGTTTAGCAGAGAGATGCTGCTACAGGATTTCGTAATTACTTCTTTCTTCTTTCATGCAAGTAGGTATTATAGTAGCTAATTCCAAATCCTCTAGAATTTCCTTACTTGTCCAGCATCTTTTAGTACAGCTGAAAAATCCCAGTTCAGTATGGGAGACGCATTTTTCATCAGTACTGTGTTAATTTTATCACTGCCCGAAGATTATTTATTTCTCATTTTACGCATTGCATCTTCTTATTCCTTAATTTCTATTCTGTGTACTGTTGTTGCTTCCTCTTCTTCCAGATTTTTATTTACCTACATCATCTCCGGTTGTCCAAAGTTTCTTACAGTAATCCAACCACTGTGTCTTACTTCTATTCTTGCATCATATTTTATATTTTTATTCAATTTTTTCGTCATATCGCCGTACAGGCACGTGTTATGGGACATTTTGCGTTCTCGGGAGACGTGGGTGTTTCTTCGCAGAGCTGTTGTTTTAATATTCCCCAGAGACAAAATTCCAGAGGTGAACGTGTAGGCAATTTTGCTCCCCGAACGACAGATCCGTCGAACCGCAAATGTTCTCGGAAGAAGGTCAGTAATTCTCTGCACAGAAAGGATGGGGCATCCGTCACGTTGGTACCACATGGATTACCGCTTGTCCAGTGGGATCTATTTGGGCTGATGGAGGATGCACTCAATGGGAAGCCGTACGTGGATGATGGAGAGGTTACTGCTGCAGCAAGATGTTGTCTCCGTCGTCGACCAATAAACTGTTACCATGTGGGCATACAGGCCTTCCCAGTATGATGGCGTAAGGCCGTCGCACTGAACAGAGATTATGTTGAAAATAGGGTTTTGTAACCAAACGAGGGGAAGGGGGGAATAATGTAGTGCACTGGAATCCTGAATAAAACCAACCTGTTTTCAGAAAAAATGAGTTGCATTACGTATTGAACATCCTTCGTCAACAGCTTTGAAACTGCCAGATAAGTTGAAAAACTAGTTCCTTTCTTTTACATCGATAACTTTGCCCAGGAAATATTCGTCTTTTTTGTCTTGTTATATGATCACTTTTCATTCAGGTATTTCTATTAGCTCACTTTGCGTCCTTGTAGTGCTCCGAAAGCTCTTCACAATGAGTCTCGCACCTGTGTCCTAGCTAAACTCGTTTCTATGCTATGTTAATAGCTTTACACAAAGCTACTTCGTAACTAAACTACCACGCTCATTAGCCTACAGTGGCACGTTGATGTCACAGGCAAAAAAAAAAAAAAAAAAAAAAAAAGTACTGCCCGATAAACACGTGCGGGCATGATCTATACTGTGTGGGCTCAACCACCGTTTACGCTTTATTAGTCTCGTAGTTATTAGCGATTCAAAGGTGACGGTATTTTGTCACGTAATGAAGTTTGACCGACGAGCGAATGCAAGTTCTCATGCGAAAAAAGGCACTTCGCTGCATTAAAAAGTCACAGACATAATTGGACATGAACAAACGTCAAAAATTACGTGCGCCTCGATGTGTTACTTTTGTATGTTTCTGAGGCTGCCTGTATTAACTGCTTCATACTGCGGGGGACTTTGTGGTGTGATTCCGCATTAATGCACAAATTTTCCATGCTGATCTGAAGCCATGTACCAAAATGGAACACGACTCTATAGAAGAGCAACGAAATTCTGGTTCCTGGAACCGGGATGGAGGGCGACAGAAGGTGTAGGAGGCGCTTCTCGGCCGGAACAGGTATCTTGCGTCTGCAGTATCCTCAAAGCGGGCTATAATTTACTTACTCCAAATAAAAACAGTCACGGTTAGTTAAAAGGACTACCGCAAAAACTTAAAGCATTTACTGAAATGTCAAGGGTACCAACAAAAATATACTTTGAGTGGCTGACGCAAGCATTACACAGAACTTTATTTAGAATACGAAACACTGAGACCTTTCAGTGAAGTGCGAGCTTCATTAAACACTAAATTATTCAAATAATGGCCACACAGATCAAATTAGGTTCAATGACAAGTCATTCAATTTAGAAATGTCATCATGTAACACCTTAAGCCGCTGTTCATTTTATTCTTAGTTGTGTGACCGGTTTCGGACAAAGACCATTATTCAGCACAGAGTTCCATTCATACACCATGTCAAAAATTTAATGCCGGGTCATTCAGAGAGAAAGAACACATATCAGTTGTTTATTACAGACAGACTATAAAAACACATATCATTGGGTAGAGGAAGGTTCAAAGTTTTGATGCAGGTGGGTTGTTGTCTGTTTGTAGAAAATGGCGATTACACCATGACAGTCATCATTGTGTGTTGGAATTTGCGCGACATCAATCCATCCTTCTAGTGCAACGTGCACTCCGCCATCGATGCTGCAAAAAGCTGCGTCTGCACAAGCAGACTAATAATTGACATACAAAATTCGGAAGTTGGCTGCATATGCAATGCGAGGAGTACTGGTGAGCCACGCACGTCCGATGAAAACGTAGAGCGTATCCGAGATGCGTTCACACGGGGCTCTCAGAAGTCCACAAGACGGGCTATCCAGGAACTTCAGTTTCCTCAAACATTTTTGTGGCGTGTTCTGAAGCGACGCCTGCTATGAGGCCTTACAAATTGCAGTTATTGCACAAGTTGCGTCCTGGCGATCAGAACAGAAGGTACGAATGTTACTTTTCAGTTCTCCAGGACATGGCAGGGGACACTCTTTCCGAACGACACATTTTTTTCGGACGAATCGCCGTTTCAGTTGTTGGGTTAAGTAAACCGCCATAACGTAAGAATTTGGAGATCAGAAAATCCTGGTGTCGTCGTCGACGTAAAAGAAAGAACTGGTTCAAATGGCTCTGAGCACTATGGGAGGTCATGTCCCCTAGAACTTAGAACTACTTAAATCTAACTAACCTAAGGACATCACACAAGTCCATGCCCGAGGCAGGATTCGAACCTGCGACCGTAGCAGTCGCGCGGTTCGGGACTGAAGCGCCTAGAACCGCTCGGCCACCGCGGCCGGCACGTAAAAGAGACTCACCGAAACTGAACGTGTTTTGTGCCATTTCTGTTCACAAAGTTTATGGTCCCTTCTTTTTTGCTTAGGAAACTATGACAGGAATTTCATAACTGGACACGCTGCAAAACTGGTTGTTACCTTAACTTCACGAAGATTCCAATGATATCATTTTTATGCATGACGGAGCCCCGCTTCACCTTCACAATGAGGTGCTGCGTTATCTCACCATCATCTCACAACGGTGGTTTGGAAGAGGTGAACAACAAACTATTATCCACTGATTTTGTCCTCCCAGGTCACCAGACCTCACACTTTGCGGTTTTTTTCTGTGGTGGCTCATAAAAAGATAGAGTCGTTGTCCCACCTATGGCAGCTACTCTTTAAGAGCTGAGAAATCCAGTTGTTGAATCTGTTTGTTCTATAATCAGGGACCTGTTGATTCGTATGTAGAATGTAATGGACTACTGCGTCGATGTTCCTTGAGCATCTCATAGTGCTCTTGTTGAGTATATGGTATAGTGTCTGCGCAAACATAAAACTTTCAACCTTCTTATATCCAGATACAAGCGCAATGTGTAATTGTAATTTGTCTGTACTAAACAACCGAGATCTGCTCATTCTTTTTTAATCATCCCATATTTATAAATACTATTTAGTCATGCAAAGGAGATGAATGGTGTGTATGGAGGTCGTCTGCGCGAAATGGAGCAAGGACGCGCAAGAGAACGAAGTGTGGCAAAAAAGCCAGACGATTCTGTAATAAAGAAGCAAGTAAACAACGAGTAGAGTTGCAAGACGAAGACTTCTGGGGGAGATGTTGCACAAATTGTCTGACCGGCAGCTGACCCATAACTACTGTCAGGGCACCAACACCCGCGAGTTATTGCAAACCCTGGGGTCGTCAGAGTTGACCATGGCCTTACTTCTTAGAAGGGAAACAGAGCCTGAAGTAGAAAACGAGAATTATGGTACGTTGCAACACCTGGCTGGTGAAATCAACGGATGAATATCCAAATACTGCAGACATCGATGGTATTGTCTATCAAGAAACCGAACAACCAGATTATCACCCTGAATCATAAAGAGCTATCTACTCTCATGGTGCTCACAAACTATTTGAATTAATGATAAAAAGCGGGTTCGAATGGTGACTCAACATTATACTCGGATGTCGACCATTCAGTTCGATTTGAGATAATGTATGGTCACAAGTTAGTTCAACAAACTACCAACATCCAACGATATTTCAGCATAATACCACTTGTAGTATAGTTAAAGATCCGCCTTTCCCCTTCCCTTCCAAGGTCACTTCCAAAAGGTCAAGCTCCACCCCTCCCCTTTTGAGGTCACCACCTCTCCTTTCTCCATCTCCCCATGTAGCACTGTCACATTTCCGGCGGGTGAAAATCCAGGATGTCGGATAAAGCACACTTATATTACATAAAATTCAAGATAGTGGAAACAGGTGACTTTTCCTAAGTTGAAACAATGGAATATTGTTGATGTGAAAAAATCCAAGATGTCGCAAATGCCGGGAATCTGAATAGGTGTTTTACATCTACTATTATGTTGGGGAGAAAACCCACTCGAGTTACTTAATAACTTTTAATAATATCCTGATTTGGGTATATCCTTTCTCACAGAGAAAATTAAAATCTTAGTAATACCTGTGGAACCATATATCTGATGAAATACGTTTATTGTATTGAAGAGCATCAGTGAATTAGAGATAAAAAAATAAATATAATGCAAATATTACATATACGATAAGTTCAAATGGATGAAAAAATTCAATATGTGGAACCTAAATTCCTCACCTTGTTTGGAACAGTATTTCCAGCAGTCATGGTTCTGGTTACCTCAGCAAGAAGTTTGAGCAACCCTCAACAGGTTTAGGCTTTTTCATCGCTCCCACCACCACCACCACCACCACCACTACCACCAGCATTACCACCATAACCTCTGCTGGCTTTTTTGAATAGGCTCCCTGCAAGTTTTAACTTCTTCACCCACTCTCATCACTACCATCACTCCTAAACCGGATGATTTGAACAACCTTTGTGAAGATTTCAACTTGTTCACACCCACTTACCCACCATCACCACTCCTTTGTATTAGGTTGCAGCATATGCATCTACCATAAAAGTGGGCAACTATGTGACACTTAGCAATTCTTGTAAAATAAAACATTTAATTTCCACATATATGGTATGTTGAAGACATTATGCTTTAATTTGAATAGCAATAAAGTTCTTTTGTGCAGTGAGCTACTTAGAAAATGGTTCAAATGGCTCTGAGCACTATGGGACTCAACTGCTGTGGTCATCAGTCCCCTAGAACTTAGAACTACATAAACCTAACTAACCTAAGGACATCACACACATCCATGCCCGAGGCAGGATTCGAACCTGCGACCGCAGCAGTCGCACGGTTCCGGACTGCGCGCCTAGAACCGCGAGACCACCGCGGCCGGCCTAGAAAATGGGATATTATCTGTCACAAGGTTAACTCCGCCCCCAGCTTAGGACGATTTTGTAACATGAACTCTAAGACAAGTAAAGTAGAGCTAAATTAATCTTTCACAAAGTTGAACTCACCTAGTGTTTCTTTACAATACACAGCTATAACTTTGTTGAAAATTTGCAGAAAAACGTTTTTTCACAAAGTTTACCAGTTTGTTGAGATTTATTTTGCATATATTCTTCAAAATCATGTAATTATAGGCCTATACTCGTTTAAACAAAATAAGAATAAAAAAATAACTAACCTGTATGAAGCCACATAATTAAACAAAACTGTCACAAACTTATTTATGTGTTTGTTTAGTGGAAGTGAATGAGAAAAAAACCTGGTCACAACACCTACATCTAACACAATATTCTGTAACGAAGATAGTTAAATCAAACTTTTAGACAATTGCTTCCAATTTTAGTGGTATCAGATAAAGAAAATCATACATTTCATACGATATTCTGAGTAACTTTATGCCATATTTAAATACAAACATCCAATGCAAAATAACGTATAGTCTTTTTAGTAAACTATTTATAAATGTCTCTAACTTGAGTTTCAATTTTTACGTATGTTTCTACAAGTTATGTCCTGTATCAAAGTTACTTCTTTAATGTATGGGAATAACTTTGTTCACACTTTCCAGTAGCTGAAGAAATAGTTTGTAAAATTTAACTCTTTGACAGAATATTTAGCACTTATAACTTATTTATATCGACACCCATTCATCAGTCAGCCCTTCAAACTTATGGGCAATTTCTGGGTTGCAACGGCCGGACAGTCCCTACTAATGGCCAAATAGGCGTCGTATTCCACCAACAGAACATGTCTTTATCTGTCAGGGGATAGCTTCTATGGCACTAGAGGGACTGCAAAACTGTAAGGGGAAACAGAGACTGGAATATCTACGACAGATAATATAGGAAGTTAGGTGTAGGTGCTACTCTCAGATGAAGCGGTTGTTACAGGAGAGAAAATGACTTGCAAACTTATTCAGCTTCCAAAAAAAAATCCAAACGAACTAAATTATCTTACTCCCTAAACTGAAATTTGGTAGGAAGAAGTGTTCACAAATGGAGGACGTAATCGCCTGCCTAACGGTCTACTTGAGGAGGTACTAGATAAATTGCTTCAAATTGCTTAAAAAACATAAAAGAAAGACTGTATGCCTAAGGAAATTAAGTTTTCAAATAAAGCATTTAAAAATTGAAGCTATTAATTCCAAAACAGCACAGGTCTGTCTTTTGGCACTATACGAGTTATTGGTATCAGTGTATTTATCCCACGATAGGCAACTCAATGTCAGTCAGAAAAGCACAAAATTCTGAACTTAGAGGTACTTGATTGAGGGAAGGCTTTACCGACCGGCTAGCTGTAAACATGGTTGGTGGACTTGTGTTGTCTGGAATTCACGGATTCAATTCTTTATTGTTTTTTTCCAGAGTTATCCGTCTACCATCGTCTAATATTTCCGAAACTGAATTTTTCAACAGCGCTCAAATATATGACATAGCTGTTTACAGTAAAGGCGAGGAAGAATGACAGGGCATGTTGAAAGGAGAACTGACGACAGCGTAAGGCGTAAATCGAAGAAAGACGGAAGAGTGATTAACGACAAACTGAAAATCAAAATTGCGGATGAAGTAGTATATAACATGTCAAAATTCTGCTAGTTTGGAAGTGAAGTAATGCATGACTGATTAAGAAAGGAAGAAATAAGAAGGGCAATAAGACAAGCAAAGAGGCAGTACTCTTTAAGAAGTCTGCTAGTATGATAGGCCTTAATTCTAGGAAGCAAATTCTACAACTCTATGGACGGAGCTGGGCACTGAACGGAAATTTATCATGGACGATGAGCAAAGCACAAAAGTGTCTCAGTTGTAGTGTCACAGAAGGATGCTGAAAATTAGATGGATTGATGAGGCAAGAAAACAGGAAGTTCTTCGCATATCTAGTAAGGAATGAAATATGTGGATTTAAATGGACTAAAAGAAGGGTAAAAATGACGTGTCATGTTTTAAGACGTCAGGCAGTAGCCTATACCAGTACACACACTTGATTCTTTAAAGAACTGAACTCACCACGCATAAAACAGTTTCAAACGTCTGATTACTCTTCAAATGGTTTAATACGTTAAAAATTTTATACTAAGCATGTAAGCAAGAAAAGTTTTTAATTTGTGTGTAATGGCTGTTGGAGCCCGCACATTGTTCTCTGTCTCAAATGGTGTATGAATACAGAGTCGCTATTTTTCGTGTCGTGATTTAGGCTACCTCAAGACAGATACAATTTTTCTAACTGTAATACTTGTATTACTGTGTTAAACGTATACATGTCCGTCCCCGGTAGCCGGGTGGTCAGCGCGACAGAACGTCACTCCTAAGGGCCTGGGTTCGATTCCCGGGGAGGTCGGAGATTCTCTCCGCTCAGGGACTGGGTGTTGTGTTGTCCTAATCATCATCATTTCATCCCCATCGACGCGCAAGTTGCCGAAGTGGCGTCAAATCGAAAGACCTGCACCAGGCGAACGGTCTAGCCGACGGGGGGCCCTCGTCACACGACATTTACATTCACATTTAACTCTGACATACACTGAGGTGACAAAAGTCATGGGACAGCGATATGCACATATGTAGTTGGCGGAAGTATCGCGTACACAAGGTATTAAAGGACAGTGCATTGCCGGAACTTGCCATGTCTATTTTCAAGAAGTTTTGGCAATAATTGTGACGAAAGTTGTGAAATTCATAAATGTTCTCAACCCCTAAGGAATCGATATAATCACATTCTTTGTAACTGTTTTTGAGACCACAATGTTGGTCAGAGAGGTTACTTCTTTTAAAGAGAATAGCAGCCTGTGTCGGACGGCCTGGCAATGTACTCTGTTTGAAAAGGATAAAACTGGCCTGCCGTGTGGTAGAGGCAGCGTTAATTAACGTTTTGGTAATAATATGTTTTGAGGTGAAATATTGAAGAAATGAAGTGATATGAATGGAAGAATGACAATTTTTAACGGAACCCAGTTTTTTATTTTGTTGTAACAGTATGGCTTATTAATGATAAAACATTGCGTGTGGGTGGAGTTCACTGTAGAAATCTTATAATACAACATATGGATTTGTTTTAAACGTGTTTGGAAGGTTACTGTCAACAGCCGTTAAGTAACGTATAAAATGCATATTTGAATGATCAACAGTTCTTATATTACACCCAAACATTTACCGGTTTCGGTCTTGGACCATCTTCACGGATGAAGGGTTAAAATGATTTAAGCCACCATACTGCTTCAGACATTACTTAAAATGTGTAGTGCATATCATGTATCTAAATATATGTCAGGACTTTAAAGGCAAACATACGTATACTAAATGTATACAGAGCAATACTGCTCTGTGTACACTTAGTATTCGTATGTTTGCTTTCAAAGTCCTGTGTCATACACGACGTAATCAAAAGTATGAAAATGACTTACATGTTCGTGGCGCCCACCATCGGTAATGCTGGAATTCAATATGGTGTTGGCCCCTGGTGACAGTTTCCACTCCGGCAAGCATGCGTCCAATCAGGTGGTGGAAGGTTTCTTGGGGAATGGCAACCCATTCTTCACGGAGTGCTGCACTGACGAGAGGTATCGATGTCGGTCGGTGAGGCCTGGCACGAAGTCGGCGTTCCAAAACATCCCATAGGTGTTCTATAGGATTCAGGTCAGGACTCCGTGCAGGCCAGTTCATTACAAGGATCTTACTGTCGTGTAACCATTCCGCCACAGGTCGTGTATTATAAACAGGAGCTCGATCGTGTTGAAAGATGCAGTCGCCATCCCCGAATTGCTCTTCAACCGTGGGAAGCAAGAATGTGCTTAAAACACCAATGTAGGCCTGTGCTGTGATAGTGCCACGCAAAACAATAAGGGGTGCTAGCCCTTCGTGAAAAACACGACCACACCATAATACCACCGCCTCCGAATTTTAAATGGTTCAAATGGCTCTGAGCACTATGCGACTTAACTTCTGAGGTCATCAGTCGCCTAGAGCTTAGAACTAATTAAACCTAACTAACCAAGGCCATCACACACATCCATGCCCAAGGCAGGATTCGAACCTGCGACCGTAGCGGTCGCTCAGTTCCAGACTGTAGCGCCTAGAACCGCACGGCCACTCTGGCCGGTTCCGAATTTTACTGTTGGCACTACGCACGCTGGCAGACGACATTCACCGGGCATTCGCAATACCCACACCCAGTCATCGGATCGCCACATTGTGTACCGTGATTCGTCACTCCACACAACGCTTTTCCACTGCTCAATCGTCCAATGTCAACGCTCCTTACACCAAGCGTTTGGCATTTACCGGCGTGATGTATGGCTTATGAACAGCCGCTCGACCATGAAATCCAAGTTTTCTCAACTCCCGCCTAACTGTCATAGTACTTGCAGTGGATCCTGATGCAGGCCCTCCTCAACTGTCGACGGTCTCTGTCAGTCAACAGACGAAGTTGGCTTGTACGCTTTTGTGCTACACGTGTCCCTTCACGTTTCCACTTCACTATCACATCGGAATCAGTGGACCTAGGGATGTTTAGGAATGTGGAAATCTCGCGTACAGACGTATGACACAAGTGACACCCAATCACCTGACTACGTTCGAAGCCCGTGAGTTCAGCAGGGCGCCCAAATCAGCTCTCTCATGATGTCGAATGACTACCGAGGTCACTGATATGGAGTACCTGGCAGTAGGTGCCAGCACAATGCACTTAATATGAAAAAAGTATGTTTCTGGGAGTGTGCGGATATTTTTGATCAAGTCATGTTAAGTCCCATAGTGCATAGAGCCATTTGATTTTGTAGAGCAGACGAGCATGCCTTGCGCACAGGTAGGCCAATAAATTTAATTACCGTCATGGTTCATGTCTACTGTAAGGCAGAGTGATTGTGAGACAGTATTTTTGAAAGTAATGTATCATTTGAGAGGATTAATATGAGTAGAAGATTTCAGTAAAGTGCTGTTTTGTAAATTTTCAGGCAGTTTTATCAGAAAGTCGGATGCGTTAATTTTTATGTTCATTTACTCTGTAATTACAGTAAGAGCTTTTGAATAGTGATTGTTTGCGAGACTAAATAAAGATTAGCTATATTCAGGGCCAACATTTTAATCTCAGTCATTTGTATTTCAGTCAGATGATACATGTAAATTTAATTGAAAACGGACTGCTTTCTCGCAGGCGAATTGTTTAATATACTGGTTAATATTGATTTCGCATCATGCAGCGTAAGCCTGATATTCGCAACTAGACAAGAAATACTTACTGATAGGAATTTAAAAGTTCAACGCCACGTTTTCAAATTATCAACGGTGACGCACAAGTAACTCGGCGCGAAATTACAGCAGTAATCAGTGTGGTAAGACGATGAAGGTATCTGTTACGACAGTGCGGCGAACCTTGGCGTTAGTCTGCTATGGCAAGAAACGACCGACGCGAGCACCTCTACCAACAACACCGTCTGTGGCGGATCTCCCCTACTCGCAACCATATCGGGTGGAAAACCGTGGTCTGGTCAGATGAGTTCCGATTCCAGTTGGTAAGAGCTGATGGTAGGGCTCGAATGTGGCGTGGACACCAAAAAGCATGGACCCAAGTTGTCAACAACGCACTGTACAAGCTGGTGGTGGCTCCATAATGATGTGGGCTGTGTATACATGGAATGGATTGGATCCTCTGGTCCAACTGAATCGATCGTTGAATGAAAATGGTTATGTTCGGCTACTTGGAGGCCATTTATAGCTATTCGCGGACTTCATGTTCCCAAACAACGACATCATGTCACGGAGCCACAGTTTCTCGCTATTGGTTTGAAGAACATTCTGACAATTCGAGCAAATGATTTGTTCACTCAGTTCACCCGACATGAATCCTGTCGAAAATTTATGGGACACAATCGAGAGGTCAGTTCGTATAAAAATCCTGCACCGGCAACACTTTCGCATTTATGGACAGCTGTAGAGGCAGCATGGCTCAATATTTCTTCAGGGGACCTCTAACGACTCGACGGCTGGTCCCGGCGGAGGTCTTAGGATAATTTAGGTTAAGTAGTGTGTAAGCTTAGGGACGGTTGACCTTAGCAGTTAAGTCCCATACGATTTCACACACATTTGAACGACTCTTGAGTCCATGCCACTTAGAGCTTCTGCATTGCGCCGGGCAAAATGAGGTCCGACACAATATCGGGAGGCATCTCACTGTACATAAAACAATTCTCATTTATTTTCAGTTCGGTTGTACCTCTTTTTATTTCATGATATGTTTCGATCACTCTGGATTATCATCAGATCCAAGTACTTGTAACAGCAGCTCGTCTTGTCTGTTCAGAACCTCACGTCAGAATATTGAAGACTAGCACAAGCGAACGACAGTACTCCGGCATGACGCTCTGACTAGGCAAGACTCCTTGCCGACGCAACTACTTAGGGTCCGAAGACGATCCAGAGTGATCGAAACATATTTTCAACTGTGCAATTGACACTAAAAAATTAATGGGAAGTTTTTTAAATTTCAGAAAAGTTATTGGTTCTGTCGGGGTAAATATGTCGGCAGCACCTTTAACATAATATTATAGAGTGCGCCCGCGAAGTTTCTCCGTAACGGTGGGATCCACGTGTCTCGCCTTGCGGGGCGCAAAAGTTTGGCAGCAAATTCATGTCGCTGTATAAGCTGGGGGTGGATTCACTACTACTAGTGGCTGCAGTTATGTCAGGAGATGGGATTCAACATTATTACAATCAAGTCAATGAAATTAATTATATTAATTACAATTGAAAATACCGTACTCACCAATATCACAGTAAGTGCTGGAAATGTTTTTCTCTTTCTTGAAGACATAGTTCAACACGTTATTTGCGATCACCTTTACCAATGTTTCATGTGTAATCGAATGCAGATGATCAGTTGTAGCTGTCTTCAGTTCATCTATTATTTTTGAGTTACTGTGACACACAAATACTTAAGCCTCACCCTAAAGGAAATAGGCGGGCAAAGACAGATCCGGTGAGCGCGGTGGCCAGAAACTTTTCGTAATTACTCTGTCTCCAAAGACTTCATCTACAAGTCGTAGGGACTGGTGTACCATATGAGCAGTAGCGTTGCCCTGTTGGAAAAATGAATGATCCCATTTTCATTCAGCAGGGTAATAAACGCAAAAATTATCTCGGAGCAATAGACATCGGAAGTAACGAAAACGAATTCCTGAATTTTGGTGATTAATATAGCCAGATATGTGAAACCAGGCTTCAGCAGTGAAGAATGTACGATCTAAAACACCAAGTCGATTAACTAATTGATGAAACTATTCCCAACACGCTATTTGTTGCTCATGGTACATACAATGTAATTGTTGCACGGCAGTAATTTTATAACGACACATCTCCAGTTCTTTGGTTACGGCCATATGAGCTGTCGTACGAGAGACTTCAGCACGTTGCGATAATCTCCTCACTGATTTTGTTGGAGTCCACAACGTGGTGTCTGAAATGTTGTCAAGCTTCCGTTCTGTTAAATTTGTGGGCCTACCAGTTTGTGGTGCATCATGAACAGAACCTGGTGTCTGGAACTTGTGAATAAATCACGAACAGTGTCACCATGTTAACACCTCGAAGCAAGAGAACGCAATCTTAATTGCCTCCTCATATGCCCCGTATAGTTTCCTACTGCACGGAAAACCTCTTTTACTTAAAACTCTCTCCCAGTAATAGTAAGCATTCTCACTATAGCCAGGAAGTAGACACTAATACAACTAACAACTGCAACGCACACACAATACTATGCTCCCCCCCCCCTCCCACCCCCACCCAACCCTATAACCGCTTTTTTTAATTGAGAACAATATTATCAGGCTTATTCTCATATAGGGGAGAGGTGGTCGATAATATTGAAAATAATTAATAGCACTGAAACAGTTTAAATTAAATTTATCGACTGCTGTACACACAGGCACCTCTCATACCCACTAGCACGTCCTCTTGCATTGATGCATGCCTGTATTCGTCGTGGCATACTATTCACAAGTTCATCAAGGTCCAGATTGTCCTCAACGGCGATTCGGCGTTGATCCCTCAGAGGATTGGTGGGTCATGTCGTTCATAAACAGCCCTTTTTAATCTATCCCAGGCATGTTCAATAGGGTTCATGTCTGGAGAACATGCTGGCCACTCCAGTCGAGCGATGTCGTTATCCTGAAGGAAGTTATTCACAAAATGTGCACGATGGGGGGGGGGGGGGGGGCGAATTGTCGTCCATGAAGACGAATGCCTCACCAATATGCTGCCGATATGGTTGCACTATCGGTCGGAGGATGGCATTCACGTATCGTACAGCCGTTACGGCGCCTTCCATGACCACCAGCGGCGTACGTCAGCCCCACATAGTGCCGCCCCAAAACAGCAGGGAACCTCCACCTAGCTGCACTCGCTGGACAGTATGCCTAAGGCGTTCAGCCTGACCGGGTTGCCTCCAAACACGTCTCCGACGATTGTCTGGTTGAAGGCATAAGCGACGCTCATCGGTGAAGAGAACGTGATGCCAATCCTGAGCTGCATGGTGTCGTGGTTGCAAAGATGGATCTCGCCATGGACGTCGAGAGTGAAGTTGCGCATCATGCAGCCTATTGCGTACAGTTTGAGTCGTAACACGACGTCCTGTGGCTGCATAAAAAGCATTGTTCAACGTGGTGGCGTTGCTGTCAGGGTTCCTCCGAGCCATAATCCGTAGGTAGCGGTCATCCACTGCAGTAGTAGCTCTTGCGCGGCCTTAGTGAGGCATGTCATCGACAGTTCCTGTCACTCTGTATCTCCTCCATGTCTGTAAAACATCACTTTAGTTCACTCCGACACGCCTGGACACTTACCTTGTTGAGAGCCCTTCCTGGCTCAAAGTAACAATGCGGACGCGATCGAACCGCGCTATTGACCATGTGGGCGTGGTTGTACTACAGAGAACACTAGCCGTGTACCTCCTTCCCGATGGAATGACTGGAACTGATCGGCTGTGGGACCGCTTCCGTCTAATAGGCGCTGCTCATGCATGGTTGTATACATCTTCGGGCGGGTTTAGTGACTTCTCTGAACAGTCAAAGGGACTGTGTCTGTGATACATTATCCACAGTCAACGTCTATCTTCAGGAGTTCTGGGACCCGGGGTGATGAAAAACTTTTTTTCATGTGTGTATTTAAACCACGCGCGGGTATTGTCAGTTCTCTTATTTTTTGCGCTCTGAATAAATCTACGAAGTTGCGGCGTGCTATATAGCTGGCATTTCCGTGTGAAACCCTAAGAAGGGATCAGGGCGCTTCTGTTAAACTACAAGAAAAATGATTATAGTTAATTTATACAGGATAGACTTACGTTGAAATTCATACAGAGGTCTAGGTAGATCCTTGGTTCAAATGGCTCTGAGCACTATGGGACTCAACTGCCGTGGTCATTAGTCCCATAGAACTTAGAACTAGTTAAACATAACTAACCTAAGGACATCACAAACATCCATGCCCGAGGCAGGATTCGAACCTGCGACCATAGCGGTCTTGCGGTTCCAGACTGCAGCGCCTTTAACCGCACGGCCACTTCGGCCGGCTAGGTAGATCCTTGCCGTAAGGTCGCGGACTAAGAATATATGAGGAAATGTGCGCGCGGGAGGAAGTAGCGCTCAGTGTTAAACTTATTACATGGCGAATAACCGATAATAGGATCTGTGGACTATACGAAGGGACGTTAAATTGAAGATAAGAACGGAGCTGGACACTTAGCTTTTTGAAAGTAAAAGTGTTCGAAGTTTGAATGACTGTATTGAAATACAATAGTGTACCATGGTCCTTGTATAATATCTTTGACTGACGAACTATAAAAATCACGGACATTTTACTTAGTTACTTAACGCGATCAGGCCCAGAGGACTGCGGACTGCTACAAGGTTCCTTCTCCTCTGGGTCCTGTTTTGTGTCTCCTGGCGCCAATCATTCTCTATTGCAATCTGCAGCAGGTCCTCATGTATCCCATCCCTCCATCTCTTCTTTGGTCTTCCTATTGGGTGTCTTCCACAGGGAGTATAACCCATAGCTTTCAGAGGCCACTTTGCCACGCGGGATTAGCCGAGCGGTCTCAGGCGCTGCAGTCATGGACTGTGCGGCTGGTCCCGGCGGAGGTTCGAGTCCTCCCTCGGGCATGGGTGTGTATTTGCCCTTAGGATAATTTAGGTTAAATAGTGTGTAAGCTTAGGGATTGATGACCTTAGCAGTTAAGTCCCATGAGATTTCACACACATTTGAACATTTTTTAACAAAGACCATTTTAGTTGCCGTAATTGCTGAGAGTAATTGTAAGATGAACCTTCCTTTTCTCTATAAACAAAACGCAATCATTCATGATCATTTAATTATTATTAAATGTTGTTAACAAAAAAATAAATTGATTTCCACAACAGCATGTGTATTAGTCAACGATAATCATAGGAAAGCTGCAAACAGTATTTCTGGGTGATGAAAGTTTCAATTATGAAATATTACGAAGTGTAAATTGTGACTTAAAAGCTATTTAACATTTCAAAAAAATGGTTCAAATGGCTCTGAGCACTATGGGACTTAACATCTTAGGTCATAAGTCCCCTAGAACTTAGAACTACTTAAACCTAACTAACCTAAGGACATCACACAACCACAGGTGGAAACACAAGCGGCCAAAGACACTGCTAGCTAGGGCATAACCACCTATGGTAAACTAACATACGCAAACAGCGACAAACGCCGGTAAGCCCCTGCATATCAGCAACACTGACTGGCAACTACCAGTTGCTATTAGAGCCAACCAACAGGCCACAGCAGGGACACCGACGAGCTCGCCCACAGACGCACGAACAATCTGCCAACACTCCCTCACACTGTGCCTCCGGTATATGACCTATCGGACACAAGACCGATAACAAACCTAACTGTTGCAGGTTGCAGGACGCTGAACGAGGACTCTCTACCAGCACCCAGCGCCAGCCGCCGGGCAGCACAAACGCACAACGTCAAGGTATCGACATGCATGATACCCACTACTAACAAAGCCTATCCTTACACAACCTACCGCAGGCAGCAAGACAACCGCTACTGCTCTTGCCGCCCGACCTAATTTTCGCAGAGTTTTTTTTCCCTTGGCTCTTGCTTTGGCACTTTTTTTCCTCTGCCCTTCAAACCGCTACCCTTCGTCAGATTTCGACCAATCTATCTCCAGATGAGCGCGTATTAATGGTTAATCCTAACCAGACGTACGCAGACATCGCAGTACCCACATCCTGCGACACCTCACTTTAGTGAATACTAACCCTTATGCAGAGATGGCAGTAGACCTTTTGTGTTGGCCATCATGCCGGTGTGGGCGTGGAGGGGCTCCACCTCTTTTTAAGGACATCACACACACCCATGCCCGAGGCAGGATTCGAACCTGTGACCGTAGCAGTCCCGCGGTTCCGGACTGCAGCGCCAGAACCGCACGGCCACCGCGGCCGGCATTTAACATTTCATTTCCAATCTAACAGAAATAATACAAAATCAGAAACAGTGCGGATAAGTAGTAAAATTGAAATAGGAAGTTGAAATAATAACTAACATCCAAAGACGTTATCAACTATCTTATCTTCGGCAACGCAGAAACAAATGAAGGGTGATCCACTGTGCAAAAAGTCAGCGTTAATTATTATTATGAAAAACCGAAATTCAGTCGTCGTTACAGTGAAGATTTTTGTGGCTGCTCCATCTGATGTGTAGATATAACGACAAGTCGGCCACATACAGTAGATAACCACATCAATATCTTACGCCAGACAGGTCGACGACAGATGATCGACGGAGTGCGGCTACACCCCCCACAACCACTGCAGGGTCACAGGACAAGCGCAGGCGAGGGTTGAATGTGGTGCTGTCAACCTTACGGGCCCCTCAAGTCGAGACACGCAAGGCTTGACGCTGCAGAGAGACTGCACGGACGCACAGTACCTCTTACAGACAATACTTTAAACTGTTAAATTCGGTCAATAATTATGACATTTTGAAAGTCAAGCTTTACAACCCCTGGAAGCCAGTAGACAGGCAACCTGCAATGGCGTTTGGGTGACTGCGCCCCGGGTTAGACGTTTAGTAATATTGATTGTATTAGAGACAGCTGTCGCCGGCAGAAACTATAGGGAAAGGCTCAGATTGGAACATATCCATCAGGTAATTGAAGACGTCGGGTGTTAGTCCGATTCTGAAGTGAAGAGCCTAGTTCAGAAGACAGAGTCGTAACAGACCGCAACAAACCGGTGTTCACAGCAGGTGCGAAATCGTGTTTGCACATATCTCAGTGTCACGGCGTTAATGTTAGAAATAACAAGGTTGTCGCGAGTTCCGCTCCTCAGCACACTTTTGGTCAGTGCACAGGCGTGACCCAGTGGCTCACCCAACGCGAAAAATCCTTGAGTGGGATGACGCAGCTGTGAATGACGCGAGGAAGGTGCGAAAAGGGCACATCCTGGTCGTGTCAAGCGCTGGAGAGCACCCAGCTACAACGTAACCACTTCAGCTGACCCCGTAACTTAATTTTGAACTTCATAACTGGTGTTTTTAAAGTCTGCGACTGTTTCAATAATGGTTTAAATAATAAAGTAACTGCACCAGTTACGTGAATTTTTCAGTTGTTTTCTTTATCTACATCTATACCTCTCAAGACTCCTTATGGTGTGTGGCAGAGGGTACTTCTGCTATCACTGTCTTTCTCTAACTCCCCACCCCCTCCCCTCCCCACTTCCACTCATGGGAAAAATTAGGCTCGGTAAAGCTAAGTATGATACCCAATTTCTCTGATTTTCCATCACGGTCACCTCGCGACGCCTAATGGGAGGAACTAAGATTTTGCGAGAATCTTCTTGGAACAGGCGCCAACGGAATATCGACAGCAAATCTCTCCCTGGTACTCGACGCCTCTCTGGTAATATCTGCTGCCGAGATTTGCTGAGTAAACTATCCCGCCACGAAATTCTCTGCTCTTCGATGGATCCTCGCTATGTCTTCAATTAATCTTACTTGGTACGAGTCCCAAACTTATGAACAAATCTGAAGAATGGGTTGCTCGAGTGTTTTGTATAAAACTTCCTTCGTGAATGAATTAGATTTCCTTTTGATTCTCCGAATGAGTCTCAATTTGACATCTGCTTTTCCTATTATTTGTTTTAGGCTGTCATGCCCCTACAGCTTTCTCAGAATGGTACACTCTGAGACAAGGAAAACTATGTACCACAAAGGAATTATCCAAGTGGTAAGAAAATTGGTTGATGTGATGTACATATAAAGACAAACAAATGATTACAGTTACAGAAAAATTGGATGATTTATTCAAGGGAAAGAGCTTCGCAGAATGAGGATGTCAGTTACGCGTTGTTCTACATCTGTCCTTATGCAAGCAATTATTCGGGTTGGCAATGATTGACAGAGTTGTTGGATATCCTCCTGAGGGATACCGTGCCAAATTCCGTCCAATTCGCACATTCGATCTTCAAAATCCCGAGCTGGGTGGAGGGCCTTGCCTATAATGTTCCAAATTTTCTCAATCGGGGAGAGATCCGGCGACCTTGCTGGCCAAGGTAGGGTTTGGCAAGCACGAAGACAAGCAGTAGAAACTCTCGGCGTGTGCGGGCGGGCGTTCTCTTGCTGAAATGTAACCCCACAATGGATGGCCATAAACACGAAAAAACAGGTCGTAAAACATTGTCGACATAGCGCTGTGTTGTAAGGGCGTTTCGCATGACAGTCAAACGGGTCTTGCTATGAAATGAAATGGCATCCCAAACGATCATCTTAGTTCTTGGACGGTATGGCATGCAACAGCCAGTTTGGTATCCCACAATTACCCGGGGGGTTTCCAGACACGTCTTCGGACTGGAATCTCATTGACTGGAGTACAATTGTCTTCAGTGATCAGTCCTGCTTCGACCTGAGCCCCGATGACGTGCAAAGACGTGTCTGGAGGCGCCCCAGGCAGGTGTGTGATGCTAACATAAATGTCGCCCAACGTATGGCCTGACCTGACGAACCGAAGTGATAGACCAGTATGCCATTTCACTTCATAGCAGGATCTGTTTGGTTCTCACCCGCGGCATGCTTACACCACAGCGGTGCTTCGAGTATGTTCTACGTTCCGTTTTGTTGGCCATCACGGGATTTAAGCGCACACGGTGAGAGTTTCTGCCTTGGCCAACAAGGCTCTCTCTCTCCAATTGAGAACGTATGTAGCATTACGGGTAGGGCCCTCGAACCAGCTCGGGATTATGACGAGCTGCCAATTGGACAGAATTCGCCGTGATATCCCTCAGGGGGACCTCCAAAAACTCTATTAATCGATGCCCAGCCGAATAACTGCTTTTATAAGGGCCAGAGACGGACCACCGCGTTATTGACTTGCTCAGTTACCGAGCGAGGTGGCGCAGTGGTTAGCACACTGGACTCGCGTTTCGGAGGACGACGGTTCAAACCCTCGTCTGGCCATCCTGATTTACGTTTCCCGAGATGTCCCTTAATCGCTTCAGGTAAATGCCGGGATGGTTCCTTTGAAAGGGCACAGCCGACTTCCTAATCCAATGGGATCGATAACCTCGCTGTTTTGCCCCTCCCCCCAAACCAACCAACTAACCAACTTGCTCAATTTATGAAACTCTTTCTGTTGAATAAATCATCAAATTGTTATGAAATTGTAGTCATTTGTTTGTCTGTACATGTTCATCGCATATACCGTGTAAGTAGGCTGTTTAGGTTTCTTTTATTGGTAACGCCACGTAGCGCTCTGTATGAAAATCACTAGCTGTGCTTTGTGCAGTCTGTGGCTGGTTTGCATTGTTGTTGGCTATTGTAGTGTTGGGCAGTTGGCTGTTAACAGCGCGTAGCGTTGCGCAGTTGGAGGTGAGCCGCCAGCAGTGGTGGATGTGGGGAGTGAGATGGCGGAGTTTTGGACAGAGACAGTAAATTTGTATGACTGGATGTCATGAACTGACATATATAATGTGACTTTTGAACAATATTAAGGTAAATACATTGTTTTTTCTCTATCAAAATCTTTCATTTGCTAACTATGCCCGTCAGTAGTTAGTGCCTTCAGTAGTTTGAATCTTTTATTTCGCTGGCAGTAGTGGCGCTCGCTGTATTGCAGTAGTTCGAGTAACGAAGATTTTTGTGAGGTAAGTGATTTGTGAAAGGTATAGGTTATTGTTAGTCAGGGCCATTCTTTTGTAGGGATTATTGAACGTCAGATTGCGTTGCGCTAAAAATATTGTGTGTCAGTTCAAGCACAGTCATGTATAATTTTTCTAAGGGGACGTTTCAACCGATTTCCGTCCCATTCGGATAATTCCTTAGTTGTGTGTCTTTCTTTTCCGTAGTGTGTTTTTTACGGTAGTTACTGTTTCCAGTGATTTCTTGGCAACAGTGTAATCGAACAGTGGTTGACCTCTTCATCTATTTATGCGCATCTGATTATCTTAGGATGAACTGCTATTCCCTGTACCAATCGTCGACTGCCTGCAGGTCTTCCTGCATTTCGCTATGGTCTTCTGACGTTCCAGCCTCCCTGTAGATAAAATGATCGTTCGCAAATAGTCCCCAACCCTATTCACTAGATCTTTGATGTAAATTGTAAACAGTAGCGGTACTGTAAATCTCCCTCTGGCACTTCTGAAATTAACTTTGCTTTTGTCGATTTCATTCTGTTAAGAACGACACTTGGAATCCAATCCAATCACAAATCTTGTCCGACACTCAGTAAGCTCGTATTTTACTTACTGAAAGACAATACGGGACTGTATCGACCGCATTCCCGGCCTTGTACCTCAAACGACATCAACGTGAGAGCCTTTGTCTACGGTCTCTCTGTCTCATGAACGAAGAGAGTGAGCTGCGATGATCTGTGTTTATGGAGTTCATGTTCATTTAAATAGATGAGATTTTCGTTCTCGTAATGAATGAACATAAAACATTTTCCGTAATTATGCCCGTCTATGGCCCCCATGAACCATGGACCTTGCCGTTGGTGGGGAGGCTTGCGTGCCTCAGCGAAACAGATGGCCGTACCGTAGGTGCAACCACAACGGAGGGGTATCTGTTGAGAGGCCAGACAAACATGTGGTTCCTGAAGAGGGGCAGCAGCCTTTTCAGTAGTTGCAGGGGCAACAGTCTGGATGATTGACTGATCTGGCCTTGTAACATTAACCAAAACGGCCTTGCTGTGCTGGTACTGCGAACGGCTGAAAGCAAGGGGAAACTACAGCCGTAATTTTTCCCGAGGACATGCAGCTTTACTGTATGATTAAATGATGATGGCATCCTCTTGGGTAAAATATTCCGGAGGTAAAATAGTCCCCCATTCGGATCTCCGGGCGGGGACTACTCAAGAGGACGCCGTTATCAGGAGAAAGAAAACTGGGGTTCTACGGATCGGAGCGTGGAATGTCAGATCCCTTAATCGGGCAGGTAGGTTAGAAAATTTAAAAAGGGAAATGGATAAGTTAAAGTTAGATATAGTGGGAATTAGTGAAGTTCGGTGGCAGGAGGAACAAGACTTTTGGTCAGGTGATTACAGGGTTATAAATACAAAATCAAATAGGGGTAATGCAGGAGTAGGTTTAATAATGAATAAAAAAATAGGGGTGCGGGTTAGCTACTACAAACAGCATAGTGAACGCATTATTGTGGCCAAGATAGACACAAAGCCCATGCCTACTACAGTAGTACAAGTTTATATGCCAACTAGCTCTGCAGATGATGAAGAAATAGATGAAATGTATGACGAGATAAAAGAAATTATTCAGGCTGTGAAGGGAGACGAAAATTTAATAGTCATGGGTGACTGGAATTCGTCAGTAGGAAAAGGGAGAGAAGGAAACATAGTAGGTGAATATGGATTGGGGCTAAGAAATGAAAGAGGAAGCCGCCTTGTAGAATTTTGCACAGAGCATAACTTAATCATAGCTAACACTTGGTTCAAGAATCATAAAAGAAGGTTGTATACCTGGAAGAATCCTGGCGATACTAAAAGGTATCAGATAGATTATATAATGGTAAGACAGAGATTCAGGAACCAGGTTTTAAACTGTAAGACATTCACAGGGGCAGATGTGGATTCTGACCACAATCTATTGGTTATGAACTGCAGATTGAAACTGAAGAAACTGCCAAAAGGCGGGAATTTAAGGAGATGGGACCTGGATAAACTGAAAGAACCAGAGGTTGTAGAGAGTTTCAGGGAGAGCATAAGGGAACAATTGACAGGAATGGGGGAAAGAAATACAGTAGAAGAAGAATGGGTAGCTTTGAGGGATGAAGTAGTAAAGGCAGCAGAGGATCAAATAGATAAAAAGACGAGGGCTAGTAGAAATCCTTGGGTAACAGAAGAAATATTGAATTTAATTGACGAAAGGAGAAAATATAAAAATGCAGTAAATGAAGCAGGCTAAAAGGAATACAAACGTCTCAAAAATGAAATCGGCAGGAAGTGCAAAATGGCTAAGCAGGGATGGCTGGAGGACAAATGTAAGGATGTAGAGGCTTGTCTCACTAGGGGTAAGATATATACTGCCTACAGGAAAATTAAAGAGACCTTTGGAGAGAAGAGAACCACTTGTATGAATATCAAGAGCTCAGATGGAAACCCAGTTCTAAGCAAAGAAGGGAAGTCAGAAAGGTGGAAGGGGTATATAGAGGCTTTATACAAGGGTGATGTACTTGAGGACAATATTCTGGAAATGGAAGAGGATGTAGATGAAGACGAAATGGGAGATAAGATACTGCGTGAAGAGTTTGACAGAGCACTGAAAGACCTGAGTCGAAACAAGGCCCCGGGAGTAGACAACATTCCATTAGAACTACTGATGGCCTTGGGAGAGCCAGTCCTGACAAAACTCTACCATCTGGTGAGCAAGATGTATGAGACAGGCGAAATACCCTCAGACTTCAAGAAGAATATAATAATTCCAATCCCATAGAAAGCAGGTGTTGACAGATGTGAAAATTACCGAACTATCAGTTTAATAAGTCACAGCTGCAAAATACTAACGCGAATTCTTTACAGACGAATGGAAAAACTGGTAGAAGCAGACCTCGGGGAAGATCAGTTTGGATTCCGTAGAAATGTTGGAACACGTGAGGCAATACTAACTTTACGACTTATCTTAGAAGAAAGATTAAGAAAAGGCAAACCTACGTTTCTAGCATTTGTAGACTTAGAGAAAGCTTTTGACAATGTTAACTGGAATACTCTCTTTCAAATTCTGAAGGTGGCAGGTATAAAATACAGGGAGCGAAAGGCTATTTACAATTTGTACAGAAATCAGATGGCAGTTATAAGAGTCGAGGGGCATGAAAGGGAAGCAGTGGTTGGGAAAGGAGTGAGACAGGGTTGTAGCCTCTCCCCGATGTTATTCAATCTGTATATTGAGCAAGCAGTAAAGGAAACAAAAGAAAAATTTGGAGTAGGTATTAAAATTCATGGAGAAGAAGTAAAAACTTTGAGGTTCGCCGATGACATTGTAATTCTGTCAGATACAGCAAAGGACTTGGAAGAGCAGTTGAACGGAATGGACTGTGTCTTGAAAGGAGGATATAAGATGAACATCAACGAAAGCAAAACGAGGATAATGGAATGTAGTCAAATTAAATCGGGTGATGCTGAGGGAATTAGATTAGGAAATGAGACACTTAAAGTAGTAAAGGAGTTTTGCTATTTAGGGAGTAAAATAACTGATGATGGTCGAAGTAGAGAGGATATAAAATGTAGACTGGCAATGGCAAGGAAAGCGTTTCTGCAGAAGAGAAATTTGTTAACATCGAGTATAGATTTAAGTGTCAGGAAGTCGTTTCTGGAAGTATTTGTATGGAGTGTAGCCATGTATGGAAGTGAAACATGGACGATAACTAGTTTGGACAAGAAGAGAATAGAAACTTTCGAAATGTGGTGCTACAGAAGAATGCTGAAGATAAGGTGGGTAGATCACGTAACTAATGAGGAGGTATTGAATAGGATTGGGGAGAAGAGAAGTTTGTGGCCCAACTTGACTAGAAGAAAGGATCGGTTGGTAGGGCATGTTTTGAGGCATCAAGGGATCACAGATTTAGCATTGGAGGGCAGCATGGAGGCTAAAAATCGTAGAGGGAGACCAAGAGATGAATACACTAAGCAGATTCAGAAGGATGTAGGTTTCGGTAGGTACTGGGAGAAGAAGAAGCTTGCACAGGATAGAGTAGCATGGAGAGCTGCATCAAACCAGTCTCAGGACTGAAGACCACAACAACAACAACATGTGGTGACCTGTCTTGAAAACAGGAATATCCTGCGCATTTTTCCAATCGACGCTCCAGTGACCCACGATAAAGTACTGTTATAAGCGGAGCAAGTTCTATCGCATGACCTTTCCACTGTTGAGCAGTTTTACTTAATTTTGTTTTCCACAACTGCTTGTATCAATATCTACCACTTCAGGAATAGCGCGATGATTGAAAGGAGAAACCGTAGTACAGTCTTCCGCGGTGTAGCAAGTTCGGGAGAACGAATTCAGTATTTTGGCGTTACCTATAATCAGTCAGTGATCGACTCAACAGATGATTTCCAGCCACTTGCTGGCTTTACAGAATACCAAGACATTCTACGATTTTTAGTCAGGTCATTTGGCAATATATTACTCTGAAATTCATTATATGCGTTTCGCACCACTCTCCTCACGCTCATTTTGGTTTCAACCAACATCTGTTTATCTACCAGGTTTTTGATTTCACTTAATTCGAAGTTGAAGCTCTCTTTGCAGTAACTTTCTAACATAGCTATTGAACCACGGTGGGTCTTTGCCATCCCTCACAACCTTGCTCTATACATATTCTCCTAAGGCATATTGCACAATGTTTCTGAGTTTTAACAAACTGTTCTCCACATCGTCCTCAAAACTAAACATTTGATGATGACTACTTAGATACTTTACAATTTGTCTCCCGTCGGTTTTGCTAACCAAAAATACTTTTATACCTTAAACATTCCTTATAATACCCATAGCCTTATGATCACCTATTCCGTCCTCAGCATTATCTTATACGATGTCTGTGACAAACTGTAAAATGAAAATGCAAAAGCCTTTATTTGTAGTAGTGAACATAGGGAAAGTGGGAGAGAGAGAGATACCAGTAGTAAGAGGGACGTACGTGCGTATGATGAACCCCTTCCCTCGAAAATTTTTCTCCTTCATACCTCCACTGTGTTACCACAGATCACGTGTCAGTGATCTCATTTATTCTAAGACTGCAGTACACGCGAGGTGTTTAGTTGCTTCCACCGCTCTGAGTGGAATGCATAAGTTTTAATTAATGTTCACCAACCTGCAGTCTTCTATAGCTGTCCCCTGCGCAGGAAACAGGACGTAGGTCGTGAATCCGTTATCTTCATACTGTAATATACTCTTAGCGAGGAACTGATATTATGTAAATAATTAAATTTTCACTCAGTTTCCTTATAAAGGATGCCAATCGCTTTTTATTAGCAGAATACGAGAAACTGCACAATTATATTCCACTTTATGAATCACAAATAATTTCCATTCTTCACACTTTAATAGGAAATGAACAAAATAATGAACTGCGTATTTTCGCAATTGCTATCAAAATGTTCTCAGTTACATGTCCACATAACCAGATATTGCTAATTAAGTTTTTAACCAATACCGACCAAGACAGACAACGTGTCTGTCTTCCGAGAATGCTGAACTTGCTCTGATCTTACAGGCGAACTGCTTCGTCCCCCATCCAAATTAGGCGCGATCCGAAGATCTCTGAAATGCTTCATCTGTCTTTTCGTTAGCTATTGTTTATTATTCTGCTCGTAACTAACATTTTTGACATAATGGAATGACGGTCTGCTGTTGAGAGATGTTTTTATATGAAATGCAATAAATTCGCAGTCTACTTTGTCTAATATTAATAACAGAACTATATCATTTTCGCGTGCTACTTTCGAACGCAGCAGTCAACCGCGGAGGACCACAATCTAGGCGGTCTTTCTCGCGATACCCGTACCCAACAAACCATCTGTCATTGGCACCTCATACACTTCATACCACATAACGTCATCTTCCCACTGCTTCCTTCTCAATTGCTCTAAGAACAGTTGCTTGTAGCGGAATATGTCGACTATAAAGACAGAAATATCACAAACATTTAAGTTCCAATTGAAATTTCCCTGGTTAAAGATGCCCTCTTTAGGAAGTGAAAAAAGCCCCAAAGAAAATAATTTCATTGCTGTGGGACATGGTTCGCCACAGATACACATACTTAGCACAACGGTCACTTTCTGAGGCTGAAATAATTTACTATTGATAACTACTCGTAAGTAACTTTCACATTACTAAACCTAAGTTTGGATCCCATAAGCGCATCTAGATTTCACTTAATGAGCAGAGTGTATACCAAAATCGAGAATTCAGTCACGTATCTATAACACTCAGTTGTTGAAAGTTGGTAATGTAACGTTATCATAAAACATAGTTTCAATATGTTGAAGTAGCAGCTGCCCTGAAGTTAGAGACAATCTTACATTCAGTTACCTGAAAATAATTTACTAAAGTGACTGAATTCTTTGCTACGTGAATAATTCATATGAGAGAAGTGCTTCCGATTGAACTATTGATTGAATCAAAGACTCGAGATCATTTATTTCATTGCTTCTGGACTTATTTCAATTATTATTATTCTTGAGTGTTATAATTATTTTTTTGATTGTTATAATTATCCCTGTTATAATCTCTATTTTTTTTCTTTAACATTAATACTGTATAACGTGGTATGTCCATAATGTTCTGTACAAACTGAAATTCGTTCAATCTGAGTATGCCTGGTTAGGTGTAAGAGAGGGCCTGAAGGCCCTAATCTTGCCAGGTAAAATAAATGCATAAATAAATAAATAAATAATATTCGATCCTATGAACATAAAACTTTTACACAGAACGATATAATTAATGTTACTTGACTCATGTGGTAGCCTAGAAACAGTCGGTAGAGCACTTGCCCGCGAAAGGCAAAGTTCCCGAGTTCGAGTCTCGGTCCGGCAGACAGTTTTAATCTGCCCGGAAGTTTCACATCAGCGCACACTCCGCTGCAGAGTGAAAATCTCATTTTGGAGCCTAGAAACAGTCATACAAAGAACAGATCCTTATTGTAGATTTGAAAAACACATTAGATACAAAATCATTTGGTGAATGTAGTACCGGCTTCCTAAATCCAATTACAAATCAAATACAACATGTAAACAGAACAGAATCTGTCCCACATTAATCGCAGCTGCGGGCACTCTGCTATTCTTTCAACATCAGTTCCTAAGAAATCGCACTATTCCAATGCGACTCATCAAGAACGAAGTTCTAAAAAATGTTACCTTGTGTTCCAAAGTAGATGCATGGAGAACAGCTGTATATAATTCCGATTATAACTTCACCAACGCAGACCCACAGCTGCTTTTATACACAGCTCTCTCCTCCTCGGTATAACGCAGTTCAGTCAAGCTCATTAGCGTACCACATCCCACACAGGAAATGCACACCTTCATTCAAGAACAGTATCGAACAAAATAACCGAAGAAGAATGTTTCTGTTCAAAATTTAGAAGCCATGTGGAGCGTCTCAGCACGCTTGCTTCTCATTGGTCAAGACCTTTCTCGCCTTGTAGATCTTACGCAGAGAAACTAGCATAGCAGAAGCTGCAATGAATCTATGAAAATCGATCAGTGAGACCCGATATGACAGCAAAGATTGCTCGCCAGTAGGACACACGTTATAAACATAATGTACATAAGTTGGCAAATATAACACAGAACCTTTAAAGTTCGTGTTTGTTAGTTTCTAGAACATCTAGACGTTCTCTTCATACTTTCCTTCTTTACCTGTCTATTCGAAGCAGTTTTCAGGTCAAACATACAGAACAACTCACATGAATCACTTTTTGTGGCATCAGTTTTAATTGCGCTACTCTCCTATTCTATTCTATTTGTTTGAATGTATAGCACAGGATGTTTTCTTGAAGTTACTCTGACTTTTGAGTTCTGTGAAAGTTAACATAAAGTACATCCAATACTCATAAAAACATACATGATTGTGGAGCAGATAGATCCCACCTTCAAGAAAAATTAAAGCAATTAAAACTCTGGGCAGAATCAGGATTCAAGTGGCTCTGAGCACTATGGGACTTAACATCTGAGATCATCAGTCCCCTAGAACTTAGAACTACTTAAACCTAACTAACCTAAGGACATCACACACATCCATGCCCGAGGCAGAATTCGAACCTGCGACCGTAGCAGTCCCGCGGTGCCGGACTGAGCGCCTAGAACCGCTAGACCACCGCGGCCGGCGGCAGAATCAGGATTTGAACCTAGAATCCTGCCTTTCAATGGCTACAGGCATTGCTCTCACGACTGCTCTATATTTTAAACTGTTTGAAAAACATTGAAGTTGAACATTGTACAAATTTGTGATTGATGTGACTTTCTTGAGAACATTTTCTCTGTGATTGTTAATAATTTGTTTGAACTGATTTTAGATGTAGATTACATAAATTAAACAGCAAAACTGCAGAAATATTGTGGCAGAATAATATTATTTGTTATCCTAAAATCAGAATTTCAAGAGTAGTTTATGAAAATGAACATATGATATTTATGTTAATGAAATAAATGAGTTGTTCAGATTTTTTGTAGAGGAAAGTAATTTGTCCAAATACTTAACAAAATTAGGACATGAAATAAGTTATTTTCTTCGCTATATAATAAAAAATTTAATTTTATACCAAATAATACTTAGAAATGCAGTCTTGTATATTTGGTCAAAAAAAAAAAAAAAGACTCCAACAGAGACTGGGCTCTTATATTCAATCTAAAAAAGACTGCATTTCTAAGTCTATTTCCTTTGTAGTTTTTTTACAAGTGTTTTTTTTTAAATGTCTTATTCCATTAGTTGTTCATGTTACGAGTTTGAATGTCAATTCTTCAAGATCATTTTAAGTTCTTAACCTGTGTCGAAAGTCACAAGCAGATAATTGTGCACTGACGTTCCATATCAGACTCATAATCACATTTATGACTCTAATGTTGCAATGACAAAAAAACTTGTTAATTCATGTGTGTTAGTGCCCTTGAATTTGCGAGGAAAAATGGCAAATTACCTACATGCCAGGCAAAGGCACTGTGCTTAACACCAAGGAGAAAGTCCTACTTCACAGGGAAATTTGGCAGACGTTTATCATATTTTTGGAGGTTCTTATGATTACAGAGTTCCTTTTTTTCTCACCCAGTTCCAAACGGTAATCTTCTTCTTGTGTATATACTTGTGCGTGTCACATTCGCTTCGGTTTTAAACACTTCAAATAAAGCTGAGTGGAGTAGTTTAATTTTGTAGTTCTTAGCAAAAGGTGGGTAGCTTTTCGTAATGACGTCTAGGTAAAGGAGTTCTGTTACTTATGAGAAAATCTTCGCTTGGACATCTCTCCAAAGTCGCGAGCAGTTGCGTGTAAGGATATTTGATTGCCATGGATTGCTTAGGAGCGCGTTGGTTTCGTTGTGTGGACACTTGCTGAGGCTTACCTTATTGTGTCCTCTCCTATGCAGCTCGGTTATACACTCCTGGAAATTGAAATAAGAACACCGTGAATTCATTGTCCCAGGAAGGGGAAACTTTATTGACACATTCCTGGGGTCAGATACATCACGTGATCACACTGACAGAACCACAGGCACATAGACACAGGCAACAGAGCATGCACAATGTCGGCACTAGTACAGTGTATATCCACCTTTCGCAGCAATGGAGGCTGCTATTCTCCCATGGAGACGATCGTAGAGATGCTGGATGTAGTCCTGTGGAACGGCTTGCCATGCCATTTCCACCTGGCGCCTCAGTTGGACCAGCGTTCGTGCTGGACGTGCAGACCGCGTGAGACGACGCTTCATCCAGTCCCAAACATGCTCAATGGGGGACAGATCCAGAGATCTTGCTGGCCAGGGTAGTTGACTTACACCTTCTAGAGCACGTTGGGTGGCACGGGATACATGCGGACGTGCATTGTCCTGTTGGAACAGCAAGTTCCCTTGCCGGTCTAGGAATGGTAGAACGATGGGTTCGATGACGGTTTGGATGTACCGTGCACTATTCAGTGTCCCCTCGACGATCATCAGTGGTGTACGGCCAGTGTAGGAGATCGCTCCCCACACCATGATGCCGGGTGTTGGCCCTGTGTGCCTCGGTCGTATGCAGTCCTGATTGTGGCGCTCACCTGCACGGCGCCAAACACGCATACGACCATCATTGGCACCAAGGCAGAAGCGACTCTCATCGCTGAAGACGACACGTCTCCATTCGTCCCTCCATTCACGCCTGTCGCGACACCACTGGAGGCGGGCTGCGCGATGTTGGGGCGTGAGCGGAAGACGGCCTAACGGTGTGCGGGACCGTAGCCCAGCTTCATGGAGACGGTTGCGAATGGTCCTCGCCGATACCCCAGGAGCAACAGTGTCCCTAATTTGCTGGGAAGTGGCGGTGCGGTCCCCTACGGCACTGCGTAGGATCCTACGGTCTTGGCGTGCATCCGTGCGTCGCTGCGGTCCGGTCCCAGGTCGACGGGCACGTGCACCTTCCGCCGACCACTGGCGACAACATCGATGTACTGTGGAGACCTCACGCCCCACGTGTTGAGCAATTCGGCGGTACGTCCACCCGGCCTCCCGCATGCCCACTATACGCCCTCGCTCAAAGTCCGTCAACTGCACATACGGTTCACGTCCACGCTGTCGCGGCATGCTACCAGTGTTAAAGACTGCGATGGAGCTCCGTATGCCACGGCAAACTGGCTGACACTGACGGCGGCGGTGCACAAATGCTGCGCAGCTAGCGCCATTCGACGGCCAACACCGCGGTTCCTGGTGTGTCCGCTGTGCCGTGCGTGTGATCATTGCTTGTACAGCCCTCTCGCAGTGTCCGGAGCAAGTATGGTGGGTCTGAGACACCGGTGTCAATGTGTTCTTTTTTCCATTTCCAGGAGTGTATGTAGCAGGTGCGGACATCCCTGTAAATTTGATAAAACGGCGACCTTAAATTGAGTGCCGACACGTTCGGTAGATTCTTTTCTGTGAAACGTCTTGGGCCTTCTCTGTGTACCTTGTTAGTTTGGTTGAGGAATATTGTGTTGGAATGCTGGTACGGATTATTCGACACCAATCTCTCTTTGATACATGAGGTGACTACGTTGAACAAAGGCAGTCTGAACAAACTGAACCTCCAGAGATGACACGCCACCATGGGAAGTATTAAACTCGCATACTTTTCAGGTGCCGGTACGACTTCACTGGCACGACTCACAATCGGTCCTCACAGATTTACTCCTATTATCTCCGTCCTATCTTTCAAACATTACAGAAGATCTCCAAAATGCAGGGTTGGGGGTTGGTTAGAAATCTGTACTAGGAACAATCCATTATAAAATCTGTCAGTCGTAACATCCTATCAGCTGTAAAATGAAAAATACTGGAAGTTCATAAAATGTTTGTTCGCCTTAAAACACGAACGCCCTCAAATGTGCGAAGTGCGTTTGTACTGGCACGCGGTTTTTATCACATGGGACGCAGTGCAAACGAAATGTTCAGAGTGCCACAATTGAACACGTCTAATCAAAATAATTTAAGGTTCAAAATTAATGTCCATTAAATTTATCTGTAGAAGTTAAATTTCTCTGTCATAGTTCGCACCACAGAAATAATTTGAAGTAGGCCTATCTAATCAGTAGAAGACTTCAGAAACAGACTTCCGATAATCGCCGTAAAATCTTCTAAGTACTTTTTTAACACGAAGCTGCCAGGCAGAAAACATTCACAGTTCATAATTTTGAAACCTTCCGTGGATTAGAGAAGTGAGGGACGCGGGTTCGACGGAGCTTTAGTGTCGACTAACTCTACACTTGCACAGTCCCCGTAACGGTCAAGCGTTCGTATCAAGACGCGGTCAATCGCTTCCCGCTACCCAATGAAGGAATCTATCAGCTTCCTGCCTTCTGTCTAAAAGCTGCGCCCATAGTAATTTCCACCAGTTACAAAACTTTATTTTCACAACTTCCATAAGACCTTTCAAAATCCTACTTCCGGCGATATCGGTTTAAAGTATTTCAAATTTGCCACAGGTTCCATATTTGAACTGCCTTACACAGGGTCATTAATGATTTTGACTCCTGGCCAAACTTTATAGCAAATAATCTACAGTTCAAAAAAGAAACAAACACGAATAACTCGCAAGCTACTCTTCCGATACTAACCCCACAAATACATTAAACAAATACAATGATGTGACAAAAGTCATGGGATAGCGGTATGCATATGTACAGAATGCGGTAGTATAGCATACACAAGGGCAGTGCATTCGCCGAGCTGTCATTTGTACTCAGATGATTCATGTGAAAAAATTTCCGCAAGACGGAAGTTAACAGACTTTGAAAGCGGAATGGTAGTTGGAGATAGACGCTTAGAACATTCCTTTTCGAAAATCGTTAGGCAATTCAATAGTCCGAGATCCACAGTGTCAAGAGTGCGCCGGGAATACCTAATTTCACGCATTACTTCGCACCACAGACAACGCAGTGGCCGACGGCCTTCACTTAACGACCGAGAGCAGAGCGGTTGCGTAGAGTTGTCAGTCCTAACAGGCAAGCAACACTGCATGAAATAACCGCAGAAATCATTGTGGGATGTACTACGAATGAATCTGTTAGGACAATGCCACGAAATTTGGCGTGAAAAGGGCTATGCCAGCAGATGACCGACGCGAGTGCCTTTGCTAACAGTACCTCTCTTGGCCTCGTGACGTATCGGTTGGAGCATGGAGGACTGGGAAAGTGTGACTAGGTCAGATGAGTCGGCATTTCATTTGGTAAGGGCTTATGGTATGGTTCGAGTGTGGTGCAGACCCCAGGAAACCATGTAGTCAAGTTGTCAACAAGGCACTGTTTAGGGTGGTGGTGACTCCATAACGGTATGGCTCTGAGCACTATGGGACTTAACATCTAGGGTCATCAGTCATAACGGTATGGGATGGGGTCTAGTGAAGCATGGGATACAACCCGTCGACTTTGACCAATGACGTCATGCATTAGTCATAGATAACAATGTTGTCACTTTCAGCCATAGATAAAAAATCAGTCCTGTGTTCCGGATAAGCGCTATCATTGTACATTAAAATAACTGAAAGTGATTTTAAAAGAGATCGCTACATATTGCTCAAAATATTCTTCGCGTGCATTAATGTAAATAATTCGTGTTTGCAATTCATTCGGTATTTAATTTCATTCTTAGTGATATTGAGGTAATTTGGACTATTAGTTCCTTATTTTAGAACCATTTTCAGTATCTCATTTCCGTTTGTAGGTATTTATCTGTTTATCTGTTTCGATGAACCTGGATGATTTGAGAGATGCTATGGGCGTAGAAATGTTGTCCACTTTTTTTTTTTTTTTACAAATGTATGGTCTCGTTGCCGAGTATGTTCGACGTCGTGAGTGCGGCGAACATATGTGCCTCACAAGTGTATCTCGTCGCCGTACTCACGACTTATTCGTATGGCGCTGCAGCAAAGATCGGTTGTGGCGGTCCATTAGATGAGGGACATGGTTTGAAAAATGTAAGCTCGCCTTGAGAGACATTATGAAAATCACGTACTGTTCTTGTTTGAGATAGCCTGTGTGGTTGTGTGTCCATGAATGGCGTGTGAGTAAGCGTACAGTTGTGGATTGGAACTCTTTTTGTAGGGAAGTTTGTGGGGTATACATGAATTATAGGGGGCCGTTGGGGGAGGGCGGGGGGGGGGGGTGTTATGGTCGAAATTGACGAGTCGAATGTTGGCAAAAGGAAGTACAACAGGGGGGAACCTCCGGTGGGATTATGGGTTTGGAGGGGGGGGGGGGGCCTGTAGTTTCAGGTTTTCAGGTCAAGAGTGTGACGATGTAGCGTTTGAAGTAGTACCCAATCGAAGGAAGGAAGTTTTGGTTAGCTTAATTGAAGATCACGATGCAGAGGGTTCCATTGTAATTTCAGATGGTTTTTCGTATATGGATTTAGGTGACAGGGTTTATCAGCATGTCGTAGTTGATCACAACATTGAGTTCAGTTCATTATCCACAGGGGCTTACACAAATAGCATATAGGATTATTGGTCAGCCCGACACAACTAAAATTTGTATCCCGTCCTTCAGTTGACCTTTGCACTGACACTACCTATTCGAAAAGAACGACATACGCAACATTGATGACATTTACCTATATACACTGCTGGCCACCGTAAATGCAACACCAAGAAAGACAAGAGGTAGCACAACAAAATTTATTTTGTAGATAACATGTTGACCAAGTATCAAATGATTACGTTTACAGACGTCTGTGACATGTGGTTCCTGCCAGAATCAGTAGCCAGAGTAGCCGCCATTGTTGGAGATCACCGCTGCCACACGTCTCGGCATTGAGTCAAAGAGACGTTGGATGTGTTCCTGGGGTACAGCAGCCCAAGCAGCTTCCACACGTTGCCAAAGATCATCTGGTGTGGCAGCTGGGGATGTAATCTTGGTCACTCGTTGAGCAACCATGGACCACATGTTTTCTATCGGCGAAAGATCAGGAGAGCGAGCCGGCCAGGGAATCAATTCAATCTGGTTATTGACGAAGAACCTTTGGACAATGCGGGCCACATGTGGTCGCGAATTATCCTGTTGAAATATGGCTGTGGCTGAGCCCTGAAGGTAAGGAAGGACAACTGGCTCCAGCACCTCGGATATGTAGCGCCGGCTATTTAAAGTACCGGCAATGCGTACTAGAGGCATGCGAGAGTAATATCCAATACCGCCCCATACCATAATACCCGGTGCAAGACCAGTGTGGCGGTGCATAATGCAGCTGTCCAGCATCCTCTCTCCACGGTGTCTCCACACTCGAATCCGACCATAGTGGTGCTGCAGACAGAAGCGTGCCTCGTCAGTAAAGACAACGTCATTCCATTCTGCCGTCCACATCCGTCTGTCATCACACCATTGGCGACGGAAACGTCTGTGGTTCTGCGTCAATGGTAGACGAAGCAATGGACGTCTTGCGGACAGACCACTCTGCTGTAAACGGCGTCGAATGGTACGCGCAGACACTGGATGATGCGTTACAGACGCAATGTGCTGTGCTATGGTTCGCGATGTCACTGAGCGATCCGTCACTGCCATGCGCACAATTTGCCTATCAGCACGTGCAGTGGTGCACCGAGGTGAATGCGATCGACCACGTCGGTCCATCGTACCCTCCTGCATCCAACGGTCACATACATATCCGCATTACAGTTGTTTGGTTTCGTCCAACACGACTAGCGATTTCTCTGTATGATAATCCACAATCTCGGTAAGCCACTATCCTTCCTCTGTCGAACTCGGATACTTGATCAAACGATGTTCGCTGTTGTCTACGAGGCATAATTGATCGTCTTGTGAAACAACCACAAGGTAAACACACGTGCCGAACGTACACTCGTCGAAATCGCCAAGCCTTAAATGGCGCTATGAGGTGGCGCCACAGGCGCGCGTGATGTGCGTCTGCGCTGAAATTTTAATCAGTTGCATATCTCATAGCTGCAAACCCATGGTGTAAATTTCACTTGATTCGGATGCTTCCTTCAGGGTGTTGTATTTACGGTGGCCAGCTGTGTATATTTGTTTCTGAACACTCTTGTCAGCTGTTACATCTGTGCAATAAATTATCTCTGGAAAATTCTGACGTCATTGTACAAAGCCGAGGGGTTGTATCCCGTGCTTCACTAGACCCATAGGATGTGTTTGCAAGGAATGGACTGGGTCCTTTTGTTCAACTGAACCAGTCATTGACTGGAGAAGGCTATGTTCGGTTAGTTTGATAGCATTTTCAGCCATTCATGGACTCCAAGTTTTTATGGAAGACCATGCGTTATGTCGCTTGGCTACAACTGTTCGTGATTGGTTTTAAGAACATTCTGGACAGTTGAGCGAATCATATGGCCACACAGATCGCCCGACATGAGTCTCATTGAACATTTATGGGACATAATCGAGAGGTGAGTTCGTGATCAAAATGTTACACCGGCAACACTTCGCAATTATGGAAGGTTATAGAGGAAGTATGGCTCAATATTTCTGCAGAGGAGTTTCAAAGACTTGTTGGGCCGATGGCGCGCAGAGTTGCTGCACTACGCTGGGCAAGAGGAGGTTCAGCACGATGTTAGGAGGTATTCCACGACTTTTTTCACCTCAGTATGAATTAAACACAGGGGCTCTCTCCTACGAGACTGTACGCGCATTTTCTCTGGCGTTTCAGCAGATATCTACAATATGGTTTTCGCATTGTGTAGCAGGCCTGAATAATACCCATTATGTATTTCATACGACGAGAAGTCTCTACGGAAAGCGTCGGTTTGTTTCCTTTTACTAGTAAAATGATTTTCATAGCGGAATTTTGTGTGTCCTTTCGATAGAATGGTCTCTGATTAATCTAGTGCGGTACTTGTGTTCCTCATATACGTTGTCAGGGACAGTAAAACACTAAGAATAATCAACCAGTACTGCAGCAGTGACAGCACTGCCCCGGCCCGCATTGACTGCTAACGCCGAGCACGCAATGCTACTGAGTCGCTGTTGGAGCGCAACGCAACCTTACTACCGCTGGTACTGGTAAAACTCGACATGGCAGGAAGATTACCGTCGCTTATCAAGTCATACAGCTCCTGCAAGTTACCATCTGTAGTACTGTCTTAACACATTCGCGTGGTCCACGAAATTACAAGCCCCTGCGAGTTACAGCTGGGGTATTAATCATTTCTAGCGGGTGGGTTTAACCAACCGGTAAAAATTTAAGCGCAACGGGTAACGCAATCTTTGGGACCACTACAGAAGGCACCTATACAGGGCTTAATAGGCAGCAGAGAGCTTTTATATACTTTAATTTGTCGAACCAGCATGCCACTGAAGTAGTGACTAACTTTCACCTATTGTTTATGATGAAGGGAGGAAATAATCAGTCGACAATAAAGATTAATTGATATTTATTTAATACCTGTGGTGTCACCGCCAGACACCACACTTGCTAGGTGGTAGCCTTTAAATCGGCCGTGGTCCGTTAGTATACGTCGGACCCGCGTGTCGCCACTATCAGTGATTGCAGACCGAGCGCCGCCACACGGCAGGTCTAGTCTAGAGAGACTCCCTAGCACTCGCCCCAGATGTACAGCCGACTCTGCCAGCGAAGGTTCACTGTCTACATACGCTTTCATTTGCAGAGACGACAGTTTAGCATAGCCTTCAGCTACGTCATTTGCTGCGACCAAGCAAGGTGCCATATTCAGTTACTATTCTGAACAGATAATATTGTGAATCATGTACCGTCAAGAGCGACGTTCATCATTAATGGATTAAAGTTAAGTATCAAACTAATTACGTCCGCTTTCTGAATTCTAATTCCTTGTCATGTTCCAGACCTCACGTCTGTATAGTCCTTCCCTCCTCACGCTAGCCTGCGTGAGCTAAAACGCGTGCATTTCGGCCTCCACTAGTAACACGGTGTTGTCTCTTCAGCCAACACAACAGTACCTATGGGGTTTCAACAATTAGCCATGTATCTGTTGGAATATACATCATTACAACTGGTCTCTCTAGTTAACATGATTCACTTTCGCCACGTAATTAAGGAAAGGGAGAGAGGAGAGCAGACCTGGCTTCAGCCGAATTTTATGCAGGCACCAATTATACTTAAACCCATGCTTTCTATTGATATGACGTATACGTACTACAGGTCACACAGAACAAGTTCAGCAAAGACACTACAAGCAACCTCGGTCAGGGAGGAAGAGTACCTGCCCAAATACACTACTGGCCATTAAAATTGCTACACCACGAAGATGACGTGCTACAGACGCGAAATTTAACCGACAGGAAGAAGATGCTGTGATATGCAAGTGATTAGCTTTTCAGAGCATTCACACAAGGTTGGCGCCGGTGGCGACACCTACAACGTGCTGACATGAGGAAAATTTCCAACCGATTTCTCATACACAAACAGCAATTGACCGGCGTTGCCTGGTGAAATGTTGTTGTGATGCCTCGTCTAAGGAGGAGAAATGCGTACCATCACGTTTCCGACTTTGATAACGGTCGGATTGTAGCCTATCACGATTACAGTTTATCGTATCGCGACTGTGCTGCTTGCGTTGCTGGAGATCCAATGACTGTTAGCAGAATATGGAATCGGTGGCTTCAGGAGGGTAGGGAAATACGGAACGCCGTGCTGAATCCCAACGGCCTCGGATCACTAGCAGTCGAGATGACATGCATCTTATCCGCATGGCTGTAACGGATCGTGCAGCCACGTCTCGATTCCTGAGTCAACAGATGGGGACGTTTGCAAGACAACAACCATCTGCACCAACAGTTCGACGACGTTTGCAGCAGCATGGACTATCAGCTCGGAGAACATGGCTACGGTTACCCTTGACGCTGCATCACAGACAGAAGTGCCTGCGATGGTGTACTCAACGACGAACCTGGGTGCACGAATGGCAAAACGTCATTTTTTCGGATGAATCCAGGTTCTGTTTACAGCACCATGAAGGTCGCATCCGTGTTTGGCGACATCGCGGTGAACGCGCATTGGAAACGTGTATTCGTCATCGCCATACTGGCGTATCACCCGGCGTGATGGTATGGGGTGCCTTTGGTTACACGTTTCGGTCACCTCTTGTTCGCGTTGACGGCACTTTGAACAGTGGACGTTACATTTCAGATGTGTTACGACCCGTGGATCTACCCTTCATTCGATCCCTGCGAAACCCTACATTCCAGCAGGATAATGCACGACCGCAAGTTGCAGGTCCTGTACGAACCTTTCTGGATACAGAAAATGTTCGACTGCTGCCCTGGCCAGATCATTCTCCAGATCTCTCACCAACTGAAAACGTCTGGTCAATGGTGGCAGAGCAACTGGCTCGTCACAATGCGCCAGTCACTACTCTTGATGAACTGTGGTATTGTGTTGAAGCTGCATGGGCAGCTGTACCTCTACACACCATCCAAGCTCTGTTTGACTTAATGCCCAGGCGTATCTAGTCGGTTATTACGGCCAGAGGTGGTTGTTCTGGATACTGATTTCTCAGGATCTATGGACCCAAATTGCGTGAAAATGTAATCACATGTCAGTTCTAGTATAATGTATTTGTCCAACGAATCCCCGTTTATCATATGCATTTCTTCGTGGTGTAACACTTTTAATGGCCAGTAGTGTATTTCAATTTTCATAAGGGGGTAGCGAGTGGTGTGCCTGACTATGACTGCCAATTTTTGTTTAATCCTCCGTTCGGAAACAACACCGTGTTACTGAGCTGGGATGGGAGGAGGAGAGAACATTTACTATCATACGTCGGGAACATTTTGAAAGACTTTATCTCATTCATGGGCATTAAAATCTGAACTTTTCCTGAATACAAGAGTTTAAACCATATACTTTTTGTGACGCACTTCAATGTAAGCAAATCCAATAGTTACGGGGGGACAAGAAACATTTACTATCACCTTTGTACTATTCCACACATGTGGGCAAGTGGTGGTAGCCAACAAAAAAACGCAAACATACCGACACACAAAATTATTCCTTCCCTATCTTACACTCACGCACTATCGTGTAGTTATTCACTTCTTCTTCTGTACATTTTCAGAAACTGCACTTTACCAATGTGGCGGTTGCTCCAACCGACTACGTGGTGGGAAACCAAGTACATATGAAAAATGAAGAAAATCCCCCAAAATATACATTAAATGAGTTAACTTATGTTACTCACACAGCAATAATACGACCGTGAGCTAATTGCCCATGGTGCGTGACTGACTAAGGTACAAACGCAAAGTTCTAAATGAAATTTCACTAAATTACCACCGGCCGTTGTGGCCGAGCGGTTCTAAGCGCTTCAGTCTGGAACCGCGCGACCGCTACGGTCGCAGGCCCCTTAGGTTGGTTAGGTTTAAGTAGTTCTAAGTTCTAGGGGACTGATGACCTCAGACGTTAAGTCCCATAGTGCTCAGAGCCATTTGAACCATTTTTGAACTAAATTGCCAAAATAAACTCCCTTTTAGGAGCTTCGTGGTCGACTCACACCTGATTCCAACATCTGGACTTTAGTAACGAACAGATCTGAAACATTCTAATACATTTGTTCATATTTCCATAACTCGGAAACTGCGTCTTCCACGTCAGCCCAGGGCGCTACCCAGGAACATGTGGACCTGCGGCCACATCGCCTCGCCGTTGTTCGTTCAAAAGGTGGTGGAGGGAGTGGTTCGCCAACTAGTCAGAGCCAACACTCGTACCTTCGCGACCTCCCTGACGTGACTTGCACACTTTCTTTGCCAAACTTGTTCACTTTTACGGGTTGGTACTATCCTACCACCGAACCACTATACTCATGCAATGCTACAACCTCTGACTATAGTTTCCTGCTACTTCACATAATTTCTCATTCATGCAGCCCAGGTCGCACAAGGGAAAGGATGCAGGGAAACGTGGCGCACACGAAACAAAAATAAATAAATACCGCTTGGTCCATTCTCTCCTGCTTGGTTGTTGTTGTTGTGGTCTTCAGTCCTGAGGCTGGTTTGATGCAGCTCTCCATGCTAATCTATCCTGTGCAAGCTCCTTCATCTCCCAGTACCTACTGAAACCTACATCCTTCTGAATCTGCTTAGTGTATTCATCTCTTGGTCTCCCTCTACGATTTTTACCCTCCACGCTGCCCTCCAATGCTAAATTTGTGATCCCTTGATGCCTCAGGACATGTCCTACCAACCGATCCCTTCTTCTAGTCAAGTTGTGCCACAAACTTCTCCCCAATCCTATTCAATACCTCCTCATTAGTTACGTGATCTACCCACCTAATCTTCAACATTCTTCTGTAGCACCACATTTCGAAAGCTTCTATTCTCTTCTTGTTCAAACTATTTATTGTCCATGTTTCACTTCCATACATGGCTACACGCCATACAAATACTTTCAGAAACGACTTCCTGACACTTACATCTATACTCGATGCTAAATTTTTCTTCTTCAGGAACGCTTTCCTTGCCATTGCCAGTCTACATTTTATATCCTCTCTACTTCGACCATCATCAGTTATTTTGCTCCCCAAATAGCAAAACTCCTTTACTACTTTAAGTGTCTCATTTCCTAATCTAATTCCCTCAGTATAACCCGACTTAATTCGACTACTACCTGCTTGGTACCCCCTGATTTATTTCTGCAGAGTAAAAACACTCACGCTATAATTCTCTTGTACCGGGATTTATTGAAAAAAATACGAAACGGAACAACAAGTTCCTTTTCAGGAGTACTGGTTATTCTGCGTGTTTTACCGTCTCTGTTAACACATATCGATAAAACTAGTATCGGACTAGACTAATTTAGGAGCGCCCTATCGAATAGGCACGTAAAATTTCGATTAAAAAGTAATTTTGTTTTTTGGTATGAGGCACAAACCGATCTTTCTGTTGACAATGGGCGTCGGATTAAACATGTGACGAGCAGTAATTCTTTGGGCTGTCTCCAGCTACACAATGCAGAAACGAAATAGTAAAGTTCTGCTGAAACACCAGGAGACACACCCGATGTAACAAAGGACATTTTTCTTTACCTGAATAATTTCGAAATTTGGATTAGTTTCACTGCAAAGTTTTCTTCTTGTGCAGTGCAATGGTAATATGATACTGCATGAAGGACTCTGATACTTGATTATGCGTATTACAGTAATATAAAATAGGGAAAATTTCTGACTGTATCCATCGTACGCAATAAAAGTAGCCTAACAGTTTTTATAATGCTATGGAAATTATCTTTTATGAAATCTTAACTCAAAGGAAGACCTGGTTTCATTGACGCTCTTTATGCCGCCTGCTGGAGCCTTTTCGTGTCCGTTCTGATCAGCGGTGTGTCCGAATTGTTTTTCTCGGCGAAATTTCAACACTGGGTGTCACGGTTCTCACCTCCATCGCAGAGGTGTCAAGAGAAAGGGTTAGATGTGGCTCAGGAGGGCGATGTGACTACCTTCCCATCGTGTGTCACGTCCGCTGCGTTATTGGGCATTATTGTAGTGAAATTTGGTGACAATGTGACCTCATTAACCGACCCTATACTTCACATGAACATCTGAGCATTGGCCTTCTTTCCGCACGTGGCGACACCTTGCTGTTTGAAGCTAAGTCAAGTCCGAGACTGACGTCAAAGGATGCCGCGCTTTTGCATTGTTGGAGAGGAAGGTTGTAAGCACCATTGTGCCAAATTTCACATTTCTGTATCGAAGTGGGGGGAAATGACGGGTTTTCGAAAAAGTGAAACTTTAATTTCTTTTGCACAGTGTATATCACTTTGTCTCCCTGCGCTCAGTTATAAGGAAAGAGACCAGCTCTACAGAGGAAATATGGATAGCGATGGTGTTCCTCTCGGATTGTGATTTCGAAAGATCGAGCTGTAACCAGACTTGCCCGCCCGGTTAGCCGTGCGGTCTAAAGCACGGCTTTCCGGGCGTGAAGGAGCGCCTGGTCCCCGGCACGAAACCGCCCGGCGGACTTGTGTCGAGGTCCGGTGAGCCGGCCAGTCTGTGGATGGTTTTTAGGCGGTTTTCTATCTGCCTCGGCGAATGCGGGCTGGTTCTCCCTATTCCTCCTCAGCTACACTATGCTCAGCGATTGCTGCGCAAACAAGTTCTCCACGTACGCGCACCCCACCATTACTCTACCACGCAAAATATAAGGGTTACACTCGTCTGGTGTGAGACGTTCCATGAGAGGGGAGGTGGGGGGGGGGGGGGGCACAGGGGGCTGCACCGCACAATAACCCGGAAAGAATGGTTCGGTGTGGGGCGGCGGTGGGGTGAAGTGGACTGCGGTAATCGTCGTAGGTTTGTGGACCACTGCGGCTGCGGCGGGGACGGAGCCTCTCCGTCGTTTCTAGGCGCCCGATTAACATACAATACGATACATACAATACAGACTTACTAAATTGAGTGCGCTGAAATCTGTGGTGTTTCCAGTTTTTCTCAATGGGACTGAAACTTGGACAGAAATTGACAGCGATCACAAAAGAATTGTGGACATACAGGAGGTTGGTGAGAATGTCATGACTGAATAGACGAACCAATAAATCAATTCTTCAAGAACGAATGACAAAGAAGAGATTGTCCTGTATTTCTTTCCAGGAAGCACATAATTGGAACGTTACGAGGGTAACATAGAAAGACGACCATCCAAGGCAAAGCTGAAGGGAAACGATTACAGGGGAGATCACTGACGATGAATGCACCACACAAACCAAATATTGCGCCAACTATTCCGAGATGGAGAAGACTGGGATCAATGGAGACAGACTGTTTAAGAGGATCGTATGACAGATTACCAAGCTTCAACTGTAAAAGATGGAATATTGATGATGTATTTTCTGAAAGACAAACATAAGAACTAACAAGTGGTTACGGCTCGTCACACCCGAAGTGAGCGATAGAGCAGTACTACAATGAGGTGAATAGTCATGGGAAACCTCTTAATATTGTGTCGGACCTCCTTTTGCCTGGCGTAGTGCAGCACCTCGACGTGGCATGGACTCAATAAGTCGTTGGAAAATGGTTCAAATGGCTCTAAGCACTATGGGACTTAACACCTGAGGTCATCAGTCCCCTAGACTTAGAACTACTTAAACCTAACTACTCCCGTCGGCTAGACCGTTCGCCGGGTGCAAGTCTTTCGATTTGACGCCACTTCGGCGACTTGCACGTCGATGGGGATGAAATGATGATGATTATGACAACACAACACCCAGTCCGTGAGAGGAGAAAATCTCCGACCCAGCCGGGAATCGAACCCAGGCCCATACGATTGACAGTCTGTCACGCTGACCACTCAGCTACCGGGGGCGGACAACCTAACTACTTAAATCTAAGGACATCACACACATCCATGCCCGAGGTAGGATTCCAACCTGCGACCGTAGCAGCAGCGCGGTTCCGGGCTGAAGCGCCAAGAACCGCTCGGCCACAGCGACCGGCAAGTCGCTGGAAGCCCTCTGCTGAAATTTTGAGTCATTCTGCCTCCATAGTTGACCATAATCGCGAAAGTGTTGCCGATGCAGAGTTATGTGCACGAACTGACCTCTCGATTATGTCCCAAGATGTTTGATGGGATTCATGTTGGATGATTTGGGTGGCCAAATCATTCTCTCATTGTCCAGAATGTTTTTCAAACCAATCGCGAAAAAATGTGACCCAGTGACATGGCGCGTTGTTTATCATCCATAAAAATTTCATCTTTGTTTAAAGACAAAGTCCATGAATGGCTGCAAATGATCTCCATGTAGCGGAATATAGGCATTTCCAGTCAACGATCGGCTCATTTGCACCAGAGGACCCAGTCCATTCCATGTAAACACAGCCCACACCATTATGGAACCACCACCAGCTTGCACAGTGCCTTGTTGACAATCTGGATTCATGGTTTAGTGGGGTCAGCTCTTGCGAACTGAAACTGGGAATCATCTGACCAGCGCACGGTTTACCAGTGCTATAGTCTCTAACCCATATGATCTCGAGCCCAGGAAAGGTGCTGCAGCCGATGTCGTGCTGTTAGCAAAGGCACTTGCATCGATCGTTGCTGGCATAGCCCATTAATGCCCAATTTTGCACACTGCCCTAACGGATACGTTCGGCGTACGTCTCGCATTGATTTCTGGTGTTAATTCACGCAGTGTTGCTTGTCTATCAGCACTGAGAATACCCAAATGCCCATGCTCTCGGTCGTTGTCTGTGGTGTGAGGTGATGCGTGAAATTTGGTATTCTCGGTACACTCTTGACACTGGATCTCAGATTATTGAATACCCCAACGCTTTCCGAAACGGAATGCCCCATGCGTCTAACTCCTACTGCCATTCCGCGTTCAAAGTCCGTTACTTCCGACGTGCGGCCACAATCACGTCGAAAACCTTTTCACACGAATCACCTGAGTACAAATAACAGTTCTGCCAATTCACGATCATTTTATACCGTGTGTACGAGGTAGCACCGCCATCTGTATCTGCGCTTATCGCTATCACATGATTTCTGTGACCTCAGCGTGTAATTCGATACGTTGGCAGCAGTTCGAATGCAGGGGCCAGCTAGCGTAGCAGATGAAGTCTTTGGAGCAGGGTGGTCAGTCGCTCAGTGTTTGTTTACTTCTGAGCGACGCGAAGAGCGCGCCCCACGGCCGCCGCAGGGTGGCGACGCTAGTGGGGGCTGCGGCCGGGGATCGATGCCCCCTCCCCCTCCGCCTCCTACTGTGCGCCGCCCCTCCCGCGGCTACCCCAGCCACCTGCGCGCCGCGACTCCGCCGCCTCCGCCGCCGCCGCCGCCGCCGCCGGCGCCAGCTCAGTGCAGCCGGACGCTCGACACAGCCTGCCAGCCCTGTGCGATGTGGCCGCGCGGCCCACGGCCACACGCTGCGCGGGTCGCCAAGCCAGCCCGTGGGCACTCCGTCTGACTGCGCCCGCCGCAGGTCTTTAGCGCTAATTGGATACGGCGACCGCGCGACGCGACTCCTGCCACTGTCGCCGCCGGCGTCGCTGTGACACGTCGCGGTCGCACTTGTCACGAGTGAAACGGACCGTGCGCGTAAACCAGTCAGCCGACTGACCCGATTAGACCACGCGGCTGCTGCGGCTTTCGACCGGCGCGTCCAGCGGATTCCCGCGCCACGTACCCTGTCCCCCCTCCTCCACGCCCCTCCCAACCCTTCGCGGCCGTACCCCCTCCTACGGCTCCCCTCCACGGCCAGAGTGGTGCTGGAGCACGTGGCGCGCGAGTTGCAGAAGCACCGCCGCTTCGCGAAGCGCAGTGTCTACCCGGCTGCCGCAACACGCAGCGGCAGGTGTTAGTAAACCCCGACGCTTCCACTGCAATTCCTAGAATGCACGTTTTGGACTGCACACTGCTGACAGGAGCATCATACTGTGTTTCATTGTATGAGAAGGCGAAGTGATCCAATTTAATTCCTGGCGATTTTGAACAAATGGGTGTGCAGCAACTGAACGTTATGTTGATAAGCTGTAGATCCCTCTCTTGCTTTGTCATCGAAAACGACTGGAGACTGAAATGCCTAGGAGACAATTATTAACACCGAGCAAGTACTACGTCAGTAGCGTTTTTTGCTGGTATTGTACTAGCTCTGCGATACATCTCCAGCTGGCAATGTGCTAGATTAACAATAGTGACGACCCTAGACGCTTGCAGCATATATTGGGTAGCAGACGTGTTTCAGTGATGCTGGAGAGATAGCTAGGAGGAAAATAGCTACAAAGAAAAGACGTCTGCACAGTTTTATTACTGTCGAATAGAAGCGAAAAAGTGCTAAGCTGTTTACAACGCACAATGCGTCGGAGTTGATCATGGGAAGGGCAGAGACAGTATACAGAGTTCTGCAGCGCAGTTTGAGAGAGGTGTGAACCCCTGGAATGCTGGCAACTCGCCGAAGAGCGTGCTGAGCGGTGTGCCATGGAGGACGCCAAGCGTTCCTCCGCCAACAATGGTTTTCTGCGTGACGCGGAGAAAGAGACACTGCTGAGGGACGGTGGGTCGAGGCCCGCGGCCGGCGGAGGCGGCGCGCCCGCCCCCGCAGTCAAGTACGCTCCCGCGGGGGCGGTTGGAGCGGCAAGCGTCGTAGTGGTGACGGCGGGAGGCGGCGGCGGCGGCGGCGGAAGCAGAGGCGGCGGCCACACGGCGCTGGAGCGTTGCCTCGCGGCTGCCGTGTTAGCGCTGTTCGTCGCCTGCCTCGCCTTCTTGGCGCTCGCCGCGCTATCTTGGTCCTCTTGCCAGCGCACAGGTAGGCCTAGCATTGCCTAGCCTAATGTATGCTAGTCTAGCCTTCGCACGCTGTATGCCCTCACCCGACACGTGCCCGCTGATGGTGCAGGTGGTATCCGTCACCTCTGGCAGTGCGAGCTCAAGGTCAAAGTCGTGTCACGTGATCTATGGGGAGACACGCTATTTCTTGTGTAACTGGTGGAGCGAAGGAGAAGGGGTTGTAATAGAATATACTTCCTTTATAACTGTCTCTTTGCTTTATTTAACCATTCAGCAACAGTTTTATTCGAGTTGAAAACTATTTGCAAATAATAATCAATAAAGCTGCTCTACATATTATTTACTGGCTATCACAATCACTAAGTATGTATGGATATTCCTGGAAATTGTGTTAGGGCACATATTTCGGCTCCTCATTGCGACTTCTCCCACGTTGAAGGTATGAAACTCGATTTTATAATAAATAATATGGAATGCAGTCGAATTAAATCAGATGATGCTGAGGGAATTAGAATAGGAAATGAGACACTTAAGGTAGTAGATGAGTTTTGTTATTTGGGGAGCAAAATAACTGATGATGTTCGAAGTAGAGAGGATATAAAATGTAGGCTTGCAATGGCAAGGAAAGCGTTTCTGAAGAAGAGAAATTTGTTAACATCGAGTATTGATATAAGTTCAGGAAGTGGAGTGTAGTCATGTATGGAAGCGAAACATGGACGATAAATAGTTTAGACAGGAAGAAAACAGAAGCTTTCGAAATCTGGTGCTACAGAGGAATGCTGAAATTAGGTGGGTGGATCACGTAATTAGTGAGGAGGTACTGAATAGAATTGGGGAGAAGAAGACTGCTTGGCACAACATGACTAAAAGAAGTATCGGTTGGTAGGACACGTTCTGAGACATCACATCACCAATTTAATATTGGAGGGTAAAAATCGTAGAGGGAGACCAAGAGATGAATACTCTCAGCAGATTCAGAAGGATGTAGGTTGCGGTAGTTATTCGGAGATGAAGAGGCTTGCACGGGATAGAGTAGAATGGAGAGCTCCATGAAACCAGTCCCTGGACCGAAGACCACAACAACATAGAATATGAATGGAAAAGACTCCTTTGTTTTCGTAGCCGGCCGCTGTGGCCGAGCGGTTCTAGGCGCTTCAGTCTGGAACCGCGCAACCGCTACGGTCGCAGTTTCGAATCCTGCCTCGGGCATGGATGTGTGTGATGTCCTTAGGTTAGTTAGGTTTAAGTGGTTCTAAGTTCTAGGGGACTGATGACCTCAGATGTTAAGTCCTATAGTGCTCAGAGCCATTTCAACCATTTTGTTTTCGCTTTTCACTGTTTTTAAGGTTTTTTAAAAGTTTAGTGTACACAATACAATTACAAAATTTCAGAATTTATAACTTTTTATGGATATTTTTGGTAAGAGTATGAACAGGTGTTCTGAACTACTAGTTGGTGAAAGAGCAACATACAACTTATGGGAAAAACACTATCGTCATAAATCAATTGTTAACTATTTGAATGTCTCACGTTGAACCTTGTTTGTTGTTACTGCAAACGAAACCTTGATTCGCTCATACTGAATGGGTAAATGGGTCGGGGTTATTAGTATACGGGATATGCGAGAAACCTTTCCACCTCCTGAACCTGTGAGGATAGTATTTTCAATGAAATTATTTCTCACAATTTTAATCAGTGAACTGGAAGCATTACAAAGTTTCGGAATAGTCAGAAGCAGATAAGCCATAAGTACAACTTTTCTAATACAACGGTTTTCTATTAAAACCGACTCTGAGAACGAAAACAAAACATCACATTGTTGTCCATACAACTTTTTAAAAACTATACATGTACGGAAAGTTTTGTGAGTGTGAATTCCTAAGGGACCAGAGAGCTTAGGTCATCGGTCCCTAAACGTACACTAAAGTAAACTAAATTCCGCTAAGAACAACACACACACGCACACACATCCATACCCGAGGGAGGACTCGAACCTCCGATAGGAGGGGCCGCGCAATCCGTGGCATGACGCCTCAAATCACACGGCCACTCCGCGCGGCGAAACTTTTGTCTAAATGTTTGAAAGCCCTGCTATGGTAGTTAGCACTGCGAGAAAGGATACGGAGACGCACATTTTCACAGCACAGCTGAGTGCAACATAACATTTTATTTCTCGCGTTTCACAGAAAACCTGTACGTTGGGGGATATATAATGATGATGATGATAATGAGGTCCCATACTCCGAGGAGCGTATGGGGACGATGCGGGAGACCCGCACCGCCGACTAGGCAAGGCCCTAGCGGAGGTGGTTTGCCATTGCCTTCCTCCGACCGTAATGGGGATGAATGATGATGATGAAGACGGCACAACAACACCCAGTCCTCTCGAGGCAGGAAAAATCCCTGACCCCGCCGGGAAGCGAGAACGCTACCGCAAGACCACGAGCTGCGGACTCGGGTGTATATATATTCTACTACAGGAATTTCGGCCAGACGTAGGATATATACACTACTGGCAATTAAAATTCCTACACCACGAAGATGACGTGCTACAGACGATAAATTTAACCGACAGGAAGAAGATGCTGTGATATGCAAATGATTAGCTTTTCAGAGCATTCACACAAGGTTGGCGCCGGTGGCGACACCTATCACGCGCTGACATGAGAAAAGTTTCCAACCGATTTCTCATACACAAACAGCAGCTGACCGGCGTTGCCTGGTGAAACGTTGTTGTGATGCCTCGTGTAAGGATGAGAAATGCATACCATCACGTTGATAAAGGTCGGATTGTAGCCTATCGCGTTGGTCGAGATCTAATGACTGTTAGCAGAATATGGGAATCGGTGGGTTCAGGAGGGTAATACGGAATGCCGTGCTGGATCCCAACAGCCTCGTATCACCCGCAGTCGAGATGACAGGCATCTTATCCGCATGGCTGTAACGGATCGTGCAGCCACGTCTCGATCCCTGAGTCAACAGATGGGGACGTTTGCAAGACAACAAACATCTGCACGAGCAGTTCGACGACGTATGCAGCAGCATGGACAATGGCTGTGGTTACCCTTGACGCTGCATCAGCGCCTGCGATGGTGTATTCAACGACGAACCTGGGTGCACGAATGGCAAAACGTCAGGGCCCGTGAGACGGCGTCTGGAGTGCCGTCTGCTTCTCGTAACGGTTGACGACGAATGTCAACATACAGTAACCCAAGTTCCATGCATTGGTATCTGTTTCAAACCCGTAAACATGTCGAGTTTTGTGTCCACGAACTACGATTTGCGGACAGCGTTGGTTTTCTGTTACCGTTTGAAGAAGACTGCTGTAGAATCACATCAAATGATTGTCGAAGCTTTCGGCGAACATTCTCTTGTGAAACACAGTGTTTTGAGTGGTTCAGAAAATTCAAAAGTGATGATTTTGACGTGATAAACGACGAGCGCGGGAAACCACGGAAAAAGTTTGAAGGCAACGAATTGCAGGCCTTATTGGATGAAGATGATAACCAAACTCAGCAGGAACTGGCGGAATAATTGAATGTGACAGAATAGCAGTTTCTCTTCGGTTAAAAGCTATGAGAAAGGTGCAGAAAGTGGGAAATGACTGAATAAGACATCAAGGAAATCGAAAGACCACTTGTGAAATGCTGCTCGCCAGATACATAACAAAGTCGTTTTTACATCTAATAGCGACAGGTTATGAGAAATAGAGAATCCTCAGCTTCGTAAATCATGGGTGAATCCAGGCAAACCATCGACATCCAGTGCAAGACCAAGCTGCTTTGGATAGAAGACAATTCTCTGTGTTTGGTGGGATCAGAACGGTGTCATCTATTGCGAGCTGCTAAAACCTCGTGAAACCGTTAACACTGATCACCGCCAATGGCAAATGATCGATTGCGACCGGAATATGGAAAAACGCAACACAATGTCATATTGCTCCATGATAACGCCCTATCAACGCAGCAAAAGTGTCAGGGAAACGATCGAGGCGTTCAGTTGGGAAGTACTAGAGCTTATTCTCCAGACTTGGCTCCGTCCGATTATCATCCATTTGCATGACTGGGACACGCTCTCGATGAAAAACGCTTCAGTTTATATGAAAATGTACTAAAATGGATCGCTAATAGGTGCGCTTCTAAAGAAGTACTTATTTATTTTTTTATTTTGGCGTGGCATTCCTAGCCTGCCGGAGAGGTGGGAGAATGGGAGAAATGTATAAATAGCAATGGAGATTATTTTTAATAAAACACTTTATCAGCTTCAAACAACAAACGTGTAACTATTGCAAACCAAATTCCGGTTTCATACGTCTACACCTGGTAGTTTGGTCTGTCACCTCTCCAGAGGTTTATTGTCGACGGGGCGTTAAACATTAATCTCCACCTCCCCCTCCACCAACAGAGGTTTAGTGCAGTCTTGCCAGGGTAAAATGTGGTGTGGCAGGCTCTATAACAGGGAATCAAACGTATCGCTCAGGTGACAAGTCAGGTTACACGAAACGAACCGATGGGCACGTTTCAATCTGCCGTCTTCAAGTGATGTCATCATCTCAGCACAGACATACCACAAAGATCTTGAGTCCACTCGGTTTGATGTGAGGCTTTAGGCCTAATGGAATTACTAATGGTTCAAATGGCTCTGAGCACTATGGGACTGAACTTCTGAGGTCATCAGTCCCCTAGAATTTAGAACTACTTAAACCTAACTAACCTAAGAACATCACACGCACACATACCCGAGGCAGGATTCGAACCTGCGATCGTAGCGGTCACGCGGTTCCAGACTGTAGCGCCTAGAACCGCTCGGCCACCCCGGTCGGTGGAATTACTAATAAACAGGCAAATGCTCACTTACTGAAACAATAAATTCCAAAGTTTATAGGGATGTCATCCATTTATTATTATGCACATTGCGTGAATAATATGGTATGGGTATCGCACGACTACAAGAAACGCACGCTAAGTTACAAATCATTCTTATTATACGAAAATATAATTCATTCTCACTTGTAAACATAGTAGCAAATATTGTTAACATTTCACAAATCAGATTACACTTTCCTATAATCAGTTATTCTCTGCGCTGTTTGCAGATTTTCGATCTTAGACACATGCGGCAACACATCCAACCTATACTTCGGCCCCGCCTTCCACTACTGAACCGTTTAGCACGAATGCGAATAATAGAGAATTGTGAATGTGGTTCGATGAACCCTCTGCCAGGCACTTAAATGTGATTTGCAGAGTATCCATGTGGATGTAGATATAGAATCGCTTCGCTAGTCGATGCTGATAACACACGAAGTGATTCGGCTTCTTTTGGTTGCTCAATTATTCTTAAAATACGTTAATAAAATGATGACATGATCATGTAATTATAGGTCAACATTAACAGGTTCTCTCTTACTATTACAAACAAAACCTGAACGATAATTTAGTCATAAATTAATGAACAAAATATGAAATCTGGCGCGTAGGATAGGGAGTATTTCCTCCATATTTTATCACAGCACCAAACCAGATCGCAAGGCGGTTCAGTTCCCTCGTAGGTGTAACTGTGGTAGCATCTGTCATTCGTACCTCAGTCAACTTTACGACGTCACGCGTCAGCTACTGCATCTTTGCTCAGCTGTGGTGTGAAACGTGGGATTAAAGCTTATGCTTCCGAGAGCCTGAAATGTCACAATGTGCGTCATCTCTGCCGTATGTTGCCAGTGTTGTTACACAACACTGCTTCATGACTGACGCTTTTCTCGTACAGAAGACCACAGACGGGTCATCTGGTGACACAGCAGGTTGCTGTCAAGGTCTGGTTTCAAGGCCCCTCTTCCGGAGGACCAATCCTCAATTGTGCCACGAGAAGATGAGACAAGTCTCCCAAAATGTCTCGCAGTGTGAGAATGGTGTCACCCAGCGTCTTCGAAAGACCTTTTTTTTTTTGGAGCTATTTTAATGGCTTTGATATGTACAATCATATACAGGGCATAGGTAAAGTGATGTGAACACCTGTACTTACTTGGGAATGGTTTATTAATAAGGGGTTGGGCCCCCATTTGCCCGTAATACAGCTGCGATTCTTCTTGGAATAGTGGCATTTAATGAGTGCATAGTCTCCAGTGGAGCGTTATGCCACACTTCGATCAGAACCTCTGCTAACTCCTGTAGAGACGAGGGAGGCAGAAATATGCTCCTGAGTCTGTGTTCCAATACCGCCCACAAGGGTTCGATAATGTCCAAGTCTGGGGACTGTGCTGCATTTCAGTTACATCCTCCTTATAGCGCGATTGTACCGTCCTGGCTGTGTGAATGAGTGCATTATCGTCCTGAAATATGGAATCATTGTTGGGGAGAAACATTTGAATCGTGGGACGCACCTGATCACCTAAAATGTTCACATAATCAGTGGCTGTAACTCAGCCTTTGAGAGTAATGGTGGGACCAAGCCATCACACTTCCACCTCCGTGCTTAACCTTGGAATCAAGCAATCAGGATTATAGGTTTCTTTTGGCGTTCTTCAGACCTAAATCCGGCCCGATGTTGGAAATAACGAAAACGCTGACTCGTCGGACCATATGACGTGCTTCCACTGATCAGCCGTCCAGGATTTATGCTCCTGTCGCCATGTTTTACGCTTCTTTGCGTTGGTTGTCGTCGCTAATGGTGTCGGTCTAGCAGCTCGTCCATGAATATTCGCTTTATGGAGTTGTCGGCGGAGAGTATCGATAGATACGGGGTCTCGAATATTGATATTGAGCTCTGCAGTCACTTTAGCCGCCGTAGTTTTGTGTTGCTTTGACACAATTCGTGTTAGCGTACGACGATCTCTATCACTTAGTTTCAATTTGCGCCTACTATAACGTTTACACAATGATGTGTTCCCCTGTTTTGTATAGGCTGTCATGAGTGTTGAAACAGTTTGCTCTTGAAACATTCAATAACTAGGCTGCCTTGTTACTAATGATCCAGCTAATCGGGCCCTCACAAACTGCCCTCTTTGGAACTCTATTATGTCTTTCATTGCACGTCAACCTCGGCCTCTGAATATTAATACAAAGTGTGTACTACTCGTAAACAACCTGCACTGATGCCTTGTCCGTTCTGAACACACACAGTCCAGCGCGACATGTGCTTTACCTGCGTTGTTGACTGTCAAACACAACCAACCCATTACTACTACTGTTCACATTATTTTGCCTATCCCCTGTAGTTACCTGAATATGAAACACCCTCTGGTTTACTCACACAATCACAGCATCATGTATTCATGTCATATGCATCATTCCATTCACAAATGCACTTGGTCCATTTGCGACGATGCCCTTGAATAACACTGGCTAAGATTATGATTTCTCATACAAACACGATAACACATACATATAATAAAACATACTATACACGCTTATCATACGAGGGTTGGAACTTAAACAGTGGCAACTATTTATTCACAACCGGTACAAAAGAGTTACATGTTTGCACCTGTTACTGTCCTTCAAAGTAGTCACCATCGTTGTGTAGAATCCGTTGCCAGCGATGCGGAAGGCGTAATATACCGTTCGTTAGCGGAGCCTGTTTTGTCGATGGTGTGAATGGAGCGCCCTAATGCCTGTCGAATCTCTGGAACAGTTCTGAAGCGAATGTCACAAAGTGGTTCCTTCATCTTCGGAGTCAAATCAAAGTCACGAGGACTCAAGTTCGGGGAGTATGATGGATAGTACAGTACTTTCCAGTCCCATCGACCGAACAGAGCAGCCACAGTTTGCGCTGTATGCGTCGGCGCATTGTCGTGCAAAATGATGGGTGGATTGCGCAGAAAGTGTCGCCGCTTCTTTCAGAAAGCTGGTCGCAGGTGATGCTCCAAAAACGAACGGCAATACTGTGCATTGACGGTCTGCCGTGGAGGAACGTAATGCGTTAGGATATCATCATCACAGTCGTACACGAGAATCACCATCACTTCCACCATACTGGGCCTCTGACACACTTCCGACTTTCGCGGCGACCCGTAATGATGTCATTCGTTGGACTGGCATTTCAGTTTTGGCTCGTACGATGTGGCCCATGTATCATCCAGTGTCACGATAGGGCATAAGAAAGCCTCTCCTTCGCGCTCATAGCGCCCCGAATGCGTCTGAGCAGCGTCGTAACGCATCCATTTCTGCATTTCCGTCAAGTCATGCGGAACCCATCGTGATGCAATTTTTCGCATGCTCAGGCGTTCCTTCAGGATGCGAAGCACAGTCGTATCCGCTAATCCGGTTTCGTGGGCGACCTGACGAATCGTATGGCGTCGATCACTGTCCACTAACGCGGCAACATCATGCATGTCTTCTTCAGAGACGCTAGGACGACCTGTCCGATGCATGTCTGCCACAGTTTGGCGACCTTCGTTGAAAGCTTTTACTCAACGTGCCACTGTTCTGTGCGGTAATGCCGATTCCCCGCACGCGTCTTGAAGACCTTGATGACACTGCCGTGCTGTACGACCTCTGGCACATTCAATCTTGATCCAACTCCGTTTTTCCTGTTTCGAAAACACAGTGACACCGTTACGTTAGACCGCTCGCTGCGCACGCCGGTGACTTGGGACGGGCGAGTCCATTTCCTCGGAGGTAAGGTAGGTATGTCAACAACGTGTGCTATCAGCGACAATAGTAGATTCCATTGCATAGTGTCTCCACAGCAGTTTTGCCGCTATTTAAGTTCCAACCTACGTACATTAAAGTCTCTTGCCGCGTTTTTGTTCCTATATGTGAAAGCTAATCGTATGCACTACTGTTTCGGGGGCAGCGTCTCCAGCGGAAGTGTCCTGTTCATGCTGCTCTCATCTTTTACTTTCCCCCGTTTGAGGAAGTGTGAGGAGGAGTTTGTAGCCTTTCGTCTTTTACTCCCCTGTGTACGTGTGAGTCTGTGATTATTTCTGTAGTTTTTTGGTGTCTGTGAAATGTGATGATTGTTCTGTTTGTGTCTGGTACTTGCCTGAGGTAAGCGAGATGATTGGTGTTATACAGGGTGTTACAAAAAGGTACGGCCAAACTTTCAGGAAACATTCCTCACACACAAAGAAAGAAAATATGTTATGTGGACATGTGTCCGGAAACGCTTACTTTCCATGTTAGAGCTCATTTTATTACTTCTCTTCAAATCACATTAATCATGGAATGGAAAGACACAGCAACAGAACGTACCAGCGTGATTTCAAACACTTTGTTACAGGAAATGTTCAAAATGTCCTCCGTTAGCGAGGATACATGCATACACCCTCCGTCGCATGGAATCCCTGATGCGCTGATGCAGCCCTGGAGAATGACGTATTCTATCACAGCCGTCCACAATACGAGCACGATGAGTCTCTACATTTGGTACCGGGGTTGCGTAGACAAGAGCCTTCAGATGCCCCCATAAATGAAAGTCAAGAGGGTTGAGGTCAGGAGAGCGTGGAGGCCATGGAATTGGTCCGCCGCTACCAATCCATCGGTCACCGAATCTGTTGTTGAGAAGCGTACGAACACTTCGACTGAAATGTGCAGGAGCTCCATCGTGCATGAACCACATGTTGTGTCGTACTTGTAAAGGCACATGTTCTAGCAGCACAGGTAGAGTATCCCGTATGAAATCATGATAACGTGCTCCATTGAGCGTAGGTGGAAGAACATGGGGCCCAATCAAGACATCACCAACAATGCCTGCCCAAACGTTCGCAGAAAATCTGTGTTGATGACGTGATTGCACAATTGCGTGCGGATTCACGTCAGCCCACACATGTTGATTGTGAAAATTTACAATTTAATCACGTTGGAATGAAGCCTCATCCGTAAAGAGAACATTTGCACTGAAATGAGGATTGACACATTGTTGGATGAACCAATCGCAGAAATGTACCCGTGGAGGCCAATCAGCTGCTGATAGTGCCTGCACACGCTGTACATGGTACGGAAACAACTGGTTTTCGCGTAGCACTCTCCATACAGTGACGTGGTCAACGTTACGTTGTACAGCAGCAACTTCTCTGACGCCGACATTAAGGTTATCGCCAACTGAACGAAGAATTGCCTCGTCCATTGCAGGTGTCGTCGTCGTTCTAGGTCTTCCCCAGTCACGAGTCATAGGCTGGAATGTTCCGTGCTCCCTAAGACGCCGATAAATTGCTTCGAACGTCTTCCTCTCGGGACACCTTCGTTCTGGAAATCTGTCTCGATGCAAACGTACCGCGCCCCGTGCTAATGCATACATCAAAAATGGTTCAAATGGCTCTGAGCACTATGGGACTTAACTACTGAGGTCATCAGTCCCCTAGAACTTAGAACTACTTAAACCTAACTAACCTAAGGACATCACACACATCCATGCCCGAGGCAGGATTCGAACCTGCGACCGTAGCGGTCACGCGGTTCCAAACTGATGCGCTTAGAACCGCACGGCCACACCGGCCGGCAATGCATACATCAAATGGGCATCTGCCAACTCTGCATTTGTAAACATTGCACTGACTACAAAACCACGTTCGTGATGAACACTAACCTGTTGATGCTACGTACTGATGTGCTTGATGCTAGTACTGTGGAGCAATGAGTTGCTTGTCAACACAAGCACCGAAGTCAACATAATCTTCCTTCAACTGGGCCAAATGGCGGTGAATCGAGGAAGTACAGTACATACTAACGAAACTAAATTGAGCTCTAACATGGAAATTAAGCGTTTCCCGACACATGTCCACATAACATATCATCTTTCTTTGTGTGTGAGGAATATTTCCTGAAAGTTTGGCCGTACCTTTTTGTAACACCCTGTATATATATACAGGGTGGTCAGAAAATGTGTGAAATGCTTGTAGGGATGTTACAGAGCGGGTTGTACTCAGACATAAATGTTAAGAAAGAAATTCGATACGTTGCACCGTTCCCGAGTTATTAAGCACTGAATGTAGCCAATTGGGGCGTCGTGCGCTCACATTCAAGCGACCTCCCAGGGGCGGTGTTACCTAACGAGCGCTTTGTTTGGTTAGCAGAAACTTGAATTCGTGCGCGCAACGACCTGATTGGCTAACTTCAATGCTAAATAACTCGGAAACGGCGCAACGTATCGCATTTTTTTCTTAACATTCATGTCCCAATACAACAGAACAATCTGCCCAACAACTTCACGACAAGCGTTTCAGACATTTTCTGACCACCCCGTATATATATATATATATATATATATATATATATATATATATATATATATATATATTTGGTATACAGGTGAATCACCTGAAACTTGCACTGAAGATATTGCGGTAATGGAAAATGCTAATGTGTTGTTTTCATAAAAGGGATTGGTATTCAGGAGCTCGTATTGTTAGCCAATAAAAATATTGTAATAATACTTATAAAGTGTGTTTTTTGTGCAGTTATAACGTTTTTTACATGGAACAATGTCTATTGACGCTAACAAACTAAAAGTAGGCTAGATAAGAATGTCAGTGGTGTTTGTTGTAGGAGCCTAGTTCGAGTCGTTTACGAGCTATCGTATTTTGAAAAGTTTAGACACCGACACTGGTTTGTGCCATTCAACGTATGTAGTTGCCAGGTATGAGGTTGTTATGTTTGCTTGCAGTGTGCTTGCGTGTTTCTTGAGTGCATTGCGACTTGCTAGTCAGTTAGTGTGTGACGCTCCAAGTAATAGGTCGTGAGTGAGCGAAGGGATTTACCAATGCAGAAAAAACCGACATGCTCATGGTGTGTGAACAGTGTAGGAAGCATGCAGTCCCTTCTTGTACGGTGTATGCGCAAGAAATGCTAACAGACGTCAACATCTCGGCAATTATTTATCAACCTCTTAAACTAGTTACGTGAAAGTGGTATTGTAGCACCTAGACAATATAACTGAAGGACACAAGTGACGACTGAAGAGAAGGAAATTAATGTTCTTCCTCCTGTTGCTGCTGGTGTGCATGTTAGCACCAGCGGAATCGCACGAGGAAGTAGCACCGGTCAGGCAAGTGTCCTATGCATTCTCAATTGACGTAGGTTCTATCCCTATCACATCTCTCTTAGTCGAGAGAGGCGTGGAAACGATTATGAGACTCGTGTTATTTTCTGTACATGGTCATTAACTCAAGATGTATCATATATCTTGTTTAGAAGTGAAGCCACGTTTACCAATCATGGCCAGGTAAATCGCCGATGCAAGACTTCGTCAGTTGGAACGTCAGCGTCTAAGGAGTGTAAACTTGTGGTGTGAGATAGTGCACACAGCTCATAGGCCCGTTTCTCGTAGACGGAACACCGAACGTAGGTAAGAATCGTAGACTCCTAATAGACCATCTTCCACGCATGCCTGAATATGTTCTTCTGCAGACTAGGAGGAACATGTGTTGCCAATATTATGGCTGTCCAGACCGTAGCGCACGAAGTACTACAGAAAATCTTCACGAATTATTTTCAAATCGCTGAGTTGGACGCAGGGGACCTGCACCTTGGCCGGCCTGTTCGTCGGACCTGACGCCCGTAGATTTTTTCCTGTGGGGAAAGCTGAATAACGCTGTCTACGAGAACACAGCAACTACCGCTTTTGATATGAAACGACGTATTACTGAAGCCTACTTGCATAGAAACGCTACTGGGTTCATATGTCCTGTGGCCTCTCAGGCGCACAATCAATAATAAAAATGGTTCAAATGGCTCTGAGCACTATAGGACTTAACTTCTGAGGTCATTACTCCCCTAGAACTTAGAAATACTTAAACCTAACTAACCTAAGGACATCACACACATCCATGCCCGAGGCAGGATTCGAACCTGCGACCGTAGCGGTCGCGCGGCCCCAGACTGTAGCGCCTAGAACCGCTCGGCCACTCCGGCCGGCAAATCAATAATAAAAAAGATCTTGTGCTCCAGCGATGCTACGCGTCCATTATTATTAATTAACCCACGAGAGGTGACAGTACGAAGGCGCTCTGTGGCTCCGTACCGAATGTATATTGCCTATAATTTAGTCATATATTCTGCATGAAAGGGACCAGGCCGAGCAAAGTTAAAGTTACTGATATGCTTCCAAAATATCTTTCTGCAGTCAGAGACTCTCGTTCTTAAGGTTTTCTTGTTGAAAATCACTCTATCAGTTCACTGTGGTACGTAGCATGCAGATGTTGCACACTTTTTTAGTAGGCCCTGCTAGTTCGGTGAAATATCGTCTTCCCAGGGCTGCAGAATTCAACAAAATGATACCTAGCGTTGCCGGGAAGCATTAGTGACCATTTCGTCTCGAACAAAATCTATTCCCTATGATGTGATCTATCACCCATACACATTTGAAGCGGAGTCTTTAAAGCACCCTTCATAAATACACGGTCTCCTAGGAGGAATGGTCAGTATCTAGGGATACGACACGAACGATCATTTGAAGCAAAAAACTGCAATAAACACGGACTCTGAAGTGTATATCTTAAGAGTTAGGAGCACTTCTTCATCTCCGATACAGTTAAATACATCCCTTCTACTGAATAAGGGTTCACTACTCTTAAAGTATGTATTTTAGAGCCCATGTTTACGACTTTTTTTGCTTCGAGTGATCGTTCCTGTCATGTCCCTGAATATGACCATTCCATCTGGATGACCCTGTATATTAATAATTGAAAACCCCTAGTTGCTTTCTCAAGAGTTGGTTAGCCCTAGAATTTCCTTCTAGGGGGAAAACTAGAAATATTGTATATAATAAGGTTTTGTTTTAATTAATATTTACTAATTTCCGGGATTCTGCAATGTGTGATGTCAGCAATTGTGTGGTTCACCAGCTTGCTGAGAATCGTCCAAGTTGCAATATTAATTTTCTTTATTACTTGATGGCTAGTTTCGAGCCCAAGCTCATTATCAAACCACCCACTAGGCAATGCAGTAACATCCACTGCGACAGCTATGTGACTGTTCATTCCAGTTAAACACATCTCGTAAATTAGCGCAGGGCTGAACGTCATTCACCTAACTAGTCAGGGTAAATGAAGTTCAACTCTGTTTTCATTCATAAGGTGCGTTTAACTACAATGAATATTCATGCAGCTGTCGTAATGGATGTTACTGCATAGCTTGGTGGATGATTTGATGATTTGCTTAGGCTCAAATCTGATCATCAAGTAATAAAGAAAATTAATATTGCAACTTGGACAGTTCTATGCAATGTATTGTACAAGCTGGTTAATTAACACTTTTTATGACTTTGATACTGTGTTAAAAACTAGAAAATAAACAATAGAAAGATTTTATTACGTTTCCTAAAGAATAAACATCGGAGTAACAAGTCAAGGCCTTGGTCTCATAATGTGTGTGCGTGGGCGAGTGGCTGACGGGATGATCACCCAAGTGTACGACTCTGTTTCGATCAGCTAACACGTTCTGTAGATATCAGCTTCTTTGTCTTATTACGATCAACATGAGCCTAATGAAGTTGTTTTTCACTTGGAAGCGCCTTGTGTCTTCTAATGAACTGATTGCTTAGACATTTGTTTTTGCCCACGAAAAGGCGTGTGACCAGCTTCCTTGCTGACAAAAACAAGTGTGTGTGTGTGTGTGTGTGTGTGTGTGCGTGCGCAGTATTAGATCGCAGATCAGAGAGCGCGCAGTGGACTATCAGTCGCGTTGTCAGGCAAACCCTACGTGTCGTGCAGCCAAATGGGAATACATTAATTCCCAGCGGCGGGGCCACCGTGAGGAAACAGACAAGAGTCATTTAGGGCGCCGTCCACACCATTTATTTGTCTAGCAGCACTTGTGAAACCGCTCCGAATTTAGTTCAACGACTCGTTCAATGAACTGGCTCTACTCCTAGATTGTCTTGTTCTGCGGGGAAAAAAGATCTACACCCTTGATCACAACGAAATCCCTAAACATTCCTTCGAAACTGCGATAACAATCAGCTTGTCTGGAAGCAGGAGACAGAAAGCTAAGCTACGTTTTTAGTGAACTGAGGTCATAAGAGACAGAGCACAACGTCGACCAAAACACTATTATCCACACACTGTTGCCTCACAGATTCTGTTGACAGGGTGTTTAGTTATGCTGATAAACAATTATCGTCTGCGAATTGTTCCTCCACTGAACGCAGAAACGAGATTGCAAATATCAGCTGAAATGTAAGAGAAAATGCGCCTGACCGACCGTAGGAGACACGCCCGATATAAGGCAATGTTCTGACTGACTCATCATGATCCACCCCCAGATCACTAAGGACAGCAACCTGAAGTTCGGAGAGGGTGTGGATCGTGTACCGTAGGCATCGCTTAAGAAGGAATTGTCCGAAATTCCTCAGGGGGTGAAATGGGGGATGAAATGCCTTTTGAAAGTATATCGCTATTAAGGGAATTTTGAAGCTAGAACTACGAAAACTGGTATTTTATTTCTCAGTCAGAAAATAAAAAATACGTGTCCCATCATTTTTAGAAATTCTGCCTGTAGGAGGTAAAATAGAGGGTGAATGTTTTTTGAAAATAAATAATTGCTAAAGAACTACTAAAGGAATTTTGAGGCTACATCTACCACAATTGGTATTTGACTTCTCGGTTAGAAATTAAAAAAGAAATACGTGTTTCAGAGTTCCTGGAAATACAAAAAAAATGGCTGTGAGCACTAACTTCTGAGGTCATCAGTCCCCTAAGAACTACTTAAACCTAACTAACCTAAGGACATCACACACATCCATGCCCGAGGCAGGATTCGAACCTGCGACCGTAGCGGTCGCGCGGTTCCAGGCTGTAGCGCCTAGAACCGCTCGGCCACTCCGGCCGGCCTGGAAATACAATCCATAAGGGAGTGCAATAGGGGATGAAAATTTTTAAGAAACTATTTCGTTACATTAAAAAAATTTAAAGCTAAATTTATGAAAATTGGTATTTTACTTGTGGGTGAGATATAAAGAAATATTTGTTAGGAGATGAAAGTTGCTATGGGAATATCTCCACAAGAAAGCAAAGGTCATTCTTAACAAAAAGTTTGGATTCCAGTGCCACAATCGCTTTTTGGTCAGAAGTCCGAGATCCACAGTGTCAACAAGGGTGTGCTGAGA